>NC_064601.1:112483865-113793865 GCF_943734735.2 Anopheles gambiae
TTATTCGTTGTCGCCATGTTGAAAGTAGCAGCGGTGCCTTGAAGCAACCCGCTTGTCAGCCAGTTTGATTTTTCCCTCTACATCAACGATTCGGCATGAATTAACTTCTTGAAGCATGTCGTCTGAATGCCTTCGCCAGCTGACGTCACGTTTATTTGGCTTGCTGTTACTTGGTGTTATTAAAACGCCTCAATTTATGCAATACGCGGTACAAAAGCATGCTCTAGCGTCTGTTTTAACATACCATCGCTTTCTAGACGTTTTTGAGGCAAATTAATGCCATCAATTCATCTCCCTTTTTCAGCCTTAAAGTGGTTAACGTTCTTTAAGACCAAACCCCGTTCTTCGTCTCGCGAACTTTGCTTAATTTTCTAACCAAATACATCGCTTTGTAAGTATTCAAGCTTTACCTGCTTCCATCCCATTTTCCTTCACGCTTGTAAGCCTTTTGTTCACAGCATCGACATTGGCAAGCATGTACGGCCGGCCGGAGCAAGTTCGAGATAAATTTTACGATAAACAATCACTCCCGCAAGCCCGCAAAACCGGTGCCAACGCGCAAGCAAACCAAGTGCCGCTTGGTGCATCGTTTGGCAAAACCTCAGCCATTTCAAGAGCTGGCCGAGAACGAGAACTACTCGAACCATATCAAACCCGCCTGCCAAAGCTCAGCCACTAGTAATGATCTCGTTGATGGGTTACGGCAGGCGCGGAAGAAAAGCGTCAAAACGGGGAAGGAAACGCTGCAGAGGAACTAAAATTAAATTTCCATTCATTGCCACCATCGAACGAATGTTTGAGCATTTTAATGTGCTAAGCTGAGCGGCCGACTGAGCAATGGCAGCTTCCGAAAGGGGAGGGACTCTACGCCGCACCACGCTTTTGGCATGAGTTGCCATCCCGTTGAATGTCGATTTTCCCTATTCAGACGATTCAGCTGACGGGTTGGCATTGCGAGGCGGAAAA
Source organism: Anopheles gambiae (assembly GCF_943734735.2). Classification (NCBI taxonomy): domain Eukaryota; kingdom Metazoa; phylum Arthropoda; class Insecta; order Diptera; family Culicidae; genus Anopheles; species Anopheles gambiae. The sequence goes on from NC_064601.1 coordinate 112,484,832, forward strand.
GTTTGGCCTGGCTTTAATTCAATTAACATGCTTACTGAAGCACCATCGACGGATGGGTCGATGGTGCTGCTCAGTGCGAAGGAGCGTACAAGTTGCTAGACATTGGCACTGGCATATTAATCAGGTTTGTGGACTCGGCACTACTTCAGCTGGCTTATCTGGCCAAGATTTGAGCACAAATTTGTGAAGCGATTTAATTCGAACCGCAGGAGCGCGTTCCGAGCATAAGAATGAATGACTTAATTTAACATGTTATCAAATTCCCCAAAAAAACCCTAAAGCTTGTTTCATTGTCTCATGAAGAATAACTCTATCACAGTAATAACTTCACTGCTTCCTTTACCCTTCAACCGGCAGAAAGCATTGCGCCTTCCCTCACATCCACTTCCCATACCCAGTGCTTATCTTTGACAGAAGGTGTCAGAGAACAGTGGCAGTATGAGGCGACCGTTCAAATCAACCATGTGACAGTCACCATTTCGCCTTCACTAGCTTCAAAATTCTACACCAACAACACACGCAGATCATTGTTTTCTTCCCGTTTCTGTTCACTTCAGCACAAGAACGTCCTGACAGAGTGGCACAGAAACAACCAGCAGCAGCAGCAGCAGCACCATTACTAGATCGTGTTGTCATTTGCCCGTCAGTCGCTCAGCTAGCTGTTGCTTCCTGTGGTTCCATCATAATTCTGTCAGTTTTGCAGAAAATGTATCCTTCTACCATTGCCAGCACTCGCTCGCCCACAAAAAAGGGAGGGACAAGTAACATCCGGCATCGGTACCCGGTTGTGACGGCAGGCAAATGGGACGCAAGGCTGTAAAAACTCGCAAAAGTCAGACGAGGTAGAGAGGCAGCTGGAGCAGGTACACCTAAAGATGAATGCGGTCAGCTTGGAAATAGTGCATCAGAAAACCCGTCAGAACCCACGGGCAAGCAGTGCCACCCACAGGGAGGGGAAGAGCCAGGAATTCCACTGCATCGTGCATGACACCATCTCCACAGCTTCCCCCGAAACTACTCCCTCTGCATCCACCCTGGAGCACTCGGGAGCACTCTTCAACGTTTTGTTTCTAGCTCGATGGTGATGGTGACGAGGAAGACACACTACCCACACTCCATGCAACACTGACGGTTGCATATCATGCACGAGATATCTCGACCCGGGGTTGGGCAGCATGATGGCAGCACAAAATGGAGCAGAAAATTGTGTCCAACGCGAGAGTCCATCGGCTTGGTCGGGTGCATGTTTCCGACAACTTCCCATGGCAATGATATCGGCACAAGGAAGCAAAGAGAGAGGGGTGGAAAAGGCGACAACGCGAGAACACACTCAACCTCACATTGCCCGCTACGAGGGATGAAAAGTCGGACAGCAAAATTGAATCCAGGATAGGAAATCAAGTGCAAAAGTGACGAGAGAGCGAGTGGTTCTCCTACAGTGAATCTAGAAAGTGTAATGAAATAAACATTGATGACACATTGAATTTGATTATATAGTTTAAAGATGATAGTTAAAAAAGAAAGCTGTATGTTGTAGTCATCCTACAGAGCATTTAAATTGTGTTTGTTGCACCCTAATGCACGTTCTTCTGCTGTACCGGAGCAAAACCGGTGGATCTGCTTTCAATCAGAGCTGTTTATTTTGGGAAGCTTCCAGCCAAACCCAGATGACCCACACAAAGTGCCTCATAAACATACACGCTCACGCACCGCTGCAACTGCGAAACACCGACTGGTGCACATCCACACTCAAGCGAAAAGTGCATTTCCGGCTCCCAAATGACACACTCCCCCCAAATGTGTATGTGTTTGTGTCTCTGTTTGGGACGTGAAATTACCGGGTTTTAATGTTCCATTTTCCATTCCACAGCTCTCCCGCACACATGGTTTTTTTTTTCAACCAACACTGCCAACTGCATACTGTTGCATGTGCGCGCTGCACACAACAACGCGAACGAACCGAGCGCGGTGCTGGTTTTTCCGTGCGCAAGCATCTCGGACGCGCTGCCGGCAGGAAATATTAATCAGTTTACAAACAAACCCGTTCGCACGACACCGGAGCATACACACACAGTCGTGATGAACTGGCAGCAATTTTGTAGCGGAAATTTCACTCCACTTTCCAGGAGCCGGCTGGTTGTGGGTGTATTTTTGCATAATAAACACCGCGCCTCGACACAGTGGGATTGGGTAAACGTTTTAGCATCCGATTGACGATTGGGGAGGGAAGTTGGAGAATAATTTTCCCAAAATATCCATCCGGCACAGGTCGATTGTGTTGGAGACGTCTGAAGGATTGCGGAAATTTGTATGAATGAAGCACTTGCATTTAAACACACATGGCTGACCATCGATAATGACGCCCGCTGGATGACTTGATGCACCTTCCGGACGGCCTTGCGAGATACTTTCCTTCAGCGCGATCGTCCTTTCAAAACCCCTCAAATCGACTCCTCTGCTGATGCAAATTCATGCTTCTTTCGCTGCACTTCTTTCACGGGAAGGCCGCCAAAGCTATCAAAATGATGCAGCTTTCATTTTGCGCTTCTCCCGAGAGGAAATTTGCACTGTCACTAGGTTGGTGACAAGCTCCGCTGAAAGTCTTTTGTGGAAATGAAAGAACGAAACCTGATAACTTGCCAATTCCATTGTTTGCCAACCAGCTTTAAGGCAATGAGCGCACTTCATTCCAGTTTGAAGACTTGTTTCGCAGTAAATGGATGGACTGGAGAAGTTAATAAAGCAGAAGAGCGACTTAAATTCAAACACAATCAATTCCGTTTTAAACATAAAAGCTCTGAACCTTCATTTCCGTGCAACTTATTCTCAGTGTACGATCAAAGTAGAATGCTATCAGCGCCATCTAGGATCAATAAGCCAACACTGCGCTGCAGCGAGGACTTTGTTGGTTTTCTCAAAGCCTACGCTGCCTGAGCTTCACCAGATCGCTACAGGGCATCGAAACAGGGCCTTTGTGATCCGCTTCTTGCAGAGATGGAAAACTTTTCCAATAATAAGAGGCCCCTTCCATGCAAACAACGCTGTAGCTGGAGATGCTTTGGGCGTATTGATTTTTGCAAAAAACCGCACGACCCATTGTGGTCTCGGGCTCGGTCGACAAAAACGGGAAATTACAAAGTGTGGAGAAAATTAATGCCTAAAACAGTAGGGACGGAAAGTCTTACCGAACACACACACACGTGCACAAAGACAAAGGGCGATACACGATTGGCCATGAAATCTGTTGCGCATTCCGTCGGTCGGAGGTGGTTTGGGGACACACAATTAATTTTAAGAAATTCAATTTAACGCAAAAGCCATCCGGATCAAGTGATTGGAATCGCTTTTCTACACACATAATGTCCAATCCAATTTCGTTTTACGTGTGACTTTTCCAATCCAATTTTGGAACGTTCTTTGCAATTATACGGACGGATTCTTTTGCGTGGAGCTACGTTATCGAAGGGATGAGAAAATTCCACCACCAGACACCACATTGCCCGACCGACTTTCGTCCATTTCAGGTCACACGGCACACAAGATCGATGGCATACCTTAGCGACTAACGTTACATTTTGCCATGCCCGCACAAATACCCACACACCTCCCACGGGGTTGTGTTTTGGTGCGAGCATTTTCCTACCACAAACCCAAGGACACACTTTGGGGCCCATTCATTTAGTTCGCGCAATTAATTACCGCACCGCGAACGTAAAACTAACACACGCAGATTCTTACCGCCGATGGCCTACTTTAATGGACAACTGGATCCGGGGAAGAAGTGGAGTGTAGTGTGTCCACAGGTTTCATGTGAAGCCGTTCTGGTCGATTAATTCCACAGCATTGGTCTACACGAAAATGATGGGAAATTCAGACTTGAATCACACTGAGGCAATTAAAGCAAGATTATGCTCTAGTCTCAGCTTCAAAAATCGTTAATAATAATGAACGGTTCAAATAGTCACCTGATGAGTGTTTTATTGACCGAATAAGTGTCTTCTCTCACTCCTTTTGAAGTCTTCTTCTTATAGTATTTATAAGTAGTAACATTTATTCATTTTTATATTCCACTGACACATCACTTAAGCGTGAGAGTTTATTCTCGGAACATTCCCGGATGTTGTCCCATCCCGTACAATCTATCCATGACAGCGAGGAAACATGCTCGAAAAACAGAAGGAAATTTAATTTCGTCATTCCTGGTCAACATGCAATATAGTCAATCAGACTCCTCCCTGGAGCTCGCCAACAGGACACTGCAGTGTGGCTGTGTGCGTGAGTTTCCGAAAAACGCACTGAACTATTTTAGGAATTTCGTGCCGAATCACCACCAATCAAACGCCAAACCAACGCCACTTACTTCGGTGGGTATGCGGCAAAATCCAATATGCATTTACGAGATATTGCCAAGCTGTATGCTGTAGCCGATACTTCACATAGCTCTCTTGTCGATTAAGATAGCATCCTGCTTTTTATTTGCAAACGATCATATGATCCACATGCAGGCGCGCGGTGACGAACTCTCCTCGCCGCAGCTGCATTTGATTTTGGTCCAGGAAATTGAATTTCTGTCCATTACTTTTCAAACTTAAGGACATTGCGGACATGCGGACTACCGCATGCAATGCGATCGTCAACGTTGGATATTTTCGTTCATAAAATTCCTGTGTACATCATCGTTTCTCACCACGCAGCTTCATCTCTAAAATGCTGTGCTTCGGCGTACTGCATAAAACAATCGCCACGGAAACATAACTTCAGTCGTGTGTGTGTGCGTTTTGGTGCAAATTGAATTTATGGCCAACTGTAGCACCAACGGTGCCCGGGGAGAGTGTTGGATGGATGGATGGGATGGCTAAAACATTATCTGGCGCTGTGACTCAGTATGGGGTTTGCCTTTATTCTACAGTTTATTCTTCCCTTTGTGTGATTCTCGAACGAGATACACGCAGTGAGGGTAGACAATGGATACGAGCAAGAAGAGATATGCAATGAGTTATCCGAGAAAGTGAATGTTTCAACCAAGAATAGTGCATTGAGTGCGCTTTTATCATGCAACATTGTCCTACGACATTACTCAGAAGATGACAAAGAGCTTGCGAAAGGTTCCAGAATGCTGGAGATAATAGAAATACATGATCACATCAACAACAAATAACATGTTGTTTTTTGGTACCATTCGGACATTACTCACTAATTAATAATGACCAAACAAAGAAGCGAACGCAAATGAACGCGCTAAATCAAACTAATTGCCTAGCCAGGAAGACCTACAACATATCACACTACACACACACACTGCACAAAGAATAAAACAAACAACTCAACCCAACGGTCCTTACGCTCCCAGCAATAGTACTCTTCGGTCGATCAAAGAGTATCACCGAAGCTAATTAGGAGGCTAACGATGCACTTCTTCTTCGGTATTCGCCCCAATCGACGGATGAGACGAATGTACCTCGAACCTCAGTGACTTATGCGATAGCAATTACCTCTATCTGATGTATACAACAAGCCAGCAACAGTAAATACCCGTACCCCTCCGGTCCGGTTGTCTTCGCTCTTGATAAAACTGTTCGATCCCTTCAAGATTGTTGTCCGCTATCAATTAACTTGAACAGGGTCCACTCAACTCGGGCACTTTTGCTTTTTGCACTGCGTTGTCAGCATTATAGCTGGAAGATGCCACTTTCAAGATCTTTGGGCCCATCAAGGGTAAGCGGAGCTTTTAATGGGCTTGCTCTTGTTGGAAATGTGACCTAGCCATTCGATTGAGCTGGAGTGTAGCCTCGTTAGGACTTGTGCAGTGCTCTAATTAGGCGATAGAACAACGTACCGTGACCGTGACCATACCATTCAGAGTCATTACTGAGATAGAAAAGGGTAGCTAGCAATATCAAGTATAAGTGTTACAGTTATAAAACTATTGACAAAGGCCCATCAAAGACAAGGTGTAGTTTTGACAGGCCATAATCGATGTGTTGAAATTCGATAGCAGAAACTTTGCCCATTCATTTGCTCCACCAAACGACACTGAACAAACAAATAATGAAAACAAATAGAGCAGTCCAATTCCGATATCATCATCATCATCATACGCACCACCATCATCACGACACGTTTGCATCATTTGCCAGGTCAAACAAACAATTTGTCACCCAACTGAACCGGATCGGAATCGTCGTCGTCGTCGCCGTCGTTGTCATCGGAACGACCCTCTCTGGCCAAACTTCTCACCCAGGCGCCAATGGCAAAAAGTGTATGCAGGAAGCCATTGAACTCTCCGCTTGATCTGGCCCAGAAAAGGACGAAGGGTGGTCCTGCCGCGACAGTCCGGCCCCTTGTCCCTTTCTTGCGTCGAAAAGTCAACCGCATCGTAGGTCCTTCCCAGAAGTAATGCTTCCTGTCGTGCGGTTCGACACTTTCGACACTTTTCGGTTGATTTTCGTCACGTCCTTCGAATACAGATAGAGAAAGAGAGAGAGAGAAAGGGGAGGAAGAGAGCAGAAATGGAGCCGACTGTATGGAAAATACGACCCACACACACACACGAAGGATCGATTCTAGGGATCCCGTCCCTTACGCCGATCGAACAACAAGCACAACGACGACGCCTCGAGTGGGAGACAAATTGTCATCGATTCGCATCGGCGAAAATCTTGAAACCCCCGTATCGACCCCCTGCAACCCTCTGTCCCATCGTCTTCCAACTCGAGATGACGCCATGGGGGCAAGGGATCGGGGAAGGATTCGGTTACAATTATTGGAATACCATCATCCGGTCCATCGGATCGGAAGCAGCCCAGTAATGTTTGACGAAACCAAAAGCTCTGTGAGGAAGATTGTGCCTAGGTTTGGATGTGTGTGTGATTATTTTCTTTCTTAAAGTGAACGAACCCGTCAATCATTGTTTAAGAAGCCCTGAAATTTGTATACAGTTTCTTTAGTGAAGCAATGTTCCAAGTTTCATCCCAATTCAATGCACTCCCCTTCCCGAAACGTTCGACCGATGCAATCCCGAAGCTGTGTTAGACACTGAACAGAAGCGACGTTGCAAAATGAATCTATCCCAAAGGGAATCGAATCAACACAGCGAATGGTACGAGAAGGAGCGATGGAATGTTGTGCTGGAATGTGTGTGCTTTGGAACGTTATTACATGTAACTACGCCAGCTACGTGTTTGTCCAGAAAGGAACCAAAAGCGTGTAACCGGGTGCTTTGTGCTTTACCCGTTTACATCAATACAGAAACTGGCAACTCATCGCAGCTGTACGATAGAAAGGATGGAAAGAATTACAATTGTGGGATGTGGGACAAAACAATGGACAACAAAGCGAAGACGTGTCGTGGTCGCCTTTGTTGACAGCAAACTCCCTGGAATGGATCCGTTCGAGCATTGCAATCAACACACAATAGCTAAGCAGTGTGTCCATTCTCTGTTTTTATGTTTGATATCCTGCAGTTTCGTTTGCTTCAAAGACATGCTGTCGTATGGTTCAGTGTTAATAAAAGCTTTATTTCATGTCTTACTATCTCTAAAGCATAACTCGTGTAAATTACAAGCTATACTGTTGCTACATGACGAACGCAAACGTTGTGAGACGACGACCCGTCCAATAATCCTTCCTGTGTACGTTGGCAACTTGTAATCTTGCGTTCCGAGAATACTATCTACTTGCATGCCGTTTTGCATGTACCCAAAACCACATCCATAAACACATCCAATATCCCAAGAACCGAGGAAGCAAGATAACGTTTCTCTTAGGTTGCTTCGCGGGAGGAGGATCCCGGGGACGCACCAGATAGTGGCGCACTGCATGCAGATGCATATGATTTGCTCAGTTTACGATAAACTATGATTTAGCATCTCATTTTGTTGTGCTACACAGGAAAGGTATAAGTCGTTCTGCTGATAAGACATCATACCAAATGGTGTTTCTTGGTCGTTTTTAATGATCCTGACCGGAACCGGAATTATCGTCAAGGTGATTAATGAGAACATTACTTCATAAAAGGAAGATGCTTTGTGTTGGGATTGTGTTGCCATTTAGTGCCACACATTTATGATTAGCTTGCATCACGCGCATTAGCGAGCAGCGGGAAGCAGATGATGAATGCTAATCCCGATCAGTTTCAACTTAAGCTGCAAATAATGAAGACTTAATATCGCCCCCGCCTGCTGCTTTTTGCGGGAAAATCCCAAAACATCGACCTGATTGAGCGTTTCATGGAAAGGGCGGGAGCAAAAGATTAGATTGAAATCTCATTTATTTCGCCCGATTTCTCAGAAGCTTCAACAACATTTCAATTTGAATCGATGAATATCCCCCATCGGACAACAGCTTCATTTATCCAACAAACTCATCCATTGCTCCATTCCGAAAGAAGAGAGGGGGAAAAAAGCGATTTTCCACCTGGCTACACCTTTTACAGCCGACGCCACACTCGAAGCTATTTTCGAACACCGATGATGATGATTCGCGGGCGATGTTTACGGCAAAATGGCCTTCCTTTTTCTGGTCCCCTCTGTACCACCCACCTTCGTCGGCAGCGAGAAGGCAAAAACCACCCTCGGCCCAAGACATTCGCCCGAGATTGGCTTCGAGGAATTTAATTATGAGTTGTTTATGTTGTTAGCGTTTTTGTTGCAGTGTGGCGGACCAAACTGGCCTCTCGCCCTCGCGCTATTGAACAGCAAACGTAAACATGAACTTTTGTGGAGACAAAATAACGGTGGGTCCTTTTCCCAGAAGCTGGGTAATTTTCTTGGAGCCCGCTGAACAAAGGGATGTCGTTTTTGGGGAGGGCCTATTTGGAGAAGGCGAAACATTGTTTAGCATGGATGATAGCTACTGATCATCATTTCATTTATTTTACGCTCCTTTAGATGGGTAAATGTGATACGCTTCGTTGCAGTGTGACCAAGCGTGGCTCAAATTCAATCCAGAATGGTTCCACAATGCATGCCAGAAGAAATCATTTAAACATTTTTGTTAAATTTACTTTTCTCTACACTTCCACAGTCTTTCCATAGTCTTACCAGACTTCTTACTTTACCCGGATTAGCTAAATCCACCCTTTAAAACTAAACGCAAACCCCAAACCGCAACATAATTCGCTTCATCATCGTTAGCACCGTTCCGCACAGCCACGGAAATGGTTTCCCCGTTCTGGGGCCCGATTTACTTTAATGTTTCTCTTCTCTCTTTCCAACCTCGGGACAGTAGAATGAGACGAGCAACAGCACCACAAAAAAACGCTCCAACCATGACCCAATTTCATTCTCATCCGGGCGAACACACCAACATGGCACTAAAGCGGAGCAAAAAGAACTTGTACTTCTACTACACACATTTAAATCTCCTTCGAGTTTGGACCCCATCGAGCGCAGGCGAATCGAGAGCGATTTAAGTTTGCAACTTTGGTCCGACCTCGGGCGTACGGGCTCTGCTGCTACTACAGAATTATTCATCTGTCCTTCTCGCCGTCGCCATCCGTCTACCGCTTCCGGCTCCGCTGCGGTGCTCGCTCGATCGGTAATTTATTCAAATTATAATCCATATTCCAGTGGCGTTTTCGCGCTACTACTGCTACATTGCGTACCAGCCGCCGCCGACCGATGGGACATGAGTGCGACACAAAACACAAATTTCTGCAGCCAATTGGACAACTTAAAGAAGTGCGGCCAAAAGCTGCTATCGTATTCCGGTCCAGTCCAGCGATGAGTTCGGCTATGTTGCGCCGCGGTTTTGCAAAATTTAACACCGTGCACTCCAGCACACGGGGAGAGATGGATGACCTTAAGCAAACAACGTGCGACCATTTTTTTTTGTTTGTTTTGCACCCCTCGCGAGCCGTTCAATTAGGGTCGTGTTGTCAATAACCTTTGGGCGCTCACGCAAGACAGTGCAAGTACAAGGCAAAATGGGCGATGCGAGACAGCTGATAAGAATTTTAATTTTAGCATGCGAGATAGAATAGTGTTGGTTTCAAGCTTGTCAGTGCAAATAGGACGTTGGATAGTGAATGATATTTGCATCAATATTTTAGACGTTTTTTTTTTGTTAAATTGTAAAACATGGGTTGTGTTGTTGTGTGTGCATTTCAGCGTTTTGTTGGGCAGATTGTATACTTTAAGGCGAATCTGACCCGCAAATTCGCCCAAAAGTATGCAATCTGCTCATAAAAACGCTGAAATTCACACATTACGCATAGCACGAGCATTTTAATAGGAGTCTGCCTTATTACTTATTTTAATAAGCCTTATTACTTCCTTTTAAAAAGCCTGTCACCACCAAAAAACTCACAAGTACAAGGGCAAATTATGCCGTACAGCTTCGTCACACTCAGCAATAGCGAATCTTGAGACATTTTTCTGGTGAATTTTTCAACCACCATTTAGCAAACGAACGTTTCTCAGAACTGGTGCGTGGCAATTTATTTTAGCCATTTTGGAGCCGAGAACAAAAAAAAACAAACCCCTCAGAGTGTCGAAAAACCGTTGTTTAATGGCTCCCCAAGCGCCCTTAAGCTTTCTTGACACCATCCCCGGCTGACGGCGACGGCGGCAGCACAAGAATGGCGGTGTAAATATTATCAACGTAATTGGATTTCAACAAGCCATTGACACTCCTTTTTTAATGGTTCCGGAAAATTGACGGCTTTTCATTTGTGCGCCCGGCGGCCTTGAACGCGGCCAAGTGATTGTCTCAGCAGAAAAGCTTCGCACGGCACGGTATGGCCACACACAAAAAAAAATGCTGGCAATCAATATTTTGCCACGACACTTCCGAAACAACAAGCCGAAAAAATAACCCCGGCCCCTTAGTGTGGTCTTTTCGCGTGTGCTATTAAGCGTAATAATAGGATGATAGGAGGCGCATAAAAGCTACACCACCACCACATCACATTAAATACGGATCGGAATAATGTGCTCTCTTCCTGTCGTTGTAGGTTTAAGTACATTTTGTGCGCCAGTGCTTCTGTCCATGAGTCCTCCATTCCCCCAATGAAAATGCATTTACCTCCCAACAGTGCAATGACGCACACGGCGCGTTCGTTCTATTTCCAAACTGGGTTTGACAAACACACACATAAAGCGAAAAATCCGAACCGGTAGAAAAATAGGACACCCGCCTGTCGGTGATGATTTATGATCGGTGCGGAAGATTTTGTATGATTTTTGTTTGTTTTGTTTTTATGCCACGACAGCAGCAATCGTGCAGCGTGTTTCATGCAATTTTTCGGCGGCTAACGCTAATGCACCCGCGTGTGCCGGGGCAGGCAGGCTATTGTTTTCCCAACTGCCATTAGCAACGATGGGCGGTTGCGGTGGGTGATTTTTAATGCTTCTGTTCTGTTACAGCCACGGCACTATTATGATGGCACTCGTGGAGCGTATATATATAGAGAGAGAGAGAGAAAAACCCCTGGAACAAGTATACATAAAGCTCGGCCATTAATACGATCAACACAACAGAATCCACTAGGGAGGAGAAGTGACTAAGCGGTGCAGTAGCGCCGCAATGGGAAGTGGAAACAATTCTCCTTTCCTGGTGTGTCCTTGCTAACGGCGGAATTGCACTTAACGTACCTTCTTCTTGCACCCATTAAGTATTATTCCGAAACTTCCCCAACGATGTCCCATAATGCTTTAAATTATTATCGCTATGGGAACAACCCTTTATCTTTTGCTTCCTTCCTTCGCTCTTTGTGCTGGGCGGAGCGTTGAGCGTTGTTTTCATTTCTTCCATCCAGAGCAAACATCCTGCAGCATCCTGCTTTTAGGAGTGTATGTTATCATTGGTTTTGTTGAGGAAACACATGAAATTAAATATGAATTTACGTCATGTTTGTAATAATGCAATGGTTTTTCCTAGTAATCCAACACAATGTTGCACAAAACTCTCCACAAACCTATTCCAAACATTGCCAGCAGCAAACTGCAAAACAAATCCTCTTTCCCTGCTTCACTAAGATCAACTCAACCTTGCTTAAAGCTCCCGCGAGTGAAGAAAAAAACAACCTCATCGCACTTGCATGTTGATTGTACAAATATTAGCTTAACCACTGCCGCCCACCTTCAACGCACACAGCATCAAACAAACAAACAAAAAAATCTTCACTTACGGTTCAAGTGAGGAAAGTTTATTTTCATTCCATTTCCTCGTAAACTTCGTCCCATTTCGCCCAACCTCGTAGAAGACTTCCGATAAAACTAGAACACAGGCAGGTTTTTCCTTCCTTTCAGCACTGGTGTATCCAGCGTCCCAGAAACCAGCTGCTTTTGAAAAAGGCTAACTGGTCAGTTAGTTGGATAAACCTTGCCAACTTCAAACTCTCTTATACACACACACACACGACTACTTGCGTGTGTGTGTTCGGTGGGAGAAAGATTGAAGTGTGCGAACAGAACTTTACCGTTCGCACGTAACGCTCGTTCGTTCCGATTCCGGGTTGTTTGATACTCTTTTACTTATTTCTGTGGAAGTGGTGGGTAAAAGTTTTTCTTGCACCATCCTCCAGTGTGCTAGAGGGTGGAAAACAAACGCTAGAACACCGAGCCCGGTTGCGGTTGTTTGCGGTGCCAATTTGTTCCGAACCGTGGTACCACCGATAATGGACAAGATAAGCAGTTAATAAAGTGCAGCTGCAACCGGACTGGGAGAGTTTGGTTGGCTCGTGTGTGAAAAGTTTGTCTTTTCCTTATAAATTTTTGTTTAAATAAATACCTATTCCGCTGTACACTGTTGGGGACTCTAAAGTGTAAAGTTTAGTGAGAGGCTTTTAAATGGAGTTTGGTGCCATAAATCAATCCGATATCATCGAGGACAACCTCAGTAATTTAGTATCTCTCGCGATTGCAATTACAATTAAAGTTTCTCTCCTCCCCCGTAAACGACCAATTGAAACAGTTCCAACGTTGTACATCTTCATCAAAATGCAGGAAGCACAACTCTCTCATGCTTTTGCACAAGCCGTACAACACTGACCCGGGACACGCGGGAATCCAATTACCGACCACCAACGAACCAAGTCCGCGCGCCAAACACCGTGAAGACAGCACAGATCTTTTGTGCAGAAAAAGTACTTAAAAATGCCTTCTACCTCTCTACAAATTGAAAACTTTCCACCAGACAAAGTCAGTGTTCCAACCTCAACTCAACCAACCACGAACAGCTCCCCATGTACATTCCCTTTGGTGATAAGGGGGGAAAAGTAATCAAATTCACCTGACCGGTTGACCAAAAATTCAATCTGCCCTCTCTCGGGGCTGGGACGGGTCGAATGTGAGTTTCTATGTTTCCCTTGCAATCCGGCGCAAGCGACATTTTTTCACCACAACCACAAACTTACCGCTGCAACAAGACATGGTCACTGGACGAGCAGCGAACGTTGTTGCAATTTGGTTCTTTCCTTTTTACCCACCTCGAAGATGCAACAATTGCAATTCTTTGTGAAAAAGGAAGAAAAGAAGGCAAGAAAGAAGGAAAGCGAAGGAAAGTTTATGGAGCGGAGGATGGAAAATTAATTTCCACAAAAAAAAAGCTGGCCGACTGTTTTTCCTCGACAAACTAGGAAGTCTGGGCTGTGTGGGTTTTTGCACAGCATTCTAATGGCCATTTGCTGCGTCCACGTTCGGGCCATTAGTTTTATTTGGTGCAATTTTTCTACCCCTTAGCTTGTTCACCTTTTCCTTCTCCCTGTGTGTAGTTAAACTTTTGGTTTGAGTTCAAACTCAAGCTACCTTTTTTGTTGTGGTTCAGGAGGCAAATGCGCAACAAATTCCTGTTGTAATGCGGTCCAAATCTTACACAACCTGGGGAAGATTGTGAATGGGGAAAACTTTCCCAAAGGGGAGAAAGGAATAAAAACTAACATCTTAAAGGCCATCCCTACAACAACAAAAAACGGGGCGAACAATCACATTCAACGATCGTCATCGAGAGTGCGTGACGGAAAGGATCGGCAGTTGGGAAAAGGGCACAAGGGCAGAGCGTGAAGCGTGGAAATAAAAACTCAAACTTACTTCCACTACGCGGCGACACAAATTGAAAGCATATGTCAGCTATTTTCCTCTCCCAGCAGGGAAGAATGCTTGGAGGAAAGCGGTCAGCAGGGAAATTGCTCGCAAACAGTCGAGCTGTTTCTGCTAAATTGAAGCTTGCGAATCGCTTTAGCGAGCAAGAAAAGGAGCGCGGGGCCCAAGCGGGGCGAAAAATCAGGCCAAGCGCGCAACTTGACGCCGTCCAATGTCCGGACCAATCAGGAAATAATTAGGTGATTTACGCGGATTCTTGCCCGCGACCTTTTTAGCCTTTGCCGCATGGCCAAGCCACCGACGGGAAGCCTTCGAGTGGAAGAGGGAGAGATCGAGAGCGAGAGCGGGGATCAGAATCGTGCAGATTAGAAAGGACGCTTCGTTAGTGTTGCTGCTGCTGCAGCAAACAGATTGGATGATGGTTGGCTTGGCCCGCTGCTTGCCGACCTTGCATGGATGGGATGGAAAAGCGGCCCGTGGTAAAGGATTAACTTCAGGGAGCACAAAATGTCTTTTAATAAGAGTGGCAAGGAAGAACGGTTCGGTCCGGGACCGGGGCAGCAGGCAGCGATGCTATCGTGGGTTTTGAAATTGAAACTTTATGACAAAGCCCGTTGGACGGTGGACGGATAAAATGTAGGAAAAAATGAAACATCTTTTAATACATTAATTCCGTCCCTTTTTTCCGTTGTGGCGTTCCACTGTGCCAATTGCCGATCTCCCACGGGGCGGATAAGGATGGAAGCGCATAGCGTTATGATCCAGCTATGAGAATTCCTACGGTAGAGATTGAAATCATCAAGATTTGTGAATCATAGCCAACAGTGAGTGTGAGCATCGTGCATAAACGCATAAAGTAGCACACCGACGTCTACGTTTCAAACCTCATCTCAAACGCACTATGTACTAAATAGAGCACACGTTTATCCTTTTCTATTAAATAAACTATTGCTAGTCTAATCCTGAGAGATCCCAATGTCTCGCCCTTTACACACTTTCTCTGCTTTACATTTACATGATTAAAAATGACATTTCAACACATTGAAACCCATTCTTCAAGCATCGAATCATCCATCAACGATGACGACAGCCGGTCAGCGTCAGCAGTTCATCTAGATTTGTTACAAATTAATATCACTTTAAGCCCTCAGCTTGAAGCCCTCCGGCCGTCTAAGCTCAACGAAAGAAAACCGAACCGGTTACGGCCGGTGGATTAAGCCCCCCCCCCCCCCCTTCCCAAGCTGCCCAGATAAAACGCGCAGACAGACGACGTCAAACTTCACCCCATTCCCCGGTACACACAGAAATCCACACACACACACACACACATTTGTTTCGAAAGTATAACAATCATACCAACGAACGGTCAGCACGACGAGTAGCAGCCCTTAGCAATAGGTTTGCGAATGTCAACACACAAAATTACACAAAACCCTTCGTCACTCTGCTGATTCTCCTCCTCGCGGCAAGTAAATGCCATTGAGGGACCTCTTATTGACGTCATCATTTTGGTCGGTTTTGATCTCCACCACAAGGCAACGGGGTTGGAGGCAAAGGTGGCCTAGTTGATACTCGGTTCGCCGTTCAAAAAGAAATGTCCGGTAATAGAGCATAACGTGGACAAATGTGCAAGTTCAGGGCGTGCTGCCCCACAACCACCCTCAACGAGGTTAGATTGGAATGGTTAGAGTGGCACACAACGCGTACACCATGTGCTGCCCGCTCGGTCATGTGGTGGCAGTGATATGAAAAACCAAACGATAAATTGGGTGGTGCGGAATGAACCACGCGCGGTTAAAACAATAACAAACGCGAGCGAGTTGATCAATTGGTCCCGTGTTAAGGATATGAAGACGAATTGGTTTTTGGCGGAGGGGAGTTTGCGTCATCGGTACGCGTGTTAAGTATTAATTTAGTTTGATGAAAGAAATCAACATACAACCGACCTAACAAGGGGGATTAGTAAATATAATTGCATTACCACTGTGTGAGAGGATAGGGTGATTCTTTTTCAATTTTTTTGGATGGAGTGCGAGTTAACTACGTCATTTTTGCCTGTTCAAATCCGGGATTATATCTTTTTCTTTGAAAGAGATAACTTTGTCCAGCTACTTTGCTTTACTGCACAAACCATGACGTACATCTCGTTATCCGGTTATCGTGCGACACTGTCCTCAGCGTGCGGAAAGTAACCTCATGCGCCTGTTGACTATTATCATCGTCCAAAGGCCAAGGAGGCCTGTCCACCCCTGTAATGAGCTATTGTTTCGATCTCGTTTTGCGAAACTGACAATCTGATCTGCTGCGTCAGGTCTGACACACGCGCAAAGGGGAAATGCATACGAAACGCGCCGCTAATGACGTACTGGAGGATGAGGTACCATCTGCTCCGGTTCAACGTCCAACCACAGTCGACTTGCTCATCACACTGCAGTGCAAGCCACTTGTTGATTTCGATTACATGAAATGGAGCCTAAAAAAATACAAAGTATCCGATTCTTCTTTGTAAATCCATGTCTCAGTCCGGCTTTCCTTAGCGTAAGGCCCACGGACATCATAAACTATGTCCATCCCGGGTGCAATAAATATTACTTACATTTCCAGCTCAAGTTAAAGCTTTAATGCTGTCACTTTTGGCATGCTATATGTGTGTTTCTCTCCCTTCCTGAAAGCTCATTTTTTCTCGTTATCCCCCTCCCGTTTTAGAAGCAGTCATGGACGAGCGACGAACGAAAATCATGGTCCCTTACCATCACTGTATCCCCGGTGGGAGAACCGAATAATGGATAGCTTCCAGAACGAACGGCAAAGGGGAAACTATTACACCACTGCAAAGAAAGAGCAACAGCGACACAGCACCCACGGGCGGGGGAAAAAAATCTCGCAAACCCACCATCCAGTGTATGCAGCGTGAATGCATAATTTTTGCTATAACATTCCCTCGTATCTCTCCCCGTTCTTTATTCCCTGCTTTTTAGGTTCTTGCTAACCTAAAAATCTAACCATGCGCAAGAATATTAACGTGCCTGCCCGAGGAAGTTGATGCATCCTGCTGGGATGCTTGTGTCTCCTGGTTGGTGTATCTCTTTTGCCATTTGCAACGTGTGAGCCTGCTAGGAATGCCATCCACCTTGGGTAGGATTTAGAAAGAAATATGGCCCGCTACCGTCCGCAAGAATCTCGGTGTTTGCGGGGCATTAGTGCAAGTTGTGTCGCGCGTAACGACACAACGCACTGCAACGGTTGCGCACTAATGGAGGAAAAATGATTTCATTAGCTCTAGTCGAATGTGGTCGTTTAGTTTTGAGGTTGAAAAAACGATACATTGTGGCTTGTGTGTCACCAAGGAAGGGTAATATATTCCAATAATAGTTTGATGCAGACTTAACTGAAAGATTTATGAAGAATACATTCGAAATAGAGCGCCGAAACAGTAGCCTTACTTCCAGGAAACTAGATCAACATCACAAAAACATTCCAGGAATTTCCCCCATCAGATACTGGTAGCAATTTAATTTAGCAATCGGTTTTTCTTCTAATACTAATTCCAATTTACACATTCCGATCCGTTTCTGCATTCCGTTTTGCGCCATCATAAAGCATAACTTCAGCTGCAGACACAGACGACAGAGTTGCCGTTTTGTGTGTCCAGTTTGCGAAAAATGTTCCTTCCTTGCTCTTTCCACAACCGAGGGTTCGAGGTGGTTCGTAGTAATAACGAACATTCCATTAACTTACTGGATCAAAATCGATCTCTGGAGCGTTCGGAGAAGAGTCGTGCCATCGTGAAAGACATCATTGGCTGTTTGAAGTGCTGAAGCTAGAGTGGAAAGGAACAACTGGCACACACACACGCGCAAAAAACCCACCTAGACGATATCAATTGCCACTTCACAGGAGTCAAGTGTGATGTGGTGCTTTCGGGAGGAGAGTTTTCGCAAGAAAGCTTGCCCAAAGACAAACCCCCTGGAACGGACGACCGTGCCCAGGGAGGATTACATTCATTGTCTGCCGTCCGTGCTGCAGATGACAGAGATCGATCGTAGCCAACGAAGAGCAAAAACCATCCTTCGGGAAACCGAATTTGTTACAAAAAGTTGGACGTGTGTTCCTTACTTCCCTTTCCTTTTTAGAATGTCATAGCATAATGTTTTCGTTGCAGAATGCGTTTTGCAGAAGTGTGTGCTGATACCAACACAATCCATGGAGAGGTTTTTGCCTCGTGAAGCTCATCTACACCGACACCGGCCCTACCCCTTAAATTCTCCCCCGAAAGCGTCCTTCATCACCGGCTATTGATTACCATTGAAAAGGACGTACAGAATATAAGCAAAAGTGTCACGGCACACGGTATCACGGTATTGTGTATAATATCAGACAGCTCAAGGTTGCTCCGCGCGGGAGAGCGCGCGCTCGTGTACGAAGAATACATTACATTGTGCGTTTACCGTCCTGAAAGGTAAAAGGGTTTGTTATTTTTATCCGACGCTTTTCTTCGCTTTCTTCGAACGCTCCCGTCCGCTCCAACGCCCCAGCTTTCTTCCCTTTTCCGAGGTCTCTACAGTCGAGTCGGAAGTCCTTTCAACGTACAACAAGGGTGAGGAAAATGGGAATACCCTGCCACACACACACACACACACACACACATCGATCTAATCAAGCTATTCATAAGTATGCTTCCTGCTTCTCTTCTTTTCGGTGTTGCCTTCCCACAAATGAACTTAATTTTCCCTCGACCCTCGCTCGCACAACGACGCCTCCGGTGCTAGGTGGAGTTTTCCGGGAAGCTTTTTCCTACCGACGCTGGGGATTATTATCATCCAATGGGTTTGTGGCGGGAAGGAGCGATGGAGCTCTCATGCGCGCGTGTGTGTTTCGTGCATTCGTGATTGATCGCTGATAGTATGCCGGCTGACAGCAACACGTGGATTCCATGGGGTTGAGGCGCAGTTAGGGCAAAAAAACCGGATACAAAAACGGGAACTACTATTGTTGCTGGTGTGCGCGCCATACTCGTCCGCGGCTGGGTAGAGGTGGATGATGTTTTTTCTGCTCTTGCCCTTATCTCGAACCGAGCATGCAAACGGATTAAAGCTTAGACAGCATTCAGAATGGCTTAAGAGAGAGAGCCAGTTTGAGGATGCGCCACGTGGAAAAGATGGACTTTTGGGTGTCTCGATGCATTTGTTGTACTTCACTAGACTGTCTGGCATCAAAAACCTTCACTTTTATTTACAATAATGGTTTGAAACCATGGTTTTGCTTCCTTTTGAAAGCGTTAAAATTTGAGATAAAATTTCGCTATCCCTGTTCGCTATCTTCCTTTCCTCTCACAAGAAACAACAGATAGTAAAAGTAACTCAAAATGTCGTGACCTCCAAAACTTATCCGTCGGAGAAAGAAAGAGATATACATATAGAGAGAGAGGAGGTACAAAAGTATCCTTCCCAAAGCCCCAAACGATCCATAAACGATAACAGACCGGTTGAAGTTTAACCTTCTTTGCCTTCTGTCGCCCATTCCAAACTACGCCCGGGATCGAAAACACTCAAACGGATCGCACATAAAGTGTCGCTCCTGGCCCGTTTGGGCTAATCTTCCATGGCGTTGAGGGCGACGGTGGTTTCGGCCTCGGTTTCGGCACAGAAAGCACTGGAAAACCATAACTATTTATCACGCCACAAAACATACCGCCCAGCTGATCGATAAAAATCGAGCTGCGGTTCAGTGTTGTTGGCTGAGTGCGAGAAGCAGGATAAATTAATAGATCCTGGGGAGGTATCGCTTTCCCTTTTTTTTAAGTGGAGCACATTTAAATCGTGGGCTGGAACAACAGAGAACGAATCGTGGAAGCCTCTTGAAACGAATCGAAAGCCAACTCAACGCCATTATTGGGGTTTCTCACGACACAAGGAAGCTGTCAGGTGATGTTGAATTTATATATCGAAATAGTGAATTCAAATTTACCGAAAAGAAAGCCTGCAAACAATCGTATTCCAATCAGTAACTGTCAATAAAATAAGCGAATGGAACGGGGAAAGCAGGAACAATTGCCATCAGCTTGCGTGTAGTCATCAACATGATCGACTTTCCAGAAGAACCACCTTTAATCACCTTTAAGTTGGAAGCATTTGATAGAGCATTTAAGCGATGATCACGGTAATATCTGTTCGATTTTAGTACTAATTGTAGGTCCACCATTATCCCAAGCAAAGAAGCGAACGTAAAACGAACGTAAAACGGGTGGATGAAACGTCAATGTCACTTTTTCCCGCACCCCAATCTGTCCCCTAAGGGGTTTGCACGGATTTTCCCCCCATTTCCCAGCGGCTGTCATTGACCGGTCGTTAGTCGGTCGGTCTGACTGTCAGCGATGCGTACGGACGAGCGACGAGCTAATTAGACATTTCACCGGCTCGTTCCGATCGCTTCTACAAACCAACACTCATCATCTCCTTCAGGGACGACTCAATGCCCCCGGAACTCCCCCGGAAAGTGGAGAAGAGAGACGGAGAAACGAAAGACGAGAGCCGTGTGGTAACATAACCGCAAACGACACAACGTTCCGATGGGTTTGAATGGAGTCACTACACCAGAGGGGTCGGAGGGCACAGATTGGCCTACTTTCTGTTGAACTTTTGTGCCCGAGGACACTACCAGTGAGTGTGCGTGGTTTGTGCTGGACGGGTTTTTCTGAGGAAAAGAACAGATAAGAACTGGAGTAAAGGTTTTTCCTTTCCCTTTATTAAGTTATCACCTCATTAGGACAGGCTGGCTTGCGTCCTTACCAAAGAGACAACAACTGCTACTGAATGTGAGTTCTGCAAACGTATCGGACTCATCCAACACAAACATTCGTCTTAAAAATGCAAACAAGGTACAGCTGTTAATCCAATCGTAAAATTAAGTCCAAAAATTACACCCCACCCCAATTTTAGCGACTATTGTTTTAAGTGGCCCGAAAATGGTATACGCCCCATGCCCCAAAGTTGTCCCGAAAAAGGGATGTACAACCACCAGCCACAACAGACAACCCTCGATGAGCACAACTTTTATCGCATTATTAATAAAAGCAACGCCTGTTTAAGTAACGTGACATGTGTAGCTACACCAAACAGGATCCTTAAACCGCTAGCCATGTGTGTGTGCGTGTGTGTGTTACCTTCCTACCCACACTCATTTTGGAAAATAGTGCCGAGTATCGTTTTACCGTCCAAACGCTCTCCAGCGGCACTTGAGCGGGCGACGCTCTCTACTTCTAGCGTAGCTTCTTCATTGTAAAACCGGCGCCGACCGGGCAAAACTGCTTGTTAGGGTGGCAGCTAATTATGACCGCAGTAATGGTCCTCCCCCCGTACACGAGTACATAAAGGCCACGCTTCGGTCTTGCTAAGAAAACTTGCACCACTTTTACGGCGTCCGTCCTGGGCTCAAGTGTGCGGGAGATTCAGGAAAAGGATGCCAGGACGCGTGATGCTTTTTCTGTAAGAAGACACATTACCCTTGACGCTGGTGGTAAGGATATATCGTTTCGAGAATAAAATACAACACATCATACACGCCCACACACGCACATAAACGTTACATACATTCCAAGGGGATGGGATGATGGAGTGTATAAATATGGGTTTAGTTGGCCCCGTTACAACGCTCTCCTGTGATGGTTTGCTTGCATTCGTGTGTGAAACAAAATATACTGTCGATTTAATACCGGTGGCCTGAACCGTGCTCTGACTTGGCCACAACAAGTAGCTGCTCGTTTAAAGCAAAGCGCGCCAAGAGGGTTTGAGCATGTTAGGCAACCAAACCACGCGAAACCGTGAATATCACTTTAAACGATGCGTTCCATAGTTTGGTCGTTTAAATTTTGTAGTAATCGTCGCCATCGCCATGCGCCGTTCATGATACAGTCAATAAAAGAGGTAATAAACAGACAGTTAACGAGGCAATATTGCTGTGGAAATGTGCGGGATTAATTCGTTTAAATGCCCGTTAAATTATGAAGAGAGTTAAACGCCTAAAGTTATGCAATTTGTGTTGCAACATTACGTTATTTGAAGCATTTTAGGCAAATAACATTAAGGATAGTATTTTCTTTGATATTATAAATTGGTTTCTATTTTATAGACCTTTACCTGTAATTCCAAGTGCAATCTGTTCAAGTTACAATTAATAAAAAAGTCCGTCAATTCTCAAAAATTGCAAACATTCACAGGCCAATTTCAAATTATCCCACCATTGCCAATCCTTCCCCCTATCAGCCAGCCCAACAAACCCTCAAACTGGGAAAATTGAAGTCACCTCGGCACCCCTGGGGGCAAGACGCATCAGCTTGATTAAAAATTCCTTACGAACAAACCTCATTTTTCCCCAACTTGTCATAATTTTCCGCTCTAAAAATATGCAAACTCAACCGTATCTCGAAACCCGAAACTGGCCGTCCGCGGCATGCCAATGGCGATGGCGAAGTAGGTAAGGATGACGCGCGCACAAGCCAATCCTCCTTTGGCTTGTTCTCGTGAACGATTTTTGCTTTTCGTGTGCGTCGTTCTTGTCACCAGGTTTTAGGGGTTTTAGATGAACGATTTCTTTTCGTGCAAATCGGAACAGCGGTATGGTTGTTGCCACTTCCCCGCAACAACAGAGCCAAACGTGATGGTACAGAACGGGGGAAATCTCGACACATTTCAAGCGCGCTTAGCGCTTTCAAAGAAAACGCTGTTTTTGCGTGTCAATGGCTTTGTATTGCACAAGTTTAGCTAAACCTTGTAATTTTGTGTGTGTATCCCGAAAAAGAGGAGGGAGAGAGAGAGAAAAAACACAAATCTTTTTCAGAATCATGACCACTAACGAGACGCGACAGAAACAACCCACGATTCCGGTCACACACGATCTCACACACTCATTTGTTTCGTTGTCACACCCGGTCTGTTTTAAGATGCAAAGGGCAATGGGTTGAGGAAGCGGTGAACATAACGCACCAAAACACGATCGACACTGAGTTTTACAGAGGGAGTGGAACGCGTTTGACAGTGAAATTCCCACCGGAAGCCGACGGAAAACAGTGTGGGGAATGTCACAAAAATCGTCAAAAATTTGCTACGAGTCGTTGTAGGTATCTCACACCCACAGCGCCATCGGTAATTGCCATATGTTTTATGTTACATTTATCAGATTCAAATTTTATTACCCACGACGGCGGAGAAGCCTTGAAACGTATGACACGTTGGTGTCGTTGAAGCGATGTTCTACCATCGCTCCAAGGGCATTGGTTTTCTTGTAAATGTTTTCATTCACAACGTTGGTGACACTTTAATAAGCTTCTTACCGAACAAACCGCCAAGTTTTGGGCTGATAATCGAATCACAGTGGATGGTTGAAGAAGAGCTCACAACATCGATCAAAGACAAAGATCGCGACATTTTAAAGTGCTTTTGAAGCACATTTGCTCGTCGTCTTTTTCTCGAAATGCTACAAAAAAGCAAACATAATTCCACGGAAATTCATATTTTCAATCACCAGATTGGCACGCTACTTTCCCATGCCCCAAGTTCTGCCACAGTGGAGTAAAAAAACACAAGCCGATCAACTGTCAGCTTTTCCTCGCGAGATTTTGCGATCGATAAAATCAATTACATCGCATTACAGGCGGCACATAATGCGATGGGAAAAAACCCCAGTAACGAGAAGAAATGGAACCGTTTCGTTACAGTAAACAGCAAAAAAACGAAACAAAAAAGGCATCGACTCATACACATACACATCCCATCCAGAAGATGTAGAAGAATTGGAAATGGAAAATCGGTCGCTTCCGGGGATGTAAAACATTTTCCAAACAGCGCGTGCAACCATCAACTGGAGAGAAAGAGATGGGAAAAACGTTGTGGAATCATTTTAGGTTACACGCGTGTGGCCCGCCTAAGGCCGCTAAATCCAACCACCCACCAAACCTCGGCAAACCCCCACTAGTATCTCGTCGCGTGTGTTTTCATATTTCGATAAAAAACCACGAAATTCAACACGCACGCCGCGTGTTTCTGTGTATCCCACCAAAATCGACGCAGCGCGTGTAAGGGAAAGCAGGGCAAAATGGGCATGAGAACTATATTACTGAATATTCCTTTGAATTTGCCTCGAAACACAATTATTCTTACATTATTATATGCCTCCATAATTGATCTATGCATTAAAATTGCTACATAGCCTGATAATAACTTAAACACTTGAAAAAAGTGTAAAATAAAAGTTGATGTTGTACGTGATGCTATTTTGATACGTGAGACGAAATGGGCATATGTAAACAAAACGTGAAACATTTTGCCCCATGTGAAGCATTGTTGTATTATTTGTTGCATTAGTAATAATACGCATTCAATTGTCTTACTTTCTTTGGACAAATTGTATATAAATATCATAACTTTAAAAATATACCAAGTAAAACTTGCATGCATCCAGTGCTGTAAAATGTTATGAGCATCACGAGATATTCACCATCGAAAACAAGCATAATCTGAAACCTGACTGACTGAATCTGACTGAAACGAAGCTCAAATCAGCTAACATACACAACTGAGATGATCAGAGGTAAGATTCAAACAGTTGGTGGACTACCAACATGCTTGGTGGCATTTTGTTTAGCTTGGTCACTCACTTGGTCACGCCATTTTCGGTCGGTGATGTTCACGACATTCTTGGAATATACTTGGCATGTAGTCCCAAGCAACATTCTTTCTCGCTCTGTCTTTTGTGGTTGTTTGTCGGGTCAAACAGAGCGAAAAACCATGCTCATTTTGTTTCTTGGGACCACTCGCACGCACCGCATATCTCCCATAACTATCGGCATGATCCCAGACTGAAATTGTCACGACCAAGTGACTGACCAAGAGTGGGAAGCACACAATGTCACCAAGCATTTGATGGTCGCAACAACTGTTTGAGTCTCACCTCTGATCATCACATTAGAGCGTTTCGTGACGCTGACGTTATTTTGTTTCGGTCGGAAATCGTCATGACTATGTCAGCGACTTTTTGCAGAACTGATCACAATGAAAAAAAAGTCATGACATAGTGATTGACCAAGCGGGTGGCAAAAATGTCACGAAGCATGCATTGGTCACACCAATTGCTTTGAGTATCACCATTGATTATCACAATTGAGTACGTGACACGGACATGTATGTTGAATTTATTTTGAGCATTGGAATAGTTCTTTGCTGTGAAATAATGATTAAACAATGCATGTTCATTTTGCCCCGTTTGCCCCTACCAATGCTGTCTTTGCTTTTGTTTTTCACAGTTGTTTTTGTTTCCAGTTTTGCTGTGTAAGAATGTAAACGATAGCGGCGGGGAGGAGGAGGCAATGTACAGCTGTTTATGACCATGGCCCATTATTTCGTTACATTAGAAGCAGAAGAGAGCAAAACAAAAATAGGAGAAAAAAAACTAGAGACAAGCAGAGAGTGGAAAATAGCGGCAAAATTGTTTGTTTAAAAAAAGAACCGCTCCATTTTGGGATAATCGATCGTAAACATTAAAATGCAAGACCATACACCATACAGGGAGAGCAACACGCCCGGCTTTATGGGTGGATTGGGTGCGTTTGAATCAACATTTATCTAGGAGTTGTGCAAATTTAAATAATGGTTTCTAAGCTGCGTTTTTATGTGGCTCAGCATGTGAGGCTATATATGGTCAGTGTTTACAATCATTTGTGTTAGTTAAACGCAGTTAATTAATTAGACTGAAATAGATAAAAATACTATAAAAGATACGTTCTTTTAAAAGATTACTTTATATGAGTTATGCTTTCATTTTAACATAAATTCCAATTTAATTTATCATCTTTAAAAACAACTGTTCGCTGCATTTCCCCCATCCACTTCCCATTTAACCGATCAAGAAGAAAATGATTGCTAAATTTCGAAAAAGAATGATAAAACACGGAGAGGCGATCAAAACTACGCCAGTGATAAGATCGTTCACCACGAGCAGGGTGGAAAATTGGCCTCCCCCAGACCGCACACGGGGGACGCACATGGAACCACGAACCGCGGGTAGCGATTCAATTTGCATACGCACACAGTACCGGTCGTTGTGTTTTATGTGCAACAGTTTCGCATTGCCACTTAAACATTGTTGCTGTCGTTTTGTTTTTTACTTAGTGAGCTTTTTTCCGCTGCTCTATTTCAGTGTCACACACAACACTGTACCATTTACATGCCCGCATTTGCCCCACAAATGAACACAGTTTGGGCTACGTGGAAAAAAGCCTCACACATGCAGCCTGGAGGGCAACGCAAATGGTGTTTGCCACGAAATTGAGTTCCAGAAAAGAGAAGCAAAAAAAGGGACACAATTTCGCCCATTGTTGCTGATAGCTGCGCTTGTCGTACTCGGTGTGCAATGGGCCTAACGTTGTACAAACGTTTACAGCTCTCTGTGCTTTAAAACGATTTCCACGTCCCGCCCATTGAGCGGCCAGCCAACAATCGAACCGATTCAATCGCAATGGGGACAGCCGATAAATCGATCGTCTAAAAAAGCTGTTTCCCTCCCCCCAATTCGCTCGTCAAACAGGTGGACTGAGCAAACGAATCACCGAGGATTTGTTTACCATTCTCCATCGAGCACTGAGCAGAGTGTGGAAGGGATTTCGAAAGGCAAGCTACTTGTGTGCGAGGTACCATTTTGAAGATAATGTGTGCTAAACGTGACATTTCATCACAGTTAATTAATATGCTGCTGTAGAGGCATATCAAATTGCATGCTAATTAGCTCCGAGGGCGAGCTGGATTCCAAGAAATTAATAAGCAGCTTCTGCCGGATTGCGTATAACCCGATGTATTTTAAGACACGCCGAGTTTCTTGCTCCTCCCGCACACAAACGCACCTGTGTGGATCCATTTGGCATTTTCCAAAACCCATTCCAGCGGGCGAGAGCAAGCCACGTATGTTTAGCTGTTGGCGTTTTGCTGCCATTTTCTCCGAAAACCCGAACATCCGATACCCTTTAGGCGCTCGAGAGAAAGAGAACGACAGAGCTGCTGGAGGATCCTTGCTGAATCTGACAAGCTTTTCCCAAGCATCTTTCCCGGGCGCACGGGTTCTCCCATTGCAACAGGTTACATCAGGGACGGGGGGCAAACAACGTGACGGAGAGGACCGAGGTTCCCAACAAAAAAAAATACTGAAAAGCCCCTTCCGTTACTGCGAAACACCGCCACTGCCTGCCTGTCTGTGTCTGCGTGGCCGGGATTTGGGATTTTCCCACGATTTTTGGCTGCACCCGGCTCGCTTGGTGGCGCAAAAGTTTTGTTTGCCCCGGGAAAAAGGGGGGAATAAATACACATTCAACGGAAATTTAACAGGTAAAAATCCCTGTATGTGTGCAGGGAGTGGGAAGGATGAAAAATCCCCCAAAAAGGGGTGGGTTGAGGTTTGGAAAAAGGTACAAGGTTTGGCGGCGGCAGCAGCAGCAGCAACAGCTTTTAAAAGTCTGTTTGGTTAAAACCTTTTTGGGGCCAATAGCAATACCGTTTTAAGGCAGCTCTGTCGTAAATGATTAATTTTGCTTCGCTAGAGCTGAATGTCCGGGGGAGTAGTTCGATTCGAAATGGAATAGAAGTGATGCTTCAGGGGCTGCAGATGCGTATCAGAAGCTCATGCTGTGTATTTAAAGGGGTTTTTAGTGTTTCCCAAGTCCCAAGTAAGCTCTACATCATCTTTCGCTTGACTTTTATTGATTTTTATCAAACTAATGGCATATACGGGCAAGAATACATCATCCTCTCGCGATATGTTTTACAAGTTCCCATGTACCATGTTTGGAGCGAGAGCTCCATTTGTCAAATTAAACTGATTGCTACGTATTCGAAATATGTGTTTTGCACACCCTTCACATCGTTCCGGAAGCCCTATCATGGACATGAACCGCGCTGTCTTCACTCGTGTCACACTCCGGTGCCTTTGCCCGTTACTGCGAGCGCGACTGCCAATGCGCAATGCATCGTTCGGTTTAGAGCAGCCACCCGGCCTCCTCTCCCTTAGGGCTGTAGAGTTCAACACACTTACCTTGGTGCATTCCAGCACAACACTTCCGAAAGGTGTTTAGCAGCCTCCTTTCCGATCGCCGCGATCTCGACCAACGCCTTCTCGGTGGAGTGAAGCGCACAGGAATGTGATCGAAATGCAGCACACACGTACACGCGAAAAGGCGAACAATTAGTTACCCCCAGTCATCCACTTACTTCACCCACTCTCTCACACACAGTCACTGTAGCGATGCATTTTTTGTTTGCGTTCCTCGAGATGCGTTCCTTCTAAAAGTAGAATCACTGTGCACTGTGTCACACACACACACATACCGCACAGGCAAAACCTTCTTATCTAGGTCAGTTCCATAATGGGGAGGCCTATTACAGTCAAATAACCGTCTACAAAAAAGGGTGTGAAGGGAACACAAACGTACACACACACACACGCACACACAAGAAAGACGGACGCCTAAATATACGTTCCAGGGGTGTTGTTTTCCTAGTGCTTCGCACACACACACACACACACAGTTTCTCTTAGCGCGCCCTGTGCACCTTTACACCTGGCGGTGCTGCGCTGCGAAAACTGCTCGACCCTGGGGACTGCTCGAAAAGAACCTTTTTTTAATGACGACACGAGGTGCGCTATCGTTTCCCCCATACGCACGGTTACGGCCCGGTCACTTAGATCGTTCTGTTTACCGTTTCCATCCAACTCGGACACATAAAGCATGGTGAAAATAGAGAGCAAGAGAGAGAGAGAGAGCGAGACAGCGAGAAACAGCGAGTGGAAAATTACGGCAAACGCGCGTACAGAAAGCGCCCAGAACAAACGCGGTCTTGTGCACGCTTCTGGAACGGTCACAAGCAGAGTCCGCTGTAGAAAGACCTGTACCTCTTTCCCCGCCACCAACTTGTCTTTTTTTCTCCACGGGTTTATGAGTGGGAGGAAGAGCACATTTGTGTGTGTGTGTATGTGTGGTGCGAAAATGTGGTGTAATTAGTAAACAAACCGTAAACTGGCTACTGGCTGCTTCTGTGCTCTGCTCTGCACTGCAGCTCCACAAAGTATCCGAGGGGTGCATGCGGTGGAGAACTGGGAATAACAGTATGAATGACGGCAAAAGATGAGATGATTTGTGGCAGTCCCTCTCCCGAAAGTGGAGGAATTCGCTGTAATGGTGGGGTTTTGCAGGCAATTTAAATATCACGCTGTGTATTGGATTACACAGGAGTACGCTCAGCAAGTATCAACAGGGTTGTTGGTATTTGCAGTTATTTCACTATTGTTTTATAACGTTTTTTTGAAGAAAATCTGTGTAATTTCAGAGTGTTTGTACTGAGAAGTCTATCAACGACCGTGTTAAGACCATCATAAGACCGTTTTAAGACCGTTTCAAGACCGTTGTAAGGGTTGTCCCGTTGCAAAGTCCTCAACTCGCACGACTTAACAATATCCCCGTCCTAGGTTCATACCTCATATGGACCTTGTGTCTATAAATTACAGAGGTTTATGCATCATAGCTCGGTTTTGGTCCACCATTTTCAACGGTGGTTTTTGACAGTAAGATAAAAAAGTGGTTACAAACATTTGCTCACTACCTAACACTTTTCAGGGTCAATTGCACTTTTTCTGGACAAACTCTAGTGAAAACACACATTTCCATCTCATGAACGTGACATGGAGTTTTTGTATGAGTTGCCAAGAGGGTCCAAAGTTACTTGGCACCTCATATCCTTAGCAACCCTAACTCCCTATCTGCCATACTCCATAGAAATCTCCATCCATCATGGCTACGAAAATCAGAGCTAAGGATCCACCTGTAGTCTACTTAGGCACGTTGATCCAACTGTCAAACTTTTCCCGCGGTTTTCGAACTTTTCGAACGATCTCTGGATGACTCGACCTCTGTATTATATAGACTTTGATTGCGACTGAGGACCTATGGACTCACTAGGACCCTTGCAAGGACACTTGCAAACAAACTTAATAAGTCTCGAAAGCCCATAATGTAATCCATATAAGACCAAAGTCTCTCAAAGACCGTTTAAAGACCATTATAAGACCGTTTTAACCCCATTAACTGACCATAGTCTACCAAAGACCGTTTAAAGATAGTTATAAGACCTTAGGACCGTTTTAAGACGATCATAAGATCTAAATACATCCAAAATGATATCTTCACAAAAAATCTTCTCCTCGTAGCATTAACACACATCCAAAATCATTGCATTGCTTTCCCTTCCACCTGGATACACTTTTCCTTTTCCTCCAAAAATTTGAAATCTTGCTCAACTCCACAACTCAAACCTGTTCCATTCCCATTCAACCCTCGCCTTCTGGTGCTCCAAAATGCAGCTTCACCTTTTCGCCCTGTTATGTTTTCTTTAAACATCCCCCTCTCAATCCCTCCCATCTCACCCCCGCCCCCCATTCAATTCACTCAACTCGATATGAAACCCGCGCGACGCTCTAACTGGGATTGATTAGGTGCGATAATGTGTGACAGCAGTAAACAGCAGCAGCAGCAGCCGGTCTAGCAGAGCACCCCTAACACAATCCCGGCGACGGCGGGGCAACCCGCGAATAGAGCAAGAAGAAGAGCAGCGTTTGAGCGAAATAGAAGAAAATAAGAAGAAGAAGAACCCAACAAAACCTTATGGAATAAACCCTCTGGCACAAACACACACACACACACACGCTAACTACCATTGTGTGTGTGTATTTTTGACTGCTGGGGACGGTGGGATATACATAGGTCTGCGAACGATAAGAAACCGCGCGCGCGGTTACTCTATTTCAAGGGAGCCGTCTTTCTCCCCATCTTCCCCTCTTCTAGCACCACGATGGGGCAAGGGCGTCCTCCTCTGCTACCCCCGCGCACACGGAACATCGCTCGTCCGTTAGAAGCGGGCGCGCGTGCAAAAGAAGGCAAAGCGCAGGGAGGTTCTTATCCGCAAAATTTACAAGCTCACGGCTGCCGGCAGACGGAACGTGCGTCACTGATAGCCTTGCGGGTGCGCCCTAACACCCACCCCCGCATGCTACATCCACACACACACATACACCGATGAAGATGCCATTTTTAAAACGTTCAACACAAGGGGGGCTGGAGCTCGGCACACGGCATCGCGTGGTTTGGTTCAGTGATTTTTTTTCAACGCCAACGGCTTGTTCGAAATTCGCTTCCCTCCGAGTGTGCTCCCCTGGCGCTGCTTATGCTTTATGTATATTGATCGTGCACGATCCGCAGCACGATCGGGTAGGTGCGCAACAAAAGCGCAGTGGCGGCGAGATGTAGAAAAGCAGACACAAAAAATCGACGGCAATCGAGCGCCAGCTAACAGCTCACATCGATCACATGGTTTGCTGGTGGTGCGGGAGCGTGATAAGATGAGAGATCTCATCTCACCGCGCCACCACCACCACCACACGAGGCAACAAGAGCATCACACATCACCGTTCGCAATCGTAATCAGTGGCCCTAAGTGTGGCTAGTGTGATGGTGCGAAAACGGTTAACCAATACACTGATGCCTTTCTCGCAAAACTCGCCGTGCCGTTAGGCGGCCAGATCGGGAGCTGCTTCTGATCGTTCCCCTACACACAAATGGTAAGCAGCAGCAGCAGCAGCAGCAGTAATTGAACCGACGTGGGATACTACAATGCAAACCGGCCTTCTTTTTGGCTTTGTGGAACACACTGCATGAGTGAGTGAGCTATCTGAAAAGGCATTAGTATGCGTTTGCATCTCTCAACACACACAAATGCACTCGGATCGCATCACAAATGGTTTTAAACTACCAGGACAATGGCAAAAAGGCAACCTGTAATTCGTTTGCTGTCGAACGAATCTGCAATGATTGGGACACACAAACACACACACACACACCACGGAGGACACCACAAAGAGCTCACAGCTTTCGTCGTTTGCTATTCTTGATTTACCGCAAACGAACGAACCAGTGTGCCAATCGTAATTTCTGTAATTTCGTGCGCTTCCCGCACACAAACACACACTGCTGTGCGCTTTAAAAGACGTAGCTACACGAGACATACGGCATAACGGAGCAAGGCAGGGCGCTCAACAGTAACGCAGGTTCGGATGCAATTGAAGCACAAAAGCGGAAAAGTATCCTTTCCTCCCCTTGTGGGTGCCTTTTATACGCGAGCGCGTTACTTCTAGCCGGGGAGGCCGAAGAACAGACCCCTTAGTAGAACTGTGACTGTGTGTGTGTGGGTGTGTGCACTTACATTGACACACAGCCACTGTGGGAAAGGAACATGTGGTGGTCGTCCCTTTTTAGTTCTACGATAAAAGGGAAAGATGTTGAGGTAAGGTAAGCAAGGGCAGCACAAGAACTCGGTCGAGAAGGTCTGCTCACAGCTGTGAGCTGTAAAAGGAAGCAATATTCAGATGGAAGGAACATAAGCATTAGAGCCCAAGCGACCTTGGTGGATTGGAGACTGAGGAGTAAAGAGCAAAAGGAAGAGTGAGGCAATGGGATAGTAGGGCCTTATAGGCTCACTCGATGTGTCAGTGCGACGGTATCTTCCACTCATCACGCGGTGTTTGCCCAAACGAAAGTGGACTCGATCGGTAACAAGATCATTCGCGCGAGTTCTAGTCCCGTTCGATGTGTTACCGCACACGTTAATGAGTAGAGAGTAGAGTAAAAACACAAAAAAACCCCAATTCTGCAATGCAACGAACGAGAGAAACACTGTGCAGATTACACCGCCTGTTTGCTGGCATTTTCTACCAACACAAACCATTTTCACTTCACTTTTACACTCTCTTTCTCTAGCCCTGCTCTCGGCGGCATCATCAGCGGACCCTAAAACGTGTGTGTGTGTGTGTGTGGCGTCACGGTTTATGGTCACATCGCCGGTTCCGCGGCTAATCAGCACACACCTGACGATGGAGAGAGAGCGAGAGAGAGAGAGAGAGAGAGTTCGAGGCAGCCGGAGCAGCAACAACGGCAGAGGAGCGAGGGCGCGTTAACACGTACGGTAAAGGCCTCGCCACCTCGCCCTCCGGATGCAAAAGGTGCGAATACCCTCCTTCCCCGCCGCCGGTCTCACATACCCACACACAATCCCACACACACCCAAGTTTACAAATCTCCCCGTCAAACGGTTGATGTTGTGCTTCTTGCTTTGCCTCACAACGAAACACACACACTACGAGCACGGCGATAAGGGCAAAAGTGGAGGTGAGGGGAGTGAAGGAAAGCAGGGCAATCCCCGTTTGCCCCTTCTCATCTAGAACCCGTGAAACGAATCACGAACACCTTCTTTTCTTCACGTCACGCTCGTTCGTGCGTAAGCTGTTTGCGTATTATTTCTTTTCCCTTTTCCGTTGCGCTCTACTATTACAACACATGCTTATTTTTGGGCAAACAAAAAAGAAACTGCAATTACGAGATGCGCGTACCGTTCGGCTCTTTTTTTTTGTTTGCTTTTAAATGTGGAGCAACAAAACTTTAAACTCCTCGTGTATTCGATACATACACGCACAGACACACGCACACGCGCGTAACACGGTCTCGCACACTGATGCGCACGTGCACAGAGACACACGGACGCGGACGACCGCTCGATTGCAGCAACGCGAGAATACTGACTTCGCGGCAAGGTGAATTCGCAAACAAAAACGCGCACCGTCGTCGCTGCCGCCGCCGGCGCGCGGGTTCTGCTCGTTTCGTCGACCCGCCCGATCAGCCCCGACGACGACCAGCCGGACGGACGGACGGACGGAGGAATTGGCATCGGTTCCTTTTTGCCCGTCTGGCTAGGCGGTCGATGCGTGTTACTGGCGCGTTAAGGGAGCGAGGGGCACAACAGCACCCTTCCCACGTGTTCACGGAGAAGTAGAAAATAATAGCTTATGTTTCATGCATTTGTTTTCACACAAAATACCACCAATCGTACTTTAACGTTTAGATTGGAAATAAAATCTACACAAAATAACAGCAATTAACGCTACTCATCAAAAGTCACACCTTTGCTCCACGCTCACTTAAACCACCGTCACCAGTGTTGCTTCTACTCGCCTACTACCACTACTACTCACAAACCCCCTGCTACTTAGTCGACTCGGCAACGTACGGGTCACTCACGCGCTCGTCTCGCGCGTACGCCGACGAAGACGAAGGTGAAACCGCGTGTGCGCGCGTATCGTACCGCGTGGCTGGCTCCGTTGCGTGAGTTTCCGATAGCTTGGCGAGTGAACGCGCGCGGCATTAGAACGTGCGAAAGTGAACCATTCCGTGAGCTCAATTAGCTCACTTGCGAGTTCACTAGCATCGCTTTCGCGTTATTAAGTGGTTGATTTGTAAAGCATTCATACCTGGACCTACTGATGGGAGCATTTCTTAACGGGTTGGAAGAAGTTAAACAGTGGCTTAGCAGCTTCTTTAAGAACAAAACGGGATTGATATGTTCGTGGAATTTTTTTAATTAGGTTACAATTATTTTTAAGGCTTTCTGATCATTATTATTTCTCTTTCATTTGGAGAGAAGATTTGTTTAACTTAGTATAAAGTATTACGAAACAAAATTTCAAAAAAGAGGAATACATTATACTGCTTCATTTTTCTGTATGAAAAATGGCAATAAGAACTAAAATAACACAAAATTTTCCATAATTTTTCATTTTTTGCTTCTTTCTCAACCAACTTTTTTCCCATTTATTTGCACAAACCTTTCCATAGCGTGCTGCAGAAACGCATACAGCAAGCTCAACTAACAGCAAAGCCATAACAAGTACTACCAAACCACCTGAAGCATCGCTAAGATAGTTTTAGTGGCCAACACTTTATGAATAAAAAAAGCAGCATCGCCCGAAGTAGCAACCAACCTGTGGCATGTGCCCGAACGCACGTATCGGGCTTCTCGCGTCTCGCCGGAGCGTCCACTATAGGCATCCCTTTCGCCCGTCCCGATCAACAGGCGTCACACGGTGGCAAATGCTAGTGGAAGCTGCAGCCAACGATGAACCACACAGCTGGCAGCGCTTCGGCACGATTGAGTGCCCGATTCACGCCAGAACGTGAGAGCAGCATCTGTTGAATGTCGCCTGCCTGTGCCCGTCTCGTGTGTGTTTGATGCGCAAGCGTTACTTGCACCCCAACAGACGACGACACAGCAAATCTGCTTCGACACAAAGCGATAGAGTGACTGTTTTTTTTTAGATGTGCGATATAAAACCGCACACGCCCGAAGACGCCTGTTGCATCGAATCCGAATCCGAACTCACCAGCAAAAAAGGTTGCACAAGAAAGCAGCACCGAATTCATCACCATTATCTCACATCATGCTACTCATTACATCTCACTTCTCATCAATCTATTTTTTTCGGTGTTATTCACTAATTTCCTTTTTCCCATTCTAATCTATTCTCCATAATCCTCCTCATTTTTGGTTTAGAAAAAAAAACCCCACCCGCTATGGAGGCGCCCGGTGTTTTACGACGCGGAACGCATGGTGCACCCCACGATTAAATGCGCACGTGCTGCGCGCTTTGTTTATGGACCAAAACCGGGGCCGGGTGCGTATTTGCTTTTATTAGATGATTTGATGCCTTTCCGAACCGGGTGTTTATTTAGAGTGCTTAAATCGATCAGGTGGATCGGAGATGGGTGTTGTTTATGTTCTCTGGTCGGGGTCTGTTTTCATTTCAAGGCGCCTTTCCCCACCTTTTTCGATTATTGGTTTGCCGAATTTGGCAATGAGGGTACAAGCAATTGTTTTATTTTTCAACTTTATATGTTTATTTATTTTTGATTGTGGAATTTTTTATACACTTTTTTATACCATTTAATTGTCTACATCACATAACGAGCCGGGACGCATTCCAATTTTATTTGCCTATTCCATCGACAACACCTCCCGCACCCACGTGGCATGCTCGCGCATCTCCTGCAGCGCACCCGGGTTACCCTGGCTGCACGCAAACTTCTGCCCGAAGCTGGTCAATCCGAGCAGCACGTACTCCTGCAGCCGACCCTCCTTGCGCACCAGCGGGCTGCCCACGTCACTCACACAGTTGCGCTCGTGGTCCGCCTCCTGCGCACAGAACCGTCCCGTGCCGGGCATCACGAAGTCAAACTCCGCCTGGCAAGCCTCCAGCTCCAGCACAACCAACCGCATGTACTGCAGCCCATCGGCAGCACCGTCCGTACCGTAGTCCATCAAACCGTACCCGCTCGACAGCACTTCCTGCCCCACGTACTGATCCTCATCCACCTCCGGCAAACGCACCGGCTTTACCCACGGCGGAAGACGCACAGCCTCATCGGTAAATCGCACCACGGCCACATCGTTCACGAACGTTTCCGTATCGTACCCGTCGCGGACGGTAAACTCGACGGCCGTAAACACATACCGGAACTTGTCGGACTCGTCCGCAAGCAGACAGTTCGAGCCGAGATGTACCTCGACGGAGCTGCTACCGACAACGCACTGTGCCACCGTTACCACGTGCTTTTCGTCGACCAGTGCACCGCTGCAGTGGCGTGTTTCGTCCTCACCGAAGCGCACGACCAGCAGGGCGTGGTGTGGGAACTGGCCAGCGTACGCCGGTCTACCGTTGGCGGTTACGTTCTCGTTGCCCGACGGATTGCAGTGCAGTGCGACGATCTCGGCTGCGGGCAGGACACATCCCAAGACCACCAGCAGCAGCAGCGTGGACGACTTCATTGTAATGGTGCGGTTGTGGTTGACTTGAAGGAGCTAAGTGTACTGAGTAGGATAGAGCGTGCTGAAGTCTTATATAAGTCGCCACACTTTCGCTTTTGCTGTGGGGGTTGAATCACCTGTTCTTGAAGAGTCGCAAAAAACAAATCTAGCTAACCACTTCAGGAGCACTTCATTCCGAGACAACCGCCCGTTCGAGTGGTTCGTGGTTCCACTCACGCTCACCCGTTACCAGGGTCTGTTATGATAGACGTAACTTAAGCCATAACATCTTATCTAACATTCGGAAGGAATTGAACGTAAACAAGCAACTATAGCACCGGTATGCGCAGGAATGCATAAGTCAGCACTATAACCAATCTTGTTGAGTTCACGTCTCAATATCTCCAAAATATGGATAGTCGACTATGTACAATATCTTGCTAGCAAAACTCGCCAAACTTGGAGTCAGAGCAAACGTGCTGTATTGGCTTTAATCCTTTTTATACTGCGGCTTTTGAGCATAACTACTCTCAAGCTTTCGTTGGACTGCCGGGTGTTCCCCCGGGGTAGCCACCCTGGGTCCGCTGCTATTCACGTTATTTATTAATGATTTGCCTTTTATTCTACCTACAGATAAACACCTGATGTTCGCCGATGGCCTGAACATATTTATACGGCAATACGAGATGACCCTGATCGCGAAGAACTTCAGCAGCACATATGTAAATAACTTTCACCGCTGGTGCACACGCACCTCATCATCTGCAGGTATGTGTTGAAAAATGCCGAGTCTTATCATGTAGTAGAGCTCGCGAATCTTCTCGGCACAGCTACAACATTGACGGAATGACTATTGAAGCCGTTAATCTCATTAGGGAATCTTGGAATCATCCTTGAC
Organism: Anopheles gambiae; assembly: GCF_943734735.2. Lineage (NCBI taxonomy): Eukaryota > Metazoa > Arthropoda > Insecta > Diptera > Culicidae > Anopheles > Anopheles gambiae. The sequence continues at coordinate 112,522,487 of NC_064601.1, forward strand.
GCGAAACTAACGTTTAACCTACACGCAGAGGAAATCCAATCCCAGCTTCTAGGATTGGTTCAACAAGTAGTTAGAGATTTTAGGGACCCAATATGTGTAGAGGCTGTGTATTGCCGTACCAGTCCGTTCAGTGATTGAATATGCGTAGATTGTTTGGAAACCATCATCTCAGCGCTTATCTGATCGCATCGAGTCAATACAGCGCAGACACACCCGCGCTATGCTTTTGCGTCTTCTCCCATGGCAACCAGGCAGTCTATATCCATCCTAACGAAGCACGCTTAAAGCTTCTTGGACGGAACAAAACTCAGTGGCAGGCGTCCGCGTATAGCGCAGCAAAGCGCAGGTCTCCTAACGGGGAAACATCGACTGTCCATCCCTACTCCAACGGCTGGACATTTATGCTCCGACGACCCCTCTACGCTCGCGACCTCTGCTTAATGTCCCTCGTCGCCGTACGAATTATGCCTAAGGAGAGCCCATCATTTATATCACTAAAGTCTTTTAAAGACCGCATTTGCGCGATATAGTCCAGTACAAGTCCCCACAAGTGGTACAGGCAGGCCTTGGCCGACAACGGTTGTTAAGCCAAAAGAAGAAGAAGAAGAAGAAGAAGAAGAAGAAGAAGAAGAAGAAGAAGAAGAAGAAGAAGAAGAAGAAGAAGAAGAAGAAGAAGAAGAAGAAGAAGAAGAAGAAGAAGAAGAAGAAGAAGAAGAAGAAGAAGAAGAAGAAGAAGAATAAAGGGGGCAGTTTTTGTCAAATGCATTTTGTGATTTTTATTGTCCCATCCTGGCTGTACTGTCCGTCGACTACGTATTTACCCGAACAAACAATTCCATTATGGTCCAAACAGGCACACTTCACTAGTTCATCACAATTCATCACTCTCTCTATTTTTGTCTCTTCTGTGCTATTTACATACATTCTTTCCACCTTCCCATTTGCCAAACAATTTATCCTTTTGATGATAAATTTCTTTTTAAAAAACGTTCAATAAACAGAAATAAAAGAGTTCTCTTTGTTCGCTAATAAATGCACGTAAAGGAAGTTAGTTTAGATTAGTCGCAAGCAATAGCGCGTGTGTGTGTGTGTGAGTGTTTAAAAGTAAAAGCGTGATTAAATATGTATGGCGCGTATACAGATCATTCGAATGATTGTTTCGTGAAAAATAAAAAAAAGGAAAGATTAAGATTAGATCCGTGTACTTGGAGGGGGACGTGTTAGTTTTCTTCGCATTTCGAAAGCGAATAGTATTCTCAAATTCTATGTACATGTTGCAATGTCTCGTCCCTCTAACGCCGATCGTTACGGGGGAAGAACTTTCGCTTACAAACTAATCCTTAAACAGCTATAAAAATCTGATAATCAAGAGGTATTGGAGGTAACACTTTCTCTGTGTGTTGTAGTCTGAAACGTGTGAAGCAAGCTGCTTCTTTAGGCACTCAATACCCATTGCGCAAAGTCAATTGGATGCTTGCGCGTTGGTCCGGCTGGTGGGTGTCGTCACCGTAAGAAAGCGCCTGATGGAAGCCGTCTCCGAGGTGACCGGTAGCACACCCCGCATACCATTCGTCGAGTACCGTCGGCTTCGGGGCGTTGTGCGTGTACCGCGCAGCTGCCCTGTGTCGTCACCGTGCTCACCGTGTGGACTGCTGCTCGAATTCCACGCCCAGGATGATCGTCGCCGTGGCGTGGTCGGTGTTTCTGAGCTGCTGCTCGAAGCCGCGTTTCCTGGAAGGTGATTCGTTTCCTGCTGCTGGTGTTTGTTCTCACTCGGCCCTACACTACTAGCCACTGTCCCTCCACCACCTCCTCCACCACCCTCATCACCACACGATTTCAACTGCTGAAGCCGTGGCGAGAGCAGCTGTGATGCCGTCACCCGCTCCATTGCCGTGCCGTAGCTGTTCTCGATGCCCTTTGCCGCCTGGAGCTGCTTCTGCTTCCGGATCTTGGTCAGCCAGTCGATGTGCTCGCGTAGCTTTCGCTTCACGGCAACACCACCACCACCACCACCACCGCCACTTCCGGAACCTTCACCGACTGTCGAGCCATTGGTCTGTCCTACCACTACTCCATCGGCCCGCTCACTGCCACCGGATGCGGCCAGCACGTTCACCAGGTGTGGCGCTTCCCCGTCGATCACAAAGTTCGGCAGGATCAGGTTTAACGTGGGCGATGCGCAACGAAGCGCCAGCGATGAGGGTGGTTGGTCCGGCGAGCGGATGTTGAGGTTCGCGGTGGCTAGCGGCGACTTGCACGGCGACAGTCCGACCGTCGTCAGCTCATCCGTCGCTTCCAGTATCACGTTGAGGCTGCGCGACGAGGACGAGCTGGCGGCGATCTCGAGCGCGGTAAAGCTAAAGGACGATTTGGAGTTGGCTGGACTGAACAGGCGACGACCGCGGCCTTCCTCACGGTACGATCGCTTCACCGGTGGACAACTTTGCCCGTCCTTGTCGGCCATTTCCGAGAACGAACGCTTGCCGGGCCGTTCGGACGATGTCGCACCGGCACTGAAGCAACCGCCCGCACCCATCTTAAACGCTGCACTGGATGCTTTCGGCGTGCGGGTCGGGTCGGCCTGCGTGCTCGGTGTCGTTTCGTTCCGCTGCACCAATCCACGCACCGAGCGGGGCGTAAATTCGAGCGCCTTGAGCCGCTGCTTTTCCGCCTGGTCCGAGCGATACGAGTCGCAATACTCCGCCGTGCCGCGGAGCTGCTGCTGCTCGTCCGAATCCATCTCTTCCGGCCCGATGCGCCACACCTTGTGGCGCGCATCGTCACTGCACGTCACTAGGCGCACGTCACGGTCGCTCTGCATCCAGGCCACGCTCGTCACCTCGGCCGAGTGGCCGGACAGCTTCACCAGCGGGTTCGGATTGTCCACGTTCCAGATGTAGCAGCGCTCGTCGCTCGACCCGCTGATCAGGTACTGGCCGTCGGAGCTGAGCGCCGCCTTCACGTAGAACGTGCCGTTGTTAAAGCCACCGTACCGCTGCAGCGGCTTCCCATCGTACGACGAGATGTTGTAGCAGTAGATGTGATTGTCCATGCAGTTCACGTACAGCCGGTGCCGCCGCTCGTCGATCGCGAGATTGGTGAAGCCCTTCAGCGTCGTCGTGCCCGCGTACGAGAAGCTATACTTTGGCATCGGTTCCCGCTGGTGGCTGGTGTAGTGGCGGCGCGTATCCCACACCTTCACCACACCGTCGCCCGCACCGCACGAGATCAGCGTGTTGCCGTCCTGGAACGCGAGCCCCGTAATGCTGCTGCTGCAGCCCTGCGTCGGTATCTTTGGCGTTTGGCGCGTTCGTTTGCGGTGCGAGAGCGGTGTGCCCGGTCCACCGGCATGCCCGCTGTAGATGCAGTTGTCCGCCCGCGGGATCATGTCCAACCCGACCTGCGCCCGGATGTCCCAGATCAGTATCGCACCGTCCCGCCCGCCCGTCGCAAACACGGCCGAATCGTCCCGCCGGAACGCGACCGTCTTGACCGAGCGCGAGTGGCCGCGGAACGTTTGCGTACACAGCATTTCCGACTCGCCGAGCGTCCACAGCTTCGCGGTGTGGTCGCCCGAAGCCGTCACCAGCTTCATGACTCCCGGCATCCACTCGAGATCGAACACCGCATTGTAGTGGCACTGGATTCCTTCCAGTGCCCGCTCACCGCCCGGTTCCCGGTTCGTGAGGTTCGTATCCTGTAGCGCAATCTTGCCATCCTCGTTTGCGATCGCCAGTATGTGCTGCTTGCCCTGGCATTTGGAAAATTTGGCCGCCAGGATCGGTGGCGATGGGTTGTAGTCGGCCGAAAAGGTGGAGGGCGTAATACCGTTCCAGCTGTCCCGCTCGTGCACCTGCAACCGGCACAGGGGGGCATCATACTGAGAGGCGAAACCTACGGGAACAGAAACGGGGAAACAATCAAACACCACACGTCGACGGGGCGTGTCCGCCGGTTTGTGCCCGCGCGCACACTACAGGAATATTCCCGTGAAATTCACATCACTTACCGCTGCCCGACTCGCGGTTCCGCAAATTCAACACTGTATTCATGAATAAAAACAGAAACTTTTTTCGGTCTATCGGACCTCCAACTGCAAAGGCATGCGCACCACAAACTTGCGGACGATTAGACCGATTTGGGAGAAGTGATTTCCCGCCCAATGTACGCTGTTATCTTCCACATCGCAGCCAAGAAACGCGCGAAAGAAAAGCGGGCAAACAAACCTGGGAAAAGCGCGTAAATATTTTGACTCCAGCTGTCAAGATGGCGACACTGGCGGCGCTAGCTGTCAAACAGTGGGATGTGCGCCGTTGGGTTTTGAAAACAATGGATTTTTCCTGCTTCATTCGGTTATTTTCACACGAAAAAAAATATATTGCGGAAATCAATAAAACTGCTGCTGTATGTGTACTTCATTTGCTTTTATTGCGCAGTAAAATTAACAATTGAAGTGATTCCTGCACATTGCCGTTGTGTTGTGTCACCCTGTGTCATGCAGTCACGAATAATCGGGAGTTTTTGCTTGTTTCAAATGAAACGCTTTTTACCGCAAGTCCTTTCACGCTTCGATGATTTTCTTTATTATGCTTTATTGAACATTCTTAAATTTACGAAAAAAAACTGAATTAGAATAAGTCTTCTACAATGTTATTCATCATTTCCTCCGCTACATCAAGCTCACGCGTTCGAATCTGCTCCAGTACGTACTTTTTCCTTTCCTGCAGCACTTTGACGTACGATTGCAAATTTTGCTTCGTTGCCGTCATCGAATCTTTCGCTTCGGTGATCTTTTTTGATACCAATTTTCTCAAAATAATGTCTACCTTGTGAACGTTTGATTGTTCCATCGGTTCTGCTACCATCTGTACTGCTGGGCTTTCCTGAGGATGTTCAAAGCAATATTGTATCTTTGTCACAATGACTTCGTAATCGACACTGAGGCCGTTAATTGTTATGAAGTCATGCTCTTGGTGGTAAAGCTTGCCGCATGGTTTTTCTAAACGCGCCCACATACGATTGATTACATCTTCACCGATTGGAAGGGCTCTTTCCCGATTCCGTTCCAGAGCAAGCGAAAGAGACGTGTCGAAATAGGATTCGAAATAACCGATGGAAAGTTTCCGGGCAATCTTTTGCCATTCTACGCGCATGCTTCTGTAGTAGTTATTATCATCGATTACGAACACAACGTCTGAGCGCATTAGGCTTGAAGAAATGCACAATTCATGTTTAAATTCTTGACGCAAACGAAACAACGCTTCATCTAGTTGAGAGTGATCGTTCTCTTTCAGCGCATGTATGATCATTTCAATGTAAGTTAATAGCTTCTGACGGCTTGTCTTGTACAAACCGGTCACATCCCGAAACGTATCATAATGACGATCAATCTTGATGTACGAATCATAACATACGTGAACAACTGCAAACCTTCGGCCCGGTAACGCAACGAGCTGCTGACAGTAGGTGGTTTTCCCTGACCCCGGGATGCCGACAAGCACGTTCAAACATATTCTAGCCATTTTGTAAGTGTAACTAAAAAACGATATAAAAATTAATCACTCAGCATTGGCCAGGCGGTGGTGGCTTGGCTCTATTATGCTACGGAAGGTTCTGTAGAGTTTGATGCAGTGGCCACTTCGGGCGTTGCTGGAACTGCTGCTGCTGCTGCTGCTTGTTGCTCTTGTTGCTGCTGCTGCTGTGCTTCTGCTACCATTTTTGCCTGCTGTGTCTCCATCTCAGCCAACCGGCGCTGGTTAATGTCCGACTGCACGCCAACATACACCTTCAACAATCGCTGATTTACGTTGGTAAACTTTAGGACACAATTATCAGCGCACGATACTTCCTCACGCGTCAGATCCCGGCCGAACAGATTGTCCACGCAGGAGTTAAAACACATATCGGTGATTTTGTTGTACAGTTGCAGAAAATCCTTGATCTAGAAGAAAGAAAGAAATGAGGACAGTGGCAAGAAAAAAGGAAATAATTCGACTTACATTCCGTAATTCGTAATCCATCCTTGCGGCGCTGCTATGTACAGAGGTTTTTCGTTTTGTTTACATGTTATTTAATCGAACACATGCTTTTGACAGTTCCTTGTAAAGCGATTCGAGCAGTTTTTAGGGGGTTGTAAGTGCTCGAATTAGAGTTTTCCGTGTTATCCGCTGTTTGAAATTAGAAAAAGAAAATCAGGATGTTTTGTGTATCATAAAAATATTTGTATTAATAATACTTTTTTTATTTTAAGGACGAAGCAAAAAGTAGGAAAATGTCTTGTCTTTATTGCTCGAACTAAATTACTTAAAGAAATCATAAATAACATTTCCCCAAATGTTGTAAAATCGCACACACATGCTCAGTTAGGTAAATAATCATTCACGCTGCTCTAATCTATCTCTATCTATTCACACAAACACACAAACAAACAGAAAAGACAAACATTCACACCTATTCGACAATTTAAGGCACAATTCAAACGGAGAATTCAAATGCATCCCGCAGCAGAAGGTCCGGCTCGGGCAGGTTTTACTCTGTCTTATTGTTCAGCTGAGCAAGATCCGGAATCCGACGGAACAATTTCCTTCCAATGCCAACCAGCAGGCACACGTGGCAGGCGTGCAGGACCACGCTGCTCAGTACCGTGCTCGGGTACGTGTTCCAGCAGAATTCCAGCAGCAGAAGAAGCAAAAACTTCAAACTGTTCGTATACTCCGTGTACCAAGTGAGGTAGGGCAAGCTGTGGAAGTACCACACGTAAAATTGGTAGTGCAAGCTACGCGCACAAACGATGCCGATAAAGTTGGACAGGAAAATGGGGAGCAGCGCGAGTTGGGTGGATCGATCGAAGTGGATGGAAAATTTGTTGGCCGCTGGGTTCGCTGCTGCCGGTGATTCCGTTTCCACCGGGGCGACATTCTGCTGCTGCTGCTGCTTACCGGACATCTTTTTAATGCCCTTTTCAAACGATTTCAAAAACTTTTCCTGATCCTGCGTTAGCTTTTCCTCCCCGTTGTCTCCTTTAGCAGCCGGCAATGCTTTGGCTTTCGATTGCTTACCCTTCTTCACCTTATCCTTTTCAGCCCGATTTTGTGCCTCTATCTGTGGCATCAGCATCATCTCCAGGTGGCGCAGGCGGCAGTAATTTTGGAAGTACTTGTAGCAGGGCGATGCAAACACGAGCAGCAGCGTGAGATGCAGTCCGAGCAGTGCCAGATGAAACACCTTACTTTCGAACACTTCCGGCTCGAGGAAGCGATAGTTTACTGTCCACTTGTGCTCGAACACGCGCCCCAAATCGAAGCTGCCCTTAAGGTACTGCCACGGATGGGTAAGAAGGAACGGAGCACCCAGGATCAGCTGTATCACTCCACAGACCGTCAGCTGAAGGGCCGTTTTCAGCCATCCCAGATTGGTAATGTACAGCAGCAGAATGGCCGGAGCAAACAGAAGGATGTTCATCTTTACCGAAACGCCCAAGCTGAGCATTACGCTGCCGAGCGTCCATCGACCGTCAATGAACGCATTCAGGGCGGCGTAAAGGAACAGGATCGCAATCGGATCGTTAAACAACCGCAGCACGTAGATGGAGTGAATCCGGTAGGAGGTGAAAATGGTAATGACCATCACGTATGGGGGGACTTTACGGCTCTTACAGTACAGCCGGAGTACGAGCATCAGTTGAAGCAGATAGATGCCAATGAAGACATACTGGGCCAAGCGAATGTTGGTGCCGTGTGATGTTAGGAAGTACAGCGCGCTGTAGATGTAGACAAACCCGGCAGGATAGACGAGCGGGCCGGTATCACCTGTGTGTAACAGAAAGCAGAGAAACACATTATTCACCAAACATAAATTACTTCAAAGTTTAGCTTCATGACAAACCTCGCAGCTGCGAATAGTCGGTGGTGCCGTTGAGAAACCCTTCACACTCCTGCATGTACGCCTTCCAGTCGATTTCGGTGTAGCGCACATTTTGCACCACGAACACGTTCAGCACCAACTCAGCGGCCAAAATTAGGATCGAGATCAGCGGCAACCGGGCCGGGTCGAAGATGAGCGATTTGGCAAACGTTAAGCTTACGTACTCCTTGCGTATCTTGGCGAGCAGAGTTTGCGGTTCCTTCCGCGGCACCGGCGGCACCGATTTCGGTTGATTGGCTGGAATTTTCCCCATCGCTCCTCTCCAGGGCTGGTTGCTGGATTTGTTTTGGTTTTTTTCTCTTCTTTGGTCTGGTCTCACTGTCTCACTGCCCGGAATACGTCACCCCCGGTTTGTCACACAGCAGAACGGCCACGCGGACAAACTGCACGAATCACAATCGCTTCTTGGAATTCACAATCTATTGAAGGAATGTGGGGAAAATTTGTGTTTAGAATACAAGGAATTTTCATGGTAATTGCAGAAATCCAGTTTGATGCTTCATTTAGGTAAACAAAACAAAATAATAGAAAAAGCGCTAAAATTGGCAATTCACAACCATTGTGCATTTCGTTTGAATTATTGCAGCGTTTACACGCACCGCTCGATAACTTCGTAACGATCATTCCCAAACACGTGGCGCAAAATCACGCAAGCGGTTGATTCGAACATGCAAATTTAAACTTTCTGTTTGATTGAGAGCTTCATATTGAATTGCAGTTGTTAGAAAATAATTTAAAAATTAAAACAAACGTATTCTTCAATACTTTTCAACACAATCGAAGATAATTTGGTACAACTATGATGATCATTTTATCACCACAGTCAAAAAGGATGACTGAGACTCTTCTGAAGAAGCGACAACTTGACTAGGTAACAGGGAGTCACAAATACTCCAAATAGTTGGAACTGAACTTTAACTAACATCAGAACGAATTCTCATATGTTTTTCTATTCGATAAGACTAGTGTTGGGTTAATCTGACTCAGATTCATGAACCTAAAGGGATCTTTCAAAGCTAAAGGGATAGAGCATGGGCGGGCATCTTATTATTCTTCTTCTTAGCGTAACAACCTATTTCGTCATGCTGATATATAGGCTGATATGATATCGAGACTTCTTGGCATGTGCAACCCAGCTGGATAGTTTGTTTTGCTACGGGGAGACGGTCCTTTGCAAGGTTTGAACCCACGACGGGCATGTTATTAGGTCGTGCGAGTTAACCAATGTACCATTGTATGAGATCGAGCAAATTCAATACATTTTTTTTAAATCATACATCTCTAAAGACTCATGAATCTCTGGAGATACATGAATCTTAAAGGATACATTAATCTTGGAAGATTCCTGAATCTTACGAACTTCAGATTAATTTCAGATATCTCATGAAGATTCAAAAATCTTCAGAGATTCATAAATCTATAGAGAATAATAAATCTTAAAAGATTTACGAATCTTTAGAGAAACATAGATCTTTGGAGATTCGATTCGAGATTCGAATCACTCATCCCTGAACATTCGCATACATGAATCTCAACGAAACAATAGATGGGAACGGTAATGTTGTATCGCTCAAAATTTCAAAATTCAAAAATTTGATATAGCACGAGAAATTGTATTCTATTACAATGCGAACAAAACATAAAGTTGTATTATGATTGATAGATTGATCGATACGTTCATCTTTAATGACTTCTGAATGATCAGATAGGGAAGGATCGCCACACAACCAAATCAATTAATTCATTGCTTATCAATCGATATCTAACAACAACACATTATTCCAAAAACTTTCCAAAATTTAACGGAACTTACGGTTTTAAGTATCATTCGCATTCCCCTGTCCATTACCCACAGCGGTAGCCCCAGGGCACAGCACCACACACACACACGTGTTGTTATCAGAGTACCTCGTCGTAGTCTCGGGCGTGTAGTAAAATTTGTTTACACATGTTCAAAGCACAAAAGATAACGAGCCGGGTTCGGTAAACGAGACAGCTCCCCACTCCTCTACGTACACACACGGACAGACTATCCCAAAACTGTTGCCAAACAACAATGCATACATCAATAAACCAATATAGTGTTGTCTTCCACCCATAGACCCTAACTATCTCCAAAGGTCCGTCCTGCCCTCCGGTCAAACAACACAGCGCGGCGGCGACACACGAAACACAATCGTACGAAAATCAGTGTATGGAAAGTAACGCATAATCCCAGAGAGCACTGGGCAGAGAGCGCAAGAGACAAGACCGTGAGATGATCTACAAACAATCCGGGAACAATAAATTCAAACTCCCATTATGACCGTGACGATCATTTCCTATCTAATAGTCCCTTCTCCTGTCTGCAGCAATCGGAGAGGTTAATATTTCACCGTCGCTCTTGGGTTGCGTTCTCTGGTTTTGGGTTAAAAATAGACTGACCAACTTACCCAACCGGGTACCGTACCCCCCCCCCTCCCCCCCCTTTTGCTGTATATATACGTGTATAGCGGGCGGGCGGTTTGTACGCTTCCGTCGCAATGGCTTGTCGGACATAAATCATCGAACATACGATCGGTATACGGAACGAACGCAATGCTTTGAAAGTATTATTTTATTCCCCCCCCCCTCCCCCTTCAAGTTTTACTACACCTGATGCCGTAGATTTTCAGCTGAGCAATCCTTCACCTCCTGCTCCTCCTTCACCCCTCTTTTGTGGCCCTGTTTCGCCTGCATTTCGAGTTGTGCTCCGATTCCTTTCCCCCAAAAACGACACGATCGGGGAACGAGTTTCCCTGTCGAACGACCATCACATGTGCGGCGGCACATTTTATTTGCCATCCCCCAACCATCAGCACACGATCCACATGGCTTTCAGCGTTCCCAACCTCTCTTGACATGCTTGACATGGCCCCGGCCGTCCGTCGTGCGTTAGACGACGCCGCATACACCCGCCCGGGGAGGTAACTTCATTTTATGCTTTTTTTTTATTGCCCTCTCTCTCTCTCTTTTTCGTTTAGCTGTTCCGTTTCACCGCAGCCTGACCTTGACTTTGAAAACGAAAACACAATCCAAGTGACTCAGCACCATTACCGCGCGATGATGCCGGGCTAACACAACACGCCAACCGCGAACGGTGTGTGTTTGCTGGTTGGCGGTCGAAGGGCAGAGAGTTTTTCTTCGTCCACCTTTTTGGTCTTCCTGTTTTTCCCACCCAACCACCAATTCGCAACAGCTCCACCAAACCTGTATGCATGGGAAATGAAATTCCACCCATTCGTTGGGAAGGAGGGGGGGGGGGTGAAGGAGGGAAGGCCACCCGAAAATGAAGTAACCCATTCAAGGCACCGGCACACGAAAAATAAAAAAACAAGTACACCGAACCGAAAGCGGAAGCTGAAAAGGAAATTAATTGAATAATAAGCAGTCACTAGGGGGGCCTGGGTCCTATGGGGGCTTATCGCACCAAATTCCCGAGAACCCGCGTGTGTTTGTAGGTTTGTGTGTAAGCACCAAAACGGGAAGGAACTACTTGAAAGTGCACATGCGTAATGAGGGCTCCCCACAATCATTCGTCGTCGACACCTGGAAAATGGACGAACCTATCTGCTCCTCCAAAACACACCTTCTTCTTCACCTTCACGACCTCCGCAGCAGGAAGTTTAAATTCCAAACACACAGAGGGGGACGACTTGTTTTGATTCCGAAGCCAAAAACAAACACGACAACAACCAGGAAGAAGCTCCTAAGGAACATCATCTTCAATGTGATCGTACGCAGTTAGAGCATGCGAGGATCGAGATGATTAGTTCAATATCTAACCCACCAGAGGGGGGTACACTACATGGACATGACGCAGCCCATTTGGAGCTGTGTGTTTGTATTTGGCTGAAGAAGTCGATGCGATCGAGCACATGCACGTGCGTCGTTTGGAGTGCGCCTCGGAAGTACGGTTTCAATCGATCGTGTGATCAATTCATCAGTACCCACTTCACGCACCTGTGTGTACCGTGTGTGTGTTGGTGTGTAATGGATCCAATGTAATCTCCAAGCCGCGCTTTAAAAGGCCGCAGTAACCTTGCACGGGGACGTACGTAACGCCTGGACGTTCAGAATTCCGCCAAAGGACGCCACCGTACCTGTTTGCTTCCGATCGTGATCGCTTGTTAGCCCGTACCGAGATACCCACGGGGAAGGGGGGTTCGATACACCCTTCCGGGGTTTTTAAACCCCCCCTCTCAAAGAATCCACTTGCCGGTCTGTATCCTTCGATCACGCGATCGTGTACAACGTACGGCATGTGATTTGGATGGTGCGTGAGAGGGCAATGGTGATGTGTAGGTTCTCTATTTGGCCTGCCCGAATTCGTGCTTCTAAAACCCATCCAACCGGCAAGTGCTGTTACAAATTAGCGCTACACACCGGCTGTGTGTGCCAATGGCCTACGTGATGGATGCAAACGGTAATCAGAATAGACCTTCCGAAAGGGATTCGCACAGACCAGCTGAGCTCGAGAGCACTGAGGCAGCGGCCTGGGCGGGCGGTGGTGGTGGTTATGCAAAGCAAGTTTCCTCATCATGATGAGGAGGATCGGGTCACATTCTCTGACACATTCCGTACAGCGCTCACAAGGCACACCACCAAACGGCAGGCAATACACCACACTTCATGCCGTCAACCAGTCTCTCGCGTCACACTCTTTTGCCCGAGTTTGCGTCGAAACGGATTAGCGTAACTCATGTCAATTCCGAGCACCTTCCTCTGCTCCCGTTCCCCTTTTTTAACAAGCTCCTCCAATGAGTTCGCTGAATCACTGAGGCCGAGGAGTATGTAATTTAAGCACGTAAAACTCTGCACCCATCTACGCACGAAGGGAACACACTTAAAGGGGGAGCGCGGCAGAGGGTTTGGTATTTTGGCAAATGGTACCGACCGTTCTGCAGGATCTGCACACTCCGCTCCCTTGCGTACCGGATGCATCGAATGCGATACAATTTTGGGAGACATTACGGCGGGCGAGCCCACACATACACACACTTTGGGGCACGCGAGTGTGCCGGTGGCGGAAGAAGTGATGAGAGGAAGAGTAGGAAGAAGCTGCAATTGCATCTTCTGCGTGCGATGATGATCGTTTCACACCTATTTTTAGTAACCGATGCGCATGACTTTCCCTTAAGTCATGCCCGTTCCGCTCCACCTTTTCCACCACCTCGATCAGGCAAGATGAGGGGATGGCATCTAGGAATCTAGGAACTTGCATCACGCGATGCTGCTGCTACTGCTGCTACCGTGGCTCTAACCGCAGCAGGTTCACCCTCTTTCAGTTGGTTGATGCACCTGCGCTGAGAGCCACGGCAAGAATGTGGCCACCACCAACACCAACCATGTGGTGTGTGTGAAGAGTGAGTGTTTGCGCATAGTTTAGTAATCTCAACCCCCCCTCCCTCGCAGTATGATGTATGTACGCGCGCTAATTTGCGCACCGATGGTTGCAGCAAAAAAAAAACAGCGGATTAGTCACCTGATGATGTCCGATTGGCACGGTAATCGCCGCAGCCGAAAACCCGGAAGATGGCAGTACCGTAACTACACCTGGGGAAAGAGAAGAGAGTGCGCGCGCGAGAGAGAGAGAGAGCAGTTGTAATCGTAAAAATAACACATAACTTGTTTTTAGTTTCACAGTACAGTATAGAGGGGCTTTTAATGGGGTAGCGAGAGAGAGAGAAAGAGTAGGCGAAAGGACGAACCGGGTTGTTGCATCTGATAAGATGCGATAGGTGGCGCACCTGAGATCACTCTACGTACTCAGCCACAGGTAGCTCTATAAAAGGAAAAGTAGGCGTATAATTCTTGAGAGGACAGCTTTATGAATGTGTGTGGGGAGTGCAAGGGGGGTTGTTTGTCTCAACGTGTGTCGCCCCGTAAACAACATTCTTGTCACCCCCCGTGTTTGTGTCGCGATGAGTACATTTGCTACTTTGCGCCGCGCTTTTCTATGCATTGCAACTTTGCCAATGCGGATTAGTGGAGCGACATGGCAACAAACTCATGTCTCCCAAGCCGGGATGTGTGCATACTGTTTGACACATGGAAATACCTCAAGGTCTTGTATTGTGTCTTTAGGGAAGATACTACTACTACATATCATGTGGACTCTTTGAGAGATAGTTTGATCCATAATGAGTTTGTTTCTTCCTGACAGCTTGGGAGGTAACATTTATACGTTGAAACAACTGTTTATCGGAGCTGAATCGTAATAGTTACTATATAGGTTCTTCTATTTGGTGAAACATCCGCGTCTTACGTGGACATGCCGATCAATATTGGTTTACGAAACTTCTTCAGTACCACGCCGATGGATAGTCAGTCTTTGCTACGCGGGGAGGTTTTATTATAGACTTGAACACATGACGAAGACGGGACCTATCCTAGACACGTATATGTTCGAGATTCGTTCCTAAACTGAGACAGGTACAGTTTTTGAAAAGTGAAAATATTCACTATCGGTTCTAAAATAGCTATGAGTTAGACAACAATTCCATGCTTGGTATGGGTTCAGATTATGTTCTAGGACCGATATACGTTCAAGATCGTTTGAAGGATCATTATAAACCAGGATATGTTCTAGGACCAGTTCGGCATCAGTTACAGAGATGGTAAAGTAAGGTCCAACATAAGTTCCAGGACTGTTATGGATTCTAGAATAATTTCAAGACCGATATGGGTTTAGAGTGGCCTACGACACCATAGACCGGAATGAGCTATGGAACATCATGCAGCAGTACCACATCCCTGGGAGGTTGATCCGGCTGTTAGAAGCCACACTGAATGGGGTGCAGTGCAAGGTGAGAGTATTAAACTTGACATCAGATTTGTTCGAATCTCACAGGAGTCTGAGGCAAGGTGACGGTCCCGTCTTATCTTCAACATCGCCCTGGAGGATGTCATTCGAAGCGCGGGGCTAGAAAACGACATCCGAGGCATGATCCTCTACCGGTCTCTTCAATTTCTTGGCTTCGCGGATGACATCGGCATCATCGGCAGGACAACGGCGAAGAAACACTCGACTCAAACGCGAAGAGGCAAGAATTGGACTGAGAATCAATGCAATAAAGACGAAGTACCTGCTTGCCGGAGACTCAGACCATCTGGGAAGCAGTGTATTAGTTGATGGCGACTATCTCGAGGTAGTAAAGGAGAGTTCTGCTATCTCGGAACGGTCGTTATTTCGGCCAACGACGTCAGCATCGAAATCCGGAGACGCATTGTGCAGGGGAATCAGGCATATTATGGGCTTCACTGACTGCTGAGATCCGGAAGACTTTGATCCCGCAAGAAATGTGAGATATATCGCACATTTATTCGCCCGGTGGTCCTCTGCGGACACGAGTCCTGCACCATCCGAGCGGAGGATGCAAACGCTCTGGGCGTGTTTGAGCGACGCATTCTCCGGACCATCTTTCGCGGTGTGTTGGACCATGGAGTGTGGAGGAGAAGGATGAGCTACGAGCTTGCAGAGTTGTACTGCGAACCGAGCATTCTGACGGTGACGATAGCTGAGGCATGTTATGAGGATGCCGGACTCATGCCCCACCCAGAAGGTGTTCGATAGCAATCTGTCGGAGCTGTCAGATATCGGGTGTCTACATGGCTGCAGCCAGAGACCGAGCATCCTGGAGAATGATTGTTGACCGGGCCATGTCACATCGACGTGCTCTAATCTTACTCCTAATAATATTACTTCTAATGCCTATGTTGATCTTATTGAACATCCCCAAACAAAGATCCCTTATGTTTGTTAGATCTACCGCTCGAATGATCCACTTTAATTATCCGCAACAAATCGTAAATTACACATACACTTTCCGGTTGGGATTTTGTATAATCAGCCAGTCGACAATCGGCAAATTGCCACTAAAATAAAGCCCTCCATAAATGTTCCAAACAACAACAACAGCCCCGTACCAACCAAAAACCCATCAACCCATTCTAGCACCCCAATGTGTGTTGCGTTTGCGATCGATACGATCTTCCAAATACGATAAGCGGTGGTGTGGTGGCCGCCTGCTTGAGGCTCGAGCGTTCGGTATAAAAAATAATAAATAAACCTCGCCCTCCCCTGCTACTCCCATCATCATCCAAAACAACATAAAACCATCCCTTGCAAGCGCTCTCCTCTACAATCCTTACATTTGCGAGTTGCGTTCTTTTTTAACGGCCTATAAATCAAACTTGGGACTTTAAAAATAGTCAACTTCGGCGCGTATGGCTTGAAAGGGTAGGGTAGAATTGTGAGAGGGATCATGCCCCCCGAAAGAAAGAAAAAAAACGAATAACCCTGCCGAGTGCATCTCAATGTCAAACGAGAACGAAAGAGAGAGTGCGTGAGTGTGTGTGTGCGCGTAGTGGATAGAGATCAAGCAAAAACGATTATAATAATTTTTGGAATCAGACATTCTTGCCTTCCTCTTTTTTGCCTTGCGTTGCGCATATAAACCTTCGTTCGTATCGTTCGCGTATTTCGATTGCAAAACACCCCGAATTTCCTTGGCATATTATGCCGAAGGGCGTATGCTGTGAACTAGAGCGGGGGGGGGGGAGCTCCACTCCGATCCGGGACACATCAGCGAAAGCGTACAAACAAAACAAACAACAAATGTGTTTGCGCGGATTGGATCATTCTGTGCCGAAATGTGCTCTCTTACGATGCGCGCGGCATGTGCTGCAAAAGATCGTCCTACGTTCAAGCTGTTTACAGTATTGTATTGGGATGTCTTTTTTCGTTTGTTGTATTTCGTTTTGTTACCCACGACCCTAGCACCCTTCAAGTTTTAGCATTTATTTCCTTTTTTTTTCGAACGAGTTCTACCCTTTTTTGACTTCGGCCCACGGATTTCTGCGCATAGCGCGTCGCTACGTCGCCTCCGATCGCGCTACAATGTTGCGGCACCCCATGATCATGATCCTCCCTCCTCTACAGCCCCGCGTGGACGTGATCCAATGGGATGTGTGCGATCCGTACGAGTGGCCCTTTAAATTTACTTTAAAACACGACAAACAAACTCAAGGTCTTCTCCGAATTTGCCACCAACTGTGTGTGTGTGTTTGGATGTTGTTGATCGCTTCGTTGATGTTTTATGCTTTGTTTTATGTGCAATAGCGTGTGTGTGTGCTTTTTGTTGCGCGTCCAATTCGTAAGCCATATATATTTTTGTCTTTTTTTCTAACCAGAGTTCCGACTTCTTGCGCTTTCTTGGGTAGGCGAGGCGTGCAGTCTCGAGGTTTAGCAGCGCATAAGCTGCTCTTATGCTGGCAAGCATAGCATCTTTTCTACTGCAAATGTGATTCATTCGACTCACGTTTCACAGCAACTAAGAAGTGGAAGTTCTCTTGCGTTGCCTGAGAGATCAACAAAGTAAATGGCCGTACGGTGTACAGTTTTTGATTGGATGATTTATTGGCATCAACGAAGCACACGAATTAAGCTCGCGCATTCGTTCCCCAAATGGTGATTTCGAAACCGAGAACACCTCCACAACAAAAAAAACGGGCCCTTCGGCCCCTCGGGAGCATGAAATTAAGGTGTTCTTGTGTGCCGCGTACGAAACTCGCTGACAGCCGACCTGATCGTGCTGCCAAGCTGCACACGTTAGCCCTTTTCCATCGCAATTACTAAGTCGCTCCTTCGCGGTTCGAATCGAAATTTCAAGCAGTACAACCCTATTGACTGCTCTCTGTCCCTTGCCTGTCAAATCAAGTCCAAGGGCAGTGCTGAAAAAAAAAAACGGGCCATTGAGCTCTAACGCACCGCGGTGTCAAATTTCCGGCTCTAAGTCTCCCCACGTGGGAGCTCTCCGGTAGGCCATAAATTAGCATTACATTGACAATCGTCCCGCTCTAGTAGTAGAGTGGAGGAACTGGTAAAAAGGGCCACCCTAGTACACCCCGGCACGCTTGCTCGGGCAGCTGGTGCTGTTAATAAGACATTAATCATCATCTAGTTGTCTCCAAACTCCCCCCTCTCGATCCGGTCAACGGCGTGGAGCTCTCCGGTCAAGGGTAGAAAGTCGTCAACCGTTTGGTTGGTTTTGGGGGATCAGAGCGCGATCGTGAACCGATCGTGAACCCCTCGAATGGTCGAAGACCTTCCTTACCTGGTGGTGGTGGCGCTATTATGCGCGGTTCGATCGTCTACTAACATAGTGACCACGGGGCAGGACCGTTCGACAATAGGAAACTGATTAGTCAGAGTTGGTGAATGGCCGTGTTGCGGGGGGACCTAGGTTAAGCCTTATTTGCATATAGCGGTAGAACACCACAGCTGCGTAGTACACTATAGGGTTTTATAGCAACTCGCTCGCACCAACGGAACAGAGGGTTCTTGCTTTGATCGATAATTAACATGTTTTCCTTCGCCACATCAAACTCCCTACTCCCGCTAGAGGACGAGGAGTTTGATGTACGAAACAATCTCTCATAAACTGTTGTGCCACATCACAGCTATGAAATTGAGATATTTGTAACGGCCCCGAAGGGCGACATAAACACTCTGGAGGTGATGGGATTTGTTGTTGCCATTCCTTTGAAGTCATCAATCCTCCCCGCCGTACCACAGCGTAACACGATCAAACTACTGTGTGTGTGCGGTTAGGAAGTTCGTAAACAAAGTGCTTATCGTAAACGACGTAATTGCAAAACAGTGCGGTGGGCGCACGTTTGTCACACGATCTCCACCACCACGGGACATTGGTGGTGAATGGCGCAGTGAAGTGCACCTGTACCCGGACATCCAACATCCCGAACACCGCAGATATCCTATCCAAATACACATCGGATGTCACTATGAGTCGGATTTAAATTGGACGTCTAACTTCCTACGATCTCACGACACGGTTCCGCTTCATTGCATCAGCTTCAAAGGTAAAATAAGGATCGCCAAAAAAAAAACCACAAGCAAAAAATACATGACTCCCAAGCGTGATCTTTCCGAAATAGATGCTCTACTATAAACATCTCCCAGCAGAGGTTCATTCATTCACTCGGTGATCTCACGACTCTGATCCGAAGTGACTGATGCAATAAGGATGTCTCTTAGAGCACCATCAGAGACGACGGATGTATTGGACTCGTGTCAACTTCAAACTACTTTGTAACACTCCCGATAAATCCCGCATATCTCCCGCAGCCATACGTGTAAGTGTGTTTACGAGCTGCCGGAAACAGAACTCTTTCCAAAGCAATGTCTCTTGCGCGCTGCTCTCCGTCATCTCCGTTCCGCCTCACTTGGGGAGACATTTTTGCACACCAAAGCACAGCTAACGGGCGTGCGGTATTGGTGGTGGGGAATTATATTTATAGTGTTTGCTATTAGCCGTATCATTACTCACGGCTCACACCAGCTGCGAAACGAGGTACTTGGTTGTTGTCGATGGTGGTCCTCGTTGTTTGCGTTGCAGCCAGCCAGCAGTAGTCCCCTGGGTACGGATTTCTTTGGTGGATGCGTTGATGTTTTTGTTTTGCCTACTGGTGCCGATGCACCTCGGGACAGGGGCTCGGGTGTTTGCGTTATCGCTTGGGTGCCGTGTCATCGTCATCGGAGAGACATTGGGGCATTCGACGTGGTCTCGGGTTGAGATTGTATAAATGTATAAGACGAACAAAACCTTTGAAGCCTGGAGAGCTTGATTCTAATGCACTGGGTGGTAGTACTAGACCTTCTTGAACTTCGTTCAACAACGTTCTATCGGTTGCATAATGAACGGTTTTGTTTGCCAGTGGCAAGAGAGATACTGCTGCCCTGCCACCTCATAATATCGCTCAAGGATGTTTAGAACTATGCCAGATGATACACTCGTTGGAACGGTAGCTCTGGCTGTGATTATGGTGCGTCCGCTCGTGTTCTGTTGATCGATTGTTTGTCAGGAAGATTATAACTTCCCTTCCTCTATCTTGCATTCTTCCTGCTAGACGATAAGAAAGCTTCCTCCTGTGGCTTCCTCCTGTGTGTGTCCAGAGGCATAGGGGCAATGGTACACCGCACAAGCGCAGTCCGATGCACCTTTGTTAACTTTGTTGTCGCGCCATCGACGGGGATGATTTCATTCCGCTCGGGCTAGACAAAAGACGTGCGACGCGGCAAGAGACTTTGACCGTCGCCGTTTGCTTGTTTTCGTTTTGCTTTTGTCTTAACAGATGGGGCGGCGGCCTGGCGTCCCCGAGTTGGCGGTTTTGCGGGTAAAATGCGTTTCTGCGCAAATGAGCTCCAAACGAAATGAGGCCACGCACACACATATGTTGTCGCAAAGCAATCAATAGGATTTGGCGCACCCACCTGAGATGCACATCGGGTCTTGCCGCACGCTCAGACGCAGGCGTTGGGCAGTGATAATAAAAATTGAAATAAAGCCACCAGCCACACGTCGCAGTAGGTTTTGAGGTGGGACGCAAGAGCGCAGCCTTCAAGCCTATATTACTACGTACTGCTGCATACGCACACACTTGCGTGCGTGGTTTAAGTTTTACTGACACTGCACTTAGGCTTCTTCGTTGTAGTTGTTTTTTTTTTTGGTATTAGATGGCCACACCAGTCAGCAATTGATATAATTTATAGCTCAAGTTTCGAGCAGCAGCAGCAGCACCATCACCACCGTGAAACCATTGGAGGGGCGCGTTACCGTTAGCAAATTGAACTAAATTAATCCAACACATCCACGTGCTGTGTCCCTCCGCTTCGGCACAATGCAAAGAGACCCATTACTCTCGTGTTGTGTATGAGAATCGAATTCGATTAGCAGATCTCCGCAGAAGAGGCACTTTTTAAATTAATAAACAAAACCTGCTTCATATTCGCGCACTGTCCCCCCAACAACGAGGAGAGGGGGGACTGTTCTGTTTACTTCTCCAATGCACTTCAGTTTTAATTATTGTGCTAAAAGGTAAACAAACGGCTTCGCAACGGGTGTGCAATTTGCAGCTCCCAATATCAAAGTTATTATTATCATACGATCAACCATTAAAAGGCCGCCAAGCCCCTTCAAGGCGGTCCAGTTTTTTTTTGGGGAGGGACCCATTACAAGTGCCAAGTTCTGCTCTCCTCCTGTTGATGTTGATGTCTTTTGGACAACGAACCTGCTACCGTCCTCCCGTGACGGTTTGATATTAAGACGATGGTGATGGTGTGATGTCAAAATAATTATAAATCAGGCACACCAGTGCGAAGTGTAGGGACCGTATAATCCCTTCGCTTCTTGGAATGCTCTGTCAGTACGCATTTAATCACGTTTAGCGTTTCTCTTGCAACAAGTGCCGGGTTAATGTATTTAAACATTTCCTCACATTTAAACAACATTGTCAACGACTGCCCCATAAGGCCCACATGTTGTGATAAAAATCGGGAATATTCTCTTTATTCTGCGCTGATAACAAAGATGAGCTGATGAGGGGTTGGTGTTTTAAGGAAGGGGCAGAGTGGTGGTGTGTGTGTGCACCTGTCAGCTACCCTCCCGCCCTGTGCAGCACACGGCCGATGACCGTCGCGCTTAATGTGGCCGCGGCCCATACATGGTGCGCGACGAGCTGTGCGCGCTCACCAACACAACCAAGCGCACGAGCGCACGGCGAAAGCGCGTGACACAGTGGGCGCACCACCACGGGGGTGACTTTGCGCACGCAAAAAAACGCAAACCCAAGCAGCGGAAAACAACCTAGCGCAGCCGGGAAAATGAGCACACAAACGTGTGGAACATGCTACAAGCGTGTGTGTGTGTGTGTGTGTGTGTGTGCGAACCCCTCCATTATCCTCCCGCCTCCCTCTTCTGATGCCATTTATTGTCTTTAAATACACAAAGAAATGTGTGACCGTTTTATCAGTGAGATGGTGTATTATTCTCTTTTTTGTTTGTTTGTTTTTGGTTTCGTTTGTTTGTTCACCGAGCAGTTGCAGATGCTAGGATGCAGAAAAGAAGACGCTAGAAGACCATACATACACACACACACTCATTCGGTTCATCGTGCAGTAGCAATTGAAAACATAACAACAACTTTGCTGGCCAACCCGCGAACGGGAGCATTGGCCACACACATTGGATGGGGTGGCGTTGATAATACTGTCGCCCCGCGCCATGATGAAGCTGGGTTTAAACGCTGTCTCTCTCTATGTGTGTATTAGTAGGAGCGTGTGCGCGCGCGCACAGACGCAAGATGTGGTTGACCTGTGTGCGCGAACGTGCCCCGCTTTCCCCCGCTGCTGTTCGCGCTGTGTTTGCATGTATGCGCGAACGTGCACGCGCTGTTCCCGTGCGCATAATGGCGGCGGCTGTCCCCCAAAACCAGAGAGAAAAGAAGATAAATAACAATTTAACAAAGCACACACAAGGGTTGTTGGTACGCGCGCGCCAGCGCCAGGGGATCATACGCACATGTGGTTATCGCGTGAGTAGATACTGCCGATTAATGATGCCGAAATGGACGTTATTATGGGTCCAGAAATTGATAATAATTCATTGCCTGACCTCTCAGGTCAAATAAAAATAAACACTATGCACTATGAAGCTCGTTAGTTACTCAAAAAAAAGTGTAAACAACTTAGCAAAAACTCCTTCCATATCCATATTTGGTATGCAAATTTTTGCACAATTAAGTGAACAACCACATCAAACATGATCTATGCAAGGAAGTCACCCGATGGTGTCTACGACCCCCTCCGTAGCCTTGACAACAGCTGATAATTTGCGACCGGCTTGCCGTTGATAAGACAAATATTTGGCCGCACAGGCTTACTGAACCCTACTACACCAGCGGCGTGTCCGACCGTTTTTCGGCCAATCCACAAGAGCTCTCCCCTTGGGCATGGCGGCGGAGACGACACACACAGACTCGTTGTTCTCCACCAGGCAATGCACGCAGTGAGAGAAAGAGAGAGAGACACGATAGTGTGCAATTTAGGGAGAAGAGAGAGAGTAAGAGAGAGGAAGAGGTGTGCGTTTCACTAACTCCAGTAATTGGTGTGCAAGCTATAAATAAACCAAAAAATAGAAAAAAAGATACAGAAAATAAACACTATACTCGTTGTTGTCCCCATGGCAATATACCTGATAACACCGCCGACGACACACAACAGAGCAGCAGTGCTGCTTAGTGGTCTTTAGTTGAAGAAGAAGAAGAAGCAGAGGGGTTTAGTGAATAGAACCAACAACACAACAAAAAAGACGAACAGCATTGCTCAAATGACAAAAAAGCGCGATAGCGGTGCACACACACATACGCACGTGGAATGCTAGAGCTAAGGCTGGTTGCGCCGGGCAAACAAATAAGCTGCAAAACAAATATGGAGGTGCCTTCGCTGTACGATAAGCGCGCGATATAATATTTATTTACTGAACGCTAGACTGAGTGGTTCCTTCCAGTGCGCCAACTTCACACACCCAGACCGAAAAGTACACGGCCAGCCTTTCGCAAAAACACGCACTCAGTGGATGAGTGTAGGACTGTTTTGATTGGGTCTTTTTTTTTGGGCGGGAAGTATCTCTGTGAGGGCCTCAGTTTTCTCTAGCTTATCAGCTTAAGCTTAACCGTAGGCAGAGATTTGTTTAATTTGCTTTTTTTTCTTGTTGGATAATGTTGAGAGCGATAACGAACACTTCATTTTGGACAAAGTCCATCAATGAGATGAGATCAGAGATTTGAGATGATTGTCAGTTAGCGTTAGAACCTGTCATATGTATGACCTAAACGTATCGACATAGTTCAGGAAATCTCCTCGAAAAGAGAATTCACCTATAAGACCACTTTCGATCTCTGATTGCTCCAAGTCAATAGACAACAAAATTTTATACTGTCATACTACCAACCTACTGTCCTGTATTGGAGAGCACCTGAAGTATCTACTCCTAGTATAATTGGATCCGAAGTCTTTCATTTCAGATTCGCTCTGATCTATAGCTGAGCTAGAATAGCATTGAATTTCTTGGAGGGTATGACATCAAGTTCAGGAATTAGTCATCTTGAAACATGCACCTCATGAACCAAAATGTCCAATAGTGTTGTGAGCCTAATTGTCTATAATCACATCTAATCTAGCTCATTCCATCTCACCGATAGCCCATTCACTTGGATATGGATTCGAAAGCATTCACTTCAGATTCACTCTGACCTATAGCTGTGCTAGAATAGTCTTCAATGTCTTGGAGTATTGAACATTAGTTGGGGACTTAGTGATCTTGAAACGACCAATAACTTCTGAACATAATGGTCTGATATTGTATTACTGTCCAAAATAACGTCCAATATAGCCAGTTCCATCCAACCGATATCCCATTGACTTTAACCAACTTCCCATTTCTTCAACCTACCAGCACTGTGTAGGGACTGTTGGGATAATGCTTGTACTGTTGTCTCTCAATGCTCTTGCACCATCATAAAGCACAATCGCGAATGTCGCAACAGTGACACAGGAAACAACAACAGCAGTCCACAGGCAGGCCATATCAAACCGAACCAGACGACCAAAGCAGATGCATCAAAAATAGGCCAAACACTGGGCGACGATTTCTAACTGCGCAGCAAAACAACGCTTAGGCCACCGCGCGCGCTGCGCTGCTCTGGCTGTTTGTGTTGGACTTATGAACCTTATCGGATTGGTCGGAGGTTCAGAGCCCAGTCCCGCACACTGGCTAGCTAGCTGGCCCCGTCGAGTTGCGGTTTTCGAGTTCTTCGACGAGGCACGCGAATTTCGCACCCAAGCCAAATCAAGCCGAAAAGTGTGGGCCGAATTTTCGCCACTGCAGATAATTGACTGATAATGCGCTTTCGGGTCGGATGGAATGGTGAGTGGGAAGTATAGAGATGTGAAATAGAAGTTGATTCCGTTTGCTTTGTAATGCATACGAGCTAGAAATTGGTCACATTTGCACTACCTACACCACCGCACCCAATTATTCTCTTTCACCCCAAACTCAAGGCCAAACCCGGCACAATCGCACACACAACACAAAGACTGCGTCAACCCATCAATTCTCGGCAACGGCTCGCGGTGCTGGTGCGCTGCTCAGCGAACCGCAACCTCACCTCAAACCAAAGAAATCGATGATTTTCAACCCCCCTCTCCCTCCCCTCCTGCGCTGCGTGATGCGTAACTACAACAGACCCCACCACCACGCCCGACTCTCTTCTCCCCCACTTCCCTGAGTTTCAACAAACTGCGGCCGAACCCAGCCCGAAAGTCCGATGTAATTATCATTTACCAAGCGCACCCCAAGCGACAACAATGTGCGTTTGACATTTAAGGCTTTTGGGGACGATTAAAAACGAACCTCAACATTATTACCTACAAGGGAGGGTAGCAGCAACACACACTAAAAAAACAACTTGAATGTGAAATCAAACCCCACTCTCTCCACTCCGATAGTCGATCGATTATGGGAAGAAGTCAAAACCGAATTTCCATTTCCAGGCCAAAAGACCTACAACGCACACAAAAAAACAACGGGTTCCCGAAGGATAGTTACTGGGGTGTTGGTTCGATGTTTACGCATTCCCGTGGCTGGAAAAGGAGGATCTCACGCACTCCTGGCTTTCACTCACACAGTATTCCCTAATCCTCACCACCACACATCCAAATACATTGCAAATACGCAATTCCCCGCACGCATTCCAGACATTCGGGGGTTCGCCGGGACTCGTTCGGGGATACACCAGAAGCGGGGTTTTTATGTAATCCCAACGCATACGCACCAACCCCTGGCGACAGTGCGT
Source organism: Anopheles gambiae (assembly GCF_943734735.2). NCBI lineage: Eukaryota > Metazoa > Arthropoda > Insecta > Diptera > Culicidae > Anopheles > Anopheles gambiae. Next base: position 112,548,146 of record NC_064601.1, read on the forward strand.
GAGTTCTGGAGAGAAGAAAGTCCAGAAATTGTGCACTCAGAGTATCCCAAACACACTGTAGTCATCCTGGCGGGGCTCACTATCTCGCTCCATCTAACGGGCCCGGTTCCCGGATCATTTCGGGTTCCCTTTGTACCGTTTGTCCTTCTGCGTTTAAAGGGCAACCAGTTGATGATGATGATGATTCGGGAATCCGACGTCTCCTCTGCAAGGTCCCGGGCTGGGCTGTGTTTCTTCTTTGTTCTTGGTCGTGCATGCGTACCAGCCTAAAAAAAAAGGGATATGATTCTCTGTGCTTCTCTGTGTCCCCACCAATTTGTGTCCCATCAGCTTCCCAGGGCTAGAACTGTGTGCGTCCTTGAAGCGGTTCCGTTACATTGTAACGATTTTGGCATGGAGTGGAAATTTGGTTTGTGTTCCCTCTTTCCACAGCAACATGATGAGGATGTCATTCTACATGAGGCGAATCAAAATTACGACCCAAACCCGTCGCTATTGCGCTGCATTACACTTCTTCCATCAATTCATTCAAGAAGGGGGGAAAACTAGCATAAATGTCAATCATATCGCTTGAAATGGTGGAAGGGAATAGCGTCCCATCAATTCCATAATTTCCCCATCTTGTTCTCTAACACGATTCCATTCTATTTTCGCTCCTTTTTGGCGGCAACGGCCTTTCACACGCACATTTTACTACGGTTGATTCACACACACACAAAAAAACGCGACTGCTGCGTAGTAAAATTGGGCATTATTTGCGTATGAAATCTAGCTTACGCATGCAGAACCAAAACGCAAACCTAATTCGTGCCAGTTGACTTCCCGAAAAACAAAAAAAAAACTCCTCACTGAACCCTCAGCGAAGGGAATAACGTGTCGGTGTGTCGTTCGCAAAGCGAAAAACGTCATTCTACGCACGCATGGATTGCAGCAACGAACCCCAACCTCCCCCCAAATGACTCCCACCCGGGCAGGTCACGCAACTCAGAATTGTGTGGTAGTAATACCAACATTCTTTCTTCTACTTTCGAACAGAGAGAGAATGAGAGAGAGGGAGGAATAATAGTTAAATATTTATTGATTTTTTTTCTTCCCTTCTACACACTTATGTAAGACGCACAAAAACAAACGCATAACGCGGACCCCGCAACATTGTGTTCCCGTCCCGAAATAACCAAAATGAGGTTGGGTAAGGTTAGGCCGTTTGCTGATCACCCCTACTAAAGTGATGCGTAATAATGCGCCACATATGTGTGAGTGGGTTTGTGTGTGTGTGTGCGTGAGAGTGTAGATCCGAACCACAACCTACCTTTACTGCAAGGATGAACCCACCCCCCCATACCAAAGATGTGCAGAAGAAGTGGAAGAAGGTGGCCAGAGCTTCCGGCCGGAGCTCATTACAACTTCTCGCATGCCTTGCCTTTGTGGGAGCCTTGGGGAACTGAAGCAAAGGAAATAAAAATTTAAACAATCTCCAAATTTATTCTTCCTTCCTTCCTTCATACCCTCTCTCTGTCTCTCTCTGTCTCCCTCTTCCTTTCCCACACCAACTGAAACTTTGCACACGCAATTTGATCCATCAATTTGAGCCCACAGTTCGCTCATTTTCACTCTTATCCGAGGTCATTCGAAGGCGAGCTGGATCGGGACTGGGTAATTCGCTCAGGGTCATGTTACCTCATACCTCCCCTTGCTGCTCTCTCTCTTTCCCACTGCATGTGTTTGGCATACTAAACCAAAAACCTAAGCTAACCGACAATCTTCCAAATTCGCACGCCTCGATTCAAACGCCCCGAGGACTACGACAATGATTCTCCCAACTGCTTACCACTCATCAAAGCAAAAAAAAAACAAACGAACGCACGATAATACCCGCGTAAAGCCCTTTTCTATCCATGCTTCCTTGAAGGTTGCATTGGGGATTGGAGCGCCGAGGTATGGGCAAAGGGGGGAGGGTTTCCTTTCTTCAACAAACGGAGGCACGTTTGCTCACTCAAATCCTTTCTCTAGCGTTGGCTCCCCCATGAGGACGTTACGAGCATGGGGAGGAACACGATAGAAAGTGCGTGCCCAAAAGCACTTTTACGCACTTTTTCCCTCTTTCGCTCTTTGTGTTTGTGTTAGTAACTATAGTCGGTGTTAGTTCGAGCAGCAGAACGAACGAACGCACGAACGGCCGTAAAACGCCGTCTCATGCGAGTGAGAGTGAGAGTGAAAATGAAAAGGCACCGGCGAGAGGAGGCCCGGCTTAGAGCAGCGTTCATGGGTGAATTAGAAGTTTTGGGGGCCGTTACGATTCGCACGGCCAGTGGCGCTGGAGCTGTAGGAAAAGTGATACGAAACTATCAGTTCTTTGTGTTGTTTGTAGGAAAAAGGTGTCACAAGAGTAATCAAAAAGTAGAGGAAACAATAATAATTGGAATTAAAAACACATCATAAAATTACTATGAATTGCCTTCGCTCAAAATATACGTAAAAAGATTAGAAGTATTATTTAAAAACAAACTTGTCCAAAAACAACAATAATTAATCTTGACCTGTTTACCCTCCCGATTGATAGTTGTGGCTATCAGTGACTAATTTGTTTACTGCGAGTCGATTGAGCCAATGAAGACATACAGTCTCAGTGGTTCTCATACATTTAGCATACTTATTGTACACCTTATGACGTTATGTCATGATCTGTTAACTCCCAAACTAGACTTGAATGTACCACTCAAAGTCACACAGAGTCCAGAAAGTATGGCAACTATAGCAGATGATATGCCAATCCCTGTTCATCCTTATTGAAGAGTATTTTTGGCATTAAATATTTTGTTCAGAATAGTTAAAAGCCAAAGGCAATATCTCATTTGCGAAAGCGAAAAATGGAAAACAAACGCTTCTTCCGATATATGAGCATGCCCGTCATGGAACCAAGCCTCATGTGAACAGTCCCCCCGTAACAAGGACTAACTACATCCTGCTTCGTTGTACTAACAAGTCATCAAGTGGGCCAATGCCAGGATACAGTGCAGCTAAGAGCTGAACGCAAGACGCGGTATACTACAATTATTTTACCATTATAAATCATTTCGGCCTGCATCCTGCATCAAAACAAACCAATGGTCCCCACCATACACTGTCGCAAAGACAACAACTCCCTTTTTTCTTGGTCGTTTTCCTCGTCTGGGCTTACACCACACATCGTTATCACTACAAGCCCTTACCACCGCGCGCCCCATAAACCAACCCATAAACATAGGGATTTATTCGATCCCGTCCGTGCAGAGCCGTGCATCAACAAAACAGGGTCAGTTTCCGTTACCCGAGCCCCATCGTTGTAATATTCATATCAAACACACACTCACACACCTCCAATCCCACCGCCCTGGACAGGGTGTCTACTGTAGCGGTAAACAAACCGATTAGAAATCTTACTTTGAAAGTAATCTTAATGAATTAAACGATGCTAACCCTCGCTCTTCCCTCTCGCACCTGTGTAATCTACAACACAACAGTCTGTTTGTCGATCGGCTCTTACAGGAACGTTCTCGCATTCCCCCGCGGTCCCGTGCGGCCAAATCTCGATCGCGATGTGCCAGAACGAACGAACGAACGCCGCCAGCCCCTCTTAGGGGGGTTTGGCGCTGTTGTTTACGGCTTAAAAATCTCGTCCGACAGGCACCTCTCTTGGCGTGTTTTTTGTTGTGGTTCATATTTTTGTGTGTGACCGCTCACAAAAACCGTCGTCAACCTGTAGCCGCGTCAACCAACAAACTCACCAACATCCATGCAACGAATGTGACCTCCTCACGCGTACCTCCCCGCACATCCGACAAACTCGCTGCCTCTTCTTCATCTTTGAAATGAATTAGGATTTTCTTTGTTGTGTGATAGTAGGGAAGACGCATCAAAACTACGACGGGTGCGCGCTAGAGAGAGAAAGAGAAAAACTTGCTGCTGCACACGGTGATGCTGCTGTAGCTGCTACTGTGTTAAGGCCCTGTTTAGTATCAGCTTCTATGAGAGGCCCTCCCCGCCCCCCTCCCTTCCCATATTAGATCCTGTACCGGGGCCCGTAACGCACTAGTGTGTGGGGAGAGCACCACGCTGAGTGCACGCATGTGTTCGTTCGCTTCGTACACACGCGCGTTCGTTTCGGTTCGGTTCGTGGTTCGCTCTCGTCGCGTTCGCGTTTGCTGTGGTGGTGCGGTGTTTACGAGCCTTTGTTACGGACCGCGCGGACCACCGGTTTCTGTAAATCTATGTAAGTGTAAACGGGACCGCGGACCGCCGGTCTGTGTGTTCGTGTGTGCGATACAGACAGTAAGACCAGCTCGGCGCTGCGGTCGCTCTCGCAGCTCAGTTCAACAAATGCCGTCGTTGTGAGTAGTTTGGGATCGAGAAGAGCTCGAGAAACCTGCACCGCACCGCACGTACACCGGGGTGTGTTGTGTGCTTGTGGCCGTAGACCGAAAGAATCGCTTCGAGGGTACGAAGACCAAAGTAAACGGGAGGCACAAAAGCACTGCCTGCGAGTTGGTTTGTCGCGCGAGAGTGTTGGCTAAAACGGAAAAAATAAACAGGAAAAACGGTTTTAGTTCAAAAGCAGCGGGCGCTCGTGGACGTGATGTATGTAAGGATTTGTTTTTAAACGGAAGTTCCCTGGGTCCTGTGTTGCGATTAGGGTCACTTAGTAACACGGGCAGTAGTGAGTGCATGTGCATTAGAGTGAGTGCTTCTGTAAAAAGGGACCTAGTGAGGACAAAAGTGAACAAAATGAACGTGCTAGTATCTTAGTGGACGTACTTAACATCTCGCTTAGAGTGCTTTTGCTGCCTGCTCCCAACACGAATGCATTCCTTGCCCGTTCTTCTTTCGGTACGCTTGCACTAACACCCCACCATCGTCGCTAGTGCAAGTGCAGTTGCGGTGCTGCAGTTTTCCGATTTTCACCGTGCGTTACTGTGTGCTCGTGTGTCTGTGTGTGTTTGTAGTGCGTGCACTGATGCGTGTTACTAATGCACCTTGCTGTTTTATTTTTTATCAATATACTTTGTGCAACCAACAAAAAAAAACAGGCGATTAAGAGGTTTGAGTGAAAAAAGCACACCAGAGACCGGCGCGTACGGACAAACACCACCCACTCACCCACTCGAAAACACAATGAGATGATGAAAAGTGGCCGTGTTGTTGCTGCGTTGCAACAAAATGAACGATTTTCAATGGCGAAAGAATGTGTGTGTGTGATGCGTGCGTGTGTGCACGCGCGGGTTTACTTTTTGCTTCCTTATTTACTCCCTTCTCACTTTGGCACTTTGTCGCTCCTGCTACCGGTGTTGTTAGACACGTGCACGCGTGGGACTGTTGTTCTCCGTGTTGCCGGGTGTGCAGTTGCAGTTGCGGTTGTGCGGCATTCAACAAAAAAAAGAAGAAAAATAGCTCCATTTCCTCGCTCGGTGCCAACGTTGGACCTCACAAGCTAATGGGGGAGGGTGGGAGAGCAAATGGACGTTAGGCCAGGGACGAAGATGGCCATCGAGCTGTCACAAACGTCGAAAATGAAAGTGAAATTTGTGTGTGTGTTTTGCGCCCTAACGCCTTCGTGAGGGTTGTGTGAAAATTTAATTTAAAAGAAAGCCCAAAAATGCAACTGCACCAGCAATGCAGCTGTTGTTGGGCACCCGGTGTATCGGATGACATTCCCAAACACACACACACACAATAATGCTTTCTATTGCTCTAGTGTGTGATTTGCGTCTGTTTGGTCGGTTAGGGGACAAAAACAACTCCCAGAGCGGATCACGACCGGAATGCACAGGAAGTGGTTCACCCCACGCGCCCCAAGAGGCAGGGGGAGGTGGATATACCGTTGCATAGGAATCCAATTATTACGACGATATTATGCTCAGCCGCCTGCTGTTCGACACCACCCACCCATCCCCCGTTTTATCTGCCCCAAAAAGGGTATCGTCTTTCCCAGCTGACCCGACCCGAGCAAGGGGAGGAAGGAGAGATGATGTCGCCATTATTATTGTTGCTTCATGTTTTTTAACGTTTTTTTTTGGCAACATCCGACTCCTTCTTCGGCTACCTTCTGGCATACATATATGCTTGTGTGTGTGTGTGTATGTATGGTAAACCGGTTTGTCGCTGATCGAACATTTTATGGAAGTGAGATACAAAAAAAACTCGAAGGAAACCCTAACCGATGGCATAGATTTCTGCTGGGTTTTATGGTGATTTTGGGACTGTTCGCGGCCATCGGACCGCCGCTTTCTTCCTGTCGATTATTATTGCCGTAGCGTCGACGATTAGCCAGTGTGGGCTTGGGCCGAGAACGGTTGGCACACCGTGTAAAATAATCCTTCCTCTTTCTTGCCCCACCCCTTCCGCCCAGCAAAGGGGAGCTGCATGGTTGAAAAGGGAAAATGAAAAGAAATCTAATTTTAAACCAAAAACAAATCGTTTCTAATCCCTCTTGGGTGAGACACACGCACACACACACACATACAGCTTTTCAGCCGGTTCTTGTGTGTGTATTTATGCCACTCTCTTCGAGTTCTATGCTCACTCTTTTGGTTACAAAAGAGTTGTTCTTTGAAGGCAAAACATAACAATCATACTGCTATCGAAATAGAACACCAACCTGGCTACGGACAGTGTGTCGTCTGCGGGCTGCTCCACACACCAACTTGTTGATCGATATCAATAACTTAACCTCACAACGCGCACACACACACCAGCGGCCGGCACTCGGAACACTTATCGGCTTTGCTCTCCCCCTCCCCTCGAGCAAATGATAAGCGCGAACGGCCAGGCACAAGCAGGCAGGCAGGCACGGGGAGAAAAGATGCATTTGGAGCAAATCTCACACCGGGCACGCAGCAGCCGACAGGCGAGAGGATGATGCTAATATATGCTCGAGTTGTGTCTCGCTGCGCGAGAGACAGCGAACAATAATTGGCATGAGAAGGAAGACGCCAGCGTGTGAGAAAGAGAGAGAGAGAGAGAGAGAGAGAGAGAGAGAGAGAGAGAAAGAAAAAAGAGATTGAGGGAAAAGACACAACAGGAAGGGGGACACGGGCGGCATAACGCCAAGATCGGGTAAACAACAACCGGCTTCGATGTGAGATGTTGCGGCGGGTACGACGGGTCGCGGTGGTTTGTGTACGCATCTTGCGCCCCATGGAAAGATCTGCACGCGAGGGGAGTGGTTGGCGAGTGAGAAATGCCCCCCCCCCCCCCTCTCCCCGCACTCGTCCACCTTGGTTTGGTAGACAGTTCGGTCGTTGTCGGCGGTTTGCCTTCGAAAACGGCAACGACGACGACGACGACGACAACAAAACCAGCTCAACAACAAAACGCATCTCTCTGGTGACGGCGTTGTGCGTCCATTTTGTCTCTGTGTGCTGCCACTGGATGCTTCTGTTTAGTGCACAGTGGTAGAGAGAGGACCATCGTTTATCTATTGCCCACAAACCGGTGTGGCGTCCTTCCGCACACACACACGAGCAACGAGAAGCGTTCCCTTTAACGCGCAACTATTATCGGCAAACCACTCAAACTACTACAGCACAACGCTGCTCAACCGCACAAAACACGCACACCTCTTTTTGCTAAATATAGCGTATTTTGTCCAACAAACACAGTGTGACGAAGCGGTCACTAAAAAAAACATGTTCGGTTTAAAGAGCCGCGTTCAGGGTCCCTCTCCACGACTGTGGGTCCGAAGAGAGATCACGCACTCACGGTGTTTTTTTCTCCATTAGACGAATCTCGTTAGATAGAGCCCGTGCGCGTGTGTGAGTGGTGGCCAGCGTTTGCTCGATGAAGCGTCAGCGAGATTTGACAGGATTAATCGAGTAGTAGACCGCTCCGGGGGGGGGGGCAAATCACAGTCGATCACTGCGTTTGAGAGGGACAAAAAAAAACAGCGCTCAGGGCGCCGCCAATGGAAGCTGTGAAAACAATTGCCGGCATTGTGTGCTGCTGTAGTTGTGCATTTGTGTGGCAGCTTTATCTGTCAATACTACTCTTGGAGGGACCGCCGATCGATTCCGTCCATCATTGTGTGTTTGTTTAGCCTAGTTTTGTTTTCCCCCGTTGCTTAACAGCCGGCTTCGTTCTAATGTGTGTAATGTGTGTTACTTAATAAGCAATGTGTGTGTGTGTGTGCGTTTAGCGTTCCTATTTCTAATCGCTTCTGTTCTCTATCTCTCTCCTCCACAGCAAGTGTCATTGTATAGTGAACGGTCAGAAACAACTGTGAAGAAGCGTCCATCACCCATATCTGTTGTTGTGTACTAAAACAAGCGCCTACGCATACTAAGCTACCGTACTAAGTGTAAAAAAGGGCACTCGTGAAAGTGAAAGTGCAGTCGGTGAAACACACAAGTCCCACGTGCAAAACGCGACAGCAAAAAGGAAGCGAGTGATTTTCTGCCCCAAAAATCAAATCATTCTGGTGCCCCTGGTGTGCGTGCGTGTGTTGCACTAACAAACGGCACTGATTTCGGTTCCCTTTATCGTGGCTTGCGATAGTGTGCGGTGGGCACACGCTGTGTTCTTATTTGTTTGCTGCTTCTGCCGCCGCTGCTGGATCGATTGTTCTCTTGCTGTACACACAGGCGCGCACGCGGAGCTGACAATCGATACCGCGATAAGCAATAGAGCGCCCGCAAGATTGCAGAGTGTTTGTGCGTGCTTTCAATGTTGTGTGAAAGATAGAGAGTAAACAAAAGCAAAACAAAGTGTAGAAGAAACGGCAGAACGAGTGAACGCAACAAGCCTAGACAACGCGCGCCACGCGACGATTTGGTGGAATTAATGCGTTCGGAGACATCGCACGGAGAAGACGACCCCACGACATCGCTCCTGGTCTGCTGTACGCTGCAGGCTAATTGAACCAATCAGTATCCCCTTTCTTCCTCTCTCTCTCTCCGGTGCCTCCTCCAAAAAGTGATTGCAATAAATGTACTCCATGGTGGAATACTACAGCGACATGGGACAAATCGGGCAGGACGTAAGTACTTCCCTTTTTCCAATTCACTATTGACCATTTATAGTTATAAAAAGAGAATCGTTACACCTCAACCGGCCCCCCTTCTTCAACTGCTCATATGACCTCCATGGCCAAACCCCCCCCCCCCCAAACCTCAACTTATCTTCCATGCTCTACATTGTGTGTGCGCTCCCCCCCCCCTTTGCAATCTCGCGCTACCGACTTTACCCCGTCGACTTCGACCTTCTTCACAGTGCACAGTGCGTGTTCGGGCTGTTGTCTTGCCGCCTGTTGCTAACCGCCAACTACCCATTCGGTAGAACTTTGGCAAAGCCTCCCGGGGGCCTCCCCGATAAGAAACTGAACGTGCGCACGGGTGGTGTTTGAAGGCCTTTGGGGCATTTGGGAAGACACTGGTGTGTGCGTTTGCCTACCATTTCCGTGTTTCCGCACAAAGCGCACGCACCTTCTCCTCCTCTTCCCTTATCCTGTCTGTCTCAATGCACCTCCACCCCTACCCCCACTTCAATCTCTGCCACCGCGATCGCAGGGCGCAACTCTTGTGCATGTTCAGCACTTTTTTGTTGATAAGTGGACTTCACACAAAGCCTTTATCACTTGCCCCTTTTCGCTTCCCACCCACACTCGATTGAGTGATATCGATTTGCTGTCAAGTGTCTGGGCGTGCTTTTGCCTTCTTCTTTTTTGCTGCTGCTGCAACATGCAGAGGTCGTGAGGTCGTTATCTAACACGCTCTGGGTAGCGCTCCGGTGACGTAGGACCGGCCCGAAAATGTCACAACCGTCGTCGTTTGGTACCGCGCTTTGTGTACACAAGAAAAGAGCTCAAAAATTGGACAAAAAAAAAGGTCGACGGATAGCTTCTTCAAGGCGGGTGTGGGTTATAACAACCCCCGCCAGAAGGTAGCAGAACGTGTGCTGCCTTTGGTCGAACATTTGTCATACGTTGTTGATGCAGACGTTTGCTAAAGGTTAACGATTCCCCCCGCGCGCTCTGATCTCCGCACACCTCCACGCTCTCTGTGTGTGTGTGTGTGTGTGTGTGTGTGTGTGTGTGTGTGTGTGTGTGTGTGTGTGTGTGTGTGTGTGTGTGTGTGTGTGTGTGTGTGTGTGTGTGTGTTTTTTTTTGCATGACGTCCACCCGCAAACAAACGCCCGATGCAAAAAGAGAGAAGAAAAAGAAAACAATGGACGAATTACTTATGTGCTGTGCCGTTTGTTTGACAACTGCAGCTGATGTGTCTTGAGCTGTCGCTCTGTACACACACACACACACACACACACACACACACATGTAGCTCACTACCCCAATGTAGGGGAGGTGTTGTGGGGGTCGATGTCTCGTTAATCCTTTGCTCTAATTGAAGAACCAATAGACCCGGCCCGACCGGGCTCTGCATACCCGCGCTTCGACACGGTGGGGACACGATAAAGCCGTTGAAGCAATTGCCGCAAAATTCGCTTCACCCGGGGGTGTACACACAGGGGGTTGTGGACCCTGGCCAATAAAATTTAAGCTTTCCGCAGTTTGGCTTCATTCGCCGCCTGTTGCCCAAGTGAGTTGTGTTGACGATGGAAGCTAAATCCCTGGAGATGCAGTAGGCCCGAGCTGTTGCTGTGACCGTCGTGCATCGTGGAAAATTAAAGCAATTACTATCAACGCGCGGAGGGGGGGTACGATGAATGTGTTTACCAAAAAGGTTGAAAATTGCAACGCGCCAACAGCATGATTGAGTGACAACGGCCGAGGCCCCTATATTTTCTAACACACAGTTGGATTGGAATTTTGCATTCAAATTTCTATCCAATGAGCCGAGTTCTAAAAAAAGATTCATCTTGTTCTAGCAGAGCTATTTTAACAACACGATTTCCTGCACTACATCACGCGAAAAAATTCTGCCTTAAAAGCTTCCCATCACACGCATTCCGCCAGTCACGCAAATTTCTTATCAACGCTAGAGCCAAAGCAGATCGATCCAGCATTCCCGTCCGTAATGGTAGGCAGACCATGTTTCGATTGCGCACGCACACACATACACACGCACACACATACACACACACACATACACTTTCTGTGCGAATCTAGGTGAAAAAGTACTTGAACGATTAGCCTGCACTCCCTCTACCCGCCATCAGGGCTGTCTCAAGTGGCTCGCCGTCTCAAGAGGCGATTGATAAGCGGCAAAAGCAACAATGTCTGGAGCCGATCACGGTTGGGATGGAAACGGTTTTTAAGCTCGGACCCACGTTATCGGGCGCGGTGCTATGCAGTCTCGATGCAACGTGTTTTTTTTATCGCTATCATACACACACACACACACCATGCCACTGGTCCACTTTCTCCTACACCTAGTGACAAATGCGCAACGAATGCAGTCCCTCCCCCCTGTATGCACCACCCTGCAAGCGTATGGGGTTGCGCAGACAAGGAGGGATTTAGAAACAATGGCGAGGTTGTAGTAGCAAGAATACAAACAAACAAAAAAAACGAAAAAGAAATCAATTGATAAGCACGCGCTTGAGCGGTGTCCATAGAGTGAGTGCGGTTGTTTTCTTTTTTGGAATTGAACACGCCGAAGTCATGTCTTTCTCCGTTGCTAGGCAGGGTCACCAAAACGGTCATCCAACCAGCAGCAGAACGACGGCATAGACGACGAACCTATAAATCGGTGGTGAAGCAGAGAGCACGGAGTAGAAGACTGCGGACGGAGTCAGCAAACACACGTTTGCCTCCACAGATGTCTATCGCGCCCTGGGCAAAGCGGTCTCGCCCCCCCACCCCGATAGCAATGCACGCGACCGGCGAAAACGGTTCGATCGCGCGACTCGGCAGTTGTCAAGTGCGTCGCCTTTCCCCCCTCCTTTCTAGCCAATCTCCCTCTGTGTGTGTGTGTTTGCGCTTAGTCATGCCCCTCCAGCTGTGTGCAGTGGTTTTGTGAGCGGACTTGAGCGCGTCATCGCCATCAACGCCGCCGCCGCGGTGACTTACTTTCCACGCACGATGATTGTGTGTGCGATCGATATAACTGCCAAAGCTTGTTCAGAGCAGGTTTTTGGAGCATCCAGGGGATAATTCGCACCACTTAGAGCTGTAGTAGAGCAGCGACGGCATCGTTGTCGAGTTCGTCGTCTGTTGCAAGCTGAAATAGAAAAAAAAAACATATTAGAAACTTGCATTTTCATCTCGTAATCTGTCTCTGATGACTAATTTCAGACATGGAGGAGGTCAATGACTTCATCCTAAACCTTATCTGGGGGTGGTCTGTACCTATACACCGCACCCTTTCCCTTGCAGGCCGACGACACACGCGGGAGAGCTAGTTCCCGAAGATAAGAAGTCAGAAAGGGCGCCTCTAAATTATATCGTACGACCCACACAGCATGACTACACACAGCACCTCCTCTATCTGGGCTGTGTGTGTATGTTGATACGTATCTACTGATAGCTAACTATTCCCGCAATAGTGCACACCTAAACGCATCCTCCTTCCCTTCCTTTTCTACCAACACTGCACAGGCTGTGTTTGCCAACCTGCACCGCCGTCCCACTTGCATTATCGCACTGGATAACGGGGGTTGGGTCATCGAACGACGGGCGGGGGCACAGACACCAGACGATTACATGGCCCTGGCGAGTCTGTGGCGTTTAAGGCGAGCCCCGGCGTTGTTTGAACCACCTTGTTTGAAGAGGGAAATTTCTCTTCTACTAAACACACTTCGCCATACAAGAGAGGAAATACATCTCAACTTGGAGTTTTGTCACGAGGAATGTGAACGCTGCACACAAACACGCACTTCAGTACAACTGGGAGGTTTAAAAATGGGGCGATCCAATTGATGATTGAAAGTAGGTAAGCTTCGCGACCGTACCAGTGCACACACAGACACACCGTTTTTTTTTTTAACCGGCATTACGAAACGAAACTTGTCGTGCGTGTGTGTGGCAAGTGTCCGACAAAAAACCCAACAAACCCAACAACGGCAGTGCATTGCCCTCCTCATGTGCGCGCGCGTTCGCGCATATGGCTATCATGGGGGCCCGGCGGCGCACGCAATCACGCTGAACCAAGCTCTCGCGTCGCTAGGCGCTAGTGGCGGCCGTACGCAAGGCAGTACTTGCTTGCAGCAACACCACCACCATACACGCCCGGTACGCATCGTTTAATGGACGAGAAAGAAAACTTGCCACCCCTCCCCGGGTGCTCCTCTACTGACCGACTCTTCTAATCAGCGCGCTGGGGGCTCGTTGCACGCTGAGGTGGCTTTTTAAGTAGATGCAGCAACATACCTCACTGGCCGAGGCCGCACCTTACATACAGACCACGAAAGAGGGCGAGAGCGAAACGGAACACAACAAACGCAGAGGTGACATGAAGCAAGGGAAGTTGGAGATAGGGCGACGGGGGTAAAGTTCAACTGGCAACAGGCACCCGCCGAATGTGCATCTCTCGGGCGTTGTTTGTACTTCAGCAGGGAAGTTTGGAGGGCACTGAAGGGAAGACGACCTGCAGCAGCAACACAACGCTCCAGAGCGTCGGGGTGCCGGGGCAAGTGTACACACACACACATTGGGAGTGGTGTGATGTACACCTTTTGCCTGGTCGACATTGGGAATCGCTTACCGGCTGGAGGCAAACCGGCAAACAGAACTGTGTTGCGTCCATCCCGACGAGCTCTTTGAACGGAGTTCGTGGAGGCTGACTGAGAGAAAAAAGGCACATAACGGGTCACACAAACCAGGCAAGAAGAAGGCGGAGGTTTAGGCCTGTTAGCTCTGCTGACACAAATGCTGTTGCCAAGTGCACCAAGTGTACCCCGGGTTGGGATATGGTTTATCTCGAACCAAGCTGCACATTGTGCCGATAGCAATGTGTTCTAGGCTTAGAGACTTCAAGAAGAAAAGCTTCAAGAAGTTTCTACTGTATTGCTGTGTTTTGTGTGCTGTGAAGAAAACCTTGAAATAGCGGTAAGGCCTTCTTGAAGCACATTCTAGAATTCACACCGATAGCGATGTGTTGGGCTTACCATTGGAGACTTACAAAGAATAACCTCAAGAAGTTATTACTGAATTCGTTACTTGAACAACATCTTAGGCCATCTAAGAGGTTCTCAAACATTTTGAACAATGTTCGGACATCAAATGCTAGTCTCCAACAGTGTCTAATTACTAAATTACATCGATAATCAGCAAGATCTCCCTGTCCAATTTGTAAATTTCCCTTTGGAGTTCCTCAGAATCAAACAAAAAATCGGTAAACTATTTCACCTCACCTCCTGAAGCTCATTAGAACCTATCGAGATCTTCACCTGAGCCGACGACCCTTACGTGCGACCTACACCAACGTGTGCGTGCAACAAAAAAAGCTTGAAATCCCTTCCCCCTTTCGTCGTCTCCCTCATCTCACGACCTAACACACACACACCCCAAATTGGTGCAACTAGAAGGGAAACCTGAGCTCCCAGTAGGCGGAAGAGTGGCTAATGCCGAACGATAATTACTTAATTGCTGCTGACCTAGTGCGAGAGCGGTGGTGTAGTTCGCTAGAGCGTAAACGCGGGTCGGTTGCGCTTTTTTAGAACGTTTGCTCCTTTTTTTTTTGTTGGTTTGCTTGTTTTGGCGTTGCGTTGTTCGCGATCTTTTAAAAAACACACATACACACACAATTTGAAGGTGGCTTAGGGCATGGGGAGCAGCCTTACACGAGTTGTTTGTTTTGTTGAATCACACGAACACCTGAGAGCCGCCACGGAACCGAGCTGTTGGTGGAGCGCGTTGTGTCTCTGAACCTTTTATTTATCAAGATCACTAAAACAAGGAGTGCCCCCAACTGGATCTCAAGTGTACCCCCCTCTATCTACCCCTTCTTGAAAGCGATGGGTGGCTCTAAGAATAGAACCTGTTCCGCGTCTCCATCACTCCATTTTTTTTTAACTTGTCGCACGTCTAACACGATCACGACACCGTCGTCGACGTCTTTGCTGCATGGTGTCGGCGGCGCAAGGGAAGAAGGTGGCGTAAGAAAACCGGTTCTGGATCAGTTTGCCAAAGCCGGCCGGACCGGGGGATCAAGTGTAGGTGGGTTCGCCCGAGTGGCAGCACACTTCTTGCCGTGTGACGCATAAGGTCTCGCCGTCGTGCGCTCCACCAACCGTATCCGTAACACCGGTGGAGGTCATCGCTGAATGGAGATTCGCGCTCCGAGTCGTCAGGTTGGGCACAGATTGATTCCTGCGAATGTTGCGGAAGATTTTTTTTTTGCTCCTCCAAAGAGTTACCTCCAATCTGACACCAACAGATTATAGCGAGCTTCTCAATGGTTTGTGACGGGGGCATGACTTTGCTGTATATCTTTGCACTGTTCGTCTTTCCTTCAACGGTGCGAGATCCTTCCACTGGCAAGTCCTCGATCCTCGTGTCTCGACTCGCTGTTGAACTCAAAGGGGTGTAGCAATTAATATTCCTCGCACAGCAAACAAACGTACACCGGGGCAGAGTGGTTGGTTGGTTGTTCGATGCCGAAGTACACAATCATGCGCGACACACCATCAACAAGCAGCAGCAGCAGCAGCAGTGTCGGGTCGTGATTGGTCCCCAGCAACCGGTACCCGGCTGCGTGGCGCCTTTTCGCGTGGAGAGGAAGAACCACGCCGCGGACGACTGCGAAGCGCTCTGTTGGATGAACAGTTATGGTCTCTCAAGGTTACGAATTAATTGGTGTAAATTAAGCTTTATTATCGTCGCTAAATTTGAATATATCTGTCCGCTCCCCGTCCCTCCGTCCCGGGTGCGAGATGGTGTGTTGCTGTGCACTGTTGTGGACGCTCCATATCCAACTCTGCACGTTTACACTGTGTCCTATTTTTGGCCAGTGGTTCGTTCTAAAGAGTTGTGTCGTGTGATCATGGAGCAGAGTTGAGTTCGTCGTGTTAAGAGGGGTCAAAAACTGCCACAGCAACGTTTCCTGATCATTTGCGTAGAATCAACCGCAGAAGCATCTCTCTTGGGGACTAGACAACAGTGCTGGTTTTAGGTTAACGTATCATTAGCGATTATATTACCACTTTACGCCTGACCATCCAATTGTTGGCCAGGGTCAGGTTCGGTTGCTAAACGATCACATTGCACCCAGTGAGACCCATAGCTACTAGAAAACACTTAGTACATGCTTTTTAGTACACCTCACTGCAGGGAAATAAATATTCCTGTCTTGCGCTCGCTGCCAATGCTTCCTCCCAGCACGAAAGAAGGAAGTATCACGTTCCATTACGCATCAGCGTTAATTACTACACCGACGTAAAAGATAACGATAGACAACGGTTGATAATTGCCGATTAGACACTCTCTGCGCCCAATGATTTGTTTGTACTAAATATTTACACACACACACAGACACACACCCATCACACAAAGGAAGCAATACGACGGAGGTCGTCCCTCGTCGTGACGTCGGACGGCGCAACCCCAACCAAGGCGGGCTATAATTCTTTTCCCGTAGCCCCTTTTTCCTTATAACGAGCAACCACCACCTCCTCCCCTGTCACAAAATGACCAATTTGCTAAAATAGAACTCACTCAACGTACCATCACCCTCCACCCACTCCAATCCTCCAATTCTCTTCTCGGCTCCGAACCGCGATCATGACACCGTTTTCGCGTATTTTCTTTATCTAGGACTCGCGAAATTTATGCCATCCCCTCGTAATCCATATCGTGGTGAAATATAGTATCGCTTGCCTTCCCCACTTGCCTTCCTCCCAGGCGTTGTTATGTTTTGCGGGACGCTACCGAAACCGCGCACAGCTAAACAAAAATTCCGCACAACAGAAATCCGTGAACCGTGTGCGCGTTTTTCCTATTCTTTTTGCGTGCGTGCGACTTCTGTTTGGTTGGCATGACCCATGAGCCCCCTCGTGCCCCCGTTGACCATGGAGGGTTTGATTTATTGCAGCTGGTCCCCCAACCCCTCCTGCCCCTTGAGCAATATATTTGTTGTTGTTTGGTGCTTTCTTAGCGAGCGAGAGAGTGAGTGTCCGGCGTTTGTGTGTCGCCCCATTTGGGCGGATGCCGCCAGTGGACAAAAGTTGGCGCGATTTGTCGATTTTGTTGTTGCTTTGTTTATGAGCGCACTCGTCCGCCATAGCAGGGAGGGGGAGGGAACTAGCTGTCCAGCATCCAAACTTCTTAAAGATGACAATAGTGGAGCACAGCACATTTGGCAGCAATTAGTGAGGGAAAGAAAAAGGGCAACAATTTGCCTCTATCTAGTCCACCTTGTAGCGTGTGCTTGTGTGTTTTTCTGCCTTTACTCTGGGGCTACTCGAAACTACTCCAAGGCGAACGTTTTTTTTTCGCTTCTCTCTCTCGCGCGCGGTCAACCACAGTGTGTACTAAAAATAGTAAAGGGCCGAGCGCGATGAAGGCGATCGCGCCAAAGGCCACCACTATTAAGAGGAGGTATTGAAGGAAGATAGCATAATGCCTTCCCTTACCCTTCTTTGCACTGGTACTTCACCGACGAGCGCAATGTAAACAGCGTCATCATCGATATGTGGAGCACATTCCCTCCTCATATTGGCGGCCGCAAAAACAGGGTGGGTCATCCTTTCCTTTCCGATAAATCCCGTATAAGCAAGGACCTGCAAGAGACAGAGCACAACAAATTAACGAAAAGAGAAACAGGAAGCTACCGAAAGCTACCGTTGCGGAATACGCAACGGGAGCAGTTTGGTTCGGCTCGCGCGAAAGCAAATGCGGTTTGCGCGAAATGCGTTTGATTATTTGTTGTTGGCGGCAGTGCTTGTTGCCAAACTTGGCGGCAAGGGGGGGTCGGTTGTTGTTTGTGGGGCGCTGTTGCAAATGTTTATTTTCATTTCTGTTACCGCTTGTGTGTGTGTGTGTGTGTGTGAGTGTGTGCTTTTATTTTTCTTTCAGAAGCATATTGTTTCGGGTTTTCCCTTCCCAAAACACGCTGCGGAAACCGTATCATTCTTGCGTGTAAACATAGAACCACCACACACACACATACACACGTGATGTCGCTCATTTGTCGGACCGAAAGCTGGTTCAACGAACCCATTTGGGATGGGTAATATAAAAAAAAAAACAGCAATAAGAACGTGTTGGAAGAAGAAATGCTTCCCCTATCGCTACGCGCCCAATTGATGAGGGTAAAAGCGAGGGAACAAGGTAGAGCAAGCACAAAGGTAGGGGCAGAAGATAAGTAAACCAATCGCTTTTGCGATGTGTGTACTACTAGGCGCGTATCGCACGCGCGGTGGCAATAGTAGTAGACGGTTTGGCGCACACTGGCAATCCGCGCGCGCACTGGCGCAACACAGCGCGTAAACACGGGCGTCGTCGGGGTGAAAAACACACACACACTCCTCCCTCCTCCCCCAAAAGCTGTTGCTGATGCGGTGTGTTTGCGTAGCACGTGCGTGTGTGTACGGCAACTGTACCTCACTGTTTTGTATTTTTAAAAATTTGTGTTTTTCACAACTGTCTCCCTTTTCTTACCGAAAAAAAGAACGTAAAAACTGTGCTGAATTGTGCATTACGCCACGCGCCTTTTACTGCGCGTCGTTTTTGAAATTGGCGAGCAAAACAATCGTCATTACCGATGGGAGGACTTTGATGCAATGTTTACGCAAAAAAAGAACTCCGATTAACCGTCACCGACGATTTTGACCGATAAAAATAATAAAATAATTCTTAAAGCAGCACCATCTTGGGATCGGAATGCTGCAACCACTATCGATCGAAGATCAGTGGTAATGGGAATCTTACTCCACCAAAACACAACACCTGGAGAACACCGGCGTGCGTATGTGTCTCGATACAAAAATACTACAAACGCCTTTTACTAAAAATACTCGTTTACAGTGTGGTGAGTGGCCGGTGAACGGAAAACCGGGGCGTATTTTCCGTCTTTGGTAACCGATACACCATAATGTTAATTTTATTTATTTTTATTCCTCTCCTTTCACCACCCAAAAAGTCCCACCAAATTGTGCTTTAATCGAAGCAAATCAAATATACGCGCGAGTGTAAAAGCGCACTCAATGGAAACGGGTCGAGCGAAAAGGAAAACATCCATCAACGGGAATTGTGTTGCGAGCAAATCGACGCAATTCAACAACAACAGCATCCTCACCTCACCTACTGCTCCCCCTTCCCCAGCACCCCTCGCTCACCAACAAATTTCAACTGCAACAAGAAGAAAACACTAAAAGGCCAAATTCACCACACCATACACAACACACATCGTTTGATGAAAATACAACCCCGTTGAAGGATAAAAAGCGAAAGGAAACCGGCACCACCGATTCAAACCCCGAGTGTGTATGTGTGTGTGTGTGCATGAGGTGTTTTTCTTCTTCTCCTTCAGTATGTTGTGTGATCCAATTTTAAATAGTTGTTTACCGGCCCTCTCCCGGTCGCAAGTTGTTGCTTCAGCCGTATAAATAAATACTAAATATAGCAGCGGGCGCAAGCACGGCAATGTTTTCCGTCCGTTCTAAAGCAACAAAATCCCCCCTTTTGGTCACCCAAGTGGTGTATCTGTGTATGTGTTTATCATGTCATTTTTTGGGTAATGCGAGCCACCCCCCCATCGATCCTTTTTGCACTCTTTTTGTTTTGCCATACCTGAGAAAGTGCGCGCAAGGATCTTGACAATATATCTTTTACCATTGC
Source organism: Anopheles gambiae (assembly GCF_943734735.2). Classification (NCBI taxonomy): domain Eukaryota; kingdom Metazoa; phylum Arthropoda; class Insecta; order Diptera; family Culicidae; genus Anopheles; species Anopheles gambiae. The sequence goes on from NC_064601.1 coordinate 112,567,848, forward strand.
ATTAATGGACATTGTGCGTGCGTGCGTATTAACGAACACGTGATTCGGTTCGTGTTGTTCCAGCGCGTTTTTATTTTTGCGCACCTGGTATGCGAGGGAGAGACCGGGTTTCGGGTTGCATAAATATAAACCTTCTTGCCTTGGAACAATTCAAAAATCCTGTTCCCTGCATTAAGCCGGACCAGGACGAGTTGCTACTGCTGCTGCTGCGTGGCTATGTTTGGGGTTTTGCTGCCGAAGTTATTTTCAATTTAACTTCCATCTTCGGCAGTGAGAGCTCAGGTTCACTTTATCGTTTATTTTGTAATTTTAACCGGACCGAAGATCCAGTACCGGTATGGAATGCATTACAGTAGGGCACGGAATAATTGGGACGTGGGATATTGAGGACCTGATTGATGAATTCAATTTCTCCTGAAGTATCTGCAATCATGAAAAGTATTCGCCATTGATACGCCAAGATTTTCTGGATATCCTGGGATCTTGAAAAGTATTGGAAATTGAAGATCTTCTGGAGTTCTTGAGATCTTGAAAAGCATTAGTTATTGAGGTTATTTTGGAGTTCCTGAGATCTTGAAAAATATTGGTTATTGAGGATCTTCTGGAGATCCTGAGATCTTGGAAAGTATTTCACTGTTCACTGACGCCCCAGTAGGCACTTTAATTCTTGATGAAGTAGATCAATTGAATATCTTGTGTAGTTCCTTGATTGATCAATTGATCATTAAAGATCTTGTGGAATTCCTGGACAATTCTACTATATTGTCCAAAGATTGTATACAATCCAAAGCATTTACATGATCTTCTATCTAGAGATCCTTGGATCTTGAAAAGTATTGGTCATTGAGGATTTTCTGGATATCATTGGATCTTGAAAAGTATTGGTCATTGAGGATCTTCTGGAGATCCTGAGATCTTGAAAAGTATTAGTCATTGAGGATCTTCTGGAGATCCTGAGATCTTGAAAAGTATTTAACCGTTCTGCAGACAACCCAGTAGGCCCTACAATATCTTGATGAACTTGATCAATTGAATATCGTGTGTAGTTCCTAGGATCTTGAAAAGTATGTCACAGTCGGTCATTAAAGATCTTATGGACCCCGGACTATATAGCAGAACCCAACACATTTACATGATCTTCCATCGTTCCATTTCGTATCCGATCAACTGTGTACGCTCGCTGACCATCGTAAAACCTCATCATCCTGTCACCCATTATTCGCACACTGGTAGTCAATAAACAAACGAAACGAGATAGCCGCCCGATGGGGCAAGAGCACCAATGTTTTCAATGACTTAAATTGTGTCCTCGATCTCGTGTACACCCGCCACTAAGCGCACATCGAACTTGCCCCCGCGACGCAAAGATTGCAAATGCCCTGGGTCCCGGGTCCCGCCGGCCGGTCACCTTGTCCCCCCATCGTCAGCATCTTCGCCCATTTACCTTCTTATCTCGCAAGACGACGATTCTCGAGTCGGTTTTGCTCTCGGTAGTGCTTCATCTTTATTCTGTTTGGTTTCTTTCGCTTTCGGTGTAGACGCACTATCGCGTCCGCCGTCCCATTACAAACCGGATCGAAAGCTCAACACACACACCCAATCCCTCTCTCTCTCCTCATATCCTGTCCTGCCCGGCAGGAGGAGGATGACCTACCTACAATACAGCCGTGCGGGGCTGGGGTTTTGAATGTTGCAAACTTGAGCCGAGATTACATCATCCCGTATTTTATTGTGTTGAGGCTCTCGCTCGCTCATTGTGTTGTATTTATGTTTCTTTTTCTGGTGCAAAATTTATGTCCTTTCTGAACAACGGGGGGGAGGTGGTTGATATAAAAGGAGGGAGGAGGGAAAAGGCGTACCCTGCTTATGATGATTGCAAAGCGTATTAACGATGCGTATTCAGAGCGGTTGAAAGCCGAGGTCGTTCTGCTTCAGTTGCCCACTGTCCGCGCGGTTGCTGATAGTCCCAAGGCAAGCAAAGGAAGCAATCAAACTGACCTATTCTGTTTCTTTTTTTTTGCGCGCGCTTCTCTCGTCGTCACTACATTGTACATTATTACTACCTATGCTACTACATTGCAAACATACCGTTTCGTTTTCTTCTTCTGTGGCGTGGTCAAAGGTCCGTAGTAAATAGCATTTTGCTCTCAGTCAGTCGGGTTAAAGTACTGTGCACTGGAACTACAATGCATTGTGCAGAAAGTCCAAGTTCATTAATTCATGGAGATCTGGCAAACAAGAAAAGAATTAACTTTATTTAATTTAAATTTAAATCATCTGCCAAGCAACAATAAAGCACCCACATCTTTCCAATAACCCCTAACAGGTTAACTTTGTATTCTAATCAATACCGTGTGCCCCATAATGTGCCGATGTCAATTCACGGTTTAGTTGCGGAATACAAACGCGTGCTCGGGCCAGGACCAAGCTCTCGTGCCAAGCGTGACGCGCGTACCGCAAACTACCACCGCCGCATGGGCTGGCTGTCCGTGAAGAAGACATGGCTAACCTTCAGCATAATTTGTCCATTGAGCGTTTGGGCGGTTGAGCGGGTTGTGGTGGCGTGGTTGAGGCCCGGGGCTCTAATAATAGCAGAACTTCTGGTGGGAGCACCGGGGGGGCATGGGGCTTTTTAAAACACCCCCAAAAACCGTACCCGCATCTAATGACAGACCCACCCCATTATGGGTCAGCGTGATCCTCCACTACGTACGGAAAAATAAATATTTCGATATCGTACTTCCTGAGGTTTGAAGTGAGCGATCGGTGGGAAGCGCGGTGGTTCTGGAACCTTGAAACCTTCCCGGAGGGGGAGACACCACAACGCACCACATACGAGGAAAAGGGGAGCAGGAGAAGAGTTCTGTGCGCGCACATTGTGCACGTTGCTTCAAGAGTAGCCAAGAGGGTTGATTGAGAGAACAGCAGTACGCGACCAAGCGAGATTTGCATAAACGTGTTGCTGCGCGATGGATGCTAGGCTTGCTTTTTTGTGTGTGTCTGTTGTTGCTTCGTTTGTCCATAGAGAATGTGTATTGTTTTCCAACTCGCCCCCCACCGGTAGCAGGCTGTTGATGTTGATTTGTTTTATTCTGTGGTTCGTGCTTTGCATGCTTGCGCTCTTGTTACGAGATTGAGAGGCAGAGAAGCTCTTTAATTATGCTTTTTTTGTTGCTGATGGATATAAATCTGCATAAAACTACTCTAAAGCGAGTGTTTGTGGGGAGAGATGCACACAACACCGTACACACATCCGCATGCTAAGCTGAAACAATTGCCCAGAAGCGGAGATCAGGAGGTAAGAGATCCCCTATCTGGCAGCTTATACGGATCAGTAGAAGCAGCACCACTAGCAGCACGAAGCAGATCGTTTGATCGTATCGCTGTGATCTACGACCCTGCTGGGGTTTGGAATCAGATCCGTCCTTTCCTTCCTGCTTATGTAGCCAGAGATTCGGGATACCATTTCCCACCTCGTCGCTCCCAACTCTTCGTGTGATCGTCTATTAAATCCGGAGAGCTCCACACGATCTGCCATCATGCCACAAAGGGTCTATATGAATCGTGTCTGGGGGGACAGTTGCCAGTGCTCTGTGTATTTCGGACCTTTGTGTGTTTACCACTGTGGCGGAGCTTTAATTTATGCTAATCGATGCAATAAATCGCAGATATCTGAAAGAAGCGGCCACATCACACTGCTGTGTTTTGTTTTGAAGGGGCCCTTCTCTCTCTCTCTCTCTCTCTGTGGTGTGTGACAAAAACTAAATACTTGCACGCACGTGATCACCGCTCAATGATGCAGATTTGCTGCCCGGGTGCCTAAAATGGCATGGCGAAGGGACACACTGGAACACTGAGGAGAATCGATCGCGTAACGCGTGACGGGTGTATGACGTGACCCGGCACAGAACACATTTTAAAGGGCCCCCTCCACTTGAGGGAGTGCAAAATGCATAAAACATCACACACTCATATGGCTCGCTACTCCCTTTTCCTGTTTAGATCTCTTGCCGGTCGCAGTCCTGTTGCCTCCCACACACACACTCCTTCTTCTTGCTGTTGTTGACACGCAACACAACACACGTACATGCGTGTTCGGTACATACTTTGTTTGCCGGGTCAGGCTTCTGTGTTCCCCGCTCTTCTGTCGCGCGACCCAGCTCATCTATGGAGCGTTAGACCCCATCAGTCGCGGGAGTTTGGAATACGTATTTGGCGCAGCCTGCCTGGGCCATCGAGTGTACGTGTGTCCCTTTCTTAGCAGGGGGTGGTGTATTTGAAATAAAGTGATTTATGATTGATTGTTTTTTATTGCATCTAACCCGCTTCTTCTGCCTGCCTTTCCCCTATTCCGGCAACTGTGCTGAGCGTGGGCCACACGATCGAGTGTCACCAAATGCAGACCCGCGCCTTATACCATACCCTGTACTGTAGCGCTGCCCCAGTGTGCGTGGTGTTATGTAGAGCTATATTTTGTAATTGAACTTTACGACCGCGTTGAATACAAAGTACGCTACTTACGGTGGTAGATACACTTCGACCAAATGGGTAGAGATTGAATATAATCGCTGCACTCTCCCCTCTCCTTCCTCGGGGAGGCTAAAGTCACGTTGCGCGGAGTGCTTTTAAGTCCGCGATCCGATCCGCGATCCAGCGGCTGCGATGATCTTAATTCATTCCTAGAATGGACGCTTGTATTGAATGTGCAACAAGGTTCCTTTTTCAGCGTGTGGCACACTTCAACCACAGCGTCTTGGTGAACGCAAGACTAATGAGCGTCCCGAACGGGACACAGTCGGTAATTAAGATGCTAGAATATCTCACTTAATCGATCCGTGATTGAATTGCCCCCCCATATGCGAAGAGTGCACAACAACAAAACGCCGCTCTTTACCCCATCATATACGATTGGATGATGTCATCGGTTTCAAGAGCCATTCCTCCAGATCCTTACTTCCTGTCAGGGCAGTGATGGCGGTTCCCCCTCTCGGGGGCCTTTGGCGATAGGGTGTTGTTCGCTAATATATTTTATTTCTATTCTAGTAGAAAGAGCTGATCTTCCTTCCCCAATCCTAGACAAGTTCGCGCGTTCCACACACTCTTCTCGCAAGTTCAAAGCCGTCCGGTGTGTCTTCATTTCACAGCGTAATTTATCACTTTGTTTTGATTCTCCAACAACGCCAGACACCATTAGCCAGGGAGAGAGCGCGGCGCGATACGCGAGCCGGCTGAAGCACACACACACACACACGTAGGGGTCTAGTGGGCGGCCGGACGATGCGAGCGTTTGCCGTTTCGACACATTGCGTCAAAAGCGTTTTTGTCAAGGGGTCGATTTCTAAGGTGACCCACCTCCTGTACCCGAGTGGCTCATTAGTTGTTCCACCAGCTCTAGAGCACTCTCGCTCATTCGAAAGGAGGAAAGTATTTTAAACCATATTTTCCTCTTTTAGCACTTGCTTACATTTCGTCATTGTTCCATCATCAGACGGTATCGTGCAATAGAATTTTGTTACAAAACTTTGTTCTAGTATAAGTACAACCAAGAACCATTATCCACGAAGATTACATATTCGAATTAAACGGCCTTGATGTCGGTTACGTTACGATAAAATCGATCTTATGCTCACGTGACTTCACTCCTCACTATAAATAAGAAGCGCGATCTGAACAGGAAACGATCTACATCTGGTCTTGTAAAGAACCGGTGCATATACCATCTAGACCACCAAGCCGGTCATCAACAGTGTCAGCTAAATGGCAATATATTACACCTTGTATCACCAAACAGGAGACAGAACAGTGAAGAAGATGACCCCATAAGAGATTGGCAACCATTTTTGCTGTACAAAGTTTTGTGTTTCTACATCGAGAGCGAATGAGAAGAATATATCAACAACAACAACAAAACTCATTCGAATCCACATTAACACCGACGATGGCAAACGATGCGTTGCGCCCAAAAGAGGAACGTCACGGATAACTTGCTCCATGAAATATTTCAACTTTCCACTTCAGGGTTTCGGGGGTCCCAAAAACCGAATTGTTTACTTGCGACAGTCCACAATCCACCATGGGAGTGCGGGGCAGCAGTAAGGAAGATTGGTTAGTTCTTTTGCGGTGGCATATTCTTCACAGCCGCACACACACACACATACGCTGTGGGCAAAAATAAAACCTCCACAGTGAGCGAAACACTTAAAACTCGGAGAATGTAGGGACCGCCGGGCGAAGGTCACACCACACCACACAGCGTACGCGCACAGATGCTTTGAGTTGATTCTGTCAACAGATTTTCAACATTGCCACCGTATGGGGGACACGACCCGCTGCTGGATGGATGATGGGTAAGCGTGAGTTTGACGATGCTGGTGCCACTAAAACCGATTCCGGCCGCGACCGTTCCGACGGTCAACGGGTGTGCAGCACCACTGGTTGGATTGGGTAGTAAACATCTCATCAACTCGGAGTAACGCGCCTAAGGGAGTTCTACCAAGGAGGAGGGAACTGCGAACGTAATAATGGTCGGAGTAGGAAGACGCGGCGGTGCGTGTGAGACGCGGTGCGTGTTGAAATATATGTTCAACTACGGTACCGAAGCGCGCGGATTAAGCCGGGCAACGGCGGCGGATACATGTGCGAGCTGAAGGACACGATCGTAAACGGTGACAACACGAGCAGATGTATGAAGCATATTTTGGAATAGAAATTAAGCCGTATTACTTCCATCTTGGCACAGCTCAGCCGGTAACTGTCAACTAGATACAGCTTTGATTAGTTCCTCGTTGTTCTGTGTTGTTCGGGGATAAGCACACGCACACGCATGTCTTTGAGCTATCATTTGTCAAGCTCAAACCGGTCCATACCAAGGTCCGAGTGGTTGATGCAGTTCCGCGTACGCTATCAATCTATGTCGAAATATATCATCCGATCGTTTGAATCTTGGTCTCATATGGATGGGTTGATGTCCATTTCATTTATCAAAGACACATGATTTAATGATCACTCAAACTTGCATAAGTATGATCCATAACAGTGACCATGAAGATGATTTCCTATTGAAGGGACTTCAATATCCTACGACTAACATTTGGTCGAGCAGTTGACCGCAATTCCCATTAAACTGTCAACACTTGAGTTTGCAGATGGTGGCGCCAGGCGATGATGTTGACCATACTGTGTCTATAGCTACTGCCGTGGTATCACACACAGCGGGTAGGGGGATGGTTGGCCAAATATTGTTCTTACCGCTAATGTGGGAAAGAGCTACACCGACAGTTCCTAATTCCAACCTGACAACAGTTCCTATCCCCCATGTGTGCACATTTTAAATTATCCCACAAGGTTGCTTATAACGGGACATCCTTAGTGTATCGTTATCACTAAAAGGTGGTCCATCACCGGTGACTTAACACATTCTAGAGTGTACATACACATCGGAGCACAATAAATACTAAGCGCTCGATAACAATGTACGATGACCTGGATCGACTCCCACACTTGGCAGGTTAATAAGCTTGTCAGCCGGGATTAGTGGTCCGCGAGAGAGGAGTGGTGCAAATAGCAACCACAAGGCACTAGAGATTGCAAGATTTAATCAACTCACGTGTCACTGAGCGCGCGCGCGCCCCTGTTGCTGCTCCAGTGCTCCAGTAGGCATCTCAAGCAGACTAATGTACCACTCCTTCTACCTAACCTATTATTGGAACACCTCAACCAAGTGAAGCAGAGTGGTGAGGACATCACCTTGCTTGTTCTACAGGGCGCGTTACGTAAAAGCAAACGAACAGATATAGCGCAACCCATTAATTAGCGATCTTGATCGTGAATTTGCACTCAAATTGTATCTTATCTTCTAACCGGAACAGATCGCGAAGAACCATAACCCCTTGAAGGATGGGTACGTGGTACCGTGGTGTTCGCCAATAGGAACGGGAGTGGGTTTGTTTGTTTTGCATTTTGTCGCGATCGGGGCCCCTTTGTGTTTGGCGATCATAAAATTGGAGTAAGGCTATAAGGAAGTCGTGCCGCGCTCACAACACCACTGCAGAAATGCATTATGCGCACGCCGAGCCGCTGCTGAGTTCGTGCCAAATGGTTTGCCAACGGTTGTCCTCTCCGCTCGTGGGGATTATAAACATGGTGGTGGTGGAATCCTTTCGCGACAGACGCGCAACACCCCGGAAACAGAAACTGGCAACCGACCGACGCAAGCAGAAGGGCACAAGCGTTTATCTGCCCTCCAGATGGAGCACGTTTCGGCCATTTCAGTTGCCGGATCTGGCCTGGCGATCGTGTCTTTTTATAGCAGGTTTACTGCTAGTTAAACAACGGGCAGCTCAACTTTCCCCCTTTTTGCAACACAGCGTGCATCTGCACACCGCGTATGTGTGTTAACCTTGATTGTAACCTGCGCAAAGCCCATTTTTTAGACTCGTTACAAGCATGATACATCGCACAGTTTACAATTGATTAGCTCCACTTAATATCCAATGATTTGTTTCACCTTCATAATCAGTTTTTGTGTGTTTGTTCTGTGGTCGTCCAACAAAACCGGACACAACCGAAACCGTCGATGTGATGTGGTGTCCCTCTTTACAAAAAAAAAGTGTCAATTCTTCTCCAGCTGATGATGATTGGGGATCCGCGTTTTGCCTTCATTTAGCTGCCGAGGCGCACCGGTCGTTCGCGGTGATGAATTGCCCACAATTTGAACGACGACGGGAAGGAGAGGGGAGTAAAAAAAAGCATACTCACATGTACACATCTCTTCAAATTTAACCGTCTGGCAAGAGCGCAGCAACAGCGACGGCATGGTGTAACACGTTGCGTGGAGCGCGAGCGGACTGGTCGCGCAAACTGTGCCGGAGTGAAATGTAAACAATTTAAAATTGACGACCCGCGCGGCTCACTTACGGCCCTCGGGCCCGCGGTTCACCTGGCATTGCCGTCCCCGTCCATAGGCCATAACGAGCGACAGTACACACACACACAGAGCTATCCATCACTTTTGGGTGCGCGCGTTGCCTCGCGGCTTCCCAACTGCAGACGTGATGAGCGCGCGCGACAACCCAACGTCGATCATATGTTCGCCCGCGAGCAGCTGTTTTACGGCGTTGGCAAATAAAACTGTGAAGTAAAGCAGAAAAAAGAGAGTACCGAGTCATATACACACCTCACCTTACCAAATAAATATGCAAATTCGATGACATTCGGGACAACACTGCCTAGTGCTGGGTGTGCAGTAGCGGTGGCGACCCGTTAAGGAGCATCCAGAGTGGGGACCGTGAAATCTTGTTACCCATTGTTACCGATCCGTGTTGCACACTGCCGTTGCTAGAATAATCGGGCTTTTTTGGGGGGAGTTTTGTTACCATGGACACGCCACGCCACATTTGCTGTGGGGAGAAAGAAGCGTACGGTGTAAAAAGACCGGCAGAGGAATAGCAATAGCAGTAGTAGTAGTAGTAGTAGTAGTAGTAGTAGTAGAGGGTACACCCGGCAACCAACACCCCCAGACGGATGGAAGGGAACATGCAAACAAATTCATTTCGAGTGAGATAATCATTATCACACGCGGTTGCCTCGTGATGGACCGGACCCCGCCTAGAGCGACGAATCGTGATGGTTATGATAATGAAACCTGATAGCACACAAGCTTAAAAAAAACGGCCTGGAAGGAAATATTGTCGAGAGACACTTCATAATGGGCTAGGAGAGTCGTTGGTATCGACGGCTGATCTCAAAAATCCACTAACAAGCACATTTTATTTCCTATAGGATCATAGGATCTTTGGGATATCTGAACATAGACAGGACACAGGGGATATTACATAAATAAAACTCAGGTACGCCCGCGATGTTATCATTGCGCCCCGTGTGCCATTATTCTAATGAGCACGCTGACAAGGATCCACAACATTCGACCCCGGAACAAATGGTTTGTTTAACTTTACACTCCTTCCGCCCAATGATGGAAGGGCGACTAATTATGATCGAAACCCAGCCATTAATCATTTTTCTCATCGTGGCAAAGTTACGCGACAATGATCCAGCTGGTGCGATAGTGTCTGTGTGTTGCGGCCACAACCTTCCCAAAAAAACGGTGGAAGCACATGTGTGCCACATGATTGCCAACATTCTCTGTCACAGCTATTGGAGGAATAGGGCGAGAAAGTGGCAGGAGCTCGCTCTACCCCAAGCCCACCAAATCGGCTCAGGTTTCCCACCGGCCTGATGGTAGAGCTCCTGTCCCCATTCAAGTGTCGTCGGTGCTGCCAAGGGTGCGAGTTGAGTGGTGGAAGCACAAACATAAACCTCTGGTTTGGACCGTGCTACCGAAAAACAACCTCGAAACACGCGGACCGGCGGCCAAGAATGAGCGCTACAGATGTTTCCCATTACTAGCTGTGCGCGAACGGTTAGCGCAAAACACACACGCACGCATGCACACTCTCTCTTGTGTAGACTGATGCTCGGACAGCTGGATATATCCACCAACAGTGCTTCCATATGCTGAATTTTGAAGATACAAATACCCGAAAAGATGGATGCGTGTGTGTACGTGGGAATCATTATGACGATGGACAGACGTGATTGATGGAGCAGGATATGGGGGGGGACCACCGACGACAATGATCCAACGCCGGTTATGATTATTTTGCGTTTCGGAATAGTTATGGAGTACTCTCAAGCATTCTGAGTAAATGTCAGAAACTGTGGGATTGAAGCTCCCACTCCACATACCCAAGAATTTAGGTGTTACCGGTGGTGTGTGTTTATACTAATCACCTTCGAATCACTGCATCAAGAGTTTACATGTTTGATTTAGCTGACAACATCATTCCCGTAGCCGCCACCGCTCGCAACTAGGTTAACAGAGTCCACCGCACAGGTCCAGTTGCCAGACAGCCACCCCGACAGAGAGGAGCCGCAGCCTACAACAATGTTGCGCACACTGTGGTCGGGCGGTAAACTGAAGTGCGGCGCTGATGCAACAACGCGCGCTGCTGCCCCGATGATGTTTATTCGACTGCTTATCACCGCAGCTGATGGTGAAGCAGGAAGTAAGCGGCCGCCGGTCTCGATCGGGTTGGCAGTAAACACAATTCACGCTGCATCTGGGCCGCAGCACAGCTTCCAGATGCGTACAGTCAGATGGGTGAATGTATCAGCATAACACGGCTTTTGCCCCCGCGATCGTTGCCTGCCCGATCGAGAACTGCCAACAAGGAAATCTAGCGCTTATCTCAGGCCTCAGGCCCGATGAGAGATGGCTTTGCACAGGGTGCTTTACACCACTAGCAGCTAGTAGGCTCGCTAAACTTCCAGATTGTCTGTGGAGGAAACGGGAGCCTCTAGAAGAATGCTGTGATTGTGCCACTAACATCGGGTTGTTCGTTGTTTGTGAGGCATTCTCGGTTGACTGTGAAACCACACGTTGGAGTTGGGTTTGCAAACGGAATGCACACACATCCATAGATGGACACCACACCCGGGGAAGGTAAATGTTGAAGGTAGCCATCAACAGCGTTTGTGCTAGTTCCGGCCGTCGATGAAGGTCTAATGAAGGTGCAATATTTATCAACCTTATAGGGCCCCCGAACGATGCAACGATAGGTCGTGTCGCCTGTCGCGGCAAATATTGTCGGGATATTGTTTTTTTCGCTCAAACCACAGTGACCTACACTCGGCCAAATGAGCAAATGAGTGTGTGGCCGTTGTCCAAAATAGTAAACGGCCGGCTGCTGAGGTGTTGTTTACCGGCGTCGTGTAAGCAAAAGCGTCCTCCTCTCACCGGTTCCCGCTTGAGCGACTTTTTGTGCTTACGTCGATTGCGGGTTTGAGGGAAGATGATGATGGTTGTTATTTTTACCAACCGAACCGAGTATCATCTTCGCTTGATTGCTCGTTCCCAGCGCGAATGACGTTCGAGAGCTGTTTGCCGTCTGTTGAATGCGCGGCGGCGGCCACACACACACACACACTGTTTACATCCTTCCGCCCCGGGGCGTGTCAAAGAACAGCTGATTGGAGCTGAGGAAACAGAAACAGTCACCCGTGTCTTTGCGAAAAACGGTCGAAATGGGAAAGTGTTTCGAACATTTCACCATCTGCGTAGGAAAATTCCTCACAAGGCAAACGTTCGTACATCTCTCGGCCCACAGCCCCCCCGGACGATCTCTTATCGGTGGTTGACGCTTTCCTCAATTAGCCGCGAACGATTGGGTCGTTAGTACGATCCAGAAAACGGGGAGTACGTGAGTTACACACAAAAAAATGGGAGTCAGCGTAGATTCGCGAGGTCAATCCGCTCGCGAACCATCTCGACGACGTCATTGACGTCAGAGTCATTGAATTTATCAGGACCTGTGGCCCAGGTCGTTGCAGGTCAATGACCACGGGATGGCGATAATTTCTGCGGGAGGACATCTTCCGATTAAAGACTTTACTACTGCCCACTTAGCTTTGCGCTCATTACTCATTGGTCCCATTGGATGATCTATGATCATATTGTTTGGCTTAGTTTTGTGCAACTCATGTTCCAATTCTTCCTTTTAATAATAAGCATTTTTCTTCTTCCTCTTCTTCTTCATTGCAGTATGGCTCAAAGAATTCGCCAACAGACAGCTCGAATCTGGACCATGTCACCAAGGTGATCGCTTACCATCCCCGCTATCTGGACCACTTTCTCAACACACAGAAGTTCGTCATGCAGTGTGATGGGCCGCTACCGTACGACTATAGGAACTACATAGCGATAATGGTAAGCTTTGTTTTTCCATGTTTCTATATCAGTAGCGCTTACTAATCTAACGTTTTTCGCTTCGTTGTTAGGCCGCTGCCCGCCACAAATGCACGTACCTGGTTAACCTGTACGAAGAAATCTTCCTAGCGAACGGTGGCGACCCGAACTGGCTGAACGGGCTCGAACACATCCCCCCGAAGCTACGTGCCATTTCCGACATCAACAAAATCCTTGCCCATCGCCCGTGGCTACTGAACAAGGAACACGTTGAGGTAAGAGATTCCCGTGAAAGAACTCCCATAGATATCCTTCCGGTTGCTTAATCGCACATGATTCCCTCTTGCTTTCCCTACAGCGACTCACAAAGGGACAGAACAGCTGGTCGCTGTCCGAGGTGGTGCACGCGATCGTGCTGCTGGCCCACTACCATTCGCTGTCCTCGTTCGTGTTCTCCTGCGGCCTCACCCAGGAGCTGGACGGCGCTAGTCACAAAATCGAAAACAATAACGTTCTCACCCAGAAGACTGCCTTCAACCGTTTGAATGATCTGTACAATTCTCAGCATCCCGAAAACCTCCCGAATGGTGATGATGGTAAGAGAGATGGCACAGATTATGGTCCGGGGAGTTCAGTTACTGACAGGCTCCGCCTTTCCTTCCAGCCAATATCCGTCCGGAAGTGACCGTCGATGCGCTGATGCAGCGCATGAAGCGCCTGTCGGAGAAGAACGACGAGTGCAGCGAGACGGAGCTGAGCAATCGCTTCAAGCACGTAGAACAGCAGGCGGCCGAGCTGCCGCCGGTGGTGCGGGAGGCGCCGGCCGACGTGCCGCAGCAGCTAGGCCGCTACGTGGACGATCCCGGCTTCACATATCAGGACTTTGCGCGCCGCGGTGCGGAAAACATTCCGCAAACGTTCCGGATACAGGACTACTCCTGGGACGATCATGGATACTCACTAGTAAATAGGTAAGTGGACGCAATTACTATCGGACAGCGTTGGCAACTCCCGGCTAACAATACGCTTGCTTCCCGGCAGGTTGTACAATGATGTCGGTTTCTATCTGGACGACAAGTTCCGGGCGGCCTACAATCTAACGTACTACACGATCGCGGGACGGACGAATGTCGACACGTCCAAGTTTCGTCGTGCCATCTGGAACTACATCCAATGCATCTACGGCATCCGCCACGATGATTACGATTACGGCGAGGTGAACCAGCTGCTCGACCGCTCGCTCAAGATGTTCATCAAGACGGCCTGCTGCTTCCCGGAGCGCATCACCAAGCTGGACTACGACAGTGTGCTGGTGGAGCTGCAGCACAGTGAAAAGGTAGTGTATCATTGGTACAACACCAGTGGTTGCTTCAGAGTTTCTAAACGATCAATTTGCTCTTCTGTCCTCTCTCTCCAGGTTCACATCAATCTTATGATCTTGGAAGCCCGCAATCAGGCGGAGCTGCTGTATGCCTTACGCGAAGTTATGCGATACATGACATGATTACCACCGGCACCGGCAAATGCCAGCCCTTCGGCCAGTTTTGTGAGCCTGCCTACCACAGTGAAGGAGCACGAATGATTGGGCGGGAATTGCGTTTTTGCGGGAGGAGGATAGATATATACATACATATATACGGGGACAGAGAGAGAGAGAACAGAGAGAACAAGGAATGCGTGATATAGGCAGGTAGGAAGATGTTGAGAGGTGCTTCAGGTTACAAACGTTCAGAGAAGAGATGTGTATTTTTTTTTGTTTTTAAAAAAAGAGGAAGGATATTTGTGAACGCAAAGTTGTTGCTGTTTGTGTTATTGTTGTTAACTATATTGTACTAAAACCCCTCTCTCGTCTCACGCCACGGATGCGTCGTTGTTGAAGGTGTGCAAGATACGCGTGATAGGAGGTTGAGGTGGAACTTTCAAACTGGAAAGGAAAACGGGGGAAAAGAGTGTGTGTAAAGGAACGTTCGCAAACGAAACCGGAGCCTTGGGTCGACCGGAGTGATGATGTGCAAGCAAAATGGAATATTTAGATGGGTGATATAGTTTTACATAAACACATATTACATATATACAAACACATGGACACACGAAAACACAAAAGGGTTGCCCGCGAAGCGCGATGGACCGTCAGACCCTGCAAAATGTACTAAGAATAGGTTGCTGCTTGATGCAAACACGAAAAAAACGGTAAAGAAAACGTTCAGATACACTAGCATATGTGCGCCACACCATTCAAAGAGAGAGAGAGAGAGAGAGAGAGAGAGAGAGAGAGAGAGAGAGAGAGAGAGAGAGAGAGAGAGAGAGGGCAAGTTAAGGCAGGGAGGCATGGCATCAATGTCTAAACGAAACGCAAACAAGCTAATCATTGCCCTGCAAACATGTAAGCGTTAGATAGATTAGAACCCCTACTCTCCCCAGTTCTTAGTCCGAGGGGCGCGAAACCCCCCACCCCCTCCTCCCTATTGACGATGTCCAATTTTCGGATGAATGTTGTTTTTTTAAAAACTTTGTATTACCTATTGAACGGACGAGATGCGCTCACACGGCAAGAAGAGAACATAGGCGGCAGTGCAGGTGGTGTGTAATAAGGAGTAAGCAATTGAGATCGGAACGAAGCGTACAGCCGGTCACTATACGAGTGGCATATTGCCCCATACTAGCTAAACCGCATTCTGATCTCACTGTGATAAGGTTTTACTTCTTTTCAAGTGCTGCCGCGGCTACTACTATTTGCAAAATCACAAATCGAAACGGGCGAGAAAGCGTCGCAAAGCTTTCCCTACATTAGGCGTGTAACTGTGCATTAAATAGCTATTCAAGCCTGCTACTGCTACTGCTTCCAATTATGCCATATAGCCATAGGGTGATATCCTTGTTGCAATTGTAATTGTTATTTTATCTTCTTTTTTTGTATTGACTGGATCTTCCAACAAATGAAACCGAAACGAACCACAATCCTTAGTACTGTTTTGTTTAGCAAAAGCTGTGCTGTAGTAACTGTCCGAAGTTTAGCTAACGACACACAATACCACCAACCAGATTGGTTTGACCGTTTTTTGGTTCGTTTAGATCGAGTTTGGATGGTGTCGTTCCCATCTCAGTTTTTGTCCTGAGAGTTTTTTTGTTACATGCAATATATATTTTTGTTTTATTTTTCTCTAATCGACGAACGATCCTTATTGAATTTTAGCATACGTTGCATGAAATGCAACGTTACTTCAAACAAGGATTACACTACCTATTTGCTGCTTTCCTCATAGGAACGTGGTTCTACTGTTGTTTACGTTACTAGATCTGCTACCAAATGTTATTTGCGATTCGCAATCAGCGATCGTGCACTTTTACATGCTTTCTACAACTCGCCAAACTGACCTTTGTTGCGAACCAACTAGTCCACTGATACGGCGCAATCTGTAAGCGGAAACTGTGCATTAGCTAGATTGTCGGATTTTTATGGCAAAAAAAATCCCAAACTTTCCCTCGCCTCAAAGCAAAGATGCGGTATGGTTTCAAGGAAAAAGAAAGTACGCATGCATTGGTTGGCAACACAGAGCTGATGTATTACCATGTCGAAATTTAACCGTAAAACAAGGCTGTAAACCAAGTTTGCCGTACAACGCGTGTACAGAACAGTGCGCGCGTTTGCAAGCAAGTGTTCTCTTGCTGTATGAAGCATACAACAACAAAAAAGGCCAGCGTGCAAATGGTGTGCATATATGTAGGTGTACACCAAAAGAAGAAAACAAGTATGAGTCGTGAGAATGAATTTTGTAAAAAAAAAAGAGAAATCATCAAAATAAATTTACAAATACTACTCTCCTACACCAAGTGGAGTGTTTCGTTTAGTGTGCGCTTTTGATGTGTACGTAGGATGGGTCCACAGAGGTTTAGAGCAGATCCACCGGGGGAAACGTGTTTGTAACGAGTAATCGGTATCAATCAGCTGCGCTCAAAACAGTCTTACACACTACACAATTAAACTAGACCCCACGAGAACGTTGTGTGATTTGCCATTGTGATTATAATTGTGCCAAAATGTGAAATCAAATAAAACAAAAAGCAAACAGCTTCGAAAACAGATTTGCCGAAACAACTAGCAGTGCAGTTCGTCAACAGTGCCTTCATTCATACGGTTCGGTTCATAACACCATATCTGCCATACCAATCTGCGGAGCATAAAATAAAATAAATTAACTTTTATACATATATTATTATTATAAGATAAAATATTCAAAACTAGTAACTGATGATATACATCTGACCGGTAAAAAATACGTATGTCTGCCTGCAAAATAATATGAATTTTCAAGGTAAATATGAACAGTACAAGTGTGACGAAGTCCAGGTAAAGGGTCAATACGTCTACCTTTGACACACGAGTTAAATAAAACACTAAACACATAGGTACATCACTTAACATACCCGAAATAATGTGTTCACATACATGTGTTCAAATACAGGTACGACTCCATTGCTCAGAGCTATCCTTATGGTATGGGTAAAAGATACATTTCAACAAATAGCCCTATAAATTGGAGAAGCACTCTGAGGAACTATATCAGTCGCAATTAGCTGTTCTTCGCAGTAACATTGTCTTTCGAATTTCGAGAGTCCAGGAAGCTTTTATCGTTTAACATATTGCTAGAAGAGCACAGTCAGAGCCTTCGTTTCTAGTATCACTATGGCCTCTAAAGACTCTAACAAGCCATCTCCGACAAGAGTGCCGAATATCGACGATACTGTATCGAAGTTGTACACCGGATTGTCCGCACTACAGCAACAGTCCAAGAGCTTCCAGAAGCGAGACATTGAACAACTTCTGAAGGCAGCCCTGGGATGCGCTGATAGCACTCAAAAGTACACACCGTCGTCCGATACTTCCAGCTTCCTGCACAGCGACGACAGCAACGACAGCAGCCGGCTTCTGATCGCTTCAGAGAGCGACCACAGTGACACCCAGTCGAACCACAGCGAACAGTCGGAATCGAGCGGAGCGACATTCACCAGTACCACTTCAACCCTTAACGACAGCCGGTCAGTTACCGTCATGAAGAAGCTTCACCCTTCCCGTCCACTCAGCCGATGGCATTCACTGGTCGCGGCGAACAACGAGGAAATTCCGATCGTATACCACAAGAGCATGGCTCGCCAGTTCCCGGTCAAGGATCGCACCCCGGAACAGATGGAAATGCGTCGCCGAAATACGGAAGCAGCTCGTGTCAGCAGGGCAAAGTCGAAGATGGCTGAAGTTATGATGGAGAAGGAAGCATCAGAGCTCGGTGCAGCGAATACATCCATCAAGGAAATGATCGCTTCACAATTGGCCTACGCAAACGAGCTCTGTAAGCTGCTGGACATGCCAAAGGTGAAATTGAATACGTTCAAACGAGTTGGACAAGATGGCGCCAAATAGATAAATAGATGCGAAATTTAGTTATTTACTTATAATAAAAATTTAAACTTAAAGTCATCAAAGTTCGTTCAATGGTTATAAGAAATCTTCCTCCGTTGATTCTTCACTTTTGATGCTAAATCGAAATCTCTAGTTCCGCTTTTTATCCCTCTCGTCCTTTCAGCCGATTGCATTCCATGATCGAATGCATATAGTTGGCATGATGAATATATAATATAGATATAGAAAATATATGTGATGATTTTGACGGCAGCATAAGGATAATTCACCACAAGTCCCGAGCCTGGATTGAACATCAAAACAGATGGAATAGCGACGTATATGATAGCAACTCGTTGAAGCAGGAGAAAGTCGAGGGTTGAAGTATGTATGTATATATTATGGACAAAGAAGCAGCCAATCAGTCTATCAAGCTTTCTCAGCTGATGGAAATGCAAAGTGTGAAGACTACATTTAAGCGTTCTGAAATAATTTTAATCTAATAAAAACACCAATGATAAACAGACATACGTTCGTTTGGTAGCAATATTTTGTAGTTATAGAATAGTAATAGTTATTTTATAGTTATAGTTCATTTCTTCTGCTGATTTTAAAATTCAATAATTTTATCGGCAACCAATATGCGCCTCTGCGTCCAGTGTCCTACGGAGTTCCGCTAGATCCTCTATACTTTTTACAGCAGCATCTGTCGCGTTAAGCGTGTAGTATTTCACATACATGAATATTGCATATACAATATCAAAACAACGTATCAGGTATCATTATGGTATCTAACGAATCTTACACCAAGGCCTCTCCGGCAGGAGTCACGGAGATCGACGAAAAAGCATCGAAATTCTACAACGGATTGTCTGCATTGCACCAGGAAACTCAAAAGGAGAGATAACTCTGGTTGCAGAACCAAATGCCAATAATGGATCCATACAAAAAAAACATGTACCAACAATGCAATATCCATTATACTGATCTCTCACTCTTGTTGACCTGCTCACGATAGAGCGCGACGTCATGACATGGCTCAATCTACAATCATTCTCCAGGATGGCCGATCCATGGCTCCAGCCTCCCATCCATGTAGACACCAGATCTCCAATAGATCCCGCTTCTCCTGGATCCAGCCATCGAGCTCGCTTTGCTCCCCAGCGCCATTATGCTGGTATCAATAATTAAAATCAGCGATGACAGTGATCGCCGTTAATACCACGAACACAAATAAACAAGCTGTATTACTTACTATTCAAATACTGTTTACCCAAATATACAAGATATCTTTTCGACAGGCTCCAATAGATATTACCACAAAATAACAGCCATTCTCCTAAGCATGTTTCATATTGTGTAACAATCCTGGCAAAATAGATGTAATAATCTTTTCGTTTCCAGTAAATATTATGGGTAGGAAGAGAACAAGGGCAAACTATGAAAAATGGAACAACATAAAAACTCTTTACCTTAATGTTTTCTACCATGTTCCCCAGTTTAAAAACAATTGTACAGATGCCAGGTACCTAACGGGTAACATGTGCACTTGCAACAGCTCTTGGCGTACCCGTTGGAAAAATATTGTACATGTTACAGGTACGATCACCATTACGCACTGCATCATCCTTACGCTACGGGTAAAACATATATTCTTCAACCAATTACCATATAAAAGGGAGATGCACCTCACAGAAACTATCTCAGTCGCAACTAACTGTTCCTCGCAATAACATTGTTTTTGTTTAACATTTTGCTAAAAGTGAACAGTCAGCATCAAGCCATCGTATCACTATGGCCTCTAACAACTCTACCAAAAAGCCATCCTCGGAAAGAATCCCGAACATCGACGATACGGTATCGAAGTTTTATAACGGATTGTGCGCACTACAGCAACAGTCCAAAAACTTGCAGAAGCGAGACATTGAACAACTTCTGAAGGCAGCCCTGGGATGCGCTGATAGCACTCAAAAGTACACACCTTCCTCGGATACTTCCAGCTTCCTGCACAGTGACGACAGCAACGACAGTAGCCGGCTTCTGATCGCTTCTGGAAGTGACCACAGCGAACAGTTGGAATCGAGCGGAGAGACATTTACCAGCACCACTTCAACCCTCAACGACAGCAGGCCAGTTCCCACCATGAAGAAGCTGCACCCTTCCCGTCCACTCAGCCGATGGCATGCGCTGGTTGCGGTGAACAATGAGGAAATTCCGATCGCGTACCACAAGAGCATGGCTCGTCAGTTCCCGGTTAAGGATCGCACCCCGGAGCAGATGGAAGCGCGACGCCGAAATAACGACGCGTCTCGTGTCAGCAGGGCAAAGTCGAAGATGGCAGAACAAATGATGGAGAAGGAAGCATCTGAACTCGATACAGCCAATACATCCATCAAGGAAATGATCGCTTCACAACTGGCCTACGCAAACGAGCTCTGTAAGCTGCTGGACATACCAAGTGTGCAGCTGAGTACGTTTAAGCGAATGGGTGTGTCGTCTTCTTAAAATTAAAAATATCTTAAGATATTGTAACTTAATAAAAACCTATGTACATACCTACAAGATGCCTCTTCATTTCTATTACCAGCAGCTTTCTCGTCATAGTTTTTTCCATTCACTTCCTTCCCTCTTTTTTTTCTTCTAAAATTTCACCAACTTTCTTGTGATGTTCTTGCGATTGTCTTGAAATTGTTTCTCTCTGGTGGCAATGGCGTCGCACACCCGTTTCGTGATTGAAGCGGCACAGCTTTACCGGCATCTATACGCACCTTGACTTTGACAGCGGACGGTCGCGCGACCGCTCGACGGCACTCCTGTCAGCTACGGTTCGAGCACTTTCCATCAGTGCTCGACTTGAAGCGTCATCGCGGAGCCTGCTATCTTGCTGGTTTGGCAGTTTCACTGAAGTTCTTTCCTTTTTTTTGCACGTAAAATATCGAAAACTAGCTCAAGTGTCCGATTATGGCTGGCAAAACCAATGAAGAAACCGAGGTAAATCATTGAATTACGAGTTCGTCCGTCGGAGACCGTAAAAAAATCATGCCTCGTATTCTTTCACCAAGTGCCGTGTGCGTGTGTACGTGTGTGTGTGTGCGCGCGATTGAAGTGAAAGAATGGGCGACCTTCTCACGAGGGTGCCCCGTGTGTCTTTGCATAATGTTACACTGCCGACGAACGCCCTTTTTGTGCCGTATGGTGGGCCCGTGCCTTGACGTCGTGATTCGCGCGATCGGAAAATGGGATAGCTGACGAGAGCTGGAAAATCGATCACGGCACACGTGTAATCCGCCGCTGTGCGGTAATGAAAGAGAGAGGGAGAGAGAGCGAGCGTACGGCCGTGAGGAATGCACTTGTGACCGTGTCCCTCGTATGTTCCCCAAATATGGCATAAATTGTTCCGTTTTGCGAGCGGGGAAACCATTCCCCAGAACCGATCCGGCACGGCCAAAGTGGCCAGGTGGCGTTTGTGCCGCTGCATTGCCTACCGCCTGCCCTAATTAAGCCGCCACGCGACCGCTCCAAATGACACGAATTCCCGGGTTTCTCCTGCCAACGGGGTTCGGACTTTGAGGTTATCTTTCCGCAGTTGCATTCACTTCTTTGGTGGTGGTGGTGGTGGTACACCTTTTGACAGACGGCCCCCGGCCCGCTAGCGTTGGAGTGAGCGAGAAAGGTGGAGTGGAAATTTTGAGTGCGTGTAGAAAAAAGAAACCAAAGGAGCGAGCGAAAGGATTTCTCTTTGTTGCCAGGCAAAACTGAGCGAAAAATGTTGTCCCTGCGCTCGGTAACCAAGGGATACACCGGGGCCACACCGCTACTACTTGTTGCGAACCGTTCGAACGATTCGCAGTAGCCTGTGAAGAGCGGTAGGGGTGTCCATGCTAGAAACCATGCCTTTATTCGTTCAAGTTGTGTCGCACGGTTAAGATGTACAGTGGAAGGATCGCTTTTCAGAAGCCTTCCTCCTTGGGAAGGCTTCACAGCTGGCCCGATCGTAACGGGCCGAACGGTCGTTGGAACAACAGCGTGAGAGCAGTAGTGCCGGCTAATAATTATCTTTCCGTAACCAATTACCCTCTGCAACAATCCGTCCGTATTTCTAATCGGGTGAGTGTTCTGTTTTCTCATTTGCTCGCAGCAGCAGCAGCAGCAGAATGAAAATGAAACTACGGAACAAAGCCAGGAGCTGGCCGAGCAGTCGAACGCACCGGAGTCGATCGATCCGGAGTGTCTGATCAAGCATCCGCTCCAGCACACCTGGACGCTGTGGTACCTCGAGGTGGACCGCACGAAAAAGTGGACCGATTCGATGAATGAGGTGACCAGCTTCTCGACGGTGGAGGACTTCTGGAGCCTGTTCAATCACATCCGCGGCCCGTCCGAGATCAAGGTGGGCGGTGACTACATGCTGTTCAAGTCGCACATCCGCCCGATGTGGGAGGACGACGCGAACAAGCACGGTGGCCGATGGACGATCAGCATGAACAAGCGCCTGTCGGACAAATGCTGGCTGGATACGGTATGTGGAGGCGGGGAGAGATGCCAGTAGGTCAGAAAAGTTTCATTTTCCCCATTTTTCCAAATAGGTACTCTGCTTGATTGGAGAGACTTTCGAACATTCGGATCAGATATGCGGTGCTACGGTGAACGTTCGTCAAAAGATTGATAAAATCTGTAAGTATTCTATGGTGTTTAGTATGCGGCGAATTTTCCTGCGCGTTGATTATTACTAACTGTTGTTGCCTTTTTTAGCCATCTGGACCGCTGACTATGATAATCGTGCCGCCGTGCTGGATATCGGCCGAACGTACAAGGAGCGATTAGGCCTGCGAGAAAACATCTACTACCAAATGCATAAGGACACGATGGTGAAGCTGTCCTCGTCGGGGACGAAATCGACGTACACCGTTTAATCTTGATTCGAGCCGTCTCTCCGGAGCCCTTTTCTCGTGTCCGAAACCCAATGGTTTGTTTGCGGATCAACACGACGCGATGACGAACGAGCTAACAACTACTGCTGGACATGTGTACGTGTGTGTGTGTGTGTGTGTAGTGATCGAAGGTGGGTGATCTGTGCGATTGAGGAAAGGCGAAAGCGATCGAGGAAACGAAACTGCACCACAACACACACAATCGACATCGATATTCACAGGAAAAAGGGATTTCATTTTTTACCTAGCCTAACGCGGGGCTGCTAGAGCGCGTGTTGTGGATCAGTGAGCATTGTTTTTAGGTGAGCTTAGCGGGGGAAATAAGATAGATCGATCGACGCAGCGCAATCAAAACGGTCAACTAGGGGGGCGCATAGAAAGAGAGAGGGAGAGATGCTTTAAGCATTGTGCGATTGATATTTATACCTCCCCACAGCCAAGATTGTAACACACAACAACCAAACTATGGTACTATGTTCGATCGTTCGACACATTCTGCCGGTCGATTTTGCGTAGGGACAAGTGGCGGGAGGACGCAATTGTGTAGGATAGATCTAATGAATTGCTCACGTGGAAATAGAAAAACGAAATATAGGTCAACCGGCGCTTTCCGTGAATCCGTGCATCGATCTTAACACATGCACGCCGTTTTCCTTTCTCTTGTGGTGCCAGTGGTGCGCGGGAAGCGAAGCGTGTAAGCCAGGAAAGCCCACGAGTGTATGTGTGTTCAATCAGCAAACGTCTGCCCTCATCCGGTTAGGTTTTGTTTTCGTTTTCTTTCAGCCAAGCTTTACCAATGATTGTACGCGCTTAATATTGGCGAAACACAGGAGAAATGGGAGAACAAGAAGAAGGCCCAAACTATAGTGCAGCCGGCGGCAAGAAGGTGTGAGAAGGGTGGGAGTGTGTGTCCGGAGTAGAGAAATAGAAAGCCGCACGGCGACGGTGTGTGTAGTTTTTGCGGATCGAAGCAACCGCGGACCCGTGAATGCAACGCAGAAGTGTTGGGCATGAAGCAGGAGAGAAGTACAGTATGCGATTTGTACAGATTAATAGAAAAAAAGCAACAGAAACTTTAAGTGCGCTTGGGTGCAAGGAAAGGTTCTCTTCTGGTTACGTAGCTTCTTTTCATACTTTTTTTTTTCGTTTGTTTTATTCATCCGTTACGGCTACACAGAGCGAGCAGCAGGGAATAGTCTTCAAGCCGGATCGTTATAATCAGTTTTTTTTTCGGGGGGAGTTTTGTTTCGTTTCGTGTGGAACGTTCGTAGCTTAGCACGACGAAACACAGTCGGTAAAGAAAAGGGATACGTACTGAAAGGAGAGAAAAAAGCGGAAGAAGGAGTAGGAAGACACGTAATCAATATGCATTACACATCCGCTGTCCAAGCTGCGCCGCTACTAGCTAGCCGGACTTGAGATGGTGGTGTGTGCGGGAGAGGAGAGCTAGAGCTTCGTTTTGCGCTGGTACGTATGTTTTTTTTTTTGCTAGTTAAGGTTATACCATAGAATGGATGTTGCGATTATGTATTGAAAACACATGTGTACTACCAACTACCAACTACTACTACTACTACTACTACTTCTGGAACTATCTCTACTAATCTACTCTGTACTATTGTTTATGGAATAATTTGAATATAAATAAGCATTACTCGGCTGAACACACAACCACACACGCTCGCTCGCATAGAACAGGGAGCTGATTTGCTGATTGATTAATTTGTAATACAGTTTATATTACTCTTTTTTATGTTTAATCAAGGTATATTCGTAAATTATATACAGTGCGAAAAAAAACAAGGAAAACCAATTGCGAAAAATATAGAACATGAAACATTGATTCAAAATATGGTGTGTGAGCGTTTTGCGGTAATATTTTTATTCTAATCAAAACCGAAATTAATGTTTATTATCACATATCTTGTAGCAACATTCAATAACGACTCAATGTATTCGTTTGTTGCTTATGAGCACATTCAGCTTTTGCTTATCTCCCCAAAAAGGTAAAGTGTTAAAGGGAATCTTGTACTGCTCCCTCTCCGGAACTCTATCGTTGTAACATGGTTTCAATTTTTCTTTTCAGATCCTTCCGCCGGCTGCTTTCCAGCGCTTTCAGCAGCACGCCAACGTACTGGTCCAGCGCAGCGTCATCGTACTGCATCTCGGCCCGCTCCAGCGTCTCGTAGATGCGCGTCTTCAGATCCTGCCTGTTGCGTTCCTCGATTTCGTCCAGCTCGCCCACCGGGACGTTCAAAAACCGGCCAAACACCTTCCAGCTTTTGCCGATTTCAAGCTGCAGCAGCGAGTAAATGCCCTCACGCTGCCGGAGATACGCATCGCGCTTTGCGTTTGTCGTTGCAGTGGGCGGCCGTGGCGTTACTGCTGGGGGTTCGGTGGATTCTTGCAGTTTAATCCTTTCTACCTCCTTCTCCAGCAGCGTTCGACGATCCCGGTGGCGTAGATCTAAAAAAAAAGATGTGATGAAATAAGGTGAGATAAGGAATTGCAACTCCATAGAGAGAATGAGAAATACCTTCCAAATAGAACCGACGAACAGGTTCATAGTGCGATCGTAGCACATCCCTGTAGGAGGTGAGTGCGCCGCCAACCTCTTTTGTGTCCAGTGCCAGCACAAACCGCTCGATCAGATCCGGCTTCAGGAGGCTTAGCAGATTTCTCTGCTCCATTAACGCGACAAGCTGTTCGAATTGGGTGATACGCGAAAGTTTGCGACAGGAATGGATATCTTGCCGTACTGATTGTTTGCAGCGCTCCAAACGTTCCGGACCGTGGCAGGCATTCTGTGTCAACAGTTTCAAATTCAAATAATCCTTGCACAACCGTTCGTACACCGACCGATGATCCTGCACGGATATTCGTTCCATCCCTGCGGTGCACCTGCGCACTCCGGGGCTGGTCTGCTGATATAAATACACTTTGTGGATGAGCAGTGTGAAGATCAGCACGATGTGAAGCGTGTGTTGGTAGAGCAATCACGGTGAAAGCAACGTTTCGGCATAGGAATAAGAATGTATTGTAAAGTTTCGTACTTTTAGTATCTTTTTTCTCGAAAACAATTGAGCAAAGCTTGGACGTCACAGTTTTGCCAAGTTGATTCAGACAGAGGTCGCGGTTATACAAAGTCTTTTGGTGGGCGCATTCCATGTATGAACGGTGATTTATGTTTCTTTCGCTATAAGTAGCAGTAAAACTATGAACCTTACTTTCTATACAGGCGGTCCCCGAGATACACGGTTAATGGGGACCGAAAACGGCCGCAAAATACCGCGTATCTCGAATTTCCGCGTAAGTCGAATCTCGTGATTTCCAGCTAAAATATCACAAATGTTCGTGTAATTTTGCAAGGAGGGGGCGGTTTTAGTCATTTTATGAATTATTTGATATGATTCTGACTGAATATAACTGTTTTAAACCTTTTGAAATAGTTTTGAACATTCGATCAAAACGGAAATTATTTGGCAATTTGCAATTGATGTGTCAAATCAGTACAATTTGCTCAAAGAATTGTCAAATTTAGAAAACCGCGTGTCTCCGAATCCGCGTATAAGAGGTACCGTGTATCTCGGGGACCGCCTGTAGTTGAATTTGTTTATTTGGTGATCTTTCATTTGAATAATTTTGAATCAAAAACATTATTCGTTTCAATCTTAACCACCCTATGTGGATTTAATCAACCACCCAGTATGTACGTAGGCCAGGTTTTCTCGAGCTCGCCAATGCTCCAAATAGGTGCGATTTGCCTTCGCTGGCGAGCGTTTTTGAAAGGCGTTGCGAGGGGTATTGAGGGTTCAAAATGGCTACCCACCCAAACAATCTCACGCTGGTGTGCGATTGTGTTGGAGGACAAAATTAAATGGCCAAAAAAATTAATACACTCCACCACTTCCTCCCTCTCTCTGGTTGACACTACATTGCATATGTGTCTGGTCTGGTGACGACGATTGAATGTGCCAAGATGAAATATTTTTTTATCAATTTGCGAAATAAATTACTTATTTAACAAAGTTTAAGCAAAATTAAATACAAAACTCGTTTCTCGACACGAGTTTTCTAGCAAGTCCACCAGAAAAAAAAGGAAAAATAATCGGTTCGCGCTACCGCGAAAATCTCTACAATACCGAAGTTGCGAAGAAACAGCAGGCGCAGAAAATTTGACAGTTCAACTGTTCTACAACTGTTGTAAACAAGGCGCGAATTTCGCGGTACCGCGACGATCTCGGTTCGTGTATTTCTAGCCTCATTTTGAAACGATCGACTCTAGGCAAGTGAAGGAAGGGTAGCGAAAATGAGCGAGATGCGGCGATATTTCTAACGTCAAAAAGCCTCACCATGTTGTACGGGAGCAAATTGATCAATAACAAATCGGATGTTGTCAAACAATGCGCAAAAAAATGCGAAATATTAATAAAAACTGCACTTTAAATAGGAGAACACACTAAAATTATTACAAACATTGATTAGCGAACGAGCAATATTCAAATAACACGTGCAATAGGGTATAGTAAAGCAAAGAACGCGTGCAGCTGACCAGTGCAAACAACACACGCGCGGGGGCTGAAACGCACCGGGCAGGGGAGGATGACCGCCGCAGTCGTCGGCAGCAAGCGAACGAAGTAGGCAACGGTTGTTATTCGGTCGGTCGGTCGGTTTCGCGGCAGGCCGCAAGGTAGCACAGCCAGTGCAG
The DNA here is from genome assembly GCF_943734735.2 of Anopheles gambiae. NCBI lineage: Eukaryota > Metazoa > Arthropoda > Insecta > Diptera > Culicidae > Anopheles > Anopheles gambiae. The sequence goes on from NC_064601.1 coordinate 112,595,627, forward strand.
TAGCAGCAGTTGGGTCGCAAACACACTTTCGCTTCTCCTCCAAGCGCGCGCGCGAGCGCCGAACGAACAAAACGGCCTGCCCAGAGCGTAACGATATTTTTTATTCTATTTCCACAACCCCGTGTGACGCCCCGCGTATGTGTGTGTGATGATAAGCAATGGTTAGTGGCGACGGGGTAATTGGCGACGCGCATTCTGCGTGCACAATTTAACCAAAATAAAGGGCACGAGATTTGTGTGGTGTGCATGCGTGTGTGTGTGTGTGTGCGAAGAGAGGAAGAGAGAGTAGTACTGGTTGGGTGTACAGGGTTTGCAGGTCATCCCCTGCGAGGGCGAATGTTTTGCCAGTGAAAATGCGTAAAAACACACCGAGTGTGTGCCGAAATCCCACATCACAATAAACACACACACAGGCACACTCGGATGCACAGGAACCAGAGAGGGAGAGCGAGAGGCATCGTGACGTCGACCATATTGAAAGATTTTCATCCCCTCGGGGGGCGTTCGGTGCTGAAAACAACACCCCAGAGCAAGCCATGAAATTTGTATTTGAAGCGCGCGCGACAGTGCAAAATGGAAAATCGGCTCGCAGTGTGTGTGTGTGTGTTTGTGTGCTGTTGTGACGACGTTAATTTGGTGTTAATTTAACGCATACCCAGTGAACGGGAGTGGCGATCCTACTAACGGAGTGTGTGCGTAGCTGCCCTTACGATTGCCCGAACGCGGTGAAAATGCATGTGTGAGGGGATTGACAGGGCAGCAATGTAAAATCGAGCACACACAGTAATCTAGAAGCTTGCAAAGAATCTAACATGTGTGTGTATGTGTGTTTTGTGCTTATCGATTTTGGTCGAAGGTGCGTGTGCTGTGTTTGCCCGTGTGTGTCTCAATCCAGGGGGTGAAGGGAGAGGGCATCACGTTTTTCGTCTGCGCACATACAAACACGCACCGCCTACTGTGCATGCGAAGCCTCTGTGTCCCGTGTGCGAATGTATGTGAAAGTACGGAACTGACATTTTAGAGCGAGCGAGCGAGCGAGCGAGAGAGCTAGAGAGAGGAGAAAGCAAACAAAAACAATAGGGCCGCGCTGTCGCTGCAAAAACCAAAACACAACACAGCAGCACTTTTTCGCACCAAACAGACCAATTTCACTGTTTCTTTGGATGTGTGTGTGTGGTTCCTCTTTTTTTTGTGGGTTTTCCGGATCGTGAGAATCTCGGTTCGGGGGGGATGTGGTCACCCCACCGGGTGTTTTATGTAATACACAGATTCTGCCCGCAATCACAACCGCGCCCCACAAAAGACGTGAAGAAAAACAAACGCACCGAAACGTCCCTTAATTGTGTTAATTAAGCCCCGCTCTCTTGCACATATCACCATGCGAGTGTGAACCTCAAACCTCCTCCTCTTGAATGTAGTGTTTCCCAACAATTTCCTTTCCAGCCGTGTTTCTGACAGCAGCTTTTTAAAGCGTTTCGCGAAAATACGCCACCAGCAGCAGAACAGCACACGAGCCAAGCAGGCGGCGGCAGTAGGCGAGATGCTGTGAGATGGCGCTAGGATAGTTTCACACGTTGTGTGCGTGCTTGCCACTGTGTGTGTTTGTGTATGTACAGTAATGGAGGTGTTCTAAAAATATAAGGCAAACAGTTTTGTCTGATTTCGGTGTCGTGAGTGCGTGCGTGCAAGCAAGAGAGAGAGACACCCTCAAAGAGGGGGAGTATCTCGAGTGAAGAAAATCGATCTATCACCACGCAACGACCCTGGGCGTTGTTTGTTGACCATTGTTGCCATTGATAATTAGTGGTGGTGGTGGTGAAGGTGGTGGTGATGGTCAGTAGCGGCGTTTGAAGGGCATTCGAAGGTACTGGTGGAGACTGCCCTTCTGGAAAGGAGCAACCGATTGCAACGGTCGCAGTAGATCAGCGCGATCAAACACACCATCCTCCTGACGCCGAGTGGTGAAGAAGCAAAATTACCTCAACCCTTAGTAGCAAAAGCAACAACCACGAACAAGATGTCGATATCGAACGGGAAAACCTCTTCCGACATCGAGAATGTAGACTGGAACTCGTCCGGGATGTTGACCCACACCAGGTAAGCGGGTCGGAAATCAGGTTGCTAATACGATGTTCCCCTTTTTCCTATAGGATCGTGCTACGGGAACCGGTTCCAATAGGAGGGCCCTGTGTGTTGTAGTGCCATTGGGTTCGTCGCCAATGTTTTTGCTGTTTATTTGCTCACGAGGCCGTTATTTCGCATAGACACAAATACCCCGACCGCACGGACACATTAGCGGTTTTCTGGAGAGCAGACACACACACACACACTGCACTGGAACCAGTTGCTATTGCCAACCATCCTTTTCGCTCGGTTCGGTTAGATACAGGGTTTCCCACGATTTATTGGTTGGTTCCCACGATTTATTGGTGCGTTCCCACGATTTTTTGGTCATTTCCCATAATTTTTTGGTAGCAACCCACGATTTATTGGTCGGTTCCCAAATATTATTGGTCGGTTCCCAAATATTATTGGTCGTTTCCCAAATATTATTGGTCGGTTCCCAAATATAATATAATATAATACCGACCAATAATATTTGGGAAACGACCAATAATATTTGGGAACCGACCAATAATATTTGGGAACCGACCAATAAATCGTGGGTTGCTACCAAAAAATTATGGGAAATGACCAAAAAATCGTGGGAACGCACCAATAAATCGTGGGAACCAACCAATAAATCGTGGGAAACCCTGTAAGATCGTTGGACGGGGAAAAGGGTCCAAGCAGGCAATGCTAATCAAAGCTCTATCAAGGGAGCAATTACAGACAGGGAAAACACATTTCATCATTTACTGTTTGATAGCAATCGCAATGCAAAAGAAGAATGGTTCTCGCAACTGATAAGTCGCTGCAATTTTGCGGGCAGAAAATGACAATTTTTGTGTGGAAATTGCCATGAATGATTTATTTTTAAACTTTTATCGGAGATGAAATTGCTATGAAAAGCTGCATGCCTAGGACCTTGTGCATGATGTCACAAAACCACCCACAACCCACCGGGCCCTGTTGCCTTTCACCTTCAGCGCTTTTCACGCATAGTTTGTGTGCTTGTGATTAACCACCTAGACCACCACTGCTTTCGCCTACTTTCGCCTACTTTGTGTGTATATGCTGAAGGATACTTTTCCCTTCCGACGGACGGGGACACAACAAATAACAGCGCTGTCGTGCGATTTATGCATAGCTCTAATTAATCCGATCAAAGAACTGTCGGCTAATCCTGTCGGATTTACCAGCCCACGGAACAACCACCACCAACACTGCAACAAATTACAAAGCTGATTCGGTGTAAATTTATTCCCCATACCACCACCATTCGTTGGCGGGCGTTGAGATGAATCTCGTTTGTTGGGATAAAAAAAGGGAAATAAAAGAAACGGTGCACCGTTTCGGTTCATTGGCCGCGCGTATGCTGCCCACACTTGTTGTTGTTGTGCATCGGCGCGAATGTGAATGAACGTGACCCACGCAAAAGACGAAAGTGCAAAACACAGCCGTGTGTCGTCGTGCACAATCTGCACTCGCACCACGTGGTGTGGAGGGGAGACACAAGTTTCTTGCTCGTGCTGGGAGCACAACAACAACAGCAGCAGTATGGGTACAAAGGCAGGCCATGCTGAAGCAGTTGAAGGTGCGCGATGCTTGCGCCTTCAGCGACGAACCTTCCCTCACCTCCCTCCCATTAAAACCCAAAGTACTCTTACGATGGTTTGCGCCGTTTGTGAGAAGAGAAGAAGGGGGAGAGATGCACACAAAGGGGTAATTATTTGTAGTTGCCGCTGGTCGAGCTTTTCGGCCGCTACTAACGAGCCTCTCCTTAGCTGACCCTTGAGGTGTGTGCTGTAAGGCGAAGAGGAGAGCCCTGTGGCGGTGTGCTTTCTTCTCAACTATAAACGCACGCGCGGTCGCGCACGCCGTTTGGATGCGTTTCGATATGCGTGTGAAGGTTTCTCGTGCCGCTGCCTGCTGCTGCTGCTACTTCTAATGAAATGTTTTCACCCTGACAAATTAGCGAAGGTGAGAGGAATGAGATGAGAAGGACGCTAACGACGTGCGTGTGCGAGCAGATGAGAGCAATTTAAAAGGTTAAACTGTGTTTGCCTCCCACCCCCCTCTCGCCTGCTGCATACATTAGCATATCTTATTGGCGAGGCTATGATCGGACAGAGCAGTTGCAGTTTTATTAGAATCATGTTATATCTAGGGTAAACATTCTATGGAAAAATGTCCTTAACAGAGGGAAAAGCTCATAAACGATCTACCGTTTGACTTTTTGATGACCTTCCCTGCTGTTAAGCTCCTCCTCATTCTTACCCTCCTTGTGGGATACTTTCCTCGGCGTTGACCTTACTGTGTGCGTGTAAGTAGCGGTTGACAACGCGCTCTAAAAACGTCACCAGCCACATAATCATGCCATGCAAACTGCCATTAAAAAGAGGAGAAGATGCTGTAACATGTTAAGCTGCTTTCGTTTTGGCTCTACAAACACTGTTCTTTCACTGTCGTCCTGCGTCCTTGGTGGCATTGGGAGCAAGCAACGGGAAGAGCTAAAATGCGAACGATAGCTTTTCTTTCCCCTTTCTCCGAAGAAAAAAAAAACTCTGTCCTCCCTTGCACACCACAACACGCGTTGCAGCACACTTGCATCCAATTTGTTCGATCTTGCGACGTTCTCTGATGCAACGGCAACGACAGTTTTCCAGCTGCAGTTTTCCACACACAAAGAGACGAAGCGGGTGGGATACTAGTGATGGGAGCATGGAATCAGAGAGAGATTCCGATTTCGGAGCCAATTCTGGAGCCGATTCCGGAACCGATTCCGAAATCGATTCCGAAGCTGTTTCCGGAACTAATTCCGGGGTTGTCTCCGGAGCCGATTCCGGAGTCGACTCTGAATCTAGAATCAATTCCGAAATTGGAATCGGCTCCAGAATCGGCTCTGCAATTTGCTATGGAAAAAGAATCAGAATTGGAATTGACTCCAGACTTGGAAAGAGCTCAGGATTGAGACTCAGTTCTTGAATTGAAATAAGAAGTTTCAGAAGCTAAACTCAGTCCGGGAATCTCCATGAGAATCGATCGTTTACAATTGAATTTGGATTCTTCGCGGATATCAATACGTAGCATCATTGGACCCAAAGGTCTATTCTTATGAAGAAACCGAAACGGATTCCAATTTCGAAACTGATTCTAATTCCGAAACCAAATCCGATTCCGGAGCCGATTTCAATGACGGGCCCGATTCCGATGCTGGAACCGATTATGATTCCGAAGTCGATTTCTGAGCTAATTACGGAGCTGATTCCGAAACCAGTTCCGGTGCCAATTCCAAAACCAGTTCCGGAGTCGATTCCGAAATTGATTCCAGAACCAGTTCCGGAACTGATTCCAGAAGCAGTATCGGAGCCGATTCCAAAACCAGTTCCGGAGTCGATTCCGGAGTCAATTCCAGAAATTGATTCCGAAGCTACTAACCGGAATTGATTCCAGCAAAAACATTGGAGCTTGCCAGAATCGATTCCGACGATAACTTCATTTTTCCCCATCACTAGTGGATTCCCTCTGGGAAAGGATGGGAAAAGGGGGGGGGGGGGGGTGAGTCATAAAACCCCTCTCCCTCTCCTGCCTCCCGATGGTATCGATCGTACCGACAGTTTGTTGAGCGCATATTTGCACACACACACACACCCTCCCACCGGTAGCACCGATGCCCGCCTCGCCTCCTTCCTTTGTGGCCGATGTCCAGCATTTCAGAATGTCGGGAAATTGTCACAGCGTAAAACACCTGCTACCATCATCGGTCGCTTCGACCTCTAAACCCCACCACCACCCACCCCCAACGGATGGAGCCGGGGGGGGGGGGGAGGACAAATATCTGGGAATGGTTGAGATTCATTCTGAGCTGTTGCGTTAGTGCGGCTGCTGCTGCTGCTGCCAGATGTGGCAAGAACGTGCTCCGATACAATATTAAATTACCTTCCCTTCGTTCCCCCCCCTTCCTCCCCTTCCTCGGTACACTGGCCGCTGGTACGCAAATAAATGCACGTGCAGCAGCAGCAGCCTGTGTGTGCATTCTGCGCTGGAAACTGGAACACGGCGGTCTTGTTTCTCTCTCTCGGCATTGCTGCAGGCTCAGGTGATGACACACACATGGTGTGATCCCGGTGGTAATGGGGGACACATTAAACACGGAGAAGAGGAGAAGGGGGGGACTATGTTATCAGTGCAAACGCGCAAACAAAAGCGCGCAATCGCCCCTTGAGCCAGTGCGGCGTGTCGCGTGGTCATTCACTGTTTTATCTTCTGCTTTCGGCGTCGGCCGTCGGACAACACACGCCGTTATGGCCTTTGTTTGTGAAGGCAGGGGAATGTGGGAGGGAGGGGGGGGTTGTGTAGTAGCGGGAATTAGGCCCAGCTTTAGACTTAATTTAGCTTCCGTTCTCGGAAGCACAAACACACAGGTTGGCCAATGATAATGAGCTTATCATATAAAAAAGGTGGAGGGGGGCGGGGAGATTACATAGCATCTGACACTCCGAGGACAACACACACCGAAGGAAAGCGAAATGGTTTCCAGGGGGAGTAGTTCTTCCCACCCCGTGCATTGTTATCTAATTAAGCACATTATCAATGAAACGGTACGAGGGCCTTTTGATAAGAAGGTGAGAAAGAGTTCAATGGTAATGAATTGTATCACTCTTTAGAGCTCACAATAAGCGAGGTTTTGAAGTACTATTCGTGTTGTATTTTTTATTCCGATTTTTTTTTTTTGGTACTAATTCCACACTTGTCGAACGTGTGTGCTCATGCGTGACATTAACGATGGAATTCAATGTTTTTATTATTTTATTTTTCAACTCTTCAAGCACGACAAACCCGTTAAACTCTCTTCCAGAGCTACTGCAACCACTACTATTGGGTGCAATAATTTCCTGCAGGTTACTATGCAATCGCACAAGTTGCATTTTGCTGCCTCGGTTTCGCTTTTACATCATCTTTCAGGCAGGGTTAGGACCGCCCGGGTTCGTCGCCACTTTTGCAATGTTTCAAGTACCACAGCCTCTTTACTTAACAAACATCCACCGCCACCGCCCCCCTTCCACCCAAATGCTGATGCAACTAATGCCCACTAATGCACATTTTTCTCAAGTAGCCACCAGTTTCACCGAGCGTTGTTCGTCGCCCGGGTTCGTCGTCAACCCCCGGACAACTCGTGTTCGGTCGCTCGGGGAAAAGAAGCGAACGAACGTGTAAGCTCCCCATTCGGGTGGGCATTGGTTGAGAAAAGCTTATTCCGGAGATGATAAAAGCAGAAATTAAAGTGCTTTTAAAAGGGAAAACAGTCGTTTTTCCGGTACTAATTTTTCCATAATTTTCTCTCATAATTTGCATCCCAAAAAAGGAACGTTTATGCAGCCAATTGTGTGCAGCTTTGTTGTTGTTTTTGTTTCGTGTCACACACACACACACACACACACACACATGGGCACTAATTCCTCACAAATTGAAAAATGATTATTGCCGCTTGTTAAATTGTGTGTAATATTGCTCCCGGGGGGTGGAGATGGGTTGGAGTGCGCCTCCCGTAATGGGGTGTTGTTGCTCATTAGAACTTTTTTTTTCTTATGACTCAATGCGAGACCGGTAGGGAGGTACCAAACACTTGACTTGAAGCCATTCGCTCCCGGAGTAGTGGGTGGGTGTTGCACGATCTTCTCTGACGTCAACTAACAACGCCCCGGCCCGGTGGATTGCACAAATGCGAGTTGTCTGCTACCGATAATAGTTTCTCCAGTGGCGCGCGCTGTGGCTTTGTTTCTCTACTTTTAGAACTGGTTTGTATGAGATGAGCGGCTTCTCCCGTGTGTGTGTATTTATCGAAGTTTCCAGCGCAACGACTCACCTTTTTTTATTTGTTTTTGTTTTTTTTAGAGCGAAGATCGAGACGCGCAAAGTAGCGCGATAGATACATTAGGAAAAGACCGGTTCAGTTCAGCAAAAGCAGCACCCGCTGACGCCGCCCATATTAGACGACGAACCGCGCGGTTTAACCTTCGAGTACAGTACGGTGGTGAGCGCGCGCGCGGGCTGCTCTATTGCGCAACAGAGCCTCCTGCGTTGGGTTTGAGATCGCGATCGCGAATTTGTCGCGGTCGCGCTTTACTGGTCAGGCCCGGGGCCCGGCGTAGGTGTGAAAACACCCTCAAAGGGCTTGGCTTGGTGTGCAGGGCACGGTTGGACGGGCCGGACGGACGGTCCGGTTATTGTTTTAGGGGTCTGAAAAGGGAAAGCGGGCGTGGTGCGCTGGGCCTGGGCTTGGACGATGCTGCAATCACGCTTCTTGGCACAAGGTCGGTCGGTCCATCATAAAGCTCACCGGTGCATGTCTCCCAGCTGGGGGCTTTTTTTTTTTTGGTCTGTGTGTGATTATTTTCCTTGGCGAAAATTAGCATAAAGGTTGATCGGGTCGGTTCCGAGCCATAAACAAAACGTGCTGCCAATTTTCCACTCCTCTCTCCAAGGTACCTCTCACGAACAACCGTAAAGTTTCAACCTGAAAGGCGGCATGCCAGCGTAAATTGTTATGGCCCTTTATTGGCCACTTCCTTTCCGCGTAAAAACGTTAGAAGCTTATCTTTTTCGAGTTCTTCTCCCCTGTTGTGAGCTTTTTTTCAGCTCCGTTACGTCCGGTCCGGCTCATCTGTCGCACGCGGTGCAATTTTCAAGCCCCGAAAAGCGATCCAACGAAGAGGCGAAAAAGGCAGAAGCGAACCTAACAAAACATAAAGAAAGAGAGAAGAGAAGGAGAAACCATAAATTGTGCTGCTGCTGCTGCTGCTGCTTTACACCAATTTCCAAGGTCAAGGTTCCGGCCTATGGCTGATTGCACTACCGTTCGAGAGTGGCAGTGTGGCCGCGCAGATTGTAACGCGAAGAACTTTCACCATTCGCTCGTTCGTCCGTACGCCGCACTTTATATATTAAACCTGTTCCGATGGGTTTTCTTTAGTTTCCGGTCTTTTTGTTTCAAAAGAGAGAGAGATAGAAAAAAAGGTTCCTCGCTTGTGGCCAAGAAGCACAGAAAAAAAGGTTAAGAGACGAATTATTGTAGCATTACACATCGATGTCTCTTTGCTCTTCTTTGTGGTTGTAGAAGTACACTTCAAGAGTGTTCTCTTTGTTGGCTCTCTCCCTCTCTCTCTCTCTTTGTAGATGTAAACCACCCAGACCTAAGACACGGACAGTGAAGGTGAATTTTCTTTTTGGAGGGCAAACTCGAATGCACCACCAGCAGGGCATACAAACAAAGAGCGCGTCAGTGTGAAGAAAAACTGTTGTCCTCTGGCTGGACATGAATTCCTGCCCTCAGTCAGAGTCCCTACATCGAGCACGTGGCGGCGTTCCAAAGCGATCCAAAATGGGTGTCCGTCCAATTACCCGCTCGAGAGGTGACCGGCGGTGGCCTCGGCGTCTGTTTTTTTGGAGTGCACTAACCGCCTTAGCTTGTGATACTACAGCACACTCTGTGGGCGATAAAAAGGTCAAGTGCAGCTCAAGGGATTTTTTGGTTCGATTACCCGCCACCATACTTGGAGCAAATGGGGCCCATAAATTTGGATTTCGCTCTCTCGCTCTCTTTATGACTCGATGGCACTTTGTTCTGCGATTGAAAAGTAATTGCATGGACAATGCGAGATCAAGAAGGTGGTCCGACAACTTCACTCTTTTGAAGCCTTTTTGTGTATGAAGACAACATTCACTTACAGGCAACTTCATCCTCATCATCGTCCCCCGTTAAGGAGCAACAAACTTGTAATACAAACCAAACTGCTGGCCTGCCTGGTGGCATTTGTGATTGTGAGGAACTTTCGAAAAAGCAGCGTTTATCCCACCCGCCGCCGCTGTAAAGAACAACGAACCTGGGAAGAGGTGTGCATTGTCAACTTCCGGACAGAATGTGTGTACCGAAGAGAGAGGGAGATTGCATCCACCAGCCAGGGCTGCGATGGCCCTTCTTTTAGGTATGCGGCTCACGTCGTCTCGAACGGTGTTCTCTGATACGATCGACCGGTTGACCATGAAGCAGGGCCACGCAGTTCGTACGCGGAAGCATACGGCGTTGTGAGCCCTCTGCGCTTGTTTGTGTGTGGTGGAGCCGGCGCCGCCGCATCACCAGACAGCCGTGCGCTACGCATCGTTGATTTGATTTTAATCCATCCCCCCACGGGAGGAGGAGAAGGAGGAGAAGAAGGGTACATTGCATTCATCATCATCATTGATGCTGCTCAAATAACGCTTGTTCTTGTTCTGTTGTATACCCTTTTTTAGAGTCCGGAGGAGGAAGCCCCAACCTTGGTTCTGACACACGAGCGAGATGTTCCGATTTAAATCCAAACTTGGATTCATTTATCACCCGCTTCATTTCGTTTGCCGGCGGTGCTACTGATGATTAAAGACTATTGACCAAACGGGACGCAAAGTCACACAGGCATCAAGGACATCAATTGCGATTAATGCGCGATTCCCGCCAAATCGCGCAAGCTCCGAACTGTGGACGCGGAAAATTGCGCCGTTTTGCGCATCGCCGTGCGGTGGATTTTCACACCCACCCCCAGATGATGATGATGCATCCAATCGAGTCCGTCCATGCCAATCCAATACGTATAAATTCTGCTGACGTGCGTCTAACGCGCAACGTGCGTCACGGCAGGTGGTTTGTTGGAGTCTCTCACGCCTTACGCGGCTGTTGTTGCACGGGGGCTAGTCCGGCATTTAATAGTCCAAGGTCTTTTCCCCATCATTACCATCATCATCATTGGGTGGGTGGTGGATGGTTGGTCATCAATTTTCCTCGCCATGCCTCCTGCGCCACGTGACACCACCGCGCGCGGTGTGTGAACTATGTTTGGCAGACGCCTGCCAGTGCGTGTCGTCGCGGTAGCGATTGCATATATTTAAGATATGCAAATGGGAAGGCGTGTAAAATTGCTACCACTTTGAGCAAAAAACAAAAACTCTGTGACGCGATTTAAGAGTAAAATATTACGTGTTGAGTTTTACATGCCAGCCGAGAGTAGAAGCTGTCTAATAATTTAACGAATTGCCATGAATGACTTGAATGTCCTCCAGCATTTTTGGGATATTAAAAGAAAATAACTATCCCTTCGAACCCAATACCGGGGTCTCTCTGTGGCCGCCCGCACCGAGATAAATTGATTAGAGAAATGCTCGATCGATATTACTACCCTCGCGGCCATTATTGGGTGGAAAACGGTCCGGCCACTCGGCTTATTTATATTTCATCGGTTAATGTATTGACATATTACTGAGCGCGTATGCGCGCTTTCCGGACAGCCAGCACACCACATACGCACCACGAAAGTTGTTGCGCAGAGTCCCCCCTCCAGATCTACACCCAGGAATTGGAAATGTCAAGTTGTCACCCCGCCGGTTTCGGAATGGGGTGGAAATTACTTTGGGAAACTATTTTGCCCTCAATTACACACACTGTGTCCGAGGGGTGGGTGGTAATATGCGGAGGTGAGGTTAATGAGAACACCAAAATCCATAATTCCCCGCCGATACGGTTCAACGGCTCACCTCACCGGTCGGGAAATACTTGAATTGGAGTGCTCTAAAGGTCGTCCGTGACGATAGCGGGGCCACTTGCAAGAGTTTTACACATCGTTGCTATGGGAAGAAATTCGACGATTGTCCCAATTCGATGACGTACTGATGTGTGGCAAATTCAAGCAAATTTCCTTATGACAGCACAGACACACTCACACCCGCCTGTAATCGTTGTGCCAAGGTGTAGAGATCTTTTCCGAGGAGAAGGTATAACATGATGATGGATGTCTCCGTCTCACTCTCACACGTTTGAAAGCCACTTCAGTGGAAAGGCGTTTTTTTGTGTAAATTTGACACGCCTCGGGATCTGATTCGCATGAAAATGGCGGCTTTTTTTTTACATACAGCTCCCGTATGTGTGTGTGTGGGTGTCTTCATATTCGCCCATGGGAAGCTTCTTGCATAGCGAAGAGCTGCTAATGGAAGCTGAAATAAAAGTGTCTGGAAAAGTTCAGAAATCCTTGCGCTATGTCCTGCCGGTGGATTAACAATTATCTGAAAAAGTTCGAGAAGGAGTACGGGCAGAACGACGCCTGGAAGGACTACGATCCCGATTCGATCGACGTGACGTACAGGGACATTCTCCCAAGCAAGGAAGTTCCTGACAACAGGATGGAGCCGCAGTACTCGGCGTTGGAGTTGGATCAGACCCGCGAAGCTTTCAAACGGTACGAGCGTATGGTCGCGTCGGCGAAGAAGGAGCGACATTATCGCCGCTCGCGGAACTTCCTGTGGCGGCAGCTCGGGGCCGAGGTGCTGCGCAAAACGGACCATCCAACGCACAAGCTCATTCTGCACAGGGCAGTGAAGCAGGTGAAGCTGTTGAAGTGCAAAGAAGCGGAACTTGCGCGCAGTCTTGAGCTTTGCCGGAACGAAAATGCAGAGTACAAGGCACGAGTGGCGGATTTGCTGGAGGAACTGCAAGGGGAATTGCGCAAGCACTGATTAGAGGAGCGGAGAAGCGTTACAGTGAGGCCGTGTTATTTGAGAATCGTTTTATGTTTGTTACATGATTTACAACACGAATGTCTTTTGCTACAAATATAGAACTCGGAGATGTTGTGGTCCCTCCTCCCTACGGAGCGCGTTTGTGTAACTTCCTTTCGCTACAAACCGATGGCGCAATTCAAATGCAATTCCAGTGCGCAATAGTCGGCGTTGTTGGTCGTGCGCGCTTTAAGATGCACACCACGTCCCCACACGGTCGAACATTCCAGGTCCTCCCTCCTCCTCGGTAGAGGGTATAAAACTGGAACCCCGCGCAACGATTGCGCATCGAATCCGATCCGAATCGGATATAATACCGGGTGTGTAAACCCGCATCAACGTCGTCGCCTGCTGAATTTTGCAATTTCGTACCCGGGCTGACCGGCTTGGTTGGTGATAAATTTAGCAACTTACGGCCACCCCCCAGCTGCAGATGACGATTTGGTCCGAAGCCACTCCAACCTCTGGGGCACCGATCTGGTACAACCGGTTCGTTCCCTTTCCTAATAAGCGCTGCTGTTTCATGCTTAAGCGTTTTAATGCGTTGTGTGCAAAAAAAAGAGCACGCCGTTAGGAGATTGCGCTAAGCAAGAAGGCGAACATCTCGATCCTCCGTGCCGAGTTGCGTGAGTCAGTTAGAAATAATCGATTGCCTCGTTTCTGAATTATTCTAGTCTAGCTGACAGACAGAGAGAGAAAAAAAATGTCAGTCGCCCGGGTGACACAAATGTATGTGACTTCAGCTCTGAGGGAAGTCGGAAAGACTGATTACTTATCACTCGGACCAGGGTTTAGGGTTGGGGAGCATTCGTTCCAATCCCGGAAAGTAACTGCACCGACTATCACGCAAGCCACGACGGCACTTTATGTGTTGAATGGCATCAAAACACAAAGCAGCAATGTGTTCGTGGAGTGTGTATGTGTGTTTGTTTAATTACCATCGGAATCCAAAACCGGCGCTCCATTTCCTGATTTAGCGCCCGGTTAGAACGGTGCATTAATAATCATAATTGATTTTTCTTCTAGATCATCGCCACCATCAATCACTATCTTATCGGGAATGTTTTCTAGACATACTTCACACCACACCACACAACCGTGTGTTGCACTCTGTTCTTGTTGCACTTCGTCAGGCTACTTTGATAAGGGGTACACACTCTCCTCTCTGCTAGGCGACGCACGCATAAGCGAGCTGCCCGGGTTTTGTTCCGCGTCTAAATAGTCGGTCAAAGCGACCCAACGATGAGGAGCAGAGTAGGCGCGTGCTCCGATGACTTCCGTGAGTGACCTCCCATCCGAGCGGCGGGTTCTTATCGCGCGCAGGGCGTCCTCCGTTTTTAGGACCCACCATCTCTCTCTTCACGACTTAATTCTGAACGCTATCGAGGGCAAAAATCACGTGCTCCTGGGTGATTTGGTTTACTTTTAGATCGTCCGATTACGTTCAACCCATTATGTGAGCGCTTTGAACTAGTTTGAAGTTCACTGCGGCTCAACTTTATGGATAGGTTCTTTTGAAAGAGATCCCTACGAAACTCTGAAGCTGCTGATTGGACAAGGATAGTGCTCCGAGAATATTACCTCCATGAAAGTAGATTAACTGCTAATAATAGGCCTCTGGATCTCATGTGTGTCCTACAGCCCGAATCCCGTACCGTCATCTGACAGCTCCCGGTTCCTAATTTCCAAAACTCATCCCGGACGTTCTAGTGGCGCTATAAAATTCTAAACCTTTCCGGGATTACGTACCGAGGAAAGTAACAACAGGAAATAGAACACTGTGATCCGATTTTGCAGTGGCCGGTAGCGCCAGGTTGTGAGGGTACTTTATCTACTTGCCTAGCTTTTTATTGCGACGGGCCCTGGGAAATAGGTCATCTCATCCTCACTACACACACAGTCATCCCAGTACAACAAAACAAAAACTGCTCCTGCGCTTGTTGGTGTGTGTGGGTAGGATGGATAATTAAATGGGATAACCACAAGGATAGAGGAGAACACCACAACCATGTCTATCTGTATGTGAGTGTTGGTTGGTGCTCCAATGATACCAAGACCTCAATCTACATGGAAGCGGGAGTTGTGTTTTTCCCCCAACCTCAAAAGCGTTGATGATTTATCATCCCTCTGCCGTGTTTCTGGAAGCTCCCCCCCATGCATATAGAGTGGACCCACTTTACTGTATGTGTGGATCTCTGGGAACGATGGCATCCTTGACACACTTTAACCCCACAGTTCCACAGACACTTTGGTTCTATCTCTCCCTCTCAAAGCTCCCGTGTTAGTAGTTGGATGAGGAATGATAATCCTCACTGGCGGGAGGCGGAAGTTTTCATTGCCAAAGCCCCGATTACCGATTTCTATCGCATCCTCGCCAACGGTGTGTGGAGGGGTGCTTTTTTTTCATTTTAGAATTCAGTCAGAGACACGCTTGCCGCAGCAAACACGCAACGTTATTATGCTCTGCGCGTGCTTTCCCTCCATTTCGGACACATGTGTGTGTCCATGCCAGTGCCAGTGGTAATGATGGTTTTATGGATATTTGTTCACGTGAGGCCACACACGCCACAATAGAGAAGAAGGACATATGGAGGAGGGAAATTAATTCGAATGCTTGATTCGGCTGATAAGTTAACCAGTGGGAACCAGCTTGAAAGAGGGGGCTCAACTGTGTACCTCAAATGTCCCTCCTATTTACACACACGGAACTAATCGAAATTTCTCCTTCCCTCTTTGTAGGTACGGTTCCACCAGCAGTCAGGTGTCGCAAAGCAGCGGCGACATTTGCCGCATCTGTCACTGCGAGTCCGACACACACAACCCACTGCTGACGCCCTGCTACTGCTCCGGAAGTCTAAAGTTCGTGCACCAGACCTGTCTGCAGCAGTGGCTGACGGCGTCGGAAACGAATTCCTGCGAGCTGTGCAAGTTCCCGTTCATCATGCACACGAAAATCAAACCATTCAACGAGGTAAGGGGAGAGGAGGAGGAGGAGGAGGAAGTGGATGTTGATGGGCGTCAGCGGACTTTGTCATGTCAGCGGAAAAACAGCGACGATGACACGGCAACACAGCACTTCGAAGGGCTTCGACGGTTCGATGGCTTTAATTTTCGGTTCACAACGCGGGGATCGAACTTTAATCGATTTTGCGAATGATTTTTGTGTTTTAGTAGCTTGAAGGTTCTTTAAAAGATGATTTGCACGTGTGCGTGTGTGCGCAGCAGACCTTCCAGCCAGCCTCCGTCAGGGCCAACGGCCCATCAACATGGGGCGAGTGTGTGGTGCTAACAGACAGATCAAACACGCTTGCTGTACGCATTTGCCAAGTCAATTTGCACCCGGTCACTAATACCGGCCCGCCTGTCGCTCGGACAAACACAGCAAGGGTCACAGAAACGCCGCACTTGTTTGTCGATGGCGGCCACCACTGCATCTCTGCAGTGTGTTTGTGCAGCCTTGCTCGGGGGAAGCGCATGAACCTTGAGGTTTGGCCAGAACAGCCGCGAGACACAAGAACTGGCGTCGGCCACGCGCTGAGCACAGTGAAGATGAGCACGCGGATGTGTGTGAGTGTGTGTGTGCGTTTGCATTACATTGACCTATATTTTCCCCGTCCAGTTGTACCGTTTCTTCCCCATTTGCCCGCTTCAAGGACCATCGGGGTTCTTTTTTGTGCGCAAATCAGCCCACGTGTGGTTGGGAAAACCGAGCAGCTGAGATATCCCGCCTGGTGCGATGTTGCTGCGGCTCTTTCTTCCCCATTTCACTCACTATGTAGCATTTTCTTTTGTATCCCTGTACGTGTGTGTGGGTTGGCTCTTATGGCAATAAATAACTCCCCGTTCCGGATCATTACAGTGTGTTGCTGGGAGATGGTTTTTGTTGTGTTTTCTTCTTTGCATAGTAGTAGGCTCTGGGGCTAGCAGGGAAAAGTTGCGCAAGCATTTTCTCCTTCCCCACGTCGCCCACGTTTTGACAAGACACACCGAGCCAAGCAAGTGCTGTGTGTCACACATTGCTGAGTGATTTTTTGAAGCGGTTGCCAACCATGCTGCTGCTTCCAGCTGTTTTCTTTGAGCAGCAAACCCATTCAAGAAGCAATCGGCTGGCCCTGCCGCCCACAGAGCAGCAAGCCCGGCGAACGTGATAAACAGTTGGTGCATTTTTAATGCCTTTCACTTACCATTTTCACTTGCGCGTTCTAGCGCGGTCCGCTGAAAAGGGTAGCCAAGCATCCAAGGTAGAACTCGTTAAGTGTGTCTGTGTGTGGCTGCTGTGCATCGAGAGAAATCATTGGATTTATCATCGTGTGTGTACCGTGCATTGGGTAGAAGAGACGCATCAGAAAACTCAGAAAGGTGGTTCCTTCGCTATTTTCGAACCGGAGCTCTAACGACTTGTACAGGCAGTGTGTAGCTTTATTATTTCATGTTGGTTTAGCTAGGGTCATATATGGCGCTACAACACACTCCACCGTGTGTGTACGCATCAAGGATGATGGATGAAGGGGAGAAGCAGCAGGCTGTTAGACAAACAACATCAAGATTGGAGCACGGCAAAGCGCACCATTAAATCGTGTCCCAAAAGAGCTGCTGCTAGTGTGATTGTTTTACAAGCACACAGGAAAAAAACGAATGGTTTATTGACACAGAGAGAGACGTACACACACAGGAGCACATGAGCTGGCAAAACGACAATTTTAACGGGTTTTGGCTGCAGGGTCGCTTTCGCGCCGGACCATGCGGGAGATTGTGGTGAAGTTCAAGTTCAAAGATCGATCCCAGTCCGGTCTCACGTGTCGTGACGAAGAATAATTATTGGGCAGTGGCGAGAAGGAGGAAGGAGGTTAAATTATACCTTCCTGGGTGGTTGGGTGTGATGAAGCGGTTTTATGCACCGAAAGAGGGGCTCGCTAATAAACGCGAGCGCCTTGCGTGTTGACATTTTATTCGAATTTCTCTGCTCGAAAACGCAGCGACGGGCGATGGAAAGGGAAATTAGATCAATCGGTCAACTTGAAACCAGTGTGTATCCTCTTGAAGCGGGAGCGTTGTTATAAATGATTTAAAATTCATTTCAAATGTAAATCATGCAGTCGTCGTCATTTGGAGCAAACGGAACGAGCAAAAAAGCGACAAAGACGAGCAATGCTAATGCCTCAACGACATTTTCGTAACGGCGCTGAAAAATGATTCGTTATAATTCTTTTCTCCCCGTGTGTTAATGTGTCTTTTTTCGCCTTCCTCTCTCTCTCTCCCTACAGTGGCGCAGCCTGGATATGTCCGGCGTGGAACGGCGCCGGCTGTGCTGCGCCGTGCTGTTCCACTGTGCCGCCGGCCTGTGCGTCATCTGGTCGCTCTGCGTGCTGATCGAGCGGGCGGCGGAAGAGGTACGGCGCGGACAGATCGGGTGGCCGTTCTGGACGAAGCTGATCGTGGTGACGGTGGGACTAACCGGTGGCGTCGTCTTCATGTACATCCAGTGCAAGCAGTACTTGAATCTGTGCAACCGTTGGCGTGCAAGAAATCGGTAAAATCTCCACCACATTCAATAGGACAAAGAGGACTGACATATGTTTTTTTCTCTTCATTTGCAGCATTTTGCTCATACAGAATGTGCCGGAAAAGGTCCACCCGCCCCAGTCGCCCCAGATGCCCCAGTTTCGGCGCGTCCAGACGGCAGCAACCTCGGGCCAACCGCTCGGCGGCGGCGGCGGTACGATGGGCATCAATGCGGTGAACAATGCGGTGACGGCGTCGGTGGCAGCGGCAGCAGCGGCCGCGGCCGCCGCCCGCCAATCGTCGTACGATCATCCGCTCGGTGCGGCCACGGTCAACGTCAGCCTGGGGGGCGGTGGACCGTCAACCGTCGGCGGCGGCAATCACTGCGAGCTGCAGCTGAACCAGCAGGGCCAGATCATTGCGGCCAACATCGAGAGCAACTCGATCGGGGGGTACGATCGCGACTGGACGCTGGACGACATCAGCCAGGTGTCGTTCAAGCCGTGCCTGCAGGGCAGCGGCAGCCTGACGCCGATGCCATTCCACGACTCGGTGCACAACATCTGCGAAACGACGACGGGCAGCGGAAGTGGCATCATGGTGATGAGTGCTACCTCGACGACGGCTGGCGGTGGTGGTGGTGGTGGCACTGCCACATCCTCCTCCACCATCACCACGAACGGTAACGGCAGCACGCATCGGTATTCCACCGTGTCGAGCTCGTCGAATCCGGGTGGGGCGGAACAGAACACGAACAGCGTCGGTAAATCGATCGCTGGCGGTGGTGGTGGTCCCGAGCTATCCCTGCTGACAAAGCTCAACAATGGAGCGACCGAGCGGAGTAGAAGCAACTCCCCGAACGTAGTGCCCCGTCCCGAGGCCGGCCCGACGCCCGGTGCGATGGGCCGGTACGTGAATTCGGCCATATTCCTCGAAAACCGTGATATTTTAAACGATCCCGCGCTGGGACCGACGGGCCATGACGAGCCGCCGGCGAGCAAGCTGTACCACCGACACTCGACCGTACTGAGTGGAGGTGGGGCAGCAGCAGCAGCAGCACTACCAGTCGGCATGGCTGCTGGGTTTAGCCGGGAGGAGGCGCTAGCCACCCAATCGGTAGCTACCGAACCGAGCAAATCGTACCGCCGCTACTCGGACACAAAGTTGCTGCAGAAGCAATCGCTCAGCTTCCCGCAGGAACCGCTCGCGCTGTGCGAGATCGGCACGCACACCAAAGACCAGCTGCTGCTCAATCCCAAAAGCATCATCTACGACATGACGAGCCTGCTCGGTCCGGCCGTCGACCTCAAGGACCCGCACCCGATCAATGCAGGCGGTTCGTCGTCCGATCGGACGCTACTGACCGGCGATGGGGCGGCAGGCAGCAGCAACGGTCGCCATCACCACAATCACCATCACCACAGCCACCATCACCATCATCCGCATCATCACCATCGGCACCATCACGGGGCGTACCATCATCATCCGCTTGCGGGGCAGGTCGATGGCGGCCGGCCGGCGGGCGCCGACGATTCCATCCAGCAGAATGCGCTCCAGACGACCGACATCCAGTTCGAAAGCGGCGCCCCGCTGGACGACGATGCGCTCGAGATGAACATACAGGAAATACTCGAGTACGATCAGCTCCAGCAGCAGCAGCAGCAACATTATTACGCACCGGACAAACACTCTCCTCGTGCGCTGGTGGAGCAGCGACTATCGCTCGAGAACATCCTGCAGTCGTCGTACCACGACGATCCGGGCGCGGTACCGGTCCGCCCGTACTACGACCACCACGTCCATTCGATGCTGTCGCTTAGTCTCGCCAGCAAAACGCCACCTCCTCATCCTCCTTCCACGCTCCTCAGCGGTGCGGCGGGCGTCGGTGGTAGCCACGTGGTGGCGCCGCCGCAGATCGTACCGGCGACACTGTCCACCGACTATCCGTACCCGCGCTCGACGATGGCCGGTACCGTCGTCGTGGCGGAAAGTCCCTATCAGCAGCAGCAGCAACAGATGCATCCGCAGCTGCAGCAGCAACGCTCACACTGCTGTGGTGAAACGGTGGACGCGTCACGTTTCGCCAGTGACAGCAACAAGCTGAAGCTGTTCAAATCCCTGCCCAATTTGAGCGCGAGCAGTGAAAATCTGCTCCCGTAGGGGCAAAACCGTTGCGCGGGGAGCAAATCAATTACTTCAAGCATGAGGCTGACCACCAACCAACAGGACGCTGCGGTGTAGTAGTAGTAGTAGCTGTGGGTTTAGTGTGTAGGAAAAATGAAGGCAAGGGGGTAAGGGAAGAAACGTAAAATATTTGTGATTGTTCGCTAGAGGTAAACCAAGCGCTGTAGATGATATTTTAGCAGGGTTTTAAGCATTAGTAAGTGATCGGGATGTGTGTGAGTGTGTATGAGTGACAGGATGTGCGGATTTATAGACTTGAGAAAAAAACGAACCCTTAGGAAGGAAACAGGAAGTTGCGATCGGAAGGAGTCGGAGCGTTTGTGAGCAAATAGTGTGTATGTATGTGTGCGTGCGTGCGTGTGAACTCTAGTGATAGGAAAACCGGCGCCAATTTCTCAACTTTCCCTGTTCTTCTTGTAACCCCTCTCTGTCTGTCTCTCTCTATCTATAGTAGTCACGTTTTAACCGACCGAACTTTGCCAAGGCCAATCTTAACTAGCAGCAAACAAACAATTCGCACTCCCTTCGACATATTTTAAACTTCCCCTCCGTTTGGGGATGTTGGGACTGATGGGACTGATAGGTATGGCCATCGGGAATGCTGGCAGACACTGGCTGGCTGTGGCTGGCTTCCACCCTGGTTGGATGTGTGCTGTTGGATTGTGTAGATAAAGTTAAACAAAACCACTACTAGCATTATTAGATGCAAAAAAACCAATCAAGTCAGTCGTAAATCTCTCTCTCCTTCTCTTACTGTGTCTCAATTTCAATTCAAACACAACAGCGCAGCGCAGAGAGAAGATTTGTAGGGAATTCTTGTGCCACGCGGGGGTCGTCCACGCGGGAGCAGGGGAAATGAAAATTGTGAATCGAATTTTAGCGAATTAACGTGTAGAAGCAGCAGCCAGTGTGTAGTCGCACACACTCACACTGATCGGTGTGTCGTTGTATGATGAGAAAAAGCCGGATTAAAAGAGGAAGGTATCGATCGGCACACACACGCGCGCACAAGCAGCAAGGCGGAGAAGCTTTGCTCCAATTCTTCTCCTCCCTCCCCCCTGCCTGTTATGTTGTGTCGGTCGGTAGTGATAGAAGCGCAAGGGACGTAAGCAAAGAAGCTTAGAATTTTAGACCCATCGGAGTTTTTTTTAAACTGAAATTCCCTTGTTTGTATAGCGTAATGCTGCGACATACACACACACACGGCATATGTATTGTGGTGTACATTTGATTCTTAGTGATAACACTGACTCAATGACTAACTGAGCAAATATGTTACTGTTTCATTTTACTATTTAAAGTGTCCAATACAATTCGAAAAGCAAAACTGGTTTTGTCTGTGTGTTCGTTTGGAATTTAAGAAAAACGGAAAGAAACAAAATAATATCGACGAAACCTAAGAATGTGTTTTTAAATGATATTCCAACAGAGGAACAGATATTAAAAGGAAGTATTTGTATGTAACGGATTTTTAAAAGATATCGAATATTTGAAATTAACCTTTCGCTTAACGGAACCACCCTGTATCGAAGCATTTGACAGGTCGAAATGCAGTGTTCATTTGCGCAAAGTGGCGGTTGCACAGAAAACCTCATTCCAAACCTTTTCTATGGTTAATTTACGATTGCTATCATTGATCCAAGATATTCTTGAGATTTTTAATGTTCAGCGAACCATTTCAAGCTAGAATTATCGTTTTTATTGTTGTAAAAATTATCGAAAATAAAATATCTCGACGTCGGTGGCGCTGTCCTAGGGAGACACCCACTGTGCAACTGTCTAAACAAATTGGCTGTTGTCAAACAGTGGGCTCTCGGAAAAGTTACAAAAGTATTTCCATTTAAAATCCCTTCAAAAGCGAATGTGAAGCCCCAAAACACACGCACACACGCGCTTTTCCAGTGCAAAAGCCCATTGCAATACCGCGAAAACAGAAAGAGAGAGGAGAGGAAGAAAAGCGCTCCCAGCACGGCGCACGCACGACGCACGCACTTCCCTGCAGACGATGACACAGAACGTACCGAGAACGGCCGTCCGTCGTACCCTGTAGCCAGCGCCGTCTGTGTTGAGCCGTCGTCTATTGTTTTGCGTGCTGCCAGCCAGTGCAGTTCGGTCTTTCGGAGCGTCCGCGGCTTTCCCGTTCCGTTCGGATCAGCAGTGCGGAAAATTCTTAAACCCACCCAACCACAAACCCCGAAGATACCGACCGAGATCAATAACCCCGTCCGTGGAAAGTGTACGAGCGTTTGTGTGTGTGTGTTTGTGTTTGGTGGCCAGTTCCGGTGGCCAAGCTTGTGCGCCTGTGTGTGTGTGTTTGTGCGCGCGCGTTTGTGTACTTTCCGCTCGGCCGTCGGTGGGGTGGGTTTCTTTTTTTCTTTTCTATCGGAGCAACCAAAGCTACTCACACACAACATACACATAGTAGAGTAACCCGTCGGTGGCTGTCTGGTGTGGAAGTCGCAAAAGTTCTTTCCTTCCACCTGTTCTGGGTGTGTGGGTTGCTGTGTGCGACGAGTGTACAGCGAGTGATTCGATCGGCCCAGTGTTTAAAGTCCAAGTGCGCGAGGACATCAGTCCGAACGGTTGAACCAAAATAAAAGCAGCATGAGCGCGACCGACGGTGGAGGTGCCGAGCTGAGGCGAAGGTTACTAGCGGAAGGGGATGCTGGTCAGCAGCAGCAACAGCCACAGGAAAGCCCTAAACAGCCGCAACAACAACAACCGCCGGAGTGTGCTACCACGGAAAACTCGGACCATGTAGGTTTTTCCTTTTGAACAAAAAGTGCAACAAAAAATGTGCGAAAATTCGGTTCTCAATTTATCGATTTTTCCTTCCATCCCTGGTTGCTGCTGCTCATCACCCGAGCGCGCATGGGACAGAGCGGGATAGTACGCGATTTTACATGATGCACAACAGCACAACGGCTGGAAGGCTGGTAGAGGATACTTCTTTCTCCAACTGTTGTGGGAGAGCGAAAGGAAAACAAACTGCCGGGAGATAAATCGCTCATTTTCTCCCGTTTTTCGGTCGGCAGCGCAGCGCATCTCCAAGGATGTTCCAAGGAAGACAAGACATCTTCCAAACAACACGCAAAACAAACGTTTCCGTTCGTACGTTGGCATGCCCTGTACGACCGGAAAGTGTAAACATACACGATTCGTCGTTTTTCGTGTTTTTAGAGGAAAATGGAAAAGCAAGCCTTGAGAGAAGTGGAGGGTTCCTTTCTTTTGTATCTTTTTAGCCTAAACTTATCCCTTTTTATAGAACGAAGATGGCGACGGTTGTGCATCTCTTATCTTTATGGTGCACGTACACACACACAACCACACGAACATGCCACAATTGGCCACTAATTAAATTTGCTGCAAAAATGTATGCCTTCCAGAGAGACGACGTTACATACCGACACACACACACACACACACACGAAACCAGAGGGAGGCTTGGCGCCTTCCTATTCATCCTCCTCCTCCTCCTCCATCTCCTACATTGTCGCCAGGTGGAAGGAATGTAATCCAATTCCCACCAGGCGGGAAATAGGTTTCGTAACGCGGCGACCACATAATAGCCGTTCCCATATGGCCATAGAATCGTCTTCTTCCTATCATGGAGGAACGATCGAATGTGTGTGTGTGTGTTTTTTTTGTCAATTCATTTAATCCATCGACGAAGCGACACAATCGCCTATCGATTGTCTGTCCGTGGGGAGTTTAATCTTTCCCCCACGGGCAGTGCCAATTCCCCAAACGGTAGAGCTGGTAGGCTGGTCACTAATTGTAATCTACGAGCTGGGCGCACCTGTATGATGTAAAAGCTACACGCCAAATCGACCCGTATTTGTCCTTGTAAAATTAGCTAATTGTTACGAGATTTGATTAATTTTTGAAATGCAATTTTCCAATCGATTGGCGCTTTTCCCGCACCAATTACTATTACGCTGGAGCAAAACGATACATGATGCTGGTGGCCCCCTCTTTAGAGTTCATCTATTAGTAGTAGTGACAGAGTAAGGTCGGTGAAATTTTGAATCAATGCTAGAGAAAGATGGTTTAAAAATAGCATTTCAACAGCACGGCGGGAACGCCATATGGGAGCGCGCCCACACTCGGTTCATATTTCTGTTTTGTTTTTTGCAATATTTTGACCCGCTTTTTACACGCCACTCGCGCTGAAATCGTGAGAGCGAAGTGAGGAAAACAACGGAACCACCATCCGATCGCGCCATCCACAGTCAAAGTTCAGGCCGGTACGATCTCACGTCATCATCGGCGGTGTGAAGTTGTCGCGCTTCGGCGTTGTTTACACTTTCGCGGTCGTCGTGGTGCGTGGTACTTGTTTGGTTGGTACACTTGGGCCGTTGCTTGGACCGGAAAACCGATAGCAGCGGGCAGAAATTATGTAACATTAAAAGGCGAGTGATAATAGGCGGCCGTCGTCGTCGTCGACAATAGAAACATGGCTCATGCTCTTTATCAGCACACCCTTCTTACCATGCGTTGGTCATGTGTGCTGACTAATCTTGGGCCTTGTGTGAAAGAGATTCGATCGGAGGATGCCATGGAGCGCGGTACATACACTACGCACAGCCACAGGTTTCGTGGCGTCTTGCAACGCACACGCGCTTGTTGTACGCGTGGAGAATGAAGAAATCGGCTAGAATTAAGGGGCACATTCCAGCTGAGCTTACAGTAACCGGTTTGTTTTTTGTGTGTGTTTGGGGTTGTTAAAATGTAAATAGAAATCTTTTTTTCTTTTCTTTTTGTTCGATCGCTTTCTTCTCCGCTCTTGGTTTGTGGTTTTGTTGAAAAGCTAGTAAAATCTCTCCTTCTCGCCCGCCACGTGCGTCATCCATGCGCAAGAGTTACAGCATGCATTCCGCATGGAATAGAATCGTGTTTTGAGAGCAATCTTAACCTTATCTTAAAGTATTTGAATGTTTCGTTGCATCACATGGAAATGTGTGTGCTATTTTACCCTTCAATATTTACCATATTTCATGCAGCTCGTAAGTGCTACACTTTACGGCTCGACGCCGAACACCCGAGAGACCTTGGGAACAACACCCCCCGAGCTTCCATCGGTCGAAGGTCGGGTGAATTGTTAATTTAACAATCGAAAGTGAGGCACACATTGTGCACCAAGCTCCATTGAATTGGTCCATCGAATGTAATTATGCGCCAATGTTGATTTTGGGCTTAACGCTTCCACGTAACGCTTATTAAGCAGCTTAAAACACACAGTAGTGGAAGGAAAAAAGCTCAATAAATCGTAAACCATTATTACATCCAAAGTGAGGCAGTATTTCGTTAACCTTTTTCCATTTTGTTTTCTTCTTTTAGGTCGATTCGGAAACCGAAACCGAGGAGCGAATGCCGGACGAGAAGTACGTCGACGAGATGGCCAAAAAGCTTCCCCAGGGAACGAACAAAATGCCCGAGGTGCTGGGCTATGTGCTAAGCGGACTGCCCGATAGGTGCGTTTTGAAAGCGAATTGATAAACCGACGCGCACCGTTCGATTGTGTTATTTTGACCTCCCTTCACCCTCCCCCTCTGAACTTCCGGTTCGGTGCCCTCGCTGGCGCATACATTAAGGTGCTACCCCCCGGTGGCAGTGAATCACCTTGGTTTGGTTGAAGGCAGTGCTGCTGCTGCACCGTCGTTCTAGAAGTAGAAGCTGCATTTAAGCTTGTTGCTAATGAAATAATAATCCCCAACCGCAACGGTCGGTACGCGTATGGTATTGGTGGAAGCATTAGAAATCGAATGCAGCTGAGAAAAGGGGGCTTTGCGGTGAAATCTAGAAACGACGTTCAACCACCACAAACACACTCACCCGGTTGTAGCTAATTTCTCAACGCAAACACTCGCCTAGAACCGTTTTTTGGAGGTCATGGAAGGTGTTTTACCCCGTTTTGCGTCCACCATTTGCTTATAGGCTATTTGTAGGTGTAGAGTAATTGGATATAGCGGCACGGTGCGCCGGGGAGACCTTTTGCCGTACGTGAAATATCATCGCGAGCTGCCTTCAATGTCAAGATCTTGGGCATGACGGAGCACTACTCCTCGTCCACACACACAAACCTGGCGACCATTTTAATTTATGTCTCTTTGTCCCGTCGCGCAATGATGCGCTGTTTTGCGCTGTTTTTACAAGCGTGAAATGCGCGGTTTTAAGCGATAAAGCACGAAGCAAACCTCTGTGCACGTTACAATTACAACCTTACACAAAGACACAACGGAATAACAACAGTACAGGTTTTATACAAACAATTATTTATGAAAATGTTTTCTTGTTTTTTCCTCCTTCCCCCCTTTCAGATGGAAGAACTGGGTGATACGTGGCATCTTTACTATGATTATGATCAGCGGCTTCTGTCTCATCATCTACGGCGGTCCGTTAGCGCTGATGGTTACGGTAAGAAAGACACGAATGTGTACTGTGTGTATTTGCTTTTTGGGGATTATAGTTTGATTATTTTAACTACCAATTTCGTTTTATTGCAACACAAGTTTCGAACTTTCGAGCATATCCACAGAACGTGCGGCGGCAGTCTTACAGGCTGTAAACGCTTACAAGCTAAAACTATAGATGTCCGCGGCGGACGGAGGTTGAAGGGATTGAAGGGTGATGATGGTAATGGTAAACGATGATCTCTCGCTCTCTCGCACTACTTGTAGACGGACTCTTTCATCAGCTGATCGACAGTCTTTGAACATTTGGCACAATTTTCCACACTGTTCCTGTAAGGTGATGGAGAGCAAGAAAATACATATGAAAGCGCACGTTTGCTCCTTTTGGAATTTGGAAAGGAAATGTTAACTTACCGCACAACGTCCGTTAAGATCGCATTGCGGTTCAGCTCGGTGGCGAGCTTCGTTTGCAGCGCCTGTACCATGTCCTCTTTGGCTTGGAGTTGCTGCTTGAGCTGTGCTATCGTTTCCTCCTGCGCCTCAAAGATAACCTGAAAGTACACAGGTGAAGCACACATTTTAATGGTGCATCCATTTTGGAGTGTTTCCATCCTTCAACCCATCATACCCTCGACTCTTCCATACTCTCCGAGTAGGAGGGCGGTTCGTCCAGGCAGAAAAAGTCCCGCACCGCCTGGCACGTGCGCATCCCATCGTCCGACAGGATCGTGTCGATGAACGTCTGCAGCCCCTGTATCCGGTTGTCGATGAAGCCGCTGCTAAAGTTGTCGCCGAACCATTTCTTCCGCGGCAGCACCAGACCACAGTGCGGGTAGAGCTGCCTCAGCTTGTTGTTCAGCCGGACAAAGTCGGTGTACCGGCGCAGCACCAGCCAGCAGGTGTGCGAAATGCTGTTTTCGATGCGCAGTTTGAATATCTGGCGATGGGGAAGCATTGGAGCATTCAGCAATTCAGTTTATTATAAGTATCGAAACGTTACTTCTAAAACATCAAATTGTGGTTACGTGAGCGCGATAATGCCAGTTCGCACCTTCTCGCACTTCTTCTCGCCGGGGGGTCATTTTTGCCCTCAAACGTACACATAATTACGGGGACCACGCGTTGCGTCTGTGTGGATGGCGTGGATGAAAAATCGCCCTATCATTATTTACCTTTCATAACAACAAGCGTTGTTTCACCTCAATCATCATCCTCAATATGCTGCGAGGTTCGAGGTTGAAACAAATGGGGCTTTTGCTAACAAAAAGCACGAGTGAGAACTGTTGGCACATTGGCACAGCGTGCAAATTAGCTGTCAATTCCCTTCCCTCGTATTAGCCTTTTTGGATGACGCGCAAGGAAGGAATGGATTGTTTACTGTGACCCTCCATGGTAATGTTTGTCACAATTTGCACAACAACGTTACATGGGAGCTAATCAACTGTCAACAGGATTGCTTACAGATTGCTGCCACACAAGAACGATTCATTTGCATGATAAGATCGCTGCAACAAGACGATGAAGCACAAAAGAATAATACCCGGATGATCGACCTTTTCACGGCGTCCGGAGAAGAATGTTCTCTTCTACTTCTGAAAGCATTTGAATCACGCCACATATGCACACACACTACTTCACACCACCACACACACACACACGCTATAATTCTATCGCGCAGGCGTACTACGTCTTTACCATATGCGTGTGCCGTGGCGAACGCTTACGCCACTTTCTGTGTGTATGCGTATATGGGACCGGGCTGTGAAACACACTTACCGTGAAGCGGGCCCGCTCCTCCATCACCTCGTAGCCGACGATCGGAATGCGCACGGCGCCGCTGTTCACCTTCAGGTGCATCTCGGACTTGCTCGGGCCAAGATCGCTGCTGCTCAGCTCCGACGTCCGGCGGCTTTCGTACAGCCGGCGTGATCCGGTGCTCGATCCGGTGCCGCCGCTCCGCACACTACCACCCGACCCGAGTGGCGGCATCGATTGCTGCATCACACCACTACTGACAGGTCGGAGGAGTCCTACTGCTGGCACTACCGTGTTCTTGACGGCGAGCGTCTTCAAACACACCTCCGATTTGGCACCGAGGTAGAGATTGTTGGTGCTGAAACTGTTCCCACTTCCGGACAGGAGGGCACTAGCATCACCACCACCAGTATTAGCACCACCAGTACGATCGACACTGCCTGGAACACGCAAATCACTTTCCGATCGAGCCGGACGCAGCTGTTGCTTCCGTGCGCGTTTGCTGGACAGCAGTGTCGGATACGAGCTGGACCGTCTCAATGCGGGCGGCGATGTGTGGGTTGGCTGTTGCTGCTGTTGCTGGTGCTGGTTCTGGCGCTTTGCCCGCTGGTGCTGTAGAATCGATTGAACCGAGGGCACGGTACCGCCGCCACCACCGTCACCGTCACCGCCACCGGCTGCAGCTGTCATCTTCAGGGCCGTCAGTGTCGTCGTCGTCGTCATCACGCCGCCACCGCTTGGTGGCAACATTGCAGCACCAACACCATACTGGCTGATAAACTGTTGCTGCTGCTGCTGCTGCTGCCGCTGGGAGGACGATAATTTCTCCCTGTCTCGCTTCTGTATGGCGCGCAGTGACATCGTGCCGTTGCGCTTTCGCTATCTTAGCAGCAACCACCACCCCGTCGTTCGGTTGGAATGAGGGCTCCGCGTGGTGGTTCTGTGTTTATTTATCAAATTAGTCACAGCACACTTGGATTGTACGGTCTCTTTTACAGTGTGTAAGTGTGTGCGTTTGTTTCTTAGTTTAGAGCGCGCACGAAGAAGGGTTGTTTATCTCGCGCGCACACACAGTCTTGACAGTTTTGATCGAGACAAATGCTCGATGATCTCACCAATGCACTCTTTTTGTTTGTTTAAAATTCACTCAATATTATGCTTTGTTTTTTGTTTTGTAGCAAAATTATCAAAAACGACTCGTTGCGCTCTCAACGTTCACTTTCCTTCCCGGACTACAGGCAGGCACCACACTGAACCAATCGATGAGAAACGGAATGGCTGGTAACCCGTGTCCAGCAAAAGCTACTACTCAAACCACCACCACCACTCCCGCAGTTTCCACTCGAAGGCGTTACGCGATGCGAAATGCATGAATTTGCCAGTGGGCCCAGCCGCGTTTTTCGGACCTCCTCCACGACCGAGCGAAAGCGAACTAATAACAATAATAATGAAAGGCCGCAGCGGGCGGAAAGTGCGGAACCGCTGCGTCGTCGTGGTGTTCCGCGCGGAATAACTACCGATCTGCCTTTCTCGCTCTAACCGGATGGAGTTGCGCTGCGTGGAAAGCTTCGGATGCTCGCAGTGTGTGGAGGCGGCTTACGTTTGCAGCCCACTTTCTCCACCTTCTGGTAGAAATGGTCCGTTTTGCAAAACAGCAAACAGCCGTAACGAATCGCTAGAAAGCGAACGTTTTCATTCTCAAACAACGTAAAACCACTGCGCCACCTCCTCGGTACTAACGGCGGTTGTGCTCCTTTGTAGTGCCTTTGTGTTTATGTTTGCACCAAGGGCCGAAAGAAAGCCTTTTATGTTGCGTTGTTGCGAAGGTTTGCTATTTTCACGAGCAACGAAAACACACTGTTTTGGTGGTACGGGCAAGGTAAACGGAACACGGACACCGGGAGCAGCACTCGGTTGTTACTGGGCACACCACCGACACCGACACCGAAGGCACTCTGTTGCTGCTGCTGGCGATGATGATGATTGCGTTACATCGGCTCACCTTTGGGGGGGCCTCCGTAGCCCTCTTATTTCACGCACACAAACAAACAAACAACGCACAAACAAACACACATACACACGAGCGAGAGAGACAATGAAATGATCATCCGGCGATGCGCAACGCATCTCCCCACTCTTAGAGGGAGAGCGAGAGCGCTGAGAACGTAAGGGTTGCTGCAGCTACGATCAAACAAGCAAGAGAAGCAGCAGCAACATCAACCCCTGCTTGTGTGTGTGTATGTGTGTTGTGGTGTGCGTGTGTTATGAGTGCGGGCAGCTGGTAGTATCTCTATAACCGCGGCTGCTCCGGCGCAGGTGATCATCGGTCCGTCTGGGCGGTTGCTATAGGCGACCTTCCCCCAGCATACATGATGGCATCACGCATACAAATGCGACCGACCGAAGAGCCGTCAAAACATTTGCTCTTGGTCGTAGCGGCAGCGGCGGCGGTGTGGCGAGGCGGAACTGCACGCGAACTGCACTTTTAACCGTCTGCTTAGACACATGTACCATCTTCCCGGTGTGTTTGCCGACGCTGGAGGACGTTTGAAACTAGTACAAGGGAGGCTTACCAAAGGGCCGAGACCTTGGTTGGTGCAAATCCAATTAATATATGACTTTGTTCAGTCTACAAGGAAAGCTGCTACTTTTAAGGATGTTTTATGAAGGCTTTGAGGCTTTTTGTTTAATCAAAATATTAATATTATTATCTTGTCATGTGTTCTCTCATAGGCTTTAGCCGTGCAGGTGAAATGCTTCCAGGAGATTATCTCGATCGGCTACTCCGTGTACCGCATCCACGGACTGCCCTGGTTCCGCAGCCTCTCCTGGTACTTCCTGCTTACGTCCAACTACTTCTTCTACGGCGAAAATCTGGTCGACTACTTCGGTGTTGCAGTGAGCCGTGTGGTATTGTTACTTACCTTGTCATTTCCAACATTATTTTCTAACGCTTTTTCTCTCTTCTCTTAGGACTCGCTACGTTTTCTAGTCAAGTACCATCGCTTCCTGTCGTTCTGTCTGTACTGCATCGGCTTTGTCTGGTTCGTGCTGTCCCTGGTGAAGAAGTACTACATGAAGCAGTTCAGCCTGTTCGCCTGGACGCACGTGGCGCTGCTGATCGTCGTCACGCAGAGCTACCTGATCATACAGAACATTTTCGAAGGGTTGATCTGGTTCATCGTGCCCGTGTCGATGATCGTGTGTAACGATGTGATGGCGTACATGTTTGGGTTCTTCTTTGGCCGCACACCGCTGATACAGCTCAGCCCGAAGAAAACGTGGGAAGGCTTCATTGGCGGTGGGTTTGCGACGGTCATCTTTGGTCTGATTGCGTCGTACTTCCTGTGCCAGTTCCAGTTCTTCGTCTGCCCGATCGAGTACTCGGAGACGGAGGGACGCATGATCATTGAGTGTGAGCCGAGCTATCTGTTCCGGCCGCAGGAGTACAGCATCGCATTGGTGAGGCATTCGTGTTTTGGTGGTGTATTGGTGTGTGTAAGGGGTTGTGTCTTTAATAATTGCTTTCTAATTGCAGTTTGGCGCAAGCAAAACGATCACGATGTATCCGTTCCTCCTGCACTCGCTCTCGATGAGCATCTTCAGCTCGGTGATTGGACCGTTCGGTGGCTTCTTTGCTTCCGGATTTAAGCGTGCGTTTAAGATTAAGGTACATGTTGCGATGGACGGTAGTAGAGAAGAAGGAAGATAGATTTGCTAATCCCTTTTTGTGCTATGTTTTTGTAGGATTTCGGCGATATGATTCCCGGACACGGTGGCATTATGGATCGTTTCGACTGTCAATTCTTGATGGCAACGTTTGTAAACGTTTACATCTCCAGCTTCATCCGTTACGCTTCCCCGCAGAAGCTGCTAAACATGGTAAGATGTGGATGGAATGTGACTATTATAAATTTTCAACTAAATTTTCGATTTCCTCTGCGCAATAGGTATACAATCTTAAGCCCGAAGAGCAGCTGCAGCTGTTCAATCAGCTAAAGGACAGCCTGGAAGAGCGAAACATTATAAACCTTTAAGTTGCCCGAAGCCGAGCGCAAAACAAGTGTGTGTGTGTTACCCCCCGCTACCGCGCTGCTCGTCGCCTGTTATTTGTTGTATTATGTGTTTTTGTGAATGGTTTTTTTTTTCGCTGTTCATTAGTGTTTTTGTTTGTGTTTGTTTTAACACCTTAGTTTATTTAAATACCATTTACGTTTTTTTTGCCATTCGGAAGCAATGGAAGAAAGAGAAAAGAAAGCAAAAAACCCCGACACCAATGCTCGAAAATGGGAAATCAGCAAACGACGCTTTATTTTGGTGATGCTGCTGTTTTGTGTAAGCGAGAGAGAGACTAATCTTACCATTTATATGTGTATGATCTAATAACTATTACGTTTGGCTACTCCGAACGTGTATCGGCACTAAGACTAAGAGCTTTGAAGAAGGGAGGGAAAACCAGGCCAAACGAGAGAGAGACCCTCCCAGTAGCGAAACCAATCAAACCACGATGATCTCGCTAGTTCGCAATCAGTGCTGGGGGGGTTTGGAAGAATGATATCGCCCCGGCTACACAAGTATTCTGCTAGGAGGCGTGTGTGGCAAACGATAGATGATACACATTTTCTGTACGCAGAGTTTCTTATTTGCTTTTTTTTTTTTACAAAATGACAAGGTCGTGTGTGTGACAGGTGCGTTGCGTGGATGCGTTTTGCGTGTTTGCCCTTTTAAGTTATTACAGGGTTTCCCACGATTTATTGGTTGGTTCCCACGATTTATTGGTGCGTTCCCACGATTTTTTGGTCATTTCCCATAATTTTTTGGTAGCAACCCACGATTTATTGGTCGGTTCCCAAATATTATTGGTCGGTTCCCAAATATTATTGGTCGTTTCCCAAATATTATTGGTCGGTATTATATTATATTATATTTGGGAACCGACCAATAATATTTGGGAAACGACCAATAATATTTGGGAACCGACCAATAATATTTGGGAACCGACCAATAAATCGTGGGTTGCTACCAAAAAATTATGGGAAATGACCAAAAAATCGTGGGAACGCACCAATAAATCGTGGGAACCAACCAATAAATCGTGGGAAACCCTGTAATGATACACACCCCGTTGGCGAAATGGATGGAAAGGGAAGGAGTGCGAGACAAAATCGTAGCGCGGATAGTAGGTGCCTGTTTTGTGTGCGCCAATTTTCCGGAACAACACGTGTTGCGATCAAGCGTTGTTGCTTATTGTGAAACGCAGCAATAAGATATACATATTCAGCGCCGCAGCATGGGAAATTGTGCACAAGACAAGGCAGCTCCATACGCAATCGATGGCTAGAACAAAATACGCGTAATGATTGTGTACGGTGGTGTAAGTGT
Source organism: Anopheles gambiae (assembly GCF_943734735.2). Taxonomy (NCBI): domain Eukaryota; kingdom Metazoa; phylum Arthropoda; class Insecta; order Diptera; family Culicidae; genus Anopheles; species Anopheles gambiae. The sequence continues at coordinate 112,629,547 of NC_064601.1, forward strand.
GTTTGACAGTGAACGAATGATGAGCGAAGAAGCAAGTGGTCAAACACGGACCAGCAGCAGTAGCATCATAATCGCATATATTTAATCGAACTGAAAACAAAAATCCAGGCTTTCATTCCGCAATTTGAGTGATTTCTTGAGTGGAAGTGGAGTGGAGAGTGGAGAAAACAAAACGGATGATTATAATATGTAGGAAAAGGAGAGCAGACATAGTTTTGTGCAATAATATATTATATACTATATATACACACACATGTATATGTAGCTAAATGGGACTGAAAATGCCCCAGCGAGGGAGATAGAGAGAGCGAACGGTAGTGGAAGATTGCAAGATTACCAGATCGCAGATATCGTAAACATACACAGATACACAGATAAATAAACCACTCTCTCACATTAGCGTAAGAAGAGGGAGAACCGTTCCATTTGACCGTTGGAAACCTAGTCCGATATGGAGGAAATCCACAAACACAAATCCACACTGCATGTTGTTATGGTGCGCGCTCTGACAACCGATAGGCAAGAGGACCTCTCAACCATCCAGAAGAGGAATGCCAATGCCGAGGGAAAATTAGGGAAAATCCTTGCCCTGCGTGCTACACAAAAGCTCCCTCTAGAAAGGAAAACATGAAACCCTCTCGTTGGAAAGTGGGCACATTCCAGGAGGAACTAAAGCGCGCTCGCGTGTGTTTGTGTGTGTTGTTATGGCCGGAAGACATTGTGCTTCATGCTTCACGCCGCAGACCTTGGGGATGTTGGAATAGAGAACAAAATCGCATTAATATCGCGTTTTTTCGATGTTTTACCAAAACAAAAAGCCAATGTGTGCGTGCGCTCCACAATCCTCTTCCTTCCGTGGGTTAGGAAGTGACAAGAGCCGCCGCCCCGTTAGTAGCGTTGTCGTACCTACCGTTACAAACACACACACACATCAACAGATAGAACGAAATTATAATCCACACGTGGCAGTAGAGCATTGAAGCTGCGTATTGATGTTTAGATTTGGTTTATTTTATATATCAACGTGTTTAATAAAGCAATTGTATAAGGCGACCTGTGTATTGTAGAGGATAAAACAGAATAAGAAAAAAAAACACACACACAGAGACACACAAGAGATGATTGAATCCACTGGTAGCTCCCAGGAGCGATTTATAATAGTAGCAAAAGGATTGGAAAATCGATCGAAACCCCCATCATCACACACACGTCGTATTATCGTTTAATTTCTGATTTCTTGCCCTTGTTTTTCCTTCTTCCGATAGTAATTGTTAATTCCATCGTTATTGGTTAAACGATCCGTAGGTTAAAATTACGTTTATTTTTGTCCTATTAAATAATATAACTATATTCTGTTATCGCTTTGCCCGCTCACAAATACTCCAACACCCGAGAAAGAACAAAAACACACAACTACAAAAAGAAATGCAATGTTTAGTATAAAAGAGAACCTCTAACCAAATGTTAATCTCGTGTAACGTAAATTTGAACACATAGCAACATTTATTGTAAAACAAAATAGTAAGACACAGAGGGAGAGAGACAGAGAGAGAGATCGATGGATTCCCATAATGTCTGTTAAATAATCTCCATCGCTTAAAAGCATTCTCTCTTTCCCCTGTCGTTTTCAAAACCTGCCCCAAAATAAAGAGTTCAACGATGGCACTCTGTCCCATTCTCTTTGATGTAAATGTAAACAAAAAAATCGTTTGTGTTAGTGTCGTTTTGTGGTGTTTATTACATTGCTTCATTTAAATGAAAATATGAGATAAAGTTCACAAAACAAACATACAAATAATCACTGCACTGTGTCTTTCGGTTGGTGTTGTGCTAAACAAAAGCTTGCGCTATTCTCCGCTAGATGGCGCTACTTAGCACACATTTCAAATTTAACCGTTTTGTTAATCTTTCGGAAGCTTACAACCGTTGCTGGGTTTTTTCCTTCATTTTATACAATTGCCAACTACACAAAGCAGTGATCCACATCCTGTTCTTCCCTGCCCCGTATCATTTCTTTTCTCAGTGACGTCATACTCAGGTCCCTTTTCGCGTTTGCGAGCCACGCGTGGTTCTGTGAATGAATTTGGCACGCGCAAACACTTGTCGAACGAAAAGGTGCTTGCCCTTTTCCGGTACACCGTCTAGACGAAATCCCCCAACGACTACCACCCACCGACCGCACTTCACCACCGACGCCCGATGCGCCATCATGACGAAGCATCTAAGGCGCACGAGCGAGCCGATTGGTGGTTAACCGTGAAAATTTGGTAAATCTGGTACACACTTTGCCTGGAAAATTTACCTCGGTAATGAAGAGATGGTTAGAAACATCATTAAAACGTAAAGACCTTTGGCTGGCCGCATAGTGTCGTCTAGCCAGAGCTGTTTTGAGCAGCAACAAAAACGAATACGAAGAGGGTCTGCTGTAGTGCCCATAACACATGGGAATTCCCAGTTCCTCGAGAACAAGTACCATTTATGCTTTATTTGAACTGTGTTTGAATTGTATGTTTGGTTGTGGGTTCAGAAAGTGATGCTTATTTCATATACAGATACATTAATTAGATAGTGCAGGACTGCGGCACACACTGATTAAAGTTTCATACTCCGCATAATCGCACAGTATACACACAAAAAGCAGATGTAAATTGAGAGAAAATTACCCTAAAGTGTTTGTCTGTACTGTGAATCGTTTTGTGATCAACATCAAAGACCCATTTTTTTGTTTGCCCCGCTCCCTATATAGAGCACGGCGCTTGTGTGTGACTCATATCACAGTTAATCGCATACGGCGGCCCCCGTGCACTCACAAAGATCGCAAAGATCTCACCACGGTTCAAGTTCAATGTTCCGCGGTTAAACACACTGCTAACAACAAGTGGCGTTTGTAGGCGTGTGTAGGCAACCTGTCGCGTGTACGATCATGCGTACGCATCCAGCTGATGCGCTGAAGATGAAGTTGATGGGTTTGAAGTATCATAAGCTTCCCATCGCAAGCTTCTCCCACCTTCATTGAAAGGGGTGTGAGGGGCAATGAGCGATCTTGCCGCACCGTCAGCTTAGTCAGTCAGCGGTGAGAAGGCTTCGCGTTCGGTCGCACTAAAGTCGCGTGTGTCGCGGAAGTCGTCGAAATCCCAGTTTCAGAAGGTTTGTCTACCAACAGTGTACCATATAGATGGGTAGATCATTTTGTGTACGAAGCAGAGATACTTGCTAGCCGGATCTAGTTGTGCTACTGGTTTGTGGTGTTGTTTGTGGAGAGGATTTGTCACCCAATAGCCCAAAAAATGAAACGCACTTACATGTGTCTTAAACCACCGTTTGACCTTCGACTAACGTGTGACGAAGTGTTGAAGGAAGGGAGCAAAAAAGGACGTGCACGAACACATTGAGCCTCCGCAAATTGGGCCACTTAAGTGAGATATCAACTAGAACGAATCAGTACTAACACAGGTGGCTGTGTATCTTTAGGGGGATGGATGGCTTGGTCTCAGACGATCAAACGATGGATGTGCTGTCCGTGGTGATGATCTTCTTAATTACCAGTCATCGCGTGGCCACCTACTGATCCATCCTATCAAGTAATGTAAGAGAATGTGTGTACAAATAATTCATCAAAATTATGGGCTGCTTTTGTATATTTTGCCCATTTTATGAAGCGCTTAAAAAGGTTTGTCCTTGTCACTTATCTGAGTACTAAATACTGTCAGTGAGTGCATCACACCGTACCTTGATCTTTACCACGATCGTTGATGGTTGCGCTGTCCCACAGACACACACACACTTTCCCTTACCCTTCTCGGTGTCGTGTTGCAAAGGGAATTGACTTGACTCGTACGCACATGTGAACTTGCAGTGCAGAGTTCGTAGATTTTGCTTGGTAGCTCAAACAATGAAGGTGTACACCTTGTTGAAGTTCGTTTTTAGTACTTGTACCTACACAGGCTCAAAAATCGATTACCAAGAATAGATTAAGTCATTTTCTGTGGGTTAAAGGTTGTAATGTGTTATCTTGCAGTTTAAAAAGGTGGTAGAATACTCCCTTTACTTCTTCATACATTTGAATAGCAGTACGAGCCACGGAGACAACACATTGACGTTGCTCCGTCCAGCTGCGCCATAGCGAACCGGGGAAAAAAAAGGCATAAAAGACGAAGCAAAGAATTAACAAAAAACAAAGAAGCTACAAACGCCTCACAGAGCCAAACTAAATTTGTCCAGACTTGCGCCAGACGGAAAACGGCTTCTCGAGTCATTAATCGCCCAACCAATTTTGCGCAGGTTCGTCGCTTACGCGGCGGCGGCAGCGGCAGCGCGCGCATTGATGTCATTTGATCGGCGGAGTGGCGGCGGCTCGCCCATTTCGGTGTTGTATTGTCGTACAGATGTTTGCGATCGCTGCGCTGTTTCCCACCCGACGGTACTAATTTGTGCAATGAAAAGGAAAGTCAGTAAGGTGTAAGAATGGAGGATGGAAAATTATCATTTACTGGGAAAGGGAAAAGACCGTAGAGCAATGTTTGAGATGGCGGGGGAAAGGTTTTTATGCTTTCTTTGGTGTGTGTATGGTGTGTGTGTGTGTGCTTGATAAAAAGTACGCCTGAAGAATGGGATTTTATAGAAATTATGCAGTAATAACGCAATTATATATGGTGCGGCTACCTAAAAAGTGACTATTAGCATGTAACGTAGAGAGAGAGAGCAGGAGAGTGAGCAAATTAAAATGAAGAAACAGCTCAATCTAATGACAGACCAGCGTCGCTTGATTAGGATTATTCACACACACTCAACTCTAAACAAAAGCTTGCTGCAGGTCTTAGGTTGCCATCGGGAGCTGATCGGTTAGACCAAAGTGTATGAATATCAGGTGGTCTCATAGCCTGTTTTTCATAGCAAAAGTTGAACGTCACTTTTTGACAGCATGGGTGAAAACATATCTCACACACACACACACATCACGTATTGATGAAAAGCAAAACAATATTACGGTGTCTAGCGATTGGAACAAAACTGTTGGAAATCTCATTTTATTTTGTTGAAAGTAAGATGATTTAGAATTGAAAAGGTAAATTAGGAAAAGAAGAGTACCGATATTAATGAAAACAGTGTGTTTGTGGTGCTTATTAAGAGAGTGCAATCATTATTGTCTTCACATAACCGTTGTTATGTGTTTCTCATACTTGCTGTTATTTTCTATTTTTCCCTTTGTATAGGTAGATACGTTGGTCGTTGGCCGTTTTCTCTGAGAAGCGAAAAGCTAACGAATATCCATTATCGAGCAGTGAAGACAAGCGAATATGTTGGAACATTTATCAACACAAAAATATATATATAACTCATCTTTACGCCATGGAACATCGAATATTTTATTTTTGACGGAGACACATAAAGAAGTAAAGACAAATTGTGTGGAAATTCTTAGCGGTCACGGGACAGTAGACCTTTCTGAAGTTTTTAGCGGAAAGGTTTTTTGAGAAATTTTGAACCAGAAAAAAATCATTACTTAGTTTTAAAATTGTTTTCATGATTCATAGATTAACTACGAATTAATTGTGTTTGTTAAAAAGTTCTAAGTTTTTAAATTAAATAATATTGCGTTATATAACGTTGATGTCAGTCATTACTTATTAACCGCTACAATCATAACCGCTATGATTGTTTGGGCTATTGCGGAAGTGTCTAATAGTATTTACGATATCGCGCCATCGTCTCCCAAGTCGTTATGTTGTCGTTGTACATCAGTATAATTTTATCAAAGTAAAACAACAATACATATTAAATTTCAAAATTATTCTTTAATTGACTATTTTTTTCATTTTTTTAGCTGCTTTATGCTCTTTTGGCCCCTTTCGCTTACATCTCAATAGCTTTTCATTTGCGGCTTTAAGATTCGTGTGTTTAATTCTTAATTTCACACGTAGCATCATAAAGCATTTAATCATGTCTACGGGTAAACTCGGTATTTTTTTTTTAATTGTATTTACACCCGTTTTTACTATCCCTGGCTTTTTGTCCAGAGTACCATCGGGATGCAGCTTTTGGAACATTTTTTCCATTTTGGATCCCAATTTCAAAAAAGAATGAGATGGAACAAACAATCCTCCCGTGGATAAGTGCTTCACAAATGATGGTGGTTTGCTGTAGTTATGATCGCTGGTTATTTTAAATGAATATGTTCCTTGATCAATGTGCGGGTGTTTTTTGTGAAATTTTTTTCCTAAGTACCCCACAATATATTCAAATCCATCACTATCTTGTTCTGGTAGATCTGGAATGGTGGAACTGATGGTACTAAGGATTTCACTTTCATCATCCATTTCATGTGCATTTAATGCATTGTCTGGTAAATCTGGAATTACGTCTGCTTCAGTAAATAGAGTTACAGACATAAAATCTTGATTTTGTTCAGACAAACAATCTTCGTTTGCGTTTTCATGCTGCTCCATTAAGCAGATATTTTCCCCTAATCTCGTGTTTCGGTTTGTCTCCAGATTGGTTTGATTAATAAGTATCGTTGGAGATTTTCCGATAACTATCATTCTAATTCTATGCAGACAACTCAATGGTGATGGGTGATCGTACACCCCACCTTTTTGTCGCAATTGGGAAAAAAAGTTTTCTAATATATCTTGATTCAACTGTCAAATAAAAAAAGGTTTAAAAAATCAGTTATACAAATCATAATGGATATTTAGTTCAAAATTACCTTATGCGTTGAAATAAAATCTACTTGATGTTTTTTTTGCATATCTTTATACAGCATTTTAAGAGAAGTAATGTGCATCAGAATCGATTTCTGAAAGGTCTGCATGCTTGTTTTGTTTAAGGCAGTCATGTTAGATATAAGTTCGTACATTTTATCTAACGACTTTTCTTGTTCTTCTTTCCCCGTGTACGATCTTTTGTACGCTATTTTAGCCCAAGGAGAATAAGAGTTTGATATGCTAAACCAGCAGTCTACTGTTTCAATAAATTCTGCCAAAGTCTGAGAAGCATCATCACTTTGATATCGTCTCAAAGCAGTGGCTGTAGTATGCGAAAGTAATTGGACCGCTCGTCGCACGTTTTGCCGTTCTTGTGGTGACATTGTTAAATGATTTTCATTTAATTTAAATAACGGTGTAATTTCAGCATCCTTGCGTTCTTCAACTAGTTTTCGTAATGGGTCTGCCGTTATTATGCTTCCTTTATAATCAAATCCTGTATCAATTAGCCAATTTCGTAGTAATTTAATCAAATGTGGTGCGTCGGGAAATACATAAACATTTTTGTTGGTAACCGGATGATTGAAGTATGGTTTGGTTATATCGTGAGCTCCCAAATCTCTCCAACATGAAATATTTGTTTGACAATTGTCGCTGACAATTGCAACCACGTTTATCATGCGTTCACTTAATTTTTTAATTAAGGATAAAATGATGTCTTTCGTCATCTTTTGGTCAAAACCAATAAAAATAGGTTGCTTCCATTTGTTAAAAATACCTCGGGCCATGACAACCTGAAGATAGTTATGAGGACCTAATACTTCATCGGCACCAACATCGTATTCTAATATATGTGTCACCTTCATTTCATCGAAACTAATAACGCATTCACGATCTCTTGGAATTAATGTTTTCGCGTAAGATTCCATCAAATTCAAAACATCTTCAAGAATTCCTTGCTTGATATTAATTGATTTTATATACCGTTGAATGGTTGCTCTTGCCGGAAGGGGGAAATGCATGTCGTCTGTCATATACATGTAAGGCCTTTTCCCAAAATACCGTAACGTTAAAGCAGCTCCTAACTCCTTTTTTGTCCACCTTACTCGCTTTTTGCGTTTCAGGATCAAATCGATTTGATTTCCAGAAAGTGTCTTACTCAATTTTTTTTTCATCAACGGTACTATTTCATGATGTTGGATAGTAGTTTGTTCAAGCACTCTTATCCTATCTTTCAAAACGGTATTTCTAAGTTTCAGTTTTTTGTTCTGTTGTAATAGTATTTTTTTCTGTTTTAATAAGAATGAATTGTCCTTTCTTAGTTTTCTACAGAAATCAATCTCTTCGGTCAGTGTTGCTATCACAGCTTCAAGATTCTGAATTTTTTCTTGATCACTAATTAAAACACTTGCTTCATGATCGACAAAATCTGAAGCACTTTTGCTATCGTTTCTTTCATACAGCTCGTTGATTCGTTGATGTTCATCTACTCTGTCTATTTGCTCCTGTTCAGGAATAGTATGAGGATTTCTACACACTAAGGATGGAATTGCTGTAATTTACATTAATTTAGCAATAAGTTACAAAATTAACAAAAAAAAAAGGTAAAAGTAGTTGGGCTAATCGATTTTACCATTTGGAGTCAAGATTCTCAATGGTTGTCTGTTTTTCAAAATAGGTGATTTGGCCATTTGATAATTTTCGATGGTAAAATGGCATGAACAAATTACATCATTATCCTTTGGCTTCCAAACTTCTTCTCTCTGGCAAAATAATGTCCATTGATTACGCAAATCTTCATGCTTTGGAAACCTATGAAACGAGATGTTCAGGTTTTGTGTTTTAGCACGATATGTGCTGTTTTTACAAAATGAAACTGCACATGAATTATTCGGCATCTTCAATCTAGGTCCATGAACAAAATAAATATAATTTTATTTTGCGTATGGCTTTGAATGTATTTGGCAAGCTTCAAACTTACGTATTTAACGCGCTTTCAATTCAATTTAATTTATTAACGGCAGTGAAATACAAAGAAAAAACACCAGTGACAATGATGATAAATCACACAAACAAAGTAAATAATTATTGCAATTGATAAGATTTTTTATCGGCTTGGTTCACAAAATTTACATTCACAAGTTCACAAAATAATAGCATTGGCGATATGACCAGAGCCTACTTTGAATTTTATCCCTAACAATCCGTAAAGTTTCCATGGATATGTTTTCACCCGTCCTGTCAAAACCAATTTTTTTTCGATTTCGTTTTTAGTTGTCAATTTGTATGGGACGAGACCACCTGATATTCATACACTTTGGGTTAGACCTAAGCTTGTGCAACGGCCTGCTTTGTTTGATATGAATCTACTCCAAGAAGGTGACAAACAGTAACTGCCATGGCTTGCGACAAGCAACGGTCTATTGTTTCATGATTACGGTTACATTTGAATGATGGGTTTAGAGCATTCTAATTAAATTATGCTATTTAAATTGCATAAAAAGTTATTTGTTTTTGCAGAGCATTGTTTAGCCATTCACTTATTAATTGATACATAAAACAACTTCAAAAATGGTACATAAAAAGATGCTGCATTTTACATTAATATTGATGGTAAGTTAATTTCTCATCTCCTTTTTTAAACTACTCATAAAATATCTTCCAATTAATGTAATCTCATTTACAGATTTTGTCGCTTAATCATCTTTCGCGCACACTGGGAACTCCTTCGCCCTATCCCCATCCAACACTCGCTCCCCAAAAGCCGGCCTGTGGTACGTACGGCCAAAGCCCTTGCGCATTCGTTCCTGCCCCACCCGGAATGACGCCCAAGTGTGTCTCACCTGGGTCCACTTTTTGTGAAACGAATCCCGATTATCCTGCGTGAGTAGTTGCACTTTATTGCCCTTCCTTCAAAAGCACACACCCACACAGATAATGCTCCCCCTCTCTCTCTCTTCTCAGCTACCTCATTAAGCATCTGGTGGAAACGCTCGGCTATCAGCGCCTCATTGCCAACGAAGAGATGGTCGACTTTGGTGCGAACAAACCGCTGGAAGAGGAGGAACATCTGCACCATCATTATCATCACTTTTATGGGTCATTTGCGGCGATGGATCAAGCTTCCAAGCCACAGGCGCCTAAGCATTCCAGCCCTGGGTACAGCTACCTTACACCAACGCAACAATCACTCGGCACGGTAAACTACGAGGCGAAGCGTCCGGCACCGGTTCCACAGCCGATCTACATTCCCAAGCCACAGCACTCGTACCACTACAACTCGTACGTTCGCGCGCCAATGTACAACCGGCAGCCCGATCGGCAAGGATACTTTTATCCATCCCCCGGGGGTTCTGCTGCTAATTCGCCTTCCTCAAGCTCTCCAGTAACGCAGTACAGTCCGGCTGATTGGTTGAAGCGCTTCGCCCGTGATTTGTCCGATCGGCATCGACGCGAGGCACGGTTGGCCGCATTACGAAGGGTAGATGGTCCTGCCGATCCGTTCGACAACGAACCAACACCCTTCCGGTTGCCATCCATGGTAAATGAAACCGTTTATGAGCGTTTGCTGGCGAAAAACATGCGCGCAAAGCGACAAGCGGCGGGTGGTGTGAAGGAAACGCTGTGCAGCGTGCGGGAACGATACATTACACCGCAGACGGCACTCAACACGAAAGGTAACGGAAATGGGTGTAAAATGTGAGCTCTTTCGCTTGATCAACAATTTCGCAAATAATTACAGGCAATTGGATGTTTGTGGTGAATCAGGAAAACTCGCGGCAGCTCGTAAAAACGGAAATTTGTGCGTGAGTATTTGCAAAATGTTTGAATTACAACCGTTTCGTTAAGTATTTTGTGGCGTCCTCTAGTGGCAACTGTACTGAAGCACACGTTGTGGTTTGTGTCTTTGCTAAAATTTTCATATTTTTGTATATTCAAACAAAAATTGCTTTCTTTTTTAATCATTAATAGTTTAACTTTGAGTTTCTGTATTGATCAATCTGTTTTCAATATCTAGAAGCTCTCTTTATCACTTTTTTCATACTTTCTCATTCCAAGCTGACCTAACTACTGTTCCCTGACCCAACTCAATGCAAAGCAACGTTTTCCATTGTCAATATCCCGATTTTTACATTTCCGAGGGGGCTTACAAGAATTTCGATACAGCGGGGGGAAAACATTTTGCATTGAAAAGTACCAGGGGTGAAATGCTTCTTCCATCATCCCCCTTTCTGTTAGCGTTCAAAACAAAAAACCCCCGAAAAATCATTGGAACCCCTCCGGATCCTTTCCCTTTCCGAACTCGACGACGGAAGTCGGAAGAAGAGCTCAGAGTTAGGGCCGCTACGCCCTATCCGCACACACACGCACACGAGCTTTGTCCTTATCGGCTTTGCTGTTGACGAAATACCTCGAGCAGCATTCCATCGCGGTGTGAATTGCTCGGTGTCAATTGCTCTAACCACCTAGCCACCCCTTAAAACGGCTGGCGATTCCCCCTTCGTCGGCATACAGTATATTAACCTGCTGCTGCTGTTTTTGCTCTCTCGTTTTGCGTTCACTTCCCTGCGTGGTTTTGAAACACGTGGAATACTAGGTCAACGGAGTGCTCCAACCTGTGCAGCTTTCCGATCGGGTACAGCTCCCGGTGCGAGCAGCGGTACGTGCAGAAGCGGCTGGTCACGCTGGACCCGACCGGCCGGACACTGTACGTCGACACCTACTGGTTCCCGAGCTGTTGCGTCTGCTCACTGTACTCGGGAAATTAGCGGGAAGCGGATTCGAAGCGGGCCTGCAGTGAGTGAAGATCGAGTAAAGAGTACATGATCGTGCTGATTTAACAGAAGCTTCGTCGTTTGCCGCATTATTTATTCATTTGATGACATTTCAACACATTTTCTAATGAATTTTGTCCTCTTGGAAAAAGAATATCCTCTTTAAAGCAACATCTTTCTTACATTCTCCCATTATTATGCTCCATCATCAGCAAAATGGAACAGAAATAGCCAGAACGGAGAATGGAAAATGTTACAAAATATAATAATAAATCGATCCCCGTGCTTCAATGGCGTGCAGCAGTCATAAAGCAGTCAACGCAAATCATCTCCCTCGATCGCTTGTGTGTGTGTGTGTGTATGTGTAGTTGTACGGCAGCATATCCTTTACTGGACGGTGGTCGATATTCGCGTAGCACCAAGGACGAACCAGACAGCCCATGAGTAAGCCCCATCGACACACACACACACATGGAAAGAAGGAGACGAATGGGCCCATCGTGAAGAATTATGCTACCAGTAGATCATAAATTTTACTTTTTAATCAGCTTCGCCGGTCGCCGGTTTTGCATGCGCCGAAATTGAATCGTGGTGTGTGTGTGTGTGCGTTGGCCTCACCAGTTTTGCTGTGCGGCTGTTGATCTCTGCAAGACCAACAAAACAAAAAAGCGCGTCCTGCTGTTGTTGTACACACATACACAAAGAAGGAGAGAGGAGGAAAGGGAAACGGGGTAAAACATACACAGGACAATGGCTGTCAAGTCCTGGACGGCGGTCGGCATGCTGGGTGTGTGAGGCATGCTGTAGCGGCGTTCAGATCGGATCGGAATTCAACACTTCAAAATGCGTAGATGGAGCAGGGCAGGGGCCGAAGTTCGGGAGCATTCTCCGTTCGGCTCTTCTTTCCTTTCCTTTTCCTTTTCCTTTTCGTTTTCGTTTCGCTTCCCTGTTTTTTTGATGGATGTCTATCAACAGCTTCGGCCTGTGCATGGCGCGTGCAAACCGGCACCGCGGAATGGAAAACATCTGGGAAATTATGCATTTTTATTCGTAGTTTATGAGGGCGATGTGTTTTTCCGGCACAACACGGCGAGCAGTTCTGTGGCGATGAAAGCGAAATGTGCAGTTGGAGAGTCCGAAGCAACGAGTCTAAGGACAAGATGGATGTGTTTTTGAGAGAGAAAAGGTGTGGAAAGACAAAAAGGATAACCCCCCCCCCCCCTGTGTGTCTGTGTGATCGTGGATTGGGTGTTATCTCGGGAAGATATTCATTACAAATTCTAGATATCCACAGCTGATCTGGAGAGGGTAAGGTATTGCAATCAAAACTGCGCCTTAACCTATAATTTAAGTATACTCTGTGACCTACGAAATGTTTGTATTGTGTGGTTGATTGAACTACTGCGGTCTAAGAAGCTCAATCGTCACAGGGAGCTATCTCCTTACTTTGAGAGTGAAGGCTTACACTTACACTTGCTCCTTGGTCCTGAATTCCACAAAGATATTTCTTTTTGTTTTGCACAATGTACCCAAAGAAGGAGCTAATCGTCCCTAGATGTGCTTTCTGAAGCGCACCCACAACTCCGATCCGATTCTGACTATTGTTAGTCCGGTTCCGAGTCCGGCAAAATCACTAGCAAACACTAGTTCTGCTCAGAGTGGGAGTCGTCCAGAGTCGTCCGAAGTCATCTGGAGTCGTCCAGAGTCGTCCAGAGTCGTCCAGAGTCGATGTCTTCCGGGGTTAGATTCGTAAATAATCGTTCGGAGTCGTCCGGTGTCGTCTGTAGTTGTCCAGAGTCATCCAGAGTTGCCTGGAGTCGCCTGGAGTCCTCTGGAGTCGGCCTTGGAAACAAAGGCCTGTATACGAAATGCAAAAAAAAAAACACAACGAAATGAATGGTCTAATCACAAGAACATTGTACTCGATGGCTCCAGTTGACTCTGATCGACTCTGGACAACTCTGAATGACTCAGACTTCTGTCCACTCCGGCCTCCGGCACTCCGAACTCCGAAAAACTCCAACTCCGAGCGACTCCGAGCGATTCAAGACAGGTCCATACGACTCCGAATGACTCCGGATAATGCTGGGCGTAACTGCCTTCTGGAGTCGGTTCCAAAATTATCGGTGTTGGATCGGAGTCGATTCCAGATTTTTGCCAACTTTATCCATCGTACTATTTCATACTCCACAATACTGTAAACCACGCTTTTGCATGTGTAGAGCTACAGAGAGCTTGTGGTGGTCGATGAGAATGTGAAGAGCTACATAGGACGTGTAAAGTGTCAGGAGTGCTGCGGACCTACATGGGATATAATGTGGAGCGTACGGAGCTACAGAGAGCTCTGTCCTCGCTAAGCAGACATTGAGCAGACGTCCTCTACTTGTTGAAAAGAGCTACTATGCACTGCTCCATGAAATTATTTCTACTTGTTCATGTCCAAATTCCTGTTTAGTGTTTCTCTCTTAAAGATCCGAATGTCTGAAACTCCCAAAACTATTACCGCTTGTGTATGTACATTATAATTCATTCAACATTTCTTCATCACACAAGCTCTCCAACAAGCTTCAGAACACAGTTCAAGAAGCTCGGTACCGCCCTGCAAGACACTTTTTACCCGAAAAATCCCCCAAAATCCGTTCGATCGATTACGCTGAGCAGTGGTTGAGCACTGCTGTGGTTGTTGGTAGAACCTTAAAACGGTTGCCGAAGGGGGTGAAGTTATGCTGAAGCAAGAGCTTGAAGCCTGTCAAGCGTTAGTCAAGCCCGTCTGCCAGCACTGTCTCGTGCGCTCATGAGACACACACACCGTGTACACGGTTGCGCAAACGTGGTGCGTTGATCGCGCGTACTAGTAATGCGACAAAGTTAGAGGTGAAAAAACGAAGGCGACAAAAGAGGAAGAAAATAAAGCAAGAGAAAGAGAGTGAGAGAGGAAAAGCAACAAAAGGCTAAAAGGACCACAGAATGTCACAGAGAACGTGAAAAGGGAAGAAAGAGAGTGAAAAAGATAGAGAGAGAGAGGACACAAAACGAGACACGGTCGGCCGAGAAAAGCCCTTATGTGTGCGCTGTGCCGGCTGGTCGTGCTTCGTTGGTCCTGCGCGCTACACTGCGCGAATGACAAAGCAGCAGGACCCCTTGGTGAGGAAGGGGAAAGTAGAGGCGAGAAGCGACGGGGTAAATTTAATGGAAAGACCCTACAGGGAAAGGACCGAACGAGCGGTGGGAATGGCTAGATGTGGAAGGAAGGAGTGTGTGTATGTGTGGAAGATAAAACTCAACATCTGCTCCTTTTTATACAAATAATATATCAAACACATTGAACTACGGACGCGTACGGTGGGGGAAAAGGAAGAGGGAAGAGGCATGGTTTTATGTTGGTGAACGGCGGTGCCGTTTTCTCCACGTTCCTCGTTCTGCGCGTTCCTCCGTGCGCTTCACTGCGTGTTCAAAAGAGACGCACGCATACAGACGCAAGCGGCTGTGTGGCTGTGTGCGTGCTTCTCTGTGTAGAAGGAAACGGTTCAACGTGCTCAGTGTGTGCGAACAGACAGCGTCCACGGGCCTGCCCACGCCCGAATGCAGAGCCGATGGCATACAATTCTATCTTATCCATTAACATGAGAGGGACAGAGCTAATACCCCGAACGTACCCGAAAGGTATGCATGCTTCATTCATCAGGATCTAAAGGCAAGGACAAGGCAAAAGAGACACAGAAAAATTTCCTCACGGCTACACATGTCCTTTTGATGCGTTGTCTATGCGTCTCGCTCGGTATCACAGCGGCATACGGCAGGTAAGCAGTACAAATGCTGCTACCTGATACGCACACATATTTATCGAACACAACTGTTCGGTTCGGCTCGGTAAACTTCACGAGGACGCCGGAACACAAGGGCGCAGACATTTTCATGATTTTGTATGACTTCGGCTGTTTTGGACCATACGTTTAGGCGCAGGCAGTAGGCTTCGATGCGACGGTCTTTGGAAGCGGTAGCATAACACACACAAAAAATACACGCATAAACGCACATGGGCCGTTGCGCAAGCCGTCCGAGTGGCACGAGCCACTCGCACACACACACACACACATACACACACACGTGCAAGCATGCAAATGCCACCGACCTGGAGAAGGAGAGTTTCAAAAAAAAGGGAAAGGAAAAATGGGGAAAAAATACATTATTGCGCTGAGCGACGTATTTTGGGAACTTGGTGGTGAAAAGAAGAAGGAAGCAAGATTTAAGACACACAGGCTTATAATTTTCGCGATCGCAACATCACACTTTCTCCCCCCAGAAAGCAACGGATTAACGATTGGAGCTCTCTTTTCACTCCGGTGAAGGCGTGGAAGAAGAAATAATTTATTAACATCCTGATAAGGCTTTCGCGAGAGGCGTTCTATCCTCCTGGGTGCTTGTGTGGCCCTTTTAAGTCACTCCGCTGCGTAATTTTATCATATCCCTGCTGAATGTTGCCATTAAATCAATTAGGGACTGCTGACGGCGAAAGGCTCTTCAATCATATTCAATCGATTGATTAGGTGACATCTCCATAAAATCATCGATATTAATGCATCACTGTCATCTGGATGTGGACAGTTGTTTACTGTTCTCTTTTCTTCTCGCTGTTTAATGAAGCCTTTTATGTAATTTGATGCTAGCACAAGGAATTTACTGTAAATATTCGACCTTTACTTGGAAGTGAAATAATGAGTATTTATGAAGAATTGTGATTTTTAAGTAATAATTACATAAAAACAAGCTACAAAACATTAGCAACTTATTCACACAAATGAGACAAATTTGGTGACCCGAGTGCAAACACCTTTACAGACAGTGTGCGGGCGCAGCATGACCGATCCCACCTTCGTCCACCTTCGTCGACGCTTCCTTTCGGCCCAAACGCAGCAGATGGTGTGGGTCTGGTGTGTGTGTGTGTGTTTATGGTCCAAACCTTCGTCACCACCTGGCTGCGGGACTGCTACGGGAAGAAAGGACTTCTTTCCTCCAACAAGCAAAGGAATAAAATCCTTCTTCTCGCTCGATTACACCTCTCACTGTGGTGCCACCTCGTCCTGGGCAGCAGGTATAACCTCGCTCTCTCTCTGTGCTTATGCATTCTCGATGCAGTTTTGTTTGCTTTTCATATGCGGGTGTGGTACAGTGTGTGTGTGTGCGTTTTTTTTGCAAATTAAGATCACCTTGTTTGCCGATCGTAAGGACGAAGACACCTCGTTGCGCACAAGTAGAGGGGCTCGAAGGAAGCCACCGAAGGAAAAGCGAGACCAACGTGAAGGTACATTGTTGGAGATCTGCTTTCGGGATCAGCAGGAGCTCTCGTTGTTTGCCTCTGATCGTACCAGATAGAGCGGTCTCAGGTTGAGCAGAGCTTCGACTGCATTGGAATTCACCTCGGACCAGCTCTATTGTGTGAGTTCTGTTCGGTTTCTGGATGATGTCGCTGAAATGTTTGTACCCAGAACCTGCGAGGCTGAGGGTTTGTGTGCGCAAAAAACAAAAACGACCTCCAACAGATCACACCAGAGACAGCTGCAGCTTACCGTGCTGTGGATCTTTATCTTCTCATTTACACCCAGTAAAGGTTCGTTTCGAGTTGTACCACCATACAAAAAAGATGGCCAAAACCCGCATCCAAAGCACGAACAAATGTCATCAAACGATGACAACTGTTCTTGGAGCGGTCGTCAACATTCTTATCACCTTGCCTTGCGTTGCGACTTCTACTGCTGCTGCAAACAGCACTTACCAAAATCGTAATTACATACGAACGGAGGAAAAAAGCACCGTTTTCTCGTTCCCTGATAACGGAATCCTCGATATTAATTTCGGGACCCGTCGGTGGTTTTCCTTCCCACAAATTAATGACACACAACACAGTACACACACCGGGAGAGGGCTTTTTTGCGTTAAAGATAATGCAAAAATGTGCAACAAACGGTAGCATGGCCTAACGGCGTTGTTTGAACAGCAAAAAAAAAACGGCCCGGGCTGTTTTGTTTGGTCAGGCTCTGGGTCAGCTGTCAGGAGCAAGGTGATAAAGTTATTGCAGTTTGCTTGGTTGCACATTCCTTGCGGGTGATTGCATTTTTGTTGTTGTTGTTGTTGAATGCATCAAGCTGAACGCGTTACAAGTTCAAAGGATCTTCAAATAAGGGAAGGGAAGCGTATTGAAATGATTACAATGCTATTTGCAAGGCAACAGAGGGAATGTGTGGAGTTGATTAAACCATAATAAGCTTGTAAAAGTGGTTAGATGGTGACGGGTGTTTGATGGTGGAATTTGATGGAAAAAAGGGTTGTTAAACTAATGGCTCGAAGTGATCGTTGTCCAACAAAGGCTTTCTTGTATGACAATGTAGCAATCTTTAAGTATCGTTTAAAGTAAGAATCTTGACAGTAACTTCACATAGTTTTTAGAGCTATTTTCTTTCCATGAATATCCTTTGAAAGGTAATTATTTAAGCTTTATTGCCAAAATAAATCTACGATCATGCGAGCTGCCTGTCGTCAGTTGTCCGGAATGTTCGCCTTGAAGGAAGAATACGTGCGTGCGGGCATGTTTTGAAGATGTACAGGGAAATCTCTCTAAGATGTAGTCTCTTCAAGATGCATTGATTCTTTAAGATGATTTGACGGTCCCGTCATGTTCCATAAATTATATGTCTCTTCAAGATAAATGTCTTTCTAAGGCGAATATCCTTCAAGCTGCCTGTGCAATTCTGCAGCCATAAATATTGGTCAAAGGATGCCATGCTTTTCCCGTAGCTTCTTGGATGCTTCATAGCAACACCTTCATTACTTTTTCCTCAACATGCTCCAAGCGGACGGTCCCTTGAAGATTCATCTTAGAGAGATTTCACTGTACCTCGATTTGTTCACAGTTCCTTCTCAGTTTACGTGACAAAATTGTAGAAGTAGAGCTTTTGCATCCAGTTGCTCCAGACAATTTCGATGAGACGCAGCTGGAGGATGTTGGACTAAATCACAGACTTGGCGTCATTGCTTACCCCTGCGTAGCCTGTGGACCCGATTTCTGCTTCCTGATTTGGTTTGTTCATGATTCCCAGGTACTAGTTCACTGCTTGGCGGGTTGTATCGACCTTCTGGCCACCTCCTAACACAGCGATATAGTTAGAGCCACTTGTCTCTCAGTCATAAAATAATTCTTCCTTTGTAATCTCAAGTCGCTCAGGATCGTTTGTCCATTACGAACCAGGGCTTCTTTCGGTGCTCTGATTGTTGGCTAACAGTGCCAATATGTTGTAGATACCAGAGCAAGCTTATACGATGTTCACAAACTGCCGCACGGTGTCCGTTTTAGACGCTACGGGATGCAGTTTCTTGATCGCACACGCTTCTCAACACTGCTAGAGAGGTGTCAGATTTTGTCCAGGAAATCATAGTGAACCCATGAATAATCAACAAATTGTTGTGTATTTTGTTTTACTAATGCAAACGTTAAGAGCCGTTGAAGCCTTAATTAAGCTAGTTTTGTAAAGCATAGCTTGTAATAAGTCATGCAAAATGGCGGATTTTACGCTTACTAACGCTCTGCATTTGCTATTCAGCTCCCATAAAAGAAGCACAGAAAGCGAAAATTGTATGAAAATGAACGAATAATACCCGGAAGCATAATTAAAAACACATAAAATTAGACCGAATTAATTAATATCGTTGCAGA
Organism: Anopheles gambiae; assembly: GCF_943734735.2. Taxonomy (NCBI): domain Eukaryota; kingdom Metazoa; phylum Arthropoda; class Insecta; order Diptera; family Culicidae; genus Anopheles; species Anopheles gambiae. The sequence goes on from NC_064601.1 coordinate 112,648,734, forward strand.
GACAAAAAAAAAACATCTTTTATGTGACTTTTATGTTGCACATCTGAACCATGAAAAGTGCACACAATGTTGCACCGCAGTACTCTGAATAGAAATTTGCATTTGTCTTAAGCCAACCAGGCGACGCATGCAACGGTGCGATCCTCTCGACCTAATTTCTCGACAGTACAAACACACAGCACTGCATCTGTTTTTGCACGAAGCCGCGACACGAATATTTCCTCACGAATTAGGTACTTTCTTTCACTAAATTGTGCGATTAATCACAATAGTATATTTTTGCGAATTCACTGCGAGATTTATTTTAATATAGATATCACTCGCGAACACGTCTTCACGACCCGATGGCCTTCGAACGAAAAAAAACGATCTCCCGTTGCTTGATCCTTTGATCACTCTCTCGCCGGACGTTAGAGATCGCATTCCTCTTGCATTACACGTGGCGGCGAGACGTGTCGTCACGCGATTGGTCGAGAGAAAGATTATAGTATCAACGCGTTCGAATTCGTGTGCGAATAGATTCGCGTTCGGGCTTATAGAACGAACGCATTCTTCTTATAGCTTATAGCGAATTCGGCTTATAGAACGTACGCAAGTCGACTTCTTTCTCTGTTTCGAGTGGACCGTTTTATCGGTCACCATTTCTCCCCCCTTTGGGACGAAGTCGCCCGTCCCAAATATTATTCAATGGTGGTGGGTCATCTTCGTGCTCTGTCGTCTGAAAATGTTCGTCTTTCACCCTGTCACTTTGAGAACAATCTCCCTCTGCTGATTTTTCGTCGTCCGTCTCATCGCTAGGGTCAATAGGGAGTGGAGCAAGAAGTCTGACATTTCGCTTGTAAGTGCCACTGCCCGTCCGTACGTCAGCCACGCGAACTACTCCGTCGGGTCCCACGTAGATCTTTGTCACCATTCCCATTGGCCACCGCCCGACTGGTACGTTGTCGTCGCCCACTAATACAATCTGCCCGGTTTGTATGTTGGGGGTCTTTTTCGTCCATTTAGCGCTGCAACGTAACTGAGCTAGGTATTCCGTCCTCCATCGTGTCCAAAACTGCTGTGATAGTTTTTGTACTCGCTTCCATCGAGTTTTTGTGCCTTCCGAATCATTGACCATCACCTCGGCGGGAATTGCAAATGATGGTCTTCCTATCAGGAAATGGGCGGGAGTGAGAGGCTCCATGGCATCAGGGCTGGTGTGGGTTGCGGTGAGAGGTCTGGAATTGAGAATGGCTGAGATTTGGTGCAGTAATGTTTGTAGTTCAATCACGTTTAGCTGGGCTCCTTTAGAGGCAGCTTTCAACAGTCGCTTTGCCACCTTAATATTGGCCTCCCAAAGTCCTCCGAAATTGGGGCTCCGAGGAGGGATGAATGAAAATCGAATTCCCTTCTCGGCAGCGGCCCCTACTACGTCGTCTTGAAATTCTCGGTTGTTGAACGTTTTCCGAAGCTCACTTAGCTCCTTTTCAGCACCCACGAAGTTGCGACCATTATCCGAATATATAATATCTGGTCTTCCACGAAGGGACACGAATCTGAGTAGTGCCGAGATAAAGGCAGATGTTGACTGATTCTCTACTATTTCCAAGTGAATTGCTTTGGTTGAGAAGCACACGAATATACACACGTAGATCGTTATTTTGTATTTTGATCGCGAGCCGGGTATCACCTCGAATGGACCGCACAAGTCTACGCCAGTGTGGGTGAATGCCGGCGACTCTGTTACGCGGGCAGCTGGCAACTGGCCCATCTGTTGACAAAACTGTCGAGGCCTGGCGCGAACGCATAATACGCAACGAGATAGCACACCTATTACCATGCGCCTAAGATCCCGCATCCAAAATTTCGAGCGAAACTCAGTGATGACAAAATCTGCACCGGCGTGAAAGTTGTCTTCATGGATATGTCGAATCATTACTTTAACAAATGGGTGAGCCTTAGGCACAAGTATGGGCAACTTACATTCATCAGACAGGTCAGCGTTCAATAGTCGTCCTTGCACGTGAATCAAGTTATCCTTAACGATTGGGTTGAGGTGTTGGAAAGGTCCCTTCGCACTTACGGACCCGGTGTTATTCTTTTCTTGAACTTCATTTGGAAAAGCTGAGGTTTGCATTACCAGTAGTAGAAGCTTTAGTCCATGGTCTAGTTCATCCAATCCTAGTGGGCCATTTCTCTTCTCGGCTGCCTGCTTGCAATTGACACGAATTTTAGTGGTATTTGATCTGAAGTTATGAATAGTTCTGCCTAGCCAAGCAAAATGTCGTCTAGTCTTAATGAATGAGTTGTGGTACTTGTACTGCGAGATGAGATCAGCACAAGTCGGACCTATGGTTGCCGTCAGTAACTGTGAGGTGCCAGCGCCTTCGTCTGGGATGGGAATGCGGTAGGTACACTGCTGGGGTGTTTCATCAGTACTGTTGAAAGGTGGCCCCTCGAACCACAACTGTACGAACTCAGCGCTAATTAATTTGCGAGCTGACAGTCCTCGAGAAACTATGTCTGCTGGGTTGAGCTTCGTGGGTACGTAATGCCAGTCTGAAGCATGTGTTATTGCTTGTATTTTTGCCACCCTGTTCTTCACGAATACATCCCATTTCATATTGTTAGAGCGCACCCAAGATAGCACTACTTGAGAATCTGTCCACCATTTTGTTTGAGTTATGCGAGTATCGAATACGTCCTTTATTTTTTCGTAGACTTCGGCTAGAAGCAATGCTGCCTGTAGCTCCAATCGCGGAAGGGTGAGTTCTTTTAGTGGTGCAACCCTTGATTTTGAACACAACAGGTGCGATTTCCATTTACCCTTGACATTTAGATAACGCACGTATATAGCACAACCATACGCTTTCGCGGAGGCGTCGCAAAATCCGTAAATGGAGGCATTTTTGGTTTCACTTGGCAGTACCATTCGTGGTATCTGCAACTGGCGAAGTAAGGGAAGCTGGGCAGTGAACTCATTCCATTCCTTTATCACGCAAGGTGACACCTCCTCGTCCCATTCTATGCCATCGCGCCACAGATTCTGCATCATGATCTTTGCTCTGATAATCACTGGCTGAAGCATTCCGATGGGATCATATAGTTTTGCAATTCTGGATACTGAATGTCGTTTACTCATGGTCTTAATTGGTTCAAAGAAGGAGTCGTCAATGATCAGTTGAAAAGTATCCTCTGAGGGACACCAAGCCAAACCTAACATTTTTATGGCCTGCTTATCGCCAATCTGAACCGTAGACTCTCGATGTTCTACGGGTATGTCATCGATCACGTCAGGAACATTGGATGCCCATTTTCGTAAGGGCATTCCTCTGTTCAGGAGTGCCCTTTCGACGCCGGTTCGAAGATCACGTAGTTCTTCTGGCGTTGCAGCGCCGAAAGATAGGTTATCTACGTAGAATGATTTTTGAATTACGTCGGCAATTTTTGGGTACGTAGAGCGTACTTCCTGGCCGGCCTCGTGAAGTGCCCTACAGGCGAGATATGAGGACGAAGCTTCACCGTACGTGACAGTGCGAAGTCGATACATTTGCGCTGATTGCTGTGGATCATTACGCCATAGGATACATTGCATCCAGGTATCAGGTTCTGCCACCCATATCTGACGATACATCTTTGCGATGTCTGCAGTGGCCACTACCGTTTGTGTACGAAAATCCAACCAAATATGCATTAGGTCAGGTTGCAGTACTGGTCCGATGGCTTGGATGTCGTTGAGTGAAACTCCACTGCTGGATTTTGCACTCGCATCAAATACTACACGCAATTTGGTGGTAGTTGAATCAGGTTTGATCACACACGAATGCGGTATCACGTAGCGTACCATATGTAGTTCATTCGCCTGAACTGGCGTCATATGTCCCATTTCCAAATATTCACGCATGAATTTCCGGTATTCATCGTAAGTAGGCTCATGCCGGGATAACCTCCGTTCGAGGGAAAATAGTCGTCGTTGCGCTTGTTCAAGAGAGTCTCCTAGCTGAGTCAACTCCCCCCGTAGAGGAATTCGAACCACGTAGCGATTATCTTCAGCACGGGTTAAGTGTCTTTTGAAGTGTTCGTCTAGGTCGAGTTCTTGAGAAATACCACTGATTGTTGAGATCGGAGTAATCTCCTCAACCTTCCAAAATTGCTCGATACATTCCTTGAACTCATCTCCACACTCCAAAGAGTTGCAACTACGCATGTACCGATTGGACGAATCAATGTTGCTCAATGATCCCCCTACTAACCAACCAAATTTGGAATTCAGAAGCCTGAGGCCATTGGATAACTGACGAACGCCGGAACGAAGAGCATCAAAGAAGACTCCAGCTCCTAGTATAGCATCAATCGAACCAGGATAACTGAAGCGGGCATCAGCAAGTGATTTCATGGGGGGCAATTCCGATTCAGCATACTCGATTACTCGGGTAGGTTGGTCATTTAGTCCAGGAAGAAGGTACATATTTAATTGGCGCCGATACGTGCCATTGGTGGTAGTAATTGAAACTTGTGTTTTATTAGTTATTTGGATATTGCCGCTTACCCCATTCAGTATTAAGTATCCAGGTGTCAATGGTAGTCTGAGTCGTTGGGCAGCGTCAGTAGTGATGGCGTCCACCTGACTGCCCGAATCTATTATGCAGCGAATACGCTGCCATTTACCATCACCATCTTGCAACAGTAAAACCGCAGTTGCCAGTAGAACGTATTCCTGAGGAAGTGAGAGGTTACCTGTAAGTGCGGGGTTGGTAGCCGCGCGCGTTAACTGCTTCTGTCTGGTTGGGGACCTGGAGCGATTAGGTCCTGGATGAGCAGGGACCGATGACTTATTCACTGTACTATTTTCGAGTCGTGCCGTGCCCCTTGTGATTGGTGTACAGCAGGAACGGGCCACCGCGCGAGAGCGATGCAGCACAGCACCAACAGGTTCAGGCACCGCGCATCCACGAAGCGATGATGAGCAGGAACGGGCCACCGCACGAGAGCGATGCAGCACAGCACCAACAGGTTCAGGCACCGCGCATCCACGAAGCGATGGTGAGCAGGAACGGGCCACCGCGCGAGAGCGATGCAGCACAGCACCAACAGGTTCAGGCACCGCGCATCCACGAAGCGATGGTGAGCAGGAACGGGCCACCGCGCGAGAGCGATGCAGCACAGCACCAACAGGTTCAGGCACCGCGCATCCACGAAGCGATGGTGAGCAGGAACGGGCCACCGCGCGAGAGCGATGCAGCACAGCACCAACAGGTTCAGGCACCGCGCATCCACGAAGCGATGGTGAGCAGGAACGGGCCACCGCGCGAGAGCGATGCAGCACAGCACCAACAGGTTCAGGCACCGCGCATCCACGAAGCGATGATGAGCAGGAACGGGCCACCGCACGAGAGCGATGCAGCGCAGCACCAACAGGTTCAGGCACCGCGCATCCACGAAGCGATGATGAGCAGGAACGGGCCACCGCACGAGAGCGATGCAGCACAGCACCAACAGGTTCAGGCACCGCGCATCCACGAAGCGATGGTGAGCAGGAACGGGCCACCGCGCGAGAGCGATGCAGCACAGCACCAACAGGATCAGGCACCTCGCATCCACGAAGCGATGATGAGCAGGAACGGGCCACCGCACGAGAGCGATGCAGCGCAGCACCAACCGGATCAGGCACCGCGCATCCACGAAACGATGATGAGCGGGAACGGATGGGCATGGCGAATGGGTTGCGATGATAACCAGATAGTCACTTCTCACTCCCATTGCTTTCGACGTGCAGCATCGTATGGTGTTTCTTGGAGCATACTTGGCATCGTTTCTCGCAAGGGCATTTTGCTGCAGCATGCTGTCGGGAGAAGCAATTGATGCACTTACCTAAGGCCATTATGTAGTTGGTACGCTCCAAAAACGACCGCACGCGCAGTTCCGGACACAACGTGGACAAGTGCCCTGTTTTATCGCACGCATAACACCGCCGCACCGCCATCCATGATTGGTTTCTATGGCCTGTCGTTCCGATTTCCGCATGCCGGCCTTCTGCGTGCACAGTAGCGGACAGCATCGCGCGCTCCGTCCGCGCCGGTGCGTGGTTTGTAGCGGGACGTTCCGTCCGGAAGTTGTTTCCCGGCTTGGCCTTAGGTTCGTAGTAGAGGGTGTTGGCCAGCTGATCTAATTCGTTGCGGAGTGCCTTCCACGTAGGGATCTGCTGAGCATCCAGGCGGCGAGTGATCTGAGCGGCGGTTTCTTCGTCCAACTTACTCAAAACGAAACTCACAATCATACCATCTTCCACTGCTGATGCGGCTTGATCCATTTTGCCAGCAATCTGGCGCGCTGACGAGGTCGATGTTTCCACGGCGTCGATAAGCCGCATCAATGCCGTTGAAGACGCTGCTGTCAATTTCGGTAACGCGTACAGCTGCTGAAAGTGGCCGAGAAATGCCACGCGCTTTTTGTAGAAGCGTTCCTCAAGACGTTTCCACGCGTCTTGGAACGTCATTCCAGCATTTTCAAATGCTTCGCAGCTGTTACGGGCTATTTCGCACCGTTCAAAGCATTGCATGAGGAAGGCGTAGCGGTCTGCATCTTCTTCCAATCCAGCCACGCGTTTGTTGAACCGCCCCGCGAACGCGGGCCACTCCGATGGCGATCCCGAAAATTTGGGTAGATCTAGCCGTGGGAGATGGTTCTTTTTTGCAACGGCCGGCAGCATCGTCGTGTCGAGTGCTGGCGTCGTAAATATGTTCCCCGGGTGCAGCTCGGCCAAGGCGCACTTTGCCGTCGCGTACGCCTCGGTGAAGGGGACCCGTCTTGGATGCGGTCCCGCGAGACCCTCGAGCTGCAGGAGAGCGTTTCTACCGTCGCTCCATAGCGACTCTAATATTTCGGCCTTTATAGAAGCCATGGTTTTGGAAAGCTTTCCTTCGCGAGCCTCATCGAGTATCGCTTTAACCGCACCTTCCAGCGCAGTTAGCTGGCGCGCTACCTCGATGCTGTGCTCGCTGTCACCCGGCGTCGTCATGGCTGAAGCACTTGTAATATTTTATACACTTTACACGAAGCACTACACTCGCGTTGTATCACGTCGGGGTCACCAAATGTTTTTGCACGAAGCCGCGACACGAATATTTCCTCACGAATTAGGTACTTTCTTTCACTAAATTGTGCGATTAATCACAATAGTATATTTTTGCGAATTCACTGCGAGATTTATTTTAATATAGATATCACTCGCGAACACGTCTTCACGACCCGATGGCCTTCGAACGAAAAAAAACGATCTCCCGTTGCTTGATCCTTTGATCACTCTCTCGCCGGACGTTAGAGATCGCATTCCTCTTGCATTACACGTGGCGGCGAGACGTGTCGTCACGCGATTGGTCGAGAGAAAGATTATAGTATCAACGCGTTCGAATTCGTGTGCGAATAGATTCGCGTTCGGGCTTATAGAACGAACGCATTCTTCTTATAGCTTATAGCGAATTCGGCTTATAGAACGTACGCAAGTCGACTTCTTTCTCTGTTTCGAGTGGACCGTTTTATCGGTCACCAGCATCCAAACATTCGTTAAAAACTGTAACGGGGTTGATTTTTGTGAGCTTTTTTTTCGTTGCTTTTTGTTGCTCCTTACTCCCTTCTGGCTTGGAACGGGCGTGAGTTGCATCCGAAGAAACACAGGTTGCACAGCTGCATGGAGTTTGCAATTATGCGTTTGCATCGAGCACCCATACATGCATCGAGCCCATAAGAAACTGTCAAGCGTGTGTTATGAGCACTTTATATCCTTTGTTTTAATCCCACCAACCCAATCCAATCCCCCGTACGATGTTGTGCAACCGTGAGCGGCGTGGGCTGAACGTTAGTGCATCGTTATAAATGCATCCTCGTTAAGCACAGGATGCACACCAAAAGGGGGGAGAGTTATGTTTTGTGCGTTTGCAGAAAAAGTGCGTGCTTTATTCTTCTACACACACACGTAGAAAACTCCCCTTTCTTCTACCTTTCCTGCCCTTTGTTATGGATTCATCTTAACCATCTCAGCCCAACGAACGAATCCTTCGGATTGCTTGAGATGACGCATTTTCCAATTCAACTCTCCACTCGCTTAGAAATTCGAAATGAAGGGGGGGAGGGGGATGGATAAAGAATGCACTACGCACTACGAAAAACCATCCCCCTCCACCAGCATGCATCAACGCAACCAGCGCAACGGTTTCGCAAGAGATTCACCCCGTGTATGCGTGTGGCGTGGCACAGGCAGGTTCGCTTCCTGCGTACGAGATGAAGTCGTGCGAAAAGTGCGTATTTCTTTTTGCACCTTTGGGGGGAGGAGGGGGGGGGGGGAAACGGAAGCGATGGTGGATGGTTTGGGGAGGGTGTAAAAAATCGATTTTACTGCCCCAACAAACGGCCGGTTTCTTCGCCTTGAGTGGCGGCAGCGCTTTCTTAGAAGCGAAAAGAAAGGAAAGCATGCCGCAGGGAGCCGGTCGTGTGCGGTCGCTGACTTTGTTGGGATTTCTTTCAGTCCCAATGGATGATGAGGATGACGATGATGATTGGGAGGGTTAGTGGGGCCATTTCCATCAGTTAGCACGCAGTTGGTAGGTTAATGTTGGCAGAATTGTGCGTGAAGTGGGCAGAAGGACACTTGCAGCGATGAAGATTTTGTATTAAAATTGCGAAGAGTTTATACAGAACAGTAAGAAAAGTCATATTTTAAGATTTTGTAGTTCTTCAATTCATAAATAGAGCATCAAAACTATACTTGAGGGTTAGCTCCATATTAGTAATGACTCTTCCCGTCATTTTCTATTAATTTACAGGTTAACTGAACGTTAAAGAAGGATTAAATGAAACGCAATTTCGTTGTGAGTGGCCCCCGCAACATGATGCAAAGAACGAAAATAAAACGCATTTTAATAAAGAAGCTTTTTTTAAAACTAAACCTTGCAATGACGAACCGTCTCTAATGCTGCAGAAAATGCAAGGAAATGCATTTTCTTTAAATTAAAAAAAAAAACACATAATAGAAGGGAAAAGGCACACGAACCGCTTCGTAGAAGTAATCCTCGTTCGTTCGCTCGCTCGCTGTGTGTGGATAATCAAACCACGCGGAGCGAAACATGATTCATCCCTTGTTGCGTGTGGTGGTGGTGATGGTAGTTGATGCCCTGGGTAGGCATTTGCTGCCCATACAAATCCTTACGCAAACACCAACACCATCAAAGCCTGTACCACCAACCACTGCTAAGGCTGGCGGAGTGTGAGTATGTTTTGATCAGAATACACACACACATACACACACACGCAAAAGGGAAAAAAGGCAGTGGTGGAAAACTGTGGCGCCAGAAACCGGATGCATTCATGCTAGAGTGTGTATCTGTGTGTGTCAGTGTGTGTGAGTAAGGACATACAATTCCTTGCTTGCGTGTCAGCTGCTTGCTTGGAACCGGCAAACCGAACCGAACCACACACACACAGACACAACCATTCCCGTTACACTGTAGTGGTGCGTATACGGCTACCCAGTACGCAGCGGAAAACAAGTTTTCCCGGTTGCCGTTGGCAACCGCGTGAAATGCGAAATGCGCGTGGCTGTATCACGGGGTTTTCATCCTTTCTTTTTTTCGAAACAGAGAGAGAGAAAAAAAGGGGACGAAAAGTTTTGTTTTCCACCGTTCGTTCGTCTCAATTCAAGCAAGTGTGTGTGTGTGTGTGTGTGCTTGTGTGTGTATTTGTGCTGCATTCGAACAACACGGAAAAGCCAAACGAAATTCGCTAGCGCTAACTGGCTGGTGTGGTGTGTTGCAGGACTTTATGGTGGGTTTTTGGTTCGAATCGAAAAAGGGGGAATAGATTTTGTGTTTTTTCCCCCTTTTCGCTTCTCTTGCGGCCAAATGCATTCTGTACTGCGAATGCACAGTACTGCACTGCTGCAACGAGTGGATAGAAAAATGCATCAGGCAGTGTTAGCTCATTTGCGGGCATTGGAAGAAGATAAGCGTGATTGATCTTTTTGCCAGCAAATGATGCATTTATTCATGGTTAGGATAATGAGCGATGAATAACAAATGTTTGAATAAACTTTACTAATAATTTATTCAGTTTGTACTAAGATATTTGTCTCTCCAAGCTAAAATTGTTCAACAGAGCTCGAATCTCAAGCCCGCAAAGCATACTTTTATATTCAATTTATAGATCTATTTCCCTATGGCAATGCCATAAAGCCTTCCATGCCCTTTGAAGCTGCATTTGCGAAAAATAGTTTAATAACGTCGTAAAAATACATTGTAAACATTGTCATCACAGAACAAAAACACAGCCCAATCGGCAACTATTGAACGGGAAATTTTAATCTCTCAATAAAAAAAAAAGAATCCTGCCACGAAGGCAGGAGTTTTATGGCGCATTTGGTGTTGTTGTGGTGCAGTTTCCGCTGGTACGATGTGCGATTACTCACAGGATCGCCTTGCCGAACAGTCAAACCAGAGCCCGCGCATAAGCACATAAAAACTTATTTCGATTATTAGTAATGAAAAAACGGAAATGACCTAAGCAAAAAAAGAGGAAGGTCTTCAAATGACCTGCAGCAGTAGTACCGGCGCAAAGGATGTGAAATAAATGGAAACTACACTACAACATTGCAAACAAATCGTAAACGAAATCCTCCCACTAGCGTGAGGGCAGAGATGACTTGACACGGAAGCAAAACACAAACACACAGACTCATTTCATGACCTAAAGCGTTGCGCATAACGCACGCGGTGCTGCTGCTGCTGCTGTTTTGGGGCGTTATTATGGGAAATAATTTACGCATCAGCGGCAATGCAGCCCCGGCCGAGGTGATATTTTTCAGCCAAATTTTCATGGCAATCCATTATCCGGTGGCCCACTGTCAATCTATGGTGGTGTTGGGAGTTTCCCTTGAAAATTGCAGTCCAGTTTTGTCGCGCTTTTTTTTACTGTTTTCACTTCACAGCTTTAGCTGACATTGCACTAAAAAGCTGATTATGTCCGTAGTCCAAACAGTGAGCAATCAGCATTCGCATCATAACCATAATCGCTTGCCCAAAGCGTGAACCGTTTGGGACAAACAAAAACGGTGGAAAATGAGGAGAGAGAAAAAAAAGAGAAGGAAAACTCCCGCACACCCAACCCGGTGCCAAATGTGTTGAAACAGATCGTAAAGTGTGTGGCCGATTTAACTCGACATAAACCTTAGCACCCACTCGTTCTTCATCCCCCTTCTCAGTACTGGCGTGTATTGGAAGTGTTTTTTTCTGTGTTTTTTCCTGTTGTTTGTTGGAGAGGGCAACGACGAATGGCCAACCAAACCGACGGAACATAAACCACGTGACACATTTTTGCGGGTGGTTTTTACCAATTTTTGGCGGAAAGCATGAATCATACTTATGATAACGCAGCCGGACCAGAAACGAAACATAACTTTTGTGGCACTTGGGGTGGGCCATGATTGGTCGGTTGTTCTCCTTCCCCACTCCTTTCTTTTCACCATTTTTTCTGCTCTTTTTTTATAAATATGTAAAAGCAAACCCGAAACGGTGTGTCCGATGAGTGGAACACACAGCGCTGCTCTGCTCATCAAAGCCTTGCGTTGCTGTGCGGCAGGACTGATTAACGTGTTTTAATTTCCCTTCAATGCCTTCCCAGGGACTTTGCCCCCAACTTACGCCAGTCGACACCGGGGACTTCCGTTTCCGGCGGGGAGTTTTTTTTTTGCCGTTGGTAATTTTCTGGTGGTGTTCGAATTTACGATGCAATAATTTCATTTCGATTAGAAAATACGCTTCTTGCGCTAAACGTTCGAAAGGTTCACAGGTCTTTGCGGGTGTGCTTTGTGTGTGTCGGTTTTTTGTTGGGTTGTGTAGTTGGAAAAATCCAACCAACCGGAAGACAGTGAAGTCACATCTTCATTGCGTACACCATCCGGTGGTTAGTTACAGGGAGGGATGTAAGAGTAAGTGTGCGACAAAAAAAAAAGTGCAGTTGATCAAAGGTATTAAAGGGTAAGTAGATTAAATACAGAATGACAGTAAGTAAAGACAACCAGTGTACTAATAGACTAGATAAAGTGTTATCAAAAGTCATGAAATGTCTAAAAGGAAGCGAAAATAATAAAATGTAGAAGAACAATTGAAATAAATAGCAGTTAAAACAAAACTTAAGAAAGAAGGAATTGAAAACAGGCAAACCACAAATAACTTGAATAAAAGGGAAGAACGATTAAACAAGAAAATAAATAGACAAATGAGAGTGGATAAATGGGAGATGAAATAGAAAAAAATACTTGAGAAATATGAATAAGCTTAATAAAATAAAATAAAATAAGTCATAATTTGTCTACTAACAAGTGAAAGCAATACAATAATGAAAAACACTTGAAAGAAATAGCAGTTAAAACAAAACTTAAGAAGGAAGGAATTGAAAATAGATAAACATTAAATAAGTTAAATGAAAGAGATAAACCATTAAACAAGAAAATAAATAGGCAAATAAGAGTACATAAATGGCAGATTAAATAAAATAGAAGTCTGGAGAAATATGAATAAGCTTAATAAAATAAAATAAAATAAAATGAGTCATAAAATGTCTAAAAATAAGTGAAAGCCAAATAATGTTGAAAAACACTTGAAAGAAATAACAGTGAAAAAAAATAAGAAGGAAGGAATTGAAAACAGACAAACATCAAGTAAATTAAATAAAAGGAATGAAACATTAAACAAGAAAATAAAAATGGAAATGAGAGTAGATAAATGGAAGAATAAATAGAAAAGAAGACTGGAGAAATACGAATAAGCTTCATATAAACACCCTTTTCACTCTTAAAATGTTGCACTTCATGATTTTCTCGTATCATTTTCATTAAATAATGAACATTTTTCACTCTCAAATTATAAGAAATGTCACCAAAAGACTTCTCTTTTCGATGTTATTGTCTCTTACAACTTCCATCACAACATCCAGCACTGTTGCTCATCAGCGTTGCTTTACCCTCTCCTACACACTACTCCACAACGTCCTCTACACCTTCCCCTCCCCCCATCCCCCCCACAAACCACCGGAAGGAAGCGTGCAAGTTTAAAGCGTGTTTTGCCAACAACGCCCCCCGAAAATGCTCGCACAGAGCACCGAGACAAGTCGCGGCTAAGTTTGCAAGAAGGGGGAAATAAAGTTTATGAAATTACGGCCAAATGCTGGGTGCGCGTTGGAGTTGGGCTTTCGTAAATGGCACCGTCCTGGTGCGTTAGAATCCTGTCCTGCCTGTGCCACTCCCCTGCCCCATGCTTCGGACGCGCAATCAACCTTGAAAATGGCGGAAAAAGAAGGTGGAAACGATTGAAGTACTTGATCTGCTCATTTTCACCCGATGCGGTACGGCTAAAGATAGGAGCAAGAGCAAGAGTAAGTTGGGCGGATAGACACAGAGTGTCAATTCCTTCCGGTAGGTAGAATGTATTTAGCAAGCAAACGGTTGAAAGAAAGAGAGTGAGAGTGAACAAGGGGAAGAACTAAGGCAGCATTCTCTGTCGTGGTGTAATCTGGCAACGTTCATCTACAAACCGTGCCAGGAAGCGTCGTAGTATCAGAAGCAGCAGCAGCAGCAGCAGCAGCAGCAAGTGCCGATGGTGCGATGATAAAAATAAATAAGTCAATAAATTTTGCAGATAATTTTCGCATTTGAACGATTTAATAAATAAGACTAGGTGTAGTAACGAGTGCAGCTAACGTTCTAGCGTAGGTTCTAGAGCATCCGGATCAAGACCGTTAAAGGCTGTGGAAGGTGTCTTGAGTAGAGATTGATTCTCCGTTAACTAATTAAACAATTAATTCGGTTGTAAGAAGACTGGAACTGGCAGCAAAACGACCTGGTGCCATGACCAGGATACAACGAGCGAGTGTAAAGCGCTCGTTTCGCTTAAAATCTTATCACAAACACACCGCACTGAAATCGATACATTTAATCGCGCAAACACACAGGCAGCACATGCTATCGGGCACGGTTTTGAACGGCTTCAAACGACCATTATGGATCGGTGTATTAATCTTATCGAAAGTCACCATTTTGCACCCTCCGGGAGGTTAAAATCACACTTGCCACACGAGGCTCCTCGGGTCGGTTCTAGCTTGGGGGAGATGGAACTTCGTGGTCGCGTGCCACATAAGCTTCCCCTTTCTTTTCTTTTTTTCTCTCTCTCTCTCTCTCTTTTACTGACCAGATGCAAAAGGCAAAAGCCTCGTGGAATAGGAGAATGCATTAACATAAAATCCTAATTACATCTCGAACAAGGGCCCATTTTTCACATCCACAAACGATGGCCAGGCGTGTAGATTTCGTGGTTTTTCCTTTTTCCTTTCTTTGCTGGTTTCGGTGCTTTTCGCCCAAAAGTCCTTAACCAGGAAGAGCTCAATCATTCACTGAGCAGTATTAAAAGCCGTCGGAACAGCCACGTGCCCTCTTCTGCAGCTCTGTGGCAGTTCTGGGATCGTTTGCGAGACAGCGCGGGGTTTTGGCGATTAGTGTGTGTAGTGCCTTGGGTGGAGAGAGCTAAAGAAATAGAGCACAAGAACCAGCTGGAGCTGGAAGTCCAAAAATTGAAATGCACCAGACGGTCGGGAATAAGAAGCACCCAATGCAACTGGAAGAAAAGAAAGAAGAAACAAGACCTCGGCAGTGATGGAAGTCGCGCAAAGCGGACGGAACAAATCAGAACATGTGACAACTGGTAAGGAGAGATCCAGCAACAACAAAAAGGAAGGTAAAAAAGGACGCCTGAAGTTTGATGACCTGACGCCGACGGTGCTGCAGTAGTTTCGAGCTGCACCGGGCCCGGGCCTGTGTGTCGACCAACTGGTGTCCTTCTGTTTTTCTTCCTGCTCCGCTCGGATCGTTGCACCGCAGGACGTGAAACGGAAAAAAGGTGAACGTTTGTGTTGGCGCGGATTTTGATGCCGTTCGGGAAGACACGTTCAACATCTGATACCTGGCGGCCATTGTAGGGAAAGGGGGCCATCAGTTCCTTTACACAGACACGAGCAGACATACACACACACGGGAACAAATTGTATCCTTGCTCTCTGCATTACATTGCATCCTTTTCTTTGCGCGAAGGACCTTCTGGTGTGTTGGCCAGCAGTAACATGGCAGACGGGCGAACAATCGCACCGAACAGGCCGAACAGGCACAGAGAGGTTACTCAACCCTGACGGAAGTTTGTTGGACAAAGTTCGGCAAACTTTTTGCTTCAACACTCTCTCTCTCTCTTTCTCTCTCTCTCTCTCTCTCTGCGAGGCAAAGACTAGTCGATCGTATCGCACGGTGGCACAACATGCCCGACAGCATTGCCAATTCGGCCATTCTTCTTCTTGGAACTGGAAGAGGTGGTTATAGACTGTGGAGTGTCGTTCTTTGCTGCCTTATGTCCGACATCTCGGCAAGGATAGTAATTTAAAGCACACGACTAATTATGCTCTTATGCTAGCGGGAAACATTCAACGAAGCTTAAAAGTGTATGTGATGGTATCATTGTTTAGTTTTTTTCTTCTCTTTCACTTTTGATTTGTTGCGTTTGATCAATCGATGTTATTTTGTTATGTTTTTTTTGCATTTTAGGTTTTCTTTTGTTTTTCTTCATTTTGTTTCATATTTGCTCAAGTTTGAAGTAGAGTTTTGTTGTTTTTTTTTTCAATTTGCTGTTTTTATGTTGTAAATGATTTGTAAGCTTTTGCATTTTGCTCATTTGCAGTTTTAGTTTACCTATTTTCCACTTATTTTTGGGAGTTTTTACTCATTTTATTCATATTTGAAGTTCTTGTTATCTTCTTTGTTCTTTTCATATCTTCTGTACATGTTTTGTTCTTTCCTTTAGTGCTTTCTTTTCCTTGCTATCCTTAATTATATTTATGTTAGTTTAAACTATTTTAACTCTCTTTAATATGTTCATATTCTTTTATATCTCTTTAAGCAATTTACTCAACGAAACTAATTCCATATTCTGTCTATAGCTTAATTATACAAACTACAAATTGACTGAGTTCGTTTGATTGGATCCTTTCTTACACCTGTTCCGTTAGGTCATGCAACTATGACGTCCCGAAAAAAAAACACGGTAACAGCAAGAAAGAGCAATGGGATAAGCAAAGCAAAAGTCGCAAAAACTGATCACGCACATGTGGAAGCACAGCGAAAAAAAAATCATCTTCCTCCGTGTCAGGAACAGGGACGGTGTAATGAAAGCTACAATGAGCCCAAAAGGTCCTTGAACGGTTCGGTTCGGGGCATGTGCAGTTATCCTTACCCCCCGTAACGGGAAACGGTCCCTGACAGCCTGTCCCTGACTCCTTACCCGTTAATTTGGGTTGCGCACTTGTTGTTTTTTTTTGTTTTCCCCCCAAAATCCCCACAAACCCCCCGGAACGGTATTCCCTATTATCTTCTCCTCTCCCCTCAAAGTACGGATTTAATGCATGCTTGCGGGGAAGAGTAAAGACAATAGAAGAGCGGGAAGATTCCTTTTACGCTGCAGGTGAGAGCGCGTTCGACGCCGCAAATCGGCAAACCCCGCTGGTACACGCACACATACACACACTGTATCTCTCCTGTAGGACAAGTGGCGATAATTTGTACGACCGAACGGGGCAGGTTGGCGTTCCCTTCCTGACGGTGTGTTGAAATCCCTCGCTCTCTCCTTGCTCGAACGGTGTTTTACGATTTTCGGACGGTTTGACCTTGAACAAATTTGCGTCTGTTTCAACCCCCTTGCTGCTGGCCCGTGCAACCGTGGCACCGTGCAGACAGGGGAAAGTGTTACCCCCGGCGTTGATCTAAGGGTAGTAGCCCCTTTGGTTTTCTATTTTCCCCCTCTGCGCTCGTTGCTCGTGTTTTGCTTGCATGTTCGTCCTCTCCCCAATGAGCTGTGCTCTAACTTTTTACTAGAAAACAACAACAAGTGCAACACTAGCCCGGTTCTCCTACCTTCGATGGGGTGTGTAAGTGCCAAGGGGTCGGTTCTGTGTTTGGTTGGATATGGAACGGTGTGTTTTATAAACGCACGGAAATACTTACGTGGTCGTGAACTTGACTTGAAACAAGTGAATTTGGGCTATTAGACAAGCAAGGGGCTTTTGCTCGGAAAGTCGAAGGATGCAAGAATGCACGTGGTTGTTTGCAGGATTGTTTGACCTCAAGTGTGCAAATTATGAGCCCTTATTTGTGCGACTGTTGGGCGGTCGATGGTCGGCCGGAAGGGTGTACTTCTTTGTGGTCTGTAAGAGAGATTTGCAAAACACTCCAAAGTGACCAATGGCCAATCATTATTGTGAGTGTTCTTTTGATCGGTTTTTGTGAAATAATTACACATTTGTTTCAGTTTCACAACGGCCCTTTCGTTTAGAGAGTTTAATTTCATCACTATTTGCATGTATGCATGTTTTCAAAAAGAAAATCATGAAAGCAATGGGTCGCTGATGCAAAATATGAAAGAACGCATCGTGAAGCATCTGGCATGAAGTGGACCGGCCCCATTCACCGGTGCGCTGCTTAGTGGCAGTAAAGATCACACTTTATGGTGCTGTTTCGATTAGCCATTTTGCCCATTTTCGCGGCAAGGAAAAACTCATTTTGCGCTACTTGTAATATAAAAAGAGCAGGGAAAGCCGCATTGTGTGTGTGTGTGTGTGTGTGTGATGGGGGAAAAAGTAAATAAATATATTGCACATACGTGTTCGATGCAGCCAACATCGCTCCCAGCGACCAACTGCGCTCGACAGATTTCACACCATAACTTTGGATCAATTTAAATAAACACCCTACCGGTGAAATGAAGGTGTCATCAGCAGCACCTTGGGCGTGCAGGAACCGCGTAGAGGAGATGTCAAAAATAAAAATTCTTTCGATTAAATTCGAACAAAATTAGGAAAACTTCCATTCGCCGGGAAGGGTGGGAAGAAACAAAGCCAAAGTCGTGTCTGATGGCAAAGGCGCCCGCTCTGGTTGGGCAAGTGTTTGGATTTTTTCAGTTTTGCTCCTGTATTTGAAGACAAAAATAGGAGGAAAAAAATCCGTATCCAAAACTTCTACACTTCCCCCCTTCAAAACAGCTCCTTTTCTCTCACGTTTCGTGATTTTCATTACTTTCGCAAACTCTTCCCCGGAAGCGTCTTCGCTCGAGTCTGAAGTGCCATCGGCCATCGCTTTCACTTCGCAGATGGGTGTTTTGCTTTCTGTTTTTCTCGGTGTAGAACGACGCAAGAGAAGCAAGAGATTCTAACCTGACAGGCATCGGTATATACTTCGGGAGCAGTGTCTTCTAATGCCCCGGCTGCCAGTGTCAAGTGTGAGAACGCGCAATAAGCGCCACATCTTTCGGTGAGCCCGTAAGGTGGTGAAATTTATTGAAAATGGCAATGAAGGCTTTGGGGCATGCGGGAGAGGTTCCTTTGATTGTTTTGAAAGGTGTGCAATTTTTACAGTGTGTTGCTGACTCGTACAGTTGTTTGTAGCTTTGTTTGAGAAATAGTTTATAAAACACGGACGACTTTATGAAGCGATCTGTAACTATATAAAAAATATCAAAGATTACTAACACCTTTCGAAACAGCATGGGAATTATAAAATAATTACGAAAATTAAGAGCACAACTATTACATTCGTACAAAAAACACAAGTTAAAATAATCGAGCAATTAAAGCTCTCCTAACGAGCTGTACAAAGTTGTACAGCAACGAAAACTCATCCTTCATTGTTGCACAGTTTCTCGCTTTCCAACAATCATTATGAAGCATAAAATTGAGCTTTTGTTAGAGCGTATCGTGTACAGCACAGGGAAGAAAACTGAGAACGAACACTTTTTCATTAAATCAAACATGGACCGCGTTCGTCCTTCTCAACTGTTTCATACGCTGAGTTTATCCGCGCAGAGTTTGAGCCTTTTCTATTCGCCGTCCATCCGTCAGCACGTTGCTCAGGGTGGGGAATATTTTTTACATACATTTAACTACAAGTTTTTTTTATATCGTGGCTTAACGTACCACATTCAGACACACATTCTCGCTGCCCACAGGTGTTCGTCGCGCTTGAACAGACTTTTCTTTGTGCGGACGGGAAGCGAATAAAGAAAAAAAAGGCATGCAAACGTATGCTTTGCGAACTACAACTCTACTGACGTTGCAATTGCTGACCAGTGCAAGCTTACGGTGGAGAAGATGCAAATTTACGTAATGGAAGCACACACACACATAGAGAAAAGTTGTAGAACTTTAAACAATATGATGACTTCTACACGTTTTGTTACAGGGAAAGTGGTGTGCAATAAAACAAAAAACACAAGGATGCACATGAGTGGCGAGAACAGAGCAGAAAAAGGGCAAGTCAAAACAAAAAAAAAATCTAGCTCTCCTTACCCTATTGCCCAGAAATGGAGCAAATTTTCTAGAAAACGAGTGGTAAAGGAAGAAACAAAAAAAAACACATACACACACACTGTGTGTATGCAACATATTCTCATGCAGTTTTGCTACGCTAGAACTAAAAAAGTGCAAAATATGAATGCATTCTGCCCCGAGCTTTCGGTATTCCATCCGTGACCACAACAACAAGAAGGTTTTAGAATTTGTTTTTTTCTCCTCTGTTCTGTGTGTTCAAAGGGAGAGAAAAAAAAACTGACGGTCAGTTTACTCGCAAGCTTAAGCTTGCTAAATCATGAATAAAAAAGATCACAATTGATCGCGAAATTGTAGCTTAGCCGGGCAGAGCACCGTATATACGATCGTGTGATAATGAACCGATCTTGCGATAGAAGAGGATCCACAGCATAGCAAGATTTGTTCGCGAAACAATGTGGGTGAATAAATTCGTACGACAACTTTCCTATTCCCTGCTGCCCGTCATCCCAACAAAGGACCGAATACCGAATCACCACTACCAAGCAATGGCACTGGGATTCGTTTTTGCTATCCCTTTTTGTATGACTGTTTCTACCGCTTCTCATTGTATTGGATTTTATGCACCATTCACAGTAGTAGTTGTATATTTTATTCTGCTTGGAATAAAACCTCCGAATAGTCCAATGGGATTTTTTGTTTTGCGTGCCCGCTTTTGAAACTGGACACAGTTTCATTATCAACACACCCGTGGCGCACACTCACCACTGCAGCATAAAAATGCATCCCTTAAAACTCGATTCAAATTTCAACCCCAATTTTGGTGTGTGAATAAAATGTAGCTCGTAGTGTGTATGAGAAAGGACGATGGAAAAATAGGATACGATGTCACAGACGAGGCTGTTAGTTCTAGGGAGAGATATATTCAGCATCCTACTGCACATGCACACGTGCTGCATTGAATGTGATTGTGTGCTTGTGATAATTTTTGAACGAATATTATTCCCATGCACAATGAATGCATTTAAACAGGAGCGTTTTCTAAAGGAACTTAGCATGCAGTCAAATATTGTAACAAAATCATGAGTGAAAACCGTAAATCATTTTGACGCTACCTTTAGAATGAGTCGAAGTTCAAATCTCGTTTTAATAAGAAAATACTAATGAAATATATCAAATTTATGCAGCTTTCTTTTATTGAATCTTGATTTTCATCTTTGAGAAGTAAAAAAAACAGTTAGATAAGAAAGCTATTTAATTTAACCTTAACCCAGTCCTCGCGGGCCGCATTAAAGACTCTCGAGGGCCGCATGCGACCCGCGGGCCGTAGTTTGGAGATCCCTGTTCTAGTTGATATTAGCCTACATCACGACATGCGAACGGGCGGCGAGTTGGTCTAATCGTAGACGCGATGGGTTCTGTAGAGGATGGACTTGGTTCAGTTCCCAACTGGACAGCGCGTGTCTTCATAGGAAAAGGTCAGCTATATCCTCTTTACGAGAGCAATGAAATCAAGTACGTCTGCACCAGAACACGATGTGATTAGAGAGATCCTTACTCCAATATGAACAAAAGAGCAGTATAATTGGAAACATATTACAATCATTACGATTGCCTGTGTACACTCTAGAGTACCACCTCTGTGTTTGTTGCTATTTTCTCTCATCTATTTTCCCCAGAACAATATCTCTACAAACGCTTGCAAATATCGACCAAAAACCACTAGAACGCATTACCAAATGCAGGAAATTCACACACAGACACACACATATGGCGAGAGGAGGTTGTTGCCATTTTTTGGACACGGTCCGTAGCATTTCATGCTCCACCTGGAGGGGGTCCTTGTGACTTTATCGGTGCAATATAATCAGCTCATTAAAAGTGTCCCTACCACACACACACATGGTTGAAAGACACAGACAGAGAGAGTATTGGGGAACTTGAGGGGAGCTTTGTTTTAACATGTTTAGCAACAAAGTGTCCTGTTGTTATCCTGAATTACAATCGGCCCGGTGTGGGTCAGCTTTTCGTTCGTTTCGTTTGCCCACTTTGCCGTGTGTGCGGTTTCCCCGGGGGCCGGTTGGAAATCGCGCGGCTAACTTGAAAGCAGCGCGTAGTTTTGGCGCAGAAACAGAAATCAACCAGCGTGCTAAAAATTATGAGCATAGCAGCTCCTGCTTTCGGTAGCCTTGGAGCTCTGTATTTTTTTCTTCCTTTCTACGCTGCGAGCTGCGCTTCAAACAAAATAGGGGGGGGAAAAAAGGATACAAAACTTCCGACCGACTGACTGACCGTGGCGCTCCAGCAGGAACAAACTCGCCGTGTATTGTGTTGCATTGGAAAATATATTTAAAACTATTTTTTCGCTCGCTTTATGTTTTCCAACCGTTTCCGCTATCTCTTTTTGATACTCATTTATGGGGAGGATTTTTTGCGCTTTTGTGGCCACCGTTTGTGTTGTCCGGTTTGTCAGGGGTTTTTATTTAAACTCGTTCTACGATTCCACTATCCTTCTTTTGTCCATTCTGCAGCTCCACGGCAATGCGATTGTGAGCTGGAGGCAGAGGTGGATCTCTGTTTTTTTCGTTTCTGTGTATAAGAATTATTTCCCGCTATCTGCTGCTCCATAACTTTCGTCCTGCGGGGCTATTGAAGAGGTCCTGTTGCGGTGCGGTGCGGTGCCAGTTGGTACGTCGGTTGGTGTGGAACGCTCGCTTGTATAATGAGTAGAGGTAGCAGCAACATAAGGCGTCGTTGTTCGTTTTGTTTGAGGTTAGCCAGTTCCTGAAACCTCCCAGCCCGTCCCCCTGCCCGTCCACCGTGGAGCAGCAGTATTTTGCGCTGCAATTGCAATTGCGCTTTGGATGAGGAATTTCTTTGGCTTGTGCAACATGCAAAACAAACAAAAGGACGGTACACAACAACAAATGCAAAAAGGAAGCGAGCATTCTCCTATCAGTCGGTTGGCGTAAAATGCAACCACTCTTCTTTTGCCCAAGATGATGCATTGTTGTTGATGAGGTTAAGGCTTTTAATTGTTTTTTTTCATGTGCCATTTTTTTCCTCCTTGTGCTTCAATTGATAGGTTGAAGAAGCCTTACTACATGAAAGGTTACGTGTAGTGCGGACAGAAATAAATGTTTTTCAATACCTGGTCAGCCCGAATCGTGTAAAGACGAGACGAGCACGCACAGCAAAAGCAACGGTTGAGCTTTCCAACAGTAAAAAAGCAGATAAAAATTGACTCTATTTTGCAACCGCTTTTCCATCGACCATTTCCTCGTGAGAGAAGGCTCATTTTTTTCTGTTGAAAATAAAGTATGAATGCAAAAAAAGACGAACAGGCACCACTCATGTAAGTAAGTAATTACATGACCCGCGCTACCGGCAACGGCAGCGGTCAACGGACCCACAGGGCAGCTTCTGGGCTGGTACGACATCGACGCCCTGTTACCCTACCCCATCAGCTAGTGACCCTGACAGGTCGGTCGGTTCTGGTTCAGCTGCGTTCACCTTTACCACCCGACAGGACACCGCGTGTGTGTGTGGCCCATGCTATGGAAACGCGAAGCTGGTGGCAAATTGGCAAATTAATGAAGTACCTCAAAGCGAAAGAAACATAAGCCCTCGCAACTAACTGTGGAAATGTAATGAAGCCCAACATGGAAGGAAAACAAACGACAATGGCGCAGCGAATGCAAATGGGTTAATGAAGCATCGGTGCGAGCATGTTTCATTGTGTGTTTATGTTTATGTTTGATTAAAAAGTCACCTTCCAACACTTGCTTGCAGGGTTGTTGGAAGAGTAACAAAAAAGGGGTAGAGAGTGACGTCCACATAAGAGCAATGCAGCAAAGTCCTTAAAAACGCTGACATGGAGCAACAGGCGGAGTTAAAACACAACAAACAGCTCAGTAAAATTGATTGGATGCATTATTAAATGTAAATTTTAAAAGATGAAAAACAATGGCAAAGAGATGAAGCAAAAATAATGCTAAAATAAAACAAATTAAAGATGAGTAAAATAAAAACAGAAATATGAAAGTAGTAAACCAAACTAGCATTAATAAAAGTAAAACAACAGAGTTAGCAATAAATTGATAAAATTGAAGAAAAAATAAGAGAATATACAAACTGATAAACATAAACTAAATACCCAAAAACAGGAAATTGAGAAATTATGAAATGTATAATTTAGGTGTCAAAGTACGAGAAATAAACGATTAAACAAAATACACACGAAATACAAAACTAGTAAACCAAACACAATAAATAACAAAGAAAGACAACAAAGTAAACAATAAATTAAATCAAAGTATTAGGAAAAATGAGAAAAAAGAAATGAAATGAAAAGAAATATGAGACTTGCGATTTCAATTTCAAAAGGATACGAGTAATACAATTGAATATGCTCCTGCCCTGATTTGTAACACATCGTTAGACACGCATAAGCAATGGACTAGTCAGTGCACAAAATATAAAAAAGATCAGAACCAATCTCGTCCAACTCCCAATTCTGAAGACCCATTCAGCTCACTTTCTTATTAAGATGAATTTCAATTGTTCGTCTTACTATTCGATTTCGATCCGGATGCAAACATACAGACAGACAGAAACACGCAAGATAGCAGCAAAGCGGGAGCATCTTCATATTACTTTTTTGAGGAAATTGTCGAATGAGATATACAAATCCACAGGTCCTGGTCCCTATTGTTGTGCACGCTCTCGGTACCCTTTCTATGTGCCGATTTCCCTTCCTCGTGCGTTTCGATTGCACTTTCCTCTGCACTCCGATGGTTGATACCAGCCAGCACCAACCTTGATGTGCAATTCTACCTCCCCCAATGTAGCATGAATTTCATTCTATCCATTCGCATTGAACGCCTGCCCATGGTGTCTCTCTCTCTCTCTCCCTCTCGCTGTGTAACATTGGGCAAACCATATTTTCAATTGCAATGACCGAAGGGACAGCAGAGGCTCTTGCACAGATGAATTGCTGGAATCGAAATGAAAGGATGCGCTCTATCGATAGTGTGTGTGCCCGGTCAGGAGGAGAAGATTCTTTACAATCATACAAACACACGCACACTCCACAAGCCTCACACGTAAAAGGACCTCAGGGAGTGGGAAATGGTACAAATTTAATTTCATGCTACAAACGCGTGTCGTTGCGTTTAAATATTCCTCGCCCATTTTTTTTGTTCTTTTGTGTTCGTCCCCAAAATGCGTCGGCGGTCAGGAAAGGATGCAAATTCCCCCCCCCCCCCCCACCATCTTCCCGAGGCCGCACGCTGTAAACCGTAAAACTGCACCGGTTGGTTTGGTTTGAAAAATGCATCACACTATTTGGGCCTGATTAAACCCATCGGGAAGGGAAGACGGGACAGACACGAGTGAGGATCGCGTTCTACGCGCGGTAAGGCTCGTCGAACACTACCACCACAGCATGCACAGGACAGCAACAGCAGCAGCAGCAGCAGCGGCGGCAGCAGCAGCAACAACATCGAAAAACCGGCAGGACTTAATGTTGATTGGCGTTTTTACGTGCCAGCTGCTCCGGGTTTCGGTACCTATTTTCCCTTTTTTCTCCCATCCCACCTTTTTCGTTCCTCTTTTGTGCACATACACGACCCATACACACGCACGCACACATACATTAGTTGCTCTTCCTCTCTTCGGACCACCCTTCACCGCGGTTCCATGGTGTATGGCTGCTCCCTTGTGCGTTTCGCTTTTAATGTCACTTCGCTGTGCTGTGCTGTCGAGTTTTCCCCGCGGGTTGTGTTCCTCGCCAGTTTCGAATTCACAACACAATCAACCAATACATACGCGTAGAGACACAAACGCACACACTACAAGCGCACGCAATCAAACGTGGCCATTTTTCGTAGATCCTTGCCGTTTGTTGGCGCGGTGATGAAAAGGATAAAAGAGGAAGAAGACAAAAAAGCTATATTGGTTAAGTCTCATGCATCATCGAAATGGGCTATGCGTTGCTTGATCTAATGCTGGCAAGATCTCGAACTCGTCACACACTAAGTCACAATCGGCTGACAGCTTTTGGAAGCCACAACTGCCAAGTCAAAAGGAGTTAAAGCAAAGGACTCTGAGTGCTGTAAAAGTAATTACACAAAAGCAGCTCTCTCTCTCTCTCTCTATCTTCTCCAGTTCAAAAAACATAAGCATAAACATTCAATTAAGGTGCGCACGTTTGATTACTACGCACGGCGATTGCTGCTCATCAACAGTTTTTTGTTGGTTAGGGCTTGTGTAATTTATATTCGTTAGTTAGCGCATTTTTTTAATCTTCGACTGTCTTTAATAAGTAGCATTTGTTGCAACAAATATGAGCATTTTGTAATCACAAACTGTTACATACGAAGCAATAACGGAAGGTTCTATGACTCATACAAGTATCCTTTTGGGGAAATCTCTTCAACTGGCGTTCCCATTTGCTTGGGAAAATAAAAAAGGCAATTAGAAACACTGAAACTCTTACGCCCTGAGCCCCTTCTCAAAAATTAGTCATTACAAAATCTGCCCATATATTACGCTGTCTTCAGCAGAACTTTGCCGGTCCCAAACTTCATTGGAGTGTCCCCGCTTTACATAATATTTGAAAAAAAAGAGGATGCATACAAATATGTCAAACAGAACGGGCAAGCGAGTACTAGAAAGGGAAAGGATCTTTGAAACACTTCTTCACCTTAAGGACACTCAATACCACTGGTTGATGTGTACTATCACGCTTACTCAGTACAGAGAAAGAGAGCGAAAAAAGAAGAAATAATATAATGTACCATAAAATATGCTACCTTTTGCATCGCTGCACTCTTTCGCTGATGCTTCTTTGTTCTTCATGCGCCATCTCGTCTTTTTGGGGGCAAATATGGGTCCAGGCATGCGTCACCCTTCCTTCGTCACTCCGACGGCGTGTGCTACGGCGGATCAAAATATAAAAACCAAAACCGAAGGAATGCTTCATTTCCGGGCATGCCCACTCCACAAACATACAGGAGAGGTCCTCCAGCGGTCGTTAGTTTCAGAAGTCAACATTTTTGGAGCATCCAGCGTTTGGTGGTCGCGTTTGGTGGCGAGAGGAATCGGATCAACGTTAAGAGGGGGTTTGGCTATGTATGTGTGGGGAGAAATGGCAAGTAAATCTGAGCTGAAGAAACAATGAAACATATACGAAGATTTACGAGATTCGGCGGGCAGATGCAGTTAGTAGGAAGATATGTGCTATTGAGAAGTTATCAGGTCTTGGGGTTTTTTTAGGAATATCTAAGGATATTGCGATATATATGAGGATATTGATGTGATGTTCTTTCAATAGAATACTTAAGATATCTTTGTATCTATTCTTGATGGTAGACTTTGAAAGAAAGTTAGATAAAAAGGCTTAACTTGTTGCTTATTCTGCCTTCATTCCTACAAAGTGTAGAGTCTCTACTGTCTGTTTAGTACATTCTTCATTTTTATGTGAAGATTGTA
Source organism: Anopheles gambiae (assembly GCF_943734735.2). Classification (NCBI taxonomy): domain Eukaryota; kingdom Metazoa; phylum Arthropoda; class Insecta; order Diptera; family Culicidae; genus Anopheles; species Anopheles gambiae. Next base: position 112,675,602 of record NC_064601.1, read on the forward strand.
TAGATTTTAAAAAGGAATATTTTATTTCAACAATTCTAATACATTCAACATAAAATCCAACAAAATCCTCAAAATCTAGAATTATTTTAAACGTAATTTAGCGCACTCTTACAACGCTCCCGCCGGCTGGCGGTCTCATCCAAGCGCCAGCCGTGCATCGAGCGGACATGAAATGCGTGCTGGTGTTGCTGCCGGAGACGCTGGAGAAGGAAGCGGGCGCGTGCGGCAGGCCCGAACGCAACCCGAGCTGCCCGAACTGCGTGCCGGCCGAACGCATGCCGCTTTTCGGCTTTCGGCGTTCGGATCGACCGCCGGCTGGCGTTGTTCGGGCCTGAGCATCCATTTCAAAATTGCCTCTCAAAGCGTGCGGATGTACGCCGTCCGTACTCGCGTCGAGTGTTGGGTTTTGAATTCTACCAGTGCTACGTAAAATGTGAGTATCTTGTGTGGGAAGGTTTAACCAGGAAGGGGAAGGGAAGGGGAGGGATATAAACACAACCACTTGGCGGCGGTGGTGCAGTGTCTTCCGGTGGCATAAGATCTCCCGTAAAAAGGGAGTTCAGGGATATTTTCGGTGTGTTTTGCGTGGTGTTTGTGTGTGATTTTGTAATACAATAACGGCAACTTGTTTTGAGTTTTAAAAATGGATAGCAAATTGTGGTTGTTTTAAGCGAGTATAGTGTATGTTACGCCAGTGTGTGATTAAATAATAATATTAGGATCGGGATAATAAGAAAAGTGAATTTATTTGAGAATAAGTAGTCTGTTAATTGTGTTAAATAGTGTTGCTGCGTGACTCTAGTGCTAAACAAGGATCAAAACTATCCCACAGAAACGTTTCAATGCACTAACCATCCGTGGAACTTGAAGCCCCAAGTGACGCTGCTGATCCCATCGAGATAGAAAAAAAGGAAAAAGGAGAAGCAAATAAAATAAATCGAAATGCTCTCCAGATGGATACACACAATTTTAGATCAAATCAATTGGCTCTAATCAAGCGCACACGAGACGAATGCTGCCGTGCGCCCTGTAACCATAATGTTGCGTCCAAGCATGCTTTGTGTGCCTTCGTATGCGTGTGTGTGTGTCTGTGTGTCGGTGTGTATTTGCCTAATGTCAGAATGGCCACCATCACTAGCACCGTTCGGTGCAAATGCGCGCGCCCTGGCTCTACCTAGGCCTACACTGTGCCACGACCCCAAACCCGGCTCCAATACGCGGATGACGTGCTGACGATAACGAAAATGTGTGATAACAAACCGTTTTAGCCGTTTTACACCGTGTGTGTGCGCGCCCGTGCCCCATTACGTAGTTTTGTGTGTCTGTTTTACATACGCGCAATGCGTTGAAAGTTGTTCCGGTGTGCTGCTGCTTGTGTGTGTCTGTGTGCGTTGGTATTGTGGTGCCGGTTTGCTCGAACGCATCGTGGATAGTGCGTGCGCCCTTATTAAGTAGGCTTTGGGAAACTAGGCTTTGTAAACATGGTGTAAAAAGAGTAAGAAAACGAAATGTCAACCACGGTGTGCCGCTCGAAGGTGTTATTTACGTGGTTTAGTCGAAAGCGAATGTTTAATTTTACAAAAAGGATTCTAATAGAAGTGCTTGAGTGTATGAAGCGAATAACGCGTGCTTTTTCTGTTCTGGGGTTTCTGTTCTGTTAGTGCGGGTGTTGTGAAACGTTTGGAGCATGAAAGTGTCCCGAAGAAGCAGCCTTGAAGTCTTCGGAATCCGTCATGCCGACACTCTTTGTTGGCTCTTCAGGATAAGGAATAAGTATACTTCTCATAGTGTTTCTGCAATTTGTTTCTGTCCAAACCTAGCAGGTGAAGCAGATGGCATCACAAGAAACGATACGATAGACAGCCAATCAAATTCTAGCGCGAACCCGGGCTGCTCCACCAGGTGCATTGAAGTTGAAAAGATAAATACACGCTGCCTGGGAACGGGCACACAAAGAGTTCCAGTCTCATTCAGAACAAACCATGATTAAAATTGTTAAATGACTTTATCAAACCAGCTCTGCACAGCTCTTGCCTGCCAAACCAACCAACCAAAACTTCCAAGCTACAGCTTAACACCGATACATCGTACGGTTGGAGTATTTTGATTTTTCAATTACGATTATGATGAAACGGTACCGATAAGCGGGCAAGGTTCGGTCCGTTGGAGAACCTCGCGGCGATAACTGCGTGCGCGCTTGCGAGTGATAACACCACACCTCGCGTCGTCCGGAGAGCGCGCTCAGAGCTCACACACAAGCTGTGGAACGCTGAACGCCGTATGCAGGAAGTGATAAATTCATAAATTTAGCTTCACAGCAAAGCATGCAGTAATGATGGCCCATAAGCTGGGTGAATGCACACAGGAAAACTGGGAACAACAACTGGGAAACTAATGCGACCTCATTGCTCATCTTGCTGGTGGAAGGTTTTCAGGCCTTAGGCCTTAGGCTTTTCGGTCCTGTGAAATGTCTTTCGATTGTTCGATCACATAATTCAAGCTGATCAAGCAAACTATCCGAACCGGGTCGGAAAGAGCTTCGAGACATATAGTACACACAAACACCGTTCATTAACCATTGAACCGCTGCAAATAAAATCCCAACCGAAACGGGAAAGGCAAAGAAACCTGAAAATCCCAAACTGCATTCTAGACGGTAAATGGTTCTCATCTTTCACAATGCAACCCAATACATAAACCACACAGTGTTCTTGTGTCCTTTACGCTCGCTTTCTCTATTCTCTCTTCCTGCCTGAAACGTTGATCCCCGGACGTCTGGGACAACGACGGCCTCTGTGTGTGTGTGTGAGTGATGATCGACAAGGTTTTTTGGGATTCGGTTTCGATCAGCAACACCTGGACCCCGGGAGGTTGGTAGAATTTGCTGGGAATAATGATGCGATGAGGACTTCCTATCTCTGATGGGAACCTCACGTGGTACTAATTCTATTGCCAGTTTTTCTGGGTCTTCTAGATTGGGAAGATTGTATTCTATGCTCTGTCTGAAATGCATCAACAAGATCTTGTTGAATTCGGGTCTGTTATTACATTCCTGAAGTTTCCCCTAGGACACACATTTAATGTCTTCAATATATTCTTCCAAAGCTGTGTAATGGCGCGGCGTTCTGCGCACTAAATTTGAGCAAATTCTCAAGTGCAACAAGGACATCAAGACGCACATACACACAGAGAGATATACACTCAAAGAAACAAGAGAAAAAGAATGTAGTACCACCACCCATGTTGAGTGTGGCAGAATAGGGATGTTTTTCTTCCTGCACTACACTCCGCAGTTCATTACACCCAAACGGGCTTAAAAATCTGAAGCCCCGGCTCACCCCTTTACCACACCCAGCTCCGGGGAGGTTCAAGTGCCTCTTCATCGGATATTGTGTTTTTCGCGAAAAATGCACTCGTCGTTTCTCGCTGTCCCTTCACCCCATACTCCCCGCCTTTTTGCAGCTGGTTGCAACTGCAAAACACTGTGACATAGGGAGTTGGGTACGTTCTTTTCCGGGGCTTTTTGCGCGTTAGCGTCGTCGTCGTCGTCGTCATCGTCGTTGTCGTAGGGATGGCACGTTTTTCTTTTCGGAAGGAAGAATGTGTGTGTGTGTCTGTGTCCTTGTGCGATGGCATCCGGATAAGCCAGGGGACTTTGTGAGTAGGACGTATTTTGGGGGTCCCCTTGGAGCAGAAGGTTCGGATGCTTTTTGGAGAGTTCTTGAAAGTGTCCTTCTTTTGAGGGAGAGGGGGGGATGAGTAGGTTGGAGTAAAAAGCACTTGTTATCTGATGGTGCAGTGCGTTGCCCTTTGGTGGTAGTTGATTTCGCGAGCACAGAGTGTGGCAGGCGATATAGTATGCAGCATAATGAATGGCATACTTTTGAGAAAGGGCACCTTTGTGTGCGCACTGCCAAACCTAGGAGCTAATGAGCTGCGAGAAGTGATACGCTTTGCGTTAAATATATTATGCGGAAGTGACAGTTTTTTTCTGCTAACTGACACTGAAAATAGAAGATCCAATCTGGAGTCAACTTCATGTTATCGTATCCTCTTTTTTCCGACAGCTTGACAAAAGATCGTCTCACATATTGAAAAGGAATCTGTCCATCTGTCACGCTGCGAACCATTTTGAGCGCATCCCGTACGAGAAGTTCATTAATAAATTCCTCTTAATCATCGATATTTTATATCCCAGGATTTATCTCTCTCCCTGTGTATGTGTGTATGTGCCTGGGTTTTTGAAATCATGGAATAGGATCGAACGTAGAATTTATTTCTCCATTCGTGTCCCGTCCCTTTCCCTGGACAGCGCGCGCAGGATAGAACATTTACAGAACTGCAAGACGTGGCCATTTTCTTTCTATCCTGGTTCGACTATTGCTCAATCTTTGATTCAGTTCCATCAGTTCCATCTTCCCATCCACGGAGACGGTCTTGGTCGGCAGCACGGTACGGTATAAATCAAATCTTACTTGAAAACTTCCATCCCCGGTAAAGGATACGAAGAAGCAGCGGCAGGCCGGTAGAGATTTGGAGAGGATATCATTCCGTCTTTTTGTTGTGGGTCGGTGGGTGCCTGCCCGGGTGTTGGACGCTGAATGGAATGGATCCGGAAGTCGTGTGGTGCAGCAAAGCGAACTTGCTACTGAATGGGAAGAAAACATAAAAAAAACTTCCTCCGGCGTGAGGGGTTCCTTCAGCAAAAGGGAACTCTTGCTTCCGCCTTTTGATATCTCTACGTTCGATTTGCCAACTTCTGGCTGTCCGCTGGTCCTAGGGTACACAAGGTGACACAGGGACGACAGGGAAGGCATAAAAAAGAAAGCACCAAAAATGGAAACGCTTAACGTATAAAGAACCGTCCAACTTCTCGTACGGCACTGGCCAGTGTTTGTCCGTCTGGCGTTTGTTACTGCTGCTTTTTTCTTTGCCTAACGCCGCGTCCTGCAAAACATTCTTTCCCTGTTCTTGGACGCGGAACAAACAGAGCAGATCAGAGCTCTAGCAAAAAGAGGACGATGGTTAGGATAGAGGAAATAACTGTCCAATTGGTTTGGTGGATAAAAAACAGGCGAGATGGTGCTCTTGGATGCCAACCGCGTGGATCTACGATTCAAAAACAATGCCAAACCGTGACAGCCTGGGCTGCAGGCTGTACTTACACACACGCAGACACACTGGAATCGAACGGCAACTTTTGAAATAAATTTTAAAATTGCTCTCCCATAAACACCCTTCAAGTCGGTTGTCTTTGTACGGGAGTGGTATACTTTTCCACTGGTTTCGCTTGCCCCACAGCCACAAAATGCGAGGTACTACTACTGTCCGGTTGAAAGATCCGGCGAACTTTTTCCTTTCGCACACCAAGGAGATGATTTTTACTTTGTTTCAAATTCTACTTTTTCTCTCACCTTTTCCCGTACTTTTTTGTCGTTGTTGTTGTTGTTGGGAGGCATCATTTCTTTGGTTTGCGTTTTTGGTGGACAGTTTGTGCTGTGGTGCGTTCTTTCCCTCTTTTTATTTCGTTTCGTCAGCAAACTGTCAGCAAAAATAGGTTATGTTTGTTTGTGTTTGTGTGTGTGTGGTACACTACTGTTTCACTACCAACTTCGACTTTGGTGGTTGTTTGCTGGCGATAACTTTTTCTCTCCTCTGTGGCGATGATGGTGAGCTGCATTTGCCGGGAGGAATTGTGGAAACAAAAAAGTGCTTCATTTGTGGAAAAAAGAAATAATAAGTTGTTTGGTTGTTTGGTGGAGAAGTTGGACAAGTACAAGGTACAGGAAGTTACGAATGAAGAGAATATCACAGAATTGCACAACGAACACATAGAATAGTTGTGAGCGTAGTAGACCAATGGTGAAGAGAAGAATGTTACTAAACATTCACTAACTATTTCGCATTTTGTGCTTTTTATCAAAGAATTAGCGATACTCTTCGGTGGTGAAAAGGTGGAATAGTAGTTGGTTATATTTTAGTTGCACTCATAACGCTCTATTGCCAGAGTTAGGACACATTTGAAGTTACACAAACACATCCGGGGATTTTTTGGGTGAAAAACACTCATAGCTTAGTCGTCCGCAGCAAGCAAGGTATGTGTGTTTATATGCACAAACAAAACCCGATTCCGATTCCGTTTGATGTTGGTCGTTGTTCCGGTGACTCAACAAGAAAACAGTCAACCTGATATCCGTGTGGTAACTTTATGGCATCCGTAGTACCACGACCTGGCGTGGTGTGGTGTTGGTAAATTCTGTTACTCATTCCCAAGCGGATGGAATGGATGCATCATGCGGCCGGGAGAAGAGAACCTCGTACCCTTGCCTTATCGAAGCCTCGAAGTGGAATGGTTTGGCACCTGATAACAGACGCGTGAAAAACGCTCGCTCTCTTTGCCCGAGAGTTGAGGGCCTTTTTTGGAGATGTCCCACAGTTAAAAAACACTGTCCCACAAATTAGTCGCACAAGACCGAGAAGACGGGATGAGCGCGGCCTACTCATCAGCTCCAGTCGCTCATGTGCGCGAAGAGAATTGGCGATATCGTCACATCGCGCCCGCCATTTTTGTGTCGAGTCATTGGAGACGATCGTTTGGTATTGGAGATTGATGCGATTTGCGTCGGTTTGGGTGGCAGTATGGCATGGCCACTTTGCCTGGAATAAAAAAGTCAGCTCAAAATAAACAAACATGTCCGTGAACGACAAACTGCGCGGCCGCTTGCGATAAAGCGAACCTCTTATCGCGAATGCGTGCGTTGAATATGCTGATATTGAGCAGATAAAGATAATTGGTGGTGGCCCTGGTGGATGGAGCTTTATTTTTAGTGAACTACAGGTACGTCAGTAGGCGGCGAGCAGCGTAATTAGGAAAGCCATTCGAGCAGCTCGTCGGTGTGAGTAATCCATGTGTGCGTGTGTGTGTGAAGAGAAAATTAAAATGAAAGGAAAATTTCATTTTCTTTCTCATTTTGAGAAATTGACTAATGAGTGCGTGGAGGTGGTAGTGTGCTCGTAGTGCGTAAAGAAAACAACCGTAAAACCAACCTATCACGCGACCCACGCGCGCAAAAGAGAATGCCGCTCAAAACCAAAACAACGGTACGCAAGGAAGTGTTGTGTTGCGCTGCATACGAAACGTTTAATTGTGTGCAGTTGCCCATACTAATACACACGCAACTCACGGGCTCATACATTGATTTGCGCTTGGAAAAGCGTTAGTCAGCACGCCATTTGAGTTGGCGTTTTTCCTGCTTCGTCATCGACGCTACTTGTGGCATGGTTGAAGCACACACACACACACACACACACCACGCAAGAAGGGAGGTCCACCGTGATGCATCGCCCGAAGGGAGCTTGGGGAGCGGGAGCGATGGAGATTGAATTGCGTTTCGCTTTCCTTGTGCCACCCTACCGATACTACCCGGCGCAAGTGGTCACACGTGCACCCGTGTGCCGGCGTAGCTAAAATCGATGCAAGGTTTGGCGGGAAATTGGAAAAACGCTCGTCGCTTGACGTCGGAAAATGAGAGACGATGGAAGCGCGGGCGCCTACCAACCACCACCACAACAACCATCATCGTTTGGTGTTGGTGTGGTTGTGTCTGTTTTGGAGCCGTGGAAGACGAACCAAAATACTGTTGAGCAAAAAAAAAAGTTCAAGTTCAGCCATGTTTTGTCTTCGGGTGTTTTTTGGTAGAGGGTGGCCGTACCACGACGATGAGGCCGACCGATGTTGCCGACGCCAGCCCGACACTTTCGCTTTCGTCTTCGGGCGAGGGGGTCTTGCACTTCTGCGTGTCTGTGTGTGTTGTGAAAAAGAGCGGGAAAGTTAGAACACCGAACAAAAAGCACGACTGAATCCACAGCGGGCAGGTTATATGTTTGCCGTACGCCGATGGTCATGACAACAAGTTGCCCGTGGAGGATATTTTAAGGTTCTTCCGGTGATTATGTCTTCCGGGCGATACTGTGAGTTTGTGGCATAAGGAAGGAAAGGTTCGTATTGCAAGAAGTTTGCAAAAATCAGAATAATGGAGCATTCTTGGATCCATCCGGTTGTGGTGTGCATCGAAAGGAAGTGGACCAGACTGCTGTGGGTTTATGTTACAGCCAGTGAAGCGATAGCGAAGATATGCAAGCACAATCATCCTACTGTATGTCACGTATCATTTGGTCAGCAGTTGTTTATCATATTCCAGAAATAGCTCCAAGTAGGAAACCTTTACTCCAGAATGATTCAATTCCACTTCCACCGATTTGCATTACTAACATCGTTCTTGCGGATGTGGACCCCGGGGGAGACTCGCGAAGAGATTAATTTATGGTCGTTTTCGCAGTCAATTATACAATCTTCACCCAGTTTTAAGCTGAACTTAATTACACTGCTTAACCCGTGTACCGTGTCTGGACGTTCCAAGTAAACAAAGGGACTCCAGTGGGTCTGTTCGGTAAACAGTTCCTTGTCAACTTCCCGAACAAGGACATAAAACACCGCAGTAAAACACACACACACCAGACGAACCCCCAAAACCCGACTATAACGTGACCTGGAGCCTGGGTGTGGGGCTCTGAATTCGGGAATCGGGATTTTATCGTTTGTTTATGGAAAGTTTCTGACCCTATCCATGTTGCTGCGTCCTTCCCCAAAAACAAAAAAAGCCACACGCTATATCGGTCTCCTGATCGATGTCATAATGGCGAAAGATAGACGTCTCGCGATTGTGTAGCCTGATTTTTTTCCCCATCCCAGAACGTTTTTCTCCCTATTTTCCCGGGGTCCCATTCTCCTGCTCTTCCTGCTCTATGGGGAGACCAGTGTTGGTAGTCGTTAGTGCACCACACACACACCCGTGGTTTGCGGCCTCGGTCCGCTGGGTTTCATGATAACGGCACGTAAATTATATGCTCACGTTATTGATATGAGTGCCATAAACATTCAATGGCACAGTCGGCACCGATTTGTGGGTGGTTGGGAGGGGATCTTTTTTTTTTTGGTTCTTCGTTTTTGGTCGGGAAAACTGGAGCATGGTCAGGCCCTGCCGATGCCGGAAGTGGTCGCGCATGAGGTTTTCCCGCAGGATCCGAAACGAAACATGTGAACGGTAAATAAAAGAAAAAAAACGGGGGAAACTAACAGGCCCCCACCGTACATAATCCTTCGGGCCAGGAATTGACCATTTTTCGTCGTGACAAAAACACATACATACACAGCCACAAGACTCGGGAGCGTTTGGGGAATGGATTGTGGTGTGTACGAATAAAATATCAATTAATCTAAATGGTTGTATTTGGACGATTTATATCCGGGAGCCAAGTACTACCAAAAAGCACACGCACACACACGCACACACCGTCACAGGGAATGGACAAGGATGCGTGTGGTGCGGTCGACAAACATTATTGGCCGGTGTGTGTGTTTTTTCTCTCTCTCTCTCCCGTTTGTTCCCGTTATCGGTGGTTAAGGGTTTCCGGTGCGAGATATCGGGATCCAAGATGAAGAACGAGCTCGTGTGCACGTCAGCAATATATTATTGTTGTTTGTTGCTGATTTTCGAGCGCAAGATATAGGTGAAACCTTTCCCAGTTTGTTTGAAAATCGTGTACCAGCAACAGCAGAATGCTGTTTGCACGCGCCCTGGAAGTGAATTTAAATTACCCACTCAAGTACGCTTTATTGTGGCGTTGCTTTCACTTACACACGACCTCGCTCGCTCCGCAAAGGGAGCGCGACAATTATGGCGTGGCTGCAAAACCGTCCTCCGATCCCGAAGGCTACGGATAATTAGCAAGAATGTCTTTATGGCACCCGTATAAAGGTCCCGTTTCGGGCGGGCTGGATCATAAGCGGCAAAACGGCGCAAGACGCAAACCGTGAACCCGCTGCAACGAACGGTCCCGCGTACGTCCTTGAATTATGAGAGCGTCTTGGCACCAGGCGGAAGGCTCAAAACATCTGCCCATTGGTTTATTGGTTTCCCATTTGCACAGCCAGCCTGATGTGCGCTGGTCTGGCGCTGGGGGCGCCCGGGAAACTGGGGCACGGGACAATCGTGTGTTAATTGGCCATAAATCGATGAGCAGGCAGGCAGGCAGGCAGCATTAACTTTTTCGTTCGCTGGTTTTTTATTCGCGACCAATACGCCCGCAAGACGAGATAAACGAGCGAGAGAAAGTGAAGACGCTAATGTGATGTCATAATTACTGTGATGTTGGCTCTTTTTGTGCGTTTTGTGTCGCGTTGTTTTGTTTCGCGCTTGCAGTGGAAGTGGATGGTTGTAAAATGTCGGTTTCAAAATGTATTAAAAGGAGCAATTTATTTGCCAGATGATGTTACTGTGGTACGCGGGCAATAATTTACAAAGCAATAACTTGCCGCTTTTATGCAGTCTTTCAACAACAGCGCTTAAGGAGCTTTTCGCCAAATGCAAACTTTACGTGCTGAATGATCAAAACATTTGTTTTTTCACTGTCTGCTTTACATTACTTTTGCCAAGAGTATAGTTTTTGTGTTGCTTTTAGTGTTTCGTTCGCTTTTACTAGCCTTAGGAAAGTTGTTTTCATTTGGAGAGAAAGTTATTCTCCTACTTCTACGTTCGTGCTTGAGCTTTTCTTTCCCGGAGCGATGTTTAAGAACATCCTTCATTGCACTGTTGGCCGTTTGATGAATTTATTCTCACTTTACAACTCCATTCGTTTCAACATTTTACAGTATCGATACGCTTGTTTCACTGTCGATACTCACAAACAGATGAGAAAATTATTTATGAATGAAACTAAAAACAAGAACCAAAACGTAAAGATCGTTCGTAGAGTTACATTTTTGATATAAAAGGAAAATAAATGAAAAAATATATAAAAAAAGTCAGCAAAAGTAACAAACAGATCGAAATAAAATATGTAAGAAAAAAACACTGCTAGCGAGAGAAAAGAGAAGTATCGGAAAAGAAAATACTACGTACAACAACAACAAAAAACTGTTACTTTGCCATCGGAAACGGGACTGTGGAAAAATTATTCAACTAGCCCTAGCTCTCCCCCAGCCAGCCAGCCAGCCAGCCAGTCCAACCCAACTCAACCTAAACCCCCCCCACCAACCAACCGGTAGCCGGACCGAGAGGAGAAAAAAAAAGCATACCATGGATCGGGAAAAAGCGAAAAGTTTTATAATTTATTTCGAAACTTTTCATGAGCTTTTTATTTTTTGGAGCATTTTGTTTTGTGCTCTGTGTGAGTTTGAGTGTTTTTTTTTTGCTGCTGCTGTGTGTTGTCGTTGCTATTTCTTCTTCCCTGTCTCCCCCTTCCCCTGACTTCCTGGTTAACTGTGTCCTTCGTGACTGGTTTGTATGCCTGTGTCTGTGTGTGTCTACATGTCAGTATCATTCTTGCTCGGGGATTTGGAAAAAAATCGAAACAATATAAAATAAAGTATTACTCAACAACTGCAACAACGACCGAACGCAAAGCGGGCGTCTCTGAGTGGCTGTGTGCTGTGGGTGAGTTCGGTTTTGGATTTGTGTCGGATAAGGCGCAGAGGCTTTGCGAGTTAGAGGGATTAGATTAATAGAGCGCCGAAGAGCTCTGTGTTGATGGACGTGCGCGAAGTTTTAAATGTTGTTTCGCAATAATTTGCCACTTTTCACTACACTTTGCAAGTGTGAATTTACGGGAACAAGATCAATGCGCGGGAGAGATGGGAACCTTTTCCTTGTATTTCTGGAGCGATTTATAATATAAAGCACAAAACATAATCATTCCTGTTCTCCTAGAACAACGCGAAAAGTGTAAGGACAGTGTAAGGGCAACCTCTTTCGTACTTCATCGGGCCCGATTGGCCCCGGTGTTTGATCGGTGCGAGTGGTAATAGAAATAAAATCTATCAAAAATTTACATTCTACTCACTGTGCGGTGCGTTGTGATAACGCTTCCTTGATTTTCACTTCCACCTCGACGATGCGTGACCCACCGTCGGGGGTGCGGGGTTCAAGGTGCGGGGAAGAAGTTATTTGCGATCCCCGTGTTCGAGCCGCGCGATAGAGTGGAAAGCGATTTTCATCTTATCGCCACGGAATGGCTCAAGAAGACTCGACTCGAGCTGGAAACTCTTTTCTGGCGCACGAACATCCTTAAACCGGGCGGCGCGCGGTTCCAGTGTGACGATGGGTTGTTTCTTCCTTTTTTTGCCCTTACTTGCTACTACAACGCCTTGGAACGTGGTTAGACTGCGAAAGACGTCGCGGAGGTCAGGAACGCGTCGCGCACAAGCAACATTTACGGCACATTTTCATTTTCGCATGTCATCCCGGCCCGGTTCGTCTTCCGTCGTCGTCGTTGTCGTCGTGGTGTGACAGCGCGCGCCTTGCCCTTGCCCAGTGCAGGTGGATTTGTATTCCCTTTTTTTAATATTCATGGCTGAATTCACCTGAATTTGATGATGTATTGAAGCCACGCGAAGGTGTGTCTGTGTGAGTGCGCGTGTGGATGGATGGGCGAAGAAATTGGACGTGAACGTTCATCTCGATTTGGCACCGGCGGGCGGGAAGTAAACTTAACGGCGCGCGGGCTGTGTCTCTCCTTGCCCGTAAGATTCCGGTCGGTGACGACTGGCAATATTTGCTTTTCATGACTGGGATTACAAAAATCGGGAAGCGTCGGCTCCTTCGCACGACAAAAAGGGACGCACGGGCGCTTCCGTGGCCCTCGGTGGCCACAAAGTAAGCAAACAGTCGGTGCGCGGTGATGTTCTATTTGTTTTGTTGGTTGGAGGGTGTAAAAAAGAGGCCGGCAAGAAAAAAAAAAGAATGGTACTCGAAATTGCCAACCGTCGAACTTGTCGTGTCGGCTTTCAGGCTATGGAGTAGTCTTTTTTGGTTGGAATTTTGTGATGGTTTTATTTCTTTCTCAATTGAATGTTTTAAGGTATGAAAGAGATAAACAACAATTTTGTGCTTAATTTTTGAATTATTGCCTTATTTAGAGCCTTATTAGAGTTTTAAAGTTTCTTAAATTTGATCTGCAAAAAAAGATATGCCACCTCCGATAACGAAGGTGGCAAACGAATTGGCCTCCAAAAAGAGACCACCGAAAAAAACTCATTTTCATCGTCCTTTTCCTCGTCACAAGACTACAGGAGACACCTGAGCCGGGTAAGAAGTAAAGGGACAACCAAGCACCAAAATAAAATATAAAAAAAAAATACACAACGTTTAAGGACAGACGAATGGGCTTTCCTGCAACGAAGAACACGCCCGAGAAGCACGATGAAACGCGGGAAAATAAATTGTAAATTGAAAATGTAACTCATGCGAAATATTATTTCTGAAATTCAATTTTTTGTTGTTGTTGCCGTTTCCCTTAATGCTGCAATGTCCTTGATCGGTGCGTGTCTGGTGTGTGTGTGGGTTTGTGTCGCGGCGAAGGTCGATTTTCCGATCCTTAGGGTTTCAGTTCAAGGGAACGTCTCGGCAGAGCGCATGGGATGTAAAATGTTGCGCAACTATTCATTATCCTTTGCACCATTACCGCAAGATGCAATAAAAAGTGGTTAAAATGATGGCACTATTTGGATGCGAAACCACCCAATAGGTCGTACTCGTATATGTGCGTATGTTGTCGAAAAGTTTTAATCCATTATGGTTTATGGCGACACGCTGCGAGTGCATAAATCATCGCCAAATATTACCCCAAAACGGGGGAAATGTTTCTTCCTTTCCAATGAATATGTAACATAAGGAGCGTTTTGCAAAAGTCTTGCTGCAAAGTTGATTCAAAGATAGTTTACCCACATGCGTTCCCAAGACATACATACACACACGCCCAGAATTATAAGTAATTTCCCTCTGCGTGCGCTGAAGCGCCGAAAATAATGCATGAAGGTGAAATTTTAATTAAAAAATGCGCCATACATCATCTCCCAATCCCGACGTCCGTTCGCCGCACTAGTCGGAAACTAATCATCCTAAGTCTTCGGTGGGACGAATTTCAATTGAATATCCCCCTTCGCCTGAAGCGCGCCTGAAGATACACAAACAGCCACACACACACACAGCACAGAGCATAAAAAAGCGCGACCAAAACATTTGCCTATCCTTGCCCCAATAACAACACACCGGCTGCGGTGCGGTGTTTGTCTGCCGGCCGGGCCTGGTCCTCGCCCTGCGGAAATTGCGTTTTCCGCCAGTACGAGGCGTACCGTTTTCTGACACAGCGCAACAAGGGAGCGAAATCGTACCCAATAATTCGCCAAAAGTAATTCGCATAAAATTATCCTTGCGTGCCGTGCGTGCGCGATTCCGTCTGCCCGGGCGATTCCGTCGCCGTCGTCCTACTGTCTGGAATTACCAGCGACCAACGAATCGTAAATTTTCCGACTTCCATTTCCAGTGTGTATTAGCGCACACATGTGCAGTTTTCCGGGGGGGGGGGGGGGGGGGGGGGGTTTGTTGTTGGTGTTGGCAAATTTTTCGCACAGCACTGTGTCAATACCGGCTTTGCGCCGTGAAGAGTAGTGAAGCACGCTTACTCATCTATGAATTAAAATTAAAATATTCAAAAGATCTCTCAACGAACGTTGCGCTTCCTTGGGCTGGATGGAGAGCGTAGGCATAGCCTCCTTTGTGCGAAAGTGATCATGTTAATGTATACTATGGTTAAGAAAGTGTGTGGTGCCTCTGTTTTGCGTAAGGATGCTCGATTGCTGTGAATTAGTACCGTTTAAGACGTTGCGCTGGTCGTTAATAATGCAGAAATTAGAATTGCTATGAGAATAATGCTTCCTCCCCAACCTCCTTGAATCGCCAACATTTGTTTGATTTATTTGACTAATTTTTGCCTCCTTTTTTTCCTCCCACAGATGCAGTGGTCAGCACAGTTAGGAACGTGAAACCAAAGCCAAGCTGAAACGCAAACGCAAACCCCCACCCGCACGAGACGCGCCACAAACACTTTCGCGCGTCGGGTGCAACCAACTAATATTCTATTCAATGAAACTGCAACGGTTTCGCATACGTCAAGTTAAACTACTTTAGAAAAAAGTTTCCTTCGTGTGTTTTTTTTGTTCTTCTTCTTCTGTTTGTTCTTCGCCCCCATTAATTTAAACGCTATTTATGTATTTATCGCCGTCGTCGCTTAACTTATTTATTTATTTAAATTATTCAACCTGTTTGCCACAACAACGCCAACAGCAGCAGTAAAAGGCAAACGCAAAAAAAATAATAACAGTCAACAATCGTCAACAAATATTTGCTAGTTTAAAACTTACAAAAGTTACAAAACAAAAACGAAAATTTGCACCAACCATTCGCAAGCTTCTAAGTCCCTTATTCTTCATTCGCTAAGTAACTTATTCGGTTTGGTTCGAGGTGTAAGTTTTCTGTAATCGACAAAAGCTAGCACGCGAAGTAAAAATCCAGCAGAGGTCAAACAAAAGTGCATTCACGGGAGTGGAAGGCAACAGCGACAGTACAAATTATCAAATCATCCCCATCGAGAGCGTAATTAAAAGAAGATCTACCAAAAAGCGAAAGTCAGCAAAAATATTAAAATAAAAAAACGCAAACCCACCCTGTTTTCGAACGGAAAAGCGTAATTTTCGACAATAAAAAGAAAGACGACAAATTGCATCCAGTGAAAACCCATCCCGGAAATCATCCAGATCATCAACGCCCATCAAGTCAAGCTCAAAACAAAGTTAAAAGAAGTAAAAAACCAAAATACGCAAAATACAAAACACAAACCAATCAAAGTACAAAGTAAATTACAGAGGAAATATTTAAAGTATTTAATAGCGAAGAGTTTAAGAGAGAAACAAAAACGGATAGCAAAACTACACGAAACTAAACCAACAAAACACAACAAACAAACAAACAAAATCGTACCAAAAGCAATCAAATCGAACGAGAACGAGTGGTTCTCCCCACCCTGCCCCACGCAATCAAAGTGTTCAGGAAATCGTCGTCCGAATTCCAAGCGCCGCCAACCAAAAAATACGAAACCCAAAAAGAAAACAACTAAAATTTTAACAATTTACCAAAACAAATCTTGTACTTGTACAAAAACGAGCGAAAGAGTGCGTGCGAGTGTGTGTCGTGAAGTGTTGTATTTTTCGCCGGGGAGAAACGTGAAACGTAGTGACCTGCACTATTTATCGGAAGCAATCCACTGATCAGTTCGGTCGCGATCGTGCTAGCCTTGTAAGTGATAGTTCAACACGCCGAGAGGAGAAAAACAGCAAATAAATCTAATCATTCGAGACGGATCAGAGTATTTTTTATACGTGCAAAAGCAATTTTTCCATAGCGTGTAAGTGCAGTGTGTCGTTTACAATACCAAAAATTAATACAAATCAGCAGAAGCAGTTCAGGAAGCGCCAGAACTACCTCTCTTCTCTCCCGCTCAACTGCGTGTGTATGTGTATGTGTGTGAAAAGTGTCCAAATTACGCGGGTGAAGTGAATTATTTGTGTCTAAAAGGAGGTAAAATATAGAAACAAAAACAGTCCCTCTACAGACATTCGGGTCGTTTCCCTCTATACAGTGAACTTTTCGTTGTTCTAGTCGCGCGTCGCGAGTGTTCTCACGGTTAGGTAGAAGGAGGTGAGTGATAGTCAAAGTAAAGGTTAAGATAGGAAGGTGTGCATTTGAGCAACCCCGATCCCAGTGGTGAGTGTATGATCGTGTAAAGGACGACCCAAAGGCCCTCGCAAAGATGCCGCACGGCAGCAGCGGGTTGCGATTCGGAGCATGACCTCGATGATGAGCGCTAGCACCGCGGACGACACGACCCAGCAGAGTCTACCGTCGTTCACGTCGTTCTCCGCCGAGCTGGAGCCCTCGTGGGACTACTACGAGCAGCGTCCGGAGCGTTCGAACAGTGCCACGAACGGGTCCACCGATGTGATTGCATCGCAGACGACCTCTAACGGCAGCTACACGCGTCCTTGGGAGATGGACACCAAGGAGAATCGTATGGCGCCCCCGAACGGGCCGCCCGGCACGCCCGGGCCACCGCCTCCGCCCACCCCGAGCGGGTTCGATCATGGCGGCTTCCCGAAGCTGCCCTCGTTCCAGAGCCAGTTTCACAGCTTCACCGATCCGGCCATGGTTACGCCGGAACCGAGCCTGCCGCAGGTGACGGCCGTCCCCGTACCGATCTCACCGAGCTCCGCCTCACCCGGTACGGGCGGCTCGCTGACACAGCTAACGCAGCTGACACCGACTCCGCTGCCACCGCTGCCACAGGGTGGGTTTCACACACTGTCAGCGGTTAACTCGCGCCCGTACCCGATCGTACCGGCCGCTATTCCGGTCCGCGAGCTGGCCGGGATCAATCACCATCAGCATCAGTATATTGACGAGCGTCACATTCAGCTGTACCAACCGATGGCCACGTTCCAGGGGCAAACCATCCCGACGCTCGCCGTCATCAAGAAGGAGATGGTGGACTACGAGATGACGCCGCTCAACAATGGTACCGCGTTGCATCATAGCAACTTCCAGAACCCACTGCTGGACAATGGACTGTTCGCCCAGAACGGTACGGTGCACCACATTCAGCACCAACCGACTCAGCTGCAGCACCATCTGCAGCATCATCATCATCAGCAACAGCAGCAGCAGCAGCAGCAGCAGCATCAGACCACGATCATTCAGCATCAGCCACAGCTGCAGCTGCACCATCAGCACAATCTGGTGACACCGTCGGATCACCACAACAACAACAACAACAATGGTAGCGCAACTGGGCCGACCACACCGAGCAGCAAGATGGGCAGCGCCTCGGTCCGGCTGGAACCGGGCACGCCGGGCCAGATCACGCGCATTGACAATCGGAAGAAGGAGCGGCGGAAAATCCGTGCCGCGTCGCTCGAGTCCAGTGCCGAGTCGGAGGGCAGCGCGATGGAGATCGGCGAGAGTGGCAATCCGGGCCAGGTGGCGGCCATCTCTAGCACCGCCAACTTCAAGAGCCCGATGCACACGATGAGTATGGACACGGATGATGGTGGTACTCCGGGCGAGAAATCGGTAAGTTTTTGTTGGAACATTTAGGCTCTTGGGATGGCCAATGATTAACGTTTGGGTGTTTCATTGATACTTATAGACGAAAAAGAAACGGAAGCGTTGCGGTGAGTGTGTTGGATGCTCGCGCAAGGATAACTGTGGCGACTGTGCGCCGTGCCGCAACGACAAGAGCCACCAGATCTGCAAGACGCGACGCTGCGAGAAACTGACGGAGAAGAAGGTAAGCTTTGAAAGTTATCTTGAGTGCGTTTTCTGGAGAGAAGTTTTGATGTTGTGGTTTTCAAGAATTTTTCGGGACGAATTTTGGATCTCAATCGATCGCATGGGACACAGAACGATAGGGTTAAGGAACTCTTCAGCAATGTATACGTCCTGTAGGCGTTAGCCCTACGCCAAACAGTGCTAATGAATGTAGCCGATAAAATCTGACAACTGGAATTTTGGGCCTCAGGCATTCCGAGTGTCTTCGGAGCTGAACTCCCATCAGTTGAGCCACTGGCTGGGGTACCATCTGCCGGTTCTTTATCCCATCAAAAGAGGACATGAACAAAACAGACAGAAAAGACCGACCAACAGTGTCGTTTGCAAGCGATGGCTATCGCGCGCGGTTGATGTCTCTGTCTCCCCATGCTGTGTGCTGTGTGTTCCAATGACGCTCCCCAACTCAAGGACCAGTTAAGTTGCAATTAACGTGTTTTTGATGCAGTACAATTTTGCTCACACCCCATACACGTGGATCCCCCTCTCGCGTGATGGATTGCGCAGGGTAACGATCCAAATGGCAGTAGCAGTTGAGCGCGTGTGTGCGTGTTCCTGGAATATGCAGGGACGCCAAATTTGAGGCCACGCACCGGCAAATCCGAGGCGTCTTGCTCGGTGGCCTAAAAATACTCAAGACAAGTTGCACATGTGCCCGTTGTGACGGGTGTGCGGAGGTCTGCAGTTCACGCGATAAGCGACCATGCTTGTCTTCGCACATACACCCGCTGGTGCAAAGGTGTGCTGGTTTGATCGCGCAAGGATCGTTGGAGCTGAGCCGATCGTGTTTACATATGCGAGGTTCCGGTGGCATATGTGTTGCTCGCGCAGCCCGCTTGAGCAAACACGCCAACGTCGTGGGCATTAAACGCGGGCGCTATCAGTGCAGATGTGTGTTTGATGCTTTGGCTACATTCGCTTCGTTTTTATTGATTTTTCGATTCGATTCCACTTTGGAGCCGTTTGCACATTGCGATGGTGTACAGACACACACACACCGTGTTGGTGCGGGTGGTGGACATAAGCTGGGGATAAGTACTTATGGTGGTACTTGCAGCTTGTGCTGTGGGAATAATTGATTTTTTTCCTGCTCCTCCTTCTGTTTGCGCTCTGCCAGGCTGTGTGCTCAATGTGTCGGAGCCAGCTTGCCCTTTGCCGGCGGCTTGTGTAGGATCCTGCGGGGAAATAAAAGGCAGATGGTTTGGTTACAGCCGCGTTGTAAACGTAATGCAGCCGAATGACACTTTGGAATTTGTGGAGTGTTTTTATGTCTACATCATCCACGCATTCGCCCAGCATATGGAGCATGCTCGGGTGATTGAGCCTGCTCCCGGAAGTTGGCGTAATAAAAACGGTGCGCACCCACTGCTTCATAATGTTCCGTATCCGATCATTCTGAAGGTGTGTGTATGTGAAAGGAAGATGCCGCAAAGGCGAACCGTGGGCATAAAAATCAATTTTCACGCTTCGTCTGTGGCCAAGTTCCTAGCTTAGATCTCGTTTCTCATTAGCTTCATTTGGAAGCATTTGGTTAGTTTTGAAAAGTTCATAAGATGTTTCCATGTGGTACAATTACTATACCATATGCGTTCCATAAAACGATCCCAAATGCGAAGCAATATGTAGTTGTATTTCTTTCCACATCCGTACACGAAACACGCCACTCAGCTGTTAATTAGGAGTCTCGTTGACCTACATCTTGCTTTAATATGCTGGCTTTACAACAACTAAAAAAAGGCGAAGACATAACCCGATGATCAGTCTGCACAGAGCACAGAGAATCAGATAAGCACTGGATGGTAATCATGCGGGGCAACCGAATGAGCACAAATTTGTCGTCCAGCTGGAGCTGTCCTGTCTTGTAGATCGTTTGTAAGCCTTCTCCTGCGCCGGTTGCACGATCGCAAATTACACGCGCCCGGTGTGCAGGTGTGCGTGGCGGTGGCGGCCGTCGCACCCTGTTCCGTGGGTCAAACGGACAGTGTCAGCTGGTTGTTGTTATGGTGGTGGTCGTGGCATGCAGCGTTTCATTCGCTTCCGCCAGAGGAAGTCCTATCGCAGAGCCCGTAAAAACGGGGAAGTCTTTCAAGTGGGTTGGTTCACAGGTTTTGTTTGCGGTATTGGTTCGTAACCGCCACAACATCCGTCATGTTGCTTTGGGGACGGAACTTCGTTCATCGTTTGTTTGTTGCCAAAACGTGCATAGACGGGGCGCTCTTTTAACAAGACAGTTTGTTGTAGAGTTGCAAACAGCGCGTAAGGTGACACTTCCGACCCGTCTTGGGTTACACCACATTCCTTGCGGGACGGACGACGATTGAATCTTTTGACCCGTTAGGTGTCTTGTAAGGATTTGCTTGTTCAGGGAGGCCTAAGGAACTTCGGGACCTTTTGCTGGTAATTACGTCAATTCAGGGAGATTAACTCAATTGCTCGTGACAGGGTGCGTACAAGCGTTTTCCCGAGGGTATGAGTCACAAGTACATAACGGGCAGAAAGTTTTGAGAATATTTTTTCTCTTGCAATATGTGGTAACACTATCCTTTCTTCACCTTCATCACCTATTTTTTCTGTGCAATGCTTGATCAAGATATCGAAATTATGAAACGTTCGATGTGTACTTCCGGCGTACAAGAAGAAAAACCCTGTCAACCAATCCGGCTTCTGTCCTGTCGTCGCATTGCGGTTCTTAGTATCGTTTCTTCGCCGTCACTTTCCGTTTCCCCAAATGAAGGCAAGAAAGGGAGCTCCTTTCGGAGAGGAAGGAGCTGCCGCTTGCGTGCGTGCATGCGCATATGGTTCTCTGGTTTTGCTAATTTGCTCTCGGCGCAAATTCGATCGCCAGCAACCGATAAAGCACCGTTCCGGTGGACGACCCCCTCCTCAAAGCAACGAAACGGAAGCAGGAAGAAATGGATAAAAAATGATGCAAATTAATTTACTGAAACCAGTTCGGGCTTTTAATGTGCTGTGCAGGGACCAGAAGGGGAAAGGGGTAAGCAGGGAAAGGATATAAAATGGCCGCTTGGTATAGTGTGTGAGAGGCCAGACGGAACGAGAGGGGAAGGGGTAGGAATTGGATCATAAATTAACATAATAACAGTACGCTTGCTTGTCGCCGTCGCCGTTGTATGTACGATTGTGTCCTGTTTTTTGTGTGTACGGTTGTTGTTTGCTTCGTTGTGTTAGCGTAACATAAAAGTCCCAACGGTCCCAGTTTTCGTTTGTCGGGTACGGCTTCACGGCAGGGACCATATGTCACGGCTGTCACCTTTTGGTAAGACACACTCAATACGGAAGGATAGCATTTTCTCATGCCGATCGAAGAAGCTGTTGCAGAGCCTATACGCGCAGGCATAGTGGTGAGTGTTGAGGAAGCAAACGCAACTATCACGGATGATTTGCGATGCAACATAAAGTGACAGCGAGCTGTGAGTTACTGCGAGCGCGCGCTCTTGTCAGCTCCATTGACCTGGCCAGACTGCGGTGAATGTAGTCAGAAAAAAAAAATGATGCTGATGATTGGCAATGATTACAATGCTTGGAGCTAATAAATAAAGGACAATTGTACGGAGTACGGAGAGATGCCAACTGTTGCCAGTGCTCTCTCTCTCTCTCTTTCTCTCTGTCTCTATTCGGTCCGTTAGAACGCAGCGTGAATTGGAGAGTAGCAACAGAACGGGCGCAATTTACAAATCTAGGCTGATTAAAGTGTTTGTCGTTTTTCGTTTTAAATTCAATTGATGCATCGCATTCTTGCTTGCTGCTGCTTGTGGCAGAGAGAGAGTTTTAATGTGCCCCAAACAGCGCCCGGTAGTGGAGCAATGCAGTGAAAAGACGCGTATAAATGGCTGTTGGAGAGTTTTGGACGGTTGAGCACACAAATGAAGCATAAAAAGCGAATGTGCTGTTGCTTTTGGTTAGCAAACACATCTGGTGGGTTGGCGTGGGTTGTAGAGAGAAAAAGAAAACAACTCCTTCTTGTACTACGTTAGCGCGATCGTGCGCGATAATTGCAACGTGCAAAATGCAAACCAGCTGTCGCCCCGTTTTTGCATAGGAATGACGCAAAAAGGAGTGCGGAAACTTATTGTAATTGAACCGCAAATTCACACCTTCCTTTGGCAAGCAGGGCAAAAGGAATGGATCGTTCCCAAAGTGTTACAAATGTTGATCGAACAAGGGAGTATGTGCGTGAAGGGTGAAAGGGATACGGGTTCGCTGTTGCAGCTTGCATAAATTATTACACCCGATACGATAAAGCCTCCGGGTGAGATTAACAAAAGGTCCGGTTTCGATTTTTGTAATCAAACTCACTATTCTTCCTCCGATTCTCTTTTACTGGTATTGGTGGAGGTAAAACGGTGTAACGAACCCGATAAAAAGGAAACCGATTAGTGCTTTGTCAACGGCTGACCAAAGAAACGAAAGGGACGAATTTTGCACCATTCGAATTTAATTTTTCTTCGATTTCGTCCACTGCAAATGGAAGCCTCCGGAGTTTCGTTCCGGACAATGCATTTCGATTTTCCTCAAGCCATAGCTACATCAACACACACACAGACGCAGGCCACATTTCCGAACGCCATCTGATCAACTTTCTGCACCTCTATCACGCTCTGCGCGTCCATCCTGTTTATCCATTTGTTACAGCCGAATCGTCCTCTCCGCAATCCTCCCAGGGCCCTTTTTCCCAACTGGCAGGCGCTGCAAATCTATTTTCCAAACCACTTCTTTTTGCTTCCTTCTTTTCCTTCATTCGATTTTTCATACCTTTCTACTGTGTGTGTCAGTCTCTCTCTTTTCAACACGCTACAAACACTACAAACAATTCCCGCCAGTGCTTGGCTTTCCCTTTCCCACAAACGCATACAATTCTTGTGCATTAGTTTTATGCCATTCTATCGTTCTTCCACTGTGCTTGCCCGCTTTTGGTACGACGGTTCGCTTTTGTTTTCCTCCTCACCTCTTGGGCCTTTTATTTTTTTCCCTTCTCCCCCTTCGCGCCTCTGTTACACCGCTTGGGTTAGTTTCCCGCCAGCTCACGCGGTTGTCAGTTTTCGTTGCACATCTGTCGGTTTTGGCCGGGGTTCCGGATCGGATCGCCCGTTGATCGGCATTTACGGGCTGTTTTCATCGCTCTCTCAGTCTCTCTCTCTTTCTTTCATACACGCACAGTGTAGCTGCAGTGTTCCTGTTAGTTATCCTTGCCAGTCAGCCCGCCAGTTGTTCGCTTCATCCCTCCCTTTTGTAGGCTTTATCGCTTCGATTTCAATGCTCTGCCTTGCTGCTATTATTTTTATTACAATTTCCATTATTTCCACACATCGTTCTGTAGGTCTGTATGTGTGTGTTTGTGTGTTTCTACCACATGGTCCCTGTTTCGGGTTTGATGTGTGTGTGTGTGTGGTTGAACTTTTTTTGTGTAACCTAGAGCGCTAGATTGAAGCATGTTTCTTCAGCTTGTTCGATATGCTTCTTTTTTTTTCTACGGTTTCCCATCGGTCTGCGCCTTCTTCTTAACCGTCGTCGTGTTGCTGCTGTTTTCAGACCAGGATGCACATAAAGCTCAATGCACTCTGGGCGGTGGTTCATGAGACTTCTTCTGGCGGGATGAATTGTCTTTACAGGAGTTTAATTCTTTTTTTTTTGCATCAAAAAGGATGACGAAAGGAAGAGCCGTTTGTTTAAATATCCAAAACCCCGGTTGCATTCGGTGGAAGCTTTGACTTGGTGTTTTGGGAGGATATTGTTTTTTTTTTCTACTCGTTTCTTCTGCAGCTTCTGTGGATTCCGCTTTGCGCTTTGATTGCGCAGCCGGAAGATGCTGCCGCGCTCGAAGGATAACGATTTGAGTTTAATGACACCGGCTGCTGGATGCATGGGAACGTAAACAGACGGGAAAAATGGGGTTTGTGAGATGTTTTGGGACTTTGGGCTCGGCTATGTTGTGATTGAGTTTCGTCTTTTTTTGTTGTTGTTGTTGTTGCGTTGAGGCGTTTTCTTGATGCTTAAATCTGGCCCACGGGATGCAGCAGGCAAAACTGGTAGTGCCGGATGTGACCAAGGATGCATGTTTGCGCGATAAGTGTGAAGTGAAACCAAAAAAATGTATGCTCAAGCAGTGCGTGAAAAATGAGATAAAAAACAAAGCAATGAAATATGAAAGTGAATGAAGAATGAGAAGAAGAAAAAAAAGTGCCTGTGTGAAAATGAAACATACTAACCACAAAAAAAAAACAAACACTAAACCAAACTCACCCAACAAAACGTACTAAAACTCACTAAAACCCAATGTGTGCCACTAATCCAACCACTAAACCGACTACTAACAGACTGAGCATACTAAAACATTAGCTCTTAAGGGAAGAAAACCGATTACTCACCCCATAACAACAACAACAAACAAATACAACTAATACTGCATTAATACACTGATCTTACTTACCGAACTACTAATGTGTGTGTGTGTGCGTGTGCGTTTTTATACTAACGGATTTAACACACTAACTATCAACCACTAACTGATTGTGTGCCTGAATGAAGCGCAAAAGAGAGAAGAAAAAACATCAAAAATAGTGCAAAAATACGAAATAAATCGAAAGCAAGTGACAAATCGCATCGACAAAACTGCATCCTTGTTGTCCATGCGACTGCACCTAACCACTGCGCCCTTCGTTGTCTGGAGCATCCTTTGCGGGCTTGGTTAAGATACGGAGAACGCAGAAACAATCTTATACATTATGGATGAAATACAGTTGTTTCTGCGAATTAGCAGCAAGCAGCGCTGTTTGGATCGATTTTCATATGCCGCGCTTGGGATGCGATTTAGATGCAAAAGTGGGAAAGTGGGTGGGGATTGGTGCTGGATTTTTCGTCCTCATCTCTCCTCGCTAATCGTTGAAAATGGCAAATTTGCTTCCATTAATAAATTTATGCATTTGCTGCTGCTGCTGCTGCTGCTGCATGGCATGGTTTCCCCGTGTTTTGTGTGGGTGGGGATGTTTGCAATTTCACCCCGGTTCCTTCCCGTTGCTACCAATCTCTCCCTTTCCCTTCTTGTAGCTGCAGAATGCACTCTGCACTCTTCGGATGCATTATGGCTCGCGGTGAGGATGGGCAGCGAGGGGTCGGCGTTCATATAATTACCCATTTTCGAATGCATCGCCACTGCAGTGGATGATGGCGCGATGATGTAGCGTAAATGTGATGAGGCCGAAAGGGAAGGAGCGAATGGTGGCGATCGACGCGCGCCAAAACACTGTTTAGTTGTTGTCCCTGTGGGTGTGTGTGCAGGGTTTTTTCTCTCTTTTGTTTCGCTGCAAATTTATTTGTTTCGCGAGTAAAATGCATTGCAACGATGCACAAAACCTGCACAACCACCAGCACCAGTACCACCACCGGCTGGTTTGCATAGCATTAATTGAGCGCGAAACATAGAGGGAGAGGCAAACGAATCGATAAATTTCGTGCCCCGGTCCCCCCCCCCGACCTTCCATTCCGGCCACCCCAATCTACGCCCTCGTTTCTGCTTGTGCGGTTCGCTGCGCGCCCGTTGCGCATAATCGCACATCAATGGCAAATGGTTTTGGGTGGATTTGTGCCTGTATGCCTGTATGCCTGTATGTGTGTGTGTGTGTATTTATGCTGTCCAAAAAGGACCTTTTTCGGAGCGCGGAGGTTGCGGCGACGGCGGCAGTGTTTGATGATCGCGGAATCATTTTCCGGTCGGCACTCGGAAATCGTCCGGCTTTTTTCCTCCCCCGTTCCAATCCCTTTTCGCATCCCCTCCTCTCTCGCACATGGGCTTTGCTCTTGGAGTGCACCTGGAGTGTTGTGTGGGAAGGGGACGGTAGGAGGTGCACATTTTTTTGCATTTAATTCGGGCTTTTGTTTCTGGTTGCTGTGTTGTTCCTGTGGCCCCGGCGCGGTTCGGTGGAGCAAATTTTCGAATTCATTTCCGCCCTGCACCGCGGGAACGCGTTCGCGGTTTTACCTGGAAGCTCGGGTGTCCCGTACACACAACTGCACCACTGCAAATCGAATGCCGTTGTCTGGTATGGCAGCAGGACGATGTGTGTGTGTGATGAAATATTTAATTGTACCGAATTTCATTATTTCATAATAAAATATATATATTTTCGGAGCCGAAACGCGCTTTTTTCACGCGCAACCAGGACGCACACACCGGTTAGTCCGATGCAGCTGAGTGCGTGACAACTCTTTCCCAGTTGTGTGCTGGTGCGTTTGTATTTATTTTTGTGCAATACATTCCATTCTGCACGAAAGAAAAGAACGAAAATAAAAATCGCCGGCAAATGGATGAAAAACACTTCACACGAGTGGCAACTGGCTTTAGTGCAAGTACGAGCACTCGAGCCTGCATCGCAGTGTTGTGCGTGCCTGTTGGAAAGGGAACGGGGTTTGGGGAAATGGAATTGTACGATTGTGGAAAATTCGACAAACGGCACCGATTTCACTACACTGCACATGCAATCGCAATCGATGCAATCGCGAAACAACATTTGCCCGAGCGGTTGCTCCTCTCCGGCCGCTCGGGGAGAGCTTTGCGTTTGGCCTAGCTTGTGTGTTGTTTTCCTATTTTGTTATTTCTAAATCTTTTTTTTTAATATTGAATTTTGCTATAGTGCAATGTGTGTTAAAGGCCTTTGTTTTTGAGAGTCAAAATTGTAATATTTTTTGTTAGATTTATTACATTTTTTTGCAAACACATCGTTGCTGTGCTTGAAGAATGTATAAACCCAGTTTTTCAAATCAAGCACGCACGCATGCAATCCACCCCTCGTTGAAGGATGCGCTTTAGATGCACCAAGAAGGACCCTTACCGTTTTATTTACGATGAAATAAGAAGAAAGAGCAAAAAAAACTCCCGCTATAAAACAAAGCGACTCCTGGCAAGATGTTGTGTATGTATGTGAGGCTGTATTATACTCGTTTTCCCTGTTTTTGTGTGCGTGTGTAATGCGTGCAGTTTGGCGATGACGACAATCCTCCCCTTTTATGGTAAAAAATGCATTCACAATGTAAAATGTGTGTCGAGTGCGTTCATCTCATTCGTTTTTTTTCTGTTTTGTGCGTTCATCCCCATTCTACGAATGCGTGTGCGTACATTCCCACCCAACACCACCACCAACACCAACACACAGCTCGTCACCGTGTCAAGATGCTGGCCTGTGAAGTGGAGTGAACCACCCACTCCACTTCACAGGCCAGCATCTTGACGCGGTGACGAGCTGTGTGTTGGTGTTGGTGGTGGTGTTGGGTGGGAATGTACGCACACGCATTCGTAGAATGGGGATGAACGCACAAAACAGAAAAAAAACGAATGGGATGAACGCACTCGACACACATTTTACATTGTGAATGCATGCAGCAAGAAAAGGGCTGGGGAGAGCATTTTGTTTTGAATTACAGCACACACACACACACACAGGGAGGGAAAATTTCGGCTTCGGAAGGAAGTCCCCCGTTTTTGTATAACCTCATAATGCATTCGACAATGCAGAATGTCAAACGGGGAAGAGCGTAAACAATGGTGCACTTGTCAAAAACGCATAAAGAAAAAGAAGGAAAAAAAAAACAAAACACTCTGCCAGCAGGAGGAAAGTATGAAGAAAAGGGGGAAAACAAGCAAAACACAGTTTCCCTATTTTTCTTCTCCCCAGTGGATTTTTATGATTCAATAGACCCGCTGGGGTTGAAATTTTTGCAACGCTGTCTTGGGAAAAGGATTAAAAATTAGGTCAAAAAGAGTTGCTGCTTCCGAATTCAGTGCTTCTGTCGCTTTATTACTTGCAATGTTTCTTCCGAGGGGGGTTGCATGGTACAAAATAAAGGATATTGAAACAGGGGCTGCATTCCGTGAGATGAGATTTCCGAGGGAGAGTGAAAAAACTGTGCTCGTACTGCTGCTAATTGGCAAGGATGCTGCACACCGAAGCCGTTACACACTTAAACGAGCCTATCTGGTTTAATTTATCTGTGCTTTCTTGGTGCGAGTAGGAGAAAAACCTCCACCTAGCACGAAAGGAGATCCCCTTTTTCGAGCGAGAACCTATCAAGATGGCAGAAGGAAGCCTATTGTAGCTCCAAGATTCTTATCCTTGTTGGATGAAAAGAACAGGAACGAGTTATAAAGGGGGGAAAATGAAACAAGCTGGGAGGAAAACTATCTGGCTTTGATGAGAAAATGCATCCCGTTGTTGAGCCTTTATGTTACGTGTAGAGGGGGAGCGCCTTATCGGGGCAAATATTTGCATGCGATGTATGAATGGCGCACGCACGCATATCGGCCGCCTTTCTTGTTTGTTGTGGAAAGGAAAAATGCACACAAAAGATAAGATGATGGGGTGCACACAGCTTCTTGTAGGTGTGTGTCTGATGGAAAAAATGGATGCGTGAGTCCTGTTTTCCTAGTAAGAAATGCACTACAGGAAATGAGATTCTAGAGACAATGAATCAAATTAAAAACCGGAAAATGTAATCCAGATTGAAGCAATATAGTTTTTGCGAGATAATTTAATATAAAATAAGAGATTTTTCCATTACAAGCCCATCGATGCATAATGTATGAACTCAAACCGAGCCTTCAGAGCGGTGGCTGGGAAGCAGAACATGTGTCTGTTTGAGCTAATGGCATCAAGCGCAATCGAACCGTACCCGAGAGCGTGTGCGTGTTTTCCCGCAGGAAGCCACACTTCCGACGGGGTAGGGAGATCGTGCAATTTCTTCTCATCTTTCTATTTCGCCCATTCTTCGTGCCATTCCCGAAAGATCAATTATCTACACACGGCCCTTCCCCTCCATGTCACGACCTGCCGAATCAATAGTGCGCCTTGTGAATGCAATTTTGAATTCAATTCGGCGTGGTGGTGGTAGTGCTTATTGCTGTTTTCCCATTTCCATCCTTTTTCCCCAGTGCAAATGACACTTTCGGCTGCCAGGACGTTTCGGTTGGCTTAGCGCAGTTTTAATGCAGTTTTTGGCAGGCGATAGTGACATGTGTGTGTGTGTATGGTACGGACCCCAGAGGGACGCATTTGATGTGTCATTCCATCGTTCATTAATCACATGTGTTTGTCGGGTGAATTAGATGACAGCTGAATAATTTAGTTTTGAAGGTGGAGCTAATCAGCCGAAAGCGATGGGTGAAAGATCGATGGGTTGGGTTGAAAATTACGTCCGCATAAGTATGAGTCAATGCTACGGCTATGAGGCTGGATAACAATTTCCCTTTTTTTCTCAACTAGTGCGCTCGCTTTTTCCTTCTCTTTTCGAGTGTGTCTCACTGGTTAAAAGACATCTCGGAAGAATCTTAGAACCAGTCTTAGAAACGTGAAACTTGCGGTACCAATTTCGGTCCGCAGAAATAAACAATCCCACACTTTGTTGCATGCCTGCTCGCCTACCACCACCACAGCATGTGATTGTGTCATATTTTGCTTTGGTTTATTTTCCTTTTTGCCCGCCGTACGCTGTGTATGTGCAACGTGTGCTTTTGTGGAGCACGCGGCGTGATATGCCCTGCCGAGGTATTTTTTGGCTTTCCCTAGGCGAGACCTACCAGACCCAGACACGGCGACGACGACGACGAAAACGGTGGGCTCGCGCACAGGACAACAAATGAGAAGCCAACTTTTCTCGTTTCACGCTCACGTGAGCAAAGTCATTATGGGGTCGAAATTTATGACACCTTTACTCTCGCTCTCTCTCTTCCTTCACCATTTGCTACATGGTCTGCTACAACAGCACACAGATCCTTGAGGTGTAGCGGACGCGTCGCGGCGATTGTGCGTGCACGTCGTACGCAATTCTTGCAAGCACCAGCGAAAGCGGAATCTTGGCTAATAATAGTAGCTAGAAGATGATACGGAGGCAACAACGGAACGTTCGCTCTAATAAGACAGACAAACGGACGTAGAAAAAAAAAAGTGTGGAATGGAATGAGAGTTAGGGTATGGGGGGCATACAAAACCTGCCCAAAACCTATAACTAACGCAATACACACCACCTCCGCTCCGCGGGGCCGATTTGCAAGCCAGAGCATAGATGGGAACGTGCGTAACACACAGCAAAAAAAAAAAATCGGCCGTATCGCCACAGTTTTCTTTTGCAAATGGAATTTAAAGGCCGCAAAGAAAAAGGAAGTTGGAAATTGAAAGAAAAAAGTCCACCGAACCAATACCAGCACGGAGGCAAAGAGACAAAAGGGGGAATGTGTCCATTGTGTGCAAGGGGGTGGGGAGTGGTGAAAAATACGACCAGAACGGCTGTAATTTAATCTAACCTTTAGAATATTTAATTACGAATTTATTCGCGTTTTATAATTAGATTTCCTTTTCCCGTGTCACCTATGTCGGGGGGCTGGGGCTGGGGTGTGGAGGACTTGGGACAGCGGAGTACAGGACAGGACGTGCAGGACTATCCAGGTGAAGATGGAGCAGGTTTTGTTTAGTGCCACGTGTGTTTAGTGTTTCGGGAAATTGAATTTTTTCTCCAAAACCTTCAATAAAATATGCAATTGTAATTGAAACGCATCTTGTGCTCGCGTCGTCTGCGCGCGCGTGTGGCTTTTAGGCTTTTCTTTAATAGTAAAAAGATGTTTAAATTATGCTGATAGTGATACAATTTCAACATTTTATTCGCTCCCGTGCTTTGCAACGTTCTTGAGTGAAATGAAAAGTCATTCCAGTGAAAAGTTAGTGAGCGTGTGTGGGGCATAGTCAGAGAGATGCAGACACTTGTCTAATAGGAAAAAACGACGACGGACATTGCATTGACGATGACAGTTGTTCGTCCTCTTTTTTGTGTGTGCTGATGTTGTGTTTTTCTTGCTCTTTTTTTTTGGCTGCCGTCTCCGATTAGGACAATGGCTATCGTCCTGCACCGCGACTGCCTTCTTCCGACGCATTTCCGCTTGTGTCGCAGGAATTTCGTGTTCCCTTATCCATCCTCTAGACAGCAACTTCCTTTCTTCTAGCGGAAGTCTAGCGAAAAAAAGGAGTTTTCTTGCTGTTCCTGCTGTAACTTCTTCAGTTTTTTCTTTAGTTGTTGTAAAAAAAAGAATACAAAAAAGGAAAGCGGTACACTGTGGTGGCGCGTAGCAGGAGGAGCAACCCGAAAATGGGAAGGCGCGCAGGAGGACATTCTTTATTGTGGATTTTTGCTCTACCTCTCCGTATCTGTGGTCGCTGAGCTACAGCGTACGTCCCGTACGTGAGCCATTTTTGCCAAAGTTTTCCACCGCATCCTCCCGCAACCTTCCGTAGCGTTTGGTGCTGTGTGCACCTTTTTCCTTTTCCGCACGAAAGCGGCTGTGTCTGTTTCGTTTTGAGTTCCTTTTTTCTTTTCTTTCACGAGACTTCCTTTCGTTAGAAAACTGTAATCCTATTTTTTGTTGCTTCGTATCACTACAGAAGTGTAGTTGGTGTGTTTGTGTTGCGTTTTTGTGTCGGAGTGTGTGTGTGCGTCCCAAAACAAGGAAGAATTTCCCTCTCTTTACGTTCCCGGCTGCTGAAGAATTGTCACTCCGCCGCTTCTTTTTTTGGGGGGTGTTGTACATTCTTTGAATGCAAAAAACAATCTCATATTCTGGAGTGATATTTTTTCGGGAATGGCAGGAGTGACAGGCGGCACAGAATTAGAATCAGAGAGAGAGAGAGAGAGAGAGGCAGCAGCAGCAGCAGGAAAAAACAAAGTTTTAAGCCTGTCGAATTTATGACGTTTGACTTTGGACACCGTTTTGGTTTCGCGTTCTCACGCCGAGCCATGTCAGGTTTTGGTTTGAGGGTTTGTTCTTTGTTTCAGTACATCCCGTGTATTCCAGCGGGTTTTGTGTTGCGGGAATAAAAAAAAACAACAGCCTGAATGTCAACTGTAGGACATCCTGCTTCCTGGAACGTACAGGAGCAGGGAGCAAACAAACGAAAACCTATTAATTTATTTCCAATAAGCTTTGCTTAGCTTTCCGTTTTGTGTTTACTTTTCATTTTGTTTAACTTCATCCGGTTCGAAGGACTATTTATGCGAGTCGAAGGTATAAATGTACCTAACCTCAAATAAGTTATTATTTCTACCACAATCATTGCTACAATGAAAGTTCGATTTTAAAGACAATTTGTACTTTAACGCAATGGTTGACTCAATGGTATTTCAAGGAAAATCATCAACAGTTACCCATAAAGATTGATATTAAAAGCACCCAACAGAAATCAAAACAAAACTAACCTTCACCAACAAAGCCAAAACGGGGATTCATTGGCCTAGATTTTTACCCTTCACCAAACCAAAACAACCAAAAAGAGGAAAAAAGCCATCTCAGCTCCCCCTTTGCTGCTGTGTGGTTTACTTTAAATTTTAATCGCGTGCCGAAAAACTTTCACTCCCTCTCTTCGTTCGTCACGCTCGCAACCCCTGGCCAGCGGGGTTGAATTATCCACTGTGGGTGTTTTGTTCTCGGCGGGTGTAAGAAAAGGTTGTCGGGAGACGCTTTTCGCCCCGTTGGCTTCACGATAAGCAATCTCTGACCTTAGTATTGTGAAGGGGTTGCTACAAAACGTGTTTACTTACAGCTATTTTAGAGGTTAATGAGGAATTTTTGAAGCATTTCCCACGCGGTTTTGTGCTGGAGGAACATTGATGGAGGCGCACAGTGAGTGATGTGTAATAGCGTTTTGTATAACTGTGTGGAAATGTATTATTTTGTAAAATTTATAAACTACATATTCCACAGTTCCTGTATCTTTAGTGTCTTGAAAACTCATTGATGTCTTTCGAGTCGCACAATCTCGCTCGCTTCCTCGAATGTTGCTCGGCATCTTAATCCATCTCGCCCTCCGTTGGCCGCGTTGACGTCAATGCATTTCCCGTGTACTATTTGCAAGGGTGTTAGTACTAGAAGAAGAACCTCCCACTTTTTAGCCGACAAAAGCCTCCCTGCAAGAAATCCCTGCGAGGCATCGGAAACGAAGGCTCACCGGCCCACTCACGGAATGACCTCAAGACCTTTTCGCGCGCTTTTCCACTTATACCCCAGTGTATGTGTGTGTGTGTAAGTGGTAGGGTGGATTGCATTTGCATCGTTTGCAGCGTTAGTGCAGCTGGACGGCTCCACCCCATAATCATGCAGGAAACAGAAACCGCGAAAGAAATACAGCGGTGCGTAAGAAATTAATCATAATCGCGCGCACGCACACACTTGGTGCCTTTTCGATCCTTTGCCAACAAACTTACGCACTGTGCAAAAGAACACCCCACAAAGAGAGAAAGAGAGAGAAAAAGAGTGAGACAGAGAAGTAGTTAATGAGACACGCTTAACCAAGCGGAAGTTAATGCTTTTGTTTCATAAAGCGCTGCTTCCCTTTTTTTCTCTCTCTCTGTCTCTCTTCCTATATCTCTCTCGCCTACTCTCTCCTCATTTCCTTTCACACTCTCACACTCTGGGAGGCTTTTTCCATCACACACACACACACACATTTTACTACATTGCTCCCCCCTTCACAAATGGATGGAACGATGTCGAGGACGACGCGTATTATCCAAGGACGATTCATCCCGTGAACGTGGAGCAAAGCGCGCGCCTCCATCCGCCTTGTATGTGTGTGCTGTGTGCCGCTGTGTGTATCCTTTGTAAGGCTGTTCTGCCCCACGCACCCAGAGCAGGCCGTGTTTGGTGGAGCACACAAAAACAAGCCACCAGTTGGGTGGGTGGGGAGCGAAAAGAAGCAACAGAAAAGCAAGGGGGCCGAGATCCCAACGACCTACCCCAACACGCTGCTCGTTGAGGTGTGGGCAAGCGCGCGAGCGAGCGAGAAGTTGTATTGGGGGGGTCGCGCAAGTTCCTTCCCTCAAGGGAAGCTGCCGTGCTGGGGGGAAGGATGCTTTTTGTGTTGTGTTGCGTGTGTGTGTGTGTGTTTGGGGCTGTGTTTGGAGCGTCTCTTTCTGGGTTGTGGTGCGTTTTTTTCCTCTGCAATCGGGGTGAAATTAAAACATCAAGCCCGCTTCCCGCGCGTATCCTTTTAGCGATGCCGGAAGGCAAAAGAACGAACGGTGCGGATTCCATATCGATAAAAGTCGTGGGCTCTGTGGGCGAGGCTCCAAAAGTACAACCGGCTTCCTTGGTTGGCTTTCTTCTGTGCTGGTTGGGCGCCTCATTAACCGGTGGAAACCATTTAGCCCGCACACACCACCCACCAGGGAGAGTTCAAAGAACCTGCGTTGCTCTAATTAATCATCATTGCTCACAAACCACCTTGCTGTGCGGTTTTTGTGCAGCGGGAGTGCAACGGGAGAGCAAAAGGAAGGTGTCGTAGGGAAAAAACTGAGAAAGGATGTTGAACCCCATTTTGTATGCCATTTTGTGGGGGCATTTTCCTTTCCCCATTTATCGATGGGCCTGTATGTGCGGGATCGCTAATGTGGTTATGGGAGGTGTGGGGTGTGGGATGTTTCGAGCCAACCGGCAACCCCTTTTAGCTTAACAAATTATAAACCCTGCTTGCTCTCTGCGGGGCTAACATCGATCGACGGATGCATTAAGGATGCAGTCCTCTGCTCCACACTCACACACCCTGAGCCCATAAGATAATGAATCCGGGACACTTTCGGGGCGCTGGGTTATTGTGGGGAGGAAGGAAGGAGTGGCAAGTTCCAAAGGAAAACAGGAGAGCATACGCATAACCATTTTTGCCCGTGGTTGAACTCCCACTTCCCTTCCCAGGTTAATGCGCTGTGTTAAGTTTTTTAATGCATCGTTGAGATGATGCACTAGCTGCCCTTGCACAGTGCGTGTGTGCGTGTGTGTGCGTGTTTCCTTTTTCTTGCTTCCGTTAAATGAAAGGAGTGCCATTTCCCTGCTCTTTTTGCGGTGAAGAAAACACGGCGTGCGAAAGAGACGGTGCCAGCCGGAGCCATTTGATCTGCAGAAGACACATGAAAGCGTAAAGCGTTGGTGGTGGTGGTGGTGGTGCTGACGACGACCGTTGGTTGGTGTCCTGCCCGGTTGAAAAGTTCGAGTGGAAAATGTGCATTAAAAGGACTCAATCAACGTTCGATGCGTGCCGTGCGTTTGAGGCTGGCAAATGGAGGATGAGGTCAAGGACCTCGCTCTTTCTCTCTCTCTGTTGCTCGGGCTGTTAATGAGTGTTTGGCAGCGGTTGGAACATAAAGGAAGGGAAATGGGGTGTTATTTGCCCATGTGCCCGTGCCACTACAAACGAAGCGAAAATGCGCTCGAGAAATGCAATTAACGCAACGCAAATGCAATTCCTTCTGATGCAGTGATTATATTGCTGCGTTGCTGCGTTGCTTAGTGCTCTGCACATTGCAGGGATGTAGCATAAAAGAAAAAAATCTTAGCACGCTTTCTGGTGCTTGAACATAACGCTTAAACTCTCCATATTTCCAACTTACGCGAAGCGCAAGACGCGTGAAGAAAAATTACACTCCAGCAGGCTGGGAAGAATTATTTTTGGAACAGTTGTGTTCCGTTCCGTTGCCACAATTCCACTCCTCCACTTCCTTCCCGTGTGTGTTTGTGTGTGACAATTTTTCCGTTGTTCCGTTGTTCCGATGGAAATGGGTAAAAATGCCCCCAGCAGAGCGGAATTGGCTCGGCGCACTCAGCGCGCTCCCTGGTGCATCATTAACAGCGCGTTGAATGTCATCTATTTTTGGCATTTTCGTGTGTGTGCGTTTTAAAGGTGTTCGTTTCCTTGGCTGAGGCTCGGGTTCCTGATTCCTCGGGACCCCCAGCAGCGAGCGAGCGAGCAAAGGAAGCGTTCCGGTGCACACAAGAAAACGGGGCACAAGCGTGATTTTTCGGTCGCGGTGAAATACGATGCAAATGGGAAGAGATATGGCACGTACAGGCGGAGAGAGCAGCGACCTGGTGTGCGACGGCTGCTCCGTATTAAATTGCTTGCTGGTTAATGAACTTTTTTTTGGGTTTTCGTCGTTGCTGTTATTGCTTGGGAAGCAGCAGCGGAGGAGAATTGTTGTTGAAGGTAATTATAGTATAAGAAACAACTACAACTGTTCCTCAAAGCTGGCTTGCAGGCTTCGCTTGTGTGTTGGAACAGTTGGAAGAGAGATTGTTCAGCGGGAAAAAAACAGAAGGAAAAATGTGCATCTTGTCATGTTGTGAAATGTGAAAAAACCGTCTCCTTGATGTATATTTTTGTAAGCAATCACGCTTTTTTAAAAGGACATTTTACACGCCTCTCATACGCGTTTACCACTCACTCCCGCCAAAGTGATGCTTTGCTTGCTACCAGTGCTAAACGGCTTATAATTAACACACTTCAACCTCCCTTTGTATCCCACCGATGTTTCCACCGGATTGGCACAATTGAGCAATTAAACAACAGGCGATAAAAATTGACTCTCTCGATGGGACTCTCTTCATGGTTTTGTGTTTTGTTTCAGGGTTTTGTTTTGCCCCGAAAAAGGGTTGGGATTTGGTGGAAGTAAAATTGTCCCAAAAAACTGGGTAAAACACAATTGACTCCCCCTGCATAAGCGAGCGAGAAGTGGGCGAGAAAGGGCAAAGGCTTTTGCGGCAAGGGAAGCCGCTTGTTGACGGGTGAAAAGTTATGAAAAGGTTCCAGGACGGTTTGTGCACAATTTTGTCAAGGACGTATCGGCTTTTTAAAAGGTTGCTCCCGCTCCGAGGAGTGTAGAGTGTGTCCTTTGTGAAAGGAAGCTGAAGAAATTGTCCATTCTAATAGCACGCGGTGTTTTGCTCCCTCGTTTATGAAAATATTGAAAAGGAAAGGTACTTCTGAAGGAGAGGTTTCAAACATCGGCACTGGCTCGAACGGTAAGAAAATGACGTGAAAGCGAAGCGAAATTGCTTGAAGTTGAAGGTTAAATTTTGGCAAACACTACACGAAAAACACATGATAATGGTAGGGGGAAGCGATTGAGATTGGCAGCAATGTTGGTGCAGAAAGAGCACAGCAGAAGCTGTGCAGTGGTTTGGCACCCTTCAAACATCGATGTCGAAGGAAGGACGTTTTCGGCGTCAAAACAGAAACAAACGCGCCCCCTCACAGCAGGAAAAATCCCCCTCGGGAAGGTTTTGGCTCTCCGTTTTACGAGTGCGCTCGTTGTGGTGGTGTACAGTAACTGTGCGCTTGTATTGGTAGAGAGTAGGTGAATCAGCATCAGGCGACGATACTGCAATACTACCACACACCAACCAAGCACGCGTTCGATGGCGTGCTAGAGCGAAAGATTAGGGAAATTAGAGACGCCTCCGGAAAACTGTTCCCATTCCCACTGCTCACTGCTCTGTGCTCTGTTCTCGGGAGGGAGGGAGACAGGGGAAAGGAAATACCTTTTCCCGCTGCTGCCCGAAGCTACTGGTATTGAGGATGAGTTTCGGGAAAAATGGACGAATGTCAAGGTCTTCCTGCGTTTGCCGGCGTTTGTCGGGCGAGGGGAGCCGATGGGATGGGATTTTATGAGTTTTGCCTTGGTTTGCGCGTCCCGGAAGTAGACAAGACACGCTTCTTTTCCTAACCTTGGTCACTATGGCAACCGTCACTCGTGGTGTGTCTCGTGGATTTTTCTTTCCCCATTTTTGGTTGTAATCGTTTTCTGGCGTTTGAAGCAGTAGTAAGAGTGTGAGAGAGTTTGCTAGCCAGGGAGACGGCTTTTGTAAAGATGTCTTCGCGCGCAAGTGACACTTTTGTGTGGAAGAGGTTAGGATATAAAGTGTTTGCAAGGTGTCAAAATCACACAGGAGCATCGGGGAGTTGTGTGTGGAGGAGAAAAAAAATGTTTGTAATACAGTTGCATACGGGGAAAGAGACCATTTCTATACCAGTTTTAATAATTATGTCTTTTGAAAATGGCCAGAATATTCATATAATTCATTTATATCGAAGTTTCAAACGTATAAAATAGTTATGGTACTGCCTGTTACAAAGACATTACACAAAAATCATAATCAATTGAGCAGAAAATGTAGTCCTCCATCAGCATGCCCACTTTAATGCCAACCACATGTGTGTAAAAACGGTTGTATTTCCGTCGTCTTCATTTTTCCCTCTTCCTTTACGGTGCGTGATGACAGATGAGAGTCCTGTCGCTCGCACCACACACCAAAATGCAGGAAGAGAAGACTCACACACACACACACGCGCGGGCGTATCCTGTGGCGTGCGGTATCTGTGGTTTTGGATGCTTGATGATGACGGTGTTGACAAACTGCAGCCGTCATTTGGGCCGCCTTTCGTATGCAGCCTAGGACGATCGTGTTTGAGCGAGCACACACGGGTCTTTTTCCTCGTCGATTTTTCTGTCAGTGTGTTGTGTTGTGGCAACCCGCTTTGCCCGCTCTTCATTTGAATCCCATCTGCTGCGCTGCGCAGCCTAGCGCAGTCGAGAGCAATTGAATTAAGGTCGTCCTAGGAAGCCGTAGATTGTGAAGACGGAAACGAGCAGCGCGCACGAATGAGACGAACATGAAGGGCAACATGTAGACAAACGGCATGGCCAGAGCGTAATGGAGCACTGTGTTTTTCTGCTGTTCCTTTTTGGTGGTATGTTTTGTGGTTCAACTGCAGCTGCTGCTACTAATGGTTGTGGCATGCATTATGGCAGGGATGAGCTGTGAAATAAAGAACTTTCTGGAACAAAATTATTTTAATTGAAATTAAACCATAGTTAACATTCAGTTTAAATAATATCAATAATAATCCTCATTTTTCTTCAAGTTCAGATAATTTTCGGTCGCGAAATTTCGACATTTGAATCAATTTTATAGCACGTCTTTATAGCAAACTAAAACTTTTCTCCCACGCCACCTAGTGTACAATAGCGAAAGCTTAAGTATAAAGCCCCCAACAGTGACAGTGAGCTTTCCTTGCATGAGAGTATTTATGCTACAAGCATACAACTCGGAGCTTTTATGCTCACACATAAATTAGCACATACAATCGTAGCATAAAAGTTGCACAGCCGGAACTCAGGCATAAAACCCGGCGCGCGACATCTGATGGCATTCAACGATAACTAAGAGCTTTCTTTTGTGTTTCTTTTTTTCCTTTCTTCCCTTTGCTTTGTTGCTATGCATACACGCACGAACCGTGCACTTTTGGCCGGGACTTTGGCAACACTTCTCTCCCGCAGATTCTGTACGGCCCGGACGGCCAACTGCTCAAGCCCGAGTCCCGCCGGGGGCGTGGAAAGGGCAGCAAATCGAAGGCAGCAGCGGCGGCAGCGGCAGCAGCGGCAGCGGCAGGAGCCACGAACGGAAGCGCTAATGGAGCGGTAAGTAGCGGGTGGTGGTAGCGTTTGGAGTAAAATATGTTTACAGTTAGAGTTGTTGGCAAGGTGGGGGGGGGGGGAGGTTGTGTGCTCACTTAGCCTGGTGACGGTGTAAGCGGGGTGTGTAATTTTATCGAAAGAGAGAAGGAGGACCTTCTCGGTTTGGGGCTGTATTTATTTAATTTCTAGGTTTCGCAGTAGTGCTTAAGTATTGCTTTTGCAGCGTAGTGTTTAGTTTGATGTGTATTATTGGCGAAGTTTATTTTTATGTAATTTCCTTTCCACCCCCCTTTTGATACGTTCGTTTTCCACCCGCATTGGGGGTTTTCTTTAGCAAAGCAATGTGTAATTTCTGCGTGACACCAGAAAGTGTTGTAGCGTTGTATCGATTTTTAAAGCTTCTTATTTCCTCCTCCGGATTGCCGTAACTTCCCGTGCTATACAGCATACACCGCGAATCCGGCTCGCGTCGGGTCCCTTCTTCCCCTTGTCCTTACGCGTACCACGAGCTTAGTACGATGCTTGTTCGTTTGATTGTGACCATGTTTTATGCAAAAGCTACATACTTATCTCTTTTTTCTTATTTGCCCGTGTGTGTGTGTGTGCTCATACCACTACCGTCGCTAGTTCCTTCGGCTAGTTTTGCGATTAAACCCCCACCGGGCACGGGCAAGACTCGGGCAACATTCGCAAGGCGACCCCGAACCACTTCCACCCTTCTCCAACCGAACGTGTGTGTGTGTGTGGAGGAAGATTGGAAAGGAAAGGGAAGGCAAAAAAGCAAGCAAGCATGCAAGAAACCCTCTAACACGTTCACATGAGATAAGTTAAATTTATTTTGCATATAAATTAATCGCATTGCCGATCCATCCATTGAATCCCTCCTTTTTTCTGCTTTTTCTGTGGGGAAATACCGTTGTAATGCCGAAACGAAAGACGGGAAATAGTGAAGCCTGTGTGTGTGTGTGTGACGAGGAGGAGGGTAACGCGACAGACTGTGTGCGAGTGAAAGTCTAGTTTATGTTTCGCATGGTCCGATCACTTATTAGAGGATGAAGATAAGGAGCATTTCGGTGGAGCAGCCGAGCAGAGCACGCTGTAGCAAAAAAAAAAAAAACACCAAACCCGTGCAAAACAAGCGGAACATAGCCCGCGGGTTGTGGTGGAGGAATGCTTTTTTTTTAAACGAAGGAATTGGACGAGATCGTACAGTACAATTGCAACGCAACCCGACGAGTAAGGGGGTTGGCCTTGTTGTTGCTGCAGAAAGCAAGCAATAGTATCGACATAAATTTGCTGATCGGAATCGGAGGACATAAATTGATTGATTGAGACCGCCGTCATTAAATAACGGATCTAATTTGCTGTCGTGAGATGGAAAATTAAATTAACATGTTTTTATTGTACAGAACTGAATGTAATATAAGGTTCTCTTTCCAACATAATTGCTATGTCGAAAGAAGAAGGCATATTGGATCATTGTAATAAGAAATGTAACGATCGATTGGTGCCGTGACCAGGATACAGTCACTGTAGCTGAGAGTGTATGTTAGAGACTGTATGCAGTGTGTAGTTTACGCGCTAGATTTAAAGTAAATTGTATTGTTTTTGTAAGCTTTTCTGAGTACTTTTCTGTTGATTTTTGTAGAATGTTTCCACCTACCGTATTTGAAAGTTTCCTTTAGAGCGAAATGAGTATTTGTGTTAGCTAGCACCGTGTTCTGTGTTCTCTACGCCGCAACGTCGATATCATACTCATTAACATCATTTTTCCCTTCACTTGTTCTCTCTTCTCTTTTTTCTCTTTCCCTTTTTCACACTCCAATCCCAACTGCACACTACTGAAAACATTCAAATACATTGCGTCTCCTGCAAACCCTTTTCTATTGCACATTCGCGAATTGCGGCCTTCTTTCCGGTTAACCATCATCATCATCACCCGCTTTAGATCGTGTCGTACGACGCTAACGGACAGGCCGTCCGTGC
The DNA here is from genome assembly GCF_943734735.2 of Anopheles gambiae. Classification (NCBI taxonomy): domain Eukaryota; kingdom Metazoa; phylum Arthropoda; class Insecta; order Diptera; family Culicidae; genus Anopheles; species Anopheles gambiae. The sequence goes on from NC_064601.1 coordinate 112,717,157, forward strand.
TGATGGAAAGCGTGGTCGCGGACGAGGACGTGGTGGCGGGGTAAGAATACACGAAATCTTACTTACAAATACTTTCACCCAAAGTAGAAACTTCCCCCGTAGTAGTAGCAGGAGTAGCAGTGATGGTAGTAAAGGAGGAGTTAAATTAAAGCAAAAAAAAAAGGATAATGTCAACCCGAGTTTGTGGTGCGTCCTTCGAATCCGTAAACTCGGCTGAAAAGGGATATCTCCTTGGCCTTGAATGAGCGCGCCCGATCTGCCTCAACAACGATTTTGGTAATCATGTTCGGGGTCTCGTTTTGAAGAGCGACCATGAATGGCGCCGGAAATCAACGAGCTTACTCTACGCCCAGGATCATATGATTGCCATTGGGACATCCGGCGAACGATGTTTTGTACCCCCCCCCCCCCCCTCGCTCTGCCCAGTTGTGCGAGCACGAAAGCGAAAGCACGCGGCAACCAGACGAGACAATCAGTTTTCCCTCACCTCACCCATACCCATCCGGCAAAGTCAAAACGACGCGGTGTACGGCGACGATGTCGTTTGCCAAAAAACCTCAAGAGCATACCAACCGACCGGCGAGATCCCGTTGACGACGGTACGGCAACCGTCAACCTCAAGTAGCAGCGGCCTTGCCAACGGCATAGCAGCAGCAGCAGTAGTAGTAGTAGTAACAGCGGCAGAAGTCGTAAACGTAATCGTCGTAGCCTTTCACGGCGCTGTCCCTAAAGCATCAGCTTCCAATATCGTACCGCCGTTTGTCGGATTTCTAACTTTCGTACACACACACACACACAGAGTACCGGCGGCGCACCGGGAAATGGTAGACGGCATCATCATCATCGCTGTCGTCGTCGTCGTCGTCCTTAGAGCGCTTACTTTTATGGCATTCTTTGCGAACGATTCCGGATTGTGGAATACTTTTGCTGCGCTGTTTTTGCCAGACACAACAATTCCCCGCACGTTGCTCCGGTAGTACACTGCTACGTGAAGGGATCCCGTATCCCTTTTTCGCCCAGGTCCCTTTTGTTTGGTGGAGAAAGGCGTTCGCTCTTGCTGCTGCGTGGCTTCGTGCTGCCAGACTCGGAGGACCCTCCCGCCGGGGGGTCAGCGTTTCATCTTGCGCTGCTGGTGACTGTATAGCCTGGAGATGGCAAGAAGTCAGTCCCGTGGGGTATGGGTATGGTTGCTACTTAAAACACATAAAACGGTTTTAATGAATGGGGAGTGATGTTGCAAGGAGACAGAAGACATGGGCAGGGTATACAGGGATATAATGGTTTTAGTCGTATTTGGTTTGTTGTGGTTCGATGACTTTCTCTGGAAGTAAAGAGAGAGAGGGAATGAAATAAGGAATAAGGGTTTGATTGAAATTTGAGTTTCGTTGGGTAAAATTCTATGAAGAAAAAGCCCCAAACCAAAGGAAGAATCGAAATACTCTTTTGATCTTAAGGTACACTAAAGCCTAGCTAACTCCCAACAACCCTTTGGAAAGGGTTCAAGGTCGCAAAAAAAACCGGCAACACATCAGGTGAAAGACGGCGTCTATCTTTTCCACGGCAAGAGTCTCATCCCCTTCGCAGTAGCAAAGTTCTTCATACTCCAATAAATATATTTATAGCAACCGAAGGTCGTCCTAAGAGCGCAAAAAGGGATCCGGCTTTTTTTGCGACTTGGTTCTCGCATCAATAGGACGTTGCTCTCCGTTCCTATCCCTAAGGGTCACACGGGCATCAGCTGATCTGCTTGAATGGGTTTACGGAAGACGTGCCGTGCTCGTGGCGCCTTTTTCATTACTTTCATTTCATTTGCTGCCATCAGCTCCGGTGCCGGTACTGGGGTTGGCGTGCGGTTATGAAGAGTCTATCATCATCATCGGGTCAGGGCCATTTATGTTGGGACCGTTTATGATTGTCGGCCCAGCCCAAGTGGTTTGCTGTGGATGGCGCAGATATGACCGTGTCAGAGGTACGGAAAAGTTGCAGAATTGTTAAATACGAGTCCCACAGTCGTCCACAAGCATTCTTTTATGTATTCCCGAGGCATCAGGCCCCAAAAGACGAGGTAGTAGTGTTGGTTTATCGGATCTTCCCCAATGTAGCCTTGACCGGACGATTGGACGATGCTTCTGTTTTGAGTCGTATCTTCCTAGAAGAAAGGCAAACAAAAAATGGAGCCGGTTCAAGGAACGAGACGGTTTTCTCCTGCTTCCCCATTTCAAACGGTTTGCTTTGTAGCCCATAACTCCCGGGCATATAACACCGAGAAAGAACGGTCCGGGTATTTGACAGAGTTGATACTCTGTTTCTTTCAAACCCCGGCGCTCATCTCGGTGTAGAAGTTTTTCTTCAAAACGATCCGCTTCTCCTACTCCTACTGCCCCTTGCGAAAAGGGAAGAAAGGATTGCCGGGTGTGAAACTTTTACTTGTTGCTGCTCCCCCCCAACAACAACAACGGAACCCAAAAAGCCGGCCGGCCGGCCGGCTTGCGAACAGATGGAATGGATCCTTCCAATGCGCTCTATTGCTCAGCAAGTTGCCATGTTGAGGTTCGGGTTGCAGCACAAGCTAAAGTTAAAAAGCTCCCGCTCCCTCTGTCCTGCCGGTATAAGGCGGAGCAAAAACACATACAGCGCAACGTGAACGGAAACACGAGCACGATGACGACTTGCCGCTTTGGTTTGCAGCCAAATGGTGGGTTATTTTTTCGCCCTTTCGCCACGCTACCAAGCTTGGACTGCGGATCCAAAGATCAGCTGAAAGACCTGCTGCTGCTCGGTGGCGAGATTCCAACGAGCTAGACACTGCTTCCTTGCTCCGTGTGCCGGCTACTGGGAGAGGGGGGACAAAAAAGTGTCCTGTGCGCATCCCATGTCTAACCGTGCGGTGGCAAGAACACGCCCGCCCGGTCCTCTTGATTTTACTACTACTACGAGGTACGGGGACTCTCTCTCTTGTTAGATCGAGTCGAGTGGGAAGTGTTGATGACGAAGAGTCAACGTGGACTTTTACTACTCCATTGACTGCGAATTTTTATGTCAAGCGGTTATGTGTGTGTGTGTGTGTGTTTGCTTGCTTCTTTTTCCGGAGCCTCCATCGGCTCATCCCAATCCCCCAGTGCCTCCTGCAAGAAGCAACCGGAGTGTGGCCGTGGCTATAGAATGTGTTTTGCCGTGGCACACGGAGCAGTGCCTTCTACTTATCCAAACCGTCGAAAGGAAAAGTAAAAGCCATTTGGCATGGTTTGGCACGGTTTGGCTGTGCGGCTAGCCGGTGTACGGTTGGTGTTTTTCGCCCTTTTCCGTCGACACGTTTGCCGAGCAGCAGCAGCAGCAACGGCAAAAGGATTCCCCCGTGGTCGTCACGTGGCAGCAGAAGTCGAGCACCACCGCGTATAGCACACACACACACACACCACCCAGCACCAGTACTATGTGGCCGACGATATAGAGAGAGATTTGAGCTAGGTCGTTCGGGGTCTTTTATCGCACTGCTCGCGGGGCGGCTTCTATTGTAACGAATTCTTCCATCAGCAGTCGTGCAGCCCGGGGAGCGGCACGGGGAAGCTTAATCGTTTTCAAGTTCATCCCCTTATGTGGCTGTCTCGGAGAACGGTGGCAAACACGAGACCGTATGTGCCGTACGTACATACGTACATTTCTTTCTTTGCATCCCATGTGGTGGTGTCCCCGGGGATATGCCGTCGCCCGGTCTGGTTTGATGTTTAGGAATTCCCCCAGAAGTGTTTCGAGCCCGAGTTGCTCATCGCCGTCGTCGTCGCAGACAGGGCGGCACGTGCCACATCGTCTCGAACGACGACCGGAATGGGGTTAGGATCGCTTTGATTCGATTGCGAGATAGACGACGACGACGATGGTACGTCAAACGGTGAAACAGATCTACATCGAGCAGACGATGATGACTCGCGCACGCGATGACTGACGATGGTGACGATGGTATGGTACAGAAAGCAGAACCGCAGATAGAACGGAAAAGATTACTCGCCCGAAGTGAGAAAGTGTGCCAGTCAGTTCGTTCGTGCGTTCGCACCTCTGGCTGCGATGACTTCTTGGCTTGGCGTCGTACGCTAGGATCGTGTCGGTGGTAGGTTTGGTCAAAATGGAACAGGCCTGTGTTGGGATTGGCAAAATCGACCATTAGTGACATACAAACATCTTGTTCAGTGTCAAGGTCTGATTGGTTTTTTGTACCTCAAAAGGTGTGGAAAGAATTACCTTTGAATGTAAGGTTATTAGGTATCTCTTTCAAACACCACAGCCCAACACATCACACCCACTGTTCGCAGTCTTGCGGCATATATGAAGCGATATCGTTATTCCACAATTCCCGCGCTGATCATCGTCGATGGAATGGGACGGATGAAGAGAGAAATAAAAAAAACACAAAACGCAGAACCTTCTGAAGAATCGCTCCCCAAAGGCAGGAAGGCTTGTTGCTCTTCTGGAAGAAAGAAAAGAAGTAACGCGCGGCACGCAAAAGCCCCGGCGCATAATAAAAGAGATATCAAGTATCGGGTTCGGTCGTTGTTGGCGGTGCTGACGGCGCGCACAGACAGACACATAGCAGACAGATTTCGGAAGTTTCGGAATAATCTCGCCCATCCCCCAAATGCTCTCCTCGGGTCTTGGCGGGCTCGGCTCCATGCTGGGACACACAGAGGCACACACAGAGTGCTCCGGCTTCTCATGTATCTTTCTTTAAAGATCCGCTCCCTCGCACTCATACGGCTGTGCGGTTGAACGGCTTAGCGCCATCATCAACACCTTGCTTCGCCTCGTCTTTTGACGGCACGAGCCATACAGAGGTGGAGCAGATATATGTGTCGGGAGACCGGGAAATTGAAAGACGGCCTTTCCACGGCTCGACAGGTAGCCCACACCATTAGACAGATGTACCAACAGACACAGCTCCAGTTTTTGTTGCTGTTGTTGCTCCTGGTGGTGGTGGTTCCGCCACGAATCGGTAGCTTTTTATGTCTTTTTGGGATGATGATTATGAGCCGTTTTGTCTGGTCGAGAGCGTCTTTCCCTCTTGCTGCGGATCGTCGATTTATTGGGATAGGTTCGCGCCTGTACTTTCCGTTCACTTTTCAAGTTTCTGGCTGAATCTCTCGAAAGCAAACCGTCAGGGGGTTTTGATCGTTTGTTGACGTTAAAGAGTGGTTAGTTTGCGCGTGTGTGTGTATGAGTGTGAGGTGCTACTTCAACCACAAGACACTTGAGGGCAGACCATCAGGCGGAGGAACCTCAAACGAGAAGGTGTTCCGGCCAGCGTTGTGTGTTGTCTGTTTGTTTTGTTTCGCGTTTTCCATTTTTCCACCACGGCGGCAATCTTCAAACGACCGTTTATCTTTCCAATCGGAGTCGGAGATGTTTATGTGCGTGCTTCCCTCAGGGGAGGGATTTATGTTTGGCGGTGATTAATAGCCGTGTTTCTTGTTCTTTTTTTGCGCTTCAGTAATATCTGTTTTATTTTAGTATTTAAACCCCCTCTATGTGCGATTATAACGCATCGAAATGAAGCTTTAAAAGCAAAGTTTAGAATGTGATGTCACTGCCCATGGGAGCTTCAGTCAGTAGAAAAGAAAGGGAACAACTCTTTGCCCCAATGCCCATTGGTGACACACTGACCCGTGCGGTTGGCAGAAGGCCGCTAAAGGAAAGCTTTTACCTTTTTGCCAATTTTGTAGCCGTCGGGTTACGTTTTATCTGCAAACGCCTCGAGGCAAACTTCCCCGCGGGACAGTGGCTAGAGGAGGGAAAAAAAGGAATGGCTAGAGTGCACAGAGGTTGGAAAACGCTTTTTCCCATCCTACATAGCGAAGCGGGCAGAATGTAAGCTGCATCTTGCTTCGCTGCGGCCCACTCTCTTCCCGGTTGCATCGTTTACCAAGACGCGAGACGACGGGGACGGGGACGAGGACAAAAGTACCGTTCGTGTTCTAAATAACTTGCGCGCTGTGTCGTGTCGTGTGTGCTTAGAGAGAATGGGGAGGGTAGAAAACCTGTTTGCTGTACCCTGTGGCCCAGTGCAGGGCTTAGGGGAAGGAATTTAAAATTAAATTAATTGATTCTTTCGATCCATTCGGTTTTGGATTAAAATATTTTCCATTTTCCTGTTTTTTGTACCCATCGTAGTAGGTGCTGTAAAAGTAAATCTTCAATTAAATCTTGAAATTAACTATGCTTGCCGGCCGGATAACCTACTTCTTGTGTGCATCTTGGTGTGCATCGTTGCATTTTTCCTAGCGTCGCCCCCTCTCTCTCTCTCTCTCTCTCTCTCTCTCTCTCTCTCTCTCTCTCTTTGATAATTTATCTTTCCACACTCTAACAACACCTTCCTCCAAATGCCGACGGATTTTTTTTTGTTGTTGTTGCGAACAGCGAAATCTGGCGCATCTTCGGGCCACAATCGGGGTAAAGATGGGCCGCGCTTGATTTGGAATTTTGAGCTGCAGCTGCATGTTGTGATTGTGGAGTAAACAGAGAAAGAGGAATAGAGAGGCAAGCATTTAAATTGTAAATTTTTCCACCCCGATTTGAATATGCATCGTGCCATCGGTGCCGGTTTCCACCCGCTTGCTACGGATGCACACACATTCTCTCTCTCTTTCTCTCTCTTGTCACTCCTTCTCAGGGGTTTGGGATAAACGTGAGTCTGCGAACACGTGCGTTTTAGCGTTTCCCAAAAGAGAATGCAGTTTGGCGAGGAAGTGCGATTATTTTTCGCTTTGAAAGTGGCGAAACCAGTCGTTGGTATCTTCTTTCGTTTCTTTACTAGTGTGTGTGTGTGTGTTTGTGGGGCAGTTAATCATAATTTTGGATCATATAAATCAACAAGAAATATGCATTTTGTTGCTGTGTTTTTCATAGCTTTTTCATAATGATAAACGAAGAGGCTTCAATCTTCTGCTGCTGCTTAAAGTCTTGAATATTTTAAACGTATGTGAAGTGGGGTTTGTTTCCAAATCACTTTAAAAAAGATTACTCCTTTGTTCACAAAAAAAAAAAAATGAAAAAAAACAGTGTGTTTTCTATGCATTCAAAAGAGTTTTGCGAAAAGTAGACAATCTTCCGAGAAAACTTGCCACAAAGCGGTACCGACCAACCGACTAACCAGCCAACATTACCATCAAAGCAGGGAAGCATAAAGTTCCGCTACACGAAAACAGCAAACAATCGCTCATAAATATTCGAACTGTGCGCTGTGTCGTTCTTTTTACTTTACTTTGCACACGTTGTGTGTGTGTGTGTGTCCCCTATCCTGTTTTATGGAGGATGTTTTCCTTTTCGTTGTACATCTTGTGATGTTATTTCATTTCATTACAAAGACCTATTTTTACTGTATGTACTCTACTAGAGAGAGAGAGAGAGAGAGAGAGAGGGAGAAGGGGTTTTGTTGATTCTCTTTCTTTGCTCCCCAGTTTTGCGCGGGCGCCCTCGTGCGTGCGTGTATGTGTCAATGTTGTACAATGCAGCTTATTATCGCAGCATAAGCGCAGCGTTTGGTTTGGTTTTGCCGGGAAAGGTGGTGGTGTCCGCTTTTCTTCGGGTCTTGTCCTTCATGTGTCGATGCTTTTCTACGCCAGTGTGCACTTTTTTCAATATTTTCACTGACCGCGCTGATCTCTTGCGGTCTTGCGGGCATTAACTCATTGAATATTTATGGGAACATGGTGCCCGCTGGCAACACGGTTGCTACGGTTACCGGGCACGAGAGGAGAGGAGCACGAGCGTGTGTTGTTTGACCTCGGGGCGTTGGAGAACGATGGGGAGAAAAAGAGAGAGAGAGAGAGCTGTAGCCCTTTGGTTGGGTGAGGCACACCCTCCCCCAATACATCCTGTAACATCATTCGCTCGGGTCGGGCAAGTGGTCGGTTGCGTCATTTTAACATGTAAACGGGTTAAAGTAGTTTACAGCATGAATGTGCTGCATATTTCTTAAAAGGTCAAAAAAGACGACAGAACCAAAGGAATGGAACCAACGAAAAATGGATTGGAAATTGGCAAAAAAGCTACAGCTGAAAGTTCCCTTTTTTTGTGTACACCCACAATCGCCCAAAAGCTCTCCCAGACGCAGACGAATTGATGCCGTTCCCTTCGCCTTCCCCCGGTTCTTTTTGCAATGAAAGGGAAATTTTCTCATTATCGCAATGACCTACATTCAACCGAGAGGGCCCGAGAAGCCACCGAGCAAAACGAGACTTTTGGTCATATCTGGATGCTGCTACTGCAGCGGGGGACAAACCGGTCACAATCGGTGGGTTCTGTGTGTTTTGCCAGTTGTTGCACTTCTTTTTTTGTTGCTCTTCATTTCGCACTGCATAGCGCAAGCGGTACCCACCCTCTGCCCTCGACATCGCGCTTGCCGTGTATTTATGTGTTATGCATATTAAAATAAAAGTGCAAACCCCGACCACGGGCCCCGGGGGTTGCAGCGATACGAGTCGCAGGATAAAAAGGGCGCGCGTATGAAGCTAAAAAGGACGCTCAGTCGAAGAAGAGGAAGAGGTACCGTGCCCGGCAGTGGACAGGACAGGACAGGAGAGAACAGGGAAAGCAAAACCGGCTCTGTCGTGTCGGCAGACATTGAACACACACATACACAGCCGCCCGTTGATGCACATCGCGTGAGAAGCGAAAGAATGAATGCTCTGTGTGCAGGTTCTAGTGGGGTTCCTCGTCTGCTCTGTTTTTTTTGTTTGTTTCCGCTGAAATCAGCAAAAATATAACACACATTTAAACCCGAATGACGCGTCTCGGGGGTTGCAATTTTGTGCAGAAGGTGAAAGTGATGCCATTGCTTCTTTTTTTGTCGGTTTGTCTCGTCGCTTTGTCCGATTAGTAGCAACAAGTTTTGCGCAAACAAGGCGCTGCTTCGACACAAAACTATTTGTGTTTTGTGTGTGTGTCAAATGCGCGGTTTCGTTTAGCAGCTTCCTTACTTCGTTGAATGCATCGGCATTGTACTGTGGTGCAATGCAACGCACAAAGTGTGTCTGTGTGCAAAAGTGCAGTGTTGGAGTTACATCCCTCGCGAACCAAAAGCGTGCGGTGGGGATGAATAAATAACCGTTTTTTTCATCTACTCAACCTCTTCTACAATCCGGTTTTGTGCTGTGTTTTATCGCCATTTCGTGCCTGCATGTGTGTGTTTGCGTGCGTGGGTGGGTGGATTGTGGAGTTCGCGACTTTCCGGAACGGCGGGTCGATGGGCAAGCAAACTTTCTCCTCGCAAAAAAGTGAACTTTGGTAGCTGCAGTCAGGGACGGTGGTGTGTCTTGAGTGTTACGCGCCAAAGTAGGATTTGATGTGGCAATAAATAGGAACTCTTTTGCAGGCTACTGAATCCCAACTAAATGTCAAATGAGTTAAATTCCTTTTAAATTAATTTAAAAATGCCCAAAATCTCCTACAAAATCCTTCAACATTCAATCTAAATTGCGCTCTCCAAGCCTTCTTTAAATGCTTCACTCTTAGGAAAGTACGCAAAGACACGCCGTACATTAAATGCAGCAGGCAACTGAAGTCAAAAGCTGAACTGTGTAGCCTGGAAAACCCCAATCGACCTTACCCGACCGGTGGCTTGTTCTTTCGATGAATAATTCTTCTTGTGTTCCACAGCAATTCCACTGAGATTTGCTTTGAACAGAAAGCGTTGGATAAACTGTCCGAAGGACAACAGGGTCCTCTCAAGGCTAACCAGAGAGTGAGAGATAGAGACACACACAGAAAGGGAGCAGTGACTGAACACTCCACTAGGAACTCTGGAGTTCACAATGCTCCACGACTGCTAACGTTGAAGTTCAAATCAACAAAAAATCATCCGTTCTTTCGCATCAAAGAGCAAGCATAGTGTTACATGCATACAATTACGTGCATTTAATGAAAAAACAGCGAACGAAATGCACGCTAATCAATGCAAGATTTCACTTTCATATAGAACCTGTGTATGTCGCCCTTTGGGGAAAAGGTGGCAATTCTGTTCACGCTTCGTTACAAATGCATTCCACGTGTTTAGGGGACCGCTGGGGACCGGAGTGTTCGGCGTATATGCTAAATATGCTAAACGATTCGCTCCGACTGTAATAATGGTTTATTACGGATTTTCGCCGTCGGTAGAGTTCGGCCCAGGGAGGAATATTTCTCAAGTCTGGGTCCGATTCTTCTGTGCAGTTGTTATTTTTCTCTCATTCGAAAGAAGAATATGGAGGTCCCTTTTCATTTCCAGACAAACACACACACACACACCGACTCTGAAATGATGGCTTTACGTGTTTGGCAGTCGTAAAAGCGTGTTCCCCTTTGCTCAGCTCCCCATCCAGTTCCTTTGGATGCAGTCTACTGCCGAGGTCGGGAGGTGCAGTTCAAGGTACAAACACACACATACACACACACACAGACAGACATGCTAAAGCGCCAGCTCCAGCCCCAGACACTTAATCGTGCAGTGACTCTCGTCGGGTTCTGTCTGGGATCGCCGCGCGCAAGAACGACGATGCTGGTTGCCATTTTCTTCACCAAAACCAGGGGTTAGTTTTCTCCTCGTTCCCTCCTAGATGTGTGTGTGTGTGTGTGAGTTTTTTATGTTTTTGCTTTTGTTCGAGATCTCGCAAAGTTTTGTGTCTTTCGGGCGGCTGACGTAAAACGGGCAGCCGAAAGGCACGCGCGCACCAATGCTTCTCTGCTCTGCCGTCTGGCAGGCGGCTGTGGTGGAGGAGGACGCTCTTTAATGCTCACGCCAAACATGACGAATGTAGATTGGCCTCGCCGCTTTGCTCTGGGGATTACGGAGGTGAGGTGAAGTTAGTTTAATTAAATTACGTGTCGTGTGTGTGTGTTTGTGTGTGCGAGCACGCTTAGTTCGTTCTTTTTATGAGCCTCTTGTCTCGCTTTATGAGCTTTTGAAGAGGAGCGTCTGGCGAAGTTAGCAAATTGCTCTTGCTCCTGCGCTAAGAAACTGTTCACTATGTGAGCAATAGCGAATGAAATAATACAGCCCTCCATTTATCCTGGCAGGTTGCCCTTTAAAGCAAAAGAACAGTGGAACGCACACGCAAATTACATGAAAAATTCGTATCGATTGAACGATTGGCAATCTATTTCCAGTCCGAAGCGAAGCCCTCCCCGCGTGTGCCGGTCAATCGGGGCTCAACCAATCAATAATGAAACACTTTCGATTTCCACACACACACACACACACAGACTGCGTACGAAGCGCGCAGCGGTCGAATGATTTTTCAATGTCCTTTCATGAATAAACAAAACCTCGCGAAAGGGCAGCAGCTATATCGATGTCACAAAACTGAACAGCTGAAAAGCATCAGCGAATTGCGAACCAAACAAGAGCTGGTGTCCGCTGTTTTATCGTCCCTCCCAAAAAAAGGCTGTCTGCCCAAAACCCCCCGCTTTGGTCAAGGTTAAAACTGCACCTGGGTGTGTGTGTGCTCTAATTTAAACATATAGTAAATGTTTAACACACTCACGGTGCAACCTGCTGCACCGTTTGCTGGGTCGCTTTCCCGGCGCTGCATTGATAGCCGAGCGGGGTTCGGTGTAGATTTGCGTGCGCGCCCCCCCACAAAACGGGAGGTCTTTTTTTCGGTCTGTCATGTGTTTCCTGCCGGAAATCGGTACTCGGTAGTGGTAAAAACACACATACATGGTTTACGTTCATTCACATTTTTAGCTTCCCTTCCAACGATTCTACGGCGTTGGTGGACGGTGTCGGTGGACGGGAAGGCAATAGAAAGTGTGCAAAGGGATATATTTTTGTGTTCCCCATGTGTCCGTCCGGTATTTACCTTTCACCCTCCCCAGGCATCGTTGTTTGTCTCCCCCAACAACCCATCCTGGTGAAGAGGTGTTGTAGTCGCAACTTTCACCTCCCCACGCCTAGGTGCACGCCAGGAGGGGCCTAGGTCCAGCAGCGTGTGGATCCAGCCCGTGTGTGTGTGTGCGCTTGCAAGTGGGGTGAGTGGGTGTGGATGAAATCCACCGCCCGCTGATTGCGAGAGCACCAAACCTCGGCTCGGCACGGCCACCCATCACATTTAATTCATTTTCATTCACAACTAACTAAAATCCTGTTGCTGTTGGCTGTTGGCTGTCGGGGTGCACCCGCTGGATGCTCGCTTGTGCTGCTCGCTGTGTGGGGATGTTGCGGATTTTCGGAGGCGCGCGCGCTCGCGTGCTGTTTTTCCGGCGCGATGCAATTCGCATAAATGCTACCCACGGCACACGGTGGGAGATAAAGAGGGATGTTATTTTTTCTCTGTACTCTCACTTTATCCCTTCCCAGCAGCATTAAACACAGAGCGAAGGGCAGAGGTGTGTGTGTGTGTGTTCACGCACGTGGTAACGAATGGGTTTTGTGTGTGCCGATATATGCCGATCTCCATTCAGGCGCCATCCCCCCCCCCTCCCCTAAAACTGGTTGAATGTTTTTATATGTGCAGTCGCTTAACACCGTCACATATTTTAATCTCTCTCCCTGTGTCGTCCCCGTGTAGTGCATCCTTGTTCGGGGGATGTATGGAGCTGCGAAAGTTTGACACGTGCTTTACACACGAAGCTGCAAACACACACTGAGAGTTGTTGTGTTGTACGAGTTGTGAATTAAAATACGGTTTGCATACTGTTTCAATCACACCTTTGGGCTGGGCTTGTGTTGGAAGTTCTCATTCGTGTTTTTGTTTTCTACCACGTGGAAGGTACACTCGATCAGCTGTTTCTTGGGTGACTTCAGCTATGGATGAGCTGGTTGTTACACTTTAATTTTGCATTTGAATTTTTGATACTTTTTTGAGGTGAGAAAGTGTTCATTAAAAAGTAAGAATATTTTGCCAAGGATTAAACATGACTTTCTCCAAGAGAAATGGCTTCAAAAATAGCAAACAAACGTTCTTCTGGGTCAATAACACCATCGCCGTGGAGCCGTTTATCTTTGTCCGGTTTGGCGTGTGCAAACATTCCCGTGCAAAAGATCGATACAAACACACACACACGCTCACACATAAAATAACGATTAAGGATACGGCGTCGTACCAAATCGAGTGGAAGGGCTTTAAGGGCAAAAGCAGCAGCACCAGCGCAGCTTTTATGGGCAGCCGTGTTTCCCATCCGAAACGATATACAAACGGTTGTAAAAATATACGTCCTGCTCCTCGTCCAAGAAAGGGTCGATGCCCTTTCGTCCGTGTCTTGGGAAAACATATATTTTTATGCCACTCGGGGCGCGATGCATTCTGTGAGTAAAAGTGTCCGTGTCTCTGTGGCCGCAGTGGAAACAAACGCAAAGATGACCATCGGCAAATGGCATCTCGTATTGTACGTTTATCGCGTCCCTTTTTCGGTCTGGTCGGGTGAGAGCTGCCCGGAAAAAAGGGGGAAGCAAAAGTTCATCGTTCTTAGTTTTCGGTCAGCCCCCGTGAAGTGTACGGTGCCCTTGAAAAAAGTTTGACTCTACCCAAACGATGGGAACGGCGACGACGAGGACGACGACGACGGTGAGCCTAAGGCGAAAAAGCGCAAGGATATTAAAATCGCACACCCAGACGACGTAAAACCGGGCTTTTACCGACCATCGGAAGGGCGGAAAAAAGGTCATCAAATGAAGCGTAATGGTCCTTTTTTCCGGGAAAAATCGCTCCCGCGCTGCTCTGCTCTTCCCATTTGCCGCTGGAGATCAAGCTGTGTGTGTACGTTTTTTGCCCTTGCTTTCTTTCTTTCGACTGGCTTTCCCTTTACGCGAGCGGTTCCGGCCGCTCTTCGGCTGGGGGGGGTTTGATGTTTTGACGCGTAAGGATTTGGCCAACGGGAGAGTAGCGGCAGCAGTAGGAGGAGGAGGTATTGTGTTGCCGGAACAAGTCCGTATGGCTTCCGGAATGGAAATGTTGCCAAAGGTTAGGGCAACTGCGCAGCTGGTTGTTGGTTGCCCTTTTTTTGTTTCTCGAACTCTCCTCTCTCTCTCCCTCTCTCTCTCTCTCTCTCTTGCCATTCATCCGTCATCCGGCAGTTCCGATTCCTTCGTCGAATGTCAATGACATTGAAAAACAACAAACCCTTGAGAAGTGGAGAAGTTTTTCCTTTTTTTTCTCTCACTTGCTGTTATTTCGGTTGTAAGAGATCCGTTTTCTCCGGGGAGTTTGTTTTGCTGCTTCGGTAGGTGTTGCAGAAGAAAAGAAAAGTACATCCCCCTCCCCTGACTCGGGACGAAAATTAAGGAGCCTGGGTGTCGGTGGAAGGAGGGAAAACACACTGCGTGACTGTGTGAACCTGTTAATGGTCGTCATCGGCTTGCTTGGATGGATCGAGCCGTCGAGCCTCTCGCTTTCTCTCTCTGTCTCTTTCAATCAATCTTACGTGGAAAGCAGAAGAGGTTCGCGTTGGTTGGGCAGAAGTTTGTCTCCCGTGGCGCTCCGCCCGGTACTCCCGGTGCGCTTTTTTCGGGGCATCGGTAAGTGGGAAAATGAATGAAAATTCTCTTCCCCGAGCGGCTTCCGATGCGTAAAAGCGACCGAATGAGCGTAAAAAGTTTTGACTTACTTACACAGGCGGTAGTAACTTTTGGTCGTTTTGGGGGGGTATTTCCCGCGGTTCAAGGGGAGGAAGACAACCAGGACGTCTGCAGTCTTCGTTTTAAGAGGCCTCCGGTGTGTTTTGTGTGGGAAGTTTTTATTTTTCGTCTTCTCGGCAGAAGCATCTCTTAAAGAAGGAAGCAATTCGGAACGTTTTAAGGTCGGTTTTCCATGGGAAATTAATTACGCGTATTGAGATTACGTTTTCGTGTACTTCGTTCTAGGAAAGCGAGATTTCAATAGCATTGGTAATTGAAATAGATGGTCGTACGTCACATTAAAGTCGCGTGTTTTGTTTTGCTTTACACTCTGCTGTTCCTCATTTTAGCTCCATTTTTCCCTATGTTACCTTTAATATTGCCTTAAATTTAATACTTTTTCCTTCTTTTCTTGTTTACAGGTAAGTTTTATCACTTTTCAAACGATCAAATGGATTATTGGTACACAATCACGGGCGTTTCTGCGGGTTTTGTAAGTATTTTAAGCAACTTTATGATACCCTTACCTTGCAATCCGGGCCGTGGCAGCCATCTTGCCATCGTTGGATCACTAAACCACAGGCCCGTTCAAAAGCAGCCAGCAGGAACGTTCCCTGTGTCCTGCGTCCTGGAAAACTTCCGCAGAAAAAAATAACCCCTAAAACCCGAGTCATGTACCAAAGTGTATGTGTGTGTGTGTGGCCTCCTCTACACTCCCCGCTCTTATTCATCTCGGTGTATGAAGGAAGGCCAGTTTGTTTTTTCTTGTTGTTGTTGTTGTTGTTGTAAGTGCTCCCTCTTTCTGGGCAGGATTTTGCTTCGGCTTTTAACCCACCCACACTCCACCCACTGTCGTGCGGTGGGAACGAAACGATAGGGCGAGCGGGAACGGGTAGAAGAAGAGAGCCAATTAATTCCTGCCAGTGCGCGCTGTTTTGGTCCTTTCCACTGCCACCGCTTCCACCCTAGCTTAGTGTGTGTATGTGTGTGTGTGTGTGTGTGTGTGTTTCCACGCATGGAAACTCGTGGTCTAACATTGTAACGTACCCACACACACACACACACACACATGGTCGGAATTGCTCTCCTCCACCACAAAACAACGAGCGAACGCGTAGCTGCGTCCGATTTTCCTCCTCCTCCTCCTCCCGAGCTGGCTGGGATCCGACGGAAAATTCACCCCACGAAGAAGAAGAAGAAGGACGGCGGGTGTGGGTGGGTGGGTGGATGGAACCGGTGAGAAATTGTGGGCACCGCAAAAAATCGATTTTCGTCAGAATTTGATGAGATTTTCCCGGTTCGACCGACCGGTGTGGTGTTGGGGTGTGCGAAGGGAAAGCAAATGTGTTTTGTTTTTCCCCCACCACCCCGTTTCTTGTTCGTGCGAGGTGAAAATGGAAGGAGCGAAAAAGAGGAAAATTGCCCCCACCCTCCCACCCTTCCCGTGATGTTGTCCCGAACGTGTGCGCATATACTGGTGGTTTTTCGTGCAATATTTTTTTTTGTCTTCCATTTTGCCCGGAAAAGCCCTACCGCTGGAACGTGTCCAGGGTCTTGTTTAGTGGAAAAATATGCAAAACCATCGCACTGGAAGCTATACACACAGACACACACACGTGGTCGTGTGCTTCGTTAATGTTTCACCGACCAACCGTTGCGCGGGGAGGGGCAGTTGGAAAAATCGTTTGCTAAAATGCGAAAATTATTCAATATAAATAACTTACATTAGTGGCACATGCTGGCTGCTGCCGGGCTGGGCTGGCGTGCTTCTGCTGCTATTAAGGATGAGTTTGAAGGGCAAATAAATAAGGAAGGGTGGTGCGAAAAACACGGTAAGAAGGAAATATTGTTACAGACTTCCGTTACAGCAAAACAACACCGTGCGGGAAAATGTATTACAGTCGTCCAATCTGGAAAGGAAAATGACCTCCAAGGCGAAGCTAAATCTCTCCCAGGTGAGGCTGGGCCTCGAAGGACCTTGCATATTTCGCCCTCCTTAATAGCCCAAGAAAGAGAAAGAGAGAGGGATAAACAGGGACACACACACCATGCGAAGCTGTGTGGACGTGTGGAAAACACTAACGCGAATACGCGAAGCTGGCAGCATTTTTCTTCTTTCCACCGTTTTGTGGTGGTGGTGGTGGTGTCGCTGGTGGCGCAAAATATTGATTGCCTTTAGCAGGCAGCAAGAAGAAAGAAGTGTGCTGGGGAGGAGGAGAAGGGTGAAAAACACTATTTCAGAGGGAAAGACCTCCGCCTTGGCGTGGAGACGGCGGCGACGGCGACCACGTAGAAACGATCAAAGGCAGCGGGCGAAGGATGCTGCTGTCGAGATTGACAGTGTGTGGCCCAACGGTCGTCGTCATCATTCTCTCGTATGTATGGGTGTGCTTTTCCTTGCCGTGTCGCTTACCCAGTGCCACGTGGATGTGTACGTTTTTGCGCTGTTCGAAGGAGCAAATCCTCCCGAAAGCGACTTTTAAAGCGATTTTTTGCGATAAAATTTTTAAATCTCCACCTCGAGGTGAAAAATTGAAACCGAAAGGCTTAGTGTGGAGGTTGAAGGCCACTTGGAAAATGCCTTCACCAAGGAGACGTGAACCGTGCAGTTGGAGAAGGAAATGCACTTTATCTCGAAAGGAGAACGCCTGCTACGGTGGAACAACAAGGACGCTTCCTGGGAAAGCGTTCATTCTTCGTCTTTCTGTCGTTTGTTTGGCAATTCTTTTTTCCCCCTGAAAATCGCAACCAAAACTCGCTCTCGCCGCCCGGTTGGTCGGTTGCTTGGCCTTTTCGTTGGAATTAAAATACATTTTCTTGTATCGATTTTCTGTGCGCAATAGTATTTCGCGCCCGCGCTTCTTCGCGGTCTGTCGTTTCCTCCCCCCCCCCCTTCCTGCGCTACCCCTCCCGGGCCACCACCTGCTGGAGTCCTGCTGGAGCTGATATTGAGCAGCGATTTTCCATCGCCCTACCCCCCAACATGTACTGCCTGTCCTGTCCGTTTGCAGAGAATAAGCGAGTAAAAGAGCGTGTGTGAGAGAGAGAGGGACAAGGCAAAGGTTTCCTTCCGCAGCACACAAGCATCCATTTGCGATTTGTTTTCTCTTTTCTAACAGCACTCGTGTGCCGTTTCGTTCGCTCTCTTGTATCGCTGGCCTTGTCTCACTCGCTTCTTGAAACCACCACCACAACCGAGGAGCAGGCGGGAGTTTATTTTCTTGCACAGGAAAATTCATTTTGGCGAGGAGGGTTTTCCCTGCACACCATCACACGTACAGAGTCGCTCTTGCACAAACACACACACACATACACACCGAGCCATGGTTCGTTTCATTCCTTCACTCGCCGGAGCAAAAGTGTACACGCTTTTCTTTCCACTTCTCCGCATGGCACCCCTCCTGCCACACCCCCACCCACAGACCAGGTCCTTATGTAAAGGCGGGCAATATAAAAGGGAGAGGCTGCCGTATACGTATACATAAAGGGCCCTCCCCCTGCCCCGGCCATTCTCATCCGTGCTTAGGGGGAGCTGGGTGGTGCTGGGTGATTTTTACTGCGTGTTTTCCTTCGCTCTCTTTGCTCGCTCACTCTCTCGCTCTCTCTCTCGCTCACTCGTTTTGAGTGAGTATGGGGTCGATTTTCCTGCCTTATTTTTGCCCACTTTTCCACCTAACCCCCCCTCCCACATTTGCTCTAAGCTAACGACCACACTCATACACACACGCGCATACGAAACGAGATAGTCGTTGAGTTAGTTGAGCACCCCACGAGCGAGTGACTGTGTAGTGGTGTAACACACCAGCGTGCGTAGAATATTTTAGCTGGAAAATGCCCCCTCCTCTTCCATGTTTTATTTCCACCCTATCGTTGTGTCTGTGTCGGCGGCAGCCGAGTGCAAACATAGGAAAATCCTTCCCGCTTGTTAGAAGGTGGTGTCGTCCTTTCTGGTGGCCGCACACTCCGACACACTGCAAGAGCATGTTTTCGTTTTCTCGTCCGCAGTCGCTCTGTGTGTGTGTGTGTGTGTGGGAGCGTTGCGTACCGGCACTCTATCTATAAATGGGTGAACCCGGACGGAGGTTGCAGGTGGTGAAAAATGAAAGCAGAAAAGCATTCGTTTGGTTGCGCCTGATGGAAAACCCCAGCTGCTGTCACTACCGTGTTGCAAGCATGGGCCGTCCCCGTTGCGTCCCGTTTTCCAACAACACCCCCACAAGCACATCACTCACACACACACACACATCTACAACGCAAGGTCGGGAAGATTGGGGCGAGGCATACACACGCCTGTCTTCTGGTAAGGAACCGGTTGGAGAGAGTATCCTTTTGCAGGAGGATTTGGAAAGGGAGCTTTTGCAGCGTACGGGCAACAAAGCGGGCAGCGGGAGTGAATGCATTCGCTGCAAGGCAGAGAGGGGAGCCTTTTAGCGTCATGGGATCGAATTGTCGCCGTTGACGTTTGATTGATCGAGTCGGCTTGGGGAGATGGTGGGAGGGGGAAATAGTGCCTGCAGATGGGATTCGCGCTGCTGGCGAAACTATTCCTTGTGGAAAGCGGCGGCTACCATGATTTCATGTGGGAAATGTGCAATATAATGGATGGATGGAATGGTTTTAATACCAGCGGGGTTTTATCATATTTGCAATGCATTCAACGACGATCGGAGTTTATGATGCTAGTTATGATTTATATAAAGTTCAATGGTTTTGGTATTAAGGTTGGAGCAAATATGATTTAAAAGATTGTTGAGCTACAAGAATTAAGCTCTGCAATCATTCCCAGTTTTCGCTGCCCACAGCGCAACACTTATTTAATGCGCAAATAAGTTAATTTTGTGAGCAGCCACTGAAACCTTCACGGACGACCCTCGTCCCTGGGGAACAGCTACACGTAGAGTGTGTTGTCTATGCATTAGACACTTTCCCTCCCCCAGCCCATCGAAAAGGCTCAAAACCACAAGTGCAATTTTCATCACACGACAGCGACGGCTGTACGCAAACTGCACAGGGACCCAGCGTGTTACGCATATTCTAACAAGTGCACTCCTGCAGAATGGTGGCCCTGCCTAACAATGGAGCGCAACCCGAAGCCGCCACCAGTTGTGGCGGAAACAAATTGCTCCACATCCTCGAAAATCCAGCCGCCTACGGTGTGCGTGCACCAATAGAAATGCGCCGTTTTTCCTTTCCGCCTACAGACAGAGAGAGGAAATGAACGAGAGAGAGAGAGAGAGAGACAGAGAGATCTATCGAAGCGAGCAAGGGTGTGTGTGTGTGTGGGGCTGTTTCGAAAGGCACAGGAAATATCCTTGTCAGCGCTGGAGATGACCGTCGTGTGTCGGGTTGTGATGCATCCCAAATGCCGGGCGGTGCAATTTCGGTGCAGCGGTGTGCTATAGATGCTGCTGCACCTGCTGCCATTTCGTGTTAGTCGTGCCCCAACCGGGCAGGGAGGGAAGTGGTGGTACGAGAGGCACAATAAATAACCGGACCGGGAAGCCTTTTGCCTCTTTGTGCGAAAGCGAAAGCGCTGGGTTGAAGAAAATTAAACTTCAAATTGAAGGCGAATGGCGGAAAAGTGCGTATGTGCGTGTGGGAACGCTTTTCCATTTTCCCTGTGGCGGGAGTGGCAGGATTCGCTTGCACACGGACTGGCACGTTCGCTTCGTGTGGTTGTTTATGGTTTTTATGTTGCGTTCGTCGTCATCTCCAGCGACATCAACTGGGTCCGCCGCCATCCTTTGGGGGGGAAGGGGCACCGTAACATGTCTGCAAACCGACCGGGATACATAATGTGTACGTATGTGGCCGTATGTATGGCGGCACCGTGTCCTTTATGTGCTCGGCGGTGATGGTCTCTCGTAAGGAAGCGAGTCCGTCCGTTGCCTTCATCGACGTCGTTGCCGTCGTCCTTATGTATGCCCGCGACCGGTCATCGCGATGACGCTCCACGGGGAGGCCACCGCTCGTTGCACAGACACACACACACGCGCGCGTCTGTGTGTTGTTGATTGGAAAAGCTGGCGGGGTATAAAAGATAGAAAGGAAGCAATTTCTAAATCTGCTCCAGCGCGTTCCCCGCGTGTGGTGGGGGACAGGAATGGTAGGGAGCACGGGGGATAGAGCGCGCCACTGTGTGTGTTGGCCAACAGCAGGCATGTGTGTTGTGGCGGGAATAAATTGCATAAATTACATACACACACACCCATCGCCCCCTTTTGCTTGCCCTTTTCTGCTGCTGCTGCATGCATAAAGGGAAGCCATTTGAAAGAAGCGTGTGCGTGTGCGGGAAGTTGACGGGCGGGAAAGGGCAGAAGGGAAAGCCATTTCAGTGGAGGTGAATAATAAAAGGACGATGTTGCTGTGTGTGTGTGTGTAAGCTTGGGATGAGAAAAGGAGATTGAAGCGAGAGGAAGATGGCAAGAGTTTTGTCAAAGTCTGGGACCCTCACACGTGGGAGCGGACAGATAAGAAGAAGAGAGGATGGGAGTTTTCCGGGCGGTCGGTCAATATTGTTGAAAGTCTCCGGGGGGAGGGGTTTCCGCCAAGTTTTCACCATTTCGCGCTGATATTGTAGTGCAAATTTTAAAATGTTTTCTTGTGAGAGTTTGTCAAATCTTTCATTCTGTCAAACGTTTATCTTGGAGTTGAAGATTTCTTTGCAGAGTTCGTTCCATCTCTTCAAGAAGGATAATTGAACAGCTAAAAAGATGATAATATCTTTCAATAATACCCTCAAAATTAGCTTCTTCTTAGGTCATGCATTCGAAGCAAAGTAAGAGGTAAAGTAAGAGCCGCATAGAGCTCCACACAGGATTATGATGTAATGTCTGTAAAACCATTTGTGACGAGCATTGAGTGTGTATAATGCCATCCTGCGTCCATCCAACCGCTAGATAGCGCTAGTCGCTGTCGATTTCCCCTTTTCAGGACACACGCTCACGCGTCCCTCACTCGCAGCTAATAATTTTCCATCGCGCAACGTTGCATCAAACTCCGTCCGTCCGTTCCCTCGCAATCCCACCACCCACCGGAGGATAATAATCAGACAACACAACCTGCGAGCTACGGTGCAGGTAATGCAACGATTTATGGCATTTTCCCTCGGCATGCCAATCGTGTGCACTGCCACGAACTGCTTCCCTTTATTGGCGGCGCAGATATTGGCCCTGCCGCATAATTTACCGCCAGCCAGCCAGCCTCCAGCCCTTCAATGTTGCATCCTTTCGCCGACTGATAAAAGGAAGGTGAATGAGCAACACACACACACACGTATACAAGAAAAAAAAACACCCCAACACAAGAAAATCACAAGAAGAGACAGGAAACCCCGTGCACAGACAACGAACCCCCAGCCATCGTCTGCCCCGTTCATTCATCCATTCATCACTGCCATGGCGTGCGCGCATCGTGCGGCTTCGTGCGTGCGTGATTGTACCTCACTGTATGTGTGTGTATGTGTAAGGCTTCGCGCGTCCATAATTTATGGGCGCGAGATCCGCCTGTCTATCCTTCTAATTGCCGTTTTATTGCACTGCAGCGAATGCGCGCTCCTTCGCCGCATCTTTTCCTCGTGCTTCCACGAATCCGTTTTGATAAACATTAAATTACCTGCTGCGGATGGTTGTCTGTGCATGTATGCCTGTGTGTGTGTGTGTTGTGCGAGATGCACAAGAAATTACATATGATAAGGGGCAATTTTGCAGTGCGAAAGAAATTACCATCCCACAAATTTCCGGCCGCTGCGCTGGTATGTTTTGTGGCTTTCCTTGCAGGGGCGTGCAGAAGAAGGGAAGGAAAGCCAAAGAATGCACCGGAAAATGGGTGGTGCCATATCGCGCCAACATAAGGGGTGTGGAACACTTCACAAGGATTTTATCTGATTTTTGCCGCAGAAGCCTCACTGCGCTTTAAAGCCGAATTTGCGAAATCGAAATGAATTTGCTCAAGCAAAAGGAAACCTTCCTTAACATGATTTGGTTTGAATAGATTCGCAAGAACAATGCAATAACTTAACTGCAAGTAAAGTGTCGTTTTACAGTGCACTTCCTCACTGTTTGCGGTCGTTTGCCCTCTAGGGGGATCTACATCCGTAGCAAAACGGGGAGGATGTTACATTGTAGGATCGGGCAACGGTTGCAATTTAAAGCCAGACGGTCCATAAATCCTTCAATTGCCGATCAGCCGAGGTCGGTATGTGTGTGTGTGTGCAATAAGAATTTATTCGCTCACGAGAAGCCCACACACACGCGCGCTCCCGCCCAAGCGGTGATTGTACATTATTATCCTGCATTTTCCTTCCCTTCTCCCGGTGGGGTGGTGTTTTTTTTTTCTTTTCGTTTTTCGTGTGGTGGTTTCTATTTTAATTAAACGTTTCTCGTCTCTATTTATTGCGCACGGGGCGTACTATAAAAGCAACACTCGGCTTGTTGCAGCATATTTTGTGTTTAAAAAGCAATGACCGCTTTTATTGGACATCAAGCTGACGCTTTGCTGTCGGTGTGGATAGCCCTGCGGGTAAATTGTAGCACGAGTGTGTGGGAAGTTGTTCGATCGAATCTCAGCGAGGCTGGGGCAGTGTGTGTATACTTTCTGCGATAACTTCTTGTGAAAACCTTATACAATTATTGCTAATCAAAACACCAAATTCCTTGTATATTTCATTACATTTAAATGTCTTTATACCCCTCATCTTATCCTTTTTAAATGAATCCACTTTTATTCCAAAATCACATCCCAAAATTCCACCTGAAATATGCCCAAAAGTATGACTGCTTTAAAAAGCTGGAGCACGAGTGGATTTCCGTTCATTTTTTAAAGTTTTGCAAACAGCAATAAAGAAAAAAAAATGCACGAAACACAGCTTGAGTTGGGGGGATGAACCACCAAAAATACCAAACTGCGCACACGTCGTTGTCGTCGTCGTCATCGTGTCGAACGGCGGAATCGCGTCGAAGGGAAAAGGCGGGTGTTAGGCGGGGAATGGAATCTTGCCGAAGGTCCTGCCATCTAATATTTTTTTCCTCGCATCCACGCAAACCTACACACACACACACACATGTGCACCAGGGGGTGGGGGGTTCTTTTTTTGTACCACGCAAGGGTGAGGGGGGAGGGAGGTTTCCCGCTATATTTTCGGCTGGCATCCCCAAAAAACGGGATCTACACATCCTGCGCCCTGGTGTGATGCGTTCGTTTTTTTTTTGCAGCTATTTTCTTTTGCAACCTTTCCGCGTGCTCCGTTCGTTGGCCTTTCTCTCCCCCGTTTCGTGCAAATGCGTCTATTTCGCGCGAGGGAGGGTAAGGATTTTCGCGCATTCCTTTTTTCCCCCGGCGCACACACACACACCGGCGAAGCAGATAGGGAAATGCATGCATTTGGAAGATATATGATGAGCCGAAATGTTTGGCCGGAGAGAGAGAGAGAAAAAAATGTTTTCTGCACACATATTCAGCAAAAAAAAAAACGAATCTCATCTCCCTATGGAAAAGGGTTCAAACCCGTGTTATTGTGTGAGATGCTGGCAGGTTCTCTTTTTTTATTTGAAATCGTTTTAGCTGTACAACTTTTTTGGTATTCAAAAATGAAAATTGAGTAGGAGAAAGATTGCAATTACTTACTGGCATGTGTGTATGTGTGTGTGCACAGCAGTTTCAGTCAAAAGGGGGTGGGTTAAGTTCGTGAAAGAAAGGTTCTCCGTTTCCCTTCCTAAAGGCTGCGTAATCTTTGAATGCGTTTGGAATATTTTTTCCACCCTCTGCCCTGCGATCATTTGCATTCTTTTGCGCGAAAAAAAAACCCACTTGGAAAAAGTGAAAAATGCTTTCCCATTTTTTGGCCACTGGACGTTTTTGCTGTACGCTCTGTATACGCTGTACAGCATGTTTTGCGTATGTTTCTGCGTGTGCGTATACTAAACGCTGGAGGAACAACGCGGTCCCCAAGGTACTGCGTGGCGGAAGGCGATCGCGAGGCCGCATACGTGTAGCGGTCATGATGTGTAGCGGTTTTTTTTGGCTCGGTAGAAAGAAAGACGAGTAAAAAACAGCAAACTCTGCAGGACGATAAAGGGGGATGCCGGATCTATGCCGAGTAGCGCGCACATGGGTCCCCCGGGGGAAACGGTGCACCCTAAGCCGAGCCAGTCCCAGCCAAGGGAAGAATGAGTGAGAAATAATTAAAAATTTCAAATATACTCCATTTTTGCGCCCGTTGAAAAAAGGAAAACCCTTCCTTGTTTTCTGTTTTGGGTGGTATCCTCCCCAACCCCCCCAACCCATTAGCTCTTTCAGGCGGGAGTACGGGGAGCAGGGATGAAGATTACCAATATCGTGTGTCTCGGGATAGAATCCACCCTCCGTCGGATGTTTGCACCCGCCTGACAGGCACACATCACCTTACATGCATGCTCAACAAAACACACACACACACACACGATACACAGGATATATCGCGGTACCGAGAGAAGAAGAGAGAGAGACACACACACGGACGCGCAACGCTTGAGCACACTTGAGAAACGGGTCATGTGTGACTAAAGTGATAGATAGATGCGGAATGCGATATTTCTTGTACTCGATCGCTTTTAGAGAAGCCATCCGGCGGATATGTCGCCGACGATGGACAGTGAGAGAGAGAGAGAGGAGAGAGACAGAGAGAGCCGGTGGATGGTGAGGATAAATTTCGAAATTGCTTTCCAGTGTTTTAATGGAATAGAGGAGTCATGCGTGAAGTGGATGAAATTTATGCTGCAGAGCCATTTATTTCACTTCCCATGTACCCATGGATTGGATGAGTCTGTTCAGTTTTTCTTTTTTTTCTGTTTGAAGTAAAAGCTTTACAGTTTGAAATAAAAAGCCATAAATCAAGTTTGAATTATCCTGTAACATAGATTTGTGTTAGCTTCCGTTCCGAAAGGCTCTATGCAAGAAAAGTACCTGCAATATTCATAATAATGTGAAGTGTATTCGCACCCAACAACCTGTCCGGAACCTTTCAAGGCTAATCATCGCAAACAATTCCGACGAAAAATGCTCCCCCATCGTGCTACGAAATGAAAAACAAACTCATCTCGTGCCCGTGCGGCCAATGTTTGCCACCCATCATCCGTGGAGGTATGCCCGTTAGCTCATGTCAAACTATCGTGAGTGAAGCGCCACGAACAGCCAACCAATGGACGGAACGAAGACCGAGGACAGTTTGTGGCACGGGGGTGTGGCAAAATGGGGACTGCGAAATTGTTTGCATCTACATGGCGGGGGCATGAGGAGGGGGAGGGGGCAGGGTTCTTGCTTCTTGCGCACCGTCGTTGCGGCGTCTGGATGCAACGGAGCCGAACCAATTTCAGGCAAAAGTGGCAAAATCAAAGAACGCAACATCAAAGCAGAGTAAACCATCAAAATCAAATAAGACGATGCAGGGAAACTTAAGCGGGTGTACACACCGGGCACCCAGGGGGGGAGGGGGCAATCAGCCTAGTGTGTGGGAGGGGAGGGCCAGGATGAGTGCAAGGGGAGCCAAGCGACGGGGAAAGTAATTTCAAAGAAATTGGAAGGAAAACCTCAGAAAATGAGCTAAGCAATGGGGGATGAAAGGCAGGGTGCGCTGCCGCATTTTGCTGCGGCGTTTGTGGTGGTCGGGTCGAAGAGGACGCACGAATGGTTAAATTAACTAGAACAGCAGTGTGGCGCAGGGTAAAGAGCGACAGAGAGAGAGGCAGATCGTTGTCGTATCCCCAACCAAAGGACGAGATCTTAAACGTTGTCAATCTGAGACGACGTTTGACTTGCAACAACGCTCTGATTGTTGGTTAAGAATTGTGTGTGTATCGTAGGTATAATATTCGATTTGTTCCAGTTCTTGTAAAGGTTTGGAACGCTGCCATATCCACGCTACCTTACATCAGAATTCGTCTGTGTATCGTTTTTCAAATTAATTCCTTCCCTTTTTAAAGCTCCAGAGCTCCATTTCTGAGAAAAGGAGTACGAGTACCTCAACTTCCTCTCTCTATGGTACATGCCCTATTCCTTTTTGCACGGCGAGGCGTATTTGTAATCATTATGGCGCGATCTTGCTGCCCGGAAACTGGGAGAGTACAACGGGCAGGGCGGGCGCATACAAGATGGATGCGCGAAGCGAAATTACAACGGCGACGACGACGACGATCAGGACGGGCCGACCAACCTCACCGACCGCATTCGTAAGCAGTGCAATATTTTTAATGACTGTAATAATGACGCTAATGATTGCTTACGAAGCAATATTTACAATCATCATTCATCGCGATGGGGTTCATCGTTCGAGGCAGCAGCAGCAGCAGCAGTAGGAATAGGAGCTTGTGTGTACCTTGTTTTACGGTTTTTGTTGCGTTGCTCGTTGCCCACTGTACGTGTATTTTCCCTTTCGTCTGTGCTGTGTGTGATATCACAGCTGAAGGAGGAGACACATTTGCAAAAGGAAGATGCATATCAGAGTGCCATCCTGGCTTAATAAAAAAAGAGAGGAAATTGTGCATTACCGGCAGATTGCAGCACGGGATAAAGTGATCGATAAAACGCAGCCACAACGGGCTTAGGCTTTATTTATTATTTACTCCAAGTTAACAGCCTTCTAAGAGCAGTACAGTAAAAAGCAAAAAAGTGAACGTCACTACATTGTTGGGGCGATGTAACGATGCCTCTGAGCTATAATAGTAGTGGACGACCGGAATGGCGCCCAATTTCGCGCTACAATTGGTGGGTGGTGGGCAAAGTGAACCGAGCAAAGCCGCCACTCGAAGCAATCTTTGCCCGGTTAGGCAAAAAGGGGTACAATTTTACCCAGTTTCCGGAACGTGTCGACCACCTCCGGCCCAGGGTGACTTAAGCATCCCGAAGAACCCGTTTCGCGCAACTCCTCAGTAAGGAAGAAAGGGGGTACAGAGCCAAGACAACAGCGCCCTCCTGAGTTATGATTGCTATTATTACCTCCTTTCGAAAACACCTCCTTCGGTCGTGTAAAAATTGTTAGCTTTCGCTAGGAGAGGGAGAGTTGAATTCCCTCCCCGAAGAAGGGAATGGTGTGCATAAATCCCCCATAAGGTCCCGCCAGGGAAGAACCAGTGTACCCCTACCGTCCGGGCCCCGGGTTGTGTGTGATTAACGCGTGTATAATTATCATTCTTGTGAGTGTGCCATGCCATTCGTGCCGGCAATGTGGTAAAATTGCACTCACCAGAGGACTCTCTTGCCGTGCTCCTTCCCTTGAAGCTGTCGTAAACCACTTCTTCGCCCGGCCACTTTTGCGAAGAGTTGTCGCCGTCACCCGTTGTTGTTCGCTTGCCGTGAGAATGTGCAAGCGCGTGCACATACACTCTTACGGCGCAGTGACACTTTAATTGCAACCACTCTGCTGGAGGATCTCCAGAAGCGGCAGCAGCCACCATCGCTGGCATGCATGGTATCTGGTGAACCTGTTTCTTTTTTGCCCACAGTCGCCAGCCACAGTCGCTTGTTCCCACCACCACCAGCGGCGCAGGCGGCAAGCAAACTTAAAGAACTTAATTAAGTTAGGTTAGGTTCTGTTCGTGTCGATTATGTCGGGGTGGCAGCAGAAGGATGTCGTGCCTGATTGTTCCTTCTTGCCTTTCTAGGGCTGTGTACAAATCACACACAAACACAGTGTCTCTTCCAGAAAAGGGGAGAAACAAGCACCGAAGACCGGGAACCAACCGCTTTTCCTTTCGATGGGTTGGCCCGTTCTTGGGTTTGCTTTATTTTATCGCTTCTTTTTCCCCGTTGTTATTCCGCGCGGTATGATTGTGTGATTGCAGGGCAAACCTGTGGCACGTGATATGATGTGGCTTTCCCCATCCCTCCCCCCCCTCCGTGCGCCTTCTTTTGGAGCGTGCAGCAAACATGAGCAGCATAAGCGCAAGAGGAGCGTGCGTCCCGGGGGCCGCAGCCGAGTTGTGACGTTCGAGTTATGTGCAATTTTTCACACCTCCGCATAAGTCCTCGGGACACCCGGTGGCCGGTTTTTTGTTGTTGTTGCTTTTCCATTTCTTCTCGCCTCCGCTTCCGTTCCACGCGTGGACGACGGTGTTCTGGATCGTCAGCATGGTGTGTTGTGTTCTACAATTTCCCCTCGTAGCAGCAAGACGTAGCGGACCAAGTCTGACGATTATTGTAGGTCTCGGTCGACCGGGCTGGGCTGTGTTTGTCGGCACGCCCGGGAATGCACACAGTCCGTCCGTTCTTTCTGTGCCAAGTGGCAACCGTGCCAAAGGAACGGGTAAAAGTTTCTTTTTTTGCTGCTGCTTGGCTCAGGTTGGCAGATATACCTTCCGGGCACTGCACTACCGCTACGGCACGGCTTGGATGGGTTCTTCTGTGGCGTGACTTTACGGTGTGTTCGTAGAGACCGACCGAGACCAAGGCCACTGCTGCCGTCCCCCGGTTCTGGTGACGTCTTACTTTTGGGATTTCTCACCACGCTGTGGCAGGCCAGACAGAATGTTGTGTTGTAGTAGCAGCAGCACGAGGAGGACGAGGAGGACCCGCTGTGTGCCGAGTGCTTTCACTCTCTTTAGGAGAATGTTTTTCACACGCGCCTTTTAGATGGTTGCGCCGGTCCCGACGACTTTTTGCTTTGCCGTACATTTCTCACCTGTTTCTTTTCCGTCCGGGCTGCTCCGGGTGGAACAACTTCTTGCACCGCTTTGCGTGTTTCAGATGGCGTGATACACACACACCGCCTGTTTCCGGGCGTTCTGCTTTATCACAGCACTGTGCATTGCTTTGCCATTGCGTTGCCGGGTGTGCGCGAAAAGCAAAAAATAAAGCCCCGAGACAAGACGAATGATAAAGGTGCGCATAAACGGTGTGATAAATAACGCGATATAAGTATGATTTATAGTAATGAATCTAATTGTGATGGAAGCACAGTGAGTGAGACCGGTTTAGCTCCTACCTCCTCGAGGGGCACCGATGGAGTAGAATAATGCTTGAGAAAGACGGTGCAAAGTACGCGAAACATGAATGAGCGTGTGCTTTACTGGCGGGCCCCAGCCGAAGATCTGTTCGAAGTTTCGGTCGAACGTAAGAAGTGCTGGAGAAAGCAAAGATGGTTTTTGCACTGCAACTGAAGGAAGAGCCTGAAGGCAGCTTAGTTGCTCTTGACGTGGACGTCTTCAGAGAAGGATTAAACGATTGTGTTGTGGTGGAGAGAAGGCAAAGTTTTGGAGTGGATCTAGAGTTTGTTTGGAGCTTCAATTATTGATCTCGTTGAGCTTTTTGGAGTGATTTTGCATTGATAAGTGAACGATGACGGATAGCCGTGGATGATGAGCGTGAGTCGTTGCAACCCGACCGTCGTGAGTTCGAGTCGCAACAACATGAATGTGGAATGTTTTATTTATACCTTCTTTCTTTCTAGCAGCGTCTTTCTAATGATCAAGTCTGATAATTACTGTATGTGTAGCCTTCTTCATAACCACCATCTCTAAATTATAAACCCAAATCAAATAAAACTAAAGAGAGTCATATCGCTCCCATCTCCCGTTGTCACGTCTCACTCGCTATCTCTATTAAAGTGCTTGAGGCAATTTCATCTTCGAGGAAAATCTCGTCAACGCAACTCCAATAATACAAACAACACCACTCCCCCCCGAACACGAGATGTCGTCTGTGTGTGGTTTTCCTCCCGACAGTGCTGCTCTGCTGCTGCTGCGGCAAAGTTTGTTTAATATAATTTCATCCCATGATGCGCCCCAGCCACATCTCCATCACGTGTTGTGTGTTGTGTGTGCAGTGTGTTGTTTGCTCGCAATTATCAAAAGATGCCCGAGAAAGGCGCCAGCTGCAATTGGGGAAAAGGACACACAACAACAGCCCCATACCACACACCCGTACGTACGCCCGATCGCGCTTAATTATCGCTTCGCACAAATCCTCCCAGCGCGCGATGATCTCACGCTTTAGACAAGGCGCCTCTGAGCCTTGGGCTGACGACGACGGGCGGCGCATACACAGCGAGCGTAATTAATTTTGATCAAATTGAATCCTCTCCCGCCTGCCTACAGAGCCCCTTCCTGCTGTCAACTTCGTGTGTGTGTGTGTGTGTGTGTGTGTGGCTTTCCCTATCCTGCAAGATCCGTTCACTCTCTTTCGCTCTCTCCGCCTGCTGAATTCTTGTCACGCACAAGGATTTTAATAAGCAAAAGCGAGCGAGCACATCGCAGTGTGCAAGCGAGAGCAATGCAGTAAAATGCATTTTCATTTCTTCCTCCCCTTTTGGAGGCCCTTTTTTGCCCCCGCCCCGGGGTCCGGCCACCATGTATTAGGATCGCGCCACACACAAACAACTGCGCACGGTCGCTCGCTGGCTGGGAGAAAATTGAAAAAAGCGGCTCTTGCCTACTACTGTACCACCTCCTTGGGTCATTTCCTCGCCCCCCCCCCCTCCACTCTGCAATCATCTCCCTTACCATCGCAGAGTAGAAGCAAGAAGGACTCTTCTGGTGGCCAGGATGCGTACGCACTACGCACTCGCCAAACTATTTTTCGGGGCTGTCCAAAAATTATGGGAGGAGAGAGTGCGTCGTCGTCGTTGCTCACACACACGCATATGTACGCAAGGTCGGACCAGGGAAAACGCACATAGGATCACACCACCCTCCGCTCGGCTCGCACGCACATAGGGCATAGCCCGTCGTTTTCTTGTCTGGCAGGAGGAGAACGCATTCTGCCATCCCACTTTGGGGAGTGGGTTGGTGGGTGGTTTAGGGTGTGCATTTGGATCCTGCTCTGTCCCGCGCAAAAAGGATGCTGCCCCACGTGGAGTGGCGCTCTACGACGTTCGTAGCCGACGACGACGACGACAACGACGTCGACGATGGTGGTTGGTGGTTAGTTGCGCCCTCACCGGACGGACACAAAAGGCGGCCGCTTTTGCCCAATGCACCCGACAAAACTTTGCCGGCCACACACGGTGGCGATGCGTTTTTGCGTCAAACGAAGCCTACAGCACACACACACACACACACATGGTCCCATCCTTTTCGACCGAAGCTAAACACAGCGCCCAGGATGGCAGGTTGAATGTGTTGCGGACGGTGGTGGTGTTGGAGCTTCTCTCGAGGGAAAATGGGAATAAAATCGCTTTCCATGATGTGCTATGCGTACGTGTGTGTGTGTGTGTGTGTGTGTGTGTGTGTGTGTGTGTGTGTGTGGTCTATATGTATGTGCCCGGTCACACACGCTAGAGGTCTTCTTCGGTCGTGCTCCTTGCTTTCTGTGGACGAAAGCCATCAACAACACACACGTGTGCATCCCCTTTTTTGCACCATTATCAGAGCTCGGGCCCCGGAAGCGACCGTGCTGTTGCCTCACCAGACCCTTCCCCCTCATCCCACGAATAAACGAATTTGACGCTGGCGCAAGACACGAGCGCCAACCGACAACGACGACGACGGCGGTGTTGGCGATGCAAAAACATAGGAAAAGCTGCACATTATATGCAAAATTTCATATCCACCCGTTGCTTGCTGCAACGAGTCCTGTCCACCCTTTCCTTTCCCAGGGGGGGGTTTGCGTGCAAGGGTCACTGCATCAATGGGTGCTGGTGAAGGGTGGGAAGGTCAGTGGAGATTGATTCTGATATTGCTCCATTATTCTACGTGCGCTAGTGGAGGAAGGCTGATATGGTAGTGCCTCGTAATGACTTTGGACAGGACACTCGATTGTGCACTGTGCAAGATAAGCGGGGGGAAACGATACACAACACAGGGCGGGGAAGAGCGAGCAATATTGAATGTGGTGATGCAGCAAAAGACTGAGGTCCTGTGTTTCACGCTGCTTTAAACTGCACTTATCCAAATTTGCAGCCCACGCCTGCGCTGCGCCTCAAGAAGGGGCTTAGTAAAGTGAGTAAAAAGCCCTCCATTTTTGTTCTCCTTTATAATAGATAAAGACGCACGGGTAAAAGTTTTGCTGTAATTTATAATTTTTCCCCAGCACGGCAAACAGCTCGGTGCAACTATCCTCGGCTTTGGCAGCTTTCTAAGCATTATTTATGACGACAATAGCGAGTGAGAGAGAGTGAGAGAGACTTGAAGGACGAACACACAAACTAGCAATAATTTATGATCGCATTGGCTTCGGCTTTTGCTTATGATTAAGCAGCTTCATTTAGCGAACAAGGGCAGGCCCTCCTCTGCCGGATTCGAGCGTTGCGTCGAATGTTCGTACCGGTCCGGCGCTGTCCGGGATCGATTTTCTTTAACGAGCACCACGGCAAATTGGTTCCAGTTTGTGAAACAGTTTTCAATGCATTCGCTGTATAGCTTAGAGGCTTTGTAATAGTTGTATTATTTCATTTTGTTAATTATATTACGGATAAACACTCGCTAGCCTTGTTGTTTCATAATTTTATCCTCTCAACAAGAAGACAAAAAACACGACAAAACATCCAACACTCTCAACCTTAAACCGTCTTACCATCGACCAAACGGTCGATAGTGCCCCTACCATTCCAGCACTATCACCACCACCACCTTCATTTCCCTTCCTGTTTGGGGCTGTGTTGGTACGGTACGGTAAGCGAAGAAGGACTTTGAAGGTGTACCCTGCGAAGGGCAACTTTATGCCGAGCTGCCGAGGATAGTGTACCACCAGAATGTAGCAGACTTTCTCTTTCACTCCCTCTCTCTCTATCTCTCTCCCACTCTTCACCCTCTCTTGTGTGGTTTTCGCTTTATAATTTATCGTTTTAATTTAATATGTGTACGCGAAGGCAGATTGCATCGTGTGATATGAAAGATTGATTAAATTAAATTGAATTATTATGCAGCAGCGCGAAAGAGAGAGAGATAAGAAAACAGCTGAAACGGCAGCAGCAGCATGTGCAGGGTTGGTTGTGTGTTTGAGGGGAAGTGAAAGGGAAACGGGTCGAAAAGGAGTTTAACGAAGCAACCTCTTAAAATATGGTGTTTTTTTGTAGTTCTTGATTGGGGGAATAGTTTTAGAAGGAAGTGTTTGGTGGTGGTTGTGATAAAAATTTGATTTTTTATCACGTTCTTTCGTGTATTGGTAGTTAGTGTGAAGGTAGTGGAAGCCTTTTTTTAAATGAAATAATTCAATGAAGCGCGGAGATTTATGCTTCTTTTAAGCAAGATTAAAAATAATTTTGGAAAAAAGTATTATATTATGCAATTCTACTGTTTTATTTTAAACAGAAAAATACAAAATGTATTGCTACTATTAATTTTCGTTTCGTAAGCCCCTTGCTGTTGAGGGCACTTGTAATAAAATCGCACATTATTACAACCCGTTTGCCATTTATCACGGCCAGATCGTTGATTATGCGAACTCCGCAAAACTCCTACACTTATTTACGGGCGTCTTGTAGTCTAGCAGTAATCACCCACTGTCTTCCCCCCTGAATGGATGGAATTGGCCCTCGGCAGCGGAACCCATAGATCACCCACGACACCCTTCACACACACACACCTCTCCCTGGCGCACATAAAAAACGACAAACAAAACGGGGCCATGTTAAGAAGCAGATCATGCAAGTGACCGTGAACCCCCACTGGGAGCATGTGTGTGTGTGTGTCTGTGATCGTTTGCTGTTGCAGTGCATTGCCGTGCCGTGGTTTGTGGCAAAATAAAACTGCAATAATCGCGGTTCGAGGGCGCACGGAAGAAACCAGCATAAAAGTGAATGCATGCACACACACAGGGGCCAACGAAAAATTAAATCACCGCTCCTCTATCGGGCGGCTGCAATCTGTGTGCCGCGATTCCAGCCACACGAGAAACAAAGGCGAAAAGAGCCCAAGTGCGTGTGTGTGTGTGTGGGCTACAAATCTGCATTGTAATTATAATTTTCCTTCTTTGTCGTAAATTTAATATTGCAATTTAATTTTCAACCGTTCCTTCATTGCCCGCTGGTTCGGTAGGGGCGGGCCTGATATGATCGGATAGGAACTAATGCACTGCCCTCCCTCTCTCACTCACACACATAGGAGCGTGCACCATACCATACCTTTTACCGCAATGTCTAGCTGCATTGTATGCAGGAGTTGAGAGTGCATCAATGGAGGTGTATCATTAATTTCACCACACCATAGAACTGTGCGGCCAATGTGTCCGATGTAGCTGCAGGCAGCATCAATGCACTTCCGGCCCCATTCACCATGTGCCAATAAATAAGCTCATATGGTGAGAAGAAAAGTGAAGTGAACAAAAAAAAAAAAACAAATCAACCACAAAATGCAATCATCGCACTGTTTCGCTGCCGTTTCTTTGGCTTTAGCTTGATCGAATACAAATCTTGCTCTATTTTCTTTGTGGACCTACTGGACCTTAGACAACTTGCTCGGTGTGTTTAGTGTCATATAGAAATGTGAAAAGGACCCGAAAGCTGCTGTGTTATCGTGCTATCAATGATAAGAATAGAGAGTCCTTTTCTATACCTCTCCGTAAGAAACAAAAGGCCGAAAGGCAATTTCAACCGAAGTCACCCAACCCGAATGCACATTCCGCTGCACTTTAGGCGTCTACCTCAAATGTAAATGTGCTGCTCTTGTGCGAGCTGAGCTCAAGCATCTAAAAAGCAATCATAAAGAAGCTGCACAACCCCTAGCAAAGGGTGGGAATGCCACCACCAACACACCAAACCTCCAAACGTCCCCCTCCACCTCTTATGCCGAGGCCCTTTTTGCAGTCTCAAAAGCTTTTGTTTATAATAACAATAATTTATTATTTGCTCCACCCACCCGAGTATTAATTTTCGAGTTCTCCTTTCGGGTCCGAAGGCTCCCTCCCCCTCTTTTTCGAGATTCGTTTGTCTCCCGCCTGGGTGTACGCCCTTTCCCGGGTTTCCTGGCGTTTCGTTTCGTTTCCTTTGCCCATCACCAAAGGCGCTATTTTATGCGTTGCCACAGTCAACCCACCTCACCTCATCCCACCCCACTCACCCGTCGTACTCTTTGTGATGGGGGCGGCTAGAGTGTAATTTAGGTCCTCTGGTACACTACTCCCCCCCCTTCCACTCCTTCTCCAGCTGGTTTTCGTTTTACATTTTTCGCGTTTCGTTTCTCTCTCTCTTGCTTTCATCAGTGCCTTATTCTCTCGCTCTCTCACACTGCTACATCCCCGGGGTCGATCGAGAGATAGCCTAATGTAGGTTTAATGGTTTCAATGCAGTATCAATCTTGGCCGCCGCGATGCAAGATAAGACGGGGTGGTTTTGGGTGCGATGGCGCCTGATGGGCAGGAAAAAGGGGGAGAACTATTCGCCCACAACATATGGTTTTATCATTAGCGATAATGGGAATGCTAGTGTGTGTGTGGCGAGGGGGCAGGGTTTTAAATTGCACACTCGCTAAAGAAAAGAAACATCCGGCAGTTGGCAATGTTTCACCGATGGGATGGGAATAATATTATTCCGTAGCTTACGGTTGCAAAAAGATAACAAACACGTTGAGCCGCGTTGACTTTTCCTACCGTGGGATAAAGTGTCTTTTCGAGAGTATCCTTCACACGTGTTGGTAAATAATAATGCGAAAAACATATTGAAGAAGACATTTTCGGGTAGTGTTATAGCTTACAGGAAGCAATTTCTTACATTACAGGGATTTCTAGGGGATCTCATAGTTGTGGGACACTTCCTTGACTCTTTCTTATTGGAAGTGAACTTCATACGATGGAAATTGGACTCTATAGCACTCGTCCAAAAAGGACTCCTTTGAAATTCCTATTGGATTTGTCCAATAAGGGTGCTATAGAGTCCAATTCTTATTACTTGAAGTTCATTTCGAATAAGAAATCGTCAATAAAGTGTCCCACAACTATGAGAACTCCTGGAAAACCCTGTAGACAAACAACATATTTATTTCATTAAAACGATGCTCCCATGAACATGCACATGTGCCTTCCATCTTTTGCCATGCAAAGGCGATAAAAATCTGTCGTCAACATTCGCTCTTTGTCACGCAAACCGTGTGTGTGTGATGCAGTTACACAAAAAAACCCCAGGCGAAACATCACCGGAAAAGAATTCACCATAAAACGGGGCGCATTTGGCGAATGTTCTCGTTAGTTACGCATCGGTACACGGGCAGCATTTCATTTCTTGCCAAATTACCTCTCCCGTTCCCCCTGCTGTAACCGTCCTGTATGCAATTCTGATGGGGAGTAGAACTGTATCTCCACTGTGGGACTGTGTCTGAGCCGAAAATAATAATAATAAAAAGAAAAAACCAGTCGCGGAGTGGTGAAAATGGTGAAAAAGTGAAAGCATTACCATGGCGACAGAGTGCAGTTTTCGTAGGGTTGGGGTGCATACCAAAAAAGAGAGCGAGAGAGAGCAAAACACACCCGCCAAAAGCACCAGAAGAACTCGACCCAGCCCTGCAAAGAATGTCATAAAACACGCGCACAAATCCTGACCCAGGGGTAGGGAGGGAAAGGAAAGAAGGGAGAGTTTCAGGTTTTAATGGAACCGCACGGCGAGACTTCATAAAATTGTCTGGTTTGAAGCATTCTTGGATTTGTGTATTTGTATGGATTTGAGGTTGGGGTTGCTGGATGAGGGCCGCTTATATGTCCTGTCCTGTCCTCTTTCCCCGCATGAAACTTTTCCGTTTTACAACATCCGCTGCTCCTGTGCAGCACACTACGCTGGCTTATTTTATTTGCCATTTAACGATTTGTGTGCCGTGGCATTTTTGTGGCACACAAACTCCCCCCCGAACCATCATCCCTTCCCTATCGTTATGCTTTAGTACTGCCAAAGGGAAGAAAAATTGTACTGCTTATTGCTGTCATTATGAGGATTCAATTGATGTTTCTTTTTTTGGTTATGCTCGGCGCGACCGCAAACCTCTTCCCAGTATCATGCAATGCTCGTAAATTGGTTCATGTTTTTCCCGGCTGGAAGGGCCGATGGGGGCTTTGGGGCGGGGATGCTTAGAGCGCGATAAAGATGAGCATCCGAAAATCGGAAAGTGAACGGTTCCGTCTGGGTTATTGTTGCATTTTACAGGCAAGCCGAGTGAGTTTTATGTGTTGCAGGGATGGGATCATAAAACATTGGAGAAGCTTTTTGTTTGTAACAGGGCAGACATTATGGGATACTTCTATACTATCAACAGTCCGAGCGTGCCAGTTGACGACTTGCAATAAATTGTGCCTACATTTCCTAATTTATTATTTTATCTTTAAAGACAATAAAGATATGATCTCCTCAAACACCTTCATAAAATGGAATAAAAGAAAAACTGTTATAATAAATAAATCTACTTCGAACATGAAACCAAAAGCAGAATATTCTAAAAATTCCATCAAATCCTTCTCACTTCACCTTTTTCTTATTGGTTGCTTTCCCCCCATCCGGCTGCAAACAGCTGAAATTAACGAACGAAACCTTGTATGAATCCGGTTCCTTAATGGCAAATTCAACTCTCCCGCACCCATCCACCCGTCAAACCCGCTCCCATTCGTGCTCCGAAATTGTCCTTGACTCTGCTGAGTGTCCTTTGATTGCGCGCCGCTGCCCGCATTTTTCCCACCCAGCCCGAGGTGACGATCCTGCGACCGGATGCAGGAAATGTATCCTTCCTTACTACCCGCCCCATTCACACACACCCAGAGAGAGAGAGAGAGAGACACACACAGGGGGGAAGAGAGCAGGCCTTTCTAATCATACGTGATTGTGAGTACACTCACACCGTGGCGCGCGGGTCCGCGTATCCTCCCGAGCCCCATTTGTGTGCTAGTCGGAGGGGCCGGAGAGGAAGCACGGTGAGGGCAGGCTGAAGGTGAAAGAAATTATCATTATTGGGTTTTCCACTGATTGCGCCCACCCCCACCACACTCGTCGTTTTTTTGCTTTCCTTTCACGCTCCCCCACCCGTGTCCCCGATTAGTAGATGGTGGTGGTGGTGGTGGAAAAATGCGTCCCCTTCGTTAGGGTGGTATGGCGAGCCTCCGTACACATGTGTGTGACCGTTGGGTGGTACATCCGGAGTGTTTCCGCTAGGAGGGTGAAATGGAGAACTGGCGGGGTAAAAGGTATACAAATTGAAAGCAGGAGGTCGACAATGAGGAGTTTTTTTCTCTTTTTCTTCTATCTCCTCTACTCTCCCTCAGCGTTTGTGTGTGTTCATCAGCGCTGGAGGCACACAGTTGGGAAAGAAGAAGAGGAAGAAGAAGAAGAAGGATGCTTTTATTTATCCAACACGCCTGTGTGCTTGAAAGGTAATGAAGTCCAGCCCAGGGCGGGGAAGATCGTTGCTTGGAAAAGCGCACACAAGGGCGGAGGAAAACCAAACATTTGCCGCGGGAAATCGAGGGGGATTGTGGGTTTGAATATCCGACCAGTCCGGTCCATGTGTGTGTGTGTGGGTGTGTGTTTTTATTTCATTTACCATCGTGTCCCTCGCTCGTGCTTGCGTTTTGCGACGGGAGAGGGCATTTGTTTTCTGTTTTTCCACCGTCCATTTTTGTTTGAAATTAAACCATCTTTTCGGGCCAATTTGAAATGGAAATGAATGGTTCGAGATGAACCACGGTGGAGGAGGTTTTCAGGACAACGAGCAAACTATAATGAAAAGTTGAGGTTTCTGTTTATTTACTGAAGGCATTTCACGTTCGAACGCAATGCATGAAATGCCGATGGACGTTTGAGGCTTTCTTCCAGAATTTATTGAAATATGTGTCCAAAACGCAAGAGTTCTGCCCTGTACCATTAACCCTTTCGAAGCGCATATTATATTCAGCGTTGCACACCCAATAATTGATTGATCGCTAACCAATTTTTTGTTTCTTTTCTTCTCTTTTCTTCCAGGTAAGTCCAGGAATCAAATATCGCTCAAGACACGCACCGTGTTAATGGTTAAATAGCCGCAGCTAATGCCTGTAACTCGATGAAGCCCTCCTCCATTTGGGGTAAAGATTAAGGGATGGAGGAGGGGTTTCTCTCCTCCACGCGGGTACGTACAGAATCTCTCTAACGAACCGTGCCAAATGGTTCAATCCGCTGCACCCCTTGCCGCAATTCCACACAAGCCACTAATGAAGATAAATTCATTTTTTTCTCATTTTTTGCCCTCTGTCTCGATTAGTCTGCACGGAGAGATGGGAAGAGTGGTGGTGGTAAAATTCCTCTGTGGGAGGAAATGTTTTGAAAACATTTGAATACGGGTTTTCAAGGTTTGCAAATGCGGAGTAGAGGAAAAACAAAATAATGTTTCAATCCTTTTCCAGTGAATGCAATTTCAAAATGTCATGCTTTGCATTCACAAAGCCTGCGAGCCTGGAGGATGCATCAAAAGCCGCTGTAAAGAGTGCATTAGCTTGCTTTTCCTTCTTTTTTACTAAAAAATAAAACTCTTATTCAATCATGAAATTATAATAAGAGCACAAGCATAATGATGGTCCAAGCCAGCTCTTTTCCGATCAGAATAAAAGCAGCATAGAGCTGAATGCTGCTGCCTACTGCGATGTGCACGTGGCGTTGTAGTAGTTGCAATGAAGATTGGTGCTAGATGATGCATCCATGCTCCACACATACATGTAAGAGTGTGTGTACAAAAAAGATGCACAAAAATAGTGGAAGATTGGCCTCTGAAAAACCTCGAGGTTTATGGTTCGCGACCCTTTTGAATAACAGCATGTCCGTTCATGAGAGTGTATGAAAGGTTGGTAGGGTTTTGGGTGCTTTTTTGTATAATTTTTTGTTTGTGTCATGTGTCTGAGTGGCACCCGGCAAGAGAAAGGATCAAAAAGTGCATCCTGATAAAACAAAAAAAAAGGCACAGTAGAGAAAGGGCCCTGTAAAAAGAGTTGAGTGATCTTTAAGCCTCTTTGCTGATGGATGGCGTGGTAGCCCCCCCCCCCCCCCCTACCTGCATTGGCGTTTAGAACCGCAAGGTTGGAATGCACTTTTCGCCTGACAATGAAGAGGAAAAAACGATAAAATATCGACACACAACAAAAAACATCAACGGCGACGGTCGTCTTTTGCACCACGCTCGGCTCAGATTTCTCAGTTTCGCGGCGGCGCGAATCGTGATCGTAAAAAATGGCCCTCCCATGTGCATGACCACATGAACTTGTGTGTGTGTGTGTGTCTGTGTGTGTGTGTGTGTGTGTGTGTGTGTGTTTGTCTGCCCTCCTCACCGTGCAACGGTCTGGCGATAGAAATTGGATGAAATTAAAATTTATGACCATCCCGAATTTTTCCCGACGCTAAGAAAATTAAAATTTACAATAAACGAACCGAAGCGGACCCATTCTCGGCCATTCTGTACCTTCTCACTCGTTTGCTCTCTCTCTCTCTTTGTGCTTCTTTTTTTTCCTCCCTCCCATTCCATTGTATCGCGTAGATTCGCGCGTTCGGTTTATTTTCAATTTTCACGCTTTTCGCGCCGGTTTCTGCTGCTCCCCTCCCTCGTTTTGGGAGGAATATGGTGTGGACGAGGACGACACAACGACCCCCGGAACTAACGTCACTAAATCAACCATCGCAATCGGAGATTGTTGGAGGTTGATGTGGTCCTTAGAGGTTTGGGTGTGTGTGTGCCTGTGTTTGGAGCTAACTTTAATTGGGGGGAAGGGAGAAAGAGGAGGAGGTAATCCTGCCGTTGAGGTGTGTAAAAAACGAGTTGTCTAATGGATTAACTTTTGGCGTTTCCTTTACTCGACATTTACACTAACTCTCACTAACGCTGAAGGTGTTAAATTTTTCGTTGGAAAATATCGCAGTTCATTTGGTGTGTTTTCTAATTGGAATGAGTGCTGAAGCATTCAATTTTTCCAATGAAAACATCTCCAAATGCTAGGAAATGAATCAAAACGGCAAACATCATTTTTCATACCCGCCAGAAAAAAAACGGTTTAAAAAAAGGAACAAATAACCACACAACCCATCACACACCCATCACACCCATGCTTTGCTGTATCTGGCTCGTCTCGGTGCCGATGTTTCTTTCGCAATTTAATGCGTTGTTTGCAGACCAATCCGCGCTTTTCAGCGACCTTGTTTGTATGTGTGTGTGTGTCTGTGCAATATCCATATCCACCGTGCTGAGCGGAAACTTCGCGGTATATCCTGTTTTGTTTTAATCCTTCATTTCCTTCCCGCACGCCTCACAGCCCCTTCCAGGTGCTAAGCCATCCAATTGGACCAACTGCGTGGTTGGATTCCTGGGAGGGTTTTTTTGTATTGTCTAGCTACTTTTTTGGGGTACACTTTTTCGAATCCATTCCTCAGCGGATGCATGCATCTCCTAAAAGCAAGATATCCGTATCTCTGCCCTCACTCGCGTGAGTTTGTCATAAATAGCGAACGAAAGAGAGGCAAAACGCTGGACGCTGGACATTGCTCCCATCGGAGTCGGAGTTTTTTTGTGGTAGGATGGGAGGTAATTTTTTATCCCCTTGTCTTCCACACCCACTAGAGGAAGGAGGGAGCGGCCATCAAAATCCTTACATTCACCAAAAAAAAAAAATCAAAAAAAGGAAGGACGCAAAATGGCCCCTCGGTGGAAGCCATGGGGATGAGAAGATTGAGACTGATGTGTGTAGTTAGGTTCGGCTGGACCGGAGGGAACAGAAGATTGTGGAGTTTTCGGTGTGTTCAGGGTCCGTTTTTTTGTGTGTGTCTCCGTCCCCCCAAGCCGGAAGGATCCATCGGGGGGCCCGTCAGGTCAGGTGGTGTCAGGGGAGGTAGAAGCCGATTTTTCCTCCTTTTTTTTTTGTTTAGATGCTTTAGCCAACGTTTCAGCTTTTTTAATCTAGCGTCCCATTTATCGGGTTGGAACCATTGCGCCGACACAGTGCGGCAAAATAACAACCAAAACCCGGGAAAAAAACAAACGGTCCTTCTTCTGGCGAATTGACGCGCGCCGTCCGGAAAAGGCTGACGGCTTTGATGGAAAATAATTGCACAGTTGCTTCGGTGCTGCTGCCCCTTTCTGGGTGGCGGTGGGGTGTTTTCCCCACCCGTGTTCTGTTTGGACGTTAGATGGACGTTAGGGTTTTTTGCGTTGTTTCTGCGTGTGTGTGTGTGCGTGTTTTGCCAGCCCCATGTGCGTGGTTTTTTCCCTTCCTTTTTTCCATCAACACCAACGCCATGTTGGAAGATGTGGGCACTGGGCATGTTGGGAGGGGGAGGATGGGAGGGAACCGAATGGCGCCCGCTTTTGCCTTGCGGGGGATTTGGCGGTGTAGGCATCTGCGTCGTTCCCGGGCATTTTTAATTGATACTTTAGCGCCATACCGTCGTTCAAGTTCGCGTTTTTTCCTCTTTTTTGGAGGAAGAGGATGAGGAGGTTTTTAATACCAACCAGAGGAGTGGTGGAGGGAGGACCTATGTGCAAAACAAACACGTATGGCCGTGTCCTTCCTCTTTGCAGTCATGTGTGTGTGTGTGTGTGTGTGTGTGTGTGTGTGTGTAGGAGGGGTTTATTTACGGAAGTTCTTTTTCCCGGGGCGAGCGCGGCCTGTCTGTGTAAAAATCTCCCGGGAGATGATTTTTATTCTTTACGTGTTGTGCGTGTTTCTGCGTTTTTTTTTGCATGATATTTAATCCAATCCTGTGTGAATGTTAAAAAAAAAAGCGAGGCTCGAGAAAAGGATGAGAAAATCAATATT
Organism: Anopheles gambiae; assembly: GCF_943734735.2. Lineage (NCBI taxonomy): Eukaryota > Metazoa > Arthropoda > Insecta > Diptera > Culicidae > Anopheles > Anopheles gambiae. Next base: position 112,760,379 of record NC_064601.1, read on the forward strand.
TACACCCAGTCGGAAATCAGACGCGCGTACGCGCAAATGAAGCAAAAATTACACTTTATTTTAGAAAATAGTGATTCCGTTTTTCACCTTCAAAAAACTCATCTACAATGTTAATCCTGTGCTGGCAAGAAACAAAAGAAAGCAACCACAAACCCAACTGTCATTTCCTTAATCTCGGTTGCACTTTGCACCATCTTATTAACCTTCAGCCGGGCGGGGGTAATGAGTGCCCGTGAGAAAGCCACAAACACACACACAAAAAAGCGAACAGGAAACGCAATTACCACGGATGCGCTTTAAGATAATGCATAATACACACAACACAAAGCTGTCCCAAAAGGGACCCAGCCGTCATCATCATCATCATCATCATGATGTCGGAAAGCGAATGTAGTTTTCCGTTGCACTTTTCTTCCGTCTCCTGAGCAAAGGGAAGGGTAGAAGAAGCAAAAAAGTGAGTGCAATTATCCGAGATTGCATTGTGCAAATAATATTCTCCCGAAAAACGGGGGGGGGGGGGGAAAGCCTCCTCGAGGGCGGACATGCAACCGCTGGAAGGCAGTGTGTGTGTGTGTGTGTAATGGGGGTGCACGCAATTATCTATAATATGGATGAAATTAGTAATATTTCCAATTTTGTGTCTGTTTTTGGAAGGCACTTTTCTGCCATCTCTTGGAATACACGTACGTCGTGGGAGCAAAGCAGAACGAAATAGCACAAACACACACACCAACACGCAACACAAAAGTATGTCAAAAGATTGCCACAGGGAGAGGCCATGGAAAGAAAAAGGATACAACACGGGCGTGCAATCACCGTTTCTTAAGCCCTTCGGCCATTACGGGCCCTCCTTAACCGACGCGGGGGTTTGTGTCTTGTATCCGCCCGCAGCTGGTGAAGTCTTTTATTTGGCCATCAGACGGAGCAGTAAGTAAGCTGCTTGGTTGCTTGTTTTTTCTGCCTGTTTTTGTTGACTTTAATGACGAATTTGTGGCTGACTGGAAGCGAGCGAACAAGGAGGAAAGGAAGGAAATCCTTTAAATTGCAGCTGGGATTTTCGGGCTCTTCGAGCTATTCCACGGAGAAGAAACACAATTTATGGACGGAAGGGGAGAGAGAGAGGAGGCCACAAAAAATTGGCAGTCGAAATCAATCGACTGGAACCAAGTGCAACCGCAACCGGGTCGAGACCCCGACTGGCCCATTGGCTCTGTCCTTTACTACGTTTCGCACGCAGCCAGGCAGGAGAGGTTTGAAAAATGGTCTTCAAAAGTTGACAGTTCATCAGCCAGCGCTCGAGGTCGGTCGGTCGGAGGCTTTCGATGGAAAAACGCGTACCAATCGACGACCCATTACGAATTGATTTATCATCCTCGGTTGGCTTTTCTCGGTTGCCGAAAACTGTGCCGAAATCGAGCCGTCTTTGTTCGGCGAGGGGAGGGGAGCGTATTTTATGAGGATAAATTTTATGTTGCCGTAGCCGAATCGATAAAATACCGTCCCACCGTGGTACAACTTCAAGCAGACGAAGGCGAGGAAAACGACGACAGCGGCAGCCGCAAAAAAAGCTCATTAACCTCGTAAAGAAGGAAACTATTTAGTCGATTATTCAAATGCGAAAGTGGCTCGGGGGGGTGTGGTGGTTGGGGGGAACTGGGCCCGTATGTAGCACAGTTGTGCTGTGCCGTGGAACAGTTTAGTGATGAGTTAAAACGGCATCAACCAACTTCCGGATTTGTCGTCCCCCGCTTTTCCCACCTTCTTTCGTTTCTTCGCTGCGGTTCCACTTTGACGACTCGGAACAAAGGAACGGGCACGACCTCGAAAAAAGGAACTGTCTCAGTCGATCCGTAACGTTTTTTTTTTTTGTTTGCTGAAAGTGGTGAAAACCACTTCGGATAGCAACTACAAACTATGCTGTGGGAGGGTATTCAAAGGTTTTTTTTTGGATACGGTTTGGTGGCTGATTTTGTTGTATGGAAATGAGACAAGTGCCTTGGAAGATCGAACCCAAGCCAAGTTTTGAGGAAAGGAAGTTGGCGAATGTCTTGATGTAATGCAGCTGCATCGGTAGTGGTGTCTTCTTGGTTGCAATCGTTTGGTCGTTTGGAAGAGAAGCATTAAATCAATCGCCGTCAACGATTAGAAAGGCTAGAAAGGCATGACTCTTGCCTAATGTATGCCTCAGACATTGTCCAAAGTAGATGAACGTTACTTGGATACTTCATTTAAGGGATTCTACCAGTTGAAATGGCTTCTAGACTACAATATCTAAATATTGTATCAAACATTATTCCTTTAAATGATTTAGAAAGCTCCCAAAACAGCACCAAAGCCCAACGATTGCACAAATGTCCTTCCCCCAAAACTTCAAAACATTGCACTTTACGATCATTGCACGATGGTGCGATTAATTGCGTGCTTTCGGGCTGGTAAGAGGGATTCAACCCTTTCACCCAAGCAAACTTGCCCACGGGTACGCTACTCCTGCGACCCTCCTCCCCACTGCCCTCAACATCTCCCAACATCTCCGCCGAAACGGACCCAGCGAACGGTGGCGCGGGTTTTGCGTAAAGCTTTTTAGTGAAATATATCGCAACTTTCTGCCGGTGTGACACGCTAAATTCTAAACATTAATTTTGCTTCTTAGTGCTCGCCCGGCCGTTCGTTCTCCACCACGGCCACGGTGTATGTGTGTGTGTGTCCCACGCCGCGCTGTGCCATATTTTCTTTCCCGCATGGGGAAGGAGAGCATAAAAAGCTTTGGGGAGCCGTTGCACCACTCCACCTCCCTTGTTCCTTTTTTACTGCTGCTGCTGCTGCTGCATCGACGCGGCCAAAGGGGCCACGGGCCTCCCAGCATCAGCAAGGCAAGTCGAGCCCCGGGTTGGTGTCATGTTGGGTGAAAATTAATGGTTATTTATAGCGTCAGCCAGATGTGTGTATGTGCCAGCATCATGTGTTCTGCGCTGCCTCTCTGCCTGGTTGTGCTTTGTAAAAGGTGGAGGAAAGGAAGGGGGGGGGGAGGGGTGCCAAAAAGGGGGGAGGAAGGTTTGTTGCGCACGGCGTGGTGATGGTGACAAAGAACGTGCGATGCATCGCAGTAGCAGTAGCAGCATCGATCCAAGGTGGCAATGACTTTACGCTTGCATCGCGAACTGCACGGTTGTGCTGTGCAAGGGCAGCATCGTTAAGATGACTGTCATCAGCAGCTCGGGAAGAGAGGAAGAGAGAGAGAACAAGAGAGGGTGTGTGAATGAGAAGGAAGCATAACATATAGGAGCATCTTTTCGGGGGTGTAATTGCGAAAAACGACCCATCAGCCTGATGAGGACCACCAACACCATAATGATGATGATGATGATGATGATGCTGATGATGGTGCAAAGTTGCGAATGGAGAGTAATGTTTATGCTGAGGAAAGTAAATTAATTAATTTAAGCATTACAGGCGACGCGCTCCTCTCTTGCTCGCTCGCCTGCTGTTGTTTTTGATCTAGAGAAGGAGAATTATTCCAAGCTCATCGAAAACGATCAACACATCCTTCCTCTCCCTGCCGCTCTCATGTACATGCATTGCATACCCCATACACCCAGCGACGAGCAACATAAATCTCGTGTGATTTGACACACGGCGGTGCCACACTGCTGCTGCTGCTGCCTTGAAAATAATACCCCGGCGGCGTCCAGTGTATGCAAATTTGTTTTCGATCGCATGAGCTTCTAAAATATTGCCCCACCCGAATGTGTGCGCGCGTCTGTTCGGCTCCCTCTCTCCTTCTCTCCCTTTTCTCTCTGTGTGCTCAGGATGCGGCCTCATAAATCAAAACATCATCCACACTTGAGTGGCCGCAAACGCAACATTCTTGCAGACACCAGGACATGGGCATAGACACAGCGTGTCCTGTTGGGACGCTGAAATTCGAGCTTCAGTAGGAGTAGTAGGACAATTTCGCATATTTTAATTACTTTGTATGCTGTGTTTCAATTGAATGCGCTGGAAAAACACACACACACATTTGCAATCTATTTTAATGCATTTTAGCGATTAAAACGGATTGCCAATAAAGAAGTAGTACAAAAGAGCATTAAAGCACAGAAAACTAAGCGTCAGTTGTGGTGCGTCTGTTGTGCCTTCTACCCGGGACACAATAGGGAGCTCTCTCGCCGTTGCACATTATCAGCTCCAAGCGATACAACAGCCAAGGCTTCTGCTGAACACCAAAGCACGGAACTTCCACGCAACATACGCACCAAACACCAAACAAACCTTGCGAAAGCGAACAATGCGTGTGCGTGTGCATGCGTGCGTGAATATGTACGATAAAACCCCCCTCCCCGACATCTCCCACCACCCCAAAAAGGACGAACTGCACACGGACCATGTCCCGAAGAAAGCGTCAGTTGGGTGGCGGTCGTGTTTTCTTCCCACATTCAAACCCACCGCCGGCCCAACGGTCCGCTTCTACAGCCCAACCGAAGCCGACATCGGAAATGGTTGCTGATTGTGCTCCTTTTATATGTGTGCCCCACTCCCTCTCCCTTCCCACCTGGTGAGGAGGTTGTGTCCCGCTAGAGGACTTGTGCATACATAAAATTGTGCATCCCTTCCAGCAGCAGTCTATTGGTCCCTGGGTCGTGTGTATGTGGGTGGGTGTTTGCATTAGCATCCGTTTGTTCCCGCACCCCTACCATTTCCACCTTCCACGGACCAGAGCCCGGTTGATTTTCTTTCCGTTCTGCCCCATAATTGCAAAATATCGACAGCGCAAGAGGACGCCTCACTCCGGCCTCCCACGACTGGCCGGTTGATAATGCCGGCGTGGTGGCAAAAAACGGTGGCCCGGATGTTGAAGCTTCCTTTCCCCCGGGAGGAGGGCAATGGAGACGATCGGGGTGTGTATTGAACTGTGTGTGTGTATTTGCGCCGTCCAAGCATCCTTGGAAAAGGCGAAATTATTCAGCTAAAATAATAATAACGATAATGACGCGCACATAGCCAGAGAGCCAGTGTGCTGGTTGATAAGGAGGGAAGGGAGAGAGGGTTGAGAAGGGCCACATGCTTGAAGGAAAAGCCCATAGTAACCGCAGCATCGATGCGATGTGTGTGCAACTGCCGAGCCGAGAGGTGATCAGTATGCGTATCGTGTATTTTCTTCCAGCTTGGGAAAATCGAACCAACTAGTGAGGTTGTTGGGGGACGTGTGTAATATTGCTGCTGCGCATCCGCTTGCTGTGGGTCGCGGCGTCGCGGCGACGTCGATGCACACAGCCGCCCAGTGGATGGACTCGTTACTCGTACGCTTGTCTAAGCTTCCCCCCTCCGAAAGCCTCTTCACCCGGGCCGCCGCTACGCCCCAAAAGAGTAATGGCGCTGCGGTCCAACAAGGCCCAATAGATAGCGCAGTCCACCCCACCCCACCAGGGTATGTGGGAGGGTGTGTGCACGATCGTATCTCTTTTGTTTGCGCGAAGTGTACGAGTGCGAACCCTTTTCTGCAGCTGAGGCCATTTTCGGACAAAAGGAGTCGTTGCCATGAGGCGGAGGACACGCATGAGGGTGGACAGAAGCGGGAAGCCCATCCTGCATGGATTGTGGGTGTAGAGAGAGAGAGCGAGAAAGAGCGAGACGATGTTTTCTGTTGCGAGCAGCAGATCTTAATTAATGAATAAAATTTAACGATACACCCGGGCCGGACATGTGCGTGTTGTGTGTGTGTGTGTCTATGTGCCATACGCACCGGAGAGAAGACGCGTACATGGGTTTGAGCCCCCGCGAACGTGTGCTTTGTGCTTTGGGTTTGGGGTTGGATTTTTTTTGTTAGTTTTATGCTCCTGTGTCCTAGGTCTGGTCTGGTATAGTTTTCTGATAAAAGCCTACCGCTGCTTACAGTGGTGTGCAAGATATTTGCTTAATTTTCAATATTTCTAAGAATAAGTATATTGAAATTGCATTTATAAAGTTGCTTGAAAACTGATTCAATTCTGTCTGACTGACGTAGACCAATAAGAATTGAGGATCTGTGAAAGATTCCTATTAATATCACACCATCGATGTCTAATAAGAAATGACAGTCTATTGTTGGTTAATTTGATTTGTTAAAAATAATAAAATATACGAGGCCACTTTTTCTCGCTCAGCACTGTTTTTTCGACCAACCCACAGCTTCCGTCTTTATCGGCCCCGGGTGGTGGGTGCTTCGAGCGGAAGACTGCTTCGGGTCTGTTTATTCACTTTTGTCAGGAAAATGCATCGTCCCCCTTTCCAGTACACCATCACGGTACTGTACGGTAGTGCGTACACATAACACCGTGTGTGTGTGTCCCTTGCCGTCCCAATCCCAATCTAATACCGGACGCGGCAAAAACGCCATCAATCACGCATACCCGGGCGGGCCACCTGCATCTCCTCCAAAAGGCTTCTCCGGGGCACGATCGCAGAAGGCTCACGATGTTTGCAGCCGTGCTCCGTGCTGTGTGTGTGTGAGTGTGTGTGTGTATGTGTGCAGAATGCGTGTGCACTTTCCCGCCTTCCACACCCCACTGATACATCACAACATTGGGCCGCTGTGGCCGAGCGCACTTTTCCCTGGAGCTTGCTCCACGCTTCGTTAAAAGGATGGTGTTGCGCGTTGTTAGGTGCTTGGGGAGTAGTCTCGACGTGTGAGTGTGTGTGTGTGCGAGCTTTTTTTGTTGTTGTGTGGACTCTCTCGTACCGTACCGTACCATTTGTTCTGCTGCACCTCCGCGCTGCACAGAGATCCGTCCGGTTTTGTGGCTAAGGCCTGGGTCTGTGCGATGTTGCCTAGGCCTAGCGAAGGATAGTGAACATCACCACCAACCGTCACAACCAAACACGGACACACACACGGACACACACACGGACACAGAATCCAGGCAGCTTCAGCACCGGCCAGGAAACGGTCACAAGACGTCCCAGGGACCAGGGTTTTGCTGTTGTGCGAGACGACCAGAGAGAAAGAGCGTTAGGTTTTTGGAAGCGCGCACGGCGGGGGCTTAGATGAATGTGCTCGTGTGTGTGTGTGTGTTGTGGGGTGGCTGTGCACAGTTGCGTAAAGTTTATTTGCGTCCCGGGTTGCAGGGAGTGCAATTTTCTGGAGAAGCCCGCAATGCACACCCGGCGAACGTGGGGAGCGCGCCGTGTTACCATGTGCGTTTCGTGTGCTGCCAATAAGGATGGGTGTCCGATGGGTGGATGGGCGGAGGGGCGGAGGGGCGGACTCTAGCACTAGTTCCGAGGCCGGTTCCGGGCCCCCGGATATTATCGATCGGGCGGCGGCCACAGCAAGCAGCTCCAGCAGCAGTGCACAACGGGAGTGACCAAAAACGTCCACGTTTGGCCCGGGACAACGCAAACGACGACGACGATGACGGTGATTCCGTAGGCCTAGTTTCTCTAGCCTAGCCGATGTACCTTCCGTGGTGGGCAGGGGTGAAGGTGCTAAACTAGCAAGCTCTTTTCTCGCGCACTGTGGAGTCCATTTTGTGTTTTCTGTGCGTGTGTTTTTGCGTCCGCGTTGCGTAGCGTTTGGAACGGTGAAATGGAAAGAAAACACACCGAGGGCACTCAGTCTTTTGTTGCGAGCCATAATGGCAGAAGTAAGAGCTATTGGAACAATCTGAAGGTGACATGAATGTATGAGTTTGATAACAAATTAAAAATAATGTTAAAAAATAATCAGTACTCGATTAATCACAGAAATTGCTTAGAAACATCGAAATCCATTCTGGTGCCGTGACCAGGATGTGATAAAGATTCGCTCAGAATATTATGACAAAAATGGCTTTAAAAGCAAACCCCCCTCCAACCTAAAGCTTGTTTGATTACATGCATATTTCTTTCATCGCTTATCACTTCCCATCTCAACCCACCTCCTCCTCCTCCCCCGTCTTCCTTCTGGCTTCCTCGTATGCCTGGCACACATTGTGTGCCTTTAAATTGCGGAAGCAGCTATTACCAAGCAGTGGGGAGTACAGACAGTAAGCAGCATCAGAGTATAGGTGCAGCAGCAGCAGCAGCAGCAAAATCCCATTTATCAGCCTCACGCCTCCCACCCTCCCCTCCCATCCTGTTGGGCGCATCAATCAGTCTCGGCGGTCCCCCCCCCCTCTGATGGGATGCATGTCATGCATTTGCCTTTCGGTAACCGAAACCACTCAACCATCCAACCGACCGACCGACCGACCAGGCGACTGTCGTCTACAGTACAGGCCAGCAGCGGACGGAGCAAGGACGGAAAGGCACTGTTGCGGTAGTTAAATTGAGTTTTGAGGAGTATTCTGACGCAGCAGCGGCAGCACCAGAGACACGGCGAGCGGGAGTGAGGTGTGAAATTCAATCTCCAAGAAATCCTTTCCTCTGTCTCTCTCTCTCTCACTCTATCTCACTCTGGTGCATGCTGGAAAGCAAAGTAAGCTCACAAAAAGCGCACGTGCAAGGATGCAACAACTAACATGCTCACGAAAACAACATCATTCATGTTGGCTGGCGCAAAAGGGCACAAAAAGCGCACACAATGTGCAATCACCGCCGCCGCCGCCACCAGTCGGGTGGTCGGTCGAGGTGGAAGGGGAGGGAGATGATGCACACATTGCTTGCGCGAGACGCACGTACAATTAAATTAATCTTCATTTGAAGCTAATCTCCTTCATCTCGCATCATCATCATCATCATCAGCCGCTTTTCCCTCTTGGTGGTGGTGGTGGGAGTTCTGCGTACTCAAAAAAAACTCCAGCACTTTCTCATCCTGCCAAGAGATCTCGTCCTTTCTAAAGCGACGATGTGTGTGTGTGTGTGAGTAACCGTTTTCGCGGAACCGAGCGCCAGCACCGCCAGTGGTTAAAGGATGTGGTTGGTTTGTGTAGATTAATTTCCTTAAGACGGTACATGCGCTGCAGCGCCAGGATCAGGGTTCGAGGGAAACTCCAACCGACACAAACCGGACCGACAAGATGATGGAACGGCTCTGTGTGTTTGTGTGTGTGTATGTTGCTGCCAGGATTGAGAGCTTTTTCATGTCCCGAGCGTCCCTTGCCGCACGCGACATTCCACGGTAACCCTTTCGGGGCCGGCCGCTGCACTACCACTACACTTACTAGTGCCGAGCCGGGGCTAAAACACGAAACTAGATTCACTTCCTTTCAGTGCAACCCTTCTACATCCTTTACTCTCTGCGCCTCTAAGTGAGCGTGTTTGCTTTAGCTAATGAACTTAGCGGTTCCCGAGACGAGTGGTGATGTTAGTATGTGTATGTGTTTATGCTTATGTGTGTGAGTACATTTTCGTTCTACTACTTCTGTCAGAAGAAACAGGATACTTTAAGATGAAAGTAAACGAAATGGTCCTTTCCTGGTTTCAATTATCCTTGTACGGAGAAGCGTACTCCACACACGCGCGCTTGAGGCGCTGCTCTCCAGAAGCTCTCAGAAGAGTGCAGGGATCACACAGCTTGTCAAGTTCAGCGCAATAGTGCACAAACCCCCCATGTATGTTACGGGTGTTTGTTTGAGGTGAATTTAAATTGACTGAATTTTATTTTCCTCCCATACAAACCAACACGACCTGAGACACGTCCTGTTACTTGCAAACGCTTTACTTCTTCAGGATCGATTAAATCCTCATCCAATCAGTTGTGGAGGCTTTCCCTCTCTTTCTCTCTCTCTCTCTCTGTCTGCGTCACTTTGACAACGTCCCTTCAATCTCCTGATGTGCGGGTGTCCAGTAGCCTAAGCAGCCTTCCAATGCTGGAGGTGGCAAGAACCTTCGGAACAAAGCGAAAAGACTGCACTCCTTTGACTGTTGGCAACTGGTGGTGGCGGTGGGTCTCAATCACACTGGAGCCACACTGTGTGTGTGTGTGAGTGTGGGGTGGAGAAGCTTTGTTATTGTTGCTGCCCTCTCCCTGCTTTGTTGACCCGCCATTTAATGACGATGCCTTGGAAGTGGCCATGAAAGAAGGCCACAAAGCAAGGAAGCGACAGTGCCGTGTGTGGCTGTGTGTGTGGATCATATATGCCAACAAAGGCTCACAGTGAGTAGACGTCACCGACACGACTAGATCGCTTGCAGGGCTGGGAGGGAGATAGTAGTTGGGAACACCCAGCCTGCTTAGTTAGGAGGGGTCGAAAGAGCGGTCCAAGCGTGTGGCGACACGAAACATGCAGTGTGGAGATAAAATTTACAATCAAACCTATTAAAGGAAAATGAAGGAAACACGAATAATGATGAAGGAATGGAAAGGTACAGGAGAGAGAGCCAGAAAAAACCAACACACACAGCGCGACTCCACACAGTCCGCAGTCCCTTGTGTCGCTGTTTAAGAGCATCCTCGCTCGCCGCTTGAATCACTTTGGCGCGCAATGTCTAAGATCGGTTTTACGAGTTGAGCGCTGAGTTTGAAGGGAGTGGGAATAGTTAAATTTAATGTAGGCCACGGACAGTTGCACTGTTTTGGGTGCGTTTTTGCCGGGTGCCTCCCGGAAGACTCCCCGATTCCTTTTCGAGCGGGTCGCTCTGGTGCTTTATGTCAAGTGTTTTTGTTTTAATGAATACTCCCGGTTTTCGGAATTTTCAACTGCTGTGTGGTGCTTTCCTACATTTGTGAGTAGTTTTTGTTTTCCTCCTTCTCACTTTAGAAGAAAAACGATTAACGATGCTCTCTTGCTGGCTTAACTTTCTGAGCCCGCATGCTTGACAGATGAAGGTTATTTAATAGTTCCGAGAAGCTGGCTTTCTTGCAGTCTGGTTTCTGTGTGTGTGTTTTTTCACTCTTCTGTTTGCGTTGTTTATGTTGTTCGTTTAATGCACAATTCTTAGTATCCGTGGCAAGTGGCAAGCTTTAATGCAATAAAAATAATGGGGGCTTTGGGTGCAAAATTCATTTGAGAACAATTTTTAAGCTTAATGGCAAGCAATGGTCTCAGGGTTTTGGGAGGCTTTTAATTGTAATTTAATGATGATTGCGTTTCGCGTTTTTACGTGCCTTTCAGCTGAGACCTTTAAAACTGTGTCCTTGAAATCAACTATATAAGTAGTTTAGTGGTCTCTTTAGCTTAGTTGGCATAATAATAACTCATATCCCCTTTACTTTTCCACTCACCAATAATGCACACACACACAGTTTAACTAACCCAACTGCCAGTCCTACGCACGACAGCCCGAGTTCAAATCTAATTACAACACATCAAACACGGGGGAATTATTTAAAACAAAAACCCTCCCCAACTGACACGCGTCAAAATGGGTGGCGCGCGCGTATGTGTGTGTGTGTGTGTGTGTGTGTGTGTGTGCGTGTGTGTGTGTGTGTGTGTGTGTGTGTGTGTGTGTGTGTGTGTGTGTGAGTGCCGGGATGAATTTTCTTCAACCCTCTTCTCTTCGCCCCTCAACCCCCCCCCCCCGCTCCTTTCCGTAGGGGGAGCACATCAAATCACGCCTCGGCGTTGCTTCGTTTCGGTTTCATGCATCACGGATTTTCACATTCTGTTGTTTTTCATTATTTTTGATTGCCTGTTCGAAACATTTCCTGTTCTGTTGCTGGCAAAAAAAAACATAAACACACTTAACCGCCATTCCTCCTGCCTGCCTTCCTCTCTCCGATGAGCGCACATGTGAGCCAGAGCACATCATTTTTGCACTAAGCAGCATACGAGCAACGAGGTCACTCGTCTTCGCCTCCTAAGTTCCAGCTCTCTTCTGGGGTTTTTTTTGTTCGTTGTTGTTCATTTTGTGTTGTTGTGTAGATTTGTTTATGTTGCTGCTCCTCCGATGCCATCACCGAGGCTCAGCCCTCCATTTTCCCTTTTCCCTTGGTACGAAATGGGAGGAGTGCCCTGCGCCATCTAGCCATAACAAAACGCGAAACGCGATGGTTGTGCTTTATTTATTTTTATTTCGAGGTGGTTTTTTTTGTTGGTTGCTTTTCTTTGCTTTGCTGCTCTCGTTCCGCCAGGGGCCGCCGCCCGGTTGCATCTTTGGTGCCCTCTGGTAAGGCGGGGAAGATCTTGAACCGTCGTCTCGAAGTTGAAGACGACGGTGACTCTTTGGTTGACGGTTTCTTCTAGCCTCGTCTTCGTCTTCTCTCTCGCGATCGTTTTGTTGACGCTTTCCTTGGCCCTGAGCCTCCTGTGCGTGTGTGTTTTGATTTGAGATGGATTTTCCGAGCCAAATTTTCTTCTCTCCGGCTCTCCGCACGGGCGCAACAAACAACAATCATCCAATTTTAGTTCTTTGTGGTAACAACCAACAAAGCAAAGCAGAAGCAAAGAAGAAAAAAAAATCGATTGCTTTTACCCCGATAGTTTGTTGGTGTTATTTTCTTCTCTTTTTTATCGTCGTCTTGTTAGACTTTTTCTTGTTTTTATTATTCTTCTTACATTCTTATTTAGTTTTTTTTTGGCACACAAAAGTCGTAGCACTTTCTTCACTGTACCACAACACACTCGATTCGTCTTCATGTTGGGGGCTTTATTTCACGGCTAGAACACAGTGCCTTTCGAAAAAGGGAACCAGCAAACAAAAAAAGGAAAGATAAACACGTGTGATGTGTGTGTGTGAGTGAGTGTTAGTCGGGGTCTCGTAATCTCACAAGCAAATAATTCGCACACTCGAAATGAGAAGAAAGAGGAGCAAAACAGGGGAGGGAACGAACAAGAAGAGGCAAGAGAGCTCTTCGGTCGGTCGCTGGTTCGCTCTCGCGCGCTCAGCACAACACAAAAGCGATCCAATTTAGTTCTGCATAAAACTTTAATCAACACTCAAACAGTGTTTTGTGCGTCCTTCGGTGTGAGGGAAGGAGTAGGGAAGGAGGAAGGCGATGCAGGAAGCGGGCGAATTGTTCGGGGCTTGGAGCTACATACCGCTTGAAGGGGCTGTAGTGCTGGCTGGATGTTAGAAGGACGAGAGAGAGAGAGCGCGGGCGGGGAGGTCTCTTTATTTAGCCACCAACGGGAGTGGAGCGTGGAGATGGGGGAGAATGTTTACTTAGTTTATTTATGCCCGCGTGTTTGTGTATTTGAGTCTATGTGTGTCTGTGTGTGCATTTTCTGCTCACTCCCAATCACACTCCCCAATCAAGTTGGCGGTGTCTTCGTCGCGAATTATGGTACACCCCATAAAATGCAGCCACACGCGAGAGTGTGAGAGAGAGAGTAACACAAGAGTGAAGAAGGGAAGCAAAAAAGAACCAAGACAACAAAATGCACACCCAGCTTCCTTCCCAGAGAGAGAAAAGTGCAACCAAGGAAAAGGGAAAAAAGGAGGGGAAAGGGAAGCACGTACTCCAAAAGTGGAGCTTATTCGCGAACCCCTCAATCCCCAATCCCTGCACACATGTCTTCGTCTTGCCTTGTTCTTCAGCCTCTGTTCTGTCTTTTTGTGTGTGTCTTTTTGGTGGTGTGCATGCGAACAAGACGCTGTATTCTCTCGACCGCTCTTTCTCTCTCTCTCTCAAGACGGGCTGCTGCACACGGGAGTGCAGTTGCATGTATGTGCAGCACGAGAGCAGGCAACGAAGAAAGATGCGAAGCGCTAAGAAGCGCCAGCACTGTTCGCTAAGAAAACACGCACACCGCGCTTCTTGGAGCACACAAAGAGTAGAGAGAGAGAAAGAGAGAGAGAAAGAGAGAGAGAAAGAGAGAACAGACAAGGAAAGGCAAGGGAAGAGTCCTAAGCTCACCCATACAGCAATGGCGTCTCAAACGGTGGGAGATGCAGCCGTGAAGTGCAACAACAATGAGGGTGGTGAGGGAAGGAGGAGGAGGGAAGGGGGTGGTAAACCCTAGGAATTGAAGGAGTTTCACCACATCGGAGAGCCCCCCCCCCCCCCAGCCCCTCTTTAAGTTCGACCCACCCATCCAACAAGCTTCCAACGAGGAAAAGGGGTTGTGCGTGTCTCTTTCTCGCTGCAGCTCCACACAGTCGCGTACCTCTTTTCTTGAGGTTTTGCAATTTTGCAAACACCACCACAAGCTCCGTTCCATTCCACCAACAGCACCCAATTTCAATCCGGCCGGTTTTCATGTTGGATGCACTTTCGGGCTGTCTCGGGTTCGTTGTTTCGATGCGCGCTTGCAGCACATGATGCGTTTTTTTTGTTGTGGCGCAAGGGGTAGGACTGGTAGAAGGGGGGGAAATACGCCACAGTATGTGTGTGTGTGTGTGAGTGTGTGGGGGTTGGGCAGGGGACAGGAATGAATGGATGGTTGATTTTAATTTTGAAAAACTAATTTCCTCTCCCGCGCTTCGTTGCTTTCCGTTTTTTTTTCTTCTTATGATGATCCTCGTTCCCCCTTTCGTTCCTCCTTGATGATAGTATTGAGGAGAGGATCATCGAAAACTCATACACAAACACACATGATGGGGTTAACGCTGGCAGGAAGTCGGGTCCGCCTGGCATCGAAGGGAAATTGAATTTCATCTTTTTTCGTGTCTGTTGTGTCTTGTGCATTTTGTGCCACACCGAAAACGTGCAACATGGGCTCAAAGAACACACACACACACACACACATGCTAGAAAAGTTTGCCCCCTCCCCCTCTTCCCCTAGAAAAAGCTCCGAAAAGCTCTCATTAAATGGCGACATAGCAGAGGGAGGGAACAACCGTGTCCACTGAGATGACAAGGAAAAGCGCTTTAGCCTGCTCGATCCCCACCCACTCGTCAGCCACCCAGGCTGGATTGCATCGATTACAGTAGTGCCGTCGTCGTCGTCGTCATGCCAGCACACACTACCACATATTGACACACTCCACACAAACACACACACAGTGCGGAAAACAGGAAGAAGGTACGGCGCGACCGATGCCTTTCCTCCTTTCGAGGCTTTCGAGGGAAGCATTTTTCGGAGACACCCACACAGGCACAGAGGCTCGCGAGCCCGAGCAGCGCGGGATGGAAAGTGGGTGAGGGAGGGAAGGAAGAAGATTGCATCCTCCTCGCCGCAGTGCCGCAGTACCGTGTGCAACAGGGGGCTTCGTCTTGCGGCAGAGGTAGAATTTGTTCATAATTAATGCAATAATTAGATTACTCCATTAGAGCACGTCCTGCGAGGCGGTGTGTGTGTGTGTGTGTGCCTTTTTTTCGCCCCACCATTTCACCCCTTTTCCTTCGTACTCCTTGCATCATGCCACACTTTAATTGAGTTTGCTGTACGCACGGCAAAAAGGTGGCACCACACCGGGGCAGCATCGTAAGGAAGCGTGTAAGCCCCGGTTTTTTGTTGTGATTAAACAGAGTTTGGTGTGAGAGAAAGACTCGTTTCGGGGGGCTTTGTTTCATTAAAAGTTTGCCTCATTGCTGCATTGCCACTGTGTTAGTGTTAGTTATCTCCCTTCTATCTCTCTATTGTTGTTTGTAAAGTGTGTGTTGTACAATCCTTCGCGCGCTGGCAAAATGTAATCAATCAAGTCGGGATAGAGATAGAGAGAGCTTTCTTTTATGCATTGTTACACGGCGGTGTATTGTCTCTATTGCCTTCTTTCCAACACTTTCCTCGTGCCAGGGTGACCTGTTGCGATCAGGTTGGTGTGTGCCAGGGATGTTTACCAATAATAGAGGAGCAGCATCATCAATCCAAACATGATCGATGGAGGAGGCTTTGTCCGATCGAACCGTTTCCTTCTTGTTTTCCTTTTCCGTGCCGTAGCGTAGGTGAAAGGGGCGTTACATTACGAGGGCTTAAAGCCCTCTTTTGAAACAGAGCATTTATAAACTAGTAAAAAGGCAAAATTATTGGCAAAAATCCAGCATGTTCCCGACGGGCCCGGGCAACAGTTTCTCACGCTTCGTTCTAATCACGCGCGCGTTCGTTGAGCATAATTAAAAATTAGCCCTTAATAGCATAGAATGGGAGAATATGGCAATGTTGCTGCGCCAAGAGGAGCATGCCATGGGGGGCTGTCTGTGTGTCTGGTGTGCGAACTGCTCGTGCCGAGGTAGGAAACGCTTTAAGAAGATTCCGCAACGAAGGAAGTTTTAAACTCAACCACTAACGCTAGACAAAATTGTTCTAAAATTATACCTCCTCGTGGCCGAAGAAACTGAAGAAACCTCCGCCTTTTCGCCAACCCTCCACCCCTTGAAAACGGCTCCCCATGTGTGTGTACAGCAAAATAAAAAGCAAGTCCATTAATCTTTTAAAAGGCTATTAGTGATTGATATCTAAATTGTGCGCCATATTTGGGGCTCTATCTGGTAGGGGGGGCTGTTGGTGAGCTGCCCCCTCTGTTCTAGAGCTTTGCCACACAATCTCTCTCTCTCTCACACACTCAGACACGTCTTGGTGGAGTGTGGGGCGTACAAAATTGATAGATACGCCGAATAAACGGTTTTAATTATGCTTCTACCAGCACCATCACCACCACCACCCTTAACTAGCCTTCGAGGGGAGCATGGGAGGTGAATGGGACGGCATACTGCATCATTAGGAGCATAAGAAGCGACCCAAAATGGCGGTGGAACTGGTTGGTTTTGGGGAAAGGTGGCAATGATAAGCACTTTTCTTTCACTGCAGCAAAGGTCACATACAAACACAAAAGGTGGTGGTGGTGGAAGGTGGCACGCGTCCATGTGTGTGGGGAGGCGCTGGAACAAAAAATGGGAACGGTCGCGGCACAATTTCCGTACCGTACAAACGCACAAAAGGGGGGGGGGGAAGATCATGGGTTGGGCAAAGAAGAGGAAGAGAGAGAGCAACAAAGGCAAAGAGGAAAGAAGCGACGGCGGGCAATACTAGCCGAAAGTCAATTAGGAACCATTAGAAAGCATGAGATGCCAGAATTGGACCGTGTGGAGGCGAGCGAGCGAACGCGCGCGCGCTTGCCTCTCGGACGGGTCTCCTCTTTTGATAATGGCATAGTATTTTCGCTTTTTTGTGGCGGGAAAAAGGGGCACAAAAGGGGGGGGGGAGCGGGGGGAGAATGGGCGTCCCGTTTTTGCGTGTGTTTTGCTCCCCCTTCCCCCTTATGTAAGTGTCCATGTTGCCATGAAGAAATGCAATCGAAATGCGTTGATGCGATGCGAAGGAAAAACTCTCTCTCTCTCTCTATCTCTCTCTCTCTGTTTCTAGGTTCGCAAGATTTGTGTTGTTTCCTTTACATGGGAAGCTTATTATTAGGCCTGTATGTGTGTATGTGTGTGTGTGTGTGTGTGTGTGTGTGCGCAGAAGGAGTTGGGCTTTATCATTATAATTTTATAGCCAATTTGTGTGCGTGTGTACGTTGTTGCCAACCCTCAAAGTTCCCCAAGAAACGAACGGAAAGGTAAGAAAGCCACAGCCGCTAATAATGATGTCCTTTTAGGAGGAGCGGGCTGGGTTGCCTATTGTTGACCTCAGCTTCCCCCCCCCCACCATTGCTGTGATTCACACAAGCAACCCTGTGTTGTGGTGTGGATGCTTTTAAGTGCATTTTAATTGTGCGTCGCTTCACCATTTCTTTCCAGCGATGATTTCCAATGCTTCAATCCCTTTGGACCCTAGCGTTTAGTTTGAAGAAACTTTGTGCCTTTGACTATTCTGTGCTGTCTGTGGTGCTTTGTGCCGTATGTACAGGGTTTTCCAGGGTTACAATTTTCTTATAGGAAGTGATTTCATGGAAATTGGACACTCTGATCCCTTTTTAGACAGGCTCCCTGGAAATTCCTATTGGATTTGTTCAACAATTCCCATTACATCCAATTCCCATTACATTAAGTTCATTTCCTATAAGAAGGAGTCAATAAAGTGTCCCACAGCTATGAGAACTCCTGGGAAACCCTGTAACACCACGCGAGATGCGCTGTGAACCACTGAGGTTTCCTCTCCATTCCGTTCATCCATTCCTCCAAAAAGGCCACAAAACTCCCTGAAACTTGACCCCCCCCTCATCCCCCCCAAACCACGACCACTCACTTGCATTCATACTCTCACCACAAGCTGCATATGTACGTGTACGAGTGAGTGTGTGTGTGTGTGTGTGTGCTCACAAAAGGATCCCCATAGCCTGTGTGTGTGTGTGTGCAACTCACACCGAAAAGAAGACCGTTCCGATGTGACGGACGAACCGGAAGAGCGTTTGGAGCCCCGGATGTGGCAAAAGGGAAGGATTACCCCTTGGCATGGCTGGAACTGGGGCTGCGGGGGGCTCTTGGTGGAGAGCAAGAAAATGTGTGTGCATGTCCATCCACTTGGGGGTGGGCCGGTTGGGAGTGGGATGTCTGTGCGAGTGCGAGCGCGACGAAGAACAAAACCTTTGGCGGAGATTGTTTAAGAAAACCTTTTGTCGGAACTCCGGGTCCACAGGACACAGACTGTGCCGTACGTCTGGGTGTGTGTGTGTGTGTCGGTGAGGAAAACTCAATCGATCGAGGACACTATAGAGAGCAAGAGAAGAGAGAGAGAGTGTGTGTGTATGGGGGGTAAGTGGAGGAACGATTGTTTGCCGCCCGCTCCACTGCCGCCACCACCAACCATCATCACGCCCTGTTTGACTGACCAGCGTGCGCGACTGTCACCTTCTCTTTCGAGGAGCGATTGCTTTGTTTACGGGGTGGGAAGGGAAGGAAAGGTCCTTCGTCTCTCGTTAGCGCAACCACGGCATTGTTATAAGGGGGAACGGGAACGGGGGGGGGGGAGGGAGATAAACTAACACTCCCCCACAACCACTCTGGCCGGCTGTCGATAAGAAACCGCCCTCCGGGGCGAAGACTCGACACGCCGCACGACGAAACGGCGACGGCACCGCAAGCGGCGATGCAGCGAAGATAATTTTCCTCCGGCCAGGTCCACCAACACACGTACGCGCACGCCAGCAGTGGGTGTCATCTTCTGATAAAACTAATCACCAGCCATGGATGGGGATGGCAGGAGAGAGAGAAAGAGAGAGAGCGAGGGGATGTGCAATTATCGTGGCAAAGGTTTTCGCAGTTTAGTCGTTTTGCTCCATTGCATGGAGAGGGAGAATTTATTCGGAGAAGATTTAAAGCATTTTTTTCATTTTCTTTTTTTAAAGAGGAGTTAAATCGAATGTAAGCAAATGAAATTTATTATTAGATCTCATGATTTGCTTATTTTCGCAACCCCCTCAAAGTATTTTAATGACCTCTTTTTTGTCATTGTTAGACCGCAATCGTTTACAACTGTCATTCATTCATTCGCAATTGTGGCAACATAACGTCATCATCATCATCATCATCATCAGTGTGAGCGTCAGCATCAGCACCGTCATCGTCATCTTTCAACTCTGCCAGCTCTCTCCCCTCTCCCTTCCCTCACCACTCACCGCCCAGCGTTGGTCGACGCACACAAATGATGCAATGAATAGTTCAATTAAAAATAATGTGGCCAATTTCCGGTCTTTGTATGCTAACAAAACAGGGAAAAATTGAAAGCAAACACACACACAGATGTGGGCCATGCAAACTGGCAGGTCATAGGTGGAGAGAAAGAGAGAGAGAGAGAGAGAGAGAGAGAGAGACAAGCTGATGGCAACAGACGATTATTCATCCATGGCACACACGCGGAGAGCCACAGCCCTGCCAACAACGGCGAGCTCTGGGTGACGGTTGCCCTTCCTTCCAACGCCATTTTCCGCCCCCATACACACACACACAACCGCATATCGCCCCACTACTTTGTGTCAGTTTATACGCGTGTGTGTACGCGTTTCAAGATCGTTTCCAAGCTGATCTTTTCGCAGTCTTTTTTTTGGCGCAAACTGTGAGAAAGAACTGCTCCCGTGCTGGTGGCAGGGGGAGGATGGTACTGTAAGGAACTGAAAATTTAAATTTTCACCCCTTCTATAATAACTCCTGGCCTGGCTGGCCAGGCTTTAGGCATGCTGGGTTGTGCTGTACTTTGTGTGCTAATTTTACCGTTTTAATTTGACCGCATCGATGATCTCCGGCTTAAAAGGGGATCGATTGGAGGGAAAATTAGGCAGCAGGGAAAACACAATCGGGTATAAATATTATCACTGTTTGTGTGTGTTTCTCTGTGTGTTTGCAAAATAAGGAAATTATGTTAAATGCTGTTTTTTTGAATGTGGGCTCAGACATTCTGGACATTCTAGTAACTCACCCAGCCCCAAATGAGGTATTATGTTTTCCTTTCCAAACGCTCTATCCCTCTCTTTCTCTCTCGTTGTGTCTCTCTTTTGTTGGCAGGCAAATGGTTGCTAATGTCTTTTCTGTCATATGAAGTTAAAAAGAAGAAAAAAAAAAAGAAAAGAAACCCCGAGATGAGGTTGTTAAACGAGAAGAAAGACATTATGGAATCGCAAATGATGTCGTTAAGATGCATCACTTTAGCGTCCGTTTGGGTGTTTCGGGGGGAGGGGGGAATGGGGATGGGAAGAGCCGGACAGGAGGAAAATGTGTACAGCTATTAGGAAGGATAGCTGGGAGTGATGTCATTTGAGCAGGCTTAAAGTTACGATGTTATGTTTTTTTTTACATTATTCGTATATTAAATGTTTAATAATTCCCTTCTTTCTCCATTTCCTTTCCAGGTAAGTGTCAATGGCCTTCGAAAATTTAATGAAACTTTGCAAGTACTCAACGACGGTTCCGTAAGTCTTAAAGCTTCACATTCTACTTGTAATTAAATGTATTTCCTTGCTAAAAGAAAAGAAAAAAACGGTTTCTCCCTTCTCTGTGTCTCCGATCGCACACAGCGTACGATCGGAAAAGCCTTTCCTCCGGTAGCAATAATTACATTTATTAGCGCGCAGACAAGAAACCGGTACCCCCGGTCCCTGCGCCCCCGGGGGCATTGCCACCTCACCCCCCCTCCCCCCTTGTCGTGTCGTGCGAATAAATAAACGCTCTCGGAATCGAAAATGAAATTAATAACAACAATCATCATTCCACCGAGTCACGCGGACGTGACGTTGAGATGGCCGAACAACGAACCAAAAAAAGAGGAAGCAATTCCACCATTGCTTTCTCTCTCTCTTTTACGCTCTCTCGGCTCACGGCGATTCGTCACGTGCTGCTGCTGCTGCTGCTGCTGCGTTACCGCGTGTCACACACACACAGCGCACAACGCACACGCAGCAAGGATCGCGCGCGCACATCCTGGGTGGGAAAACACCCCCCTTCCCCCATTCATCGAGTTGTTCTGCTGTGGTGCTGCAGTTGTAGCTGCAGCTTGCTCACGCTTTTCCGGTGTGCCAGCGAGGTGGAGGGTAGGTGGGAGGTGGTGGCGAATTAGAAGCGGCAGGAAGGGCATGGAGAGAACGGAGAAGGTGGGGAGAGATGTTCAAGAGAAAATCACCATCAATCTATCACGCGCACCAACGCGCCACCACTTCTTCGGCACGTCCTGGCGAGGGAAAATTCGTTTTTCCACGACACGTACACGTTGGGGAAGAGTGCGGGGTGGTGGTGGTGGTGTGTGGAAGGGAAACAGGGTGACGATTTAAACCTAAACACACTAGCACACAGACACGCATACACAGGAGCGCGGGAGCATTTGACGCGATATCCAAGTGTGCTGTGTGTTTTTTTAATCTTTCGAGCGCTCTCTCTCTCTCTCACACTCTCTCGCTCCATCTCGCTTGCTCGTGCAGTAGCATTAGACCGATTGCTCAAACACATCCTTGCTGACTTGTCTGGCCTTTGCTGGTGTACGATTTTGAAGGTGTGTATCCTTTTTCTTGTACGATGCACAGCCACGTCTCTCTGTGTGTGAGTGTTCAAAGTTTCCTTTATGTAAAAGTACACAGTACACACACACAAAAACACACACACTCCGCCAGAGACAGATGGCGAGTGGTGCATACACTGGGTGGCTACCCCCCACAGTATACACACACACTTATATCTCCTTCTTCTAATGCAGCAAACGAGAAACCACCGAAAAGTCGGGGTTTTTGAGGGAAAACTGGCCCTGGGCCGTGTCAGAAAGCGAGAGAGCAGGAGAGCTTGTTGTTCATATTTTCCGCGAACTCGCACTCTTCTACCGGTGTGTGTGTGTGTGATGGGGGTGGGTTTTCCACGAAAAGCAATTCATCTTCGGCAGCCGTTGGTCAAGTTTGTTGTTGGAGTAGAGGGTGAAACGAGGACGGGTTGCCTATATGACCATGCAGAAGCTATATTCGCATGATAGTATGTGTGTCTGTGTGTGTGTATGTAGAAGGATATATTTTCCTTCGACATTGAGGTTAGGGTGAGTTTATTTTGGGAGTCGGAGGAGGAGTAGTGGGAGGAAAATGCGTTTTTGTTTTCTTAACACACACACGCACACACACATTCACGACACTCACATTCGCCGGTTTTCTGAGCAAAATGCAATTATGCTCTATTTTTGGGGGGACCGCGAGGGGGAAGGTAAGGGAAGAAAATAGACGTTTTCCCAGTGGAAGGACGTTTTCCATTCCATCCGTCCGCCCCTATTTTCCCGCCCCCTTGCTGCTCGAACCACCACCCCGACAGTTTTGGCACTCACCGAATGTTTATTATTGGACATTCGGGGTGTGTGTGTGTGTGTATGTTGTGCGCTGCTGCTCTTCCGCGCGAGAAAAAGGAAAAACCCCGTCTAATCTATTCTTGTCCCCGCGCATACACAAAAGAAACACACACACACAGTCAGAGAAGAGCGAAAACCCTCCCGTGTGTGGTGTTTCTCCTGCTCACTCACTCACACACACAGGCACACACAAACGGCATGTTGTTTTTTTTGTTTTCTTGCTTCCCTTTCCTTCTCATTTATCTTGCCCTTGTGTGCCAGGGTGCAGTAATGGAAGGTGGGGGGTGGTGCTGGTGGAAAGCAATTATTATAGTGAATTGTTGGTTGCGGCGAGGGTTGGAGTGGAGGAGCGGGGGAATTAAATAGAAGGGAAAGGGAAGCCAAGGGACGCATGAAGGGGATGTTTTCAATTTATGTTGACCTCCCGTCTTGCCACCGTCTCCTTCTGCTGCTACACCCCAAGCAAGTCATTTCGTAGACCCACACACACACACACACACACATGAGCTGGTTTCGTAGAAGAAGAGAAAAAAAACGTCTGTTCTAGATGACGAACAATGCGACGAGTGCACCTGCTGTGAGGCTGTGTTGGTGGCGGATTGTGTACCAGTGGAGTGGAGGGCGCTTTGTAGGGGAGCGCGAGATGTGTGATGGACGTATTAGAATAACATTTGAGCCAAGGGAGCAGCAGCAGCGGGGGGGAAGAGACAGGGAAGAACTCAAAACAAACAGCTAAAACACCATTACCAACCAAGAGCAACGCGCGAGACACGAAGATTTCGAAGCAACGACGACGGCGGCCTGCAGCTTCACCACATTTGTTTGCACATGTGAGGGAATTTGGTCGAATGTTTGTGCAATAATCTCACAATCGGGATCGTTTTTTTTTCTAGTGCAACGCAAAAGGTTTGTTTTCATTTTTAAACTGAACCGTCTTTGCAACTGCCATTCAGCGCTACTCGGAGTGACACAGTTCGCTGCTGTCATGTAACTGTCAAATTGTGAGGCTTGTTTTAATTCCCAGCTTCTGCTTCAGAAAGTTCCCAAAGTGTTGCACATTTTAAAATGAAAATTCTAACACAAAAATTGCATCTTTCTTACGCAAAAAAAACGCAAGCCATGCTCTAACACACCGGCGTGTGACTCGGTGCATCGCCACAAACACGCGCGCGACCCCTGGCTGTGTGTGTGCGTGCGTGCGTGTAGCACACAGCAACCACAAGCGGAGCACATTTTAAGAGCAAAGCGATGCTCTCTTTCCCTCCAATCGCAACCGCCCAGTATATAAAACACACGCCGAGAGAGACAGAGAGAGAGTGAGCGACCACACACACACCCATAGAAACGATCGGAAAGGAAGTGGCTCATTCGCGCTCCCTCTCTCCCGGAGCCGTAATGTTTACATCATCATCTTCTCATCTGTCGGGCGCGCAAGACGGCGGCAGAGCAAGCGAACAGCACCCTCTTTTCTTAGGCGACCGTCTCGTTCTCTCGCTGTGGCGCTGTGGCTGTGTGTGAGTGAGCGCCCGGTTTCGCTTGCTCGCTCTTTGATGCTCTCACTCGCTCTCGCTCGGTTTCAGCCGGGGTGATTGTTTGAAGAAAAACGCGTTTAGAAGCCGCGCTCTGTGTGGGAAGGTG
Source organism: Anopheles gambiae (assembly GCF_943734735.2). Taxonomy (NCBI): domain Eukaryota; kingdom Metazoa; phylum Arthropoda; class Insecta; order Diptera; family Culicidae; genus Anopheles; species Anopheles gambiae. Next base: position 112,784,477 of record NC_064601.1, read on the forward strand.
TGTGTGTGTGCTCCCGCGCTACCAGCACTCACGGTTGCCGGTGAGTGCCATTGTGTGTTTGTGGTGCGTTTGTACACCCACCAACCCGCCGCCGTCTGTGGACACCCTTTTGCCCCTTCCCCAGCACACAACTAAGCAACGAGCAAGGGGGCAGGGTTTGTGCCGCTGTGTGCGTGTTTTGAACGTCGCCATCCCGCTCACGCTTACGGTGCCGCATACGGCCGCTTGTTCTGTGTGTGTGTGTGGGTAAAAAAATGTTATCACACACCGATCGCCGTCGTCGTCGTCGTCGTGGTCGTGGTCGTGTGGTATTTCGCGTTCGGGCAAAGGAAGATATTCGGGGGGTTTTTGTGAACGCCAGCGCCTTCCCGCGAATCATTTGTTGAAGATTCTTGGAACCAAGTTGGCGCTTTTCCGCTGGGGGTTCGCCTTGCAACGCGAGTGCTCACACACAACAGACGCCGTTGGCCCGCGCGCAGGCAACACACACTTACCTGGAGAGACAGCCGACACAGGCGACAAGCCAAGGAGAGCAAAGGAGCGTGTTTCGCGTTTGCTACCAGAGACCGTGGGTTCGAAACCAACCGTGCACGTGTAAAAGGGTGCGTGTGTGTTTTTTTGGTTGTTTGGTTCGGGAGGAGCTGTGTACTTGGTGTGTTTTTTTCGGTCGTCCAGTCGCACAAAAAGCAAAACAAGACGCGCTCAAGCGAAAGTAAAGCATAATAGTAATCAGCCAGCAGCATCATCATCGGAAGAGCGTGTGTGCGCGCGCAAAAAGAAAAGGAAAATCAATCAACGATCCTGTGCGATCCTCACTCTGTGTGTGTGTTTGTGCATTTTATCAGCAAAAAAAGAAAAGGTTAAAAGTGCAGAGTGCATTGAAAGCGAATTTGGCAAAAAGAAATCAGTTGGTATCAAAAAAAAAGTCCTAGTTCTTGTGGTGTGTCACGTCAAGCATCATCCCCACTGCTGCCACTGTTCAATCGTTCATCAAAGTGTTCGTTGGTGACAAAAGTGAAAAGTGACAAAATCACTCTGCAAACACGTGCTTCTTTGACACCGAGCAGAAGACAAGATCCAACCACGTGTGCGTGTGTGGAAAACACTGTCCAGCGACTTCTTCTCGAGCTGAAGATCGTCCGCCAGAAGAGAGGCTGTTCGTGGGGAGGAGCTCAAATCGTCCGGAGTTGGAGTCCGATCGTCCGATCGTCGATCGTGTGAGTGAAAGTGAGTTTTGATCGAGCGATCAAATTTCTCCGTTTTTTCTCGATTCCCGATTGTGATTACCGTGTCCAGTTGTCCAGGGGGAGAGAAGAAAAAGGGCTTTTCCATCATCCTTGTGATCTTGTGTGATGCTTCTTTAGAGTGAAAGTGTGTGTTTGTGTGATTGTTCGTGGGTGATTGTGGCTAGGTTAAAACCTTCCTTTGGTGTTTGGTGCTTGGTCGGTGGAGAAGAGGTGCCTATAGTGCCGTCCCCGCTTGGCCCGCTTGAAGTGCTTTGGTTCGTCCTCCTCGTCCTCCCAGCAAGGTGCAGAAGTTCCTAAGGCTGTATGCGCCAAAAAATTGTTGGTGTGAAAGCATCTGCCGCCAATTTGTGGTCGTTCTGTGCGTTTGGAAGTTTGGAACGAATGAACGAAGACAAACGCCCCCGGCTCCAGTGCGTGTTGTGAATCGGTGACAGCATCAAGCGGAGAAAAGAAGCATCAAAGTGGATCGAGACGACTCTTGAAAGCACAGGAGTCCACCGCGCGTGCAGCAAACATTCCAGAGCAGGCACTGCTTTAAAAGGTGATTATACTAGAGAAGATCCTAAGAGAAAAAAACAACGGTTACCAGTATCCGAAATCTATTGCAATTGAGTGTCATCTACCGAAAGGCTCCTAGACTCTTACCACACATCTTGAGGTATGATGATGATGGGTACTACGAACCTATTGAGGGTGCTCGGTGACATCACGCACTCTCAGCGGGAGGGAGTTTCTCGCTTGCGGCGTTATCTTGAGGAGGTCTCCTTGCTTCCCAACCTCACAACGAGATCGAGTCCCGATGCAGGGGATAATCATGCCAGTGCGGGCAAGCAAACCAGCAAACCAGACGATAAAAGAAGAGCAATAGCAACGTTCACAATCGTTTGTTTATCGTTTGTAAACTCTACCCAATTCCAGAGCTCAAAAGGAAGGAAATGGCTGAGTATATCTTTGCTTAGGACGGGTCTTGGACGTCTAGGGAGTGTGTGTATGTACGATCTTATCATCTTCAGGGAACGATTGCCCCCCCTCGAATGCAGTCCTTTCTTTGCTTTGATGCATATAATTGTGTTTATTATGTGAACGACTGGTTGGTGCTGTAAAAGCCAGCCTTCAAGTGAGCTAAAGCGCCTAGAAATAGCTCTGCAAATCGCAGTCACCTTTTTTGCAATCATGTTTGCTTTTGGGACTGGCTGGAAGATAAGGATTTTATGGAAGGCAGATCTTCGGCAAAGATCTTCGTCATCCTGCACGCAGCTAGAAGGTGTAGAGTGTAAGCCTTCAGGGGCATCGGAGGTGAAATGATAGCTCAAGAGAGCACTGAGCAGACGATGAGATGACTCGTCTTTCCGTAGCTCAAATGGCAAGGATTAATAATTCTTTAAAACTTTTAAATTTCCCTAAGCAACTTAAACTACCAGTATAGCTGCAAAAAAACCTTGATTTTCTCCTTAAATTGGCACTGGCGAACGGGAAATGTATAGTTTTCTTCGCGTTCTGCACGGCTGTGTTGGCAGTTGCTTTCGCCGTATGGCCTGGCAAGGAAAAATATCGATTTATCGAACCACACGTACAAACACACACACACACACCAGAGTCTCGCGTTTACTCGGACTTGGCGAGGCAAAGGAACCTGTCCTCGATTCCACACACCATCTCTCCCTCCCTTCCCCCGCAGTTTGCTGAATTTGTTGGGAAAAATTGAGGGTGGAAAATCTGCCACCATTCGCTTAAGCGAGGGGAGAGGTCGTGTACACGGGGTACATGGAGGGAGAAGCACACATACAGCAAACTCTCTCCCCCCCGTGTGCTCTGGGGGTGGTGGTGTGTAGTGTAGGGCCAAGGGAGTACTATTTTCTTCCTGCAGGGAAAACCCGAAAGCAATTTACCTCACACTCTCCTTCACTTTTGCTTCCTTTCCGTGTGTGTGTGTGTGTGTGTGTGCTTGTTTCTTCTTGTTCGTCATTTCGTCTTGCTGTTCGTCATGGCTCTATTGCTGATAAAACATTTTTGCGCTGTGTTGCGGCAAAGGGAGGACATTCTGCACCTGTTTTTGCACCTCCCCGGATACAAAGCAGCCCGATTGTCGTGAAAGCATCTAAAATTTGCGCAACATACGGTGAAAAAAAAGTAGAATATAAAGAGAATAGCCGTCGTGTGGGTGGAGGTTAAGGTGAGATTTTAATTGAAAATCCCCCGCCGTCCACATTCCACGATAGCCCTCCCAAACCGATGGTAGGAGAGAATTTATAGTGCTGCACCCATTGTTTATGGGATTTTGTGTCCGGGTAGTTTCGCTTCTGTGCAATAAATTGCGATCGCACAGGAGCGTTCGTAGCTAATCTAAAACTAAAAATCACAACGAGGAAACAGAGGGCGCAACAAACGGTGAAGGCGAAGTGTGAGGTACGGTCCTGGTGTCCTGAATCCACCAAGCCCCATCGCGGCCGCTTGTGACAGGTTAAAACATTGCAATAAATTTTGGAAATTGTATCAAATCCATCACGCCGTCGAGGTGAACCAGGATTAGAGACTGGCGAACCCAAAAAAGAGGAGCACGGCTGGGCGAGAAGGCCACGGTTGAGCTGTAGTTTTGCGCCACCCTACAAAAGAGAATCTCCAATGATGGATGTCTCTCTCTCTCTCTCTCTCTCTGGCTGCTTATTTCGCAAGAAAGCAGCCTGTAATCGAGATTTTCTAGCCAACGGCAGGATGAGGAGAGGATGCGTTGGATTGCTTTCACCCACCGAAATTAGCATAATTTCATCTTCACCGGGGCATGATGAACTTCTTTGATGCTGTTTCGCTGCCAGGAGGAGGTGGTGTGTTAAATTGGATTTCTCCGGAAAAGCGAAGCCATCCCGGGATTTATTTATAGAACAGGATCGGGCGATCTGAGCTGGTGGTACGGGAAGAGAATTCATTAATCGGCATGCAAGGGTTAATCCAGTGACATGGTTCTTTCCTTCCCCCCCATTTAAGCGCGATCGCAAACGATCGGCCGCCACCAACCAACCTACCCTGAGCTCTAACCTTTGACCTTTGCGCCACTCCGCCATTGTGCCCTATATGACGACGGTTCCGTGTGTGTGTGTGTGTGGAGTGGCAAGTTTTTTGTTTTACAAAGTGTGTCGAATCGCGCGCACGGTTGTGGTGGTGGTGGTGCCTTCCGGGGCAGATGACCTTTCACACCCGCCCGGGCGAGAACGCATACTAAAAGGACCGAATTGTTCCGCGGGTTGCTTTTGTACTGTTCTCTCTCTCTCTCTCTCTCTCTCTCTCTCTCTCTCTCTCTCTCTTTCTGTGTCACTTTGCATGCTTTCCATATCGCCCTTTTGGCGCGCAAACGGCCCTCTGCTGCTGTAGCATAATATTCATTCTTTTTCCCCTCCCGCGTCCATCCTCCCACAGTCGGCAGTCGGCCACGCTGTTTTCGCCATTTTATTCGCCCGCTTTACATCGTCATCTTCCGCTTAACCTTCGCCGTGGTCATTGACAGTGACAGACCCGACCGTGCGGAACCATCCGGCCGTGGAATGACGATGATGACGATGATGATGATGATGATGGTACGGAATGGGCACGTTGGAAACGGGGCAAAACCAACCCGCACCGCAACTAACAACGAGAAGGAACTAATTTTTGTGCCTGTAAATGCACACGACGTTCATTAAGTTTAAAATGTGAACTTTCCGCCACCTTTTTTTTTTGTTTTTGCACACCCCAGTGTATCCGGCGCTCGAGACGCGGTCGCGTGAACTATCGGGGTTGACAGAATCATCTCTTGCTGTTGGTTATGCTTGCCAGTGCATAAAGTGATGGCATTAGGCAGCACACAACATTGTTGCAGAGCAACCATTACCATCTTCGCGCCTGCTCCAAACCAGGGGGGGGGGGGGGGGGGCCCTATTATTATTTCGTCACGCGCGCGCACACAGCTCCACTCCTTTTGCGCACACTTTTCTCCTTGTTGGCGTTTGTTTCTTGCGCTGTAGTAAAATATAAAATCCCCCCCCCCCCCCCTGCCATCTTCACGACTGGGAGTGATTTTTCTCACCTCGGTACGAACTCGTTAAACGCATTTGCGCGAGACGTGAAATCGTGTGTGTGTGTGTGTGTGTGTGGTGGACGCGGAGACACGATGTGCATGTTGCGTTTTGTGATTAGCGGCTTTCGCAATCCGCCCGTTCGGATGCAATCACGATGGTGAAATATAAAATGTGAATTATTGTGCAATAATAAATAATTGAGCGCAACGAAATTATTGGCAGAGGCACAATGATTAATGTGAAAACAAAATTGCAACATTGTGCTTGTTTTTTTTTTTTTGGTGTTCTTTGCTTAGCAAAATGGCAAAATGTGTCTAAAACAAACTGCCGTCTCTGGGCAGAAGGTACAATAATTACCCACAGCTGCAGCTGTGTCTTCCAGTTTTTATTGAATCAATTGTGCAAATAACGCTTCGACGATCGTCCTCTTCTTTTTACAAGAAAAACGACAACAAAGACAGTTGTTTGAAGCAGCTGTGAATGGTGATTGATAATTGAAAAAACAAACCTTGCTTCAATGGGATTTATTATTAAACAAACGACCTCAAAAAACACACACTAACAATGTTATCATAAACTCACATTTTACACACATGAATTGTAAATTATTATGCCTTCAACAAAAAGGCGTTTCACACTATAATTCTGTATTTAATTTTCAGAGTTGAACCCAAAAAAAGAACACACAAAAAATACTCTAACCTTCACCTCATTTATCAGATATGCGAGCTGTGTGTGTTTGCGTGTGTGTGTGTGTTTGCTCTTTGGCCGCGCTTGGAACGCGTTTGTTTCCGTAATGATAACGCCAATGCTTAGGAGGGCAGGCCGCGTGGTGCAGGAGGTGAAGAGCGAGAGTTCCTTCGCCGCCTTTCTTGTTTAATATATGCCACCACCAAAGGCGGCACACGTTTTTTTAGTTTTTTTATACGAAAGTGTGTCCGTTGTCCTATCCAGAGCGGAAGAAGCATATCAGCATACCCAACAGCAGCTCTCCTCCTCCTCCTCCACCGACACCGAAAGGCATGTGCTAAATTCTGAGGCCCACATTTCGCTTATCGCGGCAGCAAGCGAGCGCTTTCTTCTCGAGCAAATATTGCTACAAGTGTGTGCGTTTGTGGATAGGCGGAGTATGCTAAAAGTCTTTCGTCTAATCCCACTTTCCTTTGAGAGAGTGAGAGAGAGAGTGGGAGAAAGAGAGAGCGGACACTTCCGTCTGGAGTTTGCTCGTGTTGTTGACAATCCACCCGAGTGGAAATGAGCAGTGTGTGCAATGCCCTTTGCACAGTTTCTTCCCCGGTGGTCGTCCCACAAGACACGCGGGGACGGCTTGTGCTTGGAAACCGATAAAAGTGCAACACAAAAGTGCAACGGTTTGTGTGTTGTGGTTTTGTGTTTATTGCACCCCGTTCCGTACCCGCAATGAAAACACAAACTAGCGCGCGCATAAAATAAGCTTTGGCCGGCGGCATGGTCTCTGACGCGTATATCCGCGAGTGAGTGCGCATGCGGGTTCTGTTTTTTTGTATTGCAAAAAAAAGAAACGTTTAACGCAAAATGGGCAACCCAAGGAGGTGAGGTGGTGCGGTTACGGGAGCTCTGCGCATGCGATCCAGCTTTCCGCACCGCGCGCCAGCACAGGAGACACAGGCCGCGAATTGTGCGCAAAGTCTGACCAAGATAAATCTCACTTAACGCAGCGCGCGCGTGTGTGTGTGGCTGTGTGTTTCCTTTAATTTTAATCCCCAGCTCAGGGAGGGTGGGTGGTGGGTACAAAACCCTCCCTCACACAAAGCCAGAATCGCATCTCACCACAGAACTCACAGCCTCCCAGCATCTCCCGCAGCATCGCCGCGGAGCTGCCACACGGAGCAGAAGGGTTGTTGTATCGAAATGACCTTCACCGGGCGCTAGGCAGCCATCGTCGTCGGCCTGCGATCGCTTGCTCTGCTTGCCGCCTGTAGCCGGGTGAGATGTAAGACCCGACGCCCTTCACCCCTCCGAACACACATCAACACAATCTCTCTCACACAGACAAACGCTCTTTTGCTCTCTCTCTCCCCGGGGCAACCGCTTGCTGTGGCAAAAGTGAGTGTAAAAATAACAACAAAGCGCGGGCGCACGATCGCGCGCAAAAAAAAAGGGAAGGCCCCGACAACCGCAAAACAAACAAAAACAATCAACTTCAATCACTCAAATGTGTTGTGTTCCACTCGCAACACACCCCGCACATCCTTTCCCACGCGTGACAGAGGGGGCACCCTTCCTCTATCGTGTCGTGATCGGCGACGGGTGTGTGTTGTGTTTACGATGGGAATGATATTTTCGGTATCAATTCTTCCTCATCTCCGGCTCACTAAGCCTCACTCTCGCGATCGAATTGTTGCTAAAGTTCAAAAGCGACAAAAAAAAACACTCCAAAACACTTATCACTAACGACGGAGTTTTGCTCACTGAGTGGCGCACTTCACGGCTCACTAGACGGCGGCGCTGAGCATGCGAACGCTCGTTCTCACTCAGCCCTTTAGCGAAATGATGTTCAACACACCAACACCTCCTGAGCTGTTGCAAAATCGCGAAACGCGAATTTGTTTTCAGCAAACTTCTTCTTCCTCTTATTTTTCTTCTTTTTATCACTTTGTTACACGCTTTAGCTCGTTGCTGTTAAGTACAAAATTCTGTCCGAAAGGTCCGGCTCTCTTGATGATGATGGCAAGAACGCCGCGGACCTGCGGGGAGGCGCACTGTGGTGCGCGCGCGCCACAGCGTTGGATTTGGCCTTGAAGAACTCGTTGGCTTGCTGCTGCTGCCTCCGCGCCCATCGCCCCCCCCCCCCCCAGTCATGCTCTTTCCTTTCCGCCAACCTTCGCTTGCCGCCGGGCTCGTTTCGTATCCGGAGCACGATTTCCGGGTCGCGAAATTGAAAGTAATGTCGGTATCTCGCTCTCGATTGGATAATCGCCGCGAACGTTTAACCCGTTTTCCGCACCCCGCCGGCCGCCCCCCGCACTAATTAGTGAATTGTGTTTCTCATTCTGTGCTGTGCCCTCACCATAACCAATCGATTATGACTCGTCGTCGTTGCAAAACGGGCCCAAAAACTAACGCGAAAGGGTTCAAGGACACGGGGCGAGCGTTTGGCACATGGAAACACAAACACACACACACACCGTGTACCTTTTGGCACAGTTCCAAGGCTTTTTTAATGTACAACGATACAGCAGACATGCTGATTGGGAAAAACTTACAATCTAAATGGTGTTTATTGTTTCGTTTTGTAACCAGACCTTGGGTCGCCTTTTAATCGCCCCAAAAACTGTTGTAAGCAGCAAAACTGTTCTGTCTGGTGGGCACAACCATCGTGTGGCCTATAAAAGCAAAAGTGAAGTTGCCAATTTAATAAGCACCGGAGACGACCAGATCCAAGAGTCTGTGATAATAATGAGTCGGATGGTTCTGGAGCTCGGAGGCGTGCTTTTCACGCCGCCTTTAATTAATTCCTCCGAAATATGTGATGCAGGAAGGAGGATGAGGAAGAGCATAAACATAACAACACAAGTATGGGTGAGGCAAGCCAGCAATGTGCGTGTGTGTGTGTACTACGTGCGTTTGTATGAGATCGCGAACGATCTAGAAACAAACACAAAAATTGGAGCAAGAATCGAGCCAGAAGAAACGAAGAGAGCAACCGAAAACTGTCAAAGACCGGAAGCTGATATGGAAACAAAATAGGGAATGAGGGACATTACAGAGCGTGTTTTGATAAATGCTTCCCAAAACGAAACAATAGCGCAGTACGAAGGCAGAAGCCAGCGTTAGTAGGCCGGGGCCTAACTAATGGTTAAGTTTTGTGTTTTGTTTGTAAAGTAGCATATTTAGCAGTGAAGGAGGGAGGAAGCACTGGCAACTGGGGAGGAAGAGAGATACACATTTCAATGCGATTTGAATGGCCATAAATTTGACCATTGTGCGTTTAATGGATGTTTTATGTAGCTCATGTTTTTTTTTCATGGGGTGGACACATTATACTTATGTCGCTCTATGGCCGAGAACGCACACACACACGCACAGGAAGCACACCAAAAACCCACCTCAAATGAGCAGCATCCGTTCCGAGACCGAGCGCGCGCGCGCACACAACATTGCTGCTGGTGGGTTTTCGGGACAGTTTTATGAGCCACGGCAAACATTTGTGGAAACATTGAACCAGCAGCTCCTAGTGGTCGTGATCGTTTGCGTTTCTTATGGGGAATACATTTTAATACAAGTTTTGCGTCTGCGTCCGAAAAAATATATATTAATTGGTGCAAACTGTTCATGTGCGCATGTTGAAGTCGCGTGGTCCTTTTGTGTGGTTTTATTCTTTTCGAAATAAGCCCCATTTTTATGAGCTTCCGTCGCTAAACTCGCTGGGGGGGGTGCCCTTGGAAACAGGGACATTCGGCATTAAGCCTTGCCCCAGCCGCCAGCTTTGCCTGGGCGACACGAAAGTTTGTTGGGGTTGTTTCTTATTTGCCTTGTTGTGCTATTTCGTTAATTAGGAGGGCCTGTTTTGAGCGCTGGAAGTGCTCAGTGTTTCTTGGAATGAAGCTAAGAATGATGAGTTGTAGTTCCTGGAATTTGGTGACATTCTAATCACACTTAATGAGAAGAGACATAAACTACAACTAAAAAAATGCTTGCAAATGCTGTCTTTGCTTAGCTGTGGCTGAGTTTGTTTTCCTCAACCTCTGGTGGTCCTCTCCCCATTATAGTTCATAAAACTCAACAAAATCCGTTGAAAACATATGGATGCATCGACCGACCGCACAGGCAAATGCAAACAAATGAAAACGATCCAGAACACCAAGATATGGCATAAATATTTACCATTTCAGCTTGTGATGTGTGGGGATTTGGTTTTGAGCGACGCCCGGCGATATCTTCTCGTTTGGCAACGACGATCGTCAATGCATCCTTTCGCTACGCGAGATCGTAATTTACACCAGACTGCGCACAATTATTGCCGATTTGCCCCGTTGATTTATGCGTTTTGTTTGTATACACACAATGCTTTGCTTTAATTTGCAATATTTTTACGCTTTTACTGCGGAAAGCCAACGATTCCATTCGGCAGTAAACGGTGCAGCTGCGCATGCACATTATGAATGAAACGATCAGCTTTTTTGTTTCTCTCTTTCTCGGGAGATAAAAACGTCCCGCACCGCTAACTTATTGTCATTGGGGCACAGCCACAAAGGGACAAGTCGTTTGGCTTTCCAAACTCTCCTCCATAACTCCTCGCCGAAGGGAGAACGGTGGCTGGGAGGTTACAAGGGGGTTCAAACGCGCGCGCACAAGGGTGGTGGAGGATTAAAATGGAGGACATTGTCTTGCGCCGCGCGCGCACTCGGACGGAGGGAGTAGTGGTGCGGCAACAAGAGAGCCAGCGAAGGGTTTTTATGGTGGTGCCCCTGGCTCAAAAAAGGAAAATGTGCGGGTGGTCAACAAGAACCGATCGAGCTGCTGGAGAGCATCGCAAGCGGCGGGTGGCTGGGAAATAATGCACTCTCTGCGTCTGCGTCTGTGTGTGTGTGTGTGTGTGTGTGTGTGTGTGTGTGTGTGTGTTTGTAATGCAACGGCGGCAACTGGCGACGGAGATCTCGCTCGGTTGCATCGCGCCGCGGTGTAGACAAAACGAATAAAAACAAAAAGAGCAGCAAAGTAAAAGAAGTAGAGAGGGAAAATAAATATACTGAGGAAGAGAGAGAGAGAAAACACGGAGAAGAAAGAACCAAAGAAACAATAAGAAGATAACGAACGCAATAAAGCATCTTGGGAAAAAGGATAGCAAATGCAGCAGCAACAGCAGCAAACAAGCCAACCGAAGGGATAAACGAACAAAACAAAAACGGAAAGAAGAAAACGCTTCAAGAAGAAGCTCAAGAACGGGTTAAAGAACAGAACCAAGAAAAAGGAACATAAAAAAACGAAGGAGTTAAGCAGAAAAGAAGGGCAAACGAGAAGAGTAAACGGCGGCGACGGCGAAGAAGGAAGAAACAACAACACGCGGATGAAAACAAGAACAGAATAATGCGCGAGAAGAAGGATTTTTCTTACCGGAATGGATGCTGCGTGGTGGGCTGAGCTGGAGGAGGGGGTTTGGAGTGGGGGAAGGGGTTGAAAGGGGGAGGCAGCAAAACTGGTTTTCGAGCCCTGGGTTGATGTAGTTCTTTCGGGGGATTCTTGCTTTAAGACTGTGTTTTTTTTGCTCCTTTTCCTCCTCCTCCTCCGTTTTGGCTTCCAACCTTCTCCCTCCCCCACCCCTCTCTCTCTCTCTGCTGTGTTGTGTTGTAATTTACCTATTCTTCTCTTCCTTTTCGGGTTCGCCGTTTTCGTCTTTCGCCCGTGGTCCATGTCTCGCGGGGGATGCTCATTTTTTTTCTCCCCCCTGCTCCCCCTGCTCTCCCTCTTCTCTTCTTTGTGTTCCCCTCTCCTGGTTTCGTGGTTTGGTTCGTTCCTCGTTCGTACACGTTAGCGCGTTCTTTGCGTGTTTATGGCCGTTTTCTTATTGCTGCGCGCGCAAAGACGTTGTTATTTTGTTAGTTAGCTTTTTTTTGCCCGTTTTTTTACACATCCATAGGCGTGTGTGTGTATGTGTAGTTTTCTCTTTATCTGTTGTTTCGTCGCCGCTCCCACATTCCTGTCGGATGGAGGAAGGCTTGTGCAGTTTCCTCAGCTTCCCGCGCAACCAACATGCGAACTATACGGGGCCCCAATCCTTGAGAAATTCCAACAAGTCGTGCATTTTTAGATGGGAAATAATTCTCACAGCCATACACACACACATCCTTGGACATCCTCAAAGCCGCCACCCGCGACGATTGGTATTTGGCGCGATTTTTTTTGGGGGGAGCTAAATGTTCAAACTTTTCAAAGTTCAAAGAAGCGCACACGGAAGCGTTTAGGAGTCCACGCACGGAAGCGACACACTCGCAAAGAGGAGGAGGCCTTCTCAAACGATCACCCACCCGCTGCACGCAAAGGCACGAAATCACCTTTGAACTGTGGTTGCATAAAACAACCCTCCTCCCTCCCCCGATGCGAAGGCTTCCCCAACACTCTACCTATGGGAAGGTGCGGCCATTTGATGGCTTAATTAGCGGCATCGGCTTTGAGACTGGCAGCAGCAGCAGCATAAAGCATGGACTCGGTGGTGATTTAGTGTCCAGTGGGCTTGCGTTTGACGTTTTATTACCTGCCACAGTAGGAGGACGGAGGATCGTCCCAAAAGCCCTCTGACCCGGGCGAGAAGAGAGAGATAGTCAGTCTTCAGGCACAACGTGTAACGATCACGCTGTGTGTTTTTGTTTCTCATACCGGTCCACCGTGTACACCCTTAATGAAGATGGTCAGCGATCGATCGTGCAGGACGATCTTCTGTGACGCGTCGGAGATAAATCTTCCGCTCAAGACAGTCGTAGAAGGAGAGAGAAGAAGAAGCAGCCAAAGGGGGTAGTGCTCCCCAAAACCTGAATCTGTAAAAGTCATAAATATTTAAAAGCAGCAACTCTCACGCACACCAGCTCTCTTTAGAGTGTCATAAAAAGTTCATTCTCTTCCCAGTCCCCTTCCCAACAGCAACTTCTAAGCCACTTTCGATCGGTCACGGGGCCTAATCAAGGAAAGGGAAGAGGAGCGCCGGGGGAGTATGGTGGTGGTGGTGGGTGGCATATGAATTCCAATCATTTCGCGATTTCGTCGCGGTTGTTCGCGGATGTGGAATTTAATTTAATTTGCTTCCCCCACCTCCCCGCTGTGTGTCCCACTGAGACCTCTCAACTCGTTCCCTCATTTTGTCTGAGAACTGACAGTGCAAAACATGCAAAAAAAAACAAGCGACGGCGAGAGTGTTGCTTTTTGTGGCTTTTATGTGTCTCTCTCTCTCTCTCTGTTTTGTTGTTTTAAAAATTCATAAATCCCGATTTTAGCATAGCCTGCTGCTGCTGCTGCTGCTGCTGCTATCACGGCGAAATGGATGGGGGTTTCTTTTCTGTCCCGCTGCTTTTCCCGCTCAGCTGGCAGGCACGCGCGCGCACTCACGCCGCGGCACTGCTGGTGAGTCAGTTTGGCGTGGCGTGGAGTTATTTTAATAATGTGTGAATTTTGAAGCATTTTTTGTGTGTACTGCTGCTGCTGTTGTTGTGGTTGGAAGGGGTCGTGTTTTATGCTTTCCGGCGGTACGGAGGTTCCCCCGTCTAAGGGGTGGTGTATGTGCGCTAGACAACAACGGTCGAGAGATCTGCTCATTTATCATCGTACTGTCGTCCGTGGTCGTAGTTGCCTTTTTACCACCCCGTCCTGCACGTGCAACTTCCCCCCCCCCCCCCAACTTGTATGTGTGTGTATGTGCACTGCCCCTTTCTTTTCACAGTACACATAAGGGGAAAGTCATTCGTTAAGGTTTTATTCAGCTTCGTTTTTGTTGCTGTTTTTGTAGCTATTCCGTCTACCTTTTCTACTTAGACTTGTTCGTCTTCCTCTTCCATTACGCTCATGGTTACGTGCCACCTTTTTTTTGTTGTTGCTATATTTTTCCAATGGTGGATTATGAAGCCTTTTTGTTGTGTTCGTCCTCACCATCATCATCATCGTCATCAGCAGTATTGTAATCATTTCCATCATTATTATCATCATCAGCGATGGATGATTACTCTCTTGGCCGGTGCCATTGTAGCACATCTTTCTCTTGTCTTCTTATTAGCGGTGGTTCATTATTAAGCAATAATGAGTCGCAGAATGGCAACACACACACACACACATCAATGGGACCAATCAGTGGAGCGAAATCATGTTCCCTCATGAGCATTAAACAAAAGAGGCACGAAGATGTAGGTAAAAAAAGGCACTCCAATGGCTGTAAAACTAGGAAGAATGGTGGCAGTTCGAGCAGTTTTTGACAGCCGGTCGTCAGCAAGCGTCGAGCTGTCAAAAACTGCATGAATTAGGAGACGGCATCTACTAATGCAATGACAGCAAAGTGACAGCTTTGGTGCTTAATTGGCAGGTTTGTTGGGAAAGAAGCCGGTTTGTGCGCATGATAGAATGATCGCAAACTAGCTATTGAACATTCTCTTTTGTACACACAGCAAATGCTGGATTGTGATCATCAAATCGACTGCATTTCCATCGCTCTTGCAGGACAAAATTTGCCATTCAAAGACGTTGCGTTTTTGCCCATGTTTTGCTTCCCAGGCTTAAGAGAGAGAGAGAATGGTTTGTCTCGCGTGTGTTCGTGTCAAACACTTTCCGCGCCAGGGTTTTGCACCACAGCCAGAGCGACACACAATCTGCTGCGTGCCCTGCTGCTGCTGCCGTGCTGCTGTGTTTCGTGTTCTATTTTAATCTTTCTAACCAAAACATGCCCTCCATCCGCCGTCCGCTGCTCTATTTTACCATCTTCAGCTCGCAGCGCTTGTCTTCGGGGGGTTCTTTTTTTGTTGTTGCTCCTGCAAGCCAACGTTACTGCCTTCAAGCAGCAATTTCTTCCCCCAGACTAGAGAAGTGTGTGTGTGTGTGGGTTTTGCATTTTTGTGCTGCAAAATTGTGCAGCTGCTGTCTGGGCGTTAAATTTCGGGAAGGCAGAGCAGAGTGAGAGAGAGAGAGAGCTTAAAATAATTATAATCATAACAACTAGCCATCAGAGTGTGTGTTTCGGGTTGGTTGGGGCGACGGATTGCTGGGCACACAGGTTTTGGCGTAATATTTGTTCAGGTGCAACGAATCGGAGCATGTAGAGTAGGGGGTTGGTAGTGATGCTCTTCAGTGTGTTTATTTTTACAGGGCATAGGGCTGTGTTCTCGCTGCAACCGCAAAATATTGCATCGTAATTTAGAGTTGCGCCTCAATATGCAGTTCGGTCACTCGTGGAAAGCAGCGATTTTTTGGGTGCAGTTTTGAGAGAAATCACAAAGTTTTAAATCACTTCCCCCCTTCCGCCTTTCTGTAATGCCTTGAAGGGAGGACAGACACATACACACAAACCGCCGCGCTAGGCAAATGATTCACAGATGGGTGAGTAACGCGCGGTGGCGTAACGCAATTTAGAGAAATGACAACTTTTCCCATTATTCACAAGTTTGCTTGCTTGCGTTCAATTAGGGGATGTTTTGTGTGAGTTTTCCTTCGCTTGGGGCTGCTTTTTTCTCAAACCGTAATTGCCTCAACCACTGCACACAATGACGGAAGCCCCTGGGCCTGTGGGTAATTGACCGTGACTCCCCACCCTTGCGCGCTTTCAGGAAATCGTTCTGTTTGCGGTAGCGAGAATGTTGAATTTATGGTCGTTTTCATTTTTTTTAAATAAAATATTGATGTAAATTCCTTTAGGTTCATGCAAAACAGTAGCAACACTCTTCTTCTGCTCGTCCTTTGTTGTATACACGCACTGCTAATTATTGGCATATTGCATCAATTCAGCAGTAACTCAATTAACAACGGCCCCGTCAATGACAGCAATCCCGGCGCAATCAGGAAGCGGCGAACTGGTGAAGTGTCATTGGACGATGGAATGGCAAAGGGGGGGGGGGCAGCAACAAGTGTAAAAATGCACGTTGCACAAACAAATAAACGTTATTGTCCCACTTCTCTCGCGGACGGTTTCTTGTGTTTGCAGCAGCAAGACGGAGTGCTTTACCTTATAATTTGTACCCGTATAAGGCTCACGTTTCTTCCTCACCTCACTCCTGTGATTGCAATGGTTCAATTCAAACTGCAAGCTGCAGCTACTGCATTCTATGTACATCTCTGTCTCACTAACAGAGAATAAAGCAAGAATGCATCGCTAGCAATATTAAGAAGAGCCAAAATGAAGCAGACAATCAAAAAGACACACAACTCTGGCAGACAGTCGGGAGCAGAAGAAAATCATTAATTTAAATTTTCGAAAAAAGACGACAAAAAACACAAGAGGAATCATTCGTGTCTGTGTGTGTCTTGAACCGGACGAATTCGGTTTCGCTTTCGTGCGCGGAATTTGTCCACCTTTTTTTTGTTCGGAGACGCATAATCATCTCTTCCCCTCTCCGAAGCCTTCTCTTCCAAATGTCGTCTCCTCTGCTGTGTGTCTCTGTGTCCACTGTCGACTGTGAGTCGCTTTTATTCTTGTCGCCGTCGTCTTCGAGCTGTGTTTCTTCCACCGTGTGCCATTAATTTAGATCTTGCTCGATTTCTTGTGTCTTTGGGCCCCTCGTGGTGGGGCAGGCGAAGATCGAGATAGCGAAAAATTTAATTATGTTAAATAAAACATAAAAATGATAATAACTCTCCCGCCGCTTGGCAGTGGTGCTGCGAGCCAGGGGACTTTCGGGGGGATTGTTTTTTGGCAAGATGCCCAGAAATGGAGCGGAAGAGAGATGTGTTCAGAAATAGGAATCAGAAAACATTGGGAAAATCCCAGAACAATAACACTATCGTGAATTTGCAAACGAAAAAAGGGAAGCACAAAAACGTAGAATAGTAAAGAAGAGAGAAGTTTATCGTAAGTACTACAAGTGAGTGGTCGTTTAATCGAAAAAAAAACGTGCCTTGTCCAACCCATAAAACCCACCAAAAAACGCAATCGCCAAAAGAAGATTTGTGCTACAGCGTCTTGAGTATGTGTAAGCGCAAAATGCAACAGAAAACAAAAACATCAAGAAATGAAGATAAATTTAAAATGATAAAAATGGTACAGAAGAAAAGCAAAACAAGTACACAAACTACCAAAGAATACAGAGAAGAAGAAGAAGAACCCCATTAAATGTGTTTAACAATTGCGATCGATTTTTGTAGTTGTGTGGTGTGTGTGGTGTGTGTGGTTACAGGCCCCGAAAATGGCTTATGCGCGCGCACACATACATTAACATTATTGTCCACCCACTTCTCTGTCCTGGCAGAAAATGAAAATGTATTCTCAATGAATTGAAGCACAGTGCTGAAGCTGAACATCACAAAACCAACAAAAAAACCGGGAAGAAAACAGCTAAGAAAATGAACGTGTCCAGGACACACAATGCGCGATAAGGCCAAAAGGGGGCAAACGGGGTGGGGAATGGTAGAGAGCGCAAGGAAGCGCTTGCGATTTCGTGACGATAATAAATGTCTGGGCTGTGTGGAATAAATTGCTGTGTGCTTGTGTGTACGTGTGTGACGAAAATGAGAAAAAAGCGAAAAAAGCGAAAAAAGGAAAAAAAAAACACAATAACGAAAGTTACGAAACGAAAAGGATTTGATAAGAAAATCAGTAATTTCGTAAACGAAGAAGAAAAAGAAGCAAAAGAAAAGACGTACAAAAAAGAATAAGAAACAACGCACAATGAAGCAAAGGGAAGAAGCGAAGCAAAAAAAGGAGGAGTAAAAATTAAAGGATAACAAAAGTGCACAACAACAACAACAAGAGCAGAAGATGGGAAGAAGTAAAGAAAATTGTGTTTCTGATGAAGTTTTTTTTGTTTCCCCCCTTATAGTTCGTTCGGAATGTTTTCGTTCGGAGAAGAATCGTTAATCGAATCACATTTTGGGGGGGGGGAAAATGGGAAGAAGAAAAGGGAGAAAACGGGGCAATCGATTGGCGGTGGCCGCCACCTCCCCAATCCCACCAGTGTGGAGAAGAGAGACTGTTGGGGGGAGATGGGGTTAGAAGAGCGAAGAAAAATGTGAGAATTTATTGATATATTTTCAAACTCCGAATAGTGTGGAAGTGTGGTGATGAAGGTGGTCCGTACCATCCGTACACGCCGCGGGGACAGGAACACAGGGGTATTTGCAGCACGGAAAAGGTATTTGTGATTGATATGTGCGTGAGTGTGTGTGTGTGTGTGTGAGTATATTCTTACACTCTTTTAATGATAATGCTAGCGTCTCACCAGTTCACTCATAAAGCCATCAACAGCAGCATGGGTTGTTTCTCGCAATTTCCCCCTTTTTTTAAGAGCATTTTCGAGTGACAATTTTCCCTTTTTTCGTAATGTAAAAGAGTGTCATTTTACCTTCGCCGAAGGTATCTACCACACAAGCCACACAAATATAGTTGATATGAAGCAGACAGGAAGGCAGGAAGGAAGAGCCATGGAGATGGAGCGGATGGATTATGATTTATATGCTTTAATCAAAATGATTTATGCTACTTCAAGCCATTCACTCACACACCCACAGACGCACACACACATACACACATGAAAAGGAAAGTGTTGAATAGCGCGCCATCTCCGGTGTACGGAAGGGACGAAAGAAAGAAGGGGGAAGCAAGTGAGCAAAAGAAGCGAGCGGAAAGTTAAATATGAGGCGGCGGAGGAAAATTTATTACCAAATTTATTAGTATATTTTACTCCTCCGCCCTCTCTCTCTCCATCCCTCTTTTCCGGAGGTCGGAGTTTGGGGTGGTTGAGAAAAGACTTACCTGTGGGCCGTGCATAATAGCCATGGTGGTGTGGTGTGTGTTAGAAGAACGGCGCGCACAAGACAGCGGGGAGAAGAAAATGACCCGCCATAAGAAAATATCTTTTATAATGGTCCATTCCTGCTGCTGGTTCTTCTTCTTCTCACTGCTCTGGCAAAGGAGAAGACGTTGCGATCGTTTTGATGGATTCCTTCGCGGCCGATATGCGCGCCGCCGTCTCGAAAAAAGGAGAAGGAGGCAAGAATGCTCCTCGATGATAGAGTGTACGTGTGTAATTTATTACCTTAAAAGAGAGAAGGAATGAAAATTATTAGAAAAAAGCTGGCTTTTTTGCACACACACACACACACACACACGCCATAGTTTTTCATTAGCAATGGTCCGACCATTTATGCAAATAGTTGTAATGTATGTTGTGCAATCTTATCTATTTGCTTAAATTGACGCAGAAGAATGGTGCAACCTCCCCTCGTGAAAGCATATCACCTCCCACTGCCTCTCCGTACTCGGAATGCTCTGCGACCCCGGGCTGGTCTGGTCGGTCGGTGTGGTGAAGGAATTTATTTTCACAATTAAATTTTATTATCACCTCAAGAAGCGATGCGGAAGAAAGGGTCACCCGCCGTAAGTGCCACTTACGGCCCCATCATTCGGTAGTGTGTGTGACTGTTTATGTGTTTCTTCTCCTGCGTAAATGGGAGGGTTTTTTTTTCTTTTAACGTGTCCTCAAAGAGTAGTTCGGGCAAATAGAGTTAGTTGTGCTGTTTTTTGTTCCCATGTCACACTTGGATTTCTTGGAATTTATCCTCCTGTTTCTAATCACTTTGGCCCCACAACTCTGCAACAAACTTTACCTAAGAAGGTGACGGCTGGAGATGGTTTGCTCCTCTCTCTCTCTCTGTCTCTATTGTCTTGCCTCTATTTTTATGTGTGTGTTCGCTCGATTCGTTTCCTTTAACTGTGGCCACTGTCCGCCTAATGATTGGCCGTTTTATTGTTATTTCTCGACTCTCCCCTCCCCCCCCCCCCCCCCCCGCTCCTTCCCTTCCACATTGACACATCGAGCTGCAATAAAATCGACGTTTTGACGATGTTGGATCCTTTAGTAGCTTCCTTTTGCTTTAATTGTTTAATTACGCTAACCGTTTGGTGCTGCTGCTGCTGCTGCTGCTACCGGTGTGTGCGGAGAGCGTTTCTTTTCCGTCTTCTCTCGACGGAAGCATTTTTAGTCGTTCTTGGGAATGGGTTATAAAATGGAGTTTTTTCTCGACTATTCATCGTCATTAGTTAGCTGTTTATTGCTTTACGAGGGAGAGAGAGAGAACAGATTTAGCAAGTAGTCAAAAAACATAGACACAACGCAACTAGCTTTTGATTTAGCAAATTAATGTTAAATGAATGAAACGGCGCGCAAAACTCCCCGGATGCATTCTAAGCATGGTGCCAATGTCATTAATGAACCATTTTCTCACACAGCAACTTTTCGCACCGCCCAAGCAATTTAAACCTTCTTAATTCCTTGAAGCGAGCAGATCCTTTTGCGCCGGCATGATTAGACCATTAAACATGCAAGGAAGCAGTGCGAGGGCGGCGAAAAACTCCTCCGAAGTATTTGATACCACCACCACCAGTCAGTCAAAGCCGTTTAACGAGCAAGGCGTGTGAAAATCAAAACACACACACCCACACTTCCAAAAGCTCCCAATGCTCCAGGGATAAACGTCCTTCCCCTCTTTTCCTTCGCTGTGGAACGCGAGACGTGTACCGAAGAGAGAGAGACCGTTTCCGTTAAAGGTTGTCTAGAAAGTTTGGCCTCCTTCTTCTTTTTTTCGTTGGTTGGTTGGTTGGTTGGAGGAGCGAATTGTTACACTTTTAGCACCGAGCCAGTGTGCTGATAAATGGATAAGAAGGAAGCAAATTCCTTTGCAAATTCACCCAAACGGGAAAGGAAAGTTGGCGGCGCCAGAAGAATTTCGTTAACATCCGCAAAACACCCTCCTAAAGTGCGGTCCAAACTTTTGTTTGACGGTGTGTCTCGTAGTAATTCTACCTTTTTTCAACTAGGGTCGTTGCTCCTGTGCGTAGCTCTGTTTTTTGTGTGCACATTTTCACTCGGCGGGGTGGCTTTTCCACAATCGGATTACGTGGGGCGTTCATTCATTCATTAATTTCATTCGCGAGACAGTGAAACTCTGCGAGAGAGTGAGAGAGAGAGCTTTACCGATCGAGAGTACTTGCAGTGGATCCATTCTTCCAGTACTTAATTCGAACCTATTTGTTTACCCGTAATGAACGATTTATTAATATTTGTTTTATCTTTTCTTTCTCTTCTTATTGCAGGTAAGCGACAAAAAATCGGTTAGTGGGAGAGCGCGTTTTCTGTTCTTAGTTCGTAATTAAACACTGTAGGAAGTGCAGTGCTACTGTAAGTAAAACATCACATCCAGCAAGCCCCGGAGGCTTTGAATTGCTTCGCTTCCTGGAAGCCCTTCCCATGCAAAAGAACGTCCTTTTTGCTTCAATATTGGAGGAATATTTTCGGCTGAAAGTTATTCATTCCGAGCGAAATTGCATGGAAATTTCATTCCATTTTTTGGCTACTCTTGAAAAGAGCGCTGGCTGAGTTCATTATAGGCTCATTTGCCGCAGCTCGCGTACTAGCTCTATGCGAAGCCTAATGTGCAATCGAATATTTAAGAGTGCATGCATCTCGAACGGCACACGATGCAACCTCCACACTAATGCACAATCAGCAAACAACGACGGCAATCGCGTCTGTTTTGATAAATAATTTAAATCACGATCGTGCTTCCCTGCTCTGTACCTCATCATACTCAAACCCTTTCCCGTTTCTCTGCAACAAATGTACAGCAGCACTGTGTGTGTGGGGTTGTTTTCGAACAACGAAGCAATCCACCCCGTGAGGCGTGTAGCAGGCATACATTTTCAGTTCAAAAGGAAAATTATAATCTAAAATCCTCCCCTCGTACCGAGAGAGCAGTAGACCGAGGGGCACAACTCGTTGTTTCCCCGAGTGTCTGAAGCTACACCGAGTACGAAGCGATGCGCGATGATGCAGGTTGGTTGCATCCCGAAATTGCACCCGGAATGGACAACTCTGCCTCACACTCTCAAGTAGACTCTCACTCTACTCAATATCCGAGAGAGCCCAATCTATGATCACTTGTCAAAATGGCTGCAAGGATAATGGCCCCTCACAGGCCTCCCGAGTACGATCCTGTTTCTATGCAGCGACGCATAACTTTCCCTTGCTGTGGGATTCAGTTTTGGTGCGTTTTTCAGCAACATTACGGTTTAGCAGCAGCAGAACGCATTATTCGCAATGTCTCGTATGTCTCTTGTTGGGCGATACAGAGCAAGGCAAGGCAGCAAACTGCATTTGCTCCAAACGGACAAACACCTCCACGCCGGCACCAGTGTCTGTGGCTGTGTGTTAATTGAAATTCCTCGTTTTGCCCTTCGCACAACAACTCGCACAGCTTAGACGCAACGCTACTTTCTGCTGTGCACACCACACACCGTATGCGTAGATGCACTCGCTCCCCGAAAAGAAGGGTGAGAGTAACGCCAATCCAATAATGGGTTTTCTGTGCGTACCGTGCACTATCAGGCTCGGTGCATCGGGCTCTAAATATAATATTGAATACGAATGCTTCTCCATCTAGCACACAGCCTCCAGAGTGCCGCGCCTTCTAGTGCTGCTATAGAGAGTCATCTTTTGTTGTTTTCTAATTTGGAGTACAACGCATTTCGGGGAAGCGCAAGCTTTGATTGTGTTTTTGTCGCCTCGGAACACATAAATCCTGTGACACAGCCTGTGAGTCAGACCGTGGAGGATAATTTTAATATTCGCTATCGTCCCTGTGCCGCAGTGCCTTATTGTGTGAAGCAGCCAAAAGTTTCATTAGTTTCTGTGGGTGGAGTTGATGCTGTCCAGCATGAGGGCACACACAGACAGCCTTTAGAGCTCCGGAAAATGCAATTTGATTTATCTCATGCAGTGCCAGTCTGCCCCAAAATCGACACCGATGTATGTGTGTGCCAAACCCCATATAAGACCTTCTCCCGGAGCTGAACGGGATGAAGGATTCAATTTTCTATCCTGGACGCTCCTTCAACGCATGCACCACCAGTCAGTTTCAGGGAGGGGGCCATCAGAGAAGTTGTCCATAGATTTAATTAGCTTGTACGTTCGTATGAAATTATAGTTCGCAAGAACTGTTTGCGACGCATTTTGTCAAATATTGAGCTTTTGAGTGATAGAACATGAAGCATTTCCACAAGAACGCATAGTACCATGAAAGCTTTTTAGTATTGCGAAAATACAAAATTAATATCAAGAACATTTGGTATGTTTAGATCATTGTTTTTAAGGCTTCCAAAATCAAGCCTCGAAGCTAATTGCGAGCATTAATACGGGCAAAGCATTGCTGAAAAGACTGCTGGAAGCTATCACCTTTTATTCCCTGCACCGGCTGACTGCTCCCTAAACTCCCTAAACACAGGGAAATAGAAGCGTAATTGCGTCGCCCGCTGACGAATGCGAGAGATGAGTAGAAGGGGGCACACACGTTGCAAAAAAATAACAAAACCGGCTCGTCACAATAGGCTCACACAATATACCGATTGCATTTGATGACGGGGTTCCGGGGGTCACCCAGCGTACTCTCTCCCTCCCGGAGGGGCTTTTTTTATTGATAGGTGTAGAAAACGATTACTCATCGTCTCTCTCTGTGTTTTTTTTTTCGAACGAGATAGAGAACAAGTAGAAAAAACATAAAAATAGAAAAAAAAAGCTTTGAAAGCGACTGAGGGTGAGGGGACATGAGATGACAATGAGTTTCTATTTCAATGCAGCCGTTGCAGCCCTTCCGGTATGACGACAGATGCTCTCTACCTTTCGATCAGACAGAAATCAGTGAGAAAGGGAGTAAGCGAGTGGTTCAATTAATTGGCGAAACTCCACTTTTTTGTGGTACCATTTGGGGTCCCTTTCCATTTTGGGGGGGATGCATCACTTGTTCGACTGCAATCACCGCTCGAAGGGACACCACCAATCATCAATTGATCACCGATATGTATATATGCCGATGCTGCGAACGATGGACATCTCTCCCACACAAACGGTCCTTCCATCAGCACGGTCAATTGGTGCGCATTTGAATGAGCCGAAGCGAATGTGCTGCTGCTGTGTGTGGTGACATGCGGTTTAGGTTTAGGGTGTATACACCCTTTGCAGAGCCCGCCCCAGCTTGCTGCGGTTTCTCTCAGTCTGTGTGCTGAAATAAATTGCCGGTGCATATATTTGCATACCTGTTCAGGGATGGGGTTTTGGGCTGTGTATGTTCGTTTGAATCCGCACAATGATCCGGTTGTGATATCGATGCTGCTAAATTGACGTGTGTGTTGAAAGTAAACGGGGTCGTTTTCAGCTACTGTGTGTCTCTGTGTAAAGCAGTGAATAGTAAAACGATTTTAGGGATATTGAAATAGCACGTGCGTTGTTGCATTGCACATTGAGCTTTGTTGACAATTCGCGGTATGTGTCTTTTGTTTGTGGTGTGGAAAAAGGATTGCTTCCATGACCTCAAACCTCAACAAAAAAGTACCAACTAATCAAACAGGAACGCTTGTGTGGCAATTTTATATGTAGCAGTTGGAGCAACAGCAATCGCTTTGGGGAAAAAGCCCCTGAAGGTATGCAATTTGCAACGCAAAAGCAGCATCTCTTAATCAATAACACATTTCGAAGCAAAATAATGATCTCGCGTGATGCTATAATTACACACACACGTACACAGGCGTCATCGTCCCTTCTTCCTCCTCGAGCAGGGCGCTGATTAATGCACATGCACCAACACCTCTAATGATGGGCTTTTAATCAACAAGCAGCACGTGTTGGGGTGTCATGCGATACGAATATCTCGAACACAACACTCCATTAGCGGTATGAAATAGTCGCGCCCCGATCGGTGTCACTTAACCCCCTTCCCGTTCGAGAGCTGCTACTGCCAATCGACGATAAATGCCAATAATTCCAACCATAAATAAACGGTCGCGGTCGCGCGAATTCTGAGCCGCGTCCTGTTTCACGCGTGCCCGTGTGAGTGTGTGTGTGTGGTTGTGTGTATCCCTTAACAATCTGTTGATCGTGCCTGACAGTGAACGGAGACACGGTGCGAATCAGATTATAACATTTAACACTTTCCCAAATTTGCGCCGCTTCCCCACCGGTGTTGGGAGGGAAGCACAGGCACACACACACCTTTCCAACCACCAATAACAATAATAATATGTTCATGATGAACAAAGGACGACGGAGAAGCTTTTGTGGTGTAAATTTCACCCCGCGAACGCACGTGTGACACACAACATTCCGAAATTATTTCATGCAAAATCGGTCCATCGCGGGAGCGTGCAGCGAAACCCTCCTCTCACCCCAATTTTCGCGGACAGGTGACCATGGGGGGGGGGGGGAGTGGTAGTAAAAGTGACATGATTCACCGACACACACACACGCTGTCTCATTTGCACAACCGCGCAATTTCGATGCTCCTGCACCAGCGCGCCCGGAGATATTCGAAGCGGAAGCGTGGCAATCAATTTGAATCCAATTTTCGACGACGGTACACACACACCCTTCCCTCCCAACAAAGAGGGAATGAATCGAACGCGCCAATGACAACACCCCCCCCCCCCCCCCCCCCCGGTCGCACCCGATGACGCTTGATGATCGCGTGCGCGATGAGCGGTGTTTGCGCGGCGACCGTTTGCTGCAGCCACACGCCACACGACGGCACGCCACGCCACGCCGGTGTTATGCGCTTTTCGATTTTTATTTGTTTGTTTTGCCCCCTCCCCACGGGTGAGATGATGATGAGAGCTGCTAACTGAGTGTGTATGTGTGTCTGTGTGATACCGCATTGGAATTGGAAAACCACAACCCCCTCTCCACGAGCTCTGGAATGTATGAATGAAATGTATCAATGAATGAGCTTCTCACTCCCTTTTGGTGCGCTGAGGTGCAACGGAGATTTATTTGGGCAGAACGAAGGGTTGGATGGGTGGGGGGTGCAAGGTCAACCAGCAGCAACGGCAACAACAAAAAAAAGGAAACAGATTAAAATATGTATACTCATGTGTATATAAAAATCAATTCGAAAGGCAAGAATAACTGATGAATGTGCGCTGTGCTTGGTCTCTCTCTCTCTCTCTCTCTCTCTCTCTCTCTCTCTCTCTCTCTTTCGGTGGTGCATTCTTGGTATGGGGAATTCCCATCGGAGGTGAAATCCACGCGTAGTGAATGGGAAAACACGGTGCGAATTAAATTTGATAGCTTCACACACGCACGACAGCCCGCGGAACCGGTAACGGTACTGGGTAATTTGGCGAGAGAGCTTGCTCTGGATGCTTTTTGGGGGTCCCGCGTGTTGTTTTATTTCACACACACACGCACACAAATGTGACGAAAATGGAGATAGAGCGAGGGCATGTTCGCTTCACTCCACAGCCTCCCGTTATCAATTAAAATATATGTACACGTACGCTTGTTTGTGCGTGTGAGTTTCGTCGCCTGTGTGCATGTGGATTGCGCGAAACCCATTTATTGCATGTTTAATGCAACTGCGTCCAGACCAGACAACACCAGACAACAGACGGCTCCTTTTTGTGTGTGTGTGTGTGAGCTGCTGTGTTGTGTCGATTCGCTCTCGATTTCATCCCACCGTTCCCATCAGCTGGTTTGCGTGAGGGTAATTTGCACAGCCCCGATGCCGTTCGCGCTCTCTGCCCATACATTATTGGTGCCGTGACCAGGATACGATGAATGAATTGAAGCATTTTACGCGTCCTATCGGTTTGCTATTTTCATTCATAATCTACCGGCAATTGAAATGCAACAAAAACACAATCACAGCTGTGTTATAAACCCCCCCCCCCCTCCCAATCTGTATTTGTTTTGACCGGCATTACCGACACCAAAAACACACCCGACCCGGCCGGCCGACGGGATAGGCAAACTTAGACACGCGGAAAAGCCGACCCAAAAAAGAATAAAGTGTGTGTGTGTGTGTGTGTGTGTGTGTGTGTGTGTGTGTGTGTGTGTGTGTGTGTGTGTGTGTGTGTGTGTGTGTTAGACTGCACAAAAACTTTCCCCGTAGAAATTGGATGCCCCAAAGGCAGGAAAGGAAAAACCTTTAAACTTCCTTCATGCCTCGGTAAGAAAGTTCAAGCCCCCTTCGGGGACGCCATTTTCCCGCGATCCTTAAATCCCAAGGAGAGAGAGAGAGAGGGAGAGAGAGAAAAAAAGCGTAATATAAAACAAACCTTGCCCTCTCGGAACGATTGAATGGATGGTTGATCGGAAAATCGGTCTGCTGGTGGTGTGTCCCCTCGGGGGTGCAATCGTTCCGTATCAAACTGACCTGGGAAATTTGTGTGTTTTTTTTTGGCGGTGAAAAGATTATGTACTTAAGAGTATATAAATAGCCGCCCGGTCCGGGGTGTGTGTACGGGGATATTCATATTTCGCATAACTACCGCAGAGGAGACCGTTTAAGAAAAGGATCCGATGGAAACCATCCATGGCCGAAAGAGGGCGAAACCCCCGGGCAGATGCGGTAATCTCTTACTACCGATCCGATTTTATGCCGATTCGATTCCGGGTCAGACAAGGGAATATGAGAAGCAAAAGGAGAAGGAAAAAAAACCCAAACAGTTCGTGGGAAATCCTTCTGACGACGACCTGCCTTTCGGGGCTGGAAGGGCGCCGTAAAAGACGCAGGACGTTCAGTTTACTACACCCCTCACACTTTGCCTTCTTTCTCTCTCTCTGTCTCGGGTTGGTGCTTTTTAATGGTTTCCAGCGTAACATTAAGAAGCAGCAAAAGGCAGAAAAAGGCTCACGAAATGAGCAAATCTGAATGAAGGAACGATTGGAAGGATACAAAAAAACCCCCCCTTCTCCCAAGATGGGATAATGTCCAACAGGTTCTCTCTTAATTCCTTGGGCTATGCACGATTTGCACCACGACCAGGCTGTGCCGTGTTGGGTGTTAAAGTGGTCTACTTTTTACCCCTTTTTTCCAGAACACTTCCCACTTTAACGGACGCCTGGCTGTGTTTGTGTCCTTGCGTGGGGAAGGTCCTGAACGGTGTAATAAGACATTGGAGAAGACTGCTTTCTTGCTCATTTTTTAACGGTAAAAAAGGGGTTAGGACTGTTTGATTTTTCGCTTCCCTTTTTTACCATAAAGAAAGTCCGGTATAGGTCACGGTTACGACCGTATCGATGCGTGCGCCTTCGCTTGAAGAGCCACAATGTCGGGACTTTGCCTTTTCCCACCCAAACTTTGGGCCAGAGTTTGCCTGCAAACATATATAAATATAATCTATTTTATTTCTACAGCGTGATGACTTCACGTCTGCTTTTTTCTGCTTCCTTTTTTTGAGTACTACTGTGGTACTGGGGGTTTGTTGTTGGATCGATAGCTGTCAGGGGTGAGCAGGGCGTGTGTGAGCCTTTATGCGCAATAGAGAGAGAGAGAGAGAGAGAGGAAGAAGGAACAAAAACGACGCAGCAGCAGCTGCTGCGACGTTGATGATGATGAGTTCCACCTGCTTTCCGTTGTTATGACAGCAAACGACCTTTTGCGTTGATATTAGAGAACTCTGGGGGGTGGAGGCGCGTAGAGAATATGTTGTTTTTTGCATTCTAAATTAGGCTAATATAGGCAAAAAATGGGGAAAAGAATGGACTTGAGAAGTTTTGTCCTTTATAAAGGGGACACACACACACCTTTTGGGGGCATTTTGGTGGGGAAATATTGGAAAAGTTGGTTGTCCTTTAGAGCCATAATGAGGTCAAAAAAGTGTGCGGCGTCGTGGCCATTTAAGCACCAAAAACCGTTCAAGGACGGAATGATAAATTGGTGTTTAATTTAAGGAGCAACGATCGAAAATAGATGCGAACCACCACTCCATCATAGGTTGGATGAATAATTCAGCACACAGTGGTTAACAGAGGACAGGAGCACGAGTGAGCAAGGCATTAAAAAAACAAAACAAGGATCTCACCATACTCCAACTCCAGAAAAGGTGCTCAAACACTGTTTGTGTGACACACGTGTTTGTCATAAATGACAGTACAAATGAGGCGCGTTGGTTTGTGGGTGGCCCACGATGACCTTTTTGCTGTGCTTTGCGCGGGAAATGGAGCACTCTGTGTGTGTGAGAAGGTTTGTTAGGTTTCACCTTTGGCACACACACACCACTCCTCCCACCACTTGCTTATGGCATGCATCATTAGGGAGAAAAGCGCATAATAAAATTGAGTCAGCAGTTGGTTCGTTACGTTGTGTTGTTTTGTTTTACGTGATTGATGGATGACGGACGAACGGGGTTTGTTTTTTTTTTCTTTTTCCTTTTTGAATAGTATTTTCCCCCCATTTTCTCTGTACGTGTGTGAGTGGGTTGTAGTGATTACATAAATTAACATGTCCTTCAAGAAAAGGTAACAATACAAATGACTCTTTAGAACAAACTCGGGGGCTTCGGGGGGCTCCGGGGGCTCAAGTGTATATCGGGTGTGAAGATTCATTTATCAAACTCGTGCCACTCCCAACCCAACCCATCCACCCTCCCTGAACTGTGGGACTGTGTCTGGGAAGGGATTGGGAAAGGGGGGTTGTTGCTGATCCTCCCCACATCGTCCCAATCCAATCCCAGTAATCGTTTGTTGATCCCCAAAAATTCGTTCAAACAACAAGGGTGCTCTTGTGTGTTCGATCGTTTGTTCAACATTGACCCTAAGTGTGTGTGTGTGTGTTTCGAAGCGTTGCCTTGCAGGTCCCAGATTAAGGCACGCGCGGTACACAAAGCACCATTCCCCACTACTGCTTCGTTGCCGTGTTATGTCAAGATGTCGGGCACTCGAGGCCAAATTCCCATTTTCCTGCGCTAATGAGCTACGGAGGAGACCTCTCCCAACACCCCCTCTCGCACCAATCGTACCATCCGGGGGGATATCGTTTCCCGATCATTAGCGCAACCCAAAACGCGGCGCCCTCTGCCTGGCTCTCGTTCGTTTCGTTCCGTTCCGTTCGTCGTTTAGGTACTTTGGTTGGTTGTGGCGTTTGTTTTTTCTTCTCCTCCTCTTCTCTCCCCTCCTCCCTCCAACCTGTCATGTTGAAGGATTTGTACACCCCCCCCCTCCTGTCCCTTGTTACACTTCTCCTCCCCCAGCGTTACA
Organism: Anopheles gambiae; assembly: GCF_943734735.2. Classification (NCBI taxonomy): domain Eukaryota; kingdom Metazoa; phylum Arthropoda; class Insecta; order Diptera; family Culicidae; genus Anopheles; species Anopheles gambiae. Next base: position 112,814,456 of record NC_064601.1, read on the forward strand.
TTCTATGTTCGAGTGAGCAAACATTATTTATGTTTGTCCGGTTCGTAAATTTGTATTATTTTTATGTTTTATGTTTTTACTACAAGCTGTGGGGCGGTGTTTTTGTGTTTGTGCCTATGCGTATCAAACCCACCTGGTGGGGTTTTGTTTTTTATTGAAAACGAAGGTACAGGTTGTTCGTTTCCTTTATTTTTTTGGGGAAGTATAAAGTTAATTACAAAAACACACTCCCTGTTAATGTCCTTTCCCCCACTGTACGCCCATACCAACCTCGCTCGAACTGTACACGTTGTCATGGATGTTGGGTAGGCTAAGAGTTGTCGTCCGAAATCGGGACTAATTTCTGTTACCGCCAAGCCCGCACCCGCCCGCCCGCCCGCCCGATGTTACCACGAGCAACACAACAGTTGGAAATAATTAATGACTTTGGCAAGCATTCCGAAAGGTCTTGATCTCCCTCTCCCCTCTCTCTAGTCTCTCTCTCTCTTTCCTCCAGTGGAGTTGAAATGATTTACGCAGATGTTTCTAGTCCAACCAACTAGCTTAGTTGGTAGTTGATGACTCATACAGATTTGCAGCGGTTCAATTTTACAAATTCGACACATAGAACAAACTTCTTCCTTCTCCTCCAAACGAGAGTGTCATTGGGGTCCCAGAATTTTTGACTGGGAGCAGGAGCAAATTTTCTAATCAAAAACTTTCCAGCTGTCCAGCAAAAAAGTACATGTGTACCAGGAAGAAAGTAATTAGACAGCTTTTTTTTGCTTTTGGTTTTTGGGAAGTTAAAATACACACGAGGAACACTCTGATCCTGGGGTATATTTGTGTAGGTATGCAGATTTTGAACCTCATTTTTGAGTGTATTTGTGTTTGGAGCACAAATGAAGACAAACACATGAGGTTTAGGAGGGCAAAGAAGGGCTGATTTCAGGAATAGTGCGCTTTGTTGTTACTTGTTTGTTGTTGTTGTTGTTGTTGTTTAAATAAACGAGCATGATGGATGTTGAAGCGATTTTTTTTGCTATCTGTGTGTGTGTGTGTGTGTGCTGTTGTGGATAAAGAAATGCGAACAATCAAGAGGCAAAGGGAGTTTGTGTTTACGCAAGCAAGCAAGCATCATCAGGAGGGGGCAACGATGGTGCCTGAGATGTTGATGATGATGGATACCCTTCTAAGCACACACCACAAACAGCAACAGCAACAATCGACGCGTTGATGAGAAGGAACGCGTCCGCCGACCAACACACCAGCACACAAAAGGCAAAAGCAAATTTAGAAGGTTTTGGTTTGGATGGTGGCGGCGGTGGTGGTGGTGGTGCGCTTTTGCTGCGTCATCGTACAGATGGCGCCACCGGTCACCCTGGGAGGGTTCTCTCCAGCTTGTGATGGGTTCTGGGGTTGAAATGCCAGCATAATTTGGCAATGTTTACTCGCTTTCTGCACCGAGACCATTCAAATATTGGCTCTGAGGGTGTGTGTGTGTGTGTGTTTGTGTTCGGACAAACAGCTTCCACCGCTCGCAAAGGATATGCGTAAATACGCGCCAGCAATTAGAATGCTTTAGAATGGGAGCCTTTTTCTACGTATGTTGAAATGTTACCCACCGCAAAACGAGTTCGAGTTCCCCGCAAAAAGGTGCAGCAACGACTGGGGTCTGCTGTAAATCAAAATTGCTACTCCTTGAGAGCAAAATGGCGCCGCGTGTCCTTCAATTTGGGAGGTTTTAGTTGCCAACGTCACGTCACAGGGGAGACTTTTTCCCGTTGCGTTTGGCCCGAAGTTTCCATCCGCCATCTTGTGTGTCTCCCTGTGTGTGACTCCAACTCCAACCATTTTCCAACCCTCACACACACATACACACTGGGAAGGGGACGGTCTGCGGTTGATGGTGGTGGACATGGCATGCGTGTGTGCGTCCTAAAATTGATTGCCACAGAAATTAATGGTCCGTAAAAGTCAAATTTTCCAAATCCACCTCCTCATCTCCCCTCCGCGTGTGTGCGCCCTTTCAGTCGACTCCTGCCGCCATCTGACGGTGGTTTTTTGATGCATTACGAAACAATGCGAAGGCAAAGTTGGCAACAAACAAAAAAAACAGGGAAACTCTCTTCCAAAAGAGTGACTTTTCTGGCATCGATTGTGTGTACACACGCGCACACACATGCACACCAATGAACGTTCAATGTGTGCCCACACCTTTCCACACCGCCCTGTGCTGAAGTCTCTTGCCAAGATAACGGATGAATAATAACGATAATTAAGGCGAAGGCTCTTCCCCCCTCTCTCTCTCTCTGTCTCTGTGTTTGCCCCATCCTTCTCCATCTCTTTGTTGGCGTCGTCGTCGTCGTCATCGTCTACGCCTTTTCCTAACAATTTTCCCCCTCCGCTTCTCCCCCTTCTCTCTCTGTCAGGGTTCTTCGTCTGCTCCAACTTCGTACCCTTGCCATGGAGAGCGGAGGGGCACAAGAAATCGTTTATTTTACCCGCCCGGTTTCCTCTCGGTCGTCGGTTTCGTCTCGCCTCCGAACGGGTTGCACTCCGCCATTGCTTTTCGGGTGCATCTGTGTGGCAAGAAAGACTTCTCTGTCTCCTCTACTGTTGCATGCTTTGGTTGCGGCTGCACCATTGGACTGGATAGGGGGGGAAGGGACTCAAGAGAAGACGACAAAGGGCGGCGGGGGGGGATGAATTGTTATTAATACCATTAATTAGTATTTACTATTATTAGATTCTCCCGCGCGTTTCGCAAAACTCCCTAGTCGCTCGAACGTTCGCAGGTTCGAACACAGACACACACAGACACGTACCAGGGAGTGAAACTGCACGGGAATGGGTTTTGTTAGTTTTCATGCTCCCCTGCCCCCTCCTCCCCCTGCCATTGCTTGCCTTTTGCCATTTAATCCAAACCCCGTAAATCTTCGCCATCGTGGATTTTCTGCACCAACAAGCGAAAGGAGTAAGCAGCGATGGTGCGGCGGTGTGTGTGTTATAATTCAATAATAAATCGCCCGTTTCTTGTGGGTCATAAATTTTCATTCACATTTCCGTTCCTTTCAAGGGTGGAGAGAGGCGACGGTTGTGTTTTCTTTAGAAAGAAAAGTATGAGCTTATTTACATTCCTCTAGTCGTGCATGATGCTCTTCTAACTATAATATTTTAGTATTTTTAAGTTAAAGTTGCATTTGCTAACAATTTACTAATAATTTCTCTCTCTCTCTCTTTTACTTTCCTCTTCCATCACAGAGTGGCCGCGGTCGCAAGGCACTGAATCTCGGCGCTACGCCCAAGAACTCGGTCCCGCAGAACTCGGCCGTCAGCCCAGCGCCGGCCTCGTTGCCGCATCCCTCCCCGAACACTACCACGCCGGCGACGCCCAATGTGCAGCAGGTGCCGGGCCAGCAGCAGCAACAGCAACAGCAGCAGCAACAGCAACTGGTGACCGTGTCCGGCGCACAGCAGCCCGGAACAGCAGCCCCACCGACCGCTGCCAGTACCGCCAGCGCAGCCCACAACAACAGCAACGGTGTGCTGCTCGCGACCGGCATCCCCAGCCAGCACCAGCACCAGCAGCAGCAGCATCAGCAGCAAGCCCAGCTGCAGCACCATCTCGCCCGCCATCCGCCTATACCACCGGGCGCACCACCGCCGGGCGGAGGAGGTCCTGGGAGCCTCCAACAGCAGCAGCAGCAGCAGCAGCAGCAACAGCAGCAGCATCACTCGATCATCGTCAAGTCGGAACCGAGCGTCGAAGTCATGAAGGATCAGCCGCAACAGCCGATGGTAAGTTCGGGGCTCCTACCTCCCAACCGCCCAAGGTTGGGATGGTGTGTGTGTGTGTGTGTGCTTTCAATTAAAAACTTGATTATAAAGCCAAAGTTAAGCTAATCGGTTTCGGGGATGGGGACGCGGCGACCCACTGGTTGGGAGTTATTTTGGGGGAAAAGTTTTCGTTTTCATTAAACTTTCGCTAACGAGAGGCAGAAGCTTGCTGGGTGGTTGGGTGGGTGGGGGCTTGCCTCCATATCCATATCAACCCAGCAGCACCGCGAGTGAGCCATTGTTCGGTTTGTGTTGGTTTCCTCCAGGGTGTGCTTTCCCGGGAGGAAAACTAAAGCTTTCGAACTGAAATAATCAACCCGAAAAAGGTGGAACTTGTGTTTTTTGTTTTTAGTGGAAAATTAGTCAAAACTTTCCACCCGCTGCTTTTATAGCATTTTAGCAGGAAAAATATTATAATAACCACTATTATTGTGAGTAGTTTGATTGGCCTTTTCTCCAAAAGGAAGGCGTCAATATAGGGGTTTCTCATAGCTCTGGAACACTTAATTGACTTTTTCTTACTCGAAATGAACCTATTGTAGTGGGAATAGGACTCTATAGCATTCTTATTGGACAAATCCAACAGGAATTTCCATTTCCCATCATATGAAGTTCACTTACCATAAGAACGATGCAAGGAAGAGTCGCACAACTATGTGAACCCCCTGGAAAACCCTGTATTATGATAAAAGTGGAACGTTGTTTTTCGTTTGCCAAACAAATCATTTTAACGTAAAAAAAATGAGAAAGAACATATTAAATATTTATTCAACCTGTCGTCTCCTCTCCCTTTCCCATTTTTGCCCAGAGGAGAGGAGATAATTTATGATATTGGTTTAAGCAAATGATATCACTTTCGACGCAGCAGCAGCAGCAGCAGCATCAGAAAGTTAATCCATCCCTTTTTGTACGGGAGCCAGCAGCGCGCATCATCATGATCATCCGCAAGTGCGGAAAGTTCCTGGCCTGTGCTCATTTTGACATTTATTATTACTTCTACTCCTAGTTTTACCTATCCTGCCTTTTCCCCCTTCGCTCCTTTCCCCCCCCCCCCACCCCCAATTCACCTGTGTTTGGGGGAAATTTTTGGAAGAAAAACACACACACACAACACCATTCATCTATCCAAAAAAGTCGGGGAAAAAATGCCAAACTCACTACGGTAGAGTATTACTTTTTCATCAGTCTAAAAAGGACATTTTCTGCAACACAGAGTTCCAGTAGTGTGTGCGCTTTGCATGGGTGGGTGGGGTGGTACCGGGTGGTATGTGCGCGCACACGGTGAAAGGTAATTTTGGGCTCATTCTCGTTGATGAATTTTCGGGGCCTTCGTCGTCGGATTGACGGCAATAGAGAAAAGGCGGAACACACACACAAATTCGCCTGGTGGGTGGTGAGGGGGAAATGAGTTTTTCCTACGGTTGGATATTCACGTGGCGAAAGAAAAGTGTGCGCTTTTTTTGTTCGTCGTCGTTGTGGTTGTTTTGGTTCGTGCTTTACTCAAAACACGGCGACGGCGGATGACGATGACGATGTTGATGAACTTGCATTTGTTTATTCATCAAAATCGAAAGGGCTGTGGTTGGTTGGGTTGGGTGCGTTCATCATTTTGTTCTTGTTTTTTTTTTTTTTTTTTGGAAAATGAATATAAGAAGGACTGTTTGTTGAGGGGGTTGGAAGGAACAGGGAGGAAGCGAGTAATAATAATCTCGTTTTCATCTCCCATGGAAGGAGCCGATTTTCAACGCCGGCTTTCTCTAAAAGCGACGAACACGAGAGGCACGACGGGACCTCATTTCATCAGAGCGCCCGAGCGCCCTGTTTTTAATAAATATTAAGCCTCCCCCCCCCCACCGCCATGAACGAAATGAAGGTTACGTACCGTGTCCGTGTGTCGGTGTGTGTGACGAACGGCCAGGCCAGCATGTGAATGGTGGTTTTTCCTTTTTTTCGGTGCAGATGGTGCTCTCATTCACCGAACCCGTGGCAGTGGAAGTGATTGGAGAGGTGGATATTGCACTCTGCGAAAAATGCCTTTCACCATTTTCCCGTGCTGCAAGGAGAGAGAGAGAGAGAGAGAGAGAGAGAGAGAGAGAGAGAGAGAGAGAGAGAGAGAGAGAGAGATAGGAAGGGAAGAGTGAAAAAGTTGTTTTATTAATTTTTTGCTGCTCTATTTCCCTTTGCCGAGTCGGCTCGGTCCGCTCTTGCCTTGCACTTTTCCTGTCTCTTCCTTCATTTCATACCCCTCTATTTCTCCTTCTCTCTCTCTCTGGCTGTCTCCCCCCCTCGATGGCCTTCCCTGTGGTGGTACTTTCGCAAGGATTCGAGGTCGATGCAGCCTCCTCCGGTACGCCAAAAACGTATGCCACATTGCTGCCTTCCGTGTACCGACCGGTTGGAAAATTGGCCTTCTTTCCTCTCCCTTGCTCTCTCACTCTCTCTCTCCCACACAGCTTCACACAAAAATAGGAAGGGGGAGGTGTGCTGTGTGTTGCTTACACAGAGGAAAATTATATCCAAATATTTCATTTTCATCACGAGAGAAGCTCGCCAAACCTCTTTTTAGCTGCTGGCTTTACTGGTTCCCGTTTTATGCTACCGTGTGTGTGTGTATGAGCATGATGTGATTCGAAGCAAGAAGGGAAAAATTACCTTCCCTTCCTTCCACCACTACCACTAGTATAAATATTACATTTTTTCTTCTACAAGCAACTGTAACTAGAGAAAAAAAAAAAACAATTTCGTTCGCAATGTGTAGGATTTTTCTGTGAAACCGAATCCTGCTGAAGATCGCTGTCAGTGGAGGACGATGATGATCATGGATGAATTTCTTTACATTCTTCCCTTTCCTACACCCTCATTCTACACAACAGCCCCCTATTCCACTGTTGGTTTATGGGTATTAGTTTGTCTACCACCACCACCATACCATGTGCTTCCCGCTCTTGGGTTTATTTCATTCATGTCAACATAAATATTTGGTACAAGATTTGCTGATTAAAATTGAAGCATGTGTGCATGAAATGGAGAAGAACAAAAAAGCAACGACATTTGACATGCCAGTGCTTTTCTTTTTTTTTCTCTCGTCTAAGAGCCACCAGGAGCCTCCATGGAAAATTGGGAAATAAATTCACTTCTTTTTTGTTATTATTTACACCAAAAACAACGTGAATTATTATTTTTAATAAATCTTCTCTTTATACATACAAACACCATAAAAAATGAACAGAAATAGTATGTGTGTGTGTGTGGGTGCTGGTTCGTAAAATTTCCATTAAAACTCGAGCTTAAATTCTCTTCTCCCATTTTAAAGCTAATAATGGGCAATAATAATACCAACAACAGCTAACAAAAAAAAGCGTTCTCATTCTGTGCGTGTGTGTGTGTGTGCGTGCCGTAATGCAGGTCTTGGAGCACTTAGACGTTCTCCTTCCCCTTCTACCCACACTCGCCCATTGGCCTATCCCATATCTAAAGATAGTTGGTTTTGACGTAACCCAAAAGCATTTCCGCCCGCTTTTTCCCGCTTTCCCTGCCGGTGTTGTCCCACCCCTCTCACTCCCTCTTCTCGGCTTTTTGCACGTGGTGTTGTACTCACCGGTAAGGATGCACCAGAGCGAGACAAACGATCGGTTGGAAAAGTGAGAAAAGAACACTTAGCCAAACACCGGGAGCGAGGGGGGTGTGTGTGGAAAAGTGCGAAAAGTATTGTTATCGGAACGATGGAAGAGGGGTTGAGAGTGTGCTTGTGTGTTAGGAGGGGGGGGGTGCAAAAGGAAGCAAGGAAGAGGAAGCAAAATAATAATGAATTATGTACACACACACACACACACGCACATGCATTTGATGAACAGTTATGGGGAGGGGAAGAAAGTGAGGAAGATTGTTTAGGAAAGGGAAAGGGGAAGCGAGAGGGGACGAGATGCGATTTTCCGTCTAGTAATGAAAAGCTTATGTGTACATAGCCGAACCACCCACTCAAACCTCTCCCACCTTCATTTCGATCCATTTTCCACAAAAGGAGGGTGACTCACGCGCGGGGTGGGACTAGGGTGGGAAGGGAGGTGGGTAAATAAGATGACGATAGTGAAACGTTCGCCTTCGCCGTCGCCGTCCTCGTTGCTGGTTTGCGAGGGTGAAAAATGAACGGGAAAACGCGAGGGTGGAAAACGAAACGAACGCACACGGAGGGTGATTCGGGAGAGAGAGAGAAAGAGAGAGAGACAACAGAGACGAAGCAGAGCAGGCGCACAAGCAAGAGAAGGAAAATTAATAGTGCTCTGCTTGTTTTTCCAACCCCCATTTCTTCATCCTCCCTCCCGCTCGGATGTTTCAATCCCCGAGTTTTTCCCCCTTCGCGCAAGATTCGCGCACCGGGTCTGCCTGCGCACCGTCCATCTCTCCCTCCCTATGTGTGTGTGTGTGTGTGTGTGTGTGGTTTTCCTCGTAAAATATGGGGAGTTGTGGAGGGACGGCGGGTGTCTAGGGGGAAGGGATGAAAGAGGCCTCTCCGGCGTCGCCATCTTGCCCCGGCGCCCACTGCTGTATGTGTGTTGTACCCCGTCTCGTGTGCTCGTGTTTGCACCAACCGGCATTGTACATACACACACAGTCACACACACAGACACGCACACACACACACACACACACACACACACACACACAGACACGCACACATACACATCTTGTTGGAAAACCTCCATCGTCCTTTTTTGCCGTGGGGTGATTTTCCTCCCCCATGCTTGTATGTGTATGTGTGTGTGTGTGTGACACTGTACATCAGCTCCTCGTGGCAAATTGTGTGTATGTGTGTGTGTGTGTTTCTTTTCTTGCCATACCAGCGGTGCCGTACGTGTGCTCTACATACAAACACACCACACACACACACACCCACTCACATGCTACAACAGAAATTGGGGGGTGGAAAATCCACCACCCCCTAAGCCGGAGAAGCAATCAACGAAGGAAAAGCACTCTCTTCTCTCCGCCTCCGTTTTCATCTCCCTCCCAAGCCGGGAGGAAAATGATAATGAAGCAAACGGGAGGATCGGAAGGAAGGGGGGTTGTATGTGTGTGTGTTCAACCAAAAGCAGCTGGAATGATACTCTCACCTTCCCCCCCCCCCTCTCCAAGCAAAGAGAGAAGGTCACAGAGGAGTAGAAAAGTGGGAATAGGTGGGGAAGGTAATGTCTCGATCGAAATTGCGCAATTGACGTGCGCCGTGGAAGAAACGTCACACACGCTTGAAGGACGAATATTGGCAAGAAAAGGGGGCAGGGGGAATGGTGACGCAGTACCGCATAAAGACGAATGACCGAGCGCACACAGTCACACACACACGCACACACATGTGTCATAGGTCACACACATATCAGGTCGGCTGCTTTTGCAAAGACGAATTTTCATGATCATCGTGTGTGTTCCCATGTGAGTTTCTCTGTCTGTGGCTTGGTGTTTGCTGGCCAGCATCGTATGATGGTCAAATGTCGCTGACCCTTTGGGCGGGGGTGCTCTCGCGCCGTTGTTATTCGATGCCGGTTGAGCATTGTTTAGAAATGTTTGCACACATACACACCACCACTGTAGGAACATAAAACACCATCTCAAACCTCGGGGACGTTTCATGTTCTGCAGCAGCAGCAGCAGCAGATGATGATGATGGTGGTAGTAGTGGTGGTGCTATTCCTTCCATCATGCCGTAACATTGCTTATTATGATTTATGATTCTACTATTGCTATTGCTAAGCATAATAATAAGCAATGCTGTTTTAAATTTCGAAAACGAATTTCCCTTGCCTTCGCTTTACTGTTGGAAAATGCAACGAAATAACATTGGAGCTTGTCTAGCTGGAATCTTATAGGACAATAACCGCAAATCCACCTGACAAATTCAAACGTAGTAAATCCGTTTTGAAATTTCCGTTTTTTTTAAAATAAAGTTACAATATATAAACACATAAATATGCCCATTATTTCCGTGTCATGGAACTGACCACTCGGTTCACTCACCGACCCAAACACACACATAGTAAGTTAGGTATCCATCCACGGGGATAGTGGTCGTAATTCGTAACTTGTGTGCGAATGCTCTCGCCGTAGTAACATTACACACTTTGTTGTTATTTTTATGTGTTTTTGTTGCTCCTCTTGCCTCATGGTACGGTGTCCCTTTTTTCATCCCCCCCAGAATTGTAGCACGATTCATTTGTTTTGGTTGTTGTTATTTTTTCACTCTCTCTCTTGAGCATAAAACGAGATAGACACGATGTTTGTGTTGTTTCGGGTGATCTGGTGAGAGTTGTTGTTGCCGTCGTCGGTTTGAATGTTGTTGATACGCACACGTATTTTTATCACGCTTTTGCAGTGTTTTTGTGTATCGCAGATGGAACACGGTGCACGGGAGATTGTTTTTGCGCCGCTAATTGTTGGCTTATTTCGACTGCTGTTTGTTTTATATTTGCTCGACGTAGAATAGAAATCCTTTCCGTTTCTTATTTTTAAAACATAGTCTTCTTCTCATATGCGTTCCCTTCTTCCTCCCTGTACAACGCAGACAATTCCCTTGTGAGTTGTACCTTGCAGTCCCAAGCGAAAAGCACTCTCTTTTCCACGTATGCAAATTACCCTCCAAAAAACACGTATACAACCGGGGGCAAAATGCAATTTATGGGTTTCAGTTTGTGCCATTGTGCCACCCTAACACCCTCCTCCCTGAAAGCATTGTGATAAGATTAAAGGCTTTTGTTTACTTTTCCCGCCAACTCCCCATAGTGCCAACACTACCAAGGAGGATGTTAAATTTATCTAAGACATAACGTTGTTCTCCCTTCCTTTTTGAATAATTCCCTCCAGGAAAAGGAGAGTGGAAGGAAAAGGGGGCCTTATATAGAGTGGTAGTGGTGTCATAGGTGGAAAAGAAATTGTATTGTGTGTTTTTTTTTGTTTTATTACAAGACTAAGGAAAGGAAAAGCGAGTCGCTTGAAAAAGCCGCCACCAGAAAACAATAGTTTTAAAGTGTATTGCTTTTGGACTCGTTTCATTCTCTTCTTTTACTACCAAACCCCGTCCGTTGTATGTGTGTGTGTGTCTTGTGTCCAATAAATTACCTTACCGAGGGAGGGGGTGGAAGAAAAGGGGGGAGGGAGTCGTGAAAAATAATGCGTCCCCGTCACAGCATGTATGGTAACATTGTTTGCCGGTGTGTGCAGTTTTCAACAGCAGCAACGGCAACGGCAACATGCATGTTACACACACTCTTATCGATGCACTTTTCAAGATGGCGGACGTTCGGTGGTGGTGAATGGTAGCGGGAGAGAGGGTCGCAACTTTTCGGAGTAAGTTCGCGACCGCACACCCTTGTATGTGTTGTCCATGAGAGGGAGAGAGAGATAGAGAGAGCGAATAAGGGCTCCGTTCCCCCCGGGGAGAGAGAGGCAAAAACTCAATTGTAATAAATTAAACAAAGTCACTGGAACGTAATTTATGCTCCCATTGTCTGGCGCAAAACTTCCTTTCGTCACACTGCCGCCGTTCCATTGATACCGACCCACCCGTCTGCAGTAGGGTCGCTTAGGAAAACAGGGACACCAACCAACCAACCAACCAGCCAACAAACAAAACGGCCCTCAGCGCGAATTCGTGGCTGTAAAGTCGAAGGGTGGTGGCAAAAGGGGGGTGCAGGAGGAGGGGATGGGGTCGATGCAACCGACTGGTGCCGCGCGATGCACAACTTCGTTTTCTTCCTTTCAACCTTTTGAACGCAATTTTGGGGCGAGTGAATTTTATCGACTGAAAACGGAAACGGAAACAGAACAGAAAAGAAGCAAAAAAAAAGTATTGCAGAAGCAAGTCTATACCCGTTGGGTTTGGTGCTTCCGAATCCGATTTGGAGATGGAGATAGACGCACAGAGACACACACACAGCTAAATCGTGCACAATAAGAAATCAACACCCCGATTCAAACACCATTTCGATTGCATTGCTTTTGTACACACCTGATGGAATTGAATAGAGAGAAGAGAAGCTTGTTCTTTTACACAAACTTTTGTTACTAAGAAGCCTCTTCTTAAACGCTTCTACCAAGTCGCCCCCGCAAGTCTTGCTTGCCAACAAATTACACTATGTGTGTGAGCATTTATACAGGGTTTTCCGGGAGTTTTCAAAGCTGTGGAACACTTTATTGACTCTTACTTCCGTGAAATGAACGATGTGATGTGAATTGGACTCTATAGCACTCTTGTTGGACAAATCCAATGGGAATTTCCAACGATAATGTCCATAAAGGGTGTCGAGAGTCAAATTTCCAACATATGAAGTTTACTTCCTATAGGAAAGATTCAAGTAAGTGTCCCACAGCTATAAGAACCCCTGGAAACCCCAGTAAGCTGGTGTGGAGTGAAGAGAGAAAAAAGACACAGACGACGAACTTGAGACGTCCGCAAACAACAACGACCCAGCAACGCAACGCCGCGACCTCGAATGTCTGTCACCGCGAGAGCTAAACGAGGCGAAGAAAGGGAGAGCGAGGAGGACGACGACTGTCGTGTGTAATTTATGAAATCAATTAAAATTTTATTGCACTCCCGGTTTTATGTGTTCTCCACCCCACCACCACTCATCCTCCTCCGTTCGCTTTCACTCGTCTCACCAACTCATTCTTCTTATCTGCACGGCGGCTGCTTGTCCTCGACTCAAAACTTCCGTCGTGCGCGGTTGGAGAAAGAGTTTGGAGAAAAGTGTTGAGGTCATTTCACTCCACCGACTGTATTTTGATAGTTTGGAGGAAGCAATTAGCAAAATATGGAAAACAGTGTTTGGACACCTACGCGCACACCACAGGCATTGGACTGGACGTAATCATGTTGGCCCACGGGTCGGAATGCAATTGATGGAAGTTGCTTTTTTACTTTAATTGCACTTAAATGAAGGATGATGATGATGATGATGATGATGGTGAAAGTGTTTCGTCCAATAATAATAAATGATGATAAAAGGTTGTGATCGTGGGTCGTAAAAAACACCCAAATTGCTCATTAATGTAATTTCGTGCAAGTTCTTGAATATGAGATTAAACTACAACAAGCAGCCCAACACAATGATAGCGTCTCGTCGTGTAGTAGTTGGCTTGTGTACCGTGTGAGGGGCGTGAAACAAAACACGTGTTACTGTAGTCGCCACTACACGGGTGTACGGGAAGAAAGATACGAATCTTTAGATATACTTTCCGTGTGCCCGTGCGAGCAGCAGGGTGGCGGCCTCGGAGATAGTGGTCGTATCATACGTCACAACGCAAACACACACACGCAAAAGGAAAAAGGGCAGGGGAGGAACCTCTTGCTCTATATTAGCAAACAAATGACCAAGAGGGGGTAGCTAAACGAGACACCAGGTCGGTGTGTGTGCTCGTTGTTGTGCCTTCTTAAAACCATTATAACCTTGCTCCCTCCCCCGTCCTCTCCTACAAGCGCAGCATGTCCGGAGTAAGTGGGCGAGCCGGCGGTGGCGGTGAAATGTATGCAAATTTTCTAATAAATTATTTCAAGCAGCAATAAATAGATGCAAAGTGGTGATTCGTTCCCGCTCGGTTGCTCCGAGCGCTTGCGAGCAGAGGGGAGGCGAATGCGGATACGTGTGTGTGTGTGTGCAGGAGCGGGTGGGAGGGAAGCGTGTGATGCAAATGATACGATAAGAAGCCACACGAACACACAGACATACACACAGAGAGGGTGGAAGTGCAGCTCGTTTGCATAGAAATAGCCGAATTAAAATTCCTTTCACCAAAATAGAATAAAAAAACCGGCACACACACACACACACACACACATAAACTTGTTTCTTAAATGGGAAGGGGGGGGAGGGGGGTTAGTGAGAAGATGAAGGAAAGATTTTTTGTAGCACCGAAGCTCCTTAATGGTAAATTAGAGGCTCACATACTTAGCTTCCTTCTAAACGGGGATATAAAAAGTCTCAAGCTGGTCTTAAGGACGCTCTTAAGACTCTGTTAATAACGCTCTTTCTCTCTCTCTTTATCTACTTCCAGGCCCCAATGGCGTTCTATCCCACCTGGCAGGCTGACCCGTCGCAGGGCTGGCAGAATCAGTTCATCCAACAGATTCCACAGAACACGCCCGCGATTACACCGCTGAACTCGCTCGAGTTCCAGCCACAGGTAAGGGTCCACTCGTCTCCAAAAACTCGCCAATCACACACACACTAACCCGTTTCTTCCTTAACATTCAATTTCTAGGGCTATGCCGCTTACCAACCGAACGGTTACGTCCAGACCGCCGGCATCGGGTTCGATCCCAACTATGGTCGCACGTACGCCGCACCGCCCGCGGTCCAGCGCTACGACTTCCAGACGAACCAGATCGCCCCGATCAATCAGGTGTCGCTGCAGAGCGTCAGCTTCGCGCCGACCGTCACATACGCCGGCCAGGTGTCGACCGGTCCGGCCACGATCGTGTCCGGTCACGCCGGCACCACCACCAACCCGCACGACCAGTTCAATCTGCAGCTCGGCGGCAGCAAACAGCAGCAACAGTCCACGGCGGCTGCCTCGGCGGCGTCGGGAAACGACATGCCTGGATATCCACGGGTGAACAGCGTACCGCCGCGCTCACTCAATTGTAATGGGTATTCAGGCCAGCAAGACTACGGCGGTCTGCAGACATCGACAACGACGACCACGGCCACCACGGCGGCCAGTGCGAACGGCAGTAGCAGCAGCAGCAGTAGCAGCTCGGCCGCTCCTACCACTGGCACCTCGTCCGCGTCCCCGTCTGCAGCAACGGTTGCGACTGCACCGAACACTGGCAACGGTGGCGGAAGCAGTAGCAACAACAGCTCCACTAACAACAACAACAACGGTAGCACCGGTTCCTCGTCCTCCATGCATCCGCCCCAGGGTGTGCCACAGTCGCCCAACCGGCAGCCACCGCGGCCCAACTCGAACAACCAGCAGCAGCAGCAGCTGTACGCCCAGCAGTCTCCGAACCCCTACAACGGAAGCGCCGGAGGTAGCGGAGGCAGTCTGCAGCAGTCTCCGAGCCACAACGGCAACAACACACCGGCGGGCGGGTACGGCAGCGGCCAGAGCGGCATGCACACACCGTCCCCGATGCAGCAGGGCACCGCAGCAACGGACAATCAGCATCAGCAATCGCCCAGCCACATGCAGGGAGACTGGGGCTGGACTCAGCAGCAACAGCAACAGCAGCAACAATCCCAGTCCGGCACAGATCTCTTCAACCAGTCCGATCGGGTCAACTTAAACTCGCGACTCAAGACGATGATCATGAGCAAGGGCGACCAGAAGGATGCGCTACTGGCCGGTGGGCAATCGTCGCATCTCGTCGGTTCCCATCTTGGACTGCAGCAGCAGCAACAGCAACAGACCGGCACACAATCGACCGGTCATTTTTTATCGTATAGCCACCATCTCCGAGACAGCCTGACGCCGACACACCACCTGGGCGGTGGTCCTGGGTCGGCACAGTCGGCGTCTAGCGCGGGCCCAGGCTTAATGCCCGGTGGCTCCGGCAGCAGCAACAGCTCGAGCAGTACTGCAGCGAACGACGGTACTACTATCGGAGATGGTGGCGGCAGCGGAGGAGGAGGAGGGGGAGGAGGAGGACTGATCAACAGCATCGGCAATATGGTTGATCAGAGCTGGAAGCACCAGCAAGGTGCAGGAAGCAACAGCAATGGCAGTGGCACTAACAACAGCAGTAGTACGTCGGTGGCAGCAGCGGCGGGCATGAAATCCCCCTCGCTCACTGACCATCACCAACAACAACAGCACCATCAACATCATCATCATCATCATCATTCACATCATCAGCTGCAGCAGCAGCAGCAGCACGATCATCTGCTCGCGGGTGATCTGCACCACGGTGCGAAGCATTCGGTTTTTGAGCAGAAGCAGCAACTAATCGACAAGAATAATACGGATCCCGGTGGAGGCGGCGGCATCGGTTCGCCGACGGGCGTCGGCAGTGAGCTGAAGGGCAAGATGGGCAAGTCGGGCGGGTCTTCCTCCTCCTCGTCTGCGGCCGGCTCACCGTCCGCTGGGTCACCTTCGTCGAAGGCGAAGGGAAAGGGCGGCGACAAGCATGGCAAGTCGAAGCATGGCGGCCATCACCATCAGCAGCAGCAGCAACACCAGCAGCATCATCTCGACCATCTCGGGCTGGTGGATGGGAAGTCGTCCTCGAGCTACTCGAGCTCCAACTTTATGATGCATCACGATCAGCAGCTGCAGCTTCAGCAGCAGCAGCAGCATCAAGGCTACTCCAACATGAACCAAACATATCCAGGCAGTGGTTCGACGACCCCGAACGGTAGTCATCAGACGTCTTCCGGGTCACTGCTCGGCTACTCGCCAGCCGGTGGAGCGTCCTCCATGATGGTCGACAGCAAGCTGGTGGACGACAAGAGTCCGTTGAATCGCTTCCGGCACGACTCCCTGTCGAGTGGGTTCAATCCGCATCTGCAGGCGGGCGGTACTGGGACCTCCGGCGCTTTCCACCATCCCGGGGGATCATCGGCCGGACAGTCGGCCGGATCGGGCTACAATCTGATGAGCGTCAAGAAGGAGCCGGGTCTGATGGATGACGGTCAGACGGCGCTGCCCAAGTTTGACGGTGGGTACGAGAAGAACTATCAGAACTTTATCCGGTACGGTGACTACTGCGACAACACGCAATCCCCTGGCGCGCAGGCATCCTTACAGGCCGGTGTTGGTGGCGGCGCAGGAGGTGCCTCCGTGAAGAGTGCATCCACAGACTACAACAGCTACTACTCGCCGTACGGTAGCTACTCGAGCTACTCGACCCAGAGCTACCCGAACTATCACAACCAGCAGTCGTCGGCAGCGGCGGCCAGCGGGTTCGGCAGCGGCACGGGCAGCAACAGCAACAGCAACAGCAGTCTTCCACCAGCGCAAACACCGGAAGGGAATGCGCTGCTCTCGCTGCCGGCCATCAGCACCCCGGTCACGCACCAAACCAACTTCGAGCAGCAGATCCCGGCCCACACGTACCCGATCCCGAAGAACAACAGTCTGCTGCCCGCATCTGACCAGGGCGTCTCGATCAAGCTGGAGGCGGACGATTCGGCGTACGGTGGAAGTATGGGCAACAGCTCGGCTACGCTTGGCTCCGAGCCGGGAAGTGATCCGGGCATTGGCAATCAATCGTCGGGCAGTGGGACCGGTGCGCTGGCGGAGATTGATGTCGGTAGTCAACCGGTCGCAACGACAGTAGGTGGAACGACTACTACCACCACGACGACGACGACCACCAACACCACCACTGGCACCAAGTCCAAGTCGAAGAAGGGCGAGAAGAAGGACAAGGCGGCGAAGGATAACAGCCACGGTGCGGGAGGTGACGGTGCCGATGGAAAGGCGGAAGGTGGAGCCACGACCGGTGGTAGCACTACCAGCAAGAGCAAGAGTAAGAAGGAGTCGAAAAGCGTCAAGAAGGAACCGATCGATCCCGCCCAGAAGGCGGACGACGACAAGTTGGAGAAGTCGCACAAGCCGGAAGCGCCCGATTGCGACTGTTTCAGCTCGGGCACGGACAAGGCACCGTCGGAACCGGGCAGCTACTACACGCATCTCGGTAAGTGTCATGGGTTGTTTTATACAAGTGCTAGTGCCTTGTGTGGGATAAGCTCCAGACATTGTTTTGAGTTCAGAATCATGTTCATGTATGGGTTCAGGATCAGGTCTAGTAACGGTAAGGTTTGTAGGTTAGATTCACGACCGGTATGAGTTAGGGATCATTTCTATGATCGGTATAGGTCCAGGGCCAACATGGGTTGAAGTTCCGTTTCTGGAAAGATGTCCAGAATTTTGGAATCTGTGTTTGGTTCAGCATGAACTCAGTGTCAGTTCACAGAAAGATATGGATGCATGATCAGTTCCAGGATGCATAATCAGAATCAGTTACATAACCAGTATGTATCTAAGAATAGTTCCAACACTGGTAAGAGTTGGGGACCAGTTCCAAGAATGAATCAGACTCAGGATTACTACTGATATTGATATGGATTCATGATCAATTTCAAAACTGGTACGAGTTCAGGGTTAGTTCTGCAAGGTATGAGCTGAGGATCTGTGCCATGAATGGCGTGGAGTCAGGATCAATCCTGAAACTGATATTGGTTCGGGATCAATTTCAAAACTGTTATGGACTCAGTATCAGTTCCGGAACAAATATGTGTTCTAGATCCATTACTAAACTCGAATGGGTTACGGTTCAGTTCCAGGAACAGTAAGAGTTCAAGATTAGATCTAGGAGTAGTAAGAGTTCCAAGATTAGTTCCAGGAATAATAAAAGTTCAAGATTAGATCCAGTACCACTATGGCTTCAGAATGAGCCCTAGAACCAACATCCTTTTGCACACCGGAGCTGCTCGCAATAGTTTTGCTTAACCATTGTAACCGGATCATATTAGTCATTAAAAAAAACTATTGTTTACTTAATAACTCACCTCTCACACGTTCCGGTCTTTACCTCTTCCGACAGGCTGTGCAGCGACGCTGGAAGATCTGCGGCGGGAGACAGAACTGCGCGTCGGCCTGACCGGCAAGCAGCTGCGCATCGAGAAGGTCGTCTACACCGGCAAGGAGGGCAAATCGAGCCAGGGCTGCCCGATCGCCAAGTGGGTGATCCGGCGCGTCGACCCGGAGGAGAAGCTGCTGTTTGTGGTGAAGCGCCGGCAAGGGCATCGGTGAGTTTATGGTCGGGTCGTGCGATACTTATAGCGTCTGTCTCAAAAAAAAAACTACCAAAAAGCGAACAAAACGCGCAACACCCTGTGTTTCGAGCAGCAGTCGAGCAGTCTGAGCGATTGTTTTGCATTGCTTGCTCGCAACACTGGCGGTCAGAACACAACACTCATTTCTAACCATGAATTGCATATTTCTGTCTTTCCCCACAGGTGTAAGGCGTCCTTTATCGTGATCTGCATCGTGGTGTGGGACGGCATACCGACGCACGAAGCGGACAGCGTCTACCGGATGCTGGCGGTGAAGCTGAACAAGTTCGGCCTGCCGACCGTCCGCCGGTGCGCGACGAACGAGAACCGAACCTGCGCCTGTCAAGGTACGAACGGTGAGAATAAATAGATTAGCTGCGCTGGAAGTTGGCTGCTCACCGATGACCCTCTCTTACCGTTTCCGCAGGACTCGATCCAGAGCTGTGCGGCGTTTCGTACAGCTTCGGGTGCAGCTGGTCGATGTACTACAATGGGTGCAAGTACGCCCGCTCCAAGACGGTGCGCAAGTTCCGGCTGTCGGTGAAGAACGAGGAAGCGGAGATTGAGGAGCGCATGAACGTGCTGGCCACGATGCTGAGCCCGCTGTATGTGACCGTTGCCCCGCAAGCCTTCCAGAATCAGGTGCAGTACGAGCGGGAGGCTCCGGACTGTCGGTTGGGGTTGAAACCGGGCAAACCCTTCTCAGGTACAGTGATGTTGTTGTCACACCCAAAGGAGTGTCCTGACTAACACAAGTTCCTCGTATTGCCTTCCCAAAAACCACAGGCGTGACGTGCTGTTTAGACTTTTGTGCCCACACGCACCGCGATCTGCACAACATGCAGGACGGCTGCACGGTGCAGGTGACGCTGCTGAAGCCGTTGCCGCCGGGCGTGAAGCCGGACGACGAGCAGCTGCACGTGCTCCCGCTCTACACGATGGACACGACGGACGAGTTCGACAGCGAGGAGGGCCAGAAGAAGAAGCACGAAACCGGCGCCATGCAAGTGCTGGAGAAGTGAGTGTAAAGCATTCGGTTTCTTTTCTCGCGACCTTGAACGGGAACCCCCACTGCCCTTCCCCACGTCACGAATCACCTTTCTAACCTCTCTCCCTCTGTGTTTTCCCTTTGCAGATTCCAGACGGAAGTTCGTGTCCGCTCGACACCGCTGCAGCCGTGCCGGAGGCATGGCAAGAAGCGCGGCAACGGCAAGGACGAAAAGCTCGGCAAGGATGGTTCGGATGGAGCGGCACCAGACACGCCACCGCCTCCACCACCACCAACCAAGAAGGAGAGTAAATCCAAGAGCAAAAAGTCATCCGCAGCTTCGACCGCGTCGAGTGGCGGTTCCACCGCGAACAGTGTCGCATCGCCTGGACCCGGTGGCAGTGGGTCAACGGGAGCCGGGGGAGGTAGTGGTGGTTCCGGTTCGGGATCGCCCCGTGCCCACACACCCGGCAGCCAGAAGTCAACGGGCAGTGGGAAGGGCGGTAGCGGCAGTAACGGTGGTTCGTCCAATGCCGCGCTCGATCCGGTAACGGGCGTGCTGACGGAAAAGCACAGCTCCCCACTGCACGGACAGGGTGCCGGAGGTGCTGGAGGTGCTCTGGTAGCGGCCGGTGGTGGCAATGGAGGCACGGGAGGTAGCAGTGCGTTCACCGCACCGAACACGATCAACTCGCCCAACTCGCTCGCGAACAATGGCAACAACACCAACAGCACGCTGATCGATATGGCGTCCATGATCGATAACTTTACGGACGCGCAGCTCCAGTCGAATCAGATTTCGAGCACGGTGCTCGACTCGCCGTACAGCTACGACTACAACACGGGCCAGTACATCGACAACCGGCAGTACTACAACAACTGGCCGACGGATTACTATGGGAATCGGGGCGATCCGAGCAAGCTGGCCGGGTTGGGGCGGAACGAGGAGATCCCGGACACGACGACGCGGCCGGGAAGCAATAGCAGCAATTCGGCGTTTAGTCCCAGCATTCCGGATCCGACGAAGACACCCACACCGATCCATATGGATGATTACGGCAGTACGAAGCTGGGACAGGGACAGGTGCATCATCATCACCATCAGCTGCAGCAGCAACAGCAGCAGCAACAGCAGCAGCAACATCAACAGCAGCATCAACAGCATCAACAGCAACATCAGCAGCAGCAGCATCAGCAGCAGCAGAGTCAGCAGCAGACCCAAAACACCTACCACACGCTGCAGCAGCCCGAGCAGGGCTTCGTGAAGCCCAAGCCGCCGGACTACAACCCGGCCGCCGGGTACGGCTACCACCATCCCAACACACCGATGGGCTACGGTTACCACCACCATCACCATCCGCCGTACCACCACACGCCGTACGATCCGTACCAGAACTACAACTACGGCTATCCGCCGCAAAGCTACCACCACCATCACCACACGACATATCACAACATGTATCCGGCTGCGGCGGCCGCAGCTGCCGCCGCCCAGACGCAACTCCCGGGCACCGGCCCCGCCCCTCCACCGCCACCGACAGCGGTCATTCCAGCACCACCGCCACCCTCCAACTGGAACCTGTACCCACCGCACCTCGGGACGGCGCCATCCACCGCCCAACTGCACGTGGCAGCAGCCGCCGCCGGTGCGCTCGGCAAGCAGTCCGAGCTGGGCGGCGCTGTCGGGGCCGGCATGATGTCACAGTCGGCTGTCGTGCCGCAGGCGCCCGCTGCCCCCCCGTCAGCCCCCCTACCGCCGAAGGAAACGCTCGGCGAGGTGACGGAAACGAACGAGAATCTCGACTGCTTCGAGGATCCGCAGATGGGCGGCGTGGCGATCGCACTGCCCCACGGCAGCGTCATCATCGAGTGTGCCAAGCTGGAGATGCACTCGACGACGGCGGTGAAAAAGCCGAACCGGCTGAATCCGACCCGCATGACGCTGATCTTCTACCAGCACCGGAACCTGAACCGGCCGAAGCACGGCATCGCGGAGTGGGCGGAAAAGATGCGGCTGAAGAAGCTGGGCATACCGACGAACGATCCGCTGGACGATAAGGATATGCTGCTGGAGGACGACATCAAGGCGGAACCGCTCGACGAGCTGCACCATATGCGTCATATCGGTGATGTACGTATCTGGGGAAAAGGTGCAGCGCAAAGGGGTCATTAGATGCATTGTTAATTTACCTTATTTTCCCTCTTTCTGCCTTTTAGGAACATGACATGATGGACGTAGAGTATCCGGGTGTCTAGTGGTGAGAGAAGGATCTGCCATCGAGGCCAACGACACTGGATGAGCAGATCGAGCGAACACAAGACGTTACCACAACACCACTAGCACCGCCACCTCCACCACCACCATCGGCGGCGGCGGGGGCATTAGCGGCGACAGCTGCAGTAGCAAGCAAACCGACGGCCGGACACTCGGGCAGAGCTGCGGGAGGGAGTAGTCGGGGAGCATCATCCGCTTCCGCGCTACAGCTCCTCTCGAGCCAGCACCATCAGCCGCATCATCACGCCCTGTCCCATCATTATGGCCACATGCAGCCGCCCCATCATCATCACCACGCTTCAGCGTCCTCCTATCATCATCTGGCAGGGAGCAGCAGCAGCAGCAGCAGCCATTCGCCTGTATCGCTACTGTCACAGCGATATCATCAGCAGCACCATCACCATCACTATGCCGCTGCTGCCGCCCATCATAGGAGCCCGTTCTCGCAGTGGCTACAGCAACCGGACGCACGGGGTGATCCGCACGGTCAATACTATTACTATTACTACTACTGAGGAGAAAGAGAGAAAGAGAGAGAGAGAGAGAGAGTTAGAGGGAAACAGATATTGTTGCCATTTGTCTTGCCAAAACCAGGAGAAACAAAACGGAAAAAAACGATCTATCAACCAAATATGGTACAAAACATGGATCAGACAGGAGGAAGAGAAGAAAAGATGGAGATAGAGAGAGACGGAACGTACACCGGGAATTATTTTTCTTGATTTTTTGCTGCTTTTAAACACACAAAACCCTCTCTCCCCTTTTCTTAAGGGGGTGGGAGAAACAAACTGAAGGAACAATTCTTTCAAACAAAACAAGATGATGATGATGAACACTACTACTACTACTACTACTACCTGTTACGCAGCCGACTATTTTAAAAATCCTTAGCTACCATTTATTAGTTGCGTCTAGTTACTTTTTCTCTTCGATTTGCGCAAAGAAGCAGCAGCAAATTAGTTGTATAGAGCATAAGAAGGTATTTTTATGACAAAATTTCTTTACACTATCTTTCTCTCTCTCTCTCTGTTTGCAAGAGAGAATAAAAGAGAGACCATTGTGTGTGTCTGTGTGTGTGGCGCGGGGGGAAATGGATTTCATTTCAATGTTGCAAGTGTTGATGAGTGATTTTTACCCATCCAAAAAGCCCTCCACACCCACCCAGATACCGAGTGTGCTGATGGTTATTCTTTTCTTGATGCAATTAGTTTAGTACAACTTTTAAATAGCCCCTTTTTATGTGTATTAGCCATATTAAGAAAACACAGACACATGCGCGCGCGCGCGCGCAGACACACTCTTAGTAGCCATCCCTGTTGAAGGTGTTTAGTAGATCTTATTTCATACTTATACTCAACGCAAAACAAGGGAACGCAAAAAGGCAGAAACACCCTCCAACCCATTTGAAAGAGTCTTGTGGTCTCTTTTTTTGTGTATGGGGACAGGGCAGTTTTATAGCAACGTAAGTGAGTATGTTTAGGTATTACCTTCTTCTTCTTTTCTTCTTTTATGTGTAGTGTCACATGTTTGTTGCTATAATTGAGGAAGCTGCGGAGAGGAGAAGATAAAGACACACACTCACACCGCCTCTGGAAGAAATGTCGCGCGCAATTAGCTATTTAAGTATTTATTTTCGTTTAGAGCGAATGTGAATCTATTCATTAGTCCTTACCGCTTCATCCCCCCTACTTTCTTTGCTACTTTATTGCCCATTTCTCACTATCTAGTTTTTGTTTTAATTCTACATACATGCGCGCGCGCGCATACAAACTATTAAGAGGAAAAAAAGCAACAACGCAATGCGACATTTCATAATTGTATTTAATTTAAATTAATTTATATAAATCTTATTTTTCTATCAATCGTGAGGGAAAAGGGAAAGCATCTCACCCCTTTCCTTTTGTGTCGCCCAGAGGTTTTTCTCCCCCATAAGTGGGGGGGTGGTAGCGATTACATGCCATACTGAGTTTTGTTTTAAGGATCGTGCAAAATGAAGAATCAAGACGTGTGTGCACGCGCTCTGTACAACTGTATGATGGTTTAACGTTGTTTAAGTAGAAGTTTTTGTATCGTTTTTACAACTTTATTTGCTTTCGTCTGCTTTGCGCAAGCTTCGAAGCGATACTTCTTTCTTCTTTTTTTTAATTAAATTTAATTAGATTGAATGTTTGTAATTTTACTTTTCTTCTTTTAAATAAGAGCATAAGTTACATGTTTCACCCCTGTGCGTGTATGTGTGTATGATTGTGTTGGTGCAGCAATTAAGACAAAACAGTGCAACCACACACACACACACACACATACGATAGCTTAGTGTACACTTGGTTAAGTCAGTTGATGGAAAGAGATACGCGAACAAAGTACGACACGTGTAGTAATAGGAAACTATTTGCCATAACAAAGAACAAACAAAAACACAAACACATACAAACAAACAAGTGTTGTTGTGACTCCCTGTCATATCGCAAAACAAAAACAAAAAACAAGGGAGAAAAAGAAAAGAAAAGAAGAAGCAAGCGAGCAAAGAAGTAATACTCACAGAAGCAGAAGAAGAAGACAAAAGACGTAGAAGAACACAAACAGTCACCGCCCCACCCCCTCGTGCATGACACAACACGAACAAAAAACGCGAAAAAATGGGGGAGAAAATAAGAGATGGAAACTACTGTGAGAGCATTTTTTTACGTTTTAAGCTAATCAACTAAAGACATTAAAAATGAAGTAAAAATGATAACACGAAGAAGAGAAGAGGAATGGAAAACAACACGTGAACGAAAACAGTAGTGTGGCATGAAATTCCAAATTGATGAAACACATGAATATTCGTGAAGCAAGAGAGAGAGAGAGAGAGAGAGAGAGAAAAAAAAAAGAAAGCTAGAGAGCAAGAGATAGATATACACGAACAAAACACACAACAAATGAATAAACTTAAGTTGCATTTTTTATATCTCAAAAACTAATTCATTTTTACCACCTTTTTTTATTTGAATTTTGTTTTTATATTGGTTTTCTATTCACCTTTCATAAAGCGAAAGCGGCCGTTTATATATGTGTGTGTGCGCGTTTTGTTTGAGGTAAGCGTGTTTTTATTTCATTTTCCTCAACTCCTGTTGCTTATTGGTGCATTGTTTGTTTGTTTTGTAAATATTTTAAACATCAAACGGTAGCTTGGGAGCCAAATCTTTTCTATACTTTTCAATCCCTTTTTTATACAAAAAAAAAAACGACGATTCAATCAATGACGACACGGTGGACAATGATACTGATGACAAATCCCCACGGTAAAACATACACACAAACACATTTATACATGACACTGAGAATGGCAGTAAAACGTAAAATGGATTAAAAATGGTAGTAAAAGAAATAGAAAAGTATTAGCCCGGAAGAAAGGGAGGATAAAGACAGCAAGATGCAAGAAGAAGATGCCATACACAAGTAAATGAATATATGAATATAAAAAAAAAGAAACAAGCAAAACCAAACAGCGGATGAGGCGCGTTGCGGCTGTAGAGCAACATTTTAGAGCAAGAAAAAACAAGTAAAAAAAGGAAGCTAACAAGAAACATTATGATGGAACTATACAACAAAACTATACAAGCGAATATATACATATATTTTACCAGCCTCTCGAGGGATGTGAGAGAGGAGAGGTAAAACGAAAAGGTTAAGAGAGGAGGCAGAATCACTTTGAAAATACGTACATACCCCCGCCAGTTAGAGCAGATCAAAGGGTAGTTGAAGAAGAAGTAGAAGAAGGAGAAAGCTTTTCGTAGCTCAATGTATGTCGTCTCTGTATGATTTCAACCCAAAGGAGGGGCATTTGGGTGGGAAAGACTTTCATATTGCCAAACACCCAACATTACTGTTCTTTTCTTACTGGAAAACCCATTCGATTAGTGGCAGTAACAGTACCACCACCATTACCAAGACAAGCAATAGATACAAGGCTTGTAAAACAAAACAAAAAAAAAAACTATTAGAAATGTGAAAAAGGTGTAGCAATCAAAAGTTAAATGCAAAAAAAAAAAAGAAAAACGTAAAGGTGCGAATGGAAGAAAAAAAACAAACACCGATTAAACACTGTTTCAAAATGATCTCATATCGTAAAAAAATGGAGCAAAACTGAGCTGCTGAAAGAGGAAGAGTTTGTGGGAAGAATGCATGAGATAAAAGCAAAAAGATACTTTATTTTTTTCTTTTTGTAGAAATTTTGCGCTGTTATTTATAAGAAGATGAGAAGAAGATACAAAACGGAAAGAATGGAAAGAATGTTGTATAAAAAAGGAGGATAAAAATTTTACGAAACAGAACAAAAAAATAAGCAAAAATTGTAGAAACTACTACTACTACTACTAGTGAGCAAAAATTCAATCTCGGAAAAGACAAAACAAAAGAGAAGTAAAAATGAAGAATTAAAACAAAACAACAACAAAAAAAACGCAAACAAGAGATAAACACAACGCCTTTGGATGAAACAAAATTGTACATTTGCAATGCGGTGCAAGGTGCGCACGATTGAGCGTGTTTTTTCATAGTAGTCTTTCGATTTCGGCTCCATTTTCGGCAGGGTTTTGGAAACGTAAGAATGTTAAGAGAGGAGGAAGGTAAGACAGCCGGGTAAGACAGAAGGGATGAAGAAATTAAAATAGCAAGAAGAAGAGAATGAAAAATGAAACAAGAAAATGCTACTATAAAGAATATAAATATAAATATAAATGCTACGCTTTTCAATCATTTGTAGGAATGGTGGATAGGAGATAACAATAAGAAGCAAAACAAAAAGTAAGCAAACGAAGAAGAAGAAGAAAAAAACACGTAAATAGAGAAACTATCAATACCAACAAGAATCACCGTGTGTGAATGAAGGTGGAAAAAACGAGTACTTGCACAAGACAAGCTCTAAAATGATGCAAAATCAAATGATCAAATGATACACAAAGTTGAATGAAGAAACACACATACAGACATAATACGTACGTACATGCGCGGGAGTGTGTATGGAAGCCATACTAAAACTGGTAAGCATTAGGAAGAAGAGCGAAAGCGAAAAATCCGTCGTTCTTTGAACTTTGAAACAGTGAAAAAGATTGCGAAACTAAAAGACACACGTTAAGAGAGAGAGAATGAGCCGTGAAAGTGGAAGAAGAGTGGAAAACGAAAGTGGTGAAAATAAGTATTTATTATTATAATATTACAATTAAATATGTGAAGATAAAGGGAGGGAAAAGGGATAGGTGACGTAAACACACCAGACAAGCAAACTAAGACGTAAATTAAAAGTGAAAGATAAGCAGAAGAAGAAGAAGGAAGCAGTTAGAACTCTACTACTACTTGATCGAAACCATCATCACTCCCCCTTGCGCTAATCCTTACTATTTAAGTGCGATGAGAAATGAGAAAAACAAGAAAGAAGGGAAAGAGTGTGAAAGAGGCGTGTGTGTGTATGGGTAGAAGTAAAAAGATAATGAGTAATACGCACACGATGCATGCAAAACAATGCATCCGTACACGACAAATACACAGCATACAGGAAAAACACACACACAGGAAGGATGCGAATGCAAAATCGTTCCATACACACATGTATACACACTGATAAACAGGCATTACACAGGAACATTGTAACGTACACATACACACTCATGTGCAAAAACAGAAGGAAGGAAAAACACCGAGACAAGCAGAGGAAAGGATAGCAGGAGTGAAGGAAAAGGTGTAGGATGTAGGAAGGCGGCAGTAGCGACAGCCGGCGGCGCATTATTGATTATGATTATTATTGCAAATTATTATATATTCTTATTATATTTAGTGATGACAAACAAACAAGAAAAATGGAAAATAAAACAGAAATGAAAAGCAAAACAAAAAACTACTGTAAAGAACAAAAAAAGGTGTTTGTTTTGTATGGGGTTCCGAAAGAGAAAGATCCGAAATGAAGAGAACAATCGGAGCAACACATAGTGGCGCCCTCTGTCGGGGAGTAGCAGTACCACAAGTATGAAGAGTTCATTTTCCTATTGGAATATATACATACCTCGGTTGGCTTTTTTTCTCCCTTTGCATTCTGTTTTCTTTCATTTTCACGCAGCTAAGCACGATAGTTCGAGACAGTTTATAAGTATTTTTCTTCACATTGTTTTTTTTATTTGGCTTTACATTTTCCTCACTGTTCGTACTGTTTATCCACACACACACACACACCCTTCTTCTCCCACACATCAAACGTCTTATTGTTTTTTTCAAAAATCCAAAGGGATCCATGTTGGAACGCCATAACCAAGTGGAGAACGGGGACTGAAGAGTGGGATGATATGCTGGTTGTGCACACCACGTCAATGTCAAATCTCAGTACAAAACACACACACACGCACGCGGCTTTTCATACGCACATACAAACACACATACACGCGCAAAATATTGGTAGAATTAATGATGACGGCACGACGCGCGGGAAGAAAAAAGCGGACCCGCAGAAAAGGATAAACTCAATTGCACTAAACGTAAAAGGGCGTCAATCGGCAGCAGCAGCAGCAGCCGAAACTGAACTCATCAATTGACTGACAAGTGCACACTACACCTGTTTCCATGGCCTACTACTACCACTGCAGTGTGTGCTTCGAACAAAGGCGCGCGGCGTTCAGCAGCTCAACCATCCTCACTCTCTCTGTGCGAACCGGTTCCGGCTGTGACGCTATACAAACACAGCGCCAGTGTTGTGTGTCGGGGGTTTTGTTTCGCCTTATCTCTTCACCTTTACAAAAATATACCGACAACACACACACACCCTCAAAAGCAGTGTCCTTGCTATCATCACCGCGTGTGTGCCCGCAATATTCGTGTTCGTTCTCGCTAAATGTGTGACCGAAATGACCGCATGTGGTGGGGTGTGTATGGTAGGTATAATGGTGGTTTTTTAGCTTTAGCTTGATTTTTCTTGTATAAGTTATATATAAATGTACGTGTATAATATGTTGGGTTTGCTTCTCTATTCTCTCTCTCTCTCGCAAAATCTTTCCTTCCCACCAGCCTGTCGTTTCCCAATTACAAACTACAAAATTCACATTCGGTAAACGCGCGGGGCTTCTTCCTTTGTTTTTTGTTATCATGCTTTGTTCGGCATCGTAATGAAATCTTCTTCTTCTTTTTCTTCTTTTTTCTGCTTCGTTCAAGGTGTACTAACACATACAGTTTAGAGTTCACGCTGCGCTTAGTTAAAGATAAAAAAACAACCCAAAACGAATGAAAGTAAGAAACAATAATGATATCGTGTAATAGTAATAGTAGTAGTAATAGTAGTAGAGACACGCCGCCAGCGCACATTTGACTATAATGCGGGGTGGGGTTTTAAAAACTATATAAGAAAACTGTATACACACGACACGATTAATTGATTATGTTTCTCCGGCATTTCTTCGTCTTAAAAGACATCAATTTCGTTTGCTTTTTTTCTTCAAATCAACGACACACGATACTACCGCCAACCGCCTTTCCCGTCCTGTCCTGGGGCTTCGGCTAGTCCCTACTTAAGTACAAGCTATTTCCATGCCTCTTTGCGTCGTTTTCTGCCCCGTAACATCATCATGCACGTTTAAATGTAAAGAAATCCATCGATCTATGTTCGGTGTTCCGAGAAATTGGATAAATAAAATTAACACAAACCTTGTTGTTCTTCTTAAAACCAAAACTACTCAGCAACTAAAAGCACCATCGGGAAAACAAAGAGAGAGAGGGTGTGGTTAACACCTTTACACAACAAAACCACAAAACTAACAAAAAGGTGGCAAGATGTAACGATTGAAAATGGGGTAGTTGGGGGAGGGGAAAAGAAAATCACATATCTACAAGGGAGACAATAGGATAAGAAAGCTCAAAACCCCTCAACTCAATCTACTGGGCCTTTTCTGAACGTCTCCTTACGGTCCCTCTCTACAGCGCACTACCACCTTCAAGCCTTTCTCATTAACGGCGCCATTTACGCCGTTTAACGCCCGTTCCTTGCGACACAGAGTGTTGTGTTGGTAGGAATAAAATAAACAGTTTTATATTTTTAAATTATTAAAACAAAACGAACACAACATGAATGAACTAGAGCACGACCTTCCTTCGATCCCCTATCTCTCTCTCTCTTTCCTCCATTGGATTGGCCGTTGGAAAGCTCAACCCCACACAAGCACACAAAATCACACGCACAGCACACGTACATCATTATCCTTTAGTGGTACACATCGGTAAAACTTAAGCAAAAAAAGAAGAGAGAATGACGCTACTCTACCGGCGGCACACAGAGAGGGAGGAGTTGGATAATTTTCTACTAAATTCACAAAACAAAACCGAAAAGAAACACAAAATAACAACTCAAAAGAAAACGAAAGAATTCCTAAGTAATATCATTAGAGCAGAGCACCCCCTGAAAGGGAATTTTGAAACATAAACCTGATCCTCGGACGAACACAAAACTAAACCCTCGAAACTGTCTCAAATCGAATTCGCTTTCCTGTCTCATTCCTACTTCCTTCCTCTGTGTCTGTATGGCCTTTTCCCTTCCGTTTTTTGTCCGACACCGGTGTGTTATTAGAACAAACCACGCTCCTTCTTTAGCTTCGTCTGCTTCCAGGCGGGCAGCTGATCGTACTCCTGCTTGCTCAGCCCGAGCGCCTCCTGGTAGTCGAGCTCGTGCAGGTACAGCTCGAGCTTGGTCGGATCGACGCCCTCCGGCAGCGGGCGTTCGAGCAGCACGGCCAGCGGGTACTCTTTGCGGGACAGCAGCGACAGGCTGTCGTAGATGGGTTGCGGTGTCGATTTACGACCATCCTACAATGAGAAGAAATGCACCAGAAAGGATTAGTTGCGTGTTAGAAGAAGAGGATCACTTACAGATAGGAATAACACAATGGGAAAGGAATGCTCCGCGACAAGGGTTGAAAAGCACAGTTAAAAACATTGGGGCGGAGTGGAACACGAGAGATAGCAGATACTCTATTTGGTAGGCTTTGTTAAACAATTCTTGTTTTTTGAAGTTGCAAGGTACAAATAGAACACACACACATCGAGACGCACAATATTGCAGCTCGGAAGGCAGCTTTGGGGGGTGTGAGACACATTTCAACAGGAAAAAGCGCACATTGAAGCTTGTTTCATACGGAAGCTTACCGGCAAAAACTAAAACTGATGAGATCTTTGTCTAACTACCTTCTGCAGCTCATCTATGGGCCATACAAACCTCGTCTTCTTCGAGATCCTGCAAACAAGATCCTCTCTCTACGCAACGCACGAATGAGAATGCTAGAGAGAAGGGAAGAGAGCAAGAGCTACTTGGTACACCTACCTGCACATTGATTTCTGCGACATCGTCCCGTTCGGTCCACTCCGGGAACATGGCAGTGAATTCGAGCGGTTCCAGCCCGGCCCAGACGACGAACCCATGCACGTGGTCATCCGGAGCAGCAGTCGGCGGCGGTGGCTCCACACGGTGATGCTCCTGCTGCCGGTCCGTCGTCGGCTTGGCATCGACCTCATCCACACCCTGCTCATCGTTTCCATTCTCATCCGCCGTCGCCGTCGTCGCCGTAGTAGCAATCGCATGCCCATTGCCATTCGTCACGCGATCGCCCACACCTGCCTGCCGCTGTTTCGCCTTCCAGTACGAGACGGCCGTCTCCATTGCGACCCGCCGCTCCACCTGCCACCGGTTCTCGCCCGACCGGTTGCTGTCGAAGCTGCTGTGGTTCGTCTCGCCGCCGGCGCCACTGTCGCTGCCCGACTCGTCGCCCGTCGGCCACCAGCCCTGCCACAGCCACAGCACGTGCCCATTATCGATCAGGAAGATCGTTGGCTGACGGGCGCTGTAAAGATCCTCCTGCCGGAACGGGTACGCCGTGGGGCGGTCCTTCGCACGCAGCGCACATTGTAGCTCTGTCGCCTCAAAGTTGCCATTGTTGATGCTGGTCAGGTGGAAGATGCGTGGCGTAAAGCCGTAACACTGCTCCGACCCGAGCAGGCTGTGATAGTGATGCCTGTTCTGCCCACCAACCGCATCAAAGAACTCGTCCGTCTCGTGACCTTCCTCGACGACGGCCGAGGAAAGATTCGACAGCGTTTCGTCGAACAGCTCGGGACACTTTTGCTCCAGCACTACGCGCAGCACGTTTGCGGCCACTTCCTTCGCGTGTGGCAGTGCCTTACAGCCCTGCCAGAGCAGCACCCGACCGCGCTCGCCATGCACCAGCAGCATCGTGGCACGGGAACGTAGCTGCCGCATGCTGCAACCGTCCACCTCCGTGCACATCGTTTCCTCCGGGAAGTTGCCGGTAATCATGTACATGCGCCAGCCCGCCTTCGCCACGCGCTTGCTGCGATGCACGAACATCACCTTGAACAGTCGCAAGAAGGCGGCCGACTCTTGGCCCTGCGCCACACGCACCTGCGCACCCTTCTCCTTGTCCAGCTCGACCGTTAGCAGTGCCGCCGCCCCTTTCTCGTTCGCCGACGCGTCCCGGCCGTGCCAGCAGAAGTAGGCGCACCGGTCGCGACCGACCACCGTGCTGCGGTTCGACACCTTGCCGCTCAGCTCGCGCACCGTCACGCTGATCTGGTACATCCAGCGCACGGTGTAGCTTTCGTCGGCGTAGAAGTGGCCGCGCGACGTCCCATCGATCTCCTTGTACTCGTACTCGTCAATCTCCCACTGCGTCACGGACGTGGTGCGCACATCGAAGTGGCGCATCGAGTCCTGGTCGTAGTAGAAGTCGCCCCGCCCGAGGTTGGAGTTTTCCAGCACCAGGTTCGGCTCCTGGTACGGTTCGGCGCGCCCGTACAGCTCCGGGCCGTCCAGCGGCCGTATCTCGAGCCCGGTCGGGGACGCTCCATCCCCGCCGTACTCGTCTCGGAACTGCACCGTCACGTCCGGCCAGTCGAGGAACTTCTCGCGGAACAGCACCGTCTCCATGTGCTGGGTGACGCGGGCGATCAGGCACCACTCCGGCCGGCTGTTGCCCGCTTTGGACAGTCGCCTTGCATCCCGCTGCCGATCGCCCGCCAGCTCCGCGAAGTTGAGCGGGCTCAGCTGGCACTCCTCGTAGCTGTACCCGCCGCCGTACAGCTCCTGGGCCAGCCGCAGGGCCGCCCGCTTGCTCTCCGCCGGCGCACTCTTGCCGCTCCACACGTACAGCTCGGAGCCGAAATCAAACACCAGCACCTTGCGCGGGTCCAGCATCGCGATCTTCGGTATCGCGCCCCAGTACTCCTCCACCGGCACGAGCGACTCCTCCCCGTACTCGTACACCATGTTCGTCTCGATCAGGCACGCCTCGAACAGCTCGTCCTCGTCCGCGTGCCCCGAATCGCACACGCCCTCGTCCTCCTGCCCGCGGCCCAGCAGCGCCCAAAAGTCGCGCGCCTGCCGGCCGGCCGTCGCACCCCCATCGTTCAGCAGCGTCACGCTGGCCGCACTGCAGCCCAGGTCCTTGTCGCGCACGATCTGCTCGCAGATTTCCTTGCAGCGCGACCGCTCGATCACGTTCGCGTACTGGCCGAGAAAGGCGAACAGCCGGTCGGCGGTGACGAGGATGAAGCAATCGCCCCGGTTGACCGAGCGGGCGGCCGGTTCCACCAGGCGCGTCTGCGCGTGCCGACGGCCCTTCACCTGCAGCAACATCAGCGGTTTGTGCGGGACAAACGACTGATTCAGCGGCAGCGAGCTAGACTTGAGACTGACCGATTTGAAATCCTCAACGGACGCTAAGCCGGCTAGCGCTTCTACGGCCAGATTGCTACTTTTGGCAACTACACAGTGGTGGGTAGGGGTGGTAGTGGGAACAAAAAAGGGATGAAAAAAAAGAACACAGAGAGAAAAAACGGCGACACGGACAGGGCACGGGGATGCCACCATCGTACGCCAGAGCCAGGTTAGCATTATTGAGGGAACATGAGAGGGAGAGAGCACGTGTTAAGAACAGTTTCGTGCATTGAGAAGGCTAGCGGGGTGTGTAAGTAGTAGGAGAATGTTGTGGTAGTGATGCAGCGCGGTCAAGCACGGCAAAGTCATCCCTCAGAGGATCATCTTGCAAAAGGATCCTTTTTTTAAGAACACCTTTTTGAGAGAGATGATGATCCTCTGAGGATGAAGGTGGCTGACAACAACAAGAAAAGCACGCGCAAAAACACAAATGCACACTCTCACACACACACATACACACACATACACGTACACCTCAAGGCTGCACCGGAGTAGGGGAAACAAGACGCGCGATCGCCCCGCTACTTACTTGCTTCTAGTTTAAGTCGGCGCATCTCCTTGTCGGCGATGCCTGTCCTTATCTCGGTGTACTCCGTCTGCAGGTCGTCCCGGGCGGCCAGCGTCTTGAGCGGATTGCGCGACATGGCCCGGCGGCCCCGCGGCCCCTGTACCACCTTCTTCTGCGTCAGCTTCTCGCCGCTGGTCTTGAGTGTGTCGAGATCACCGAACGTAACCTCGGCGGCGGAGCTGCTGCTACTCATCATACTGCTGCTGCTGGTGAGGCTGCTGCTAAAGCTGCCGGTCGTGGCCGTGCTGGTCGCACCGTTCGCCACCTTCCCGAAGAACGAGCCGAAACTCTCATCGTCCAGCTTCGGGATGGCCACCTTCGAGCCGACCGGTTGTTGTGTTTTGAGATCGCCGCCAAACGTTCGCTCGCCGCCGGACGGTACGCCCGGCACGCTTATGCTACGCTTCATGAGACTTTCAACTACACGGTGCTGTTGCTGCTGCTGCTGCTGGCTCTGCTGCTGGAACATTGCCGGAGCGGGACTAGAAAATTGGGGCGCCGGAACGCTGGTAGGGCGTGCACCGAATGCTGGCGGCGCTGCCGCCGTCGGTGGCTGCTGTCCGTAAACGGTCGAGGAAGTGACCACGGAGGACACCATCATCGAGGGGCTCTTGGACAGGCCGAGCTGCGGTGGGTTAACGCTGCGGAACACGTTCATCGCGGGCGATTGCTTCGTGTCCGACTTGATGAACGGGAGTTTGGGCGATTTGGTTGCGGGCAGCCGGCCCGCAACGGTGAAGTTGGTCGCATCGGAGAGTTCTGGAAGAGCAGAAAAGAGAGAATAATTAGTCTTCGATACACAATTGAAACAATTACACAAAAAAGCACATGGTACTTACCGACACGATTTTTCCAATTTTCCGACGACGTCTTGATCTTGCCCAACCGATCGGAAATGTTTCCACCCTCCAGGTCCGCCGGCCGACTGAACGGTCGTGGTGAGTTGTTTTTCACTGGGCTTTCGTGGGACTTGGCAACGATGAGTGCATTCTGCAATGGCAAAACAAAGATGTGTGTGTGTGAGTTAGACAAGCGTGACGTGTTATTATCTGTTTACATACAGTCATAATGCATAAAACAATCCGCAAAGAAAGCCCCCATCCCATTCCACTGATAAGGCAAGTGAGGGTGACAAGAAACCAATGGGCGACCACCCGATAGTAGTGATATCATCCATCATTACACAGTCATGGCTAATTAAGAAATTAATGACGTTAAATGGTGTTTGGATGAGGGGAGGAACCTTCTTCTTTCCCTCAACTGTGACCGTTTTTTCACATCACTTTGGGCCTTTCTGTACTGTTTCTTCCCATCCTCGGGGCAGGTTAAACGCTCGACCCAAGGAGGTCATAATGTCGTGGAGAGCAAGCGAAACGAAACGACAGATAGCATCATCGTACAGCTACTACACGCAACGATGCGTACGTACTCCTCCTTCTCCATCCAATCTGTGTGTGTGTGTTTTTGGGGTGTGGTTGGCAATAAGCGACGAAATAACTCAACCTTCCCTGAGTCCCATCATCCACAATTTTTTTTTATCATTCCTCCATTAAAGCATTCCGTGGTTCCTCGCCGCATCGCTTCGATAACTCATAAAGACATACCATTAATCGTATCGTTAGAGCGACAGTGATTGAGCAGCGGGTTCGAAGACGACCTTTTAAAGGTCACACCGAATCACAAATCGAACCTCCAACCGACCCCGGGATGCCCAAGGGACCACACCCCTCTCATTCGGTTTCACAAAATTACCTGCTTCAGAGTAGACATCATGGAGTCCGCTCCTATTACACCTCGATAAAGTAAACGTAGCAGTAACTTGGCCGGGTCAGGGAGGGTGTATTTGCCTCGTAAAACACCTTCTTCTTACGGTAAAGAACATACATTGCAACACCCTGATACTAACTGGAATTGATTTACGTCACTCTTGCACTTATAACACCCTAAATATAATAATGCTTCATCACGCGATCGTACAGTGTGTTGCGTTACACACACACACCAACACAGGCTGGCCCGTGCAACAATAAATCCAATCACAGCCTTTAGCGGGAATTGACTCGTTACTTCTTTTGCTTCCTTTGTTTGTTCGATTGTACACTAAAGCTCGTAGCTGCCTTGACACAGTATCTATACGCGTTGGGTGGATATCCTCGGGGAGTCACCACGCACCAGTGGTAGTCACCTTACTGCGCTATCAGTCTCTCTGTTAAGCCCTCTCTCCTCGGGTGACTTTTTAAGCACCTTTGCAGGCCGTCCCAAGATAAGCCAGTTTCTAGGTACACTGGGGAGGGGGAGGAGGTTGGGGCTTAGGTGCTTTACTGGGAGCTTCACACATCATCACTGCAGCGACACGATACCACCGTCCTCCTCCATGTTGTCCAGCAGGTTCGAGATGGAGTACTTCCAGTAGTCTTTCGATAGGTTCTCCGCAATTAGGATTTGCTCAATGTTATCGACGGCATTGCGATAGGTGGCGGGCGTCGCGCTAGGTTTCGATTTGCGCAGTACCACTTCCGGTTCTGCTTCCGCCCCATCAACCGTCGTCATCTCGTCATCCTGCAGCAACTCGGACAGGGAAAAGGTGGAAAGTGTTTTGAGACCTCGCGACACCCGATCGTACTTGGCTTCTCCACTATATCGCTCCAGCGGTTGCTTTCCACTCTCTGCCTCATCTTCGTCCAGCAGATCACTGATCGAGTACTGGGACAAGCGTTTGGAGAACCGTTCCGACTCCAGGATGTCCTCGACCGATTCGGACAAACTTTGCTGGGAGCGGATGCGTCGTCGCATTCGGATCACTGTGGGAGGTTCGGAGGAAGCCTTCGGGTACCCTGCAGCACCGGCAGGCCTCAGGTTCTCCAGGCTAGCACTGATGGAGCGCGACCCGTACGAGGAGTTGGGTTCGATGCGGCGAAGAATGTTCACAACGTTGCTGAAATGTCGCCGTGGCGTTGATTCCGGTGCCGCCGGTGATGGTTGCCTCTCGGGCGTGGTGGCAAACTTCACGGAGGTCATCTGGGGTCGCCCCATCGGCTGCTCGAACAGTGTCTTCATGCGAGCGACCACGTTACGATTGTGCACATCCCGCAGCACCGCCGAATCTTCCGCATTTCCTGAACGTTGGGTAGTACCTTCGGGAATTCCCGACTTCCCCGGGCTGCTGTTAACGCAATCTTCCCCAGTTCGCGTGCCTGATTGAATTTGATAAATGATTTCATTCACAATGTTGCTGCATTCTTTGCGATCCAGCCGGTGGCGGCGGGTCGGGATCCATTCGGTGGCTTTGGTGGAGGAGGGCGATGTTGCCGGTCGTCGCCGCTCCAATGGGGTCTGATTAGATCTGCCCGTTGTTGTGCTGCCATTCTTTACAAAGCCAGAACTCGGCGTGGATGACAGTGCGGGTGAGATGATGGTTGGCTTTTCCGATGCACATTCCGACTGCTTTATGGTACTACTACGATAATCACACTCTGCCTCGGAAGCCTTCTGCGCCGGTGACTCCTCATCCTCCTTCGCTCCTTTGTTGTTGAGCGTCCGCAGCAGATCGAGCTTGATCTCCTCTATCAGCCGCTGGCGGTCGCGCTGCAATGCATCGACGTGCCGTTCGAGCAGCCGCTCTGCCTCCCGGCGGACGCCGTTATACAGCTGTACCGCAAATTGCGCCCCGATCACCAGCAGCAGCGGGATGACTAATGTTTGCAGCAGCGTACCGAGCCGAACGACGAGACTGATCGCTTCTTCCCAATAGCTGCCGGGGCTGGAGCTGCCACCATTAAATACCAGCGCATGATTCATGGTGCCTTGGAACGACGACGGCTAGCGAGGGAGCTGGAATGTATCTCAAGATCACGCACGAGCGCCACCAACTCTCACTTCACGCTTAATAAGCGGGGAGGGTGGTTCCACGGAATTCACTCTTCTGTTTTTAGTTTTTGATACCACTGCTTGTTGTTTACTTCTGTTTGTTTATTTCTCCTAATACACACACAGCTGCCCGTGATGAGCAGCAGCAGCACATTCAGCGCACGCGTCAGCAGCCGACCGCGTACAGGATACAACTGAACCAGTTTGCGCCGTGTCTGCGCGCGTTTGCTGCCGATTCTTTGCCGCGCGGTAACAACGTCGTTTTGTGAGGGTCTGGACCGTGGAAGGAAGCGTCCGTATTGCAGAGCAGTGACAACACAACCAACTACACCACAACAGTGTGCGGTTGTGTGGTGATATGCGGCTACTAACTACTGCTGCTGGTCGGTGGACACACTCTACACACACTGCTGGGTTTTTACTGATATGCGAGACACGACGCGGGACGGAGAGCGAGAGCGCGATGGTGACCCGATGCCGTACCGGCCAATACTGTGCAATCATCGCAACGAGTGTGCGCGTGTGTGGTGCGTTTAAGCTTGGCCGGTCGTTTCGTGTGTTGTGAGCGTGATTGATGATGCACCTCCGCACGCGCCCGCACCCTGCACAGAGCCCGGCCAATCCCGGTAGAGTGGTGTTAGCGTGCCGTGTTTTGCTATCTTATCTAGAAAAGAAGCCGGCGAAACCAACGAACCAATACCACTACACACACCTAACACATTAGAGTAGCAGCCGCAGCGTGTGTTTGATGCAGGTGAATATCAACAAATACATCACAAGAAGACGCATTTTTGTTATGACGAAGAAGACGCACGTACTAACGCCCGATCGTGGAATGTTTTATGGATCCCGCCAGTGCATTCCTATTCACAGAACTCCTCCAAAACAAACGGTAACAAATGAGAGACATTGATCGGCGGAGGCCTCTCGGGAAGGAGCTGCACAAACTGCAAGATAAATGCGTTCGTTTGTTTTACTGATGATGAACACAGAAACACCCGAAGAGACCGCAAAAGGAAAGCAAATCAAGTATTCCTCATTCACATCGCAAGTGACCCGTAAAGTAAAGTAATGTACTGCGCTAAGACGCGGCACCCGATCTCGAGATTCTAGACGATCACCATCAAGACGTTCCCCTCAAGGGCAGCAACAGAAGCACTGTGTTTATGCACACTTAGCACACCGCAAACACAATCGGCCAAGCAAAGAGAGATCTGTACTGTATATTTGCACTTTGTCCACGGGGGGGGGGGCTTTCCCGTCGTCCGGTATGTTCTCGCAAACAATTAAAATGCAAATTAACATGCAAACTCGATCGAAATCAAGTCCCATGTGTGTGTGTGTGTTTCTGTAGTGCTCCCGATCCAACAAACAACGCTCAAGTGTACAGGATCCGCGAGCGACGACTCATCGAGTCAAACATAACCCCGCATAACCCGCGATGAGCATAAGTTAAGCCGAAGAGGAAAAGGCAAAAGAGTGATCTAAAAACTGGTTGTTGCTTCCGTGAGAAAGAGGATAAGGAAGCGAGAGAGGGAACAGGCAAGCGAACATGTGAACGTTTCAAGGTTAACGTATTCGAGAGCACGGATCATCAAAATTCCACCTTGTTTTGGAAATTAAACCGCATCCGGCTGTAACACATCCAATCCAAAATTCGCTCCCCCGTTACCATACGGGCTACCCGCCTAAAGGTATGCAATTTGTATCGCATTCAAAGCGATACGAGCTACGCGAGGAATAGAGCACGGTAGCGTTACGCTAGCGTTACGTTTACTTACATTGACCAGATTTTCCCGCCGCACGTCGTCGGGCACATCCTTCTTGGAGACGCGCTTGCGCCAATCGTCCTCGCCGCTCTTCTTCAGTGCCGCTAGCCGCTCCGCTATCGACACGCTCTTCACCATCGAACCGTCCTGGTCGGGGCGCATCTCCTCTGTCAGGCAGCGGCGCAGTGTACCGAACGCTGGGAAGCTGAAGTCGTCCTCCGTCCTTTGCTGCTGCTGCTGTCCGGAACCGTGTCCGAAGCTGCTGTGATGATTATTATTGTTGTTCTGCTCCGGGTAGAAGCCGTGAGGGGCTGAGGCGGCAGTTAGGGCTGTGGTCGATGGTGCAGCAATGCCACCGAGACCGAATGCATTACTGCTGCCGCCGTGCGTTAGTAGTGCTGGTGGTGCCGCCGGTGCACCGCCGTTGTTGGCCGTATTGTGGTAGATGATGGCCGACGCCGGTATGAAGGTGGCAAGCTCGGATTGGCTTTTGCTTTTAATCAACTGTTGCTGCTTGTAGCTGGAAAGAGGTACGGAAAACAAAAGAAAAGCGGTAAGGCGTAATGTTTTAATATAGATATGCCGGCACAAATACTGTTGAGAAGAGGGTAGTAGCAGGGCAATTATTTTTATGCTGCACTGAGCGAATATTCAGATTAGTTCTAGCGCTTTTGTCCCTCGGGAAAGCTTGCGCTACCAACCCGACAAACGTGCTAATTAATTCTACGCCACTGCACATCAATCACTTGCACAAAGTCGCAACAGGGAGAGAGACACTAATGAATGTTACCTCTCGCTTTGCATACATAGTATTCTAGGGTTCGTCGTTTGCTGATGTCGTCGCCTCAAAATATCGTGCAATGGGAAAATCAATCACACTGTCACCGGGAGGGGAAAAACCCCAAACCATATCCTACAGAATTGATGTTCCTTGCTACTTGCTTCTGTTTAGCACAGTGCTTCTATTTAGCATGGCATCTCTGCTCCAAAGTGTTCTCTTCAAACAACTCAAACGTGACACAACAACAAGCTCATTATCTCACACTAATTTAAGGCGGAAAGATTCTTCCCAACCAACGGACCACACATCGCACTAATCCACAAATGAGTCATTCTAGCACACACTCCTAAGCTAAGCTTCCGATTAGAATGCACACACGCCGGCGTTACTCTACGAACGCATCTCCATCACTCACCAGCGAGACCCAACACACACGTGTGCCTTTCCGCGTTTGTGTGTCCTCGGTGTTGGGGAAGTTGGGTGTTTGTATGTGCCACCCCTTATGCAATCGATTGCAAGTAGTGATATCACTTATACAGTACAAGTGATATCACTTGTGGACGGACACAGTTGCGTTATTGGACAATTTGGCGAATGGGTGTGACATGGAAGGTTGTGCTACGCCCAACCATTCCGCCATTCACCACGAAAATAAACCCCGGAACATACTATTTTTCGCACAAAATTCAAGGTAACGCGCATATGTGAGACGAGAGATTCGCATGAAAGGAAGAGCCTTCGACACAACCCTAAATGAAACAACCGAATCGCGTAACACACGCAAACTACCTTCTCCCAGCCTGCTCGGTAGTAACCCGTCATGTCGGAACAACATGTATTGGCATGTGTCTGTGGCGGTTAAGGTGGTGGCGGTTCATATTCGTGACCGGTGGAACCCAGGCCGCTCTCCATTATAACCCATTAACGGGGTTTCTTTCTTTTTTATCAAAGTTGTACCTTTCATTGTTTACAACCAAGCTAAAGCCGGCATAAAACAGGAGGGATAACAACGAAAAAAACCAACCCTCACGACACAACCGGAGATGACAACGATGACTCATAAGTTTTTCTCGAGAAAAAAGATCCATCGCAACGGCCAACTACTGCCTTCCCCAGAGGGAACTAACGCGGCAATTTTCGTCCCTCACACACCGGCTTTCCGGAGGGCTTTGGTTTTCCGCTTTGTGGTGGGATGATTCAACGATAGGCCGGCAAGGGTCACGGTCAAAGAAAGACGTCTACCAGAAGAAGACGAAACAGTGATTCCTGAGATCCAAAGAGAGAGAGCAACGAAGCCTCACAAGACAGCACGAAGCCTAATCTGTAAATGTGATAGGTTCATTATGGTCTTCAGAAGGCAGCATAACGGGAACATTAATCGGTGATTTAGCATTATTGACTGCTGGCTGCATGGCCCCCATTCGCCTTCGCTCTCGAATATGCTAAAAAGGAAGACCACCGGTGAAAGAAAAGAGCCCACTTTTGTACGGCATGAGATCCAATCACGTGCAGGACAGTTCAACAATATAAAATGGATCATTATTTTCAACAGCACTCGATCGGTGTGTAGATTGTTCGCCTTCTATCTCTCTTCCCGTTTTGCGCTCTTCAGCAACAAAGAAAAAGACAGAAGAAGAGTTTGAAGGGCCGCTGGGCCTTTTTTACTGCACCACACAAAGTTGCACTTGACAATGCAATTCAACAAACGTACACGCACATACACACAACACGCATATTATTGCGTGACTAATTTTCTACATGACGCAGCTTATTACAACGTAGGCGCATCCATCATCAACATTCTAGTAGCGCAAAAAAAAAGAACTACGCATCACAATCGTTGCTCTAATAACTCATCTTCACATTATCGCGTCTCAATAGCGGCCGCAGTCGTAGCAGCAGCCCTCCCCCTTTTAATAATGAATGCAATAGAAATTTGCACCGAGTTGCACTTTTCTGCCAACCAAGGGCAAAGTGTGTGTGTAAACAAAAGGGGCCTGCTCCAACCGGCCGCTCTCGCCACACTTCCTGTTGGAAGCTCATTTTCTTTTAATTGCTTAACGTTGTCATCGACAAATAGACGGGGAGTTGGCAGTTGGAGCAGTTGCATGATGAAAGCGTAGGGAAAGTAAGGCGCGCGAGAGCCTTGAACCCTTCAATTGGACACCTATGCGAGTGGTGGAGTGGTCAGATCGGGGAGGTGCAAAAAGGGAACGGAACACGACCTCTCTCTCGCTTGCCCCTTCGTTTTACTGGCCACGGCACACACCTGTCTGGGGTGCAATTGATGGGGATGCAATTACAATTCCATCCACAACACACACGCTGCACTTCTCTCGCTCTCTCTCTGTGTGCATGCGTGTGGTTTCAAAGAGTGTGTCGAGACAGTTAAACGACAATGGCTACTCCAAAACTAAATCACTAACCCTCGCAGGTAATGCCGGATGTACAATGTGAGGTGAGACTAAAAGTGAAATGCGAAAGTGTACTTCCAAAAGCCGAAGAGTTCGCTGTTTCGCATTAACTAAGCACGACTAAGCTGTCCCAAAGACGACCAACCCCGCGAGTTCCTAACTTCTGGACACCGCCGCACGTGCAGTGCGGATACTCTACAGTTTGTGGCAGAGGATTTTGTTTCCCTAAGAGCACGGTCAGAATAATGGTGCTCCACAGTTCCAAAGGGGCCCAATGTAACACAGGGCCGGGTCCGATGGGCTGTAACATTACTACCACCACACCAGGGAAGAGATGTCACGTACGCTCGGGCACCACCATCACGCCCGAAACAAAGCACTCGGGCGGCGGCGGCGGAGTTTACGAAAAGCGGTACGTGAGACAAACGAAATGCGACTACTTTTGGGTGACATTTCTTCTTTTCGCAAGAACTGACACTTCCCTTTTTACGTCGACCTTTCGTTGGCTCGAAAGGTGGGCGCGCTCGTCACTTGATGGGCTTAATTCAATAAATCACACAAAAGGTTTTGGGGGAAGGCATTGGGCTGTTTGCCTCTTGGTCGTTTTAGAACGTCTAAAAATCAGGAAAAAAGGCCGCGTAATAAATCATTGAAATATAATTCAACACACCTCGAT
Source organism: Anopheles gambiae (assembly GCF_943734735.2). Taxonomy (NCBI): domain Eukaryota; kingdom Metazoa; phylum Arthropoda; class Insecta; order Diptera; family Culicidae; genus Anopheles; species Anopheles gambiae. The sequence goes on from NC_064601.1 coordinate 112,858,118, forward strand.
ACTCTTTCGGCACTTCGGCATGTGTGAGGCGGCAGGTGATAAAACATTTCCACGCCTGGGTTGAAAGAATGCTTCCGAAATGCTTCCGTTGCTAAGGTGCGAATGGCGCGTGTGTTGCAGGTGTCCCTTAGGAATTTTGTCGCAAATAAACGCCCATTTATAGAGATTCATACCACCCTGCGGCGTCACGTGTTGTAACCCAATCAAGAATTCAAATTGAAATGTGATTACATGGAAGTCCCAGCAAAAAAACAAACAATTGAACATTTGTTTGAAGCTTTCATGCGCACCCATTGCCAATCAAATTATTTCCCCAAATAAACTTATCCGGGGTTCCGAATAGGAAAAACTCTACTGTTTTTCCCTCACATAAAAGAGAGATTGCAGTAAAAATAACACCATTCCCGCTTGTGTTCTACTTTAGAATTTCAATTAAAAAAGCGTTCTAAATAAAAACCCATCAACCCAGAGTGGCACGCCCGTTTGTGCCATTCCGGTGACAATCTCACCCGTCCAACGGTGCGCCGACGACGACGTCCAAACGGTGGACGACTATTTACAGCCACACCGGCACACTGTTTGCTGCCGGATATTCTACAGAGAATGAAAGAGGAAATGGAAAGTGTTCCTTTTCATTACAGCACGATCTCGGTGTCCTCCAGCTCCAAACGTGAAAAACACCTTTACAAACTACACTCCACCACCTCTCGTGTGTGTTGTTTCTGCACCTCAAACATCTCTCTCCCACCTCAATGAAGCCGGTCTGTGGTGTTTGGTGATGTGTGTTTTCAATTCCAGAATGGATCGCGTTTCTGGGCCATAGAAACAGGAAGTTTATAATCTTAACACATCCTCCGAATTGACGCCGGCTGCTGCCCTGCGTCCGGCGTACACAGGAACTACATTCCATTTACATGATGAGAAGCGGCGGCCGTTTGCTCCACTGGAGCGATCGAAACACTCTTGCGCAAATGAAAAGCAGTCGGCTGTCGGAAATGGAACTCTGCAAAAGGTGCCACACACCGCACACGTACCTTTGGGTAGAGAAGTTGTCTAGCATGAAATGTCTGTAAGTTACAGCAGAACCTCCAGCGAGAAGCGGAAGAAACATACAACGTGTATCAACAAGTTAGACTCGCCGCGTTGATTGATGCTATTATTCTGAATGATGTTGATGTTTTTCTCTCCCCCTTTTCTCCCCTTTAAATAAGCTGTCGATGTGTTGGAGCCCCGAAATGGAGCGCCTGTGAGGGATTACATTCCCAATAGGCCAATTTACCGGCCAGAAATAATTGAATGAAATTTGCTTTTCGATTGTGCGTCGATGCTGGGGCGGGAGCGAGCTTTAAAACCACCGGAGGTGGTAAGTAGCTTTAAATTTCCTACAAATTCAACACAACTGCACTGTGTCTTGGCCCTGCAATCTTCTGGTTTACATCTGCAATGCACCAACCTCACCAGCCCGGAAATATGCGCTTGTGTACTTCGTTTGAATAATTAATTGGCCGCTTTTCGATGCAGCAAAAGTTCGGGACAAGCGCTGGACATTCTCACACGTCTAACGTTCGTTTAAGTTATTAGCAAACACGAACCAGCTCTCGATTGATGGAAATGGTTCAGCGTGTGAGTTGGGTGTAAGCTATGGTGAAGAAGTTTTCTAATTATCAAGCTGTACATAATTCATCGCTTTTTGCTACCAAAAAAACACATCCCTGCACAGGCGGCACGGAACCATTTTCACACCAGACACCAACCATTATGCCAGTAGAAAGCAAAATACAAAGACGACAATGTGTTTGTTTCAAGAGTTCCTTGTTCTTGCGGGAGTCTCCTTCGGCAACAGAACGGAAGCAGCTCCAATGATCCATGGATATAACTTTCCCATTTTTATGCATCACTTCCTTTGTTTCCATTTAAAAAAAAGTGTCAGCATTCACGGCTACGGTCTTCCCCAAGCGAAAAAGGAAGCGGACTAGAGGATGATACACACTCTCAGCATTAGAGTGTGAATTTACTGTCTGCATCAACAAGCCTGTCTGTCCTCTCGGCCCCAATATCTCTCCTCAGCAACTGGGATGCAGCAACACAAAGAAGACTGCTGCTGGCTGGGTGTACCTGTAAAGGAGTTATAAGGAAACATCCTTCAGCATCCTCTCCTCGTGCGACAAGTCGTGCGAAGATGCTCGTCCTCACAAAACTTCGAAGCAGCAACGGTCCTGCTGCGGCGTCGGGAGAGGAGTTCATTGTTTGGAGATGAAAATTTTCTAAAACGGTCAACCTCGTGCACGGATGCTTGAGCATGGCACGAACATAAACGATTCTTCCCACACCTCCTCCCTCATCTTAAGTGAGATAAAACATTCAAAGTTTGCAAAAAGAAACGCTTCAAGGAAATACATTGGAAGCAACGGGGGAGCGCATTTTACACTCTCCAAAGTTTGGGGAAATTGCTGGGTTCAAGAACTTGCTTCGGAAGTCGTTGCACCCACACTCTAATGGATTTGCATGATATGGGTATGAGAGGAGATCAAGAACAGATAGGAAAACTTTTAGATCAACATATTCGATGAAGCGTGCTAAATGAATCGCATGGATTTCGATTAATATTTACGCACATTCGCTCGAATATCTCCATAAAGATCATCTAGTTTGGATGTAAAATTTGAATGTAAATCACACCAACTCCAATCACATATTCCACCCAGCAATCCACCATCAACTAACCGGATTGCTTTCGCTTCAAAATAACTGAAACACAATTCAATCACGGTAAATAAATAAAATGCAATCTCCAACGCCCCCCTGGGGCAGCGGCACGGTAAAAACGGAGGAATATCCGAAATTCTCGCGCTACTCGGCGGTGGCACGGTTATACGGTGCAGTTTGTGCAACGCGTCCGAAATAGAGCTGTTGATTTATGGCGAACGAAGGGAGGGTTTGATAGAGCCGCAGTGCTGGTGGGGAGTTAAATTGAATTGAAATTACTTTCAGATTCTCGGTGCATTGCTCGGTGCATCCAAGTGCAGATAAATGCTAGCATAAGCACACACACACTGGGTCTACTCTCCATCGAAAAGATCGAAATTTCACTCTCGAAACTTGGGGCCACGAGCCACGAGTTATGATATAATTAAGCAGTGAAACTGACCATAGATAATGACGCTCTAAGCTCTCACTTTTGCTCGCGATGAAGCAGTAACGGTTGTAGCCCTGTTTAGAGGAGCAAACAGCTTTAGAATGTTGATAACTTTGTTTGCATGTGGTGTATCAGTGGGAGATATTAATTATTTGCAAACTGGAAAACATCTCTTCTGCAACTGGTCGTCATCCTGTCTCTCATTTATCTTTCCTCCATTTAATCCGAAAGCTTCCCAAGCAAGCAAAAAAGGCCATGCTGCACCATTCTGTGGCAAACTGTTTCCTTCTACACACTCTGCGTTTTATGTACAATCCATCAAGCAGCAGCGGTTTACCAGAACCGTCGATATACCGGCTCCGTCCGGTGCATTGGCCGCCTGGCAGACGGATCGATATTCTCTCCTCTCCCGGGCATGCCTCCGCGCTATGTGCATCTGCTGTCCCTTCTGCACATCTGTTGACTCCACGGGATGATTATTTTTTTGCCCCCCAAAACAGACTCCGCCGCCGCCGCCGCCACCGTTCGGAATGTGGTATCAAAAGCGGCAAGAAATTCCAACCCAAACGAATGCAATCCATCCTCCACCGTTCGTTCTATGGCGGGGCTGGCGACCCATTCAAAACGGTTTCAAGCGAGGCACAAAAAAGTGATTCCTTCCGCCGAAGAATGCAAAAAAGCTCCAGCTCCACCACACACACTGCACAACATGTTGTCTATGGTCGTTGATCTGTGCGCTCTGCCCGAGCCCCATTCCCATGCTGTTGGAATTAGTCTGGGAAGAAGTCCGTACGTTCGTGTTTTTTGCTTGCGCTCGCTCTCTCTCTATGCTCCAGAGCTTATGTTACTGTTGCCCAACCGCGACCACATAAATACAGATAATATCCCCGAGTTCGTCCTGTACCCCTCCCTCCCCTCCTGTACGGGCCCTCCGAACGAAGACAGCTTTGTTCCCGTATGTACCTGTGTATCTGTCTGCTCGTGACTTCGTGAACCGTGCATGCAAGAGGCTTTTATTTTGTATTTCTACTCCCAAACGCAACGAATTTAAGAGTTCGTGTTTAAGTACCGCATATGACCCCCGGAGGCAATTTCTCTACGTCTGTGTGTGGGTTGGCAACAACAGCAGCAACAACAAAAAATGTGACTCCTGGGAGAAGAGTTTAATTATCCTTTTGCCGAGGCGACGGGACTTTTGGCTTTTGTTTCGCGCAAACGGTGTTGGACTCGCGACAGTCGAGCAATGAACCGTTTCCGTACGTCTGTGTCCGGGAAAGCTCCCAGGTGTGTCCCTAGGCTCATTACGGGTGCATTAGTGATTCGCCTACGCCGTGAAAGCAACGGTACGTACCAGCAGCAAAGCTTACCCATTAAATGGAATTCCCCCTACCGTGTGGCTCCTCCATCTCTTCTCTTGGACGACCACACTTCCTGCGCTTTTATTCTTCACACACAGCGTTGGTGTCACATGTGCGGAAGACACGGTTTGGGAAGCTGGACTTCTGCCTTACAACACCGTATGCTGCTGCGAAAAAGCGAATCGAAAGTGCACTTTCCGTCCGTCCGTCCGTGACTTAAGAATCATTTTTTATTCATGCGATTTCGGGTGCTGCGACCATTACCGTGTACGTACTGGTGCACCGGTGCGCACCCGGGGGGCAATAAAGTAGTTTGCCGACATGATATCGCAATGGCAATGTTGTAATCCATTTTCCAATATGATCCTCGGGAAACCCATGCTGGGTTTGTCGATTATTAATGGTAAATTACTTTTCCACCGCACGTTCTGCAGGCGGGAATAGACTGAAGTATGAAATATGCATCGAGGAAAGTGCATCCACACTTTGAGGAGCTTAAAGTACAGGCTGGAAGGTGCAGAAAGTGTGATTGAGGCACCCCAAGCCTTACCACAGACACACACACACACCTAAAATCAATTTATTCTGGTCAGCCACTGGCCGGGGTTATAAATCTGAGCGAAAAGGACATGCCGTTCCTGAAGTGACTGATGATACACGTTCGGCATTTCGATCAAATAACCGCAACGGGATTGATTTTACAGTACTCGCCCGAAGGAGCTGCACCAGCCAGGTGTGACAATGATAATTGAGTTTTATTGCACTCATGTTACCATATTCGTAATACCTCTCGCAACACATACACTCACGTTCCATCACAGACGGGTGCAATGACTACATAAAACATGCGACACTATCGCTTATTTATTTCGGAGACCAACAGCACCATGCACCAACAGCAATACATAGAAGGGATACTGAAAAACGCTTTCCATTGAACCGGAAAACGAGTCTCTTTTGCGTGAGAGCTTTCCATGTTTTCAAAGAGCGTTTAGAGCGCTCATTTTCAACACCAGCTCTTTGATGGGTAATGATGATCAAAGCTGTAGTGGTTTTAATTATTTTCCTTCCCGTCTCAAAGCGCCCAGTCAACAGAAGACGAGGATCTCCTTTGTCCTCTTTCCTCTTTGCTGTATGCGAGTAATGTGACTTTTTACGCCACATTTATCATCTGGGTTCTCTAAATCCACCGCTTGCCATCCACCAGACCAGGCAAACATAACAAACCAATCCATTATCAGGCGAGCTCAATGACATTTAGTAGCATCAAGCAACGAGCACTGCACAAAAGGGTCGCAGAGGCGATACCACCATCATACCATTGGACCGTCGTCGTCGATGTCCGGGAAAAGTGCATTCAAGCATTAAGGACGTGATAAAGCAATCCGCCCGATTCCAATAAGGAGTTATTGAGGAAAAGAGCATCATGTTAAGGACACTGATAGAACGGCTTTGTTTGGCAACCACCGTGGTTGGTCAATTTTTCTTCATAACAATGACAATGATCCACATTCCTCGCCATGCAATTCTTGTCATTTTTTCTATGATTTATGAATGGCATGCTTTTGTTGTTACTGCTTTCTCATCAGATCAATTAATTTCCCAATAGAAAGTGGAAGAAAAAACTGATTGAAGGACCGAACTCAGGAGTTGTAGAGTGCTGTTGATAAGAGTACCAGCAGTAGGAAGCGTCGTTAGTGTCACTCACAACAGTAAAACAGAGTGTTTCCTTTACAACCTGCCAAAGGGGCGAAAAAGTAAAGGGGCTGTCGGAGGGATGCGGTTAACGCTGCTGTACACACTTGATCGATCGTTTTGCGGTTTTCTGCTGTGGGATAAGAGTGAGGAAAACAAATCCATCATTAGCCTGATTGCACTTTGTAGGGACCCTGCGCCGCACGCGGAGACGCTTACAACATCGTCGATGATGGAACACACGCACGCACACGTGTGTGCAATTGGAAGCAACTGGAAACGGAGTTCGACTCAAATTCCTGCTGCACGAGGAGTTCATCAACCATTTGCTTTCACAAGAACATTACAAAAAAGGTGAAACGAAACAAAAAATCACATAAAAACTGTACAAATTCTTCGGACCTCTGTTAAAAAACAAACTCAAAGAACTGCAAACGTGATCATTGCGTCCGCAAATGGTGCGGGAAATGGCCGTGAATGAAAACAAACTCCACTGGTGGTAGCAGGCAGCAAACCACAAAACTTCTTTCTCCTCAGAGCTTTTCCGATGTTTTGTTTCTATTTTGATAGAAAACAGGAATTCCAAAAAAGGAAAAGCAGTTGGTAAAACTGTCACCCAGATTTCGTCTATCCTTCTGATAGGGCACACCGGGACGGGGGCTACCAAAAAGGGTCAGCTTTCGAATAATATCGTACACCTTTTAAGCCACAAAAACATGTCCCGCCGAAAGGCCATGACGCTCTTATCAATTGCCTCGTGCGATTATGGCCCTTCCAGAATGGTTCTCCACGGTCGCCCGCTCGCTGGATGGGCTCTGACAAGAGTTACCGAGCCCGATAAGCTCGAGCGAGTCGAGCCTTTCTAGCAAAGAATGTCCAGTTGGACATGTGCCAAACGGGACGGCGGCATTTGCATCAGGCACAAAACCGCTCTAGACCGTGCTGACCCCGTCGTCAAGGTTCTAATCACTGTCGTATAAAAGTACGCGCAGGTTACGAAACCGCGACCAATTGCTAGCCAGACACCTGGCGGTCACGTTATAGAAGTGTCGTGATTGTGAACTCGTTTGTTCTGCCCCGCGAGTGAGTGAACAAAACCCCACGGCCTTAAGTGAAGCTAACAGTGGCTGGCCACGGACATTAAGACTTTCTGCAGTACAAGTGTTTCTAAGCGTGATGAGCGCTCCATGGCGGACAGCTCTGTGCACCGCCAGCTGTCTGGTCACGGTGTTGTTGCTGGCGTGCGGTGTGGTGCGAGTAGTGCATTCTTTCCCCTGCGAAAGCCAGTCGAACGGTGTGCAGCTGCCCATGATCGTTTGCTTTATTACCGCCTCGAACGAGCACTATGACTACGACAGCCTGCGGACGGGCCTATGCTCGCACATCGTGCTGATCGATCTGATCGGAGTGGGGAAGGATGGCAGTCTGGAGCTGCTGCAAACGTCCAGCCGTTCGTTGAACCGTTTCTGCAAGCTAAAGCAACACTTCAGCGATGTTGGAGACGAGGCGAAGTTCATCATATCGATCGGTGGGGTAGCACAAAAGTCGTCCCACTTTTCGAAGGCGCTCAAAACCAGCGAAAGTCGCTTTGCATTGTCGGATGAGTTGATCTCGTTCACGATTAAACATAAGCTGGGCGGACTGGACATTGCGTGGTTCTATCCTGCCCAGTTCGGTGGGGCGGAATCGGATCGCACGAATTTGATCGTGTTCTTGCGTGATCTCTACCTGAGAACCAATGCGTGCGGGATAACACTTTCGCTAACGGTTGGTGTTGATCCGAAGGACATTGAGATCAGCTACGATGTGCCGCGTATCAATGAGGTGGTTGATTTTGTCAATCTGCTGACCGGAGATTACCACAATCCAACATCTCCGACACACATCTCTCCGCTGTACGGGCAAGGGCCGCGGGATCGATTAAACATCGTAAGTACGAGAACGTAAGGTTCAATACAAGAACCTTAAGACTAATCCACTAATGTATGCACACTCCTCCCCTTCGTAGAACTACAGTGTGATGTCCTACATCGAGGCGGGTCTTAATCCCCGGAAGATGGTTATCATGGGATCGTGCTACGCGTATCTGTACATCTCCAAGATTTGCAAGAACGACACCATCACCACGACTAAGCTGAGAACGGTGATGCGCCTAAGCTACCTGTCCGCGACGGAGCTGATCACGCGTGAGTCTTTCCGCACGTCCTGGGACGATATGCGACACGTCCCGTACGGCATGCTGACCAAGGGCATCACCAAAAAATGGCTCACCTACAACGATGTGGAGTCTATGCGGCGGAAGGCAGATTACGCACAGCACCACCAGCTGGGTGGTATGGGACTGTTCAGCGTGGACGAAGATGACTACGGGGGACGTGCTGGATTCGGACGGTACCCAATGCTACGAGCGCTGGTGTCCATACTGTACCCCGAGCTGGATTGTAGCGAGGAAGAGCTGGAGGAGGAGATTGAAACCATCGTATGTCCGTACACTGGCTATCTGACGGATCCGGTGGAACCTGAGTGCTATTATGCGTGTGAGGAGGGCATGTAAGTACAGTAGAGTCAATGTTCCTAGTAGTGGAAATTCAATTCTGGATTTTACTTTTCAGAGGCCTACACGACTGTCCGAAGAAATGTTGTCCCCAAGGACAAACCTTCAGCGAAGTTCAGAACAAATGTTATCAAACTCCTGATATGACGCCTGCACCTTGCAGTTCTGGTCCCACTTATCCTCCAATGGGACGATCCGTCTCATATCCGTCATCTGATCAATATCAACAGCCAATAGGATATCAACAACCTACAGCATATCAACAGCCTACGGGATACGAACAACCAACGGTATATCAACAACCTCCAGAAGTTTTAAGCGTTGCTCAGAACAATTATCCAATAGTTCAGGCTGATCCACAAATGACTCCCTATCAACCCATGACAGTTGACAGTGTAGTGCCGACATTGATGGGATCTCCATCCACCATGGCACCCATGTACGCTTCCATGGATGAGCCGGAACATCAAGCTTCCAATTTAGTTGCCCACGTTGTTGTCATCCCGAATGGTTCCGAGGGACACATTACACCGGGAACGACGCCAACAACGACCACGACCAAGGAGGTGGAGGAGGAGGTGGAAATTCTGAACACCCCCTGTGCGCTAAAGGGAGAACTTGAACAAGCAACCGATCCGCCCGTTGTGATAACCCCAAAACCGAACCGATCCTCTCGGCGGGAAAAGGATCGCAAAAGAAAAAGCCGCTCCAAATCGCACTCGAGTAGATCAACTTCAACCGAAACATCGAAGGAAACAACACCCATTACAACGCCCGCTCTCACTGTAGCAGTAACGGAATCACTGTCGACTGTTGGTATGACAACAGTAACAACCACAGCAACAACAACGACGACAACAACCACTGCCAAGCCATCTCGAGCACGTAAAACGACGACGGATGTAACGCCCGGAATCGAAACAACCGAGCCGAGAATGGTATCCTCATCTGCTTCAAGTACGTCCTCAACGGCGGCGACGACGACCACGTCCACCACAACCACTACCACCACACCACCGCCAACCACGACGGTGACAGTGACGACGACACCGCCAAGCACTACAGTGACAACTGCCGACGTGACTTTCGCAGACAAAACATCGCCAATCGTCACATCACCACCAACAGCACCGGCAACCAGTAGTACGCTGTCTACCGAGCAACCAACAACAACGCTATCTCCAGTCCCACCGACGTTATCCAACACGCGGATAGCAACAACAAAAACAACAACAGCAATACCAACAACTGCACCACCACCGACGGCAAGCACGGCGATTGCCAACACCACGCTACACGACGCACCTTTACCCCTGGAAACGACCATCACCTGAATCGGGCGATAGGATAGAGTGAGGTCTCGCAACCGCCCCATTTTTGTTTAACTATTTATGCTGTAGGTCTAATGTGGTAAGGTGATTAGTGATCTGTATTTATTACATCGTGCGCACACGACTTAATAAACATAAAACAACCAAAAGCGCTACGCATGGGCGCACGTACTGCGCGCGCTCGATTCATACACACACGACCGACTGTTTCATTTGTACACACGAAACCTGGCTTGGCTGGACTTCTCCTACCCCAAACATGTTTGGTAGCTCAATATTTACCATCAGTTCATGATGCATCTTGACGTGGAGCATGTTAATTTAAACAGCATTTCGTTGTGTTTGGGTAATGAATTCGCCTCCCTCCTTCTCGCTAGAATGTCACTCGAGTGCGTGTCGCAATGAACATGTTCCGATGTGTTGTGCTGCGGTCAACAGTGAGGTACATGCAAACCAGAACTGCCCCCTCCGTCTATTGTATGCTCATTGCGAATTATGTCAACAGTGCAGTCAAGGGGTATGTACCATGGCCCGCAAACATACACACATGCACACACGACTCGTGTACTTCTGACACATTGGTATTTAGACGTCCGGTAAACAAAAAAACACACACACACCCGCTACTCCAAACAGCATTCAAACCGTGGGCGCTTGAGTGCACATTTCGGATAACCTTCCATCCAAAATACCAAAGCGCATGGTGTAGGTGAGAAGCATGAGCAAGAAGAGCTTCCAGCTTGGGGTGAGGGTTGATTTGCATTGAACAGCGACAAACAACAACAACAACAACACCTTTATGGTGGTCGTGTTTTTGCCTCGGAGCACTGTTTGGTCTGAACTCACACAGGAGATCAGCGGCTCTTGGTTCTCCAGCTGCCAGCGTCCCCCGTCCTGAGCTAGCAGAAGCCAAGCCCATATATGGCAGAACATTTTATTCGATCAATTTTCAACACACTCTCGCTACGACGCCGGCTGCTGCTCATGCTTGAGAGCTGGAGGTCATCATATGCGAAGCTGTGTAGCGGAGTGGAGATGTTTTACTGTGGACTCGGGCAATGGAACGATCATCCGGCGCCAGTGAGGTAAGCGAGGTGAGGTGAAGGAAGAGGTGCCTTCGAACTTCGAGGGTTATCTGCGACTCGCCGCAAGGACGCAAGCTTTGCCTTATGTGGACTTAAACACCGTACAAGGTGCGGTAAAGTATCGAACGGTGTTGTCGTCTCTTACCTTCCTCACGAGTAAGTAAACTCTTCCCGGAATTCAATATCCTTCAACCCAGCAGTAAACAGCAGGACGAAAACAACACTTACCTACAAAGACAGAGAGAGAGCGAGAGAAAGAAAAGGAAAACAACATTAGTAAACATTATCATGGCGAATACACACACGGGAGTTCAATGATATTTGTTTATGATTGCACGAGGTTTTTATAGCGGTGTTTTCGTTCTGCAAAAACGTGTCCCAATATTGACTTCAAAAACAACAATCCCTTCGATATCTCGTACCTTCTCTAACATAGGTAGGAAAATGCACTCTAAAGGATTCAAATGATTGCACGGCAACGAGAACATCCGCCGCGTGACTCAACGGGGAAGCCGGCTCCGTGTACTGCGAAAGCGCGAAAATAGAAACACGTGGGATAAACCCCTTTTTAGCCGGTGCTCACATAAATCTTCCGCTTGAAACCGCCGGCCGACACACGTGAACCTGCGACACACGATGGTGGCTGGGGCTGGTGTGGCACTGGTGGAAAATCTACCGGAAAATCCAGTTTTGAAACAAAGCCACCCTCTTTCCCGTGCAAGAAACCCGACCGGAAAGCTGCCTTCTGTGAAGGCAAAGTTTCACATTCCAGAAGAACATTGATGGGGAGTGTCGTCGAGGGGTCGGGGTGTGCAAAAAGGCAAAAGGTATTATCGACCAAACGGCTGGCTTCGAGCCGGGGTGGGTCACTGGAGGGAAGAGCATTGGATTTACACGGAATGGTGTGCATTTTCCCTTCCGGAGCAGGTACAAGGGGCTGCATACTACGAAGAGCAGAGTACCATTTTGGTTGGTTGGTTTCATTTTATTGGTTTTGATCAAGCTTCAATTACTGTATTTGGCCAAAACGGAACACACATGCAGCACGAGGGCCGTAAAGAAACTGGACAATTTGCATGTTAATTCGCTAAAGAGAGTCCCCGTGTGCTCGCTCTCGCTCCAAAGCGATCCGCTACACACGCTCCAAGTACATGCCATAAATCAGTCTCAAGTCTCCATTTTTGGGACACTCGAGGTTCGATACGTTTTTAGACCCAAAGAGAGACAGGGGTGCAATCGTCTCGACGGCAAGCTATCCGCAAGATCATGATTACGGTGGAGAATTATTGCCCGCTTCCGGAGAGGTTTTTGCCCGACTTGAACCATGTTCCTTTCCTTCCGTGGTTACTTTTATGATACACACGGCGCTTGAGACAATATGGCGAGGTTATGAGAGAAGCCTTAACCGCTATCAGAAGGATGGATGCATAGTCAGGGTCGGGTCGTGTCAATAAATTATGACATTTTAAGCTCTTGGAAGATACGGTTCTTCGGACGGTCTCCTTTTCAGGATTTTGCCTTCTGCAAATGGCTGCACCAAATTCTAACACCCGTTACCCCCATCCCATCAACATCAGTGACGGAATGGTCAAAGTTATGCTCCCCCATCACCACCCGGGCGATGACTAAAACGGGGGCCAATTTATCTTTCTTTTTATCGCCCCCGGGGCAAACGCAAACGCTTCTCTCCTTGGTTGTGGAGGATGATGCGGGAGCGCGCAGAGCAAACGATAAAGTTTAATTAAACACTGTTAACGGCTTTGTGTGAGGTGAGGCCGTGCCGGGGAGGTTGATAATGGACCGTGATAAGTGGGTGATAAACGAACAGCCCAAAACCAGCCCTCCTCAGCGTGCATGTGCATTGTTTGGATGCTCCAAGTATGGCTATGGACCTGAAGACACATCATACAAAGTTCGCACCACGCTAATTACATTCAGACATTGGAGAACTTTTATTTTTAAAACCCAACAAAACGCACCGAGAGCTTGCGCAATGAATTCCATTCCTGCGCAAATTACTTCATCTCTAATGTGGATGATGATACTTGCGGGGGATTAATGCGCTAAGCAAGGAAATTGCAAACAAGACGCCGTAATCTTGAAGACTTCAAACGGAAAGGCATCGTTTGCGGCGGAAGCTTCTACGTTCGATACGGTTTTTGTTTTCAAGAGACTGTATAAACCCCCCAAGAGGGAAGTTTTACGACTTGTAATTACACCGAACAGGTAATATCATTAGCAGCTTCAATCGATGACGAGTGGCGGCTTCTTTGGCGCACAGTGCGAGAACTACCAAGAAATAACACAAACAGCAGATTGATTATCACCAGGCTCAATGTTCCAAAAATATCTCACTCTCTCGCTCTCGATGAATACATAACAAACGTGAAGCTTTCCATATCTATCACCACAAAAGTGACCCATTCGTGTACATTTTTGAGCACATTTTCCGAATGCTTTGCTTCCTAATGCCTAATGCCCGGATTTAATGGGATTGTAAAATCGCTTCCTTGCAGTCCACTGTCTGTGTCCAAGCGTTCACGTTGCTTCACCACGCGAAAAGCTCGTTAGTCTGGCTAATCAGCCACCACATCAGCTGCGTGTGCAAGTAGAAAAGTGCAAGTGCAGACCACCCATACGCCAGGTGATGTAACCCTGGCGAGGATCAGAGTGTGTTCCAAACCAGGTACGTACATTGCCCTCTCTTGTTTGGTGTGGTGGTGATCAATCCCGCCGTCGGGTTGTTTGATAAACGCACATCCGCTGCTCTCTCTCTCTCTCTCTCTCTTGTCTACCAGTTGTCCGCGTTCATCATATCGTAATGTTTTGCACACAAAAAAACAGCAGCAAAAAATGACGCAAACAGTACGCAAGAGAAGACCCGCTAACAACGAGAAACATTATCACCAACGCAGTCGCGGCTCGGATGAGATCGGACAGAGGAGGTGCAGCAAAAAAAAAGGGGAAATTGGGAGGTAACATGACACCAACGCCAACACACACACACACAACACTCACGCGCGTGAATGGGGTAACAACAATTTGCAAATAGCCAAATTTCACTTTCAGCGACCACAAAAATGGCCTCGCCATCGTCGCCGTCCGGCTCGTAGAGTGTAAAAGACTTTCATTTAATTCCGCCCGACAAGATCTCAGACAAGGGTCGCTCTTCCGACGTGTGTGGATCGCGCGCGGATGGGGATCAATTTCTCCAAAATGGTTTCCTAAATGCATGTCACAGTGCAGACACGAGTGAGGTAAATCAAACCCATTTTAACGAGCTATAATACTAAAGTACTGATAGCTCGTTCGTTTATTATTCAGGAATGGTTTCACTCTGAACCGTCTGACATCTGACATAACACAACGGAGATTCCTCGTTTGTTCACCCACTCACTCAATCAAACACACGAAATTGGAGGAGTTCTTACAAGATATCTTCGTGCATAATCATCCCCATTACACAACCGCCAAACGCGTCTGGTTTCGATCAAACTGTTTCCACTCAAAAATCGAACCAATTGTGATAGATGTGGTTCACTGCAACGAGCACATCTGTTACAGATACATTTGGCCTCTTCCGCGATCCTCCCAATGATCCAACGATCCAACTCGGTGCTCCAATCTCCAGACACGCACAGAAGAAGAAAAAAAAACCCGTTCAAGTTACATCACACACAACGACGGGCCGAAAACGGGAGAACCTAAAGCATAAGGAAGAGCTCTTATGCTGCTTATGTGGGGAGCTGCCTGTAAGCGATTGCGCCAGTTGGCCTTGGGGTAAGATTAAGTGTGAAGATAGACATACACATCCCGCGAGCATATCCGCCACAAGAAATTGATCCAGCGCACTCTCCCCCATCCTCCATTCAGCATATTGATTGCGTGTGTTTTTTAATCTTTTTGGAATGCGTTCCGTCGCTGGTGCTGCTGTTGCTGCTGCTGTAACTTGAGCCCGGGATCATGTTACGGTGAGTTGTGTGTGTGTCGTTTGATTCGATTCAATTTACAAAACACACGCACTTTGCTGGGAGGAATCAATCGATGCTCTCCCTTTCTCTCTCTCTCTCTTTTTATACTTGGTTGGTGATGTATTACGACGTGCCAACTTCCGTGCAGTTCCAAACCAATCAAAATTTAACTGTTTCATGACAAGTATAAAGATGATTCCAGCCCGATACGATTCAGGTTTTGTCAATCATCATGAAGAAGAAGAAGAGGAGAAACAAACGATACACAACGAAGAAACGTGAGCTGTTGTGCGATGTGGAAAACGGAAACTCAACTAGAGCCGGAGGTATTTGACAGGCAATACACACAGCGACTAATTCCCGCTTCCACACCGCTCACGGTACGTTAGGTCCGTCTTTTTTTCCTTTTAATTCCCACGGCATTAAATTCCATCAGCATGACTCGAGAACGGTACGGAACCATCAAACCCTTCTCTCCCCCCAAAGGGGATCCCCTCCCACTGTTATGTGGAAAGTTAGAATCGAGCCAAGAAAACTCGTTTCTATCGTTCCCCATCCGTCGTCTGGGTTCACAGAACACAGCTGCAACAAATGCCGATACACAGCTGGGGCCACTACGTATGCCCTTGTGTGTTCCCTTCCACAAGTGCAAGCATGCGTCTCTCTCTCTTTCTCTCTCTGTCTCTCGCTTCTTAGCTCTAGCCCTTTGCTGATTAGAGACATTGAAACCGGATCTCGTACGGATCGGAAGGAAAGTGAAGGATGCATTCGCCACTGATGAGCCACACACACTCGCTCAGTGACATCACACACTACTGCTGATCGGGTATTAATGGAAAGAAATCGAGAAGAACAGACGTCTTCAATTAAGGGCCACTGTCGATAGCAATTAGTTGCGGGGCCGCGCGTTCCTGCGATTGTCTGTTACTCCATATCGATCTTATGCCATCGCCGACCTTTTTCGTTCGACAGGCAGAACACAACTTATTGCAACTACGACACTACGAGCAGACGACGTTCAACTTCTTTCCTAACAACGTTCAATTGATGCAACCAATCGAGTTCTCCTTCCAAACCGCATCGGCCAGGGGGAGTAAATTAGGGTTATGTACAAGAGTCTTGACTCTTCACCACTATTCCTGCGCTACCGAGCTCAATTCCACTAATTAATCCACTTTTGCGACATTCAGTGCTCCCCACCACATATACCAACGTTCACTTCTTTTTGCAAAGAAAAACCACCAAACAGTGCCTCAAGAGACCAATGAAAAAGAAACATCGATCCAAACAAATTGTTGAACGGAGATTTAACGACATCCATCTAAGATCGCAAAAATCCCAAGAACCCACCGCCACAAGAAATAACAACCAACCACCTTTTTATATCTGGAAAGTTGTTACAATTGCGCCTTTCGAAATACTTCTCTCTCTCTCTCCTTTCTACCCGCTGAAACCAGGAAATTGAAGGTGCAAATATTTCTTCTACCTTCACGGTTCCGTGAGCAACCAGAATGTGCGCTTCGCGCGTCTAGCAGTAGCGCGCAAACCAGTCGGTGCGGAAAATCTTCGACGTTGCTCTGCTCACCACCGCCACTGCCGCCTCGTCTAACAGAACACGTCGCACTCATTCATTGTGCTACTGGCGGTGCTACTTCTGCTGCACCCTCCTATCTTTGACGTTCGTCGCCATGTTTTGTGCACAACCGAGGAGCAGGTGTGCTGAACCTACGAAACGAATGGCTTGTGCCTGGTGCACTATGCAAATGGGAATTCATGCTTGAGAGCGCCACCGTTCGATCCGATTCTTGAATTTGAAAGTCAACGAAAAGATATTGCTCACTCCACTCACAACTCTCCAACACTCTATTGCTCGCCCTCACTTTAAGGTCCCGTCTGAAAGAATTCGTCTAGTCAAAGGCAGTAGTAGGTACACTGGTGCTTACAAATAAATACTCAAACTCCAACAGGAACAATAGCTGTGTGGCATGATCTTGCCTCATTGCCCACCTGCGTTCATTTCCAATCCAATCCAGCCACACAATGGCACAACCCGGAATCCGGTCCACGGTCACGGTGCGCACTTGGCGAGATGGAATGGATTCCTTTTATTATTCGGTCTTTGTAGTCTCTCACTCTCACGAGACGCCAGCCAGACATGAATTATGACGGTAATCAAGCCGAAACCGCCGAAGAATTTGACTCTGGCGTACCGACAACCCACAGACACACACACACACACACACACACGCAGACTCACAATCGGATCAGAAGACATTGCTGACGGTTCTATTGGAAGTACCAGAACAAGGTTTTATTCCTCTCAAAGGAGTATCAGGAGAGAAGCTCACCTGGGTATTATATATTTTCACCGACACCTCGTCCCAAACGGTTATACTTCGATCCCATCCCCGCGCTCGTGCTCGTGTCGGCACGACTTTGGAATACTTAAACGCTTGCGGGAGAGAAATTTAGACGATCCTGACGACGTCGGAGAAGAGGAAAAGTGGGAAATGTGACCATCCACCCGATTAGCATGCATTCGAATTCAATATTCCACGCTTTCTATTGTACGCTGCCCTGCACAGTCAGAGGCCCATTAGAATGGTATTTTATCGTAGAAATCATTACATCCCCTTTCCCAGTTGTCAGTAACCATCGACGAGGAAGACGGTTGGGATTATGCACATTATCACACAAAACCGTTTCGTTCGTTTACTGTGTGTGTGTGGGCATGCATGTGTGCTTCCAAAGCGGTAATATTCATTTGTGGCATATCATTCGGTCACGAAGTGGCTCTCTGTGTGATGGTGTCGATGATGATGACGATGTAGATATTGACGATAGTTGTTGTGCTGACTTGGCGGAGATGAAAATTGCTAGCTAACACGGGTGTGGATAAAGATCTCGAAGGTGGTCGTTGTACGTGCTAGAATTTGTTTGTTGGGTGTGCATATAGAGAATGCGGTAAATGATTTTCCATCGACAGAATTACGACTGGTTTTGGAAAGGCTAATCGGAATACAATTACGTGCTTAGCAATACGCAGATCATGATTTTGAAGATGTAATCACAAGAACGTGCTTCTTAGGATTTTAGCTTAAAACTTACAACCCCTTTTTTGTTGGACGACCTCCGAAGTACATACGCACTATAATTCAACTTTTACTCTCAACGAAGAGCGTCACAAAAGGAACGTTCCACTGCTCCACTAAAGAAAACCTTGAAGTTACTATTGCAAACAACTAAAACTAAGCCTCCACACATAATAATGCCTGCGAAAATGCAATAAATTGCTCAGCTTCCCCCAATCTGTCTCGAAACATCATGCCCCGTGCAAGCCTTAGGAAACGCTAATTAAGTTTTATGAATTTTAAATTAAGCGTATTAACCACCATCGGCTAGCCTTTCAATCTAACGTAGCATGGCGATACACAGCGCCGTACACATGTTACCTTCAGTGTAAAAACACGAGGTATTTGCAGGGTATAAGCCGGCACCCCTTAATGTCTGCATCGCATGGTTGTACTGAGAGGGTTGAGAAGTTGTCGAATCCCTCCAGACTGCGTAACGTCGGCCACCAAGTTGTTGTGGGAAAGGCGATTATGTGACTGTGCCTTTGACTGGTTCAGTTTTTTCGGCGCTTGGTCTACCGAGAGACTTGGGATCGATCGTAAGACGGCTGCCCACGGTACGTTCTATTATTGCCTACGACCAAGACTAGCCAGACCGCCTCCTCCTCCAGATCAACCCACCACGGGCGCAACAACAAATCCAACCACGCTGGCGCTGCTGCTGCTGCACTTAGTGTTTTGCGCAACTTCTGCGCTCTCCACTCCCTAAATCTGTGTCTGTGTCGCTCGCGGTTTCGCTTACTCATCCAAAACTGGTTTCCAGCATTGCCTGGGTCTCGCCAGTCTGGCCACTGGCCGCAGGGGTATAGCGTGGAATTTTGCACCAGCAGGTTAGAGGCTAACCGGAGGCCCACGGGCCAGCGTCCAAACCTCGCGCTAACGGACGGTGAGGGATTTGAAAACATATAAAACACCATCGATGAAACAGGTTTGCCATTTTCGGGCGAGAGCCCACCGTGTGGCCAGACAACAACCTGCACCGGTGTGTGGTAGCGTTGGTGGTTTGGAACCGGTTCCAAATCAGGCAGCACCATGTTCTTGCAGATCTTCCCCCCATAAATGTACACTCGTCGTCGTCGTAGTCGTTTGTGGACATCCTGTGGTTTTGTGGGATGCGCCATTTGTCCATATCTTTTGTAGCAAGTGGCAAGTGAACGGTTTTTTTCTACAGCAGAAGCACCGGATGTGATGCTTTTTTTTGTGCAGAGCACCATTAAGATATCCCCCTCCGCAGCTAATGAAGCAAACCTCGAAGACGCACACCGAAATTTCTCGATCGAGTTCAATCGTTTGCGATCTAGTTTAGCATACAATCTCGCACGCAGAAAGTGAGGCCCGGCGAGAGCATCTGAGCTTAAAATAATCCGCCCAACCGGGGCTGCAACAAATTCGCTTCTGTTGCTGCCGTTGAACCGCTGCCAAACATTCTTTTCGCAAGAAGCACAGCAGCATCGACACGACACACTGCACGACGAGACAGTTCTACTACTTCTCGTCTGCTTCAACTTCTGGCTCTGCACAAACTATTTTCGCTTAAAGCCTAATGCACGCCGTTTTCGGTTCAGTTTCGGTGACATTTCGATCAGGGAAAGGAATGTTTTCACACCCAATACTGTGACGAGTTGCAATTGCAGCGTACTGAGACGTAATGTGGTAGAGCGTACTGCAGAGATTAGTGATTCGAAGTAACTGTGGGATTTTGGCCATGAAATTTTTCACCGTTTATTGACTGCAGAGAGCACACCCTCGGTCCGGAGTCTATTTCCCCCGATTCGATAATTCGACTGCTAATACGAACGGATTTTATAGGCCTTACCAACATTCGCTTGCTAAAGTCCTCAATGAATGGCGCAGCAACCATGAAAAACTCATTTACGGAATGTGTGAACTCCACCAAACCCTTCACCCCAAAACGCACTAATTTCGGTATCCAATTTTCAAACGAATCCTTCCCATTCCCTCCCACATTCCAGGACCAAACCATTGTGGAGTTGCCGTGCTAGGCCTAAAAAAACGAACCAGGGGACCCTTTTCCGTTTACGCATATCTCTGGAAATGCTTTTTCCTTGATTAGCGGACACAAGCCGGGCCGGATCAGTCAAAGCTTGATGAACGGTAATGAAGATAATATCATAATACCTTTACCCCCATCAGAGCGCGCTACACACGCCTTTTCCGCACATCGACAACAGCGGCGCCAAACCCCCAAAAGGACGACAATCACTGTACATTGCTGCTGCTGCTGCTGCGTGGAGTTGTGTCCGCTCTGGGGGCCTTTTTTGTACCAGAGTTTATCTTTCTACGTGACTTTTCCATCGAGAACTACGACAGAACAGCAAAAACAATGGCTGGACGGTAGAAGCCGAACGACAATGACTGCTGTGTGTGTATGAAGTTGGACTGTAAACGACATCACACTGAGGGGGCTCGCCTCGTCTATGGGTGTCTACATCCAGGGGCCGACTGCCATTGCTGGAAACGCTTCAAACCGGGAACTGGAAAATGTTCCCTTGCACTCAACCCAATTCCCTTCTGTCAAGCGGGGTTGAATTGTTTGAAAATTCGTGCAGTGCAACCAAACACACACACGCACACAAACCCACGCTACAGACAAAACATCCCTTTTTCGGTTGCGCTTTCCATCTTCCACACCTACCCAAATGGCGCGTGCAGGAAGAAAATGGTTCGCGCTATCTCGTCCCGGGGACTGTTGTCACGCCGGTTTCCGGTCTTTCGCCAACAACCCAAAACCCAAACAACAAACCCGATGAGGCGAAGATTTAAACAAAAAACAGAGCGTGGTGTGTCGTGTCGCGCTCTGCTCTGTGTCTGGCAAATAGTTAAATATTTCTTAAAATATTCCACCAACGTACCACGCACAGAGAGGAAGACAGACAGAGAGAGAGGTTGTTCGTCCCTTCGCAACGCGACTAGACCGGAAAATTCGATTGTGAGAGATCTTTGTGTAGTTGTGCGCTTTAATGTGTTGTTCAGTGAATTTCGGAGGGTGAATTTCGTGTTGCTATGCGCAGAGTTCCCTAAATTTTCTCCCCTCGTCTACGGGGAATGGGAAATGCTTTGCTTTAAATGGTGCTGATGATTGCACACAAAGCCAAATCTCCGTAGGTCAATGTCAGGGGTAGAGGGTAGAGCTGTGTGCGGATGCAGACGCCGTTTTTCGGGACTAAATTTTCGGATCTCTCTTATTCGCAATCCTCCAGCAGAACACATGTTCTTGCAGTATTATCTGAGATTTAAACAAGATCTCAGAATAAGACTCGTCAGCAAATCCTCTCAGACAGCCCACACACACCTTCTTCAGGTAGCAATTAATCATCGATCAATGCTTCTTGCGTTTCGTCGTCGTTCGTTGCCAAACAGCTACCGGAGTTATCAGTGGCGTTTTATCTTGCTCTCACAGTTATCGCTCAAAACCGATTACGAATGGGAAGCATGAGTAATAGAGACATGCTTATTCTCCCTAACTCTCCCTGCTGCCCGTCTACAAAGTGTCTAGCTTCGAGGTTTGAGATATGAACGAAACGTACCTGATGTCTCAATGGTTTTTTCTTCGCTTCGAGAAAAGCATCGACCGTACAGAAACTGATTGCAGCTCCAGATGGATTTCACTGCACCGCACCAGGTAGCGTACACCAAATAGCGTTTGCAATATGACCTTCTTTCCTCCGTATCCCTTCTCTTACGCACCAAAAGGGACGGGGAAAAAGTGCAACATTTGCTTTGAACTTGCTGTCTTCACCAACACAGCCACAAACACTACCAATATCTGCCTGAAGGTGCGGCCACGGCAGACACCTGGACGATAAGGACGAACACCTTGTTGTGGCCTGGCCTGGCCCGTTCGTTGTCTGCACGGGAATTGCAATTCTTTCTTTTTCTCTTTTGCTCTGGAGATTACACCGTTTCTTTATGATCTACACAACACACACACACATTCACTGGACTGTTTCCTTTCGCCTGTAGCCACTTCCGGAGACGCACACACACACCGAAACGCTCGAAAAACGCATCGAACGCGCGCTGTACCAGCTATCTCTCTGCGCCAAAGGGGCGGTTGGCTATCTGCACCACATGGGTGGACGACAAACGGAACCAAAAAAAAAATGAGGAAAGGGAAAAGGCAGATGTGAGAAACACAGTTGCAATAAACTGCGCAGCTACAAACGTAAACGCACGCGCGCTTAAACCTCAAAGTTCTTATCGCGGAACTGGAACGAAGCCTAGAGGTTGGACGCAAACGATAGATCCCTTGCAAACAGCAGCTAATTGTCTTCTATTCAGCGTCCTCCAAGCCATCAGATGTGATGGAATGGTTCTTGCTTGCACTGGCAGATGGTGCAACTAACTGATAATACTGCTCGAATCTTACATCTTACAAGCGTCGTCTTCTTTCTAATGGTGAGAAATCACACACAATTATACATACACAGCAAATAAAAGGCAACACAAATGTGTAACGTAACAATACTCTACAAACTGTACTGCAAACCGCCGCCCATTTGTCTTCATCATGTCCCCGCAACACTTTAAGAAGGGCGTCCAAAGTGAAAAAAGAAGGGAAACATACGAAAAACATAAACACACCAAACCGGCTGGTTATTGTCGGGTCTGTGGGATTCCAAAATGCGATCGCGCAGCCGCACGCGCGTTTTGTGTCCGCCGCGATGATGGATAAAAAGTTAAGTCACAGCGTTTGTTGCCCGCGGGCGCTTGATTAGTTCCTGCTGGAGGCGACCCTTTAGGGGAGAAACAGGCGACACAGGGTGCATGAAGACCGCTGCCAGCTCCACAGAAGCGTGTAGCCGTGAATGGGTTGCAAGCAAAAAGACACCCTCTACAACGTAGGAAAGATGTTAATGTCTCTTCAAACACTCTTCTCAAGTCGGCGGGTCGAAGGTGGGAAGGAGTGAGCGAACACTAGAAAACAACACCTACGAGACGGTCGATGATCGATGCCTGCCCAAACTCCATTCAAACGAACCAAACTCAACTTGTGCTTCCTCCACAATGGATACGCACACTCACATCAGAGACGAGCGTAAAAAATACTATCTACAAAGATGAATTCTTTTCCAACACAAACTCCTCATTCGTTTTTTGAAGATCATTTCGTTTCGATCATTTCAGACCTCTGTTTGGGCGTTTGTTTTGTTTTTGTTCCTTTCGCTTTGTCCCTTTCGCCCTGCTTGCTTCAAACTAACACACACACCAAACCAGAAGAAGAAGAATGAAGATGGTGCCCTATCCCCTTACAAAAAAGGGGCACAAGAAGGGCTATAACCTTCTCTTCTAGCGCACGAAAGAGACAGCAGACGACGAACACGACACGATCAAGAAGCGACCGGTTTGTTGTATACTTTTTCCCCCATTTCTTTTCGTCTACATTTCCATCACGAACGTGACCCCAAGCGGAAACCGGGAGACTACGGGAGGAAACAAAAGCGGTGTACAGTGCGCGCCCTTTTTGCTGTCCAGCAGCATTACACACAAAACTTTCAGCATTTTGGTTTGGCCCACAAGATCGAACGTTCACTCCAAAGCTGCCAGGAGAGCATCTCCACAGAGTTGCATCGCAAAAATGCACTTATACACACATACACGAACATGGATGCAACTCCACTGTTCCACTGGGTCCCACTGTTTATACTTTCGTTTTCGATGCCAACACAACACACGCAAACAACTCCCTCCCAGTCAATGGGGAAACAGCACCACATAGAACTGGGTCGTGGGGCACGATCTCGCAAACGTTTGCAAATTGCGACGCTTTATGCCCTCCTCGCCCTTCTGTCTGTCGCCCATCTAAATACAACAATACTCGCACACACAGGCACAGGCACACACGCGGAAAAGGGCATCACGTAAAAGGCAAACACACACTTTCAGCGTGGCCCTCTCCTCTGTCTGTGTTCTCCACAGAACAGCTGACATCATTTCGGGGTATCAATCGTTCTGCATTTCAAGGTTTAACTACACTCAAATCAGTCCCGTTTGGCTGTGTGTGTAAGTGTGTGCTTCAATCACCTTGTTTGGTTTGTTTGTCGAAAAACAAACAGGGCACAACACAGCACTGTTAGAGAATTATCAAACACAAACACACAGGGCGAAAATGACGCGACACACGCTAATACGGTCCCGGTAGCGACGAGCGCGTCCGTACGCTTTGGGAGTAAGAGAGAAACTGATCGTTTCGTATGCACCACCCTCAGTACTGCCGCGTTTATGCTGCTACAAACACACCGCAGCGACGGGGTTGGTTTTTGTTATGCTCGGGCCATGCCGCCTGCTGTGGTCCGCTCTCTCACTCGCGCTCTCTCACTGAGTTTACCGCGGCGTGTGTAAATTTGAAACCGGTCTATGAGACGGCGGAACAGTTTCTTATAAGATAATTTCATTTATTTCCCAATATAATTCAAAACGTAATTCTCGTTATTTTAACAGCTCTTGAAGCCTTAACATACTTCACCAATTAAAAATTAAGCCCTTTTTATTCCCAATATTAAACGCTTTTTTTCTCATGATATGACCCATAGTTCAAAACACGAGAGAGAAGTTTACAGTCAACATTTGAGACAGAGAGAGAATGTCATCAACGCGAGATGCCAAGGAGACACTTTTGGTAATCTTCTCTCCTTGTTCTGCTACCAGTCCGTGACACAACCCGAGTGAAATGAATCCTAATTTTATCTCACCATCATATTTAACCCAAGAATTGGTTTTTGTTGACCAAAATGAGTAACAAGTTTATGAATGAAACACCATCAAACAAAAGACATCAAACACCTTTCTCCTCCATCTAACTGGCTTCTTCCTGCTCCCTTTCCTTCGCGGCTATTAGTCGCGCACCATTTAATGACAAAACGATGTACCTCTCCCTCCGATGTTGGCGCTCGGTTTGATAATGACCACCTTCGGACGGCGATTGGCAATCTTACAAACCTGTCGTCTACACAAGCCTTCCAGCCGAGATACGGACTCGAGACAACAAACCCGCCACCCAACCAGTTCTGTACAGAAGGCCTTCCCCCACCCCTTTGACCCTCTGTCAGCTTCTGACGGACTGGAATGGGAAAAAAAGGAAAGTGAAACCTTCAAAGCCTAGTGAGACCAGAGCAAACGCACACGATGTATATATATTACCCATTGGCCTTCAATGCTCTTGCTGCGGCTTGTGTAATTAACACACCTGCTCCTATCCTCTTCGACGCAAGATCTCATCTCAAATGACCACGATCAAGAGAGGGGGGTAGAGAGGAAGGGAGGAAGAAATTTGCCATAATGCATGCACACACCTTGTGCCGCATCATGTTTTCGTACATCACCCATCATCGTGACGTATGGTGGGCATCAATGTCTTGGAGTCTTAGGACAGTGTCTCCTGCTCCAAGGTCGGACCGGTTTTTTGAGGGGGGGGAGAGAGCGAAGTAGCATGGGGAATATATGTTTTCACTCAAATCCATTCCACACACGGCGGAGGGCGGCGCAGTTATAAGAAATTGCCCAATTTTGTGCCTCGCGAAGCAGAAGACGCCTCCACATTTCAACATTGCCCCACGCGATGCAGCAGTAAAAGAGGAGGCTTTACGACCACCCTGCGCGAGCGGATACGGAATACGAGTAGCATATATACACACATACACATCTTGCCACTTTACTGCCGAATCATATCGGACGCCATGCTCGAGTGCTTCCGAGACAAAACAACAAAACGGGGTGGTGGAGAAGAATAATCCTTCTACGGTCAAGCGAAAGAAAGCGTGTTGGGAATGGGGTTGAGGCGAGTTGATATGCACTTGCTCTCAACATATGAACTCAGACGGGAGGGGAGATGGAAAAGGTAAAAAGCACCATCATCATCAACAGCAGCAGCAACATCATAATCGTAATCTTATGCTTCGTTGCGTGCCTTAAGGATGGCCCATCTACCCTTTCTAACAACACAAAAAAGAACTTCACTACTGCGTGCGAGCCTCTCTTCAGTGACATTTAAGTTTAAAAGGGCTTGTGCGTGTTGCACGGGGGAGGGCGGGGGAGACCATTTCAAGTCATGCTGGGTGAGCATTTGTGTCGTTTTTGCGTAACACGAACTAGAGGCGGGCGGCCAGCCTTTAATCGCTGACTTATGAATATTGAGGCCGCAGTCATACATAATTCAGTGTGAGGCAGATGATCAAACAAGACGAAATTTGGATTAAAAAATGCAACACTTACCCTTCATTCTGACGACGGCGCCTAGCGACGGCCGGGTTCTTGTTGATCGACAGCAGCTCCCGGTTGAGGGCGTTACCGCCATCGGCATCACTGCCCGCGAACGTGCGCGGGAAGGCCGGAATCGGCAGCGGTATGTACGACGGTGGCGGTGGCTGCGATGCTCCACTGTTGTTGGCCGTGTTCGAAACGTTGCGCAGCATCTTGGCGAGATTCTTGCCCGGCGCCACACCGTCCTCGTCGTCGTCATCCTCCTCCTCCGACTCGGAGGACGATCGCACCGCCGGTGCGGTTGGTGCCGCCGCCTCGATGCTGGACACGGTGGTCGACTTCTTCAGGTTGCTCACCGCCGAGTGGGTGGACTTTTTCAGGCGCGACTTTAGCTCCGAGTTCAGATCGGCCGGAAACAGCCCGACGCAGCCGGACTTTGACTTGAGGATGCCGCCCTTCAGCTCCGCCATGAACGGGAGCTTCTGGGCGTTCGGCGGCAGGTACGCCGTCGGCGGTTTGCGGGGACTCATTTGCTCTGAAGGGGGGGGGGGGGAAAAAACGGTTTAAATTAGTTGAAATGCTGCAGAAAGAAATGTCTCAAGTTAACATATACACATACAGGTGCCTTGTCGGGTCAAAGTGTTGGTAAAAGTGTTAGCGTTAAAAGAAACTGTAGCCATTAAAAGAAAACAAAAACACATGATTTAAGACACACACGCACAAAATTAAGGGGTATGAAGGGATGAAAAAACATAGAACAACATAGCGCAACCATGTGATTAGTGTTGTCTAGCGATTAGTTTCCTATACAAATTGGAGTTTATTTAGAATTGGGGAGTAAAACATAAAACAGCGAACACGTTTTGCAAAAAAGCACACACACACACGGGAACATATACACAGAAACGTAAAAACACACACACAATGCCACACAACAATACCACCAAAAGCGGGCGAATGTTTGCGTTATCCAAAGCGTAAGCAGATGTGCACCACACACACCAACACACCACAGTTGCTTATTGCAGGTATAGGTTATGTTCGAAGCAGATTCACCACCCCCAGCCGAGATCCACCACAACCAAAGCGAAATGTATAAACACACAAAACAGGGGGGGCATCTATTTTCCCCCTCACACACCACACCATCACCTGAAAACGCGCGCAGGAAAGAATCTTCCGTAACAGACGACGAACCCCGCGTGTGCCCGCCAAGCACAGGAAATAGGAACGTAAATACACACACACCCACACACCCACCATACCTCCCAAGACCAGCGTGATTGTATAGCAACCCTTAGTTAATTCGTGAACGTAACTCAAGGACGGAAACGGAAGGAAAACAAATAAAATCGAAACATACCAGGCGCGGTGCGCACTAATCATCTTGGCTTTTGGGGGTCACGATGGCGTGCTTGCTTCTTTACAGCGCAAGGAATAGAATATGGTGAAGGCAAGGAACGGACTGCAAGGCATGCGACAACAAGACAAGATTGCATGCTGGGTTGTGCTTGCTGCATGTGTGCAGGATGAGGCAGGAAAGTGTGAAGCTATCAAGAGAGAGAGAGTGCGGGAAGGATCGTTCACGCATGCAGGATACTACTGGCTGATGAGCAGGAAACGAGCGCAAAGAAACATGGATGAACGGCTCGTACATAATCACACTGTTCGTATCACTTCTTTCGTCACTTCACTTCCAATAGATTCCTAATTTGTTTCACAATTTGTCTCTTCTTTTGGAATGCCTAGTGAGATCTTTTCGGTGCCATTGTCCACACCGCACGTGTTGAATGTTCATCTTGGCAAGATCATTGTTTTGCTTTTCGATTTTTTCTCCTCTCTTTTTTGCTTCACTTTTGACTTTGATCTTCATTGCACTTCGTTGACGACTTAGTATTGGTATCTAGTAGTCTTAACTAGCTTAAAAAAACTTATCTTACAAATACGCGCACTAACACACACTAACACACATTTACACGCTTACATAATTATGGTTTGCTACGGTAAAAGCTTACAAGTTTCTTCATAGTACAAATTACAGTAAAAAAAAGGATTCAATTTCAGCTCCTCTCTAGCTCATCTACAACAACCTTCGATGAAATGGGGAAAAGGGAACGAAAAAAAAGTATGATCAGCATAATGTCATTAATATCAGTCACGAAAGGAAGAAAAAGTAGCATTATCAAACATGAAAATTAATTCAATGTGGAATAAAACCGTTAAATTTAATTTGAAACACGTGTTGAATGAATTTTAAATAGCGAGCTAACTGCTCGAAATGAGAAAGGGCGTGCTTCGAGTACCACTCAATAGAGGGCGCTACACTCGTCAAGAGGATTTCTGCTTTTACGTAAGCAGAAATCGTTTCAATGCAGTGGTAATGCTACTTTTATACTCCTTTTAGACTTTTCATTCAATTTTTCAAGCTAGCAATGTCTAGCTTTTGTTATCTGCTTCCCCCTTGCATCCCAACACACAAACACACCTATAAACAGCTTATCGAACTCCGTGTCCGCCATGGACAGATCTTCGGTGGTAAGGTTCAGCTCCTCGACCGTTTGTACGGGCTGCACGCCGCCGACGGTACACTTGCCATCCCAACCGTTCGCAGCGATCGTGCTGATCAACGTTTCCAGCCGCTGCTCGAGCAGTAACGATTCCTTCGGCATCGATTGGCTACGTCGCCGTGACTGCTGCTTGCCTGCCGTCCCATTATTGGTCGGTGTGTTAGGCTCGCGTACCGAACTGTTCCGACTCACAATCATCGATTTACCGCTTACAGGCTGCGCCGCAGCGGCCGCCGGTGAGCTTTGCCCACCAGCCTTGCAGCCAAAGTACTTCGCGAACCGATCCTCGACCAGCGCAAACCGCGAGCTGCCGTTGGATTTGCGCGTAAAGCTGCGGGAAAACTGTTGCTGCGACGTGCTGTTGTGATGCGTGCTCTGCGACCGCTCGAGCGACGAGTCCAGATTGTACGACCGTTCCATCTCGCCACAGCCAATCGGTAGGCTTTCGCATTCGCGCTCGGCCGCCAGCCCGTTGCCAATGCGCCCGGTGGGCGAGGGCGGTGTGTCAAACGTCGTGCCGGGCGCTTTCAATATCGACGACACGTCGAGCGTCATGCGCAGCCGGTTCCATTGGTTGGCCAGCCGTGACACTTTGCCCTTCGTCACCACACCGTCCAGCTCGGTGGAAACGTCCAGCGCGGGATCCTTTTCCTTGTGCTGTGGCGTTGTGCTCACTTTCGATCGGTTCGAGCTGTTGAGGAAGTTGCGCTTCAGTGCTAGCACGTTCGAGCTGCCGCTACCGAGCGATGGCCGGCTCGGACCGTTCATGTTCTCCACCCCGCTGTCATAGTTGTTCTCCTTGCCGGAGTCCACGTTCGAGTCGCTGCCATCGCTCGCATCATCCCCATGGCCGCCCTGGGTTGGGCTTTGCACACCGTTCTCCGTACTGTTCAGGAAGGTGGTCGTCGTCGTCGACGGGATGCTCATAAACTTGCGGCGTATTCGATCCACCTTCGGCACGATATGCTGCAGCAGCAGGTCCGTTTCTCCCTCCGATCCAGTACCGTTGGTCGATCCGTTTCCATTGCACTGCTGCTGCTCCTGGTGCTGCTGCTGCTGCCGAACGGAAACGTTATTGTTGCTATCGTTTAGAAACTTGGGCATCGCGAGCTTGCCGATCGTGCGCACCTTTAGTAGCGTTTTCCTGCGCCGCACAGCCGGCAGCTGGTTGGCGGTTCCGTTCGCGAGTGCCGCTACTGCCGTTAGCTGGTCAACTCCATCCTCACCACCACCGCCCTTGACGGTTACGCATCCGCCCGAGAACAGTTTGACCTTCTTCGATACTTGCAGTGTCGAGGGATCTGTTGTTTCATCCCGCACAAAGAATAGAGGTTTTTTTTCCCCCACACAGAGGATAACAACCGCATACAACAATATCATTTTGCAGAGTGCGTGGTGTTGTGCAGCAAGGCGCGCAGCAAGTGTGTGGTGTCGTCGTGTGTTGAGTTTTTTGTTCGTTTGTTTGTTTGTTTAAAAGCAAATGTGATGATTCACGGCACGAACCGCGTTTGAATTTCGCGATTCCCGATTGATTGAGTGCATCATGCAAAATGTGTGTGTATGTGTGTTGATGTGATTTGTTGTATGTGTTCATGCGTGTAGTTTTATGCGTGCAAACGTGGCGGAAAGAAAAGAAGAGAAAGAGTAAAATAAACGAAAAAGAAATGCAATAGTATTTGGGTTCACTGCGAAGCAAAACGCCTTCTCGCGCGGCGTGACGTCATCTCCTGGGGGAAAACAATTACGCAGCTGCCGTCATGAAAATTGCAAACGGACGGAAATAAATATCCCCCCGTTAGTGGCGAACAAACGATCTAAAAAGGATCATTTTTCACTCAAAATCAGACTTCAAGTCAAAAGCTAACGCGCTGCGGCGCGTTTTTTCCTCCTTTCCGTGATACAAAGGATTCACACAAAACAGGTCACAGCCACACAGTAAGGCGACGGTGCATTGTCACAACAAACGTCTGACTCACATTTACCACAAAGTGGATGGATAAGTGCTATAAAGGAAACAGAGCAGATAGGTCGACATGCAGCTGAGAAAACATGCAAGTTTATGGTTAAACACACAAACACACTTGAGATGATCCAAATGATATGTCTATTAATAAGATGCGGGGGGAACAGGTTTCCAAACCAAAAAGGACGTATCAGTGTGGTTTTACAAGGTTTTCCAGGAGTTCTCATGGCTGTGGGGACACGTTATTGACTCTTTCTTATAGGAAATGAACTTAATGTAATGGGAATTGTACTCTATAGCACCCTTGTTGGACAAATCCAATAAGAATTCCAAAACGGATACCATAGAGCCCAATTTCCAACATATGAAGTTCACTTCCAATAACAAAGCGTGAAGGAAGTGTCGCACAACTATGAGAACCCCTGGAAAACCCCTGTAATGGAAACGAAAAAACATAATCATGCAGTGTTTAGCTGATTTGAGGTTTAAGAAGAACCACGTGCCAATCAAAAAAGTACGAACAAAAAAGAGCACAAAAACGTTCAAAAACCATCACACGTTGATGGTTACACCCTAATCAGGGAAACATCATCTTAACGAGAGCGGCACACAGACACACACTTCCGTAAGCAGAAAGAGAGAGAAAGAGGGGGGGAGAAAATAGTACACGAGCTTCTTACCAAACTCGGCGCCAGAGTCATCCGAGACGATGTTGTTGTTGTTGTTGTTCGTTGGTATCGTGTTCATGATCGGTTGGTGGGCCGACGGTTGATGATGATGACCCGTAGAGTTGCCGGTGGTTGGCGGTGGCGGCGTGCGGTACTGGCCGCTGCTGAGGCCACTATTGATGGCGTTATTGCTTCGCTCGATGTCGGTTGGCGAGATCGTCTGCGTTGTGAATTGAGCTACAAAGATTTGTGGGACGGAGGGAAAGTGTGGTATTAGTAATCATTTCTCGGTACGAATTTTCTTCAACGGGCCTACTTTGGGAGGGGGGGGGGAAAAGAATGTTAACACGTTGTAGAATCTTTAATTTTTTTTGTCATGTTTCATAAACAATTTTAATTGTATTTTTTTTTTGTCGCTGGAGGCACCCAAGTGCATCTCGAGACACATTTTTCGAAGACAATTGTTCAATTTCCGGCACACACAAAATTGCCTTCAAAACCTCCGTAACGTCTTCACCATAAATTGTGCTTTATCATTACCTAACATCCCGCGTGATACGGATGATGATGACAAGCTATGAAGTGAAGGAGGAAAAAATCACAACCTCACGCATGATGAATGTTTCATGAGCGCGCATCAAATAGATTGCAGCTATTTTTACACGAAAAGCAGGTAACAGCAGAATGAAAATGTGTTTTGAGTGAAAAACCAAAAAAATAAAAGAAAAACAAAACACTTGCATGCACTTTTCGCGCGACTCTAATGCGCGTATAGACACGGTCGACACTTTTCCGCCTTGCAGCAGCGTCTCTTCACACAAACACACACACGCACGCACAGACACTCGGCGCTCGGCGACGAAAAGTTTTGTCCATCATCATCATCATCATAACCAGAAGTACCCGGCAGTGCTCCGAAGGATTAACGGATAAAAATAAACACGCACGACGCACCACCGCACTTCTCAGCATATACTCACGGCGGCGCTCTGACACAGATTTTCCGGCAGTGCAGCAAAAGCACAGCGGTCTTTCCCCGGGGGCATCATCATCTTCATAGATCGGACTGCTGCAAAACCATGAGTCGTGTGTGTGTGTGTATGTTTCTAGCCGGCGCCGCTAGACGCTTGAGCCAAGCGCAGTGTAGTAGTGTCGTCACGCACGGCGCTATTTTTGGTACCGGGCAAGAGGCGTACCAAAACCAGGCGCCTCCATGTCATTTGAAAGTGCACACACACGCACACACAAACCTAATCATAATAATATATTCAACACACACACAAAAAACAGGCGCTCAACACTTACCTCGCCTCGGACGGGCCACGATCGGCCGGTTGAGTAGTGGGTTTTCGTTCTCCTTCAGCTTGCTTTCCAGCTGCGCGAACATGCTCGCCTTCGCCCGGACACTGCTGGACCGTCGCAGCAATCCCTTGTCAGTGCCGTCCTCCCCGCCACTGCTGGTCCCACCACCGCCGCCGCCACTGCTCCGGCCAAAGCCCACACAGCCCCCGAACATTCTGTCGCCGTCCGCTCCAGCCGCCGTCGAGGCCGATTCGCGATCGCTTAGATCGCTGCTACTGCCACTGTGCGGCGACGAGGAAGGCGTACTACTGCCCGGCGAGCTGGCTCCAGCGACGCCACAAACCTTACCTCCTGCTCCACCACCACCCTGCTTGCTGCTCTCGCTGCTCGCACTACTATTGCTGCTGCACGGTCTCAGCAAACGGGGACCAACTCCACCAACTCCACCACCGTCGTGCGATGATGAGCAGGAAGAGGTCGGTGACAGTAGTAGCGCTGCCGCCAAGCCTCCTTTACGCCGCCCCGGTACCGGGTGCTCCTCTTCGTCCGACTCCTCGTCCCCGACGCGCACTACCAGCAGCTGTTCCTCGTCCGCATTCAGCAGCTCCTCCTCTCCGTCGTCGTCGTCGTCGTCGATCGTTTTCTTCGACGGGGACTTTTCGCTGTCGCTCGTCTTCACCGAGGACGACAGCACGTAGTCGGTGGTGCCGGACAGTTCCTCCGTGCCGCCCCGGCCACCCCCAAACTGGACGCCCGAGTCGGAGCTGAGCGAGGCGAGATTGAACTCGCCGCTGATAATGGAGTGCGAGTTCGATTCGGCGGTGCCGAGCGTGGGCGACAGCAGCTCAAACGACGAGGACGATGGTTTCGGCTCCTCCGGCAGGCAGCCACTAATGCCACAACCGTCGGACGGCAGCGCGAATGACACTGGCGGCGTGGGTCGATCAACCGAAGCGCTGCGCTGAATCAACAGCTCCAGTGAGCTGCGCAAGCAGCTGTGCTCTGGCGCAACTCTACGCAGCTCTGGCTCCGCCGCCGCCGGCGTATCCTCGAGCTGTCCAGCAGCTGCGTTACCGACTGCGTTTACCACACAATCACCACCGGTGCTGTACTGCTGCTGCTCTTCTGATGCACTACGATCGTCATCGTGTTCGCCGGACCGGTCAGAAGCTTCTACCACACACTCTGGGGAGGATCTTGAACCGCACGGCGATACCTGTTGCTGTTGCTGCTGCTGCTGCTGTTGAGCACTGCTTGGAAGGATGAGGCGTTGTGGAAGAAAAAGCAAGAGAAAAAAATCGAACAATTCAGATCACACACGCACACACACACACGCATTGTTCGACATTGTATGAAAGACACTCCAGGAGGCGCAATCAAACAGTGGGACACACACGCACACAGAAAACAAGACACGTTCACAGCAACAGCTCAATTCGCACACTTTGTACAAAATGATTAAATGGGTGGATGAGCATGAGACGATGATCAAGCACAATAAGGCACAGCAGTTGTTCTCGGGATGTCATGGGCCGAAGAAACGAGCACAATGATGTGACGA
Organism: Anopheles gambiae; assembly: GCF_943734735.2. Taxonomy (NCBI): domain Eukaryota; kingdom Metazoa; phylum Arthropoda; class Insecta; order Diptera; family Culicidae; genus Anopheles; species Anopheles gambiae. The sequence continues at coordinate 112,892,660 of NC_064601.1, forward strand.
CGTAGAACACATTTTAAGTTGGACGTAAATTAGACCACCAACACAAACGAGGGACTGTTTTGTACGTCACAGAACACGGTGCTATTGCTAGAACGTATTTTTAATTCATTCCCCCATCTCACAATCCCACCTCAAGCAAAAAAAAAGCCAAAATCACTACTTATCGATTGCAACCTGCCACTTAATTTTGCTCACTCGAAAGGAACGACAAACTTTAAGACACCCAACACAAGGAAACCACTTTCAAAATGGAACGTTTTGTTCGCCGCAAACGTCACTTTCTAATTCTTCGCGTTGAAACAATATATAGCTCGATGTCAACGTCGCACAGAGCGCTAAGCGAGCGCGCGCAAAACCCCGCACCAAACGACGGACGCTTGGTGTCGTCAGTCGAACGGATATAGACAGACTGTTGGGTTTCGGTTGCCACCGATTCACACACGCTACTTACACACACCCGATGTCACACGGGGCTAGTGTGCACGGGACAGCGGTAGGCGGGAGTGGGAAGATAGTCCTAATCCATCCGCCGCGAGCGAGCGACGGGACGACGCGTGCGCACAAAGCACATTTATCGCACAAACACAGAACAGAACACGAACGCCTTACAAGTACACAGTATCATACCAGCGATCGTCACCTCTTTGGGGTACGTTTTTCGGGTCTTCTTGCGGGGTCATAAGTTATTCTCACATTTCATCTCCAAGTTATTGGGAAGTGACGGCTGGAGAAGGAGATTTTGCTCAGCTCAAGGGTTCCTCGCTTGCGCCTGCGCATGCCACACACGTGTCATCTCTTCGGACTAGACACATCTCTAAAAATTCGCTTGTTTGTAGTTGTGGTGGATTATCCCTCCCGTCTCTATTGCGATCTGTATCGCCTTTGTTTTGATTGTATTCCCTCGTGCAAAACACACACACACACACACACACAAGACATTCAAACCAAACAAACATCCAGCGGAAGGCCACGAAAAACCAAGGTGAATGGAAAAGGTCAGTGGACACGCACACGCAACGAGGCTGAGACATGGAAATCAAGGCCGAACAGACATCGTGGAAAGTGTTAGGACATCGTGTTCATGTTCATTGGCTACTGGCGGGAGACGGTCTTTGGAGGACTCGGTGTCTCTTTGACACTGTACTCCACACATCAAGAGATGGAAATAGAGCCACCTGATTAGGTGCTAATGCTGCTCTCTCTGTGCCACTTCTCTAGACCTCTGTACCTTCTTATCGCGCACTTGCTCTTGCTCTACACTGTTGCACACACACACACAATCCGCCTCTTCACACAAGTCGTAAAGATCAATGCCAGCGGTTTGAATTATCTGAAGTATTGGCTGTTGCAAAACTCACATGACCACCACCTTGTGCTAACAAAACCCCTTTGCTCTGGCTTACGAAAGGGAAATGCCGATAAGACTTTATCTCATTCTAATTCTCTAGTGCAATACTGTTCACCGTCTAGCAGCTGAACTTCTAACGTCGTTCCTAACCTATATTATCACAACCACTAACACTGCTCAGTGCTGCACACAGGGTAACACACACTGCTCCCGTCTGTCGTAACCGTTTGCGAGAAAAATCTATTTTCACGCAACGACGAGTCCACACACAAGCACAGCACAGTTCGATCACTGTTTGTTTTTTCTCTTTTTTAGCTGCTGCCCTAACACGAGTTTCGTTACTTTGATTGCCATCGGACATCGGTGCCAAGGGTAGAGAAGCAAGAGCAGGAGCGTCAGCAGCACTATCACAGGATAAGAAGCGCAGTAGCCATTCAAAGACAGCATGATCATGATATGCTAAGGGAAAACGACTTCAACACAATTACAAAACGTACTCTTCACCGGTGGTAGACGACATGTTAAACACTCCTGAATATTCCACTTGTGTTTGATATGTTAAATCCAAACAAGCGGCCGCTCCAGTAACAACATCCAAACGGAAGCTTCACTTCCGTACAATCTGCTTGTAAATGGAAAGCTGACCAACGGGACGCGTCGAACGAGAACGTGTCAAGCACGACGATCCGCTCCTTACTGAACTGCACACACCTTTTACCAAACTACCTGTGAACGCATCTCGCATCAACGCCACTGCCGCTGGTTGCAATTTTGCAATTGCAGCTGCCAAAAAACGCAATCAGCTTAAGAGACCTCACACACACACAGAGCAAAAAAGAGGAGAGACGGCGGCTTTTGGCAAACTTTACCGATCGAGATCCGATACAAAGAGAGGGTTGTGAGAAGTGGACATGGTGGGAAGTAAATGCCGTCCTCACCCACGCGCTGCCATGTGTAAAATGCGTCTCGGCAGCATCTCGGCAGAAAGGAAAAACATACAACAACAACGGGTACCGAATTCGTGCTGCCGGGTGCATTTTCCTTTCTCTATTTTCTCCCCCCAAAACGCGCGGACTTTCCATTTGCTAGCACGCAGTTTGGGAGAAAGAATAAAGCGTGGGGAGAGGGAGTGTTCCAAAAATACAGAAATTACCACAACACGGCAGAATATATCACCGCGCGTGCTAGCGACGGAAATCGCTTATTTCTTCCTGCACACGCGTGCACACAACGAGCCGGAGCGGGATGATCCAGCGGAATTCCGATCATCGATTGCAGCGTGAACCCGTGGTGCACCATCATCGACAGCTGGAAACGAAGGGCAAATCAAAACACCCGACTCGGAGGGGTGGTGGTATACAGCAGCCATGAAACGTGTAAAGCGTCCAAAAATACGCTGCAACAACCGCGTTCCGCTTTTGGGCGGTACGGAAATAGAATACGCACACTCGCGTGCGCCGCAACGAGACCCCCGACGAAATAAGCGAGCAGATTAACGAGAAACAAATTCTCTGGATAAAAGTGGCAAGACCAGGGCTTATAGTTGAACTGGCTCGGAAGTGGGTCTCGGGAAATGGCCTTCCTCATCCGAAGCGTTAGCTTTCTCTCACACCAGCGCTTAAAACGATTACAACAGATTGCTTTAAATTTAGCATAAACAGATGACTGCGGTACGATCGAGCAACGCCTCTAGTCGTCGGAAAGAGAAACACATTCCATGTTCATAAATATTCGATAGAGGTAGACCATAAATCAGATATTGAAGATCAATGGTAGTATCATCTTCCCTACTTCATCCTCTCTTTCCAATTCCAACTCTGAAGGAAAATCCCCGGTTCAGTTGGTACAACAGCTCGAAACCGTTTCAATTTTCAAACTCAACCATATTCACCACCTTTCGAGCAGTTCGTCTCGGCTAACCTAGAGCGCCATCTGTTGGCGGGAATTAACTACATCCAATAAATCCTTTATACCTAATAACAACCTTGAAGTAGACGGGAAGATAGTAGAGCTTGTCCCATAGTCACAACAATTTGTCTCTTCTCTTTCCTTTCACTCACCTGTTGATCTCTGTTGAAGTAACCGGTTGTGTTTTGTACCGGAACGATTCACGTCTGCTGATGGCGCTACCCGTCGAACTACTAACAGCAGTCGACGTCGACGCAGACTGAGCACCACCACTGCTGCCTCCGGATAGGAACTTCTCCATGTTTCTGATGCGCTCTGCAACCGAAATGATAGGCTTTTCGATGTTTGTTACCTGCGGCACTATCGGCGCCGGAGCCACCGAGTCCGGATGCTCCAGCGAACGGCTGTGCACCAACGACAAAGCGCCCGGCGTTCCCGCTTCCGACGAACTGGCACTACCCAAGCTACCCAGCAACAAATCACCACTACTACCACCACCAGCAGCAGGCTGCTCGACGATGCATCGCGTCCGTTTGGCCGGTGAGTCGATCTTCAGTATCGATCGCTTCATCTCCTCCGAGTCGGACGTCTCCTCGCGCGAGCTCTTGCGCGAACTCTTCAGTATCGGCCGTATCTCCTCGTTCTCCGACGAGTACTTCTTCTTCAGTATCGGTTTCGGCGTCACCGGCGCCTGGTGGTCCGGTTTCAGGATCGGCTTAATGTCGTACGCCTCGTCTTCGTCCACCAGCAGCATGTCCTGACAGATTTCGGCCGCCGCCAGTATGACGGCCTGCGAGATCGACACATGCTTCGGCGGTTCGCTCGGCGTCGACGTAGACGAGCTGTCGTTTTTCTTCTTCAAAATGCCGTGCGATATGCTACCGTTGGCCCCCGGCCCCGTACTGACACCGCTGCCCGATCCGCTAGCGATCGAGTTGCGGCTGGTGCCACCGCTCGCCGCCGCACCGGACACATCCTCCCGCGATTCGTAGCTCTTCTGCTTCAGTATACCGTGCGCCTGCTGCTGCTGCTGGTTGGAGCTCGCCCCGTCCTCAAAGCTGTTGCGGCGCGTGTGCTTCACCAGTATCGACCGGTCGTCCGGCGAATGGCTGCGGCTGTAGCGGCTCTCGTCCAGCGAGCAGCGCTTCTTCAGTATGCCCTGCTTGCGGTTCGACCGTATCGGTGTGTCGACCACGCTCGGCGAGAACGTCACCGGCGACGCATTGCTCGACGCGGAACTGGCCGCCGTGGACGATTCGACCGCCGTTTTGCGCTTCAGTATCGACACGATGTGGTTGGCCGAGGTGCCGGAGGAGCTGGCCGGCCCGGCCGACGACGAGCTGCCGACCCCGCCGAGCCCAGCACCGCTCTCGTCCATGCTCTTCGCCCGCGAGATGCAGGACGAGGACGTGCTGAGCTTGCCGACGCGCTGCGGCGACAAGCTTTTGCGCTCAAAGTGCTCGACCGAGCTCATCTTGACGAGCTTTTTCTTCTTCTCCAGGTAGCCGCCGCTCGATGGGCGGGAAGGTGGCCGATCGCCGTACTCCTCCTCCCCGCCATCGTTGTCGCGCAGCACGATGATGTCGGCTTCGTCGAGCGACTGGATCAGCTGACTCTTTGGGCTGTTCTCGATGACGACAAACTCGTCGTTGAACTGATTGTCGAACAAGATCCGATTGGCGGGTCGCATCTCCTGCTCCTGCTGCAGATCGTCGTCTTCACCAACGTCCACCACCGCGACGTACCCTCTGGAGGAGGGTGGTTCCACCACGACCGGCTGTAAGGGCGCTTCCCCTTCAACTTCGTCCTCATCGTCGTCGTGGTACGCCACACCGTTCATTGCCGCACACAGCCCAGAAGGCCCGGCTTCCATATCTTCCACCGGCTCCTGTCGCCGTTCCGCGCTCGATGGCACTTGCATCTCTGCCTCCTCATCCACCTCCATCCTTTCGGGCAGCTCAAGCTCCACACTGTTATCGTCCGCCACTGCTAAATCACCCAACATATCACTAATTGTTGCTACCTCTAGTGTGGGTGATTTTAAAATTTGACTAAATTTAGAATATTGCCCTATCGAGGACGACTGTTCCTCCGATATCTCATCCTCAAGGTCCTCCGCGACCACTGCCGCTACCACTTCCACCGGTTCTACCTCCATCTGCACGTCACCGGACACGCTCTCCTCCGCGTCGCGAATCGAAAGCGCCTCGAACGATGGTTCAATTTCCTTCGGCTTGGGCTCCTCCATGGGCGCGCCCGCCGACTCGGTCACAATCTTCAGCAAACGGTTCGTTCGGGGCGGTGAAATCACAAGCTCCCGGCGGGCCTGTTCCATGTGGTAGGCCAGCGATGGGCTGCGTGCTGGCGGCGAGCATGGCGATGGGCTGTTGTTGACCGTACCACCGCTCGAATGGCCCGACAGCCGCGAACAGATGCGTGCGGGCGGTGAGCACGATCCAGCCTTCGAGGTCGTTTCGTGCGAACCGCCGTGTTTTGGGCTCGACCGGTTCGAGGAGCTCGGTGGCCGCGGTGAGTTGGTGGGAGATTTCTCCGTCGAGGACGATGATTTGACCGGCGAGGAGCGATTGCTGGACGAGTACATGTCCGGGCTGCTGTGGGGCATCTTTAGCCGACGCTGGTATCGACCCGCGGACGCTGCGTTCGTGGTGGTTCCTAAAAACGAGTGCAAGACGGCATTAGTATGGCGGAGGATATTCACACAGAAAGGGTAAAAACTGGGAGGTCACAATGTTGCAATACGACGGGTTCTACTTGCTTGCACTAAACGGATGCTACTAATAACAAAGAGTCTACAATGGTTTAAGTCTACTTTTGGATCGATTCGAGTAACGTAAGCAAATGCAAATGTTAATCACAATCAGCTTTCATCTTGTGAAAGTGTGTCTGGGTGTGTTACTCACTCATAAACTAATGAAAATTAACTGAAATGCTGAATGACAGATTGGAAACATAAACTTATTTTTAATAATTTGCATGCAGACGTGATGAAATGGATTAAGAGTAAGTGGAATAATAAGTTAATGAACTTTTTGGATCAAAATGAAAACCGTTATTACAAAACGCTGGATTTAGGGGCTGGATTAGTAACAAATTAATAATTCACACACACGCTCGGTTTGTCAAAACATAATTTAGCGGCCGAAATACTGCTTTCCTAAAGCACTAGGGCATTCGATTTTGCTCTACCGAAACAAACACACAACTTTTTGTCTTCGCTTTTCCTCTACTACGCACGAACACGGGGGACGACAACAGGACACATATCGCTCGCGACAACACAAAACACGCGTCTGTGGATCCACAGAGAAGGGGGAGGGAGGGGGTTGTCTCCTCCCTGCGAGTGAGAACACAGTGAAGGGATGAGGAGAGATGCTTCCACGCGGGAAGCCCAACTTACTTGCGCCACCGGTCGGTTCGTCCGTCTGCGAGCGATTGAGAAACGATTTGCGCTTGGCCGACTTATCCTTCGGCGGCGGCGACACCACCTCAACCGGCCCCGGCATCACCCCCTTGACCGGGCTCAGCCCGCTTATGTCCTTCGGCAGGGCCGGCGATCGGGCCGCGTGCGATCGTTTCATCGTGGACGTTCGCAGGCGCGGTGTACCGACGGCTGTGTCCGGTTCTGACCGCTCAAAAAACCCAGCCACCACACCGCCCGGTGGCTTATCCTCCTGCTGCTGCTGCTGCTCCGTCACACCGTCAAGAAGCATAAGCGACTGCATACGATCGGTTATTAGCGTGCGCTCGTCCTCCACCGGCGGCACCATTCCGGAAGGTGTTTCCACCGCCTGCACTACTACAGCATTACGCGTCTTGGCGGCGGCGGCGGCGGCAAGGGGAACTCGCTTGGCAGCGGATGAAGAAGTGGCAGCGGTGGTTATAGTGGCGGCAGGTGCATCACTCTTTACCTTCGCTACGCGCTCGCCCTTTATCGTTTCGGTCGTCGTCTTCAGTCTCTGTTTCATGTTGACGGCAATCGACGGCACCAGTCGGCGGCCAATCTCGCCTCCCGCCGGGAGCGGGGCGGCTGCAACCCTCTTCGCCACTGGCTCTCGCTTGGTTGTTGCTGCTGGCAAGGGCTTGCTGGTCGTTCTAGTAGCCGTTACATTGCTGGTGGAATGTTTCGATAGTGTCGTGCGCGTGACCGTCGACACCGTGCGGGTGGAGGCTGATGCTTGTAGTGGGTTAGCGGAAGCGGATCCCGTCACTGCCGGCGCGCGATGAAACACGGCACGCTGGGAGCGTTCCAGCTGTGGCTGCTGCTGTTGCTGAGAAGCTCGTGGAGCTTCTTCCCCGGCAGTGCCTCCGCTCGTGGAGAGTGACATCGATCCCGTGGCAGATTTGGCAGCACTTGCGAGAGCTGGCGGTGGTTCCATGCCTGTGTGTAGCGTTGTTGTGCGCCGTAATGTTCATCCCCAGCAGGAGATAGTTAGGTTGGTTCATATGTGCGGGTGTTGATTCGATTTTGTTACATTTGGCACACAATTTACCCGCAAAAAGGCATTACAACACATGTTGTACAGCAACAAGAGCGAGTGATAATTTGATTTGGTTAACCGACGCACATACAAACACGCACACACACACACACATATTTAAGCGTTTTTTGTGGGGTATTTCCATCCAGGATGAGCGCAGGCAGGTTGGTTTGCAGAATTTTGTTGATTGGTTGATTCGACGGTTGTTACCAATTTTCAGACCGATTTTCGGTTGTTGTTGCAGTGCAGTAGTGTGTGTGTGGTGGTGGTGGTTGGTTTAGCAGAAGGAGTCACAGGAGGAGGGGTAGTTTTTTTTTTGTTTAAACAAAGTTGCAAAGTTGAAACCGAAGAAAAGAAAACGGTAATAAAAAAAGGAACAAACGTTATTAGTCGGTGTGTGGTTGTGTGTTTGTGGTGTGATTGACTGGTGCGTGTGATGTACAATAGAAATAATGACATTGCAGCAAAAGAAAACCGATGGATTGTTGATGATAAATTTAAAAACCTCTAACAACTATATGGAACTACTTATTTACGGTCTATTTACAGAAAAAAATACTACAAAATTCTAAGAAAACATATAAACAGTTGATAGAGGAAGATCTACTCTACTTCATATATATAGCAGAAAGAGTAAACAAACACACACATATGTACAACATTGCATGGAGTATTCCAATCCAAAAAGAAATAAACTATTTTCTATTTAGATAGATTGTGCTGTAGGTTCACATTGATTGAAAGTGTTGTGAGTACGGGTCTGTGTGAACATTGTGAAGCGGTTAGTAATTAGTATCCATTAAAGGAATAGCACACACGCACACACATAAAAGGCTCCCCCTTCCCTGTGTGGAGAACAATTTGCCACCGCTAAACAATAGAAATGGTCTTTTTTTACGTTGCTGGTATTGAGAAACGACAAGGGAAAGAAGAAACCCCCATCGCCAGCATAATTGGCTGCAGAGCAAACATAAATGCACAGGGTATCACCACTTCTCTACATTGAAAATCACATAATTAAACGAACCAGTAGCATGGAGAGAGACACACAGAAAAAAACATTAGAGCCACCGTTCGAACCATTTCCAAAAACCGTTTCCCACACATCATCGACTGCATTGGAAATGCTTTCGATTTCGGTCCCAATTTTGGGGCGAGAAGGAGGAGCGCGCACATTAAGCGCGACCACGACCGACGGCGGGCGCTCGCGAGCCGTAGGTAAATTTAAAGGCAAAAGCAGCAAAGCAAAAGTGTAAAAACAGGCCCCCAATAACACACTCACCGGCGCGCAGGTGAGAGTAATCTTGTGAAAATGCCACCCGTTGCATTACCGTCCCGGTCGCCCCTGCTTTTACGAAAAGGAAACGGACGGCCGAGAAGCGTCAAGCGGTATCGTAAACTACGGTTTAATGAGTTTCGCTTAAGCGTTAATTGTGCGCGGGCCTCGCCAAAGACCCCCACACCACGTTGGCACACTTCATTTGGTAGTTTAATTTAATTATGCGCGCCTTTTTTCCCTTCCCGAAACGAGAACTTTGCACACGTCGTCGTCGACGTCGCGAGGGAACGTGAAAGTCAACTTTACATTTGCCGAGGGAGCTGGTGGGAGCCGCTAACCGACGCGTTGACTGGTCGGTTTACCCTTGATACCCGGCTAATGATATCGGTGTACTACTTTAAAAGAAACTATTTTTCATAAATTACAATCAATCGGTTGCTCGTTTTTGTTAGTTCTTTTCTCCTCCCAAAACAAAGGAAGAGACAACAAATTCGAGGGCGGGATTGAAAAAGAAACACAAACACAGAAAGCTACATACGGATTAGATCGGAAGCGATGAGATGAGGAAGCTAAATGCCTTCGATGCATCAACAGTTTGCTGTTTGCGAATGGAAATGAAATCATAACGAGTGTGTGTATATATAGCGCAAACCGTTACAATGGAAAGCTTTAAATAATTCCTACGGTGAAAGAATGATTAAAACTAAGGAAATTCAAAACAATCTACCAAGTGATGAGGCTAAGAAAACCCATTCGACAAACAACCTAGCATAAACTTTACATTGCCGGAAGAATCATGTAAAACTACACCTTCAATCATGTTCCTATCACACACTCAACCAATTAGAATTTGATTCTTCCTGCAGTAAGGTCCTATAAGAATGATGAATGCTCACTACCGAGAGCGTGACAAATATGACCAAAAATGCATGATGCGCACTCTAAAACACCTTACTGCCCCTTTACACCAAGCTATGCAGCTCTTCTTCGCCTCCAAAGAACGATTGCTTACCGTGAGCGGCCGCGGCCCGCAAACGAGACGATCGTGTCGTTCGTATCTGTTTCGTGACGCCAGCGCCGGCGGTCGCGCTACTACTTTGCTTCTCATCTCCGGATCGATTGTGGCCACTGCTGGCGCTGCGTTCCCGTGCACCGGTTGCTACCGGGCGGGTCGGAACCGGTCGGGCAGTAGTAGTAGTAGTGCCGTTGTTGCCGGCCGCTTTCGTGGAGGAAGCGGCGAGCCCGGCCGAATGGGGACGCTTCGTGTTAGTGGTCGGTTTGGATGAGGGTGGTAACGATGACTGTTGCTGTTTGCTAAGAATTGCACTTGATGGAAGAGTATTCGGTGTTCTAGATGATGATCTAAAAGGGAAAGAGACGGAACGATTAGCATCAAATCCTGCCACCAATCCTACCCGCCCTCACGTCGGCTACCTTTTGCTAGGTTCCAGTCTTTCATTTTCGTTCTCGTGGACATTGTTTCTTAAGTAAATGGCTTTACGTCTATCGGCTTTGTATTTCGCTATCCTATCTATATCCTTGGCGGCGAACGCGGGATCGACGAGCACGGGCGCGACGCCCGCACTGCTGCTGCTGCCCGTGTCCGACCCGGAGTGGACGGCCACGCTCGGCACAATGTTTTCCTTGCGCGAGCGCACCGCGACCGACGGCCCGCTGCTCGATGGCGTTGGCCGGACCGGATGGGCCCTGGCCGTACCGTGACTAGATGGGGCGCTCGCGGACGGCTTGGCCGCGACCGCCGGCCTGCTGGAGGAGTTCGACTGCTGCTGCTGCTGCTGGTTCATGATGTGCGCTGCTACCCTTTCCGCTTCCTTCTCTTGACATATTATGTTCAGCAGTCGGCTGACCGGGGTCGACTCGGGCCCGAAAAAGTCCGATATGGTTTTCGAGCGCGTCTTGACGAAGGCCTCATGCCTCCGTGAGCCGTGCTGGCGACGACGCGGTTGATGCTGCTGCTGTCCGTTTGCGATCGACGATGCAGCGGCGGCAAAGGCGATGCTGCTGCCTGCCGCACCGGACGGTGAGTAGCTCGAGCCGACGTTCACCGAGGGCGGTGAGCCCAGGGAGCGTTGCGTGACGAGCGGTCGCTTCGGAAACGAGACGGGCGGATGCCGCTGGACGCGCCGGAAGTTTACCGCACTGAACTTGGGTGGCTGAACCGAGGAAGTACTGTTGGTGCTGCTGCTGCTAACCGGTGGTAGCGTCGTTTGGTGGTTCGGTGCTTGATATGCGCGACCCTGCGGTGGGCTGCTGGCTGTGCTGGCAGTAGCGATGTAGAGATCACAATGTTTCGAAACGCTCGGCTCCTTGCGGGACTGGTGTTGCTTTTCTTGCTGCTGCTGCTGCTGCTGCTGCTGCTGCTGCTGTTGTTGCTGTTGTTCAGCGCGTATCACTTGCAAGATTGCGTGCAGACCGGAGCTTTCGTTGGACGACGTAGGCGCTTGCTGTTGCGGCAGGTTGAGGTGAAATTTGCTCTCCTCTACCCGATGGGTTGGTTCCTCCTCGTAGAACGGTTGGTGAGGGGGCGGAGGAGCGTAGTGGTGGTGCCCCTGATACGGTTGATGAACGGGTGGATACGACGATGCAGTGAACTGTTGATGGTGATGATGATGATGATGAGGCGGTTGCTGATAATTAGTTTCCGATTGCTGTTGGCAGCTTAGTTTGGCAGTGGCGGATGAGAGCTTCTTCTCCAACTCGTGGATAGCACTATTCACGAACGGTTTATTTTCTGTAGGAGCGAGGAGAAAGAACAAGAAGAGGGGATGAGTTTAGAATTAGAACGGAGGCCGATTTCCAGTGTAAAAATAAATTACTAAAACGTTTCCAATCACTATTCTCAGTTTACTTGGATGATTCTTCACTTGCCCAACAGCGCCAGGCACACACAGAAACGAAGTGACAGTTCAAAGACGTCATCAAAGCTACCTGAGAACTAAACACTTCAAGAAAACATTAGCCACAAAGCACGATTCTCAGTTTTGTTTTACTTTTCTTCCAAATTCAACACCATCATGGGTTCAAAATTATCCCCACTGCAAGACGTCTGCCCCAGTGACCGCACATCCAGCCTCGAATCATTCGCTTCCACCACCGAATGCACCCCCGAACCGCACGCCGAACGGCCCCAAACCGCGCTGCAGCACCTAGACCACACGATCGGCATCATTTGGCACTGTTTCGACGCGTTTCGGCAGCAGTTCTTTACCGCGTCGCCGGACAGCATCGAGTGGGCGGTGGATTTCCTCGAGTCGTCGTCCACCGGCAGCGCCACCGACGAGCTACACTTTGTCGTGGCGTATCTGCGCTGCGTGCAAGCCCTGGTGCAGCTCGTCTTCGGCAAGCACAGAACGCCCAAAGCAGCGCCGAACCCGATCGAAGCCAGCTTGCGGGAGAGTGTGTCGATGCACGGCTCCTCGATGGAAATGAAGCAGCAGAAGCAGCAGTCAGAAGGTACGCTAGATCCTCTCCCACAGGATCTTATCGATGAGCTGCTCCGGCTGTATGCGCTGCTGGCCCGGTACAAGGAGGACGTTCAGCAGCACCGTGAGGACACGATCGAGCTCAACCAGCTGCAGGAGATTGAGCAGCTACTGCAGGAGCTGAACGATTCCTTCAACACAACCGACAGTGCGGAAGAAGAATGGCTGAGCTGTGTTAAGAATGTGTGAATGAGCTGCAACTTTGGAGCCGATTGAGAGGGGCACACGATCGTTCGGTAAATCACACAAACCTCGTTAGTGGTACACCACGGTTGGTAGGCCATCAACTTCTCCCATTAAACTGCTTCCTGCTCCCTTACTATATGACTCGTAAATCTTAATGACTCTGTGAAGCGCTCAGCCTAGTTTGTGTTGTGAGGGGCATCGTGGCGTCGGGCGCCGGTCAATAAACGTGCATCGTGCGACGGAGGAAACTGCATTCTTGGCGTCGCTCACTTGCACGGCGCGAACTAGAAGTCAAACCACACATCAACCTTCTCGCTCTCTCTCTCTCTCCCGCTCCCTTCTTTCTGGTTTCTGCTGCAAAAAGGGCAACCTACGGATGACGAACTGGATTTACGCGTCTCGCGCGTGTAGGTGGAATCGAATGGGTCTGCCCGGGTCGTTTTTGGGGCCATCCGGTATCGACTTGGCATGGGGTAAGGAGTGGATCAAGCAGGACCTTCACATCCCATCCGGCTGACACACACACAACGACGGCTCTGTGTGTGTGTGTGTCAGGGCTAACGGGCGCTGTCTAACGATGTTTTGCTTGTGGGGGCGCTGGGCTGTTCTAGTCGCGCGACTGCAAAAGAGGTCAACCGGGTTCGGGGTTTTGGAAGCGTTTAAATGGCACGCGAACGTCAGCCCCGGAGGCTTGGTTTCTTATTTTCTTCTTTTTTTTTTGCGAACCCCGTAGGCGATTGGATGGAGGTAAAGGTTAATGCGAAAAAGGTGAGCCAGACACTTCCGGCTGTCGGCAATTTTTTGTTGATGAACTAGCGCGCAACGGGTCACACACAGCCGACAGTGCCCAACAAAAGTGCTAGACAACACCTCTAAGAATCGAGTTTCTACTTTGATCTCTTGTGCAGAGTGCAAACATAAAGGAAAGAATATTTTATTGGAATTCCTCCAGAACCACCACGCTCTGGACGCCAACAAATGAGAACAGCAACGCAATAGCCAGCAACAACATTCCGCACCATTCACGCTGATTACCTGCATTATGCGCGCCAATTATGCTTGTAATGAATAATTTCAATGTGAACCGATGGTGCGTCGGAATGGGAAAACGGTAGATGAAGTACACACCACCACCACACATCGGCTGCCGGGGCTGAAGCTCTCTCAATACAATATTCATATCGAATTATGCCAATGCATCGGTATTCCATCCGGCTGCTCGCTTATTGAAAGCCCAAAAGCCCCGTCTAATGGACACGTAGAGCTGGACGTTGGTGGAAAATCAATAAGCCCTGTTGGGCCCGGAATCTGTTGCGCCTGATGTAGCAAGAGTAGTACGTGTGTAGCAAGCTGTGAACGGACATCTTGTTTGGCCTTGTTTCGGTCCAAACCAAACCGGAGTGTCGGGGGATGTGTTTGCTGGCGCTCACCTGCACCCAACACCTCTCACCACGTTCTCGCAGCATGGTACATTTAATTACCACTATCAAAAATTGCATTCTCAGCGGGTGATCGACCCACGGATGAGGTTCTGGTTTTTACCACCCAATTCCAAACCACAGGGCGAACGCGTTGGAGGTTGTAGTTCGATTCGAACGTCCCCGAACCAGCGATACCTGGGGCTTATTAACACGCGTACACGACCAAACAGTGTACTAACGACCGTATTTGTCGAACGTTGCTCATCGATAGTTTAGCCGCCACGAAGCCCCACTAAATGTGGGTTAATATGTGGGTTGTTCTAAAAATAAGACAGAGGCACTGCTGGTGCTTCCGCGCACTGACCCGAAACTCCGAAAAAGCTGCCGAATGAGTCACCCGGCAGTGTGTGTTTATAGTACGACTTCTTTGTCCATTGCAAGTCCTATACTTTGGAGACAATTAACGTCCAAAATCAAATCCAAAATTGGAAGCCCCAAATTCCCGTTGAAGTCCTTCCAATGATGCATTATCAATAGTAAAATAGACGCCCTTTGAGATCTACGGATGTCACATTGGAGTAGAATTTATGGGAGATTTCTTTTCTTCAGGATTTGCATTACAATCTTCCACCCCGTTCAGCTCATGATAAATGTGTTGAGATTCAAAGATTCACATTTGTTCGCTTTTGATGTCCCCGGATTGACTTGCCGAGTTTGACACATCGATCAAATGGAGCCATGTTAAGCAAGATTGATGTACGATCCGAGGGGAGTGTGTCTGGATGACAGATGAGCTTCCGATTGTCGTCGCAAAAAGGACACTAGGAGGGAACAATACATCGCACAATCCGATGAGAGCGTATTTCAGAAAGATGAATGTATACGAAAAGTCTTATTCCGAGCGGCAGGACATCTTCTATGATAGATTTGTTACGATCCAGTTGACTTCCATCAATCAAACCCAGATATCGTTGTTTTGCATAATTCTCTACAACGTTGTGCCTTTAGCTTTGTTTTCTTCATATTATTGAGCAAATTGAAATCCATTTGCCAGTGATTCGAAGTGCACATTTCCCCCCTGCTCGGCAACACATTTAATCCCTTCTAGAATTACATCAGAACGTAAAGCAACAAAAAACCCACAATCCCTGGGTACTAATCCTCGCTTGGTTCGCTTCTACCCCCGGCTGGCCGGTAAGCGAAAGCAATGGCAGAGCTAATAATCCTCATGATTGTGAAGCTTTAAAAAAGAAAACACACCCCCCATCACTCTCATTCCCATTGCACATAAGCTATAATCGATACTCGGGGGCAAAGTGTACCAAAAGCACCCTGACCAGAGTATACGCAATGTATGTCTCGTCACACATCACATGCTTTCTCATTGGTTTACATCGATCGCTCCCCCGTCAACACAGCCGAAAAAAATGTGTACCAACATTTTTGAAGAAACCCATATCATCACCCACCTCTCACACGCTTAAATCCTACACTTGACACCGACTTCCTCCCAGTAGTCGCACGCCAGTCAGCCTGCGCGCTTTGCATCTAAAATTACTACTACCAAGTCTCGGCTGAAGACTGAGGTACACCTGGCACGGTCTGAGCCTTACCGGCGGCGACGGCGGCGCTGTCTTCGTGCCAAGTTCGTGTTAAATGCAAAAGCTGCACCAACACACACACACGGACGGACGGGGGAATGCTGTGATGATTTATGTGAAGTCGTGCCACTCGACTACCCCCAAACCATCCTCCTCCCCTCAGATGCAATGTCCCGCGCCCCGATTGATTGCGATCGATTTAGAATGGAGCAGTAAAATGATTTAGATTAACCATTCACTTTTGTATCTCCTGCCACGGATCAAAGTTCTACGGCCTGTTGCACTTGGTGTTACACTTTAGCATGGAGTTTTATTTTCCGGCTTAATCCAAACGTGACATCGGGTCTGGTGCAATTTCTGGCGCACGCGGAACAGGTGCCCCCCGCAGAGAGCTTGCGCTTGTAGTTGTGTGTCCCATTTCTCATTTGTCGTTGTTGCAAAAGCAGTAAAATATTATTGCCCTCGGGTTATGTTCTACATTCCACCGCATGCCGACAACCGATCAACGGGCTCAACAGATCTTGTAAACATGTCTTTATTATAATGTACCAATTAACGTTCGATGATAATCGAGCGAGCAAAGTTTTATTTAGGGCACGTTCAGCAAATCCAAAGGGTTCCAAAATAGAGATGTCAAATAGAGATGTTAAAGAGTGTTTCATTCACCCATCAGGAATTTTAAAGATTGATTCGACCCGTTACCGCTTCGAAATGCAACAGTTTTCCACCATGCCACGCGCCACACGTGCGCGCATTCATTTTCTCCAACCATTCATTCTCCGCCATGAGAGTTTGTGTATGATGGTCGTCTTCTCTGTATCACGAGGAAACTGTTGCTTTCCCTGACCGAGGTTTTATGTACGGGCACATGTCTCGTAAGTGGAATGAAAACGGAAAACACGTGTTCTGTTCGCAAAAGCGGAACGACGTCAAAGACTTTCGAATTGGATCCGGAGCAGAATATGTTCCTTGAAGGTCAAGTTCAAACATCTTGAAAAGGATGCAGATTATGCTCCAAGTTTCATCTGAATGGAGCAAAAGGGACTAGCATTGAATTCCTCGTAGTTTTCAGTTGGAGTTGAAGTTGTTCATATGTTGTTAATATTTTGCCATAATTCTGATAAGCCGGAAGACGATCGATATTTATTAATTACAATCAAGCACACTTTCAATGCTCATCAACGCTCTTTTGTCATCGCGTGATTACTCGACTTCCTCAGTAGCCCAATCTACTCCACAAAACGCTTGCTGTGTTTTACGACTCCACTTGTATCATTTTCTGGCCATCGACCGTTCCATTTTCATAGCCCAGTTCAAATCAACAAATTTTTGAGGCCATCTCGACATTTAAATGCTGCCCCACCGTTGATTGACACCGACTCGAGCGGGTGGTTCGTTCGATGAGGAAATCCATCATTTCCATACCCACGGCCCGGTCATGGCCCGCCGATTGGTGGGTTCACGCACATCGTACGTTGGCGTTGTTGTTTATGACAGGAAAATTAAATGAAAATTCCACAATCGATAAAAAACTGGACGAGCACATTTCGATTAAACCTGGGGTCAACACAGCTGTGTACGCTTCTTCGCCCATGAGAGTTCCCCAAAAAATATCAAAACAAACCGATTTAAACCAGAATCAGATGGGGTGGATTCGGTTGATGCGTCTCAGAGCATTTTTTTTTTTTTTTGGGATGAGGAACGATTACTACAACATACCAGCAAAACCTTCTTGGAGCTTCGTGTATGCTCCATATCCACTCGGTGGTCAGTCAACCGGTGGGTAATGGCCGGAACCACGTCATCAACTTTATACTTCAAAAATGTAATCTAAATGTTTTGAAGGCTGCCTACGGTAAGTAGCCAGATTGACGAGTCTTCGACAGGTTCTTGTCGGGTGTTCCGGCAACACCCCCTGAGGAAGAACTTCCCTTCACTTTCAGAACAAAACGGGAGTTTTGTGGTGGATACTTCTCGAAGTTTGTACAACCCGGAAGACTTCATATTTGACGTAGCTTGCTGATGCAATAGGTCGTGGCGCTGCAGGAGTAACTCAAACATTGTTTGACCTCACCTATTGTTTACATTGAAGTTTACAAAGATGCCTAGACATTCTTGATGAAAAGTGGTAACCCAACCCAATAGAACCCACTTACCAAAACCAGTCCGAATGAATGACTTTCGCTCTCTCGTGCTCACGAATATCCGAAGCTGCTCCGATATCGTATCACACAACGCCGACAACACTAAACAAAAATGGCGTGCAAATCGTGATAAAGCGTCACAATTGTCCTGTGACGCTCAACAGATCCACCACACCGTCGTGTCAGCACGAGAATATAATACTACTGCCGAAATCTGACCGTAAACTTCCAAACGCGCAGCACAGAAACACACGCGTTCTTTGGCCTTAGCTCTTCTTCTTCTGAAGCAAGGGTGCCAAAATACAGCGAGGACACACAACGCACAAAGTGTTGATGGAGAATTTCCTCCTCTTAATGCCCAACACACACACGCACACAGGCACACTCACACAGGCCACAGATCAGTGAGATCGGTACGCAACACCGTGGCGACAAAACTAAACCACCGCCGCGGAACAACGGCAACCTTCCAAATGCTGGAGGATTCTCCCATTTGCGAGGTGCGCGCGATCGCCGTATCGGACGGACGCGGTTACACTTTTTCTTTTTTGGATTTAGCAGCATTTTTGCTACACGCTTGTTGGATACAGCGCAGCATTTTTTTATGTCGCTTTGTTCAGTGGCCCCGACGGTTTGGGGCGGAAAATTAAAACAATTTGCCACCGATGTATGCCGCCCCCCGGCAGCCGTACACCACACAGAAGGCAGCGACGACGGCCGGCGTTTGCGGGCGAACCCATGCGAAAAGTTTCTGAAAAAAACCAACCCCCACACACATACACACGCTCGCACACTCTCAAACAGAAGCGATAAATTATAGAGAGAGAGAGAGAAAAATAGGTCCCCGGTAAGTGGCTGGCAAGCGAAAAACCAACTCGAGCCACAAAACCACCGAACAAAATCATTACGACAATTTTGATAGCGTAATACGCGTGTACGGTGGACAAATATTGAGGCGGGAGGTCTGGAAAAATCGCAATTTTTAAAATGAGCCACTCTTTACAGCACGAAACATCACTTAACGCACCGCAAAACGCGACATCAAAACCGAATTAGAGCAGTTTTGTAATGCGAATTGCATACTTTAAGGCGAATTTGATTCGACAAGCAGTTAAACATCTAGAGAGAAGCCACAGATGGGGATTTACATTTCATTATCGAAGCGGTTCTACGCAACGGCGTCCTTTAACAAAGTTGGTGCGTCACACAGACAACGAAGCCATACGCAATGTAATGGAAAACAGGGGGCGAAACACGCTCTTCGGTGGAAGGAATGCACGCTCACAGGCGCGGAAAATCACCGACGGAAGTAATCACAATAATTAATCACTTCCACTCAAAAGTGACACTCGGTGGGTCAGCAGACAACGCCCGAACCAAAAACAAAAGGACACGCTTTGTGTGTTGATGTTTTCCGTCGGATATAAACGGCCTCAAATTGATTACAAGGCACTTTGGCTGCACGGTCGGCCAACGAGAAAAAAACAAAACAAAAACATATTCTCAAGGTCGTTTGTGGCTGTTTTTCGGTGGCCAAGAGATGGCCACCAAGACCGGAAAACGCACGCTTGGGTCGTCGTGTTGCTCTGCACTTTGATCGTCAGTGCGCCGGAAGCGATCACTGATCGAATGGCAAAGATTGGGAGCCAACCACAACACACATCGTCATAAAAACAAGCCATTCTTTGAGGTGCTCATTGACCACCAACTCGTTGGTGTAGTAATTAATTTTCCCCATATGTTAGTTTGTGTGATGTTTTCATCATCTTGTGTGTCGATTCATTTTAATTTCCCATACCCCGCCATTAGCTCATCATGCGTTTCGATGCACAAATTCTGCACACCATCCATATTCCGACGTCGACGACGACGTATACAAACAGCAGCAAGGTCACGAGGGCGCTCACCAGACCTCCCGCTGCACCAGCCAGCCAGCCAGCGCTCGCGTTTCACAACCACGGTGGTGGAAAATGTGCCGCAGATTCCTTATTGCGATCGTGTGGTAAACACCATTCTACACCAGTATGACAGCAAGCAAGGAAACGACGGAAAATTGTTTACAACACACGCTCGTTCGATAGAAAGATGACGTACAGGAGTGTACAGACATTCCTCTATTATTAATACACATTTATCAACCCTCTTTGAAGTGTCCCCAAAACCCTAATCTTGCGACATGAATGCGACTTGTGCAAAAAGAACATCCATTTTGGTCAATAATTAAAGGCGATTAGAGTTGAAAGCGACCACACCACACCAAAACCTCTAAATGCTCGTCTAGACATTTAGGTAGGATCTACGGTAGTCACGGAAGTTACACTTGTCATACACGTCGTCAAGCTGCACACCACACGGCCTGTCATAAGTTGTCCAGTTGTTCACACACTGACCACGCTACGCTGCTGATCCAATTTACCGTCGACCCTAAAGCAGACGCGTCTCTTCCGTTTCACACAGCCCTAAGCACTGCTCGCAGCACCATGCACAGAAACGTGAACGGGTCGATTTTGCACGCGAATGCCAATGGCCCCGGGGGGATTTGACGAGTCTCTTTCTGCAAAAAAAAGAACTTCGTTCTTTGTCTTTACGAGCACAGCACGGCGAGAATCCTTCAAGACGTTGGGGTGCGCACCTCTAACGACCCCCGTGTGCGCGCACGTTTGCCGCACGTGAGGCAATGCAAATTGAGACTAATTTAATGGGCAGCGGTAGTAGCACGGTGAATCTTGCTACTAATTTGCTTTGGACGCGAAGGACCTGCAAGCATGCGACCGACCGGTCTGTACTAATTATGAAATTTGCCTAGTGAATTAAGGGTGCACTGGGCTGAGGAGTTTCTCCAGAAATTAAGAGCTCGATTGTTCCATAACTTGTTCTTCTTTTCTGGGTAGCCGCGCGTACCCACAGAGTTACTTAAGCACACACACATTCCAACCACATTCCGCTCCTAGCACATCTAACGAAATGTCAACTTACTGCAGCGTCCGAAGATAAATCTCACCGCTTATCTCCCCATCGCGTATCATCTCGACCGACTACTCTGCAACATTGCAGCGGCCAGCACGACGGCTCGCAATACAAATTTCGCAAAAACTCAATTTACCACTTGATGCATATTATTTGCACCGCGGTTGCTCCATAAAGTTCTCGGCGATCGTGCGCCACATCGTGTGCCCAAGAAGATAACTTAGTTGGGAAACATGCCGCGCGCAAGACGCACAAGACGACACATAATGCATCTCATATGGTACAATCTTCTTTTTGTTTTCTTTTTTTGCTTAACGAAAGATACGCATATGAACCCCGCAGAGAACCACGCGGATCACAACCATCTCCCCCTTGGTGCGGTTGTGCATTGCGCAGTTTATACGATTACGCGCGCGGCGGGATTCGTGAGCGCGCGCGGCACACCGCCAAGATAAAACAAAACAAAACTGTGAATGTGTGCACACGAGAGGAGGGCTTTTTGTTGCTTCTGTTGCACTTGAAATTGGGCAATCGTAAATCAGTCACCCGCATCACCACCACACACTCTGCAAAACCCTTCGTGCGCTCCTTCGTTGGGTGTGCGTGCGTGCGTTTGTTGCGCAGCTTCCTCATCTGCTAAAGGTTGTTTAACTCAGCAGACGGTGGTGAAATGACAGCTCTTAAACGCCCTTAAATCGGGGGGCGCCCGTTGCTCCCCCCAACACGCCAACCCAACCAAGCCGATGAGAAGCACACACACACACACTCACACAAACGAGCGCGTGGGGCCCTTCATCATAATCGCATCAATCACAACGCGTTGTCATGACAACAACTTGAGCGGGCGTTCATATGTGTGTGTGTGTGTGGGTTTGTGGGCCGATGATTATGGGCTGTGATTATGCTCAGCCGCATTATTGTAGGGCTTGCTTTTGTAGTCGGCATTTGATTGACAATCTGGAATGAACTGATGTACGACTACTACTACTACTGGGACAGACGATTGGAGGGTTTGCTTTTTTATGTTTGGGCACGATGTGCTTCACTGGTTTGCATAAGTTAACAATTTGAGTGTTTATAATTGAACTGTAAGCGTAGCTTCGCTGTCAATTTGACTGTCACGTACAGTTCAGATTTGTTTGGGCTAATAAGGTTGGTTGTCCGGTATCATTAGCATGACATGGTTAGCGTTATGTCACATTCTTAATTTTTCGTGGGTTGTAAGATAAAAATTATGTAAAAAAATGTACTAATCCTAAAGCGGATTTCTTCTAGTGCAATGTATCAAATTCAGACTGTTTGTCTTCCCTCTATTACTAGTTAAGCTGCACTTCAACTCTTATCTGTAGCCAACTAGTGGTACGCTATCTGGAGCGGATCCTCCACTCCGATCAGACTCCGGATATTGTTAGTCCGATTCCGATGCCGGGAAAATCGGTACCACTAGATCCACCCGGAGTCGGAGTCGTCCGGAGTCATACAGAGTCGTCCCGAGCTGTCTGGAGACTACTCCAGATGAGTCCTGATGACACCGGATGGCTCCTCATGACATAAGACGACTCCAACTAAGGAAGGCATCGACTTCAGACAACTCCTGATGACTCTTGATGACTCCGAACGACACCAACTCCAGAAGACATCGACTCCAGACGACTCCGGATGACTCCGAACGTCTCCAATTCCAGAAGACATTGACTCCAGACGACTCCGGATGACTCGGGACTAATTCGAAAGAATCCAGATGACTCCAGATAATTCCTGATGAATACGGACAACTCCGGGTAATTCCGGAAGACATCGACTCCAAATGACCCCAGACAACGACTCCGGACGACTCCGGATTACACCCAACGACTCTGGCCAATTCCAGACGACTCCAGACGATTCCAAACCGCTCCAGATAATGCTGAGCGGAACTACCTTCCGGATCCGAAGTTTTCGAAGTCGGATCGAAGACGACTCCAGATTTTGCCATCTTGACCCATCACTATATTCAATAGATACGACACCACGCGTTTAGTATGTCGGAAATGCTCTTAAAGCCAGCTGACTCACAAAACTATTGCATCTTCCCCTCCAACAACAACATACACCATTCTATCAATAAAACTATCAATCACGCAATACACAAATAGCCAGCCCCTCGAGCGCACAACAACACGCCCAGACGCTGATAAGACGCTCTGCCGGACATTGTTGAGAAATGCTGGAGGAAACGCGTCCAGCAACACTCATCAGCCCAGCTGCTCCTGAATGCCGCATAATCAAGCAGCAGTCCCTCTAACACCATCCCCTTGAATGCGTATCATGGGTTCAAGTGCATCTAACCGGTCTAGTCTCTCCTCCCGTCTTAGCTCCCTCCCGTTTGCATACAATGTCACACAACTTCTAGCAGCAACATTATTAACACCAACAACACACCCATCTCGGTTGCTGCTTCTTTGTCGCCACACACACTGCCACTGACCCGAAGAAGGCTGGCCGCCGCTTTGTTGCTTTGTGGACACAGGGTATCCCTCCTCTTGGCAACGTCCCACCGTCTCCGTCAGTTTGCGCGTTTGATTAATATCGAGCAATCACACAAAACCGTTCTGCCGGCGGCTGAGCTTAGCCACAAAGACGATCGATTGACGGACACTGACACTGCCCCCTCAACTTCTCGGTGTCTTCTGCCATAAATCCAAACAGCAAGCAGACGGTATACATAAACACAAACACCATCTCAGATCACAGAGGACACAACACACCGCCGCACACAATTCATCTCTGTCCGGTTGCATTTTAATTGCATCCCGTCAATATTGCTGCAGGTGAAAGATGCAGATGCAGCAGGGGCACACACCGATGCCGGTCGAATCGATTGCAACACACGTTTGTGTATACTGTTGTGTGTATGTGTTTGGTTGGTGATAATGATTAGCGTAGTAAAGCGAACCAAACGCGCCTTCCAGGCTGTGTAACCATCCCGCCCCGAAGGCACGTCTGCTGCAGATGGCAGTTATTTATCACTCGAGTCTCATCAATTAGTACCAGAGCAACTGAGGGAGGGTCGAGAGAGCGAAGAAATGCGTAATGCTTAAGCCAAAAGAAAAGATTGGATAACATAAAGCATGGACGGACGGACCGAGGGACGGATGAAACGGTTTCGAAACGATCTTATTCGATAAAAATCAACCTGAAAAAGTGAAACCTTGCGCTGTTGTTGTTGTTGTTGTGGGGCAAAAGGTGGAATTATTTAAATTATTAAATGCTGATAAATGTATAAGAGCTCACCGCGGTCGCCGGCGATGTACACAAACCCGTGAGGGCACGCCAGTTGAAGCTTTGCATAGCTTTCCATAAGCTGCAATTTTCGCCGTTTCATTTCGTGGTTACGTTTAGGTCTCGAGACCTGCTGTTGTTGTAGGTGGTACACGTTATAGTTATCATAGTTTGATGCATATAATTCGCATAATTTGTTTGGAGGTTGCGTGTGTGTCTAGCACAAGTGTGAGGCAAAATAATAATCATTTTTAATTTGTTACGTGATGTGGAGAAATATCAATTATTCGTATATATTTTTCAAAAACTTCGCTCAAACAAACATTTTCAATAGATGAATAATTCACAAAAATATATAGATGTTTGCAAAGAACATGTCCACTACCTTCCATCGAAAGTGCACACACATTCATCTTGAGAAAGCTATTTCCAACTGTACCAGGTGCGTTGCTCTAAATGCATCGTGTGCCTATAGAGATACAGCGGAAACACCACTAAATCGTTGCGTGATTAATTGCAGCTAGCAGCAACGAAACCAAAACCAACCCAACCGAAGCGTTCACACACATTTGCGCTTCACTCGATTTATCAAGACCGCTCTGCTTGCGAGGGAAGTGTCCGACCCATTGAACTATATTTTGCCTGCTAGCGGATCGTCGGTTTGCCTTCTCTTCCAAGCCTTCGGATGCATCGATGCGATCTGGTGGGAGATATCAGATTTGCTGTATGCAATTCTGTAAAGAAAACCCCCGCTTGGATTTATCACCTTTTATGAGCTTTTCGTCAACCGGTGTCGGCCCGGCGGGGTTGGGTTTTCCTTTTCAAAATCACTCACCCCAAAGTGACACGCCAAATAAATTCCTCCCCTTGCTGTTGCCCAATTCATCGTTTCACTTTTTAAATAATGAACGCATTTACAACCACTTGCACTTGATTGCAACGGTGTTAAAATGGTAACAATGCAACAACATCGATCGCCACACCAAAAAAAAAAATCGTCTTCACAGAGCCGTGGGAGGATCGCGACGACCTCGGCAGAGAGCGCCCGTTTTATGATAAACGATAAATTTAATTTCATAACCCTTCTCCCCGCACCATCACCATCATCTTCTCCCGAAACCCCAAAACTGGGTCGCTATCAGCGTCTTCGAGACTGTGTACGCGCGATTCAATCGCGATTCGGTCACTTCACAAGCACCGTGCGCTCCATCGTTACACTTCTATTGCTTCACACTGCGTCACACCGGCAGCGATCGGCGGGAAATGGGTGAACTGCTGCTGTGCGCACGAGCCCCTCTATTTACTTGGCTGTTGGTTTCTTCTATTTGTTTGCACCCCGTTGGATGGAGAGTGCCCCACGGGCATGCAACACACACGCTGGGAAAATTAAACGAGCAGCAGCAGCACCCTTCTGCTTCTTTGCCAATATCATTGTATTGCTAAACGGAGCTCCAATACGATTTGAGAAGAGCCACCAGGCAAGGCAAGGCTGTTGTTGCTGTCTGTTGGTTACTGTGTAAATGTTGTTTTGTTTTCCAATGCTTCTTTTGTTTTGTTTTTTCTTTTTGTGGTGGCCGGCTATCATTTTTAAAGCGCCACCGAATGCCACTGTTAAGGTCCGGCGCAGACCCACCACAGGAGGGTAGTTGTGTAGCCCTTGAGTGATTTAGCTTTAAGCGTGAAGCAATACGCGCGTGTGTGTCAGCACCGAGTGGCTAAAGGAGTGAATTGTGTAATGGGAAATATTTTATAACCACATCGTTGTCGCGCTTTTCAATTAGTTGGGAAATCATTAGTGTACGTTGAAGCAATTAGACAAAACATTGGCAAAAAGAATGTCACAAAACCATCATCCTTAAGTTCATTCACTGAGCCCTGCGGACACAAACAACAAACTCTGTTATGGCACCACATGATGCCACAGCGACACAAACAACTAACACATAAAAAATTACATCTCCAATAAAAAAAAACCCGCCTTTTTCTAACACACACACACACACTTTTCACCGGCTTTACTTTCACTTGCTATAAAAACCTGGTTCGATAAGATGACATTTAATAATTGCTACAACACTTGCAGCGCAGTTTCATTTTCCAAACCCCCTTCAATATGCATCAATGCATCGGGGAGGAGCGAAAATACACCTCCCAGCAGTAATTATTGAAACGCACATACGAATATGCTCGTAGCAAACGCTTCCGTAGAAATGATTAAGTAACACGCACAAATACACACACACACACACGCCTTATCCCTAATCCACTTCCGGGGGCACACCAATTGGACGTTCGATTCGAGATGCTTTTAAGCACCCGAGAGAAGGGTTCGCCGTCAGATCTCCTTTTGCTCATTTGCCCAATCACCGCCAGAGGGCAGCACTCTAGAAACATGGCCGATGGTTCGGAGCGAGATAGGCGAGCACACCTAAGCGCACCTATGCAGGACCGGACGTGATAGGCGTCTAATCTTGATCTTCTGTCGACAGCTTTTCCACCGGTGGAATGGTTCGCGTAACCTCAAACACTATGACGATGGCGAGCACACCAAAGCACACAAGAGATCATGGCATCCAAAAGTGCCCATCCTTTTTTGTCCCCATCCTCTTTATCGCGCCGTCACGATCGGCCGTAAATTGTTCGATCTAATTAGGCTCGGTTTGCGATAAAATGCGGTAAATTATTTATCAATTAGTTTTTTGCTTCTTTCTCTCCCATCGGCTTGCTGGCTGGCTATTTGCAGGCCCGTGAGGTGAGGTGAGAGTTACGCCTTCGAGATATGAACGTCCGAGAGAGCGCTTTCTTCCTTCCTGGGGGGCCGGCTGTGACAAAACGTGGTGCGCGTGGTGGCAGCATCATTTTTGCCCACCTTTCCATCGACCCAACCCTGGTAGCAAGTAATAATGCATCGGAAGTTGCTCCCTCCAGCCGACGAAGCGACAAAACCGGGAAGCTTGCCATTAACGCTAGTAGGATGTGTCTTGCGCGACCAGTGCATTGCTATTGCAGCAGGAAAGTGAAAACGGACCTAACCAATATCGCAAACCGGACACTCACACAGTGTGGTTAGCAAATTTTCACACATTGCAGTTATTCAAAGCTCCCCTCGGAGAAGCTTAAGCAACTCACTGTGTGTGTGTGTGTGTGTGTTTTGGTTGGGATATGTGCAAACACTTTCACCTGAGACGCTCTCCGGCAGGTTAAAAATCAAATAAGCATAAATTTCCTTTACGGCACCACCATCCATTCTTGTGCCGGAGCTGTGGGGTAAGAAGCAAGTAATTACTGACCTAGATACTAAAGAGAGTTACCGCCACTAAGAATGTCCTGGGCAAAACGGTTCCCTTGTGTCACAGGTTCAAAGCAGTAGACGAACTTTATCGTTCACGGTGTACCCAACGGTGCCATCTCCGATGCATCTTTGAGGATGATAACTTACAACACCGTCTGCTTCGCTTTACTTCATGCGCTTTGCTCCAATGAGTGACCTTAATTTACTTTCAGCTAGTTGGTAAAGTGCCTCTACACGAAGTGAACTCCCAACGACTAAGTATAGCGGAGTTCAACCAAGTTGAAGTTCAGGATTGCGGAAAAATTCTCGCCCTAGACTAGTAGTAAGAAGCTTTTGCAGCAAGACAAACCATCCTATCTACATGATATTGGAGCATGATTGACACTGGAGAATGACCGGAGCTTTAAGAGCGCATTGGTTCACGAACTACGACGTAAATTCTACATCCCTAACCCGACCCAACCGCACAGCATGGCGAGAAGCACATGACCTAAATAACGTTGAAATTTATTCAATCGCTTTCTTCGCTCCTTTCACTACACGTATATCTGCACAAAACATCTCTCTCTCCCTCCCATTTACCACCACCACCAGTATGCTAAAACGCAATAGACCCCTAGAAGACCTCCTCAGACATCATCATCATCAACTAAGCAGACGCAAAAACCCAACCCACCAATGTTCCATTACGTCTCCAAAATAAAAAAAAAACCTCAATCATAACCAAGCCGAAAAGGTCAGGTTCAACCAACTCCCCATTCATGAACATGATCTCCCAAGAGCACGGAGCGCACCCAGAGCAACAACCACCAACCAGTCCCGGCGTCTAATCACGGTGGCACAACAATGTACGAGATGTGTGTGGTGTCTGTGTGTCTGCTAGGGGTTTTGAAGGGTGCCGCGCGATGTGTTTTACGAGTGCATAAAAACGTGAGTCCATTTGGAATTTTCGCGTTTACGGACGACTGAATCACGTTTTATGGAATACCTCACACTCTCTCTCTCCCCCCTTGTTTTAGAATGGAAAAGATGGAGTTGTCATGATATCTGGTAACCTAATAAGCTCCGAAATGCAAACAAAAACGGTTGCCATCGACAAGTGACACGCTCGTTCGTCTGGTAACATTTACACAAATCTGTCTCTACTGTGTCGGTGTGTGTAAGAGCTTTATCAGCAATTTTAATGACCAAAATTTACCAAAAAAAACCTTCCGCTCTATCGAAACCATTCATCGCTTTCGCAAATATTCCATTCAACCCACTCATCGGGGGCGACATTTTCTTCATTCCTGACCTTGTCACGCATGATAGTAATAATCGGGCCCCGGCAAGCATCAAATAACCGACCGACCCAAGTTAATAGCATTGTTCTAGATTTTGCGCCTTTTCGCACATTCCCCAGAGGAGGACCCTTTCTTCGCGTGGTTTGCTTTTTCCTCATGACAATCATCATCATCATCATCATCATCATCATCATGAAAGCTCCTTTTTCCTTTTACATAGACAAGAGCAGGAATGTGTGGGTAGGCGATAGGAAAAACGGACATCCTTAACCTACTTTAACCACGCTCTACACCTTAGGCTAGGGGGAGGCGCATACACAGGGAGACGACGACGTCGTGTGGATGCGATTTCTGCAAGAATTTGTTTCATTTTGTGTCGCGTCGAAAGTATGAGTCACGGTCGAGACTTTCGCACACCACAAATCCCACACACCCATACACACACAGACGAGAAAGAGCCGGCTTTTGATACCGTTTTTGGGTTTGGGCGAATCCTCCCACGGTCGTACGATTCTTGATGGCAGAACCATAGCTACTACCCGGCGCATGGAGCATGGAAAGAAATAAGCCAAGGTGGCGCGCTCTGTTGAAGGTTGTTCTATCCAAGTTACTCTCAGGCACACCACACATACACAAGCACACACACAACAACGCCTATTCTGATTAGAAAAGTGTTCGTGTTTACTCCCACTTTTTGTTCAAGGATTGGCACTCTCCTGTTACGTAGTTGCGTGGGCTTTTAGATTCGGCACTCAGTTCCACCGAGCGCGCCCGTGACCCGTGTTTCGGTTCTCTGGTGCTGTAGCCCCAAAATTGGAAACCTGAAAATGGAATATCCTTTCCCCGCGTTGATGACTGTCAATTGAAACGCCCTCGAACGGCACACCGAGGCTGGAGTGATTGTTTTAGCAGTGTAAATACTGTTATTAATTAGACCTCATCGAGAAAGGTAGGGAGAGAGAGAGAGGAAGAGAGAGGGAACGCAGAACGTTTGCTTATTTTCGTGGGGATTACACCGCGCTAATTAGCGCCGTTTTGGGTAATACAAGAAATGTGATTTAGTGGCTCTTTAGCAGCGATTCGGGAGCACTCAAAGGGTATAGCGAGACTGTGTACAAAGCTATTAATTAGAGATGAAGAATGATTCTTGAAAGAAATTGGGTTAGGATCAGTCGTTTGAGTAGAATTATGAAGTATTCATTACTCACTGGCAGGTTAGGTAAGAATACCTTAGGTTCTAAACGTTAGAAAAAGGCACATTCAAGTATTCTAGGCTTCTTTCTTTTGATCATAAGTCACGATCAAATAGCAACTGCAAACTTTTCAAATCATATTTGCATCATTACAGCCAGCCAGCTTCAAGTACTCCCTCATGCACTTCACATATTCCACGTTTATTCCAAAAGGAAAAAGGGGTAACTCCCCCGACGTAAGCAGATTGTGCACATTATTGCTATTTTCACGAAATTGCACAACTCTACCGGGACGACCTTTCCGGTACGACGACACACAACGACCTAACTGCATTCTCAGGACCATTGAATGGCACTGGAACTTGCTGAGGCTGCATCATAAATAATATTGCCCCTTGTTCGTTCGTCTGCCAGCAGCAAGCTAACTGCCACGTTTCGCAAGAGTACAAAACAACTCTTCAACTATTCAACGTTCCCTATTTTTCCTTTTTGCCTCGTTTGCGTAACACACAATCATTGCAATCATGGCTCCAGCGAACTGCAACTACTTCCAATTATTTTTCCCTTGGTGGTAAACGGTGCATCATTAATTGAATCGATTCCTTCTTTTTCCACCTGGAATGGAAAGTACTGCTGTGCTGCAACGGGAAGGAAATTTTATTTATAACACTCAAACCTACCCAGGGGGAGGAAAAACTAAAAGAACTTCGGTGGAACAAAACGCAACGCGATAGGAATGGTCGCAGCAAAGCAAACAAAACCTTCGAGAACTTCTCGCTTGGTGCGCTGCATCCATCCCTCGCGCTGTGGGATGTAATCAGTGAATGAAAAATGAGTCTGCGACAAAACTTCCACAACGTCATTTGCTGCAGAGTACGATGGGATGAGGGGGATAGAAACACAGAAGCTCCCAAACCCAAACCAATCCCAGAACGACCTGCTCTACTGGATGCTGCAGGAGAAAACTGTGGCTGAGTGTGTGTGTGAGTGCTAGCGGAAGGATACCGTCTGGGAGAGTACCGTCTCGACGTCTAGCAACACACCCGTTTCCCGGGACAGACGAGCAAATGGGGTCAGGACACGCGGGAGGGCTTTTTATCCCATCCCAACAGCCCCTCGGAGAAAAGGAGTACGTTATGTCTGGAATGGAGAAACATCAGCAGTCACTTGGGTTAGGAAATGTGAACCGGAACTCCAGCAAGGGGTAGTAGCAAGGGATGTACGTGGGAGACGTGTCGCACGGAAGAAATGTGTGTGTGGCTGCAACCTAAATAAGTGTGAAACGCTCCAAACACTGGAAAAAGCTGCTTTTCCTATCTCGCCCCCAAGAAGTCGTTGCGAAGAACACACTAACGAGATATCCATTGCGGTTGGTCGGGACCATCCGCCCAAGCTATTTGTGCTCCAACGGATATCGGGACAGACAGCGAACAGATAACGTGTACAACACGCGAGAAGCTTTAATTAAGTGTCTTTATAAAAGAGGATTAAGTTTTTTGGGGCACAACGAACGATACTGAATTCCAATGGCTTCGGCCAGGGGATTAAAGACGGGTACACGCGTACTTTTGAACTGATGAGAACCTTCTTCCTCACATACCCCAAACCCAACACCCCAATGTCCATTACACATTGCCTCTCCTCAGGACAAAAACCCAGGCTATTCTTCAGCATACCGAAAAACCGCAATGCTTGCAAAAATAAACTCAAACATACTGGCGTGTGGTGCCGCCGCTAACCTTTGGATGCTCCAAATTTCACGGCGTGACTTGGCGTCAGTCCTCTCCAAGGAGTCCTCCAAACTTTTGCGAAACCGTTCTTTGTGCTCCACTTTGTTCTGTCTGGGACGACGATGACACTGGCGATGATAATATGTCTGGACGCTTCTATGCTGCCACCCCACCGATGAATCGAAAAGTGAAACAATCTAGACAACGGTTTGGAGAACCATTGGAATGGAATTGTTTTTTTTTCCTTCTCTGTCTGTGTGTCAGTGTGTACTCAGCTGTGAAACAAGCTTCTGACACGTTGTCTGATGAGTTCTGCACAGGGGCAAAATTGATGCTGCCATCGGTGAAGACGTGCCACAATCCGACCCAGCGTAGGATAGGTCCTGAGTGTGCTCTTTCGTACGTACGCTTGTGACTGTCCCAAATTGCTTAGCACGGTGTGCAGATGGTGTGCTACCTTCTCGTGGCAGGGAACGTGAGCACGTGCGGCACAGACAGCGACGTGTTCAAAAGTTTTTAAAAGAACAAAGTAATACATAATTTAACACGTCTGAGCCAGATATTGTGTCTGGTGCGTTCCAAGAAAAAAGGGAAGAACACTCTTTCTATTATTAATACTAATACCTGTCACTGCACTGCTTAGAAATTGGGAACCATTGTGTAGTTTGCTCTAAAAAGCTGTTTCCAAGCTGCTTCAACTCAAATCTTTATTATGCTACGGCTTAAACCAGACCAACTCCCCCTCCTCCCAGGACCTGCTAGAGATAGTCACGAAGACAATTCTTCTTCTTCCTATGCCACCATCCGGCTCGCCGCACCATATTCGGTAACGTCTGCACGAAAACAATGCTCGTTTGTAAATCTCCTCCAGCTTTTTTGCTGCATCTTGTCTCCCTCCTCTCTCCATAAACCAGCACCTCGCACAAAACAGGATTCACGACGCATAAACGGACCCGGGGCCAACCAAAACCGGGCCTAGAGGTCACACACGCGGAAGACCTTGTGCGCAAAATTTGCACCACCGTGCGCAGCAAAATGCATTCACCTTTACGTTTTCGCGAGGGACGGCGCGGTGAACCAACCCAAAGACCCAAGCAGAGCAGTAGGATGATTGGGGAGACATGGGGAGACGACACCATCCACAACCCTGCCCACGAGATACGATCGAGAATTGGTCCAAATGCTGGTTGGCTTGTGGTGCAGGAAAACAAAACAAAAACTGGCTCCAACAGGTGGTAGTAGAGGAGATCCCGGTGAGGGTTTTGGGTGAGGGTGGAGGAAGGGATTTGCTGTCCAAAATTGGTAAAAATCTTTGCTTTCCTTGAACTGGCCGCGTGCACGAGCGCACCATCATCATCACCCAAGAGGATGCAACGCCACGACAACAACAACACCAGCGAAAAAGAGAGCGGCGGCATATGTCAATTCTTGGTGGACACCTTTTGCCACAGCCAAAGGCTAGACCTTGCAGTGCGTCGTCTCGTCCTTCGATCGGGTTGATCGATTTCCTGCCCCCCCTTGTTGTCGAGGTGGCGTGGATCTTCCACCGGATTGTGCACGCACGAAACATGACAGGAACGTCACTTTGTTGCAAATGTTGCGGAATAGACGACGAACCTGACTGCACCGGAAGAACCGGGACGCGACCTTTTCCCCACTGCGAACCATATTCGGTTTCGGCCAAACCAGACCCGCGGCTCTGTTGGAGCCTGGGTGGGTGGGTGTTTGTAGGTGCGAGGTGGAATAAATTAAAGAAGTTACGACGCGCACCGGTCCTTAGAGCAAGTGAGCATTGGCAATGGTTTCGGATTTCGATCGTAAAACAGGGACCAACAGGCAAGCCGACAAACTGGACGGGGAAGAAAACTTCTCCCGGCCAGAAGACGCAGGTTGAATCCGTGCGCACTATAAATATACTCGCCAGTCGCTTTTGTTTTATTGCGCCAGCCGACATGTCCTTAAAAGGATTGTGTGGTGTGGCCTCCCCGGCACGTTGGAAGACCACGCATGGGACCCCCTTGTACGAGAGGAAGAAGCACCTACAAGCAATGTATATTAACTGATAGGTCTGGTGGTTCCCTCCTTTCTTGTGTCCCAGACAACGCCAGCGTATCGTGTGCGCACAGGATGAAAAGTCACGATACGATGTCATTTTTGCTGGCTGGCGGTTCACCTGACAACCTGCCCAGACCAGGCTGCCAGGCACTGTGGTGCGCGCGTGTACCCACACACAAACACACACACACATACAATGTTTTATTTACTTTGCTTCCCTTGCATGATTGATTGGTATGTTTATTTCGAACTCTGGTGACTAACGACGCCTAAAGCGTCATAAAAGCTGCCATTCGATCTGGTTGGTACGTAGTACACATACATAAAATCAAATCCGAATTGGAAGGGAAGTACACACCGTGAAAGATAGGGATTGTTTATGTTTATCGAATCAAAAGCAGACATTTTACTTTCGTTCGTTCGATTTTATAGAATTAAATGGATCGCAGTTGAAAGATACAGTACACTAATGCATACAGCGCCATCTGCTGTGAAAAAAGTAGGGCTTTTTAGAGCCTTCGATCAATTGAAGAGAAGTTTTGTTGAAAATTAGATAACTTTCAGATTCTGATTGAAGAATAACACAATTTTCGGCAAGCAATGTGTCCAATTTCGCCAAAACAGTATCTTCCAGCATTCCTCGCCAATCTCCCAACACTCCAATGGAATGTTACACTATCACCACAAGGTATGTGTTACAGCCCTATCACAATGCTATTACTGTGCACAACTTATCTGCTTTAATTCCAAGCCCCCCATCCCACTATCACCCAATCTACTGATAAGAGGGATGTGGCATGTCCATTCCCCGCGGGGAATACAACAACCAAAGAATAGCAGTAGTAATGACGACTTTCGACCACCACACAACACAACAACCACTGTGGTGGTGGGGTGTGTGTGTGTTTTTTCGTGGTGACTAATTTTCGTATGATTGGGCGTGTTTTACACACATCCTACACACGCTGCTGTGGGGTGCAGATAGAAAGTGGGTGCATTTTCAACTGTCCGGTGGTTTGCAACAAACACACTTTAAAAGCTGGAGGGCGGCTTCTGGGGACCCAGCCCAGGGTGCAGGCCAAAAAAGCGGTTTTGTTCGCGTTTTTTTCCTTGTCAAATGGTGGTCATTTACAAACTCTGGTACAAACCGCAGGGGTGGAGTTGGAGAGTGGCGGGTGAAGATCACTATTACAACGATCATCGTGCGTAACGGGTCACTACTACTGTTTGATAGTGTGGCCGGTTTCCCCCGAGCAGCGGTGTACAGGTTGTTGTTCTGTGTGGTGTGTTCTTTACACTCCATCCCACACCATGCTGTGTGGTCACGGCGGGGGAAAGATTTATGATGTAGCTTATTTTTTTAAACATGCTCTCGGAACACACACACACACACATACACACATAAACGGACGTAATCTAGTGCGAAAGGTATTTGACCGAAAATTAATTTACTTCTTCTGCTGGTGGGCAATGCGCAGGTGGTTCAAACTGCGGCAAATAATGTTCCAGCTGCTGCTACCGGAGTCCCGAGTATATCAGCAAAGTGTAACAAGTGAAAACCCCTCCGGAAGTTGGGATGAAAACAATGTACACACTACTGGTTGCAACCTGTGCAACGGGGTTATTACGGGGATGCTTATTCGGCTAAAAATTTTTTCTTCCACAAAACCATAAAGAACCTCGAGGTGCTTATTACAGGAAGAACGGGTTTTTTATCTACGGCCAAACGGATGTAGAACAGAAGAGAGTGGCTAAAGAATTTTTTTCGCTGTTTTGCTCTACGTCCAAACCAAAATAACGTTCATTGCTTTCCGCCATATCAGAACAGTTTGCTGAAGTTGGCAACATTTAAACCGGGACTGGAATGATTTCACTATTGCTTTTAGCCTTCTCATTGAAGATTAGCGCAGAAACCACTTTCTTCTTCACATTGCTCTGTGCCTTCACTCCACATCACACGCACCACACACTCAGTATCAACACACACAGCACATACGGTCCGTAATCTCGTTCGCCAACTGTTTCGAAAATGGTTTCGATCTGATAGCACCGCTTCGACGCTTTGCCCCACACCACAGCGCTGTGTGGATTTGAATCGATATCGCGCGATCGATAACTTAAACGAGATGAAGTATGAACGAATCGATTACATCGCGCAATTCGAGACACGGTTAAGTAATCGAGACTCGCTTGCTCGCTTGGTTCGTGAACATTTTGACCGTTTGGGGTACGATAATTGTAACTTCCAGAGGTGCACATTTGCGATGCGATTAAAACAGTTTGGAAATTGGATCAGAGGTCGTCGATAAATGAAGCTGCGTGGATTATATAAGGAGGTTTGCGTAAGCTCAGGTGCTGAAGAAGCTTTACCTGAGCTGAGGGAGATGTTTTAGAAACGGAGACATTTATTTAAATTTACTCATATCTAAGAAATAACTGTGATCTTTAGTATCAGTCTTTTTGGTCCTTCGAGCCGGATTTTTCTAAAAAACAAACTAAAATTAACATTCAATCACAACAAACGCTTGCAAAATGGCAATTGCTGCACTGCTCAACACCTATCCCCCTACTTCCAAACTTGTTTTTAAGTGCAATTATTGAATGATCGATCGCAAACAAACCTCATCGTGTGTCATGTATCCCAACAGCACTAATATGACAGTACCCATAACTCATCCGCTAATCGGCAAAACAGATCAACTTACAACAGCACTACACACTCATCACTCTTGTTTGTGGTCGCGAGAAAATAAAATGAACGAAACACCTCTTAAGACACACCTCACCCAAAACTGCCTGTCCAAACACGTGTGAAATAAGATGATCTCACCAAAGAAAGAGAGAGAGAAACAGATCACCGCGCGCATAGTAAGAGCAAAAGTTAATCCTCCATGCGCACCACGCTCCGATTACACTACACCCTGAACTGCCGTTTTGGAATCAGCCCAGCTCCGGGCACCGTCAAATGACCCTGGTACTGGTTAGCCGGAGCCGAGCGGGCCCAACACACGCACTGTCCCAAACCGTCACGCCATCAGAGGTGTGCGATGTGGCGGCTTCCTTTTTGCAATCTTTGATCGCTTCGTTTCGCACATTTTATGATTAATTCTCTCGCGCCAGCCACACACACACTTTTGTACGAATTAGTTTGCACCGAGTCTATTTTGCACACCTCCCTGG
Organism: Anopheles gambiae; assembly: GCF_943734735.2. NCBI lineage: Eukaryota > Metazoa > Arthropoda > Insecta > Diptera > Culicidae > Anopheles > Anopheles gambiae. The sequence goes on from NC_064601.1 coordinate 112,929,510, forward strand.
CTTCTATCTACCTTGCCTCTCTACACCATCTCATCGCTCTATGGCTTTACAACTCTCGCTTTCGGTGACCTCCAAGCGGTTCCGAATGTTTTTATTTTTCTCCTTTCACAAAGAAGGCCCACTGAAAAACCGTTTTTTTTCATTTGCCTGTGGGTGGCGGCAATGTTCCTTTCGGCGGTCCCTCCCGGCGGGTGGTTTTGGTTGGCCACCTGGTCGTTCGTGGGCGTGTTTTACATTCCCGTCCCCAGGCGTTCGTCAATGACGCGCGCCGAAAAAAGGCAAAAAACTAAAAAGATCCAAAAGCTAGGCCGCCACTAAACGGCCAGAGGAACGATTGAAGAAGGAATAAAAAACACCGCACTGACAACGGCACACACAAATCTCAGATTGCAGAATGACAACGTAAAGAGGGGAAAGGGAATACAGTAACCAGAAATTAATGATCTGGGCCCCCTCACTAAGCGCACGTTGTCGAATAGAAGAAAAAACACAAGACGAGTGTGAAATAATTACTACCAAAAACTACCCCCTCAAAACCCAGTAGCTCGAGCCGGATTATGGGGGCGCCGTTTCTTCCCTTTCGCAAAGTTTTTTTGGGGGCTGGGAAAGAAAGGTAAACTATAGCTCGTCGCGCATGGCTCATCAAATGGACCGTGAAGGATGGCCATGGGTTAGCAAATCGGAGAAGCACGGAGGTCAACCCGCCCAGTAGCGTACCGTGCTACTGGGTGGTATGGTACAGGATGGATGGTTTTTGCAGTCCCGCACGTATTGAGCGCTTCGATCTGTCAAAGAGCTATAAGTTATAACATTGGTATTTGTTACTCATGGGGAAGGCGCACCGTTTAACCGCGGAAGAGTAACAAATCAACCGTGTCCTAGCGACGCGTTCAATACTTCGTTTTGCTATTTATTTCCATCCTGGGTTGCGCGACATTCGCCACCCACCCCACAAAAAGCCTCCAACAAAACCGGTGCACGAGAAAGCATTTTTTGGAGGTTTTGGAATTATTTATACCACGCTTCTTCTCTGTTGCCCTCCGACCAAAGCGCAGCTTGAAGAGCTCTACGCTCTTTTTCTCTGTTTGTTATACATTATTGCACACCCCAACCTTCCTTTCACATACCCGCCCCCCCGGTCGGGATCGGATTACAACCGATCGGATTTGGAGAGAGAAATAATCGCCGATCGTAAAACGCAAATCAAACGGCACACAAACAGCCGGAAGCTCGCGCCAACCCATCCAGCGGCTCCTCTCCACGTGTGCGCACACACACACACACACCGAAAGGAAGCACACTTCCGAAACGGCACGAAAGGAGTGAAGGTGCAAGGTGGGCGCACCGCAAGGTGAGCGATAAATTCTTAATTACCACTTCAAAAACGCAAGTGCCGGCCGATTGTCGTTGCTTATTGTTCGCCCGCTGCTTCGCGGCCCAGACTATTATTGTCACGCAATCGCGACCCCTTATTGCGACTGGGACGTGCTGCCGCCCCGATGACGCGACTGGGCTTGACTTTGGGTTTTGAGTGTGTCAACAGCTTTGCTTCGCTGTTTAAAGGGTGCTTTTTCGATTGGAAAAAGGTATCAAACATATCGAAATGGTCGTTTTTAGCGGCTTACCGGTAGATTCAATCGCGTGGCTGTAGAGCAAACAATAGTGGCATACCTTTTCACCTTCGAGACGCCCCACCTAGTGGCGTGTTATCGATTTTAACACCTCATCGATGCTCTATGCAACGGAGATCCTTACGATCATACCTTTCTAACTAGCAACGGCCAACGCCATCGATACACAGGAGTGGGCGAACATAATAATTAAGTTTTAAAAATAGCTCCCAACGTATCCCCGTTTCGATTGCCGCTCAACCAGTGCACAGTGGGCAACGGCCATACAAACGCCGGGATGAAAATCAATTCCTCGTGCTATTGCAGTTATTCGTCATTTAATACAATTGTTCTTACTATACAGGGTAGTCCTACACTAAAATCGTCAAGACAGCGAATAAAACTTAATAATTATCGCTCACAACATTGCATTATTGCGTATCAGTTAACAGCATCAACAGTAAGTGTTAGGAATTAAAACGAAGGTGGAATAAGTTTCTGACTGAACATGAATTTTTAAAGTATTACGCACTAAAAAAGTTGTGTTTTTATGGTTTGTTTGGAAAAGAGCTGATTCCTATCTTACGACCTTTTTTAAACTGTTTTTCCTCTCTTCAGTTTTGTTTTTTGCCTGTTTGTTGCAAATGCCCGTTTATGACAGGTAGTTGGATACTGGTGGTGTATGGCTCATACAACAACACGTCAAAATCGCTCGCGCTATTTTCAAGAAAATTTTTAATAATTTTCGGGGTCGCAGATGGTCGCAACTAATTTTAACGACAAAATGTAGGAAAAATGTTGATCTTTCTTATAATATACAACTCACAAGTGAAATCGAGTCGAATCATAAAAAAAATCACTCTCCAAAATGAAAATATACAAAAATCCAGCAGGGATGTTTGGTTTTCAATCATTTATGAACTTTAAAAACAAGTTTTTGTAAAATATTCAGACATACCATCAAAGTTTGACAAAAAACCTTTCCAACGACACATTGATTATCAAAATCTAAGCATCATATACTAAAATATGATGGATTATGTTTGGTCAAAAAATAGCTCCAATTTGGGGCAAAAAATACAAAGTTTACACTTTAATGGCCTATATCTCAGTAAGTTTAAGATAAAAACGTGAAATATTTTGGTTTCAACTAAGTTTAAGTATCTTTTTTAAGAAAATGATTATGGTGTTAACCTGTGATGTAGTTGGTTTTTCGATTTTTATACAGGCGTTTGCCCAATGTGCAGTGGCAGTACAACCAGTCGAGCCGTCGTTCGTTCGTTCAATTCCCGTCCCAATCATCCGCAGCGTCAGTGTGACGCGTAATTGGTATCACCTTTCACGGGACGCAGCAGCAGCAGCCCGACTACCAAACCAGGATAGACGTCATCCTTTTGCGAGCCGTTTTCCGACTTGCCGAAGGACACCATCGCACAAGGACATTCTTCGAACACACGTTATACCGTGGCAAGGAAAGGAATGTGTAGATTGAAGCCCAAAATAGCTGCTGGTGCCAGACGGCTGTGTGACAGCCGCCCGGCACCATGGCTTCCGGATGACAGCCTTCTGCTGTCCATCCTGTTCGCGTGCCGACGTTAGTGTTGGCTCATAGGACAGACGTTAGTGTTGGCTCGGGAAAGTCGTCGGCACCGCCCGGCGGCATTTAAATCGGTACTTTTTACAGCCAAGCTGGTACAAAGTTCAACGTCGGAAGGTCAGCCCGTCGTTTGGAAAAAGCTTTGAAGTGTTTCAACAAGTATCGGGAGGCACGTGACAAGGTAGGGTCGTCTGACCGAAGTTCTCACACTGTGTGTGCGGCCCCGCCAACGCAGAAGAAGAAGTGCATAATCAATCTACAAAACAAAATAATGCATAAATTAGTTCGACACTTCATTAATATCTGCGCGTTCGAGGCGCGTTGCTGCGTGCAAGCCACCGTGTGACGACGCCTTCTTTTTTACGCCTTCCACGAATTATGTCAACCTCATTACGGAATGATAGAGGTGTTGATTGGCAATTATATTCCTGCCCACCTGGCGTCAGGTGTACCGCCGCCGCTCATCCCTGCAGGATCCTTTCCACTAATTAAGGATCGACACCGGCACTGGCATAACCGAATAAATGATGATGTGCTGCCACTGCTGCAGCTTACATGAAGATACCGTACCGTACTACCTCAAGAGGCTGCTGTGCCTGTTGTTCCTGGGCGTCCTTCACCCTCTCAAGTGGCCACTCTCAAGACGGTGTGACAATAAATTTCTCCCAGCCAGCTAATACCTGCCCCTGCTGCTGAACAACACTCTCGGTGGCGCTCTCGGCGGTGTGATGCTTACCTGCAATCAAAGGGGAAAAAGAGGAAAAACGAGGTTGGGGTTAGAGATGTACGAAGCACTAGGAAGGTCAGTGTGTAACAACGGTGGTGTTGTAGCCTGCAAGTGATTAAATATGAACATGCACAAGAAAGAGGGGGGGGGGGGGGGGAGAGTATGGCACAATGTGGGTCAAAATTGTGAGCGACAGCTACGACAACTGCACTTGGGTGTGTGAGGGGCACACGGACACCGTTGCACTCCGTTGATAATTCAGCACGTCACATGAGCGCGCCAGAAGGGTTTGGTTCCTGTGACACATCGTGGAAACATAAATTGTCACTTGTGTTGTTCTCGTGTCATGACATCGAGTGTCACGCTGCGAGTTGTCCACTTTCCAGAGGGAAAAAAAACACGACAGGATGAGCTGTGGACTCGGTGGACCAAGTTCGCCAAAGGGGCGTTAAACTGTCACAAACACTGACACCGTTATGGGTTGATATACACTCGAACAGATATCTAAATAGACTACACAAACACACTGGCAAGAACGAGTTGGGGACAATGAGCATTATGTTGGATTGTCCAGCTTTGTTACTAATTCCTCTAATGTTCGACTCTCTCACGTCCCTTACACTCCGAGTAATGAACTTAGAATAAAACACGAATTAAGATAACTTTCTCCCGCTTAAAACTAGTGATCGTTTCGCTAGAACCACCGCAAAGAGCGCGCCGGAAGTGATTAAGCCATTATTCTAATTCCTCCCCCTCCTTTCGCTCTTCCCATGGACAGACACGGGTGTCGATTTTCCAGACCATGACTATCCCATCCACACTTTTGCATCTAATTAGCTAACGAGCTTCAGCGGAGAATACAGGTCTGGATGGGGGAAAGTTTTCCAAACACTGTCCATCCGCCCCTAAAATCGCGCCACTTTCAGCACAAACATCCGGCGGAAAAGCGCGCACAAACACCACACCGCTTTGTCGTCACATATCGCTTGAAAAGACATTAAAAAGTTAGTTTAGTTGCGTTCAATTCCACCTGCAAATGCATGGCACCCGGCCCGCCTCAAAGCCTCGCGCAATGGTGTGCAGCGGGGAATCGTGTGGCGTCATTTACTGACAAGCGCGAAAACTCCGAGACTCAATGACGGCCAGCACGATAAAGTTTAGCATGCCAGCGTCCATTATCCAAATGATATATCCTTGGGATACCCTGCCAACAGACGTAGGGACGGGTTTACTGGAAGAGCCTCTCATTGCACCGTGCTCGGTTTGGTTACGGTTCCTGTGACTCGGAACAGTTCTCTCGTGCTCCTGATCCTCTTGAATTTCTGCTGAAAAGGGCAGACAAATATCGTCATAATTCTCTTAGCGTACCGATGAAACGATTAGCCATCACGTGGCATCCTATGAGACCAAGGTCCTGCTACTTCCTATCAAAGGAAAAGCTGATGAGGATTGTATTACAAACGAGTTCCTAGCATGAAGCTGCTTGACGACGGTTTACCAGGAAAAGGAGCACGTGTCGTGGCTTTCGGTAGGATCTAATTTTCTTGTTGAGTGAATGAACTCATAGAATTGCGTTATTATTAGGAATGCCATCGTGTCCTATGGCTTCCCAAGGAGCCAATTCCGATTTAGATTCCAATGTGTGGTAGCGAACTTTCTCTTCCGGAATTTTTTTTTCTTTTTCATACTAAATATTCTTCTTCCTGTTGGTTTAGGCAAAATGGCAACCCAACCGTAAATCAGAATCAATCAACCCCAAAACCTTTCAAAGATTACACTTTTTAATCTCCCAAAGTGTAGCGCTTCTAAGTGGGTGCTTCAAGCAAGGCCCTACTGCTAGACGCTCTAATAAATATTCCGCGTGCGATACATACTTTTAAAAAACTCCCATTCCATCAAAACATCCGGGCCCGTTCATACACACACGGAGCGGAAAATCGTTCAATAATTCATCAACGAGACACCGATGGGTTCGGTTGATCGAACACGACGCGTCGCTCGCATTCTCCGGTGCGTACTAACGGCGCAAAACCCGCAAAACTATGGGGAGCCATGCTATTGGTGCCTAATACTCCTTTTCGGTGCTGTCGCTAATGGAGCAGACCTTTCAGACCTGATTACACAGCTAATGAAATATGTCCTTTGCCATCCCGATTAGCACCGAATTAGTTAGAGCACTCTGCGCTCACATACGCCTGGTAATTATTAACATACATCCACCACACATCAAAGGGCACAACACAAAGAGAGCGCACATCTCATCAAGCAAATCATATTTCAATGCTGCAGTGCTGCAATGAACAGCATCTCTCGCGTAGTCTTCATGGTTTATTCCCTGCCTTTTTGCGCTCCCGGTGTTATGGACACCGGGTGTATCATCAGCATGAAGGTGTTATGCTGCGGGATAATGCTACGGGAGAGTTAACGATGTGCAAACTTTCTTCTGCTTCACGATGAAGATCCTCCGACTTGTGGGGTTTGAATACGTTTGGCAGAAAAAACACACTCACACAGCGGTATAAAGCATCCAGAAATGGAAAGTCGTTTGGGCAGAGTGCGTCACAGGGAAAAAGTAACGCTTCAAGCAACCGACACACCAAGCGAGCTTCTGTGTGCCATTGGAGGCGGAGGAAAAAACTGGTAGAAGGCAGCTAACTTCCGTGTCATTGAGTTGATCGTTTTGTGTTATTTCTTTCTGCAAACCCTCTCCCCCGAGGTGCCAATCTCGTCCCAATGGTCCAAAGACAGATCGGTGACGCTTTCTGCAAAAACAAAAACCATTCCTCCTTCTCCTTGGTTGGACAGGTGACGGCTGCCGCCGGCCGCCGTCTCTGAAGGAGATTAAAAACATCCCCCCTTTCCATCTTCAAAAAACACTCACTTGGAGCCGGTTTTTGTCTTATATGCATATGTGATGAGAAGGCTCTCGTGTGTCTCTCTTTCGTTTGCACAGACTCTTTCTTTGGATTTGGAGGAACACACCACAGCTAGGGGCAATTTCTCCACCGGTGTCACTTCAAGCGAGGGAAATTAGCCACAAAATGAGTAGACGAAGCCTGCACTGCCCATTGAGCGGCCTCTTTTTGCCAGTCGACAAAGTAACGGAGGGGTCTTTGCATTCCCCTGCAGACCCGGAGCAGTTTTTTAGATGATGGTGATTGATTTCGATATTCACAGGCAATGACGGGCAGCATTCCGAAAGCATCGCTTTCGAACAAGTGCTGTTATCCGTCAGGTTTAGCGAAAGAAGACAAGATCGCTTTACACAGCATCATAAAATTGCCACAAAGCATCTCCGACCGGGAGGAGGACGACGTCATTATATGGGGAAAAGGCCCAATTGACAGTCCGTCGTGGCTTGCGTCCTTGGCTGGAGGTTGGGGTTGGGATCAGTTTATTGCATTCCATTCCCAAACCCGCTATTCCGCTATCTATTCTGAGGAATGCGAAGCATTTGTATGCTCCCAGAGCAGCGCTCTTTTATGCTCTGTCGCGACAGAAAACCGGGAGTGCATGTTGAATGAATTGGCTTAATAACGGAAACTTATGAAGTAAATTCCACCACAAAAAAGTGGACATTTTTTTGCCATGACATGCAACACACATAAAGAGTTTTATCAACATCAAGCTAAATACAGCATTTCCTGATAAAAAGCCACATCAATTAGTTACTTCTAATCAACGGGTTCATCTTGCAGTCAGCGGTGGTACACTACACCATCGTCACGCAAACCAATTCCCCAAGATCATTAGGACCTAAAGAACTACTTCCCAAAGTCTATCTCATGACTTCCATATCGAGTTGAGGAAACGTTCGCTCGAAGGATGGAAATGTCCGCTGGGAGCTTGTTTTTCTTTTCATGCCTCCTATACAATCAACCACTTGTCGGTCAGTCAGCTGTCACGTATCTCATTACTACTTCTGGTCGCAATTTCTGCCCAAAAAGGGCCCAAAGGTCTCGCATCTTTTCCACATCAGCAAATAGAGACACGTACGCGCCCAGGACTGCTATCATTAATGATAAAAAATATATATATAATTCCACTTCAGCCAAGAGCTTCTCGTCTTATTCCAGAATGATCCAACTCCTACGAACAGTCGGAACAATCGCCCAAAGATCGAAGCATTGACATTGAACAACACACGCTTCGATTCGAGCTGTGCGTTACGGTCTATTGGGTTTTGCATTACAATTCTTGCTTGGAATTGCCCCTTACTATTCCCCTTTCAAATGACAAATACACACACACGCACAAACGGTTGGTCAAGGTTGATGGTGGACACTTGTAAGAAGCCCTTGGTGTCTATGCGCGGTAGCGTTAGCAGTGGACAGTATCATACAAAAAAATGCCACTCGGAACACTATTGGATTCGTATTGTATTACACTCCACACACGAAAAGGTTAAAACAATCGATACGTAACGTGTTTTTTTTCGTCGTCTATAAAGCTGACCAGGTTTAAAACATAAAATCTGCAACGATGGCACTTCTTTTCCCCCCACCCAGTGCCGTTCGCAATAAATGATTTTGCATACATGACCTGCTGCGTGCGCCTTTCGGGGGAAAAATCAATTTTAATTTCCATCCAGGGCAGCTTTCGTGCTACATTATTCAAACAAATGGTTCGAGATTAATTTGCTGAGCCAGCATAAATGGCTCCGAAAATAAAACAACAAGCACCACACAACCACTGGCCTCGGGAGGATACACCAAATCGATATGGTACGTGCATGCGTCAACCTCGTTTTTTTTTAAATAACAGAAGAGCATTCGTGGGTGAAAATGGGTGAGCATACAACCCTCTCCTCTCTCTCAGCACTCTGCAGTCAGCCACTCTGCGCAGCGGAAGGCTAAAAGGTCAGCATTAATGAGCTGCCGATGATGCCCTTCCGGTCGGTAGTTGGTGAATGATTCATTCAGTACCGAAATGCACACAGGACAGCCAACAGTCGAACCGAAATGAAAAGCGCAAACCATTGCAGCAGAAAAGGTAATAATGCAAACGGACCAACACAACCACGGACCGATTAAATGCACTTTTCACGAACGATTTATCAAACATGTCAATGATGATGATGCAATGTTTCCACAGGGCGACTTTCTTTTTTCTTCCATTTTTACCCCCTTCTTTTTACCAATCATCACAACGGGGGCCCTTTTCCAGTTGTATGTGTGTGTGTGTGTCGCACGGCACCTGTCTCCCCATGGCGCTCTTACTTAATCACCAGGAAGAGAGCGACCAGGCACAAGCAAGTTGGCGAAGGAAGACGACACACCGCGGTCTTTTTACAAGCGACACTTTATCGCATCGAGCAGGCGTCGAGAGAGCATGGGCATGAGGAATCTGGCGCTTTTCTGTTTACACGTTTACAGCATTCACAGCAATCTAATGCGGATCAGGTTTGCGGTGTGATCTGGTTCGACGGAGAGAGGACACAAATCATTGGGGCCGGGTTCGTCGCTTGCGCGCTTGCTTGCTTCTTCGCTAACCAATCAAGCAGCGAGTGATGTGACGGACACGGATGAATGCACTTTTATGTCCGCTAGCCGAGATGCAATCCAAAGACGAACCGGTCACAACGGAGCTGTTGATTATGATGATGGGAGATGATTTAATTTGCAGTACAGTGTGCACTTCCTCGTCGAGCGCAAATCGAGAGAGCGGGGTCGCGTGCGCGTGTGTCTTGATTAATGTCGATCGTCACACTCGCGGGCAAGACGAGATTTGATTCAGCGCTTTGTTCGTACTTTCTATTTAATGTATGCTGGAGGAGCATAATTGTGACAGATTGGCACAGATATTAGATCGCCATATTTCGTCCGTTACGTAAATACGAATGCAAGCACCTATAAACGCCTGCAGGTTATGCAATCCGCGCAGCTTCTTTCGCTTAACAGATTCTTTAGTGACTTGCATGAGGGTGTTTTTGGAGATGAACGCCGCATCACGATGTCATGAGTCATTGTACCATTAATATCTGTACCTGTCTGCATACACCAATTCTCCATTTGTATTGCGAAATACCAGAGGACAACAACTAACACCGCTCATACCATCTGACGCAGGTTGCAAAATGTTGCGCTGTAACCGTGCAGGCAAAACCCACAAACTCCATTAAGGCTTCGTCGGGGCCTGGGTCGTTCCGTACCTACATATTCTCAGCTTGTGCCACGGTGCCTTCGCCTTCTGCAATTCTATCCCAGTGCGCGCGCGGCAGGTCGTTGCCGCTAGTGCCGAACCACGCAAAAATAAAACCAGCACACGGTGCGCGAAAATGCGAAACCAAAAAGAACACACAGAACCCACAACAGTACCTAGCCGGGGTGTTCCTACTAACGTTTTGCGGTGGTGTGTGCGCACTCACGGTTAAGAACGATAGAATGCAACGATACGCGTGGCCGTTCCACTCGCCCAAACACAAACACAGCACAGGCAAAGAGAGATCGAAGAAGCAACCACGGCAAATTTGCTCAAAACTGGTTAAGCCTGACTGGTGTGTGGGGGGGGGGGGGGGGGTGAATGGTTTCTTTTCCATCTGCCAGTTTGCCGCTATTAGACCCGCGCGCGCTTGCTCGTCTGCCTGAAGGAAGAAGGAAGTGAAGTCTTAGCCTCCTCCGAGCCTCCTCTTCTAGACAGGTTCTACCTTTGCAAGGGATTGCTGAAGTGCAGCTGATTGCTGGCTCTAAACCAGTGTATGTGTGTGTTTGTTTGCCATGCATCCATCCCGGCCATGGATTGGATTGAGTCCGGAGCCATGGGAGAGCGAGCCTGACTCATCATCACACCACCGCGCGCGCAACCACTTTGGTCCCGTTAGTTAGCGAACAATCGATACCGGTGGTTCGCGGCCTCCCAACACACACACACACACACGGCCCGACGGAGACGATGGCAAATCATTATTCTGGCCGAACCGGAATGTAATTTGATTACTACACCGTCCAGGTATATATCGGGTGCTGAGGCTTCGATGACGTAGGACGCCCCCCCCTGTCTGACTTCAGGTGGTGGCTTTCCCGTGGCGACCGATGGAAGGCAATGAAACCGGAAAAGCGACACGCTCTACCTGGGCACCCCGGTTATTAGGGCGGTAAAAAAGCAGGACGACGTCCTAATGGTGTTCATGTTCTGCTGCCATCTATTTCCATGCGCAACCCATGTCCGGCACACGATAAGAAGGGCCTGATAAGCGGGCGCATTCTCCGAATAGAAATGGGAACAGTTAGGCAGAGAGAGAGCAAAGGAAAGAGGGTGAAGGTACAGTAATGAACTGGAGATGTAAAAACAAAGGTAAAATGGTTCTTCAATTTAAAGCTATGAGCTGCCGATGGCGGTAATTAACATACATGTCGAGCTGATTCAACAGGTTCCGGGTCCTGTTTAAGCTTTAAGCCTTATTGAATGTTACAATAAACGTCAAGCATGTTAAAAGCAACCACAGCCGAGAGTGTCTCCATTCGCACAACCATTACGACAAGTGTGAAATGCATTAAAGACGGCCGAAACGGTGACTTCTCCCCGTCTGATAATAGAATTAGCGCACGTAATGCTACGGTGAAGACCACCGCCCTACCACACCAGTCCTGCAGTCTACAGTGAGGGGACACATACAGGCAGGACAGCGTTGGGGTAAAGTTGTGTGAATTTTCATACCGCCACTCAAATTGAATTCCCCAAGCGTCTTGTGCCAGCCAGCGCGGTGGCTGCAAAAGTGTCTTGTGGCCCTCTCGCACGTTTCCCTGTGGAAGTGTGTGGATGCTCTTTTTGTGCTGTTGCCTGCTGACTCGTGACACCACACACGCTGTTGTCAGCGCCGCGTCAAGCCGCGTTGGCGTGTCTTACTTGTCTTGCGGAATGAGTAAGAAGCTAAACAACCTGCTCGCACGCACGCTCGAGCCAAGAAGCAAAACATACGCTTTATCTAATTTAGATGCAAATTTGGTTATTGATTGTCGCGATTCGCGGCTGGCTGGTGCGGGAGGACTTCAGACAAACAAACTGTACGCCATCAAACGGAACTTTATTCCAATCCACCAGTGTCCAGGGGGACAGGGCAAGAGGGTCGATGGCCCGAAGGCTATCGACTTCATTGATGGATGATGTCACAGTGAGTTTGCGGTAATGTCGTTCGGAAAGAAAGCAGGCTTCGTGTTTTTTTTTTAATGCTAAAATATACAAAGTGGATTAAAACGATGTAAGAATTAAAGGATTTTACCATTTTTACAAACTATAAGCTAGATGTCTGGGCTGGCTCGAGCGCTGGCTGACGCTGGTCGTTTTGGATGGGAAGCTGTTCCCGCGTGTTGACCCAGGAGCCAGACAATTCTGTCTCGTCGTTCACACCTCTCCGGATTAAACTCACTTGGATGCTTTTCTTTATATCACAAAATTCACACTTCAGGCTGGCTCAATATACTACACGCTACACAACACAACTACACTGTACACGACGCACTCACGCACCTAATTCTACCTGGTATGAGCGCGCCTTGTATGTATATATATGAACACAACTAGTATGTTTCCATTGACGCGCTTACATGTTGGCCATTGGCGGCCGGTACGCGATCGATGGTTTCGTTGCATCCGAATGCACCGAATTCCGAAAAAAATCTATTTCGTCATCACTTGCTAAACTAACAGGAATTGTAGTAATACTTCACCGGACATATTGTTACTAAAATGGGGGGAAATAATCGTGTTTCGTTGAGGTCAGTTATAAAGGCAGGCGATAGTTTTTTGTTCTAAATATGCTCTGTAACAACTTTAGCACGGTTCTAATGATTTCGTTTTGCTCCTTATTACAGAAGGCTATTCTTTTAGCACGAATTACTGGGGTTTCCCAGAAGGTTTCATAGCTGTGGGACACTTTATTGACTCTCTCGTATGGGAAATGAACAATGTAATGTGAATTGGACTCTCTTAGTACCCTTGTTGGACAAATCTAATTGGATTTCCAAGGGGCCTGTCCAAAAAGGCTGCCGTAGATTCTAATTTCCATCACATGAAGTTCATTTCCCATACGAAAGAGTCAAGGAAGTGTCCCACAACTATGAGAACCTCAGGAAAACCCTGTAACATGGTAAGAAAAGGCTCTTCTTTAATTCTCTAGACATTACTAAACCTATAATTATCAATGAGAAATGATTGTATACAACATTATAAGAGCGTCCTTATCAAACACTTAATTTCCGTTTTTTTTTTTTCATAAAATCCTAATCAAACCAATGTATAACCAATGTGGAATCAAGCTCTACTTTTCACCGGGCTGGCAAAGGACTTCCAACTACGTTAGACGAACCAACATCGCCCAACACCGTGAGTGGGTGAGTGTTACCACCGTTTTTTTATGGTTCAAGTTCAAAACTATCACTTTTTGTCCTTCTTTCTGGTGCACGAAGACGACGTTCGCCGATGCTCTGTGCTCATCTTTGCCCTCCAGTGCACACTGCTGTACACTTGCACACCGATATGCAGCCCACCAACGCCACCACTGTGTGCATTGGTATGCGTTTACCCCGCCGTCGTCGTGTGCGCGAGGATGAATGCTCATCTTCCAACAGGAGAAGGAGAAGCTGTAGACATTTTCTATGCCATGTTCACTTTTCGCGCTGCTTGCAAGTACGACATGGGAGAGGGGAAAGCTTTGATGCCATTTTCCCAAAAGGACAGTGCGTGTGGAAAAAAATGCAACACCATAGCTACACATTTAGGAGAGGGAGGATGCAAATAAATAACCCCGTCCTATTATCACAAAGGCAATAAACAACAAACTGGGCTTCCCTATCGGAGCTTTTCCACACCATTTTCTCTTTACCAAAACACGCACCGAAGACGCACACCTTTCTCCAATTGGAAAGAACCACCGTCAGTCATTTTTTGACAATTAGATATTCAATTTTAGCCTGCCCTGGTTCGTCGCAAGCCCGCCTGTGGTCGGAAAATCTCGTGGCATGCTGCCATTGTTTGTTTTGTTGTTGTTGTGTTGCCGTGCAGGCAACAAATTCACCTGTAGTGTGTGTTCCTGCACAGCACAGCCGAGCCCTCCCCTGTGCAGCCCGGTGTGTGTATGTGTGTGTGTGTGTGTGGGTAACAGTGTTAGAGAGACAGACAGAGAGAGACGAGATGCGCGCGCGCGCACACGCTCGCTCGCTGACAGTACCGTTCTTTCGTTTTCGTGTGGTTGTGTGCGTGCGTGCGTGCGTGTGTGTGTCGAGCGCTTGAGAAGAGATTTTGGCGATGGTGGCGCGTTATCAAACACCGAAGAGGAGCGTGGGCTTTTCTTCTTCCAGCAAGCAAAAGCACTGTAGCACGGGCAAGCATGTCGCCGCGCGTGTTTTCCTCTTCTTTACCCTTTGACCTGAAAAACGTACGTACGTACACGGCATCCTTTGCTTCCTTTGCTGCGGTTCTAGCGCGAGGTTAAACCCCGGGACACCTGTGTGTGCACTACTAACCTATCTTTCTGTCTTTACCGTGTCTTTCAGCCGGAGGAAACGGACAGGGCTGGACCGGCGATCGTTCCATGCATACGGTTAACGGTAAGTGAACTAATTATCTAATCAAATTGCTATTCCCGACCCCGCACACGCAAAGTCAGCTGAGATCCGCGGTGAAGGTTGCTGCTCGTTTGTTGTGTTGTCATCGAAATTTGACACTTCTCGTCCCAATTTGCATTGTGCAGCACAAGAGAACCTTTCGACTGTTCAGCTTCCGGGCTTCGTTGTATCGTTTCTCAAAGTGTGTATTTGTGTTATTCAACACACGGATCCTGCTGCTTGCACAAGCCTTCTTCAAGAACATGATTGTTTCTTGTTTCTACCCTGGAGCGCTGGAAGAACATTTCTATCGGGACTTTCCGCACACAACCTTAGGAACGTCCTTAGCAACACACGGACGGGAGCCTGCTACGATGCCCACACTTTCATTTTCTATGTCAACCGAACGTACCGGCGGCATGTAAATTCTACATTAAACATACACACACACACACACACACACACACACACAGCCACAGACACCATTCTAGGGTCCCGCAACAACAACGCCGCTGCGGAACAGCTGACATCAGGCCACCTCTTCCAAAATCTTCCGAAACACGGCAATGCAACACGTCCCACCCGGATGTGTCCGGATTCCGCGCAGCTTTCCCGGTTGTCACCTTCTTTTCCGGCTTCCTCCACACACAAACACTGTACGAAGCACCGTTGTTAGAATGGTAAAAAAACAAAACACTCGACGCGAGAAAACAGGCGCTTACGGCACCGCACACATCCGCACGCTTCGAGAGTAAGAGAGTAACTAACACACACTCTGCCTTCTTCTGCGGCGCTGTGTGATGGTGCTCGACCATGCTGCAGACAGTAATTCGCCTCGTTGCGTTGTGTGCGTGTGCTTCGGGATGGGTGGTGTGTAAATATGAAACCGGTGTTGGACAAAGGCAGAATTATTTTGCGCAAAACAAGGACTTTTTAAACGGGTGTCGGTGTGTGAACACTAAACAAGAAATCTTACTTTGTTAGAGTACAACAGAAGATGGTTTCTTCCTTTATGAAAGTTCCGTTTTGCTTCAAATCCTGGCTTACATTTATGCTGTGTCTCGTAGTACGAGCATTTTAACTGCCACCCATAGTTTAATATGACCACGTACAGGATCATCATTATCCCACAGTGTGTAGGAACGGAAGCACAGTGGGAGCGTTTCGCTTGTTTTTGAGATTTTTCGTGCATAAAGAGGTAGTGGTCTCTTTCGTTTCAAATACAGAGTGGTCTTAAATGCTTTTTTTTTTTTTTGCAACTTCATTTCACTCTTTTCGTTGTAATTCACTAAATAATGGGTAATGGTTTTCTTGACATGTCAATGCAGAATGGTAGCTTCGAACTAAAACAAAACTAAAGTTATTTGACTACTAGTAATAATTGACAAACCTATTTAATTTACTCAAACACAGTGAATTGTTATAGTAAATAGAAAAAAGTGTTTTTCTTATATGCTTTGCATTGTTAAACTAATTTTGCAACGCTTAGAAAAATGGTATGCCACACTTTTTTGACGATCTAGTCTAAAAACAGGAACAACTCGTTGATTTTATCAATCTGCCCAAGCGGCACAGATTAAGCTTAAACAACTAGAAAATCAAATATCCATAGAAAAACCATACACCATACAGACCACACAACAGTAAAAAGGGAAGGAAAAAGCTCTCAATGCGAGGAAAGCTTCACCGTGTGGCTCTCGCAGCAATAGATGACGCCACCCGCTTTTATGCTATTTTTAGAATGCATTAGTCGTCTACCGTCTGCTAAAGGAAGCCTTTTTAGATTCCTTTTAGATTGAGAGTTTGAGCCGGTTAGGGCCCGTTTAGTGGTCGTTCAGTGGATTTGTGGCACTTGGGTAAGCTTTTTACCGTGAAGGTTTAAATTGGTGATGAAGTAGTTTCACCAACGAACCGACACGGTACTTGTTTTTATAAGTGTCCCATACGAAAACATGAAATATTCACAATAAACTGCAATGCGATAAATCCAGGACTTTAGAGCACAAAAAAAATTGGGATACAAAATTTTGTGTACTAAGGAAACCTACAGCTACAGCTTAACGGCTAGGAATTTTATTATCAGTAACAAAATTCAACCAACCTTAAATCCTTGAATATACGTCCACTGAACTATTGAGCATGTAGCATGGCAGCTACCCGAAATGATGTATTTCTGACCCAACCCTCATTAAAAAAACTTTTTGCTTATTGAAAAAAATAACATTCCAATTTGTACGCTACATAATATCCATTGTTTATTCAAAACATAATAATTTTACACCAACTATCTTCATCCCAAGCAGTTCGTCAGCTTGCAGCCAACAGTGATGGCCGTTTTGACGCCTCCCCACAACTTTTTCCAGAATCCACGACCTCCCATTGCCTCGACTGCGGCGGCCTCCTCCGGGGTAAGCTCCAGCACGAGCTGGGTGTTAGCACTAGCTCCATCAGTATTGGTAGTGGAAGCAGCGGCGGCCTCCTCAGGCTGAGGCAGTGCCTGTGAGACGGCGAACACCGCGAACAGAGCGATCAGGACGAAAGCGAAGGTGAACTTCATGTTGGCTGCTTGGTTGGCTTCTTGCTTGTGACTTAATGAACAAGGACACTCCTTGTGCCTTTTATAGGAAGTACTTTCTTTGGCGTAAAGGCATTTTCGATACATTTGCAACAACTGTTTATTCAGCAGGCACTCAAATGACCTTCAAAACAGTGATCTGATCGTCTGCAGCGGTCTCCTGTTTTTGTAAACCACACGACCGATACTACGATAGCGTAGACGTAATCAAAACAACTCTTGTTTGATTGTTTCTCCAAATATTGATATTTTGCAGACCGGAAAATGTATTCGTCCTATTCCAGTATTCCACAGAAGCTGTGGAAGTTTCTATCAGTGTAAAACACTTGAACGAAGTCTTCTTCTGCTTTGATATGGTGCTACAACAACTGTATCTTTCTGACCAGCACCTGATTGTTCCAGAAAAGGGCTCTCCAAACTTTTCAGTTCATGGACCACATTGTCTTGCAAATAACGTTGTTAATGGCCATATTGATGATAGCTTTAGCTATCGAATGAACGTTTTAATATCATTTTGATGATAACATACTAACTTTATGCTTCAAAATCCGTATAGCTTTCTATTATTGAAACTTAATATCAACATTGAACCGTTGTTTAAAAAAGTCTCCATAACAAATTATTTATTTTAAAATTTATGTTGTCATCGCGTCGAGGCTCTCGAGGGCCGTAGTTTGAACAACTCGGTTTTAGTAAATTGTTCATATAATACGCCAAAGAAGTACACCCAAAGCATTTGCATCCACCAGTCGAATGATGTATGTTTGGTTAAAACATATCGGCGTTTCTCCATAAAATCATCAAACAAATCCAATCATGGGTATATTAAATTGATAACACTTAGCATAGCTGGGAGAATTTTCTTATTTGAGGAATATGACTATGATGGTATCGTTAAAACTGTGGTGATAGTGTGTACATTCTCTCATCAACTAACCCTCTCCTCTTTTAGAGTGAAAATAAAATGCGCCGGTCTCTTCTGCAATGAGCTTTAAAAGATGCACCTAGTACGTTCGCTTAGGACAACTCTGATAGGTTAATTATGATATTCGCTTAAGCGTTTTTCGTCAAGAAAAGCTGTCATAGGTCCGTTAGCATGAGTATTCCATTCAGGATTCCTAATACTTATGCGACAGGCTTCGATCGTGATCTGTCTCTAGTGGTTGCGCAGTATCTGAGTGAAACCCGAAGTTAATATGATATGCTTATTTGTCTACATGTGAAGTTCAATTCGCAGCATGACATTATCTCAATGCTTAATTGTTCAATAATTCTGAAAGATTTTACTATTTCGCATTTTCTATTGAAATGTTTTTGACTGAAATAAACAAAACACGTCTCGCTATTGCTCTAATTCTCTCAATTATACAGAAGATGTCTAGTTGACTGAGCTTTTTACTTCATTTCTTAATTGAAAGAAAAAACACTCGAATTTGTACGCTACACAATACCCATTATTTATTCAAAACATAACAATTTAACACTAACTATCCTCATCCCAAACAGTTGGTCAGCTTGCAGCCAACGGTGATGGCCGTTTTGACGCCTCCCCACAACTTTTTCCAAAATCCACGACCTCCCATTGCCTCGACTGCGGCGGCCTCCTCCGGGGTAAGCTCCAGCACGAGCTGGGTGTTAGCACTAGCTCCGTCAGTATTGGTACTGGAAGCAGCGGCGGCCTCCTCAGGCTGAGGCAGTGCCTGGGAGACGGCGAACACCGCGAACAGAGCGATCAGGACGAAGGCGAAGGTGAACTTCATGTTGGCTGCTTGGTTGGCTTCTTGCTTGTGACTTAATGAACAAGGACACTACTTGTGCCTTTTATAGGAAGTACTTTCTTTGGCGTAAAGGCATTTTCGATACATTTGCAACAACTGTTTATTCAGCAGGCACTCAAATGACCTTCAAAACAGTGATCTGATCGTCTGCAGCGGTCTCCTGTTTTTGTAAACCACACGACCGATACTACGATAGCGTAGACGTAATCAAAACAACTCTTGTTTGATTGTTTCTCCAAATATTGATATTTTGTAGACCGGAAAATGTATTCGACCAATTCCAATATTGAAGCTGTGGAAGTTTCTATTTGTGTAAAACACTTGTACGATGGCTTTTTCTGCTTTGATACGGTACTACAAGAACTGTATCCTACTGACCTGTACCTGATTGTTCTAGAAAAGGGGTATCCAAACTTTTCAGTTCACGGATAATATTGCAAATAACGTTGTTAAGGGTCATATCGACGATAGCTTTAGCTATCGAATGAACGTTTAAATCTCATTTTGATGATAAAATACTAACTTCATGCTTCAAAATCCGTATAGCTTTCTATTATTGAAGCTTAATATCAATCTATCCAAGGTATAATTGAACTGTTGTTTAAAATAGTCTTCATCTCGAATAGGGATAATGTCGTGTGCATTCTCTCATCCACTAACCCTCTTCTCTTTTAGAGTGAAAAAGGAAGTCCACGGTCTCCTCTGCAATGAGCTTTGAAAGATGCACCTAGTACGTTCGCCTAGGAAAACTCTGATAGGCTAATTATGATATTTGCATTAGCTTTTTTCTGAAGAAAATGCGCCATAGGTCCGTTATCATGAGTATTCTATCCAGGATTCTTAACACTTATGCGACAGGCTTAGATCGCTAGTTCTAGCGATGCATAAATTCTACGCGAATTCATACAACAGTACAGAGAGAAGGAGAAGGCTTTCAAAGCGAGGAGAGCTTCACCGTGTGATTATCTCACTAACAGATGGCGCTTCCAGCTTTTTTTTGCAATTTTTAGAATGCATCAGTCGTTTACCGTCTGCTAAACGAAATCTTTTTAGATTCCTTTTAGTTTGAGAGTTTGAGATTTGTTTCACTTGGGTGAGCTTTTTAACGTAAATGTTTAAATTGATGGTGAGGTAGACCGTTCGCCGGCGAACCGAAACGATACTTGCTTTTTATAAACGCCCCACACGAAAACATAAAATATTCACAATAAACTGGATTGCTATAAATCAAGAATTTCAGAGCCCAAAAATACATTTTTCAATACAAAATGTTGAACACCAACGAAACATACAGCTATCATAAACAAAATTGAAACAAACGATATTCTTCAACAAACTTCTACTGAAATGTTGAGAATATTAAGAGCTACCCGTCACATAAAATGGTTGCATGTGTGAACTGTGCTGTTGAGATCTTTCAGACATTGGAAATCGAATGTTTATATGAAGCACAACTTCCCACGTAAAATGCTTCAAATTGTTGCCTATAGAAAGTATAAGACAATCAGTAAACGTGAATATTCCATGATGAATTTCCAACACAACTCTCAATAAAGAAACTTTTTGCTTCATTTCTTGATTGAACAAAAACACACGAATTTGTACGCTACATTCTACACATTTTTTATTCAAAACATAACTTTTATAGTAACTATCTTCATCCCAAGCAGTTGGTCAGCTTGCAGCCAACGGTGATGGCCGTTTTGACGCCTCCCCACAACTTTTTCCAGAATCCACGACCTCCCATTGCCTCGACTGCGGCGGCCTCCTCCGGAGTAAGCTCCAGCACGAGCTGGGTGTTAGCACTAGCTCCATCAGTATTGGTAGTGGAAGCAGCGGCGGCCTCCTCAGGCTGAGGCAGTGCCTGGGAGACGGCGAACACCGCGAACAGAGCGATCAGGACGAAGGCGAAGGTGAACTTCATGTTGGCTGCTTGGTTGGCTTCTTGCTTGTGACTTAATGAACAAGGACACTACTTGTGCCTTTTATAGGAAGTACTTTCTTTGAGGTAAAGGCATTTTCGATACATTTGCAACAACTGTTTATTCAGCAGGCACTCAAATGGCCTTCAAAACAGTGGCCTGATCGTTTCCTGTTTTTGTAAACCACACGACCGATACTACGATAGCGTAGACGTAATCAAAACAACTCTTGCTTGATTGTTTCTCCAAATATTGATATTTTGCAGACCGGAAAATGTATTCGTCCTATTCCAGTATTCCACAGAAGCTGTGGAAGTTTCTATTTGTGTAAAACACTTGAACGAAGTCTTCTTCTGCTTTCATATGGTGCTACAACAATTGTTTCCTTCTGAACTTCACATTCCGATTGTTCTAGAAAAGGGGTCTCCAAACTTTTCAGTTTGCGGGCCACATTGCTTTGCAAATAACGTTGTTGAGGGTTATACAGCTGTTGTGGGCAGCCGTGCCGATCCCTGGACTTGCCGAGGCAGTTGTGCTGCCACAGTTCAACGTCCAGAAGGACGACAGTGTGTTGCGTACACTATCGCACTCACTAAGCGTGCGAGGCTTAGTGTGTGCCGAGCGTTGCACGATCAGAGTGTGTTAGCGAGCCGATCGAGCAGGAGCTCTCGGCAGGGGTGCTCGGTGCGGCTGGTCCGCGGCCACCGCACGTATAATTTTAAAGTGTTTGTTTATTGTGCGTCTTTATTATTTATTACCGTGATACGTTGTATAAGTGTTTATAAAATAGTAAAGTGCAGAATATAACAAAAGCTATCGAATTAACGGATAAACCTATTTTGGTAAAATGCGGCGATTTTCTGTGCAAAAAGCTACATAAACATTGTACATGTTTACCTACGCAAGTGCTCGTAGCTTTTTGCACAGAAACACTCATTTTTTACAATAAATACGTAATGTTTCATAAATATTACGCTAGAAATGCACTAAATAATTGATTTGTATACAAATAATCTCAAAATTCGTGTTTGAATTTGCAAAACGATGCGAAAGGCCTCTAAAAAAACAACTTGAGCGATTTAAAAATCAATTTGCGCTATTGAAAATAGCATCGGTGCGGTGAAACAACAACGTTTGACAGCTAAAGTGAATCTTCTGAAATTGTTTTGCTGACATTCTATTCTGACTTGTAAAACCCTGTATCCATAAAATCATCAAACAAGTCCAATCACCGGCATACCAAATTTTTAACTCTTCGCATAGCAGGAAGCATATAAATAACGTTTGCATAAATGCGTTTGCGGTAGAAAAAAACTAAGTGAGATAATTTTTTCTATGAACATCATATTACAGGCATTTTTTTGCATTTTTCCAAAAATAAATCTACGACCTTGCAAGCTGCCTATCGTCAGTTGTCCGGAATTTTCGCCGTGTCGGACAATAACATGCATGCAGTCATGCTTTTAGGTGTATCTTCGATTTTTATCAATCCCTGCTTAGTTCTCGTTACGAATTTGTTCGAGTAGAGCTTTTGGATCATGTTTGTCTACAAAAATTTGACGAGACACAGCTATAGAATATTGAACCGGTTTGCTGGCTAGGGTGTCATATAAAAATTCGCTTAAAAAGATTGCATTGAGTTTTAGTGCCATTGTTTGCCGCTGCGAAGTGCCAGTGAACGCGAGGTCTGCGTATTGATATTTTTTTCATGTTTCACGTACTATTTCACTGTTTGGCCAGTTGCATCGATCTCCCAAACAATGCGAAGGACACTGCTTGTGCCTTTTATAGGAAGTACTTTCTTGGACGTAAAGGCGCTTTCGATACATTCGCATCAACCGTTTATTCAGCAGGCACGCGAATTGTATTTAAAACAACGGTATAATCGTTTGCAGCGGTCTACTCTGTTTTGTAAAATACTCTACCGATACTATGATACCTCAGACGTAATCAGAACATATTTATTATATCTACAAATATTGATATTTTGTAGACCGGAAAATGTAGTAACCCAATTTCAATATTGCAGCTGTGGCAATATACATCTTTGTAAAACACTTGGAGGAAATCTTCTTATTCTTTGATGTATACTAGATGTTATACGAGGAATAAGCGTGTGTGAATCTTATCTCGAATTGGTTCCACCCGATCAATCCACCAAGATAGCTACACATTTCAGCTTCACTTGCTGAACTGCCTACATGATGAACCATTAGCTCCTTCTGACCTTCATAATTCTAGAAGGTTCTTGGAGATAAATTAGATTATGTATAGAGTATGCCACTCAAATGCATACAGAGCTTTTGGAACTCCCACTCCGGCTTGAGCATGAGTATTTAATACTTATTGGTGTACTCTTGGCTGGGTTATCAGTCCTGCATATGGGGTCTTGGTTCACGAGGTGTTTGAACCCGTGACGGGCATGTTGTTAGCTCGTACATATTTATAACTGTATCACAGGACCCGTCCAAGGCGGTGTGATAGTCATAACAGAAATCACTTCGGCTGCTGGCTCATTCCTATGAGCTTAGATTGGACAAGATAAATTAAATTTCTTATTTGGCATTTAAAATTATAACGACTTTGATCTGTTCGATGTGTGGCGCAACCAACCAATCGACTGGAAAGCGATCGGTCGGTAATATTTACTTCAGCCAAACACGTTTATTTCCGTTTATGCTTCACTTCAAACAGCGCTTGAGACGATCGTGTGCGCCTAAGAGTATGCAATTTGCGACACAATGTTTAACACAGTTATCTAATGCTCAGCAATTTCAGAAAGTTAATAAAAGCTATGAATAAAGCTACTACACACGTCCTCTAGCAGACGAACCACTTGTACCATATACGTTTCCCAGCTATGCCAACAACACACGTGATATAAACCGTCAATTGGGTAATAGATTAAATGGAAGGATGTTTAGGACACATAAAGTCTGAAGTCAAAAGATAATCCAGCAGCCAACATGAAGTTTCACTTTCGCCTTCGTCCTGTTCGCGGTGTTCATCGTACCAGAGACACGGCCACAACCTGAGGATGCCGCCGCTGCGCTGCGAACGTCTTCTTCTTATTCTTTTTGGCTCAACAACCGTTGTCGGTCAAGGCCTACCTGTACCACTTATGGGCTTGACTTTCAGTCAAGATTAGTCAGTCCTACGTATGGGGACACGGTCTATTTGGAGCTTGAACCCATGACGGGCATGTTGTTAAGTCATACGAGTTGACGACTGTACCATGAGACCTGGTAACGGAGGAGGGGAGAGGGGGAGGAAGAGGGAAGGGAAGCGAGGGATAGAGCCTGGGTGAGAAGGTGAGGAATGGTCAAGGAGCGATAAAGCAAATTGACCATCTACGCCAGAGAACGGAACTACGGAAGGAATCTGAAGCTGCTGATGATGAGAAATAAATTTCTATTCCGAACAATTTGCTTTTTCTAATCACGAACCTTATCACTGCCATGCCCTTCTAGCGATGATTAGCTATTTGGCTACATCGTTACATCATGGCTCCTTATTGAAGGGAAGAAATCTTCCATGAGGGTTTTGCTTCGCTTTAAACTACAGTTCGTAGTAGAAATGCAGATTGCATATCTGCAGGCGGATAGATGCTAGAAATTCAACAGCAGTCGTCTTACGCATATTTTTCTTTATTTTAACCTTAATTAGTGATTCCGAAATGGAGTTCAGATTTTTGGGACCTCCGCTACTAGTCCTCCACTACTAATAGGGGTGGAGCAAAGGGCGATTAAGCAGCAGCAAAGCATGACCGATCTTGTTGGTCGTATCGAATGCCTCAATCGAATCAACAGTAGTACAAACAATTGACAAATAGAGTGCGCTAACGTCGCATAAATGTATTGTCAGAAAAAGACAGTGATATGTGAAACAAAGAAGCAACAGTCGACGCTATATAAAATGCATATTATTTATTTGGCTATGTAGCATTAGTACCTTTATTATTTGATGAAAATATAAAACGTCTGTGCTTCTGGAACGATTGTATTTCCGCAATGTGTTTACCAGCTGAGCTGAGTTAAGAGCCAATCAAATAACAGATTGAGCGGAGCTATAAATAGTGGAAGAATATGTAATAATATGTCCCAGTCTAGAATTTAGACCCCAGCCATCTGAAAGTGATTGGGTTTCTTATGGTAAGTTATAAACAAAAACACAAATTTGGAGAATTCAGTCCATTTAAGATCCTCCTTTAAAGACTGCACCACACTGCAACGTCTCAGCACGTCGATACGTCGATTCTGATCCACACATCGTGGATCGATTGTGTCAAAGAAGTAGAATGCTCTCGAAACAACAGGTTTGTTTCCTGAGTAAAGATGGACGCTTGGGCTAGGCTGCATGTGTCGCGTAATATTCAAAGTACACATGCATGTGCTTTTGAAGGCCAAAATGACTGAGGCAAATAACAACCAGAGCTTCCTTTGCTGGCAGCGGTAAAAAATTGGATGACCAGAATCCGCCAACGTGTTTTATTTGTACAACTGTGGCTATCCTTCCGTGACAATATTTTGCTGAAGATCTACGCTACACGTTCACTAGCAGACGAACCATTTCCGCAACATTCGTTTTCGTGAAGATGGGATTCAGCTGTGCTAACAACATACGAGCAAGATGATCTGAGCATTGAGTATTATATAAAAGGCAGAAGAATATCTCCAAAGCATTACGTCTAAATCCAGAAGCCAACCAAGCAGCCAACATGAAGTTCGCATTTGCCTTCGTCCTGATCGCTCTGTTCGCGGTGTTCGCCGTCTCCCAGGCACTGCCCCAGCCTGAGGAGGCCGCCGCTTCCAACAACGATGGAGCCAGCGCCAATACCAAGATCGTGCTGGAGCTTACCCCGGAGGAGGCCGCCGCAATCGAGGCAATGGGAGGTCGTGGATTCTGGTCAAAATTGTGGAGTGGCGTCAAAACGGCCATCACTGTTGGTTGTCAGCTGACCAACTGTATGGGATGAAGATAGTTAGTGTTAATTTACTATTTTTAACAAATAAAGTGCAGTACGTAGCATACATTTGATTGTTGTTTTCTTTTTTGAATGAACGAAACAAGTTAAGTCAGCTAATTTTCATCTAGAGCAGATGTTGGAGCCTAAAGTTAGGCTCAAATCAAATGCATCTAGGAGTCTCCAAACTACGGTCCACGATGACTTTGTAAAGATTAAATTCATTATTTAATGCAGTGCAGCCTAGCAGCCAACATGAATATTGCCTTAGAATTCGTCCTAATCTATTCGCGATTGCCATCTTCCAGGCTCTGCCCGAAAATGGTCCCTATTTTCACACAGCTGGTGTCTTCGGCTTTCCCAATGTGCTGTCCTTTACGTAGAGCCCCTACTTTTCCTCCCTGATCCTAAAGTCCATGAAACATAGCTTGAAACATAGCGTTATAAGTCCTACATAGCTTTCTTGCAATTACGATTCACTTTTCACTCATCACAGTTCTGGAGCTATATATCTCTTCCCTTCGTAACGATCAGCGTGTACCCAGCACTATGTCTCATGGTTCGTCAACTGCATGTTCTGAACAAGAGATATGTGCACTCCTGGCCCAGATGGCATACCAGCAATGATCCTTAAGAAGTGCACCAACGCTCTTGCTCCCATAATGACATTCATTTTCCACCTCTCCTTTCAACATGAATGTTTTCCTGCTTTATGGAAAACATGCTGGCTACGTCCTATTTTTAAAAAAAGTCAGTAAACCTGAAGTTGGCAACTATTGTGGTATTTCCCTACCTCCCGCTAGTGGATTGGAAATCGTCGTTCATTCTGAGCTTTTGTTTCTATCGAAACGGTATATAACGTTTAATCAGCATGGATTTATGCCAAAACGTTCCACTACCTCTAGCCTTATGTCGTTCATATCCAAATTGTTGCCGTATGTGGATACAGGGTACCAAGTTGATACAGTGTATAAAGATATCAAATCTCCTTTTGATACAGTATCTCTAAATTAAGCATATAAACGACTTTCGTTCACTGGATTGGGTTTTACCTCTCTAACAGAAATCTTCATGTAAAGTACGGTTCATCCTTTTATTTACCGATATTTACCGAACTCCTCTGGTGTCCCTCAAGGAACACCCTTCCCCCTCCCCTCCCTTCCTGGTGTGCGTCAAACTTTTTAGAACTCTGTTCTAGTAAATGTAGCGTCATCTCTTTTTGTCGTCGTCATTCCCCTCTTATTCACAATTATGTTCTTAATAAAACTGTGATCAACAGGGTGTCATGTGTTCGCGATTTAGGTGTTACGTTAGACGAAAGGCTATCATTCGATAGTCATCTGGAATTGGTCTTCGGAAAAGCTTATTCAAACCTTGGCCTCATTTTTCGCAGGACTTCAGCCTTCACCGACTTGAGGTGCCTTAAGGCATTGTATTGTTCCCTAGTGCGCCCTGTTGTTGACTATGCTTCTGTTGTCTTCTGTACTAACAGGGCAGGTTGGAATAACAAACTCGAAGGTGTGCAAAAGCGTTTCACTAGGTGCTTATACCGTCGCCTCTTTGGAAATTCCACCACCACATTACCGTTATACAGTGATCGTTGCATATTATTCAATCTTGACACGCTCGAATTTTAATTTCTAAACTATGTTTCAGCTTTATGTTATACAGTCTATTTATTTTTCTCTTCTATTCTTTCTATGTTCTTAACTTTTTCTTTTTTTCTTTTTAAAATATGTATTTCTTATCCGCTGCTTATTTCGCTTTCACTATGGTTTTTCATGCTGTTACTCCTTTTCTACTTCCCCTTAGTTTAGTTTAGTTACAATTAGTTTAGTACCAATAGGGCCAGCTAGGTTTTAAGCAATGTATGTTCAACCCCAGAGGCAGAAATATTGAATGTAATAAATGAAATGAACTGAAATGAAATGTGTACTTAGCCATCTGAGAGTGATCTGTTTTCTCATGGTAGCAATTTTGGAGTATCTCAGTCCATTTAAGATCCTTCTTTAAAGACTGCACCACACTGTAACGTCTCAGCACTGTTCATTAGAGTGACTTTAAATATTAATTCAAAACCCATTTCTCAAACTGACTTTTTTTGTTTGATTAGTTTGGCCAAAGCGATACTGTTATGAGAAATATAATTTGCCATCGTCAGTGCACAGATACGTCGATTCTGATCGACGAATCGAGCCACAGATCGTGGATCGTTTGTGTCAAAGAAGTAGAATGCTCTCGAAACAACTGGTTTGTTTCCTGAGTAAAGATGGACGCTTGGGTTAGGCTGCATGTATCGCATAATATTCAAAGTACACATGCATGTGCTTTTGAAGGCCAAAATGACTGAGGCAAATAACAACCAGAGCTTCCTTTGCTGGCAGCGATAAAAAATTGGATGACCAGAATCCGCCAACGTGTTTTATTTGTACAACTGTGGCTATCCTTCCGGGACAATATTTTGCTGAAGATCTACGCTACACGTTCACTAGCAGACGAACCATTTCCGCAACATTCGTTTTCGTGAAGATGGTATTCAGCTGTGCTAACAACATACGAGCAAGATGATCTGAGCATTGAGTATTATATAAAAGGCAGAAGAATATCTCCAAAGCATTACGTCTAAATCCAGAAGCCAACCAAGCAGCCAACATGAAGTTCGCATTTGCCTTCGTCCTGATCGCTTTGTTCGCGGTGTTCGCCGTTTCCCAGGCACTGCCCCAGCCTGAGGAGGCCGCCGCTTCCAGCAACGATGGAGCCAGCGCCAATACCAAGATCGTGCTGGAGCTTACCCCGGAGGAGGCCGCCGCAATCGAGGCAATGGGAGGTCGTGGATTCTGGTCAAAATTGTGGAGTGGCGTCAAAACGGCCATCACTGTTGGTTGTCAGCTGACCAACTGTATGGGATGAAGATAGTTAGTGTTAATTTACTATTTTTAACAAATAAAGTGCAGTACGTAGCATACATTTGATTGTTGTTTTCTTTTTTGAATGAACGAAACAAGTTAAGTCAGCTAATTTTCATCTAGAGCAGATGTTGGAGCCTAAAGTTAGGCTCAAATCAAATGCATCTAGGAGTCTCCAAACTACGGTCCACGATGACTTTGTAAAGATTAAATTCATTATTTAATGCAGTGCAGCCTAGCAGCCAACATGAATATTGCCTTAGAATTCGTCCTAATCTATTCGCGATTGCCATCTTCCAGGCTCTGCCCGAAAATGGTCCCTATTTTCACACAGCTGGTGTCTTCGGCTTTCCCAATGTGCTGTCCTTTACGTAGAGCCCCTACTTTTCCTCCCTGATCCTAAAATCCATGAAACATAGCTTGAAACATAGCGTTATAAGTCCTACATAGCTTTCTTGCAATTACGATTCACTTTTCACTCATCACAGTTCTGGAGCTATATATCTCTTCCCTTCGTAACGATCAGCGTGTACCCAGCACTATGTCTCATGGTTCGTCAACTGCATGTTCTGAACAAGAGATATGTGCACTCCTGGCCCAGATGGCATACCAGCAATGATCCTTAAGAAGTGCACCAACGCTCTTGCTCCCATAATGACATTCATTTTCCACCTCTCCTTTCAACATGAATGTTTTCCTGCTTTATGGAAAACATGCTGGCTACGTCCTATTTTTAAAAAAAGTCAGTAAACCTGAAGTTGGCAACTATTGTGGTATTTCCCTACCTCCCGCTAGTGGATTGGAAATCGTCGTTCATTCTGAGCTTTTGTTTCTATCGAAACGGTATATAACGTTTAATCAGCATGGATTTATGCCAAAACGTTCCACTACCTCTAGCCTTATGTCGTTCATATCCAAATTGTTGCCGTATGTGGATACAGGGTACCAAGTTGATACAGTGTATAAAGATATCAAATCTCCTTTTGATACAGTATCTCTAAATTAAGCATATAAACGACTTTCGTTCACTGGATTGGGTTTTACCTCTCTAACAGAAATCTTCATGTAAAGTACGGTTCATCCTTTTATTTACCGATATTTACCGAACTCCTCTGGTGTCCCTCAAGGAACACCCTTCCCCCTCCCCTCCCTTCCTGGTGTGCGTCAAACTTTTTAGAACTCTGTTCTAGTAAATGTAGCGTCATCTCTTTTTGTCGTCGTCATTCCCCTCTTATTCACAATTATGTTCTTAATAAAACTGTGATCAACAGGGTGTCATGTGTTCGCGATTTAGGTGTTACGTTAGACGAAAGGCTATCATTCGATAGTCATCTGGAATTGGTCTTCGGAAAAGCTTATTCAAACCTTGGCCTCATTTTTCGCAGGACTTCAGCCTTCACCGACTTGAGGTGCCTTAAGGCATTGTATTGTTCCCTAGTGCGCCCTGTTGTTGACTATGCTTCTGTTGTCTTCTGTACTAACAGGGCAGGTTGGAATAACAAACTCGAAGGTGTGCAAAAGCGTTTCACTAGGTGCTTATACCGTCGCCTCTTTGGAAATTCCACCACCACATTACCGTTATACAGTGATCGTTGCATATTATTCAATCTTGACACGCTCGAATTTTAATTTCTAAACTATGTTTCAGCTTTATGTTATACAGTCTATTTATTTTTCTCTTCTATTCTTTCTATGTTCTTAACTTTTTCTTTTTTTCTTTTTAAAATATGTATTTAAATTTTGTATGTAAATAAATAAATAAATAAATAAATAAATTTCTTATCCGCTGCTTATTTCGCTTTCACTATGGTTTTTCATGCTGTTACTCCTTTTCTACTTCCCCTTAGTTTAGTTTAGTTACAATTAGTTTAGTACCAATAGGGCCAGCTAGGTTTTAAGCAATGTATGTTCAACCCCAGAGGCAGAAATATTGAATGTAATAAATGAAATGAACTGAAATGAAATGTGTACTTAGCCATCTGAGAGTGATCTGTTTTCTCATGGTAGCAATTTTGGAGTATCTCAGTCCATTTAAGATCCTTCTTTAAAGACTGCACCACACTGTAACGTCTCAGCACTGTTCATTAGAGTGACTTTAAATATTAATTCAAAACCCATTTCTCAAACTGACTTTTTTTGTTTGATTAGTTTGGCCAAAGCGATACTGTTATGAGAAATATAATTTGCCATCGTCAGTGCACAGATACGTCGATTCTGATCGACGAATCGAGCCACAGATCGTGGATCGTTTGTGTCAAAGAAGTAGAATGCTCTCGAAACAACTGGTTTGTTTCCTGAGTAAAGATGGACGCTTGGGTTAGGCTGCATGTATCGCATAATATTCAAAGTACACATGCATGTGCTTTTGAAGGCCAAAATGACTGAGGCAAATAACAACCAGAGCTTCCTTTGCTGGCAGCGATAAAAAATTGGATGACCAGAATCCGCCAACGTGTTTTATTTGTACAACTGTGGCTATCCTTCCGGGACAATATTTTGCTGAAGATCTACGCTACACGTTCACTAGCAGACGAACCATTTCCGCAACATTCGTTTTCGTGAAGATGGTATTCAGCTGTGCTAACAACATACGAGCAAGATGATCTGAGCATTGAGTATTATATAAAAGGCAGAAGAATATCTCCAAAGCATTACGTCTAAATCCAGAAGCCAACCAAGCAGCCAACATGAAGTTCGCATTTGCCTTCGTCCTGATCGCTTTGTTCGCGGTGTTCGCCGTTTCCCAGGCACTGCCCCAGCCTGAGGAGGCCGCCGCTTCCAGCAACGATGGAGCCAGCGCCAATACCAAGATCGTGCTGGAGCTTACCCCGGAGGAGGCCGCCGCAATCGAGGCAATGGGAGGTCGTGGATTCTGGTCAAAATTGTGGAGTGGCGTCAAAACGGCCATCACTGTTGGTTGTCAGCTGACCAACTGTATGGGATGAAGATAGTTAGTGTTAATTTACTATTTTTAACAAATAAAGTGCAGTACGTAGCATACATTTGATTGTTGTTTTCTTTTTTGAATGAACGAAACAAGTTAAGTCAGCTAATTTTCATCTAGAGCAGATGTTGGAGCCTAAAGTTAGGCTCAAATCAAATGCATCTAGGAGTCTCCAAACTACGGTCCACGATGACTTTGTAAAGATTAAATTCATTATTTAATGCAGTGCAGCCTAGCAGCCAACATGAATATTGCCTTAGAATTCGTCCTAATCTATTCGCGATTGCCATCTTCCAGGCTCTGCCCGAAAATGGTCCCTATTTTCACACAGCTGGTGTCTTCGGCTTTCCCAATGTGCTGTCCTTTACGTAGAGCCCCTACTTTTCCTCCCTGATCCTAAAATCCATGAAACATAGCTTGAAACATAGCGTTATAAGTCCTACATAGCTTTCTTGCAATTACGATTCACTTTTCACTCATCACAGTTCTGGAGCTATATATCTCTTCCCTTCGTAACGATCAGCGTGTACCCAGCACTATGTCTCATGGTTCGTCAACTGCATGTTCTGAACAAGAGATATGTGCACTCCTGGCCCAGATGGCATACCAGCAATGATCCTTAAGAAGTGCACCAACGCTCTTGCTCCCATAATGACATTCATTTTCCACCTCTCCTTTCAACATGAATGTTTTCCTGCTTTATGGAAAACATGCTGGCTACGTCCTATTTTTAAAAAAAGTCAGTAAACCTGAAGTTGGCAACTATTGTGGTATTTCCCTACCTCCCGCTAGTGGATTGGAAATCGTCGTTCATTCTGAGCTTTTGTTTCTATCGAAACGGTATATAACGTTTAATCAGCATGGATTTATGCCAAAACGTTCCACTACCTCTAGCCTTATGTCGTTCATATCCAAATTGTTGCCGTATGTGGATACAGGGTACCAAGTTGATACAGTGTATAAAGATATCAAATCTCCTTTTGATACAGTATCTCTAAATTAAGCATATAAACGACTTTCGTTCACTGGATTGGGTTTTACCTCTCTAACAGAAATCTTCATGTAAAGTACGGTTCATCCTTTTATTTACCGATATTTACCGAACTCCTCTGGTGTCCCTCAAGGAACACCCTTCCCCCTCCCCTCCCTTCCTGGTGTGCGTCAAACTTTTTAGAACTCTGTTCTAGTAAATGTAGCGTCATCTCTTTTTGTCGTCGTCATTCCCCTCTTATTCACAATTATGTTCTTAATAAAACTGTGATCAACAGGGTGTCATGTGTTCGCGATTTAGGTGTTACGTTAGACGAAAGGCTATCATTCGATAGTCATCTGGAATTGGTCTTCGGAAAAGCTTATTCAAACCTTGGCCTCATTTTTCGCAGGACTTCAGCCTTCACCGACTTGAGGTGCCTTAAGGCATTGTATTGTTCCCTAGTGCGCCCTGTTGTTGACTATGCTTCTGTTGTCTTCTGTACTAACAGGGCAGGTTGGAATAACAAACTCGAAGGTGTGCAAAAGCGTTTCACTAGGTGCTTATACCGTCGCCTCTTTGGAAATTCCACCACCACATTACCGTTATACAGTGATCGTTGCATATTATTCAATCTTGACATGCTCGAATCTAGGCGAACTAAAGCATGTGTGTCATTTATCAGCAATTTGTTACGAGGGAATGTAGATGCTCCAGACTTGCTTTGCCAACTTAGTTGGTATGTTCCTGCCAGGTGTTCGGACTCCTCTTGCTGTACCTGCGGACTGCTCTTGCTCTTGCTCTTGAGAAATCGGACTGCTCTTGCTATACCTTTCCGCTATACATCTTTTGGCACTAACGACCCGTGGCTACTTTGTTTGCGTCAATTCAATGAACGTTACCGTGATTTTAATTTCTAAACTATGTTCCAGTTTTATGTTATACAGTCTAATTATTTTTCTCTTCTATTTTTTCTATTTTCTTAACTTTTCTTTTTTTCTTTTTAAAATATGTTCTTCTTATCCGCTGCTTATTTCGCTTTCACTATGGTTTTTCATGCTGTTACATCCTTTTCTACTTCCCCTTAGTTTAGTTTAGTTCCAATTAGTTTAGTACCAATAGGGCCAGGGCTAGGTTTTAAGCAATGTATGTTCAACCCCAGAGGCAGACCTATTGAATGTAATAAATGAAATGAACTGAAATGAAATGTGTACTTAGCCATCTGAGAGTGATCTGTTTTCTCATGGTAGCAATTTTGGAGTATCTCAGTCCATTTAAGATCCTTCTTTAAAGACTGCACCACACTGTAACGTCTCAGCACTGTTCATTAGAGTGACTTTAAATCTTAATTCAAAACCCATTTCTCAAACTGACTTTTTTTGTTTGATTAGTTTGGCCAAAGCGATACTGTTATGAGAAATATAATTTGCCATCGTCAGCGAGTGCACAGATACGTCGATTCTGATCGACGAATTGAGCCACACATCGTGGATCGATTGTGTCAAAGAAGTAGAATGCTCTCGAAACAACAGGTTTGTTTCCTGAGTAAAGATGGACGCTTGGGCTAGGCTGCATGTGTCGCATAATATTCAAAGTACACATGCATGTGCTTTTGAAGGCCAAAACAACTGAGCCAAATAACAACCAGAACTTCCTTTGATGGCAGCGGTAAAAAATTGGATGACCAGAATCCGCCAACGTGTTTTATTTGTACAACTGTGGCTATCCTTCCGTGACAATATTTTGCTGAAGATCTACGCTACACGTTCACTAGCAGACGAACCATTTCCGCAACATTCGTTTTCGTGAAGATGGTATTCAGCTGTGCTAACAACATACGAGCAAGATGATCTGAGCATTGAGTATAATATAAAAGGCAGAAGAATATCTCCAAAGCATTACGTCTAAATCCAGAAGCCAACCAAGCAGCCAACATGAAGTTCGCATTCGCCTTCGTCCTGATCGCTCTGGTCGCGGTGTTCGCCGTTTCCCAGGCACTGCCTCAGCCTGAGGAGGCCGCCGCTTCCAGCAACGATGGAGCCAGCGCCAACACTAATATTGAAGAGTCCGCTGCAGTGGAAGCCATGGGAGGCCGCTGGGGGATGGGATATTTCTCAAAATTGTGGACGAGCGTCAAGAAGGTCGTCGCCGTTGTCAGATGACCAGCTGTCTGAACCAGGGTTGAGCAGCATTTTCGAGCAGCGTGCCGCATTTGCAACAATATCGTTTTGCCGAACCGCTCGACTATGATTCCTGCCGACTAATCTGTTTGAAATAGTTCAATATACACGTCTATCATATGTCGTACATAAGAAAAAAGCCCATTCAACAATTTACACTTGCATTTCAATATATCGCATAATTTTTCCAATTTTCCATGCTTGGTCTAAACCAAACAATAAGTACTGATAAATGCCGTGTACAGAAATTATAGCATCCAAAATATTGTTTTCTTTCTTCAGCTAGATTTGCAAAAAAGCTTCCTTGCAATTGTTTGGTATTTAGATTATTTTTTTAACATTACTATCTAAATGTTACTATCTAATTTCCAAAATGATAGTCGGCTAGGGTAATCTATAGAGGCGTGTACATGAGCATAATATCTGCCACTTATTCTTAAAGGGATAGAAGCATTCTACGCATGGGCATACAATTTAGGTAGGAGTGAAGAGCTGCCAGTACTTGCATGAGAGGCCTTGAAAACAGATGTCGGATGGTATGGCGAACACTTGTACAAAGCTACCGGAATCGATATCCGGGGGCTTTGACCAGTAAAGTTACCAGTTAACAGACCCAAGTAAAAGCGTATCAATACAATTTGCGAACACAACGATAGGGTAGATTCATTTTCCGATTGCGCAAAGATGTCTATCAAAATAATGTGCATTTTGTTGAATAATGCATAGTTCTGCTCCTACACTTTTCGCTTAAGATACTTGATCATCTATTTGGCGCTCGGACATGCCGGCCTATACAGGCTTTCAAGACTACTTCAGTACCACGCAACCGAGTAGCCAGTCCAGACTGGGGTAATTAAGTGTTCGGTTCCTACTAGAAGAAGAATGTGGAACCTATGGCATGGCAAATACCTCGACATAAGATAGTCAACTATCCGATTCTGTCGACTATTTTTGTCGAAGCTTGTCATACACTCCGAGGTAATGATTTGTTCATCTGACTAAAGGTAGTGAAATAAATTCCAGTTTTTTGTTGTATGTTTTACTCAGCATTTATTATTACTGCTGTTGCTTCTGACAGTCAATTAGATTACAACCGATGGTGATGGCCTTCTTGATACCGTTCCACAAGTCTCCCCAAAATCCTCGGCCTCCCATTGCCTCGACTGCTGCGGCCTCCTCCGGGGTAAGCTCCAGCACGATCCTGGTGTTGGCGCTGGCTCCATCATTGCTGGAAGCGGCGGCCTCCTCAGGCTGGGGCAGTGCCTGGGAGACGGCGAACACCGCGATCAGAGCGATCAGGACGAAGGCGAATGCGAACTTCATGTTGGCTGCTTGGTTGGCCTTGGAACTGTGACTTAATACATCCTAGTCATTCTTCCGTCTTTTATATCCGCACTCTTCAGATACCCTTGAGCACTTTTTGAGTGCTGCTAACACAGCTGCAAATTCTGTTCCACCCAAAACCAATGCGGAATTCCACCGTCTTCTTCTTCTTCTATGTTTGATTATCTGCAACTGCACAAATAACACATTCTTGAAGTGTCTAATGCCGGTTTTTACTATTTGAAGAAAACGTATATAACATTCAATTAATATGAAGCTCATATACCTTCAACACAAGTTCAATGCCACAAAAACAAAACATTCAAAAATATACATATGATATATAAATCTATACCGATAAATAGATATATCTATATAATGTGTGTGTGTATGTGTGTGTGGGGGGGGGGTACATCTTCTTCGGGGTGGCAACGCTCTCATTGCCGGTCTGGTGGTACAGTCGTCAACTCGTATGACTTAACAACATGTCCATGATGGGTTCAAGTCCCTAATGGCCCCTGTCCCCATACGTAGGGCTGGCATATTCTGCTATGTGTAATCAGTAAGTCACCAAAAACCAATCTCACTTCTCTAGTGGATACAGACAGGCTTTGACCGACAACGGTTGTTGTGCCAAAGAAAAGGAACGCTCATCCATCCGTAGGCCTGTGACAGTGCTTTTTCGAATGCGATTTTATCGGACGTGCTGTCACAATTTTGTGTGAAATTTGACAGATAACGTAGGACGTCGAAATCGTTACCCTTCGTCGTTCGACGTTGTATAGAAGAACAAGACGTTAAAAATTAAATCCCATATAAAATGGTCAACATGCTCTTAGGCCCGTGGGAAAAAAATTGCTCGATGTGTATAATAAAAAACTTTTCATTTTCAAAAGATAAATTCTTTCGCGGATCATGCCTGCTTACGCCACAGGTTGAAGACCACTGAGCTACACGACATTTGTGAGGCCGTTGCCAGACACCGTAATGAAAACATTTGACAACCGATAAAAAAAACGCTTGTAATTGTAAACAACCAAACAAAGAGTTTTCTTTCAATCAGTTTGAAGAGAATAATTGGAAAACATAAGTAATATTTGTTTTAATTTGTTGGTTTGGACTACAGCACTAATTGGCTAACTTATAGCATTTTTTTTTCGTTTTTCGGTGTGTCTGGCAGCGGCCAAATGAAGGGTGCTGCGAGCAAGCTTAGCATCATCAAAAGCTCAAGCCAATTTAGAGCTTTCTTATATTCTCTCTCTCTCTTTCTCTCTCTCTCTCTCTCTCTCTCTCTCTTTCTCTCACTCTCTCTCTCTTTCTGTCTCTCTTTCTCTCTCTCTCTCTCTTTCTCTCTCTCTCTCTCTTTCCTTCTTACGATTTCTCTCTCTTTTATTCTTACGCTCTCTCTCTCTCTCGTTCTTTCTCTCTCTCTTTCTTACGCTCTCTCACGCTATTTCTTTCTTTCGCTCTCTCGCTCTCTCTTTCTTTCTCTTTTTATATCTATCTCTCTGTCTCTCTCAATCAGCTGCTTATTATTCTGGTATGACTGAGTAAGTCGTGCACAACAAAAGTAGTAAAACTATCTCAACATTTGTACGTATCTTCTATCTTACTAGAACATGTATATATTATTTGCCATACATGTATCATTAGTATACTGAATTATATACACTGAATAAGTCTCGAAAACCTGTACATGCCGGCATGTACACGTAGGGAGCCAAATAGAAGAAGTGTTAATTGACCATTTATTGTACCCAGTACCCAGAGACTGGGCTAATTATGTGTTCGGACACACATCAACAACAATAATGTGGAACCTAAAGCATGGCGTACACCTAACATAGTGAAAAGTTATCGCAAAGTGTTCATTTTTCATAATAAGATAGTCGACTGCTTTATTATCTTGCTCGTCGACTATTTTGGACAAAGATTTTCACACAACCTGAGTGGATGATTTGGTCATCTGGCTGAAGACAGTGAAATAAATTCCAGTTCTTTTATGCTCTATTTTTCACAAATCGTTTATTGACACTTTATGTTGCTTCTAGCAATCAATCAGATCGCAACCGATGGCCATGATCTTCTTGACGCTCTTCATCATGATAGGCCAGAATCCACGCCCTCCCATTTTCTGAACTGCGGCGGCCTGCTCCGGGGTAAGCTCTAGCACGATCTTGGTGATAGCGCTGGCTCCATCGTTGCTGGAAGCGGCGGCCCGCTCAGGTTGAGGCAGTGCCTGGCAGACGGCGAACACCGCGAACAGAGCAATCAAGACGAAGGCGAATGCGAACTTCATGTTGGCTGCTCGGTTGGCTTTGAATCTGGGACTTACTATATCCTATTCATTCTTCCGTCTTTTATATCCACTTTTCTGTTGCTGCGAAATCTGCTGTCTTCTTCGGATACGTGTAGCTGCAACCTACATTCGAACAATTTCTGTGTTTGATTGTCTGCAACTGTACAAACAACATATTCTTGAAATTTGTAAAGTCGGTTGTTACTATCCATTTTATGCGCATTAATGGTCGTTATATGGCCGGTCCCGTAGTACAGTCGCC
This sequence comes from Anopheles gambiae, assembly GCF_943734735.2. NCBI lineage: Eukaryota > Metazoa > Arthropoda > Insecta > Diptera > Culicidae > Anopheles > Anopheles gambiae. The sequence goes on from NC_064601.1 coordinate 112,968,107, forward strand.
AACTCGTACGACTTAAATACATGCTCGTCATGGGTTCAAGTACCGAACGGACCTTGCTCCCATACGTAGGAGTGGCTATCCTGCTATGTGTAATCAATAAGTCACTGAAAACCAACATCACTAGTGGTACAGCCAGGTCTTGACCAACAACAGATGTTTTGCCAACGAGGAAGAAGAAGATTGATCATTATATTGATCGAAATAATTATTTTGGAGAAAAGGTATATTGTTATGTTTCAAGCTTTTGAACTTTAGTACTTTATTAACACTTATACAACATATAAAATGAATATAATACACAATGTACAATACACTTTAAAATCATTCAAGCGGGTCGCGCACCAGCCACACCGAGCGCCCGTGCCGAGAGCTCCTGCTCGATCGGCTCGCTAACACACTCTGATCGTGCGGCGCTCTGCACACACTAACCCGGCGTTCTGGAACCAATCGAACACGACATCGAACTTGAAAAATGTATGAATTTGACATGTTAGATATGTTGGTTGTCAAGTTGAAATTGAAGCCTCGCATGTTTAGTGTGTGCAATAACGTGCGTAACACACTGTCATCCTACTGGACCGGTGGCAGCACAACTGCCACGGCAATACCAGGGGTCGGCACGGCTGCCGACAACAATATAACATTCAAATAAGTTTAACATAACTCCATCTCTTTCTAAGATGATGATGTTATTAATATTTTTCATTAAAAGCTTACAAGGAGGAACTTACTGGTAAGAATATGTAAAAAAATATGTCTGAATTGAGTCAATCAATTCCAAAAAATGGCAATCGCACCATCTGCATTCAGCTCCCATTGGGAACATACGTTCTAACACAATGTTGGCACTGGCTCCATCGTTGTCGGACATTTTGCCTGTTAACCTCCAAGAGAGATCGTCCCGAGAGAACAACGCAAAGTTCATATGGGATACAGGTCGATTCATATCCTAAAGAGGCGAATGAGGCCAATTGGCTCAAAGTCTTTATACAAATATACAAACAGGTATATACAAATATACAAGGTCGATTGATGGCTAAGGAATTAACAAATGAAAGTAAGTAGAAGTGGTCTCGATTTAACAGTATCCTCGTCAATCTCGTTTATTTGCCTTTTTGGTCTCAAGGTGCATCCATCTCATACATTTTAGATTTTTTCCTCCGATTCTCTTTAAAACGATATTTTTCGGTGATATTGCAAGTGTAATAATTATTTATGAGAATCGTATACCAAAAAAAAAACCACCCAAAACCTGTGGTATTATGAATAATCTGGCACAATAAATCCAGTTAATTTTTAGTAACAACCATGTGTTTTTCCTTCGGAGAACGTATTATAAAGGGTTTCACACAAAAAAGAATATTTGGTATTTTTCGGTAAAAACACGAAACGAATAATTGGGTGTCTCCAGTACACTGATGTGCACAAAGGTTATACGTGTAAAAAAATATTCCACCGCATGTCATCGGCGTGGAACAGTGTGTTCGAGAAATGTGCCGCAGATTCAGTATTGCATCCGGTGAATTCAGGTATCATCAACGTTTTCAAGTATCATACCGCAGTCTTGGCATTGGCTAAGACAGATTACGGAAGGGGTCCTGAGATAAAGTGTGAAACCCTGTATTTCAGATAGAAAAGCTATTATGGGTTTTCTATTTTCCATTTACCTTTCTGAGAAACGATTTTGATGATCTCTAGCGTATAAATAATTTATATGTAACAATTATTAAACCGCATTTTCATAATCAACATGTACATTCAACAAAAAAGTAAACCTGCAGTAAAAAAAACCGTTAGCTTAGTACAAGTGTTGGCAAGGCCATCCATCACACAGCTGTTTCTACAATTTTTGAGACGCTTGCCGCATTTGTTCTCACGGGTTGGAAATTGAAGATTTTGTTTACAATCTCATATAGAATAAATACACTTGATATACACGTTCATGAATAAGTAGAACTCGCTTTACTTTAAATGCATTTTATTTTTTCACTAATCAGATGCGCTTACTTCTATGACAGCACAACTGAATGATAAATTTTTCTTATTGTTTTACTGTGGTTTATTTTGATTTTGGGTAGCATTCTGACAGTCAATAACTTTGCAGGCAATTTTAATGCCCTCTATTACGCCTTTCAATATTTTTTTCCAAAAACGTTTGCGTCCCATTGCCTCGACCACTAGGGCCTGCTCCTTGGTAAGTTCTATCTCGATCTTGGTATTCACGCTAGTTCCATCGTTGTTCGAAGCAGCGGTCTCCTCGGGGCGAGGCAGTGCCTGGGAGATCGTGATCACCGCGAACAGAGCGATTAGGACGAATGCGAGCGAGAACTTCATGCTGTATAGCAGATTGGCGTCTGAGTTACGGATTATTGCTTCCTTGAAATTGTTCTGCCTTTTATTGTGCCTCAAACTCGGTATAATTTCGTGACTTATTAACTCAGCTGTATAGCATCTCCAGGAAAATGCTATTTTCGCAAATCATTAGCTTCTTAGAAGATTCTGGATAGAGATCTATGTGCATCGAAAATTGCGTCATGGCTCACATCTGAACCAATAGTACACATCAGTTGCTTTTAGATATCGTCGTAGCTTCTTTCGTGCCGTTTGAAATCTGTTTTGCAATGACAAGCAAGTATGTAAAGCATTTCTGAACACATGTGAAAACTGTATACAGTGTACTAGTAAAACGAAATTATCTAATAGAATACAGTACAGAATAAACAATAGAGTACAAAATTGAAAACAAATGCGATGTGATAATGAATATGTTAAGAAAATATCACACAAAAATTAGGCTGAGTTAATGCTCAACACACAGGCTACACAATTTAATAGTTATGAGGTCCTCGAAGCCACACATTTGAATATAGCATATTCAAACGTTCATCCTACAACCGAAATAGAATAATGCAAAACATCGCAACCATTTCTGTTACCTGGGATGTGGATATGAAATATTTCATACGAAACGTTTCACGCCATAATTTCAAACACTTTTCAAACATCGAATAACCGTTTCTTTCATTCGAAAACCATACGAAAGTGTAGTGTGGATTCGGAAATACAAACAATTCCTCACATTTTTGTTATATTTGGTTCCAACCTTCAGCAAAATACTCTTTCCATCTTAAACAGCACGACCGGAAACGACACGTGCATCAAGCTCGAAGCACGCCAACGACTGCCCAGCATCATCCACGAGATCGATCTCCACCGTAAGGCTAACGCGCGGATACACCAGCAGTACGGGCATGCTCAACCGATAGGTAATGTCCTCGTTGGCGCTGACCGGACACTGGGTATTCAGCAACCAATTGCAGGCAGCAGCCCGATCCGCCGGAAGCTCGAACGGTGCCGTTACGCCCAGTGCCGTAGCGACCACTTGCGTGCGCAGGTTGGCCGCCGCAAACGGGGCCGTAAAGTCCATGTCCATAATGGCATCGGATCCACGCACCAGGTCACACGGAGGAACCGTACAACCCTCCACACGTACCTCCGTTGGGGCTGGCCGCCCTCCGGTACAGGCGCGGGTTGCTACTCCGGCACCGATTGCGTTGGTGGCCGCCAGCACCACCAGACAGACCACACTGAACAACTTCAAGCAAGCCATCGGGGAGTACGTAGAGACTGTTGCTGCTATTTACCGAACACAACTTTTCGTTTGATATTGGCTCACAGCTTGGGAAGTCTTTTTATAGCGCCCAGGGTGTGGAATCATATCGCCTGATGCACCCGAATAAGGCTGATCGAGTTACGTTATTGGCCAGGTGTTTCACTTTTTTTTGGTTGGAAACCCTCGCCCGGTGATAAGCGGTTCAGTGTTTCTTGTTCTCGATATCTATCAAAAAGGCAACCCGGGGACGGATTTACGGGCGGATCTGTTCGTCGGCACCCGATACGATACGATCGGATTCCCAGTACAATCGGAGGGGAGCAATAAATCAATATAAACATCTCATGGAAACAAAAGGCCAACGAACGAACGTTGGCTGAGACGTCGGCTGATATTATTTTTAGTCAAATGAATCTTTTCCCCATAAAGCACACACAATTCAATTCCACGGTGTATTTACTCATAATTTTATTTCTACATGCGAATCAACAACAATTATAGGTAGTGTAAATATATCATTCTATAAAACGATAAACGTGTATAATATACCTAGCTCATCTGTGTACACAACATGTGCTTCTGCTTCCTCAACCTGTCTCTACGCGTGCTTACGAAGCAATATATAGTTTTGTGGCTTAGGTAGGCGACATAAGCGCGATTAGTGGCTACTACTCTACTTACAACAACCTACCCCTACATAGAAGCTATCACTTAGCAAAGCGAAGGAATTTACAGATTTATTACAATGTTCCGCATCTTCTGCCCGCCAAACCGACAGCAGTGCGCGGGACATGATAGGGCTATTAATAAACAATAAACATCATCCCGTTCGGCTTGGTGCGATTAAAATAGCTGTGCGTGCGTTCCGGCCTGCTCGATGTAAGACTCGCCTGTTCGGTGACGCGTGTTGGGTGGTTTTGGACACCAGCATTTCTCCTTTTCTTTCCCTCTCTTTAAATTAAACGCAGAGCGCTTCTCGCCAGCTAACTTTAACCTTACGCATTCATGCCGACGCATCTATCATCAGTAGCCTACGCTCTGTTCCTCGACTACCTGTATCGCCCTGGCACATGGTTAACATTCTTTGCGTAGAGAGCGCTTCCTGCTTACATCTCTTGTGATCGCCGCAAATCTATCTAATGCTGGGTAGACCGTTTAAGCCTAAAGTGTCGCGTTTGTGTTTTCCTTCCTCGTATTTCACTATCAACAAAGACCGCTGTCGCCCGTGGCCGTTCGTGTGTGATGTTTCGCACGATGTGTCATCAGTAAATCGATTACGTTCATCAACGATTTCTGTTTTGTATTTTGTTTCTCTCTTGTTCTTTTTGTTTGCCTCGCGTAGAAGAGAACTTTACCATGGGCTAAAGTGCTACAGATCTAAAGAAGAAAACATTGAAACAGAAAACGCATTATACGATCAGTATCGGAACCGGAGCCGGTTTGTGCTCTGGCAGTGTGTCTTGTGAGGCAACTCTTTCACTGATACACTACTCTAGGCGAAGCGAAGTACACTTAAAGTTTGTTTTTGCATTTAACTTCAATATTCCTCTCCTAGGTTGCACGGGTGCGCCTAACCAATGTTCAAGTAGTTTTTTTATATCCAATTAGTAGCTAATAACGGAAGACTTTCCCTATACAAGACATAACAATAAGTGTTCATTGGCACATAAGATCTGCTCGAAGCTTCTCGTGAGCAGGCAATAGTAAAAGACAATGGGAAACCGAAACCTTTCCAAGCCTTGGGAAGTCATGGTGAAGGTGTCAGAATCTTACAAATCTAAGGCAATTCGGTCCACAAAACAACCAACTAGTGCATTGTATACAAGCACTCCATCCTATATCAAACAGAAGCAAAGATTCTGCAGAGCGCCACCCGAATCACGGTTCGGATTATTACGACGACCTTTCACCGCCACAGTAGTCGTCTCTGTGGCGGATTCCAGCTCCGCACTGGGGGCTGACGTAGGGACGAAACTCACGGCAGACGCACGGGTCGTCTGCTTCTCACCGAGACAGGAGGACATCAGTGGAATGGTCGTTGGCTTACCCGGCAGGGTCACGATACTGCTGCTGTCCGTCGTGCTCGGATGTACGCCCTCTGACATCTCCTCCCCAGCTACAAGATACCGTTTTTTTTTTTTTTGTTCAAACAACAGAGGGACAAAAGAGAGGATATAGAAAACGGTTCGGCGCACAGTGGTACGTTGAAAAGCCGTATACGACAACATGGGTGTTATTTTACAAAACGAACAAAACACGATCGCTGGCATCGCTGCACAACAACGCACGCGGTTAGCTGCGAAAAGGTGAATACAGGTGTCCTACGGTGCCATTGTGGTGCCCCCAACCTTCCTATCAGTGTGTGTTTGTGTGCGCGTATATCAGTCACAACCATTTATGTACGCAAGATAGCAGATAGCCTTTGCGTTTGAAGAATACAGAACCTCATTGATCGAAAACTTTCCCCCAAAAACCAAAAACCACATCCTCCCTGCATAGAAAGTCTTGCAAGAGATTCGTTCTTCAACTGCACGGGGCGCTGCTGCATCGAGGACATTTGTTTCTTCCCCACAAGCCTCGCGTTTGAGGCTATCTGAGTCAACCTGTGAAATCTTTACAACCCTCGTGTTCATTCTCTCTCTCTCTTTACCTTCTTAAAGTATCATGAGTGCAAACAGTGTAATAATGGCAATAATGATCGCAATAACTGTAACATAATCAATGCTGCTATTAGCCAAGCCATAGGTACATGCAAGAACGACATGCTGCGGTTGCACTAAGCTACTGCTGCTACTCTTCCGCTTCGTTTGCGCACCACCGCCGACTGATCTGCTGCGGCTACTGCTTCCGGAGCTTTCACCACGCGTTCGATAGCGTTGTTGTCGATCAGCATCATTATCATCGTCAAGAGGGCGCGGCACCAATGCCTCTAGTCGTCTCCGTTCCGCTTCAAGCCTGCTCAACTCTTCCAACGTTTCAACCGGTGGGTCATCTACGCTCGATTCTTCGACAGCATCGCTCTCTACCGGTTCTTCTTCCTTCAGCTCCGTCGTCTCCTGCGCACTCACATCCTCGATGAAGATCTCCGGTATCTGCAGCTCGCTGCGAAACGGATAGTACCCAGTGCCGCACGGTCCAATGCGAACCTCATTCACGAACGTCACCTTCCGATCGATCGGCCCGCTGCCAGGGAACTCGGACCCAAAATCGTTCAGGCTAACGTTGCCCGAATCGGTCGTGGTGGAGTCGACATCGTTCGCGGCAGTCGTTTCCTCCAGCTCCTCGGCCAGATCCTCGTGGATCGTGTCGAGACTGTGGTGCAGATGGTTGCCGAAGCTACTGCGCAGATAGAAGCTTGTCATCGGCGGTTCCTCATCGCTCGCGGTAACCTCAACAGCGGTGGCGGTGGTGTCGTGCGTTTGCGTGTCAGAAGAAGTGATAATAGTGGTGGTGGTGGTGTTCGTGTTGGTAGTGACATTCTTACAAGCGATGCTATTAGTAGCGGAAACAGCGCAAACACTCGCCACGGTGCTGGTAGTAGTGGTAGTAAGGGATTGGTTAGGGAAAAGGATGGTCGGGACGGGCACGGAAAGGACAACACCACCATCATGCTCATCGGTGGTACCGGTGGTGGCAGGATCGCCGGACAGTGCAGTACGGGGGAGCGGGACAGAGGGTTTGGCACACGACAACGAAAGCAACGGTACACGGCCGGTACCGGCTGCTTCCTTACCTGTCGGTGTTGGGCTCTTGATGCCGAAGATCATGGCAAGCTCTTCGGACGAGTTGTACTGCGACTCCGTGTCGGACGGTGTTAGCCGCACGGAGGACACCGGGGGCGACGGACGGGACGTTTTAGTTCGTCCCTCGCTAGAGGGGGACGTACTGGTGGCCCGTTGTTGGGACGTTTCGCTCGCTGTGACAGACTTAGGACCGACGCTCTGGGAGGAGGACTTTGGACAAGGCTCGGTCTCGCTCGAGGACTTCAGCTCGGTCTGCGCACTGGCAGGCACTTTCTGGGCAGCGTTGGATTCCAGCTCAATGCCACACTCCTTCATGATGATGTCGATCTCTTCCTCTGTGGACTTTTTATCCGTATCGGACTCAAAAGGTTCAATACTCTCGACCAGATTATCGTAATCACGCTCGATCGATGACTTCACGCGCTCATCTCGCTGCTCATCCTCAGCTTCCAGCTCACTGAGCTGCTCCTGGCAGCGTTTGCTGAGCGCTTCGAAGCTACCGGCCGGCGTTAGCTGCTCTATAAGCCCACTCAACACAGACGGTTCGCTGGATGGCGCTGGTTCTACGATAGTGGGCTGCTCTGGAACGATCGTCTTTGGAGCAGCACGTTCGATCGGACTTTGCTCCCGTTTCTTCGGCGACAGCTTGCTCGATGCAGACGCTTCCTTTCGCATCTCCTTCTTGGGTGCCTCTTCAATAACGTCACGCAACATTCGCTCACAGTACTTGGCCGCTTGCGCCACCTCGGCCAGCTCCTTCGGTGTCTCACTTCGCTGTGACTTCACAGTAGCTCTGGCGGCTACAACCACCACCTCCTCCTTTTTCGTGGGTGCAATCGTCTTGGAAATGGGACGCGCCCCTCCAACCGACTTCACCTCCGGGCTGGTGCCACTCGACACGGACTGCGTTTCTTTGCGAAGTTCGGCCAGATCGGCCCCAAGCTTCTCGCTCGTAGACTGCGCCTCCAGTGCGATCGCGTTCAGGATCTCCTCAAACTCGGCCTTATGCTTTGCGCCCACAATGACCGGTTCGGTGCCGGAGCGCGGTCGTGGAGTAGGTGTCGAACCGGCACTGCTTCCCTCTGTCGCTGCCGGGCTCTTGGGTGGACTTCCGGACGAGCTTGACTTCAGCGTTGAAGGGAGATTGAACACAGCACCACGATTCTCCTTCGGCAGTGTCGTGCCACTCTTCGGACGCATGGTAACTGGCTTCTCCTTTGCCGGTGAGGCATCTTTCGACTTCGGTGCCGGTGCCACCACCTCCCGACCAGGGGTGGTCGCTTCTCGCAGACTCTTTGCGTACAGCTCTATCTTATAGTAGTCTTCCAGATTTCCACCCGAAGGTTTGGCCGCATCGCGCTGTATCTGGCTGTAGATGTTGGACGATAGCGAACCGGTCGAACGTTTCTGGCGTGAGTCGTCCGACCCGCTGCTAGTATTACCGCTCTGCGATGGTGGTGCATGACGTACGCCGGCACGATCGATACATGCCAGTAGATCCTTGTCCTTGCGCAGCTGTCGGAAGGCGAGGTCGTCTGCCACGAGATCCGGAGATCGCTGCGGTTGGAAGCGTGGCTTGGTCTGCTTCACCGGTGCCTGCACCGTCAGATAGTCCGTGTTCGGGGAGGGTGGTATCGGTCCGACTGGAATACCGAACGGTGGCTGCGTTTCTGGCGCTTTGATCGAGCTGTTTGCTCGCTTGATGCTACGGTAGCTTAGATCATCTAGCTGTACATCTGGCTCGGCCTTAGCTCGCTCCTCATCTGCATCCGCATCGTAGCGATAGTGACGCGCCCGCTGGCTGAACCCAGTTGGTGTGGGAAGATCTCGTTGCTCGGCACGCTCTAGCAGATCTTCATCGCTGAGCTTAAGGCTCTTGTAGATCGCTTCCAGCTCATTGATTGCCTCCTCCAGGTTGGCCGATTTGCGCTTCCGGGCTAACTCTTCCTCCGAGCAGGAGTTTCGCTTCGAAATGGTTCGCATCGGTGGAGCAGGAGGTTGCTGCTCTTCACCATATCGCCTATAGCCGTGCGTTCCATGCACCGTAGTAGTACCTTGGGCAACGGTTTTTGCCACATGTTCTTCGTATTTGTTCGGCACCACCGTTGTCTCCGGTGCCGTTTTCATCTTCACCTCGTACAACTTTTCATTCGACTTCGCTCGGTTAGCACATGTCTCTCCGGTCTGCCGCAGATACAACCGTCCGCTCACAATGTTCTTCATCTCCCCATCTCCATTCTTCCCATTCTGCTTATCATCCAGCAGATGGTCGAGCTCGCGCGTCAACTCCTGATTGCGACGGTTCATGATCTCCAGCGCTCGGGATGTCGATACGGAGCGAGATGAAATGGCCGTTCCCGCCACACCCGGACGACGTTCCGTAGCACGACCACGGCGCGATTGTACCGTCCCATTTTGCTGTTCCTCCTCAATGCGACGCCAGAAGGCGGATGCGGACTGTTGTGGAGTGCGCGAACCACCTCCACCACCGACCGAGTCGGAACTGTCCGCACGCAGCGACCGTGAGGACGAACCAACGCGTCCTCCTCCGGTCGGTGTGGGGGTGCTGGTGTAGGCGAGGGAAGACTCACTGCCCGTCGGCACCGGATCGGCTAGCTTCGGTTCGTACGGTTCGAAGGTGCGATCTTGTATCTGGATCGGTTTGCGCGAACGAGGCGTTACATCCGTTACGTAACGATACTCTACCGAGTGCTGCGGTGGTGTGGCAGGCAGTGTCGCATGATAGTTCGGTTGCTGCTGATGGTGCTGCTGCTGCTGTTGATGCTGATGGTGCTGATGGTGATGGTAAGCCACACTGGACGGTGGTGTACTCGGTGGCTGGATGGTGGTAACTGGTGGTTGCTGCTGTCGAGATATGTAACGCTGTCTGTGTTGTTGCTGTTGTTGCTGCTGCTGCTGCTGTTGTACCTCAGCCGGCTGTACAGAGGTAGCTCTTGGTGGTGTTACAGAGTGTGCACTGGGAGCAGTACGCTGCACTGGCTGCATCGAACCCCACAAGCGATCCTCACTGTTACACTTGCCGTTCGATTGCCAAACGTTACCCGGCACCTGATGGAACCGATCGAACGCATAAGACACGGGTCGTGCCTCGTTGGTGTGACCGATCGTGAGCCGTCGCTGCGGATCCCTGGGAGGAATCGGCGGTGGACTGCGGATAGCGTCACGCATCGAGCTCGCCTTGCTCTGTATGTAGAAGCTGTTTTCGTACGTTACAGCTGCCGGTGCGTTACCCGTACCGTGGGACGGCGGTGCCGTCGAGTAGTTCAACTGATGCGCATAGTTCGGCGAGCTCGACTGATACAGATGGTGCGGAACGTTCGTTAAGCTGGCCGAATTGCGCAGCGTCATCTGGAGTGGTTGCTGCTGCGGCTGATGATGGTGATGCGTGTGGTGATGATGCGGATTGTGTCGTCGGTAGGTAACGTCCATTGACTGAACGCTGCCACCGTGCAGCATACTGGGTGAAATCGGTTGCGTGTGCCATCGATTGACGGTAGGCGCTGGTACGACCGAGCCCTGCGGACTACCGCCATCGTCACGGGACATACGCTTCAGGTAACGCTCGGTGCGTGCCGTACGAGACTTTCGATGCGAGCCGGCACTATGATTGCCCAAGCTGTCGTCACTGCGGAACCGCGACATGGAGGACGATCGATGCGACTCCTCATCGCTTGATGACTGCCGCTCCTTTGAATGTCTGCTCGACCGGTCCGTCTTTCTTCCCCGTCGATCGAGCGATCCATTCCCGGGGTATCGTTCGATTGTGTTTATGCCGTCAGTTTCCCGGAACCCGTACTGGTTCAGTTGCTGTGGATGGTGCTGATGATGCGGTATAATGTGCTGCTGCTGCTGTTGCTGTTGCTGTTGTTGTGGATTGATTACAATGTGATCAAATCCAGCACCCACGATCCTGCTCGAACGCTTCTTGCGCTTGCCGTTCAGCGTGCCCTGGCTCTTGACCGGCACAAAGCCCGCCTTCCGGTCCTCCTCCGAGCTCGAGTCCGTCTCTAGGTCCTTCTTCTTCTTGCGAAACAGACTGCCCAGCGACCACTTCTTGTCCTTGGCGTCCTTCGCTTTGTGTGCCGTCGTTGTTGCCTTTTCCATGGCTTGCTGTCGCTGCTGCTGCTGCACATGAGTCGTTATGTCCTTTGGCAGCGGTAACTGTGGCCTCCACGGGGATGCCGTCTGTACAGTCTGCAAGGGAAAAGGGAAAGAAAGATGGTAAATAAACAATCTTCGATGGAATGCAATCGAAACGAATGGGTAGTGGGCAGACAGTACATCATCATCATCTTCTTGCTACGGACTGGAACACTCCAGATTGAACGTAAATGCGATGTGAAGAATCTAAAAATAAGTCCACCGTAACTGTTCATCCCACAACACACTCTTGATCGATGGTTCCCATGCCTTACAACCATCACTAACGTTCGATCGTCGTTCGAAATCGCTATCAGTTTGCTAATTCTTTCCCAAGAGCAACTCTGCCACAATTGCCACAATTTAAAAAGCGTACGCAAGCGCTTTCACCTGTCCCACAGCGTGTTTGGTAATGCGCTGCACGCAAACGGATCTAACGCAATGGTTCCTATCAATGGACGTGATGTGGTCGTATGGTTTGTGTCTTGCTCGGTAAGAAAATAACCACTAGACGCGGTACAACAAGCGATTAGGTAATGGACCGTGTACCAGCACTGTATCGATACCGGGGACTCTAACAACAATTGAATCGCCGGAAAAGTGCTTCACCATTCAATCGACTTTGGCACATCGCGATCCGAGAGTTGTTCTATGTTTCTTGCCCGAGATGGAAAATTGCACCAACGCAACAAAGCGTTTACGCATTCCGGCAAAATTAATTGCCAGCCGCTTTGGTCGGAGTCTTCTCTCTCTCGCTACCAGCGCCATCACCTTTTTTTCCAAACAAACGGGAATGTTTGGATGTTTCTGCTGCTTGAAGCGCATTTCACCGACGGCAGTGAGTGGCCACTGCTCACAGTGGAAGACTATTTTTACCGCAGCTTCGCAAATCGGCACCAGAAGATGGTGTGTGTGTTGATGATTAAGGGCACGTATCTGTCCAACGCGTCATACGAAAACGGTCACCTCCCTGGTATGGAGGTGGTACAGCGGCCGAGTTGACCGTTACCACCCATCATTTACTTCCCGGTTGGCGGTTTTGCCTGGCAGCCGGCGATGCCCATAAGCAAATGGAGCGCGCTCAGGTGTCAGTCAGGAAGCGGATGCTCCAAACCGGTGGACAGGTTTATTATAGCTCTCGCGGAAGATCACTCGGCTGGTATGCAGATTTTGGCAGCGCTCGTATGATGTTGCCCGCAGGTTTTGCGCACCGTGTTGAGCACCGCACCAAACAAAACACACAGCCGTGTCGACAATTATTACGTGACTTTCTCCACTGAACTATGCACCCTTTTAGCAGATCGATAATTTCCAGCGAGTTTTACAGCCACGACAGACAGCCGCACGACATCAAACATTCGCCAGCCAGTTTGGTTTTGTTTCCTTATATCGTCCATATTGGAAACAGTTGCTCAAGATCGAAACCCATTCGTTAATGTGTTAAGTAGCGCTACGATCGTATTTTACCTGCCACGACAGAGCATCAAGAGCAGCCTCACCTTAAGAAACTCAGTCAAGCGATCGGATCATTGAGGTTATATTTCGGCGTTTCGATTTCCAGACAACACAAACAAATAGAAAAAACAGTCAGTTCGGGAAGCTTAAATGCATTGCTCGACCGTCGTTGCTCCCTCTGTTTACTTGGTAAGTGATCTGCAGGGATCACTCCAGCCCATCCAGCTGCGTACTGCCACTCGGGACGCTTGCGCAAACTCCCGCAGCAGGGCAGAGTTACTTCAATTGGCAATTGCTTAAATTATCCTCCACGAAAGGGCTCCACCCGGGGACGGGGTGAAACAGTGGCCGTGGAAGAAGTCACTCGACCCCGAAAAGCAAAACAAACTCTGGAGTGAGGTACTTGGTACTCGGTACCAAATAATAACGGGGTACTCGGATCACTCAACGTGACGCGACACGAGAAGAAGGTACTTGATTTAAATTTTTGGAGCTTTTCTTTTCTCTCTTCACTCCTTTTCGAGTGTCAACTTAGCTTTTTTGCTTTTTTTGTGGAGTTTCGCTGCATTCTGGCAGCGGGGCACGAGATGATGCGTGCACGATACCTCCCGGCGCTGCGTAGGTCACTGTCAGCCCGGTTACGCATGACGCATCCCCTGTACGTGTCAATGTCATGCTCGATGATCATAATTATTACGTTTGCGTTGGAGTTGCAGACCGAGGAAATTGGAGCAAGGCAGCAGCAGTGGTCATGTTCTAGGCGCACCGCCGAGAGAACCGCCCGTATCGGGTGACGCAAGCACGTCTTCTCGCATCTGCTCGCAGCCGTAAACAATCTCCCCCCTGAAGCTGGTGTACATATACATTTGCGAGCGTTTGCTGTCGCGATCGACGGCCACGAACGAATGGAATGCATTGCAATGGACCGGCGGGCATGTGCAGATGATGCCCGAATGTTGTTGGTGGGTACCGTCCGTTTCGCAACCGAATACAACTATGTCCTCCTCCACCCCTCCTTGCGGCTTGGCGTGCATGCAAAAGCCGCATTTTAGAGAAAAGAAACGATGACAAAAATGTCCCTCTGATTCATAGACCACCTTTGGCCGCACTATCGTGTGAAGACACAGTCCTCCCCCTTCTACCTAATAGGTACAGGGAGGAACCTTGAAAACTGAGAGCCGCTCGACCGTCTTGGGGTGTATATCTCGTTTTTTTTTACATCACGAGTGAGTGCGCGTTTGAGGGTGGTTTTTTTCACCGTCGGTTGGATCTATTTAGAGACTATTACGTGCGTGGGAAAGTCCGAGGGTGGATCATCATCACGAATGATGAATGAGGTGTGCGGGAATAAAAGGACACGACACAACATGCCATTTCGAGATCATCTTCCTTCCCCCCGGTGCTCGTTCAATCACTGTGCGTGTACACTTGGTTTGGAGATCGATACAGACGGGCCTAGAAGGTTGAATGGGGTGGAAGATGCAGCTCAATTAATGTCAATGTCTGATGACAGCTTGATTCAACGACACAACAACACAACCACACAACCCACTAAAGGAACACTTGAGCGCTTTGGTCAGCGTTTCGCACGGAACGATGCCATTTCATCTTACTTGAAATAATACAAATGCTTGATTGGACATCTTGCTTTAATGACACTGGCGATATCTTCTGGACCGTTAGCGACTCGCTTGATTTGCACCGACGTCAGAGTGTGCAGAGATCTCTACACACATTTATCACAGAACAGCGATCACATGTTCGGCGAACCGACCGGCGACGGTGAACTACAAATGGATACTAAAACACATCCCGCGCGAACTCACATGCCAATGCATACGCACGCAACTGGGTGAATTGGCACTGGTCACTAAGGTGCTACCACTACTACCGCGCGTATCTGTGCGCGCGCCATCCCGCAGACTGTGGTTGTGCGTGTTGGTAAATGCGAATAGTAGAACGGCACTGCGCATCCTCCGTACTGAGATGCGCACGTCGACATGCACAGATAAGACAAATTTGCATGCTCCCGCGTGTGCGTGTGTGTGTTTGGAGCCGTTTGACAGAAGCGTCGGCGACACATGATACAACCTGTGAGTACACGCGTACGTACGCAAAACCACTTTGTGCTGCGTGAAGGACGCCAGATGACATCTATGCAGAGCACACAATTGTGCTTGCGCATCACAATGTACGCTCCCCATGTTACAAGACCTCTTTTGCGTTATCCTGCGCTTGTGTACGATCGAACTCTTTCTCACACATACACATACACACGATCGCGGTATGGTTTATACTCCCAAAATAGAACAACAAAGAAGAGCACCCGCAACAACTCCCCCCTTGAGCGCGTTTATTTACATTAGCAGTTCATTAAAAATAGCTTCCGATGGTTGGAAAGATCGGAAGATGTATACCCCAATGTCGGAGACAGCCAGAAACGTACACCGTAGAGCACCGGTACCGGAGTTCAACGTGCGGACGCTACTACTGTCTGCCCCCAAACAGATGCTCTGGCAGTGGCAGATTGTACACCCCCCAACCTCAAGATGTATCGTAATGCCCAAAGCCAAAGGATAGGGGATGTTTATTTACCGCCGAATTCACGCGCAGATGGCACGGAAGTGACGACGACTGCCCATCGCAACGGGACGAACGGGACAAACAAACAAGCAATCCTTTCCTTCGCGCTGTAGAAATGTAGCGTTTTCTGCGAAAATTTAGGTCGAGGCGAGTACTCTCGCGTACACATGTGGTCAGTGCGCGAACTCCAAACAACGTATCTTTGCGTCTCGAAGAAGAATCTTCCCGAGGTTATCGAACGATCGAACGATCGCTCTGGAAGGCATCGGAAGGCAAACTTCGTTGTTACATCTAGCAATAGTTGGCCAGATGTGGAAAAATAAATACTGCACCCGATCATCATTCGCTGCATTTATTGAACCGTAATGCTGCCTAATGCCCGAAGTTCCCATAGTCTCGTATGAAAGTGAGAGCTACAGAGGCAAGATGTAGCCCGATAGACTTTCATTAGCTCGGATCGATCGGAGCTGCCTAAGTCCGTAAATGATACGATACGATCATACGCCGCCAAATGATCCGTATGTCGTCAGCACGAGATGAAGATCGGCCTGTATAATTACCCCAGAATACCGTCGATTGTAAAACCGACCTACTTCGGTTGGGCCCCTTGAAAGATCAAACCCAACCGATTGCAACGTGAAGGAGCATCGCTAATGCTCCTCTCACCCTCCCATTAGATGTGGACGTGGCAAAAGTTATGTTTGCTGCGTCTTTCGCCCTCTCCGTGTTGTGTACCTTCCGCAAATACATTCTAAGTTGAGGCACCAGCAGCATCAGCATCAGCATCCGCCCCAACCGGGTTCCATTATGCAACGCTTCCATTTCTCGGAACACACATTAGAACACACACAGACCGCACGATTGTTCTTTTGGAGCGGAGGCAGAAGTAAAAATAGCTCTCGGCGCGTGCTCTGCAGTCGGCCAGGGATCACCGCCATCAACGCCAGATGTGAGGTGGTCAGTGGCTAATGGTTTTTGCTTTCTAGCGAAAAATCCGTGCGGGTTTGATCGCCTTCACAAAAACCCATCTCCGCTGCCGGTGGTCGTTGGGAAGAAACTTGAAACGCCCGGCTTCCAGGGAATGAAGAACACCGCCACCACCATCATCTGATGTCGCGCGAGGGTCATCGAGCCAGAGGTTTGTGTCTTTGCGTGGTGCAAATGCAAATCCTCCTGCATCTCCTCCTGCTAAACAAAACGTCCATGCATGCGGGTTGGTTTCGCACCCTGAAGGGCCCACCGCCCCGTGAAAGGGAAACTTTCACTTGACGCGGAGGTCGCAAGAAGCCCAGCAATTATGTACCCCTATGACCACCGGCCCAAGCGTCAAAAAGGGAGTTGACGAAGTGCGACCGGGCAATCCCACTTCCGATGGATGGTTATTAAGCGGTTGGAGGCGCACACTGTGGAGTACACACTCATTTCTACCCGCCAGACGACAAGTATGTCAGCGCGATGATGATGGTTTTATGTGCGCCGGTGTGTCCGGGACCTGTGGGGAGAACACCTTCAACCGCACCCGGCATTAGGACGGTTGGTGGGTGTACCTGGGCCACTGTGTGCGGAATCTGTGCCAAATAATCGATACTTCCGACTTCTAATGGACGCGTCGGTTTCGTGTAGGCTTTCTCCTGCCATGACCGCAATCAAGTTCAACGTCGAACGGATGATCATGATGATGATGGTGATGAGGCGGATGTTTCTAAGCTTAAAGACGGCTCTAATCCAATCACACCTGCTACCTGCCACGGAAAGTGAAGTGTCAAGGAACAATGCTGCGAAACAGTGTTCGCGCGTTTCGAAATCCGGAACTCCTCCTGCACTCGCAATAAAATTCGCATTTAACAAAGCAGCGATCGACATGCACGCCGCATGTCCAGGGCCACACAATTTACGAGAAGGAGGAGGTTGTTTAATTTGTTCGCCCGATCGACCGATACGCCCTTTGAGCTGAGGCGAGGCGTGCCGCCGAGAACGCTCCACCGGCCGCAGCAAATTAACGTTCTCGCTCCACAACCAAGGAGGTCCAGTCATGATCGATCTTGATCGATTGGGCTAATAAATAGCCTGTTGCTGATTGTGCACTCGGCAGATGGTACACGCCGTGGTAGAATTAATGCCCCGACCCGATTGGGAATTGAAATATGGTTCGGTGTTCGGTGTTCGGATATTAGATGCGGGGCATCACAGGCCGCCCAGCACGCCGATGAAACATGCGTTCGGTAGAGCACGTAAATCGTTCGGCTTTAGTAAACAATTTGCAAACAAATGGCGGATAAACAGACCTATCCCCTTAACCGTTCCAAGAATTCGCGCACCGATCATCGTGCCGCGCTTATCCGCTGGACGTTTGCTACCGATTTGTACGTGCTTCGAGGAGCGTAAAGGAGGAATTCTAGCCCCTTTTCCCCGGCCCACGCCCAAACCCACCCAAACCATTGCGCCGACAAGATAATTACGGTCCGGCAAATGGACGATCGTGTGCAGTAAACCCCCTATTTTCGCAATTTCATCCCCTCGCAATTGGGCCCCGAGCTCGACAATGTTTAAAGCCGGCCAGATCGAATAACGATCACACATGGTGCTGCGATCGTGCTCCAGGGGTCTGCGCATGCTCACCCCGCGAGCGAATGGAATCGAAATAAACCTAACCTTTGACCACCATGCGAGATGCCCGATTTGGTTGCCGCGCGATTAGACGGGTTTTGGTATAAACAAAGTTGCAGATAGGAAGGCCCATAACTCTGCGCTGAGCCGGGCCCTGTGACGATGCATTACATTCCGTGCATTTTTCGAGCGCTCGGCTAAGGCTGCTTGGGAAAATAAATAAATAGAGCTGAGCGCAAGGCAAGAATGTGTGAGAGAAAGACGCCATGGCCAAGCAAACGAGATGCCCGAAGCAATGGCCCATCCATAAAGCACGGTGGCGTCTGTGTTTAGAAAATGGTAAGTGAATTTAAATTTAAATTGTTTCTCCGTACGCGATTGCCTAACACGATACGGACCTTACGGCAGCAAAAAAAAATGTCAGCGCCATCATTAGTTTATGCGGTGGGAAAAAAATACACCACATCACACACGCGCACACGCTCGTGCTGTGTGACGTAAATTTTATTTAATTTTAAAGAGTTGTGCAAAACAAGCAACAAAACGACCCGAATATCCCACACATCGTGATCAGCTGCGTGATCGTGAGGAGCCGTATTTAACAACCCGTTGAACGGTAGAATGGGAAACGATTGGTGCGGTAAGTAACGCACGCACGCACTAGGCGGAAGATTTTACTGAGCTGTGAGCTTTTGACGCCGCAAATCAAACGGACACTAATTGAAGAGCGCCCTCTACATGCTCGTGTGTGACATTTAAACTCTTCGTTTGCACTGCGGCAACACACCTGCCATGCGATCGAGCGTCGTGTCATCTTCAAAGTGTGTTTCACTTTGTGACCCGCGTTATCTCCATGCCCGTTTACGCAACACCTTTTCGACACGTTTCTCCAACAACGAACGAGAACCTCTCCCCTATCCACGCCTAGCCAGATTTATTATGTGCTGCGCCCTGTGCGCGAACAAACACGCGAGTGATTGTTTGATCAGGGGCGGCAAAAGCACGTGCCCGGAGTTAAGTACGACCCGGCGGATTCCTGGTGCGGCGACCTCAAATATGGAGCACTCCTCCAGCGAGACCCGTTAACGAAGATCGAGTGAAGTGAAGTGTGTGCGCGAGCGCGTTGCCATTGGGGCTACCACCCCGCTTTTCTGAAGCGTTTGCTTTGCACAAGACCTTTTCTTTACCTACCGACGGCTTTATAGTTGGGTTAGGTTTTTGAACACCCACCAAGCGCACCCGCCGGTAGGATGGGATGGGCCTGTTATGAAGCTGGGGCGGCTAAGAAAAACCTGAAAAAAGGACGCCAATCAAAACACACGCAGCCGCATATGTTGTAATTGGCCCTGTTCGTACCTATGTTTACAGTGTTTGCCGCGGCTTATCCACCGAAGGTTTAGACAGAGAGCAAGTGCGTCTGCTTTTTCGGTATTTCGGCCACGCACCGAACCGCACCCCGGTGCTGTTGGGTTGTTCGCTCCCGCTTTGGTAAGAAAAGGGCAACGTGTTTGGGAATGGAAACTGATAGAGCCCCCCTGGATCACTCACCCCGCGGGCGTGGTAAGGTGTAACGGAGTGTGATGGAAAAACTAGCTCAAACGGTTGATTAGATTAGTGGGTGGAAACGATGCCACTCTACGCGAACCCCGCATGTTCGACAAGTGGCTGTGCGTTGTGATGCGCCACATGGCCCCTATGTGCGTGCGGCATTCCCTGCTTACTCAACGCACTGCATTGGAAAACGAGATGCGTTTTGTTGGGGCTGTGAGTGGACTGGCCGAAGAAGAAAGTTAGCTCTACAGAGAGAGAGTTTATGTTTTGTGTGTGTAAAATTGTGTAAGAGCTGTGTTTTGTTGCCGATTTGCCTTTAGATTTGCGCGCTTGCGCATCCAGATGCCTTTATTGTGCGTTCCCCCACTTTTTGCTTGTGTAGGAGTTTTGTGTATGCGATTTATAGCTTGATTTTCATGTACGATGTCGAAACATCTTTACGCGCCGGCAGACAGTTGATCGGTATCGTGCCAGCTTTACATAACGAAATTTCCACTCGCAAAACTTTAAACGACCGCTGATGGTTTAGGTCGGATAAGCTGAGATATTATTGTTTCTGCATGCTTGCTAGTGCCTTCCACGGATCTGACGAGGCAAACGCGTCACAAACAATACACCCATCATGCTGATGAACTGCAGCTAAGCGTTATTACAGACAACCAGCCCTACCAGTGTTACTCGAATGCGATCAAGTAAGCAACCACACGCGTAAATCTTATTTCTAAGCCACAAAATCACCCCATTTGACACGCTGCACGTCATAATTGATCGTTGTTGTGACGTGATTTTGAGGATTTTGTACACTGGAACTGCTCGCGAGGTGGGAGAAGAAATTCTGAAATCTCATCGATCGTAATAGAGTGACCAGACAATGCGATTAACAAGCGTGGTAGAACGCAACGTCGCTACTCGGCTTGCGGTTTCGGTAATTATTCGTGCAAGCTTCTCGTGCGAACACCACAAAAACCGTGACTGACGTTGATCGGTAATGGACGTTGACTGTCTTTTGGGGGAGAAAAAGCACAGACTTCAATTTTACATATTCTACCCCACCAAGAATCCTTCGTCAACGTCATGCTCAACAATGAGACACTACGTTCAAAATATTTATCCAACTGTGTTCTTCCCTCGGGACACTCCCAGAAATTTAACACTACAGGCTTCAGTTCCCGATCGCAAAGTGCTTGGTGGAGCAAAGAACAGTCCAGAATACACACACAAAAAACAGGCAACAAATCCATCGAACAAAACTGTTCAACCCTCGCGACTGACGTTAACGATAGATGTTGAGCAGAGATAGGTAGCTTGGCAGCAGACATATCACACGCTGAGATAGACGCTTCGAATGAAAAGGCCGCTTCCGGCACCTCTTAACGAAGTTCGTTCGAAAGGAAGCGGTGCTCCAAACACGCACACTCATACGATCGGCTTCGGATGGTGGTAGCGTATGAGAAATAGCACGGAAACCCTTCCAAAGGTGAACTACTCATGAACGTGCCACACTAAAATTAAATCAAATATCACTCAAGGTTCCGGTACGCCGGTTCATCATTCCGTTCTGTTTGGAGTCGATCGAGACACCGCTAACGGCTATCCGCTTCCAGCCACACCAGATTATGCCGATTATGCCACAAAGACGCGCATACGTCACCTCCTGCCCGGGCTGCTGTATATCTGTAGCCCGACGCTATTAGCGCGCAGCTCCGAAGTTCACGCTCGAGTTCGAGGTCCGGCGCAACGCGGTTACGCGGCAGTTGGAAAACATATTCTCAACCACTGCTGCCGCTGCTCTCGGTGTGTTTTCGCATTATCGCGGATCGAATGTTTACTTTTTGAGCCACCTTCTCCACACCACGCCACACCACCCCGCAAAACAACAACTCGGCCGGTCGGGGTCCGATCGGTTGTTGTCGATAGCGCACACGGGCTAATGATGAGTTTACGATGCATGTGTGAATCCCCCAACCTGATGGTTGTATATTTTTTGTCTGTGTGTTGTGTCTTGTTTTTGCGCTTAGTGTGGTTGCTTTTAAAAATAACCGAAAAAAACAATATTAACACTCTGAACAAGGTCGTTCCGGACAAAATTGTACGGTAATTGAATTTAACGCTCGCTCGGATCGCTTTTTTCGCGCCCTCGCCGTACGGTGCAGGTTGAAGACTTTTTTTACTTAGACTTAGTAGTAAGACAGCTTTGACTTCGAAGCATCTGCGTAGGTCTTTGCTATATTCTCCTATTTGTTTCACCATACACACACACACAAAACCCATCGGAACAGGATTTAACATTCTAATCATCTTCTTTCACACCTTTGTGTTTACGCTTCAGCAACCGAGACGCTTAAGTATGAAACACGCCACTGTAAACACAGCGTACACTAAGTCTACTCTCAAGACGTCGTAAACGTCACGCAGCTAACCAGCCCGCCCAACTGGAATGAACTCTAATCAAAAGCGGGTATGAATATAATAACTTCCACTTGTCGGTAACGACCTACATCTCAGACGGTGTAGCTCGCGATTCTATCGCGTCCGTCCGTCCGTGCACCGACTTCACTCACGGTTGGCTTAGAACTAAGTTGGAGCACAACGCACACTTCCAACTTCCAGCGGCGCGTTCACGGGCGCGAGGTTAGGGAGGGCATGTCGGCACTTGAGAGTTCCTTTCCTTCCTCCAACGTCAGCAACAACGACAAACGATCGCGTTTATGGGGCTGCAAACAATTAGAACCCCTCGACCGCCATCGACCTCCCGCTCCTGGTGTCCGGTTACTGGCTCGTTGACAACTGCGTCCGCCAGACACAACAGCAAACCGACTTCCTCTCACAGATTTGAGCACCCCCAGTTGCAACGCGCTGTGTCACTGTGTTCAAGGGTTTATCGCCCATGCGCACACGTGTAGCCGGTCGTGAATGCCAGCACACACAGACATACGCCAAAAACCCGATCTGGCCAGCATCCGGACTGGGGAAGGCAGACAGTTCACAAAGTTCACCGGTGTCAGTGCTTAGATCGCGAGATGGTTGCGAAATTTGAGTACTCAAGGCGGACACTGAGATAAAAAAGACACTTTGGATGTCGATTCGTGGCCACTTGTTGCGGACAGCCTATTGGGACAACTCAATCGCCTGCTCACCGCAACAAGTCCTTTTTGGGGCGAAAGGGCACCGCACCGATCATTGCGCATTCCAGCCTGCCTGAACGGATCGAGAAACAATACGCGTGGAATGTCACTCTAGATAACTATGTACAGGGCTATACGTGGCATGCGATTTGCATACCGCTTGAAGGAATGTTGCACTGCATATTAGAGCTCTAGAGCTAGACAGCCGAGAGCGCTTGGAGCAAAACAATTTGTCATCCCCATGGCGGTGGAGGAGGTATGCCCTGGGAGGTATCAAAAAGCACACAGCACAGTTCCGAGGCGCAGCTGCGATGGAATGTGTCTACAGAGTAATGGGCTCAGCTCCCAGCCAGTCAGTTGAGATGCTTTCGGTGAAGGACGTGGGAATTAAAAGCGGTGGCAAATTGGGTCCCCAAGACATCATCAAGAACTAACTCATCATCCAAAATGAACAACACCTGTGTCTTAACATCACAATCCGTTTTTTGAAGTCTGAATAATCATTAAGCGACACAAATCCCATTTGACACTTGCTGCTGCTTTTCGCGTTGACACACGATTGTTTATCAACACTAATCTGTCAAATTCAATCAACGCGCTCGTAGCCTACTGTCTCACATTACCGCACAATGACTGGCAATAAAGCGGACCCAGCCTACATCCTACTTCTCCGGTCCGTTTCGGTGTCACCACTGATTCGTTCCGCCGTTGACCACAAAGAGGCCCTCAACATTGTCTGTGTTTAATGTTTTGTTCTGTCCACTCCTCTCCCTGGGTTTCTTGCGCATCGTACGGACAGCTTTAACCTGAAGATGCGCGTGCCACTTCCTTTCTGTCCATCGTCAACATTTAGTTCCCCCCCTCCTTTCCACCTGGCAACATTATGTCACGGTTTTGCAGAATCGAGCCAGATCTGCGAATCTTCGGTCAGTAGGCTATCCACACACGCGCGGTGGACAGTTGGCCTAGTCTCGGAGTTGCTCGGTGGTCTCGGAGTTGCTCTCATTTGGCCCTTTCGAAGATGTTGGACCAAAAAAAAACAACGATCTAACCTTAAAAACCCGCTTGGACAGAGCCACAGGAGACGGAGTGCAAACGGACGCAAAAGGGGAAACATGCTCACTGACACGATTCTACACACAGAGTGAACGCGAAACGGGAAAGGAAATCGTCGTACCGTAACGCCGAGTGTCTTGTTGGGCAGCGGCAGCAAACGATGCAACGGGCCCCCACTTTGCGGAAATTGCTAACAATCGTGCAAATTATGGTTGACCTTCGGTTATGTATTCTTTGCCTTCACCGGGCCAGAGAGCCAGGCACATGGCAGGCACTTACTTAATGTTCCGCTGATGAAATGTTGCTTCCTTTTATTCGTGCCCCCGGACCTAGCTAACGGACACGTTAGCGTACGGGATGCATTCATTGTTGCAGTGACGGATAGGAGGCGGCCTTTTTTGTGTGTGTTTTGGGGGCTGCACTCAGTGCATAAATCTAGCTGCAAGACACCAACCGGAATCTCTCCAATAAGCTCTTAAAACGTGCTCACAGTGCTTTAACACATCTAAACTACCAATTCCGATGACACTACCCAAAACACCATCGCACAAATGGGGGCCACGCGCCCCGTGAAGATGACTTTTAAATTGGATAAATGCTGTGCTCGTAGCGCAAACGATCGCGCCCTGCCGAAACGCGAGGGCTGTGCACCCGGCTTAGGAAGTGTGCATCATAAATCGATTAACCAAACGGCCGGGGCCTTTGGAAAGTTGATGGAGAAAATGAGTATGGGTAGGTGACTGATTTAATGTTACCTTCCTGTGTTGTTTTCTACTAATCGCTAGGGGCTTGGGAGATGCAACAAACACGTGTGCAGCGGAACACGATCGCAGTTCAAACACCCCTCCCGTCCGTGGGTGTTTTTGTGCTTCGCGATAGCGCGATGTCTGTCGACTAGTTAACACACTAGACCCCAAAACACACACACACACATCGTTGGTATAATTGCGTAGATGCGTTTCACCCCATTGTAGGGACAAACAACAGCCCCTCGAGACATCCGATCACCACGTCATTCAAAGTTGGCGTGAGTCATCACTTCACGATTTGGATCGTTCGCTCAATTATGCACCAGCTGTGCGACGGTGTGAATGAGTGGCTCTTTATACTCTTCCCCAGGCCCCGATAGAACGCGCCACAAGACGCTCGAAATTCAACCCGTTCTGATGGGTGTCCCGTTTCCTGTGGCTTTCCCGTCGATACGACGTGGTGAAAGACCCAATCACCCAACGAACTAGGTCACTTTGCACGCACCCTAAAGGCTGCCACACTCACACACACACAGTGTTCAAAGCCCTTGGACGCACGCTCCACAGTTTCTGGGTGGGTTGATTAGCCGTGGAGAATGGAAGAATTGTACAAACGCGTCTAAAAACGGCGACGCTAACCTTCAAATTCGAGCTTGTCCTTCGGGCAAAAAAAAAAAAACCTCCCGCTGCTGCTACGCTCGTCGGTGACGATTTGCACCGTAGAATAATTAATTCACCAAATTGCTTCGAACGCACCTCTCGATCAAAAGCACCAAAACCACATTGGCCCTAACTTTGTAACCGTTCGATCGTTCGAAGGTGCCGATCGAGCTGAGATCAGGGGCTTCGAGCCCAAACGAACCGGGGCGGGGAATGAATTATGTATGCGTGAATGAGTCAATTTTATGCCCATCGTCTTTGGTTTACCTAAAACACAAAAACAACACGAGTGTTGGTAGGAGTGTAGCCAAAACCAAACACATCCACGTCAACGCCAACGCCTCAGAAAAGGGCTTTTCGGAGGTGCGTACGCGCGTTTGGTGACCCGTTTCTGTTTTCGCCACGTCTTGCACTGGTTCGAATTTGCATTCGAACAATGGGGTTTTGCATTCGAACGGCACAGGGGGTGCAGCGTCATTTTGCATTAATTTGTTGCTTGCAGGCTTGCAGACGCAACACCCGGCCCGGCGACTGCGTCACGCCCGGGGGAGGGAGGATCATGGAAAGGATCATCCCGGACGTCGCTCTAAGGCTTTAAGTCGTTTGCTCGGCGCCACTGTCACAGGATTAACATTCCAGGGGTATTAACAGTTAGTTTTCTTTCTCCTCGGGAAGCGTCGTTGGGCTAATGAAAGGTTCATAATACCCTCCCGGTATGTGGGATCGTAAGTCATAGTTGCAGTAGTGATGGTTGGCATCAGCTACAGGCAATCCCTTTCCTGCAGGATCGACCCTCCGTAATTTTTAACGGCAACGCACGTTACGCAGGCTGAGCAGAGACACAGTTTGAGCTGCGGGACAGGATACACGTTTACCTATTCCCTTTCCTGGGGGTTTCGAGCTCTGCTCGCTCAACAGGAAATGGCAAGCGATATTGGGCAAATATTGACATGACTTTACAGTCCTTTCCGAACGGTTGATGACCGTTTTTTTATCAGGAATCTACATCACTTAGCATGGGAGTGCCACAAACTGCCAGTGCATTTGCCCGTGTCGGGGAGGGTAATTCCCACGAGGGAGTTCCCGTGTTGCATGTTGAGGAATTTTGAGGAACAACAACAAAAAAAGGCACACGGAAACTATTGCTACCTGGTATTTCCTGGTTTTTTAAACTGCTACAATACATCTGTGGCAGCATATTTTTATGCTGTCCCCGGTAAAACCCCGAAACCGTCATCTGGCTACAGACTTTACAACACGAATGAATATTATGATGGTAACGATTGAAAGCATTTCTTCGACAGGTATGTTCGTCATTTTGAACATTTTTTTATGTTTTAATATGCCAAAACAGGTCCAAACTAATAATAAAGTGTAATTAACGTTACCATATTATTCAATCCTATTTATATGTATGTTTTTTATGATTCAGAAAACCCCTAGCTGAATGCTAGATTTTGGTGAAAAGTATGTAGAAAAAATGTAAATTTAAAACAATTTTTGACATTGAAACATACTGCATTTCATCCTCTCGAGGTCTCACTCTGTCCAATCCTTCAAATAAATATCCCCTAAAAGACACATTTCTCATCTCGTCACTGCGCGCTCACACCTCTCGCTATTAGAAAATCCGATGCGTCCGTCTCATTAATCTGTCAATTTACCCTTCCAACGTGTAATTTCACTTTTGGTATCGCTCAACCAAAACACCAACCAACCGCTCACAGATACAAATCAAACCCAATTAAAACCGTCCACCGTTAGGCGAAGGTTAGCGACGCGGCGGAAGTAAAATTTTGCCATAAAACCCAAAATTACTACAAACCCTCTCGAGCCGCAACGCAACCCGCCGAGGTCGGTTTATTATTAATTACCGCCCCGCTCTCATGCCGCGGAGCATAATTATGTGCGGAGAAACTTCCCTCGCTCGGAAGCGAAATGCTTTTTTTTCTGCCAACAGCAGGGCTCTTGTGTTAATTTTTCGCTTCCTTGGGCCCGGTCGTCTCAGCCTCTATCATTTTCACCACTTCGCCCAAAATTAAACGACTCCGAAGGAAGCGACAGCTGAACGGTTCGATTTTTATTGCTGCCGCCGCCGCTGCTCGCGTCCTTCCTCTTCCATGGGTGTCGGCCGGTGTGTCGTCGTGCCTGTCGTGGGCCTGTTTGGAGTTATGTAAGATTGTGTGCTTAAGTAACGCACCTCACCTCAACGGTCGTCGGTTGGGTCTAACGTTGATGAATTTCGAAAAAATTTAAATGTCCCCAATGTCACATCCGACGGAACTGTAAACGGAATGTCCCTAACCGAACAACAAATCGTAAACTCGATAATGAGACTCGTAAAATCTCTTCCCTCGGTGATCGTTCCCCCGGTTCGTGTAAGTTCCGGTCGATCTGGTGATGTGATCGTCTTCAACAAGCTCTTTACGTCTGTCGCTGTGTTAGGCTGCAACAAAGTGGGTTTTGTTGTCAGTCTCAGGCCTCCCAAGAATCAATTTAAATTTCTGAAACTCATAAAACCTAATCAGCCAATGCCCGATGGGTCCATCGATCATTCCACCCTGAAGGATCTCTTAGCCAACACGCCAACACACAGACGCAACAGATAGGGAACGTTCCAAACATTCTTCCAACGCTCCGATCGATCGGGTGACAAACGTATATGAGCCCACATTGTCACGTAATTGAATTATCTCCCACCATCCTCATCGTTATCGATGCTGGCGTCGTTGAACTCTTGGTCGCTTCTCTTTCTTTCTGTCGCTCCCCGGGGAAAACCTACCAGGGAAAATGAACGCGATCACAATGGGGAAAAGTGCAACATACATGC
Source organism: Anopheles gambiae (assembly GCF_943734735.2). NCBI lineage: Eukaryota > Metazoa > Arthropoda > Insecta > Diptera > Culicidae > Anopheles > Anopheles gambiae. The sequence continues at coordinate 112,996,240 of NC_064601.1, forward strand.
TACAGGGAGGGTAACACACACTCTCAAGAAAGAAAGTGCACCCCTGCCACAAACTCCCAAACGATCGCGATGATCCTGCCCTCTCTGTTGCACTCCCCACAGCGCACACAAAGTGCAAGTGCAGCGACCTTCGGGTACAGACCCCTGGCAACATCCGGCAACAACACGGCGTTGCACCGGCCGTTCATTAACATGCACCCCATGCCCCATGCTATCGGAGGTGGTGGTGGTGCGTTTTTGTTTCCATTTTTTTTCCACTATTTGTCCCTCCTCTCACCCCGCCTTGGGCTTGGGCTTGGGGGGAACACTCCGCATGAATGCATAATTTATGATCATTCAGATTGGCCCTCGCAATGTTGTTGACGGTTTCACGCTAACGGACAAATTTCCAAGCAGTAAGAAAAAAAAGGAAAGCAATCTTATTTGAATTATTGATAATGCTTCATCCCGGGTTGCGGGCGTTGGTCCACAGAAAACAGATTGTCAACTCCGCAGAGAAGGGCGACTTGATGACGTCTCGAACGGTGCACGGCGTCACTGTACGTACCTGGCAAAGAAAGAGTGAAAGAAGAAAAGGGGAAAACACACACACATTAGACATTAGTCATATGAGGAGAAAAATCGTTCCAACGAACAAGTGTTGGAAGGCACGTGTGTCTAGACAAATTTGATGGAAAAAAGCGTTTAGTACAAAATTTGTCAGCAAACCATCCGACAACTTGCATCTTGGACGTGTGCGTGTGTGTAGAACGCGTTCTCTAATGGCGTCCCCGTCGGTGCCATTCTTCCGCCGAGTGCAACCTGTACGGGTGACGAGTTTCTCCACGTTTATGGACACAATTTGTATCGATGACACAACGACGACGCCGCGGGACGAGCAGGAGACCCACGGTCACTAATGGTATTCCTTTCAAGACCCCTGGGTAAAGCGTTCCCTGCAAGCGGCCCATAAAACATTACAGACATTCCCATCCTTTGCGCGTGTGTGGAAACGTCATAAAAGGCACCATAAGCCTGCGTCTCTGATTTATAGCTTTATAGATTTGAGATTGATTGCGTAGTTCTCTTTCTCTCTCTCAGCACCTTCCGACCCGTTCCATGACTAACCGCCTCCATAATGTGCATGCAGTGTACTGACCACCAGCACCATCATCTCCCAGCCACATACGTGAATGGCCGGAAATGGCGATCCTGATGAGGTGAACCCGGGGCATACTACCACCGCGTACCGCGTATCGGCCCGTTTGGCGCACAGGTTTCGTCACACTTTGGCTGTCAGCACCCTTGGCGGTCCCTACACACACACACGCACAGTAAGTGGCCTTTTTGCCCCGGCCACAATTATCGGAACGGGTCTATCGGTCGGCGGGGCAGTGAAAGTGGCATAACGTGAGGCCGCCCCTGCGCTTGGAGGGCTGAGCGGCGGGATGTGAAGGAGTTTTGTAATGTGTTCATTATTTCATAAATCCATCCACTTCTTTTTTGCCCTCCCGTGTTTGTTTCGTGCGATGTAAACGGAGTAAGCGGACGTTTTTGGGGCCGTTTGCTTTTGCCATTTGGCTGATCCGGTACGCTGATAATTGTTTTATTACTCTAGTTTGCATAAGCGCTCGGTTTCTTCGGAGTTGTAGATCGTTCAAGCTGTCCAAGACGTACTCAGCGAACCAGAAAAACAAACGTAAACATCGGACATGATGTTAGTGCTGTAGAGGTCTATGAATGATCTTTAATATCGCATGCATTTTTCACACGGCGAGGCCTTTTAGTGCCTTTATTGGAGTTGAAGTCTTCTCTCTAGATGGTGATTGTAGCAACATCACAAGAGATCAAAGATGATACTGCTTCAAATAGAATGGTGCAGAGTCTCAACATGTCCCTAGGTCTTTGGCATGATGACAACATCTCGCACTCAATTCCTAGCAAGCTCTCCATCCAAAAGACATCAAACAACTACCATCATTGGGCTGAAAATCTTCTCCAATTCTAGATGTAAACTTAAACTCCCTTTATCGATTCTTTAACGTCACACTTGCTCTCCTTCACAGTTTAGACTTGCTGGAAGAAAAAACAAGCAATCCAACAAGTGCACAATTTCGCAATCCAAATGTGAACTCACCCTAAACGATGCAAACACCCGCCCCTCTCCCCCAAGCTCTACATGGACAACCATGCCACATTTTGACCTTCAAACGCAGTGCGATTAATGGACGTGATCGCGCCAAATCCCATACCACACCAAACCTCATTTATCAGGCAAAGGTCCATTTTCTTCTAAATACAGCACACATCATTTGCCATTTGGTGGAGACTCTTAGCATGCGCGCCCAGCGATAATGTTGCCATTGTCGAGAAGTAGTGCTGCTTCAATCACTCATCCCTCGGCCTCACTCTCCGGGGTTTTGCGTTGCAATTACGCGCGCATTACTTAGTCGGTGTATAATTGCTCCGGCCAAGAGTGATTTATCATTTTTTAGACGTGCACAATCACATCATGCCTTCGGAGGGAAGGTATTCAAAGCAGAAACGAGGAAACCGTAGCCGTTGTGTGTCCGGAGGGGACTCTCGTTTAGACGTCGCATTTAGACGTCAGCCGTACGGCCAGCAAATCCTCGCAATAAAGCAATAAAGGCTCTTACTACACCTTATTCAACCACGAAAACGGTGCCGGATCACCTATTGCAAATCTCTTTGGCGAGTGTAATTTATCGGCTATCGTAACCCTTATAACCGCAGAAGAAGAAAAAAACACGCGACATCTTGCGCCTTATTGGAGCAGATTGATTGCCACGCACGCCCGCGGACTCCGATGCGACCGCACAACATTGCGACAAATATGCGCGCGAACATTTGAGATTCACTTTCATTCACCGGTTGTGTCGTTTTGGCGAGAGGAGAGCCCTTCGCTGTAGAGCCACGGGGAACCGGTTCCAGGCGTTGGGTTGGGAAAGCGTGCAATTCGTTCTGCTGGCACACACGATGGCAGCATTCCTTTGCCGTGGCCGTGTGTGTGTGTGACGTCAGAGGCATTGCAACATACACGAGCGGTGGTGGTCCCCCGTGTGCATACTTGCGGCAAGCATTTTGCAATGGACAGGTGACGCTAGAGCGATGGTTGTCTTTTACTTGGGGAGGTCCGCGGTGTTGGACCAGCGAATGCTCATGTATTTGCGGTGGACCTTTGATTTGCCTGCAGTTGCTTTGATCGCTGATACAATGGTAGTGGGAAGGGAAGTCCCCCATCCCAGCCACGTGTTTTGTGTGCATTCCATCAAGATCGAGTGATTGCTTTGCTTCGATTGATTGGTAGCGTCATCGTCATCATCATCTAGCTACTCTCTTGATACGTGGACAAACTGAGAAGCACTCTGTTAGTGGCCTCCGTTCGAACTCCTACCCTGAGTTGAGTGAATTGAAAAAGACACACATTTCGACTTGAGAAGTACTACTCTGTGCAACGAAAACAAAGATTAAGTAAAGTCGCTTTCATGCCGGGGTGTAATAACCATGCTCAAAACAAACGACACACTTCAAATCACCTTCAGCCGGCATGCCCAGTGTGCCCTTTTATTTTCGTTTCACTGCCTTAATACCGCTCGTACACCTTAACGTCCACCCGACTGACCCCTGGCTCGAACTTTATGGAACAGGTTTTGGAGCTGCAGGTTTTTGCTTTTAGTTACCCTTCATTCCATATAAAGCCATCGGGATTAGGAATGAAGGGGGGATGCTGGGATTAGGGATTAGGGATGCTGCGGCTGCTGTCGCTATCTAATCACGGTACTAAACGACCCCTTCTACCTTCGGTCACATTGACGCTAACTAGCCCGCGGTGGTGCTGGTGCGAATCTCCTTCCACACAGCCGCGGACAAAGCGGAAACAGGTAGTTACAGGCATCTTTCGTAAAGCGGGCTCCCTCTCCTTGTGCACGGAACGCACTCAAGGACAGCCGGGTCGTTTTCGTTCCGTTCCGCTCCGTCCGTCCAAAGCATCCCATAGTAACGGGCTAAAGGATATCTCCCCCCCAGGTCGGCCCTTCTCCGAAACGCAACGCACCAGGGGCTGGTAATTAATGAGATTTATTCAATGCACGATCAAGCGACGAACCGACCCCGGTGATGTGGAGGATCAGAAATTGAATAGTTATTAGAGTCACCCCGTAGCGAATAATAAAAAAGGCCTCACGTCGAACATGTCGATTTTGTTTAAGGTTCCTCGCTGTTGTGTTTTTTTTTTTTTGCCTATTCTGTGCCTCACGACGCAGCACGATCGAGCGACGATCATGTGACGGAATTTATTGAATTCTCACGCGATCTCTCACAATCGATTACTGTGATGGGGGGAGGGGAGGAGCGGGGGGGGGGGGGGATGGCGAATGCACTGCTTGGTTGATGCATTAGATATTCGGCGTTTCTCACACAACAACACCCCACCAACACAACAACACTGGTCCTTGGCATTTTCACGCCCGTCGAGCACATCTTCAACGGTGCGCAGTGCACGTTCGGCTCATGCACGCCGTTGCGAAGGGGGATGTCAATTCGTTGACCTCTTCGCGGCGAACCGTACCTGCCGAAACAGGTTGATTTTTCAGCTAAATGGAGAGGGGGCGAAAAATGGGCAAGAAATTAAAGAGCTCTGCTTCAAGCGGAGGGAAGCGAGATCGCGTAACTCCAGCTCCGAGCGACGACGTTGAGAGTCGACCGGGGCCGCGATGAAGGGATCCTAGGATCTGATTAAATGCTGACGCTAATAGCCGCGGGCATGATAGCGATCGAGCGCCCGTATGCTCACACAAGCCTGTCCCGATTTGTGGGGCATTAAAAATCAGCAAAAGACTAGAGGCAGGAGGAGTAGAGGAGGGAACCTGTGTATCGATTGCAACATACCTCACCCGTTCTGCTCGCGGTTGGGTGGTCGAGAGGTGTGTTTTTTTTTTGCTTTCGGTTGCATAAGTGCCAAAGACCACAGGTTTTAAGCACTCTTTATATTGTTTCGCGTGTGGTTGGAGATATTTATCGATAGCCCCCAAAGCCCCCGAAAGGTAAGTTAATTTTCTTTTTATTACTTTTGTTACTCCCTGCGGTGGGGGGGACATGTGTTAGTAGTGCGGTTTTTAGTTTGCTATTTTTTGTTTTGCAATGTTTCGTATTCGAAGGATTTGGCAAATTAGTGGGTCGATGTTAGAAGGTGCAACGTACGGGCGCGCGCGCTCATACAATGCGCACCTCCCTCCCTCCGAAAGGCAAATCGGTGTTGCGGTTGATTGAGATCTTAATTCGCTCGAGGTTCTGGTCGGGTGTCAGGTGGCAGGTGTCGGCATTGTTTTCTTGCCAAAACCCGAAAAGGTGAAGGAAAATTCCCGCGGGCAGCCAAGGTTAATAGATGGAAGATTAGGCAACAAAAAAGACAAAACAAGGTCCTTTTATGGTTGGACGAATTGAGTTTTGGGTTTCGGAGTGAAAACACCTTTCAATGGAATTTTGAACCACGGTTGCATAATATAAGGCGCTTTTATGCGCCCATACTTGCCGCTAACTCAAAACGGTTCCAATCAAAAGCTGTTAAATCGAATCTCCTGTCCGCGTAATCAAATCACTGCAGCCAAATGGAAAAATGCCGACCGGTGGGAAGTTTTCCCGGGCGCACAAAATCCAGCCCCGTATGATCACCGATCGTCACTAATCGACAGATACGTAAAGCGGGTGCCATAACAACGATCGGAAGAAAGATACCACACCTTCCTGTTGCACACTGTGTGCCTGTGCCTGCTCGATGAAAAATCGTGCACATTTCATTTCCCGCACATTTCGGATGCTGCTGCTGCTGCTGTTGCTGGTGCTAATCGCATTTGCGCAAAGCGTGGATTTCCTTCTCTCGCACCCGGTGATGGTGGTGGTGATGGTGGCGGATACGCTATTAATTTATTACATCCACAACAACCACTACCACCGGACGCCACCCAGAGCACCATAACTAAAACGACCGGGCCGCAAATCTTCCAGGTAACACCAACACCGCCCCACGCCCTTTTTCGCCTGGGAATGGAGCACAGTTAACCGAAAGCCCAGATGGAGGAATCAGTTGGCTAATTTATGCTTTGCCACGGCTTGTGCATATGTTGTGTGGTACGCCCGCCCGAACCCATTTCATGGTACGGGAAGAGGCCCGTAAAATCCCGAACTGCCAAAATATCGTTCCCCTTTACCTTCCCCGCCACCTCTTGTTGAAGCAGCAAGAAAATCTAACTGAAAAATGTGTACCAACCACGCGTGTATAAGTTTACACGGCATGTGTATGTCTGTGTGTTTGTGTATAAATATTCCCCAAATAAATAGCCAACATAAACAACACCGTGTAATAAGCAAGAAGCTCTGCCGCTCGCGTGCGTGTGTACGTGTAGGAGGGCGGAAGAAATCCAGCGGGAAGATGCGAATCCTCAGCAAAGTGCGGTTAATTGCATTGAAAATTTATTAATTATAAATTTCCGAAAATAAACCCCACTCAAACCACCCCCGCGAGGGGGCGGGGGGCAAATGCGGCGTGAGAATTACGGATGCGAACCACCTGGAGAGAGAGAGAGAGAGAGAGAGCGCGCGCGCGCAATCTAACAAGAAAAAAGGCAAAGAAAAAACGGAACATCGCCCGGTTCCACGGCTCATCAAAACGAACGCACAAAGCGAACACAACAAAAAATGGTGAGCCTATTCCGTTAATGCAATTAATTATCACACACCAAAGTGTTCGGTTCGGTTTCGTTTGTCTGCTGAGGACGCCGGCCGAGTAGCCGAAGAAGAAAGCATGTGCATGAGGCGTCCGTACACTCTGCTTACTGTGTTTGGTGGGCTTCAATTGTACGCCAAGGCCACCCAAGGGTGGCTAATGGGGGCCGGCAAATCCCTACCCAGAAAGGAAACGCACGGGAATAGGTCAATGCGTTTGGTATTACTATTATTTGGACATCAAGCGACGAACCCCCTGCTCGCACGAATATGAACTCAAATGGGGAATTGGAAAATCATTGATCGCTTCATCTGACCACGAAGAAGTGGACCACACACACACACGGAACACCTTCTTGAATGTGGTGGGAGAGGGAGCAGATATTAAGAAACAAATCCTACCCATTTCCAGATCGCAAAACACGGAATTGCCGTAAAGTTTAACGATGCCATTACGGGATGATTATGAGAGCTTTTCGGAGAGCGATGGCATTATGGTTGGGTGGCTTTTTTTGCGTAGGCATACACCATAATGTATGCCATAAAGTGGGCCTTTCGTTGGGAGGTGGCATTACCAAATCGATTCCGTTTAAATTAAGCTTAATTTTGGGAAATTGCCTAATTTCTATATTTATCAAACGCTGTATCGCGCCTGCCATTCCAGCGCCCAATAACCAATCATCCGGAATGGCCGTGAAGTGGACTTCCCTTTTAAAGACACAAAAGCAATATACATTTTAGTGTTCACATTCCTCACACGACAAACCCCGCCAGCAAATCAATAAATCAATCATTAAGCTCCGGTATGCTGCTGTTCCGCAGGGTTCGCGTACGCCGCGTAGTCCTTTGCGAGCGTCTAAGCAACTCCCCCCCTTCGGTATGCAGTGCGCACCACAACAACGAAAAAAACATGCGCTCTACACCTGCATAACAACCACTGATTGGCAAATGCCTGTGCCCTGTGAGACCACACGTCCTTGAGGTGTCCCGAGCCGGGCCGGTTCATGATCATGTCCAGCGCACGATCGCCTGGCTGGCTGGCTAGCGCAAAACGTGGATCGTGTAGAATAAATTCAACCGGGCAGAGCATTAAATCGCCACCACCGCTATAAATACCATGCTGAGGGTGCTCCGAATCTCTGGATTCGATTGTTATTTTTGCCGGCCGCGCGATGGCGTCAAGGTGTACCACTTGTTCTTGACACGTCGCTCCGTAGCGTAACACACAAAAAAGCCGAACCGTCGATGTCGTTTCGGGGCGGGTGAGCGCTACAAGTGTAAAACACTTCTCACCAACCGTGCGGCACCCCGGTAGCATAACACAGCCATGCAAAAGTGTAGCATGAAAACTGGTACTGGGTCCCCCCGCTCACATGTGGCTGGAGCCACCGAAATAAGGTTAAGGCAAAGTAGGCTTCCAAACGGTTCCGACGCGTTGGCTGTGAGAAATCGCATAAACCGAAAAAAAACAAGTAACAGACGACGCACGGTGCTACGCACAGGTCGTTGGCCACCCTTGCCACCGAAACTGGGTCCCTCCAATGTTGGTTTTTGCCGGGTTTTGTCCGGCGCTAATTTATGCGCAAAAGTGTAGCGAGTATGTGGTTTCGCGGCTCATGCGGGCCATAGCAATGGGACCCGAACAGCCTGCTTTTTTTGTCTACCGCGGTTTTGTGATAACAAAACGGTTCATTCTTCGTCGTCGCCTCTAGTAGGGAGAGGTGTTTGTGTTAGTAACAACAACAAAAAACCTGAACTCGATCGTTATACGCTTGCGTCACGTACCGTGGAGTCCTTCCACCCCCCGCCAATGGGTGATTGAGAAGGTTAATAGCGTATTTGCATACGGCAGAAAGCAGATGACCCAAAATGCTAAATCGTGCCACGGACAGATTGCTGAAGTGAGGAGGTCTTGTCCTGTACGTAAGGCATCACAATATAATCAGCTTAAAGCCAATCAAAACACCCCTCCGTACGCCTTGCACACTTTTAAGCAGATGAAGCAGTATTATTAACTAATATGTTTTAAGCCATCAATCCGCATGCTTCTTTGGCACTTCTAATGAGAACCGTTTCGCAAAGGTAAAAGGCAATAAACTATAATCACAACAAAATTTTGGAAGGACGTAGGGACGATACATTGATTGATGGTTACAATAAGCATGACCTTATCAAGCAATACAAGGTTACGGGGAGTTTTTTTACGCTGCCAATTGTGTCCCTTGCTCACTGCCAACCATGCTCTGTCCAGCATTAAACATACAAGCGTTGTTGTTTGCTGTATCATTTATCAACCCACTCTAAGGATGAACAATAAACACGTTTTGCGCAAGGTACACGCTTTTGTACATGGTTCTTACACTTTTTTGTTTGTTTGCAAAAACATCTCCTCTCTTCATGGTCAGAGATTTGTTTTTTTTTTTTTGCTTCGAAGGGGCCCAGCTTTCAATGAAGTTTTCGTATGTTTTTCCTTCGACCTTCCGTTCGATCACTGTAGAATACCTTTTTTGGGATTCTATCGCTTAACTGTGAATCTATTATCTGTTTACAATACAATCTCCGGTGTGTTTTGCTGAGCGATGTGCGACACGATACCCTGTTTCGGATGGCGTGGTAAGGTGTGGACGAGCCGAGCGAACTGGTAACATGGAAAAATTAAAACCCAACACCTCGGAGAAGACGGAAGATGCTCGAGATGATGCCACAAAAGCGTCCCGGCGAGGCAATGCCACCTGCTACACCCCGGCTAGGACCGAAGCTCATTTCCTAATGTCTTCTGACCTACATCCGCCGACTACGGTCGCTGGCCCTTTATCGCTGGAGGAGAGCGTTCTACCTGTGCGTACGATCGGCAGGGCATTGCGTTGTTGTTTTGCTGTCTCCTCCCATTCCGAGAACCTCCTGCTGAGCCCTTTTCATTCGCCCGACCGAAAAACTCTGAAGCCGCCTTCCAAAGCGTCCATGTGTGTGTGTGTGTGGAGCCATCGCAATTTATCACAAAAATAGGAACATAGGAACTATGCTTTAACAGCATGCGATCAGCAGCTCACTCATCTCGAGTGAAGGATAGGGGTAGAACTGCAGGGAAGGCATGCGAGGTCGAAAAAAAACACACGGAACACGGAACAACAATCAAGCTTCTACGCGCGTCCTCTGTTAGACACTCCGAAACTTTATGACAATCGTCATGTCATTCTTCATCTTTGCGACGCTTTGAAAGAGTCTGCGCATCTCCACACGAAAAAAAAGCCTCCTAGACCGAGTCCAATGTCTCCGCGAGATCAACCCCCAAAACACACCTCGGTCCACGGGTGATGGGATTTTTGAGCCTTTACCTATTAACCGTCCACCGCCGTTGGGCGAACTCCAAAAGAAAATCCTAAAATGCAGAACGAGCCGCATTCTTGGGCAATTTGTATTCAAATGGTGTTAGTTTATTTTTTATCTGTGTTTCCCCTCTTTCCCTTTTTTGTGTTCTTCCTCCATTCTAGGGCTGGGCCCACGTTGCCGGTTTGTCGACCGGTAATTTATTAAACCGATCCCACAACCCCAACCACATCAACAGCAAACACCTTCCAGGCATGGCAACGGCATCGGCGGCGCATACGTTTGGGTGTAATTCTAAACGGATCGAATCGAGCTTACCCCGTGCGTTCGCGCGCTGTCCACTCTTGCACCAAACCCATCCAACAAATCGTTTTTCCACTACACCAAAAACAACTCCGGCAATTACACTTTCTTCTCCAGAGCGCTGCTGACGACGTACTACTGACTGACATTTTCTTCGCCCGCTGGGGTTTAATTCTAAAGCTCTCTGCTGGAGGGAGATGCAGCGGACGTGATCATCCAACCCGAGGCGACGAACCTTGAGTGATCCACCGTGACCTGGCCCTAACCTTGATTTAAGAGCGCGCTTATTTAAAGGTACAGCCCTGGATGCCCTTCAATGAGTTTTCCCGGTGTCGTCACCATGTAAGCGCCTTACACACACACACACACCCGCGAGCTATTCGGTGGGCTTCAGGCTTTAACCGTTAGCAGGCTTACGGTTGACTTTCGTAGTTCAATAGAGCGTTTGGGAAAGAATTACACCTCCCGCTGGGTAGCTTCTGTCAGTCAACTGTCCCCGCAGTTGTTGGCAGGGAATTGATACAATCGATGGTGGTGGTGGTGGTGGTGGTGGTGATATTTGATACAGCCAATGGTGGATGACTACTAGTACACTCTAGCGTGTTGTCCGCAATTGAGCGTGAGTGTGATTACCTCACTTTGTTTGATGAGTTACGTAAGTGAGGCGTATGGCAGTCTCCTAAAGTAAAGTGACTCCTATTTCCATGCACCTATGATACTTGATACTAAGCATACGTTCAGGCGTACGACTCCTCTTATCTATGCACCCTGAAGGGAACTGCAACGCTTATCTTTCTAGTACATTCTCTTTCCTCCCATTACCACAACAATTAAATGAAATAAAACCTGAATTCCACCATGGTTTAAAGCCCGGTCCATCCCCCCCCCCCCCCCCCCCCTAAGGGCTACCTGAGTGTTTTTAATTATCATTTCGTTCTGTTTCACATTCTAGCGGAAACTTCCACTTTTACTTCCTGCGCCATTTGTGCGGCCTTCGTGTGCCGACTCGAGGGTGCACCCCAAATGCCCTCTCCAACTGTTACCTGTTTTCCCGGTTCTCTCACACAGCACAGAAAAGTAGCATTCGCAATCGCGTGGCCCCTTAGCCCGCATAGCTTTACCGGTGGTGTACGCAGTTTATGTCTTTACCGTTCACTTTTGCTCTCGTTTTGGAGAGGCAAATCCCGCTGAAGGACTCCAAGCAAAGACGTTGGGTGTTGAAGAAAGGGAGTGGACTAGAATGGTTACCAATGATCGTTATGGTGGATTTGTGTTTTTTTTGCAGTGAACTCCAAAGACGTAGACAGTGACTTCGCCGTCTAAGGGATCATAATGTTCCGTCGCATAAGTCCCTGTTTGGAGCTCACACTCTCAAACGAAGTCTCACTTATTTTAGTCCCTGCCTTCTACATCCCTTTCCCAAATGAAAAAGGATTAAATCTCATCTCATCGAAGCTTCTTGTTGCAGTTTGACATCATTGTCCAGCAGATCTTCGGGAGTTGAGAAAAATATCGTACAAGCGCATCTTTCGAACATCCATTATCGACTTTATAGCCGGAAACAGTAGCCACACATCGAATGGTAGCGCTGGGAAGCTTTAGGGCTTAAAGGGACGACCGGACAACCTCAGAAATTCGATAGCGTCGGATCGTACCGGATTTTAAGAGCACATTCCTACCGACGCTGCCTGCTCATGTTCTCACCGAGACTGCATCACCGATCGTATCGGACAGGATCTGATCGTATCGATCCGGTAGCACAGCAGAGACAGCGGCAAAGGTGTACGAGCGTGTACGGTGAGCCGCATGCTGCAGACAAACTTCCCAAACCCCCCTGTTAAAAAAAGTGGATGGTGACAAGATTATGTTTATGAGAAATTAATACCACCACTCCTCTTTTTTTTCGTTTTGGGTCTTATTCTTTTCTCTGTGTTCTCTTTCCGCTCGGGGTATGATCTTTTTTTCTTCTTGAAGATGCTACCATACAGCAACAGCAAAAACTTCAAGGATGGAGCCCAGCAAACGAAGCAGCATAACCACATAATCCAACGTTCTTAAAGGCATTATGCATTAGAATGGGGAGCTCGGAACTGGGTTGGACTGTTGTCTGGGGGATTGGGGCGACACACCATCCCAAACAATACCGACCTTTTAGATCGTTTTTGAAGATGATCGTCACCGCTTTTTTGTGTGTTGTTGCGATACGACAATGCCTGACAAATGCCACGATTTATGGGCAATTCCGAGTAGAACCGAGCACATAATCGGCCGAGCAGCAGCAGCAGCAGCCAGCCGGTGGGATGCTTCGAAAATATAATCGTCTTGCCGCGTTCATGGAGCGGAACCACTGCCGTTTATCCCGCAGTGTTCATCACACTTGCAAATGGAACAACAGCCTTAAACACACACACACACACACCTTCACAAGAGCACAAAAACCTGTTCCAGAACCTTCAGGGTCTGCACTCCAAACGCATATGGCGGGGGTTTTAGTTTGTTCTCACTTCCACTTCATTTGCCGGTGCAATCCCGAACATGCAATCCCGAAGAACAACCGTCCCGAACAATCCCTCCTCTAATTGAAAATCCTGTTTCACCATCTGGCAATGCAGCACAGCAATCCAGCGCAAACCCCCTCTATTTCCACACCATTACCCAACTGGCAGCCTTTATTATGATGAATATCCTCAATCAACCAGACAAAGACCGCAACAGGCGGACGAACGCATACAGAAAGGATTATACATCCCTTCGCTGTTTAAACTGTAAACCGAAGCAGTGTAGCTTTGAAATGTTTTCCTAGGACACTGTCGTCAAATATCGCTTACGTGTACAGGATGCCGTGCCTCACCATCACCAAATCACGCTCGGAACAGAGATCCCGGAGCACCGTTTGCCATCCACAATTATGAATGCTTACCTGGAAAGGGAGAGAAGAGAAGAGGGAAAGAATTTCGTTATAAAAATGACTCAGAAATTACCCCATCGCTCTTATGCTACTTTTTTTTACTTTATTAAGACCTCTCTACCTCAGTCAAACGCGACCAATAGCAACGTTTAGCGGATAATTTGCTGAGCTAGGCTAAGAAAGGTCGGCGTAATCGCCAGCATGTGGCAGGTAATTAGGAAGAGAGCAAAGAGCAAAAAACAAAATCAAAGCCATTCCGCCAGAGCAGTAGCCGGCTCATCACTCTACAAGATAATTAAACAAGATAGATGCGAAACCGTCGCCACAGTGTCCCGCCGTCATCTTCCAGGCATCTGTCACTCGCCTTTCCATCCAGATGACGCTGCTCCCCCGGGAGGATCAATCTCGGTGTGTTTGCGCACGATGTACTGGCAATGCAATTTTCTTCCGGCCAGCTTCTTCCTCGCAACATCAAATATGGACATGTGCGTGTGTACATAACCTTCAACACGATCACTTTCCCCGAATGGATACGTGGTACACGCATCGTGACTAGCCGCTCCCCTGTCCCCAAGCGTGGCTCTGGTGTGTGTGTCTGTGTTCAGCCGAACCAGTTCACTTCCTCCTCGCCCAGCCCACCAGGATGCAATCTGTCAACGCCAATTCGAGCGAGATCCCTGGTTGCGGTCCGTCGCTTTGGACGCTCGTGATGGATGGATGGACAGATCGTGCGCCCGTGTTCGGGGTAGGGGACGGCGAGAGCAACAGGTCCACACACATACACACATGGCAAAAACTGTTGCCCTGGTAGGGTTTTATGGTGCCAATGAGCAAACACCAATAAATAAAAAACCAACGCACAAACCGGACCGAAAACAGAAAGCCCCAAACTACCACTTCATCCCAGCGAGTTTCCAGGAGAGTGTGTGGTCACGATGAAATAAAACATAATCAGCTCTCCCGGCTCGATTACGTCAGTGTGAGTTTGAGCTTCTGAGCCTGGAATACATTTCCGTGAACAGGGTGCCAGTGTCCACATGAAATATGCACTGCAATGGCTTCACTTGACCGCTAGGTCGTGGAGGTTTGTTGTTGTTTTTTTGGAGATGTTCCCTTGGATGCGCTACTCCCTGGGTGGGTTTCCCCATCCGCATAGGCCGCATAACCATACTCCAAAGTGTGGCTTGAAAATGGTTCTCAGACATGGTTTTGGAGTTGTTTTTCGGACACACACCATTGCCGTAACTACGTGACCCATCGGAGTTCAACATGCAAATGCTTCCACCTTTTAAACCGCGCTCCGTGCCGAATCGGTAAAGCAAGACGAAACAGTACTTCAATGTTCAGCGCTACAATAGAGCAATTGTCACTGCAGCCTCACAACGAGCTCCAAGCAAGAAAGAAAACCCCAGAGAAAGAATAGGCTACCAGTCAACCGATCTCCAAAGACGCCATTGTCTCGCATCGTCACCGCAAAGAAGAAGCATACAAACGACCTCATTTTCTTCGGAACATTGTCACAACGTTGAATTGTTGTCGTGGTTTCGAGAAGTTGGAAAGCTCCAGTTTCTAGCGCGTTCCATAAAGTTACCGCCGGTACCTCGGTAATGTCCGTAATCATCGTGTCATAAATTGATCCGAATCAGTCTGTCCCCCATTCCCCCTGTTTGATTGAAGCGATTCTGGGGCGAGATCTGACACCGGCCCGCGCTTTATTTCGGCTTAAGGGATCTCAAATCCCTGGCCCTCGCCTAGCAATATCTGAAACCTTCCCCCCCCCCCCCCCCCCCCCCCCCCTAGGGGCCCCAGGGATTGCACTGATGCAACAGTGCTCAGCTTCGGGTCCGGGTCCTATATTAGGCTATTCCCCGCTCCCCGAGATCGAGGTACGGCTCCCAGCGGGCTTTTGATGGTGCGATGTTTTGACTTGATTTTGATTGCCCTAACGGTATCCCGCGCCCGTGAAAACGATCCCACCCGTTACACACCACTCTGTCCCCTGCGGGGAGATGGAGGAGCAAGAAGAGACTATTAGAACCTCCGATCGATTCCCGATCCCATCATCCGGGGCACAGATTTAGCCTCAAAAACTCGCGGTGCAAAGAGCTGGGGAGTTCTAGCGTGAACCGGATGGAGAAAATTGTTGGAACTTTGGCAGTGATATCTTTCAGCCGACAGAAACTATCACCCTCAAAAGGTCACCGCTTGGGAGCGGACGAGATTGAGCCAAACAAATCCCAAGACATCCACTCCCACGTGTAGAGCTAGATGTACCGCTGTAGATCCGTTTGCCCGTGGGTAGAGAGCGATCGATGTAATGGGCTACTACTACAAGCCATCCGACGAAATTGATCCATTCTGATTGACTCCAACACAAAAACGCGGCCGAGCAACCAACACGTGTGCATGCACTTCGGACCCACTCGCCCACCGAACGGGTCTTTTGTTGAATCCCGCAGCATGGTAGAACCTCCCGCGTTCTGCAACAGCAGCAGCAGCAGCAGGAAGCGTTGAAACCCCTCCACTCCGCATGAAACCATCAAAAGACAGGCGGCGATAAATAATGTAAACAGCAATTAGCTCTACCCTTTTATGGGGCGAACATTTCTCCCTTCTGCAGTGCGCACGCCTCCGGCACCCTTGAGTGCTTGCCAGCTAAAGTTCTACTGCGCCTAGGGCCTGGCTCCACTCCACTCTGGCACTTCATTCTAGCCGGCACGATAGGTGGGATTTAAATTAGCTCGCGCGAACTGTGCGCCACGGTTTCTATCGCCCCATGCTTACTGGAAGATGCACCCAAGGGAAAGCGCGATCGGAGAAATGGCTCCCAGCTTCCATCGTAGCATTGCCGGCTCGCCCGCTACGCATGATCATCCGCTGATGATGGACGAAAAGTGGACCCGGCTGTTACATTGCTCGGTTCGGTTCTTGCGTCGCCATAGTGATGAGATTGCGTCAATTAGAGAGGGTGCGGAAATGAACTACCAGATAAAACCATTAGCCCATTTATGTCTAGCCCTACGAGCATATACGCTCATGGCGCCTAGGGACTCCACCTTTGTGCCGCTGCGTTTAGAGTCGAGAAGCGGGAGGTCTTGAAAGAATTTCTAGCCACTACGTCCGTTGACCGAGCGCGAGACAAAAGCGTCTCTAATTTGGCGGATTGTTACCCATTTGATCGGTGCCTCACGTTTTGCCTACCAGAGCGATCGAACCATACTATCCGTAGTTGGGGCATCTGCAACACTCTTCAGGAGCAATATTGAGGGGATTTAGATTGAGCAAGAAAAAAACAGTACCACCCGCCAACCGTACACTAATTTCTCCATTGTAAGGCCAAGATGGCGAATCGATATTGTGTCGCTTGTTGTATTAGTTTCGCAATTTAAAACAATTCGTTTCTTTCGACACTCGACGCTCGATCGGGTTGATGGGTTGGGCCGTATGCTGTGGAATCCATTCGGCACTGATCGGAGGGTTTTTTTTTTCGATGTGTAGCTTATTAAGTGTTTTTTGTATAGCTTTGTGAAAGCTGTAGCATTGGTACATCGTAGCAATTTACCGTACTGGTCCGTACGACAACAATTACACACTTTTTTGGTGTAAATAGAGCAATCGTTTAGGCACGCCCATTGTACTTTTGAAAGACTTTTTTCGATCAATTGGATGTATATGACACAGATAGCATTGTAAAGATGTGACTTTTAGAACCAAAACAGCTCATTTCTTCAAGAATTTACTTCAATCTGAATTCTATGATCTCTAATGAATTCTTTAAAACAAATTCCAACGATACTTATGCACGAAATTATGTCTTGAATTCCTTATTAAAGAGCTTCAATAGGGCAGATTCTGCGATATGATCCTGGAGTGACATTGTTAACATCAATTCAAACATCTTCGTACATCATACTCTAACACTGGAATCCAGTGTAGATGTCCAGAAGATCAAAACCCCAAAATATCTCAAGTTTTCTTCAAACCTAATCGATAAAAAGCCTTCAATTACATCTCATCCCAACCCTCATTTATCATCCATCTCGTATACCTGTTCCGTCTTGTATAAGGATAACACACTTACACAAGAAACACCACCACCATATGTCGTCCAACAAAGCGTACAACTGTTTCGATGATTCAATTGCCCCAAAACATGACAGCAAAGCAAACCACTTGTGTTTCCATTCCCTCGCGTTTCCCCGATAATTTCTTACCGAGTGCATAACTAACCCAAACCCCCTTACCCAAACACCAGAAGGACCTCGGAAAGTCCACCGCCAGGTAGCAGCAGCAGCCACGTGATATGGTTTCTTCACTTTCGTTTCAGCACATGACATGATACACGAACTTTCGCTCGAGCCCCAGTGGACAGGAGAGCATGAGGAATGCGTTCACTGCTTGCGGACAGGCAGGGCACAACAAAAAATGGAAAGGTACGATTGCATAGTGCGAAATGCCGCGGTCCATGAATGCGTGCTCGCAATAGCCTGGAGATGCAACTCGGCACACGGAACGTCGGTTGTACATGACTACCACTAGATCACACTGTTTTTTTTTTCATCCCTAGATGGGAAGGCAAACGAAAACTGGATAAACGACAGTCGGTCGTCGATGATGCAATGGGTCGATAGGCTGGGCATGAACCATTGCGCCGAGTCCGACCACGTACATGTTCCTATACGCAAGCAGGTGCAGATTCCCAATGAATGAAGACCCACATTTTGAGTGCGGTTGCTGCTGCAAGATCGGGATAACTTCTGCGGCCCCTATGCTAGTGCTGCAGGTACTAAGGTCCTTTCATTGGAATCCCAGGAAGAGGGAAAACCCCCTCATTGCCATTGAGAGAGTGCGCGCGTAAGATTGATCGAGCATTATTTATTCCACCACACAAAGGAAGGTTTTTACTGGGGCACGATTTAAAACCGATGACAAAACCCAACGAAAAATTCCACATCGTATTAGCCACAGCCTGCAAGCGATGAAGATGTCATGCGGGCGTGTGATGGAGACTCTGGCGATGCTCTCAAGTGCGTACAATTAATCCCTGTCCTCTTCTTCTCCCAATTTCTAATGCACCTCTTCTTCCCGATGGTGACAACAGTTCCCCCTTTACAGCTTTCCATTATCGGATAAAAGAGATAGAGTAGAGACGTTTGAAGAAGAAGAAAAAGATCCCGGGGTAGTACAAAACAAGACACTTTGACCCTTCTGCGGTTGCACCACACCAACACACAGCTGAAACGGTGAAGACGGTGATCGGTTCGTTCCATCGTGACAATCGGTTTGGTATCGTTTTCTTTTCCGAGTGAAAGTTTTTATTTTTCGGAAGCACTCTTCACCAGTGCTTCGCCGGTGGAAACGTTTGGACGACAAAACAACAGACAACGACAGCCTCGACCGTGACCGAGGGTCGCGGCAGGCTCAGCAGCAGACGCGGAAGCGGCAGCAGTAGCAACACACCACCGCACACATGAAAACGAGCTGATTAGGAAGGAGAGTAAAATGATGCGTTTTAAATTTAGTTTTAATTTACCCTAACCTAACTACCTTCCCCAAAGGCCTTGCGCCGCACAAACGACACATTTGGGCACGTAGGCGTGGGTTTATGAATTTCACCAACTGTCAGGGCTGTCGTTTGCTACACTTTCCCCCCGGGGTGGCTTCAAGTAGTGGTAGTAGTAGTAGTAGTAGCAGGTGCTTTTTTGGCGTGCTGTTGTTTTCCGTTTGCTGAAAGCGAGTCGTCCAAAAATCATCACCATCGTACGTCGTTTGTCAAACGGTAGCGCGGGCGCGAGGTTAAACTCGACCGAATCCGTCCGACTGTTTGTCGCGGCGGGATGTCGATGAGAAAGTTAAACTGCAAACGAAGTTTTTTTTTGTTAAGAAACAGACATACAGACAGACAAATAGCCTAAACTGGAGTGACTGTGGTTCGAAAAATAACATTTCCAGCGCGACAGGTCTCTCATACATAATGCATACCGAGAGCCGTAGCTTGTCGTCAAGTTGTGGGGTAAAAACTCACCCCAAAAAAAAACAAACCGTTCAAGTGATATACTTTAAACGATCATTAACATCATTATGCAAAGTGATTATGAATGCTTATACCACATTTAAAATCACAGAGAAAGGGAGAAGGGGAACGAAGGGAAAACAACAGCTTCCCGGGCTAAATGTAAGCAATCGTTTAATGTTGCTAAAAAGCAACATTAAATTAAAAGAAGCAGTACTGCTCCTTTCATAATCGCATTTTTTGTGTTTTGTATTCTGGCTTATGTTTTTGTGTGTGTGTGTTCCTTTCTCCTCCCAGTTTAATGCCAAAATTGTAGCGAACACACCGGCGCTCGGTTTGCCCCGTTAGGTGTAAATTTATTTTTCAACACCTTTTAATTGAATTTTAACAAGCGTCTACCGAAACCGTTTTCCAGTACCTATGGGGCACAAGCACTAGCGCACCAGCGCCCCTGTTTTTGTTGTCCATTCATTTAGAAAGGGATTTAGCTACAATGAACCACCGAATGAAACCGTGTGGCAGTGGGCAGCAACAGCGTTTTTGTCTGTTTTGTGTGTGCGTGTCTGTGAGTAGCTGGATGGATCAACAAATTTGACCATTTTTGGGCGTTAATATTCTTTCGACAATAAATTACCGGTGGAGGCTTGTGTGAGAAAGTCATGTCTAGTCGTGTCGGTCAACCCGTTTTTCGGAGGGCGTTTATGTATGATCGGTCAGCAGTTCTTGCCTCGGGACAGTTATATGGATGGTTGCGAGCTAATCAACATCGGCTTGCATCGTTGTGAAGGAACAAAAACTCGGGCACATATATGGGAGCAGAGCACCTGAGTGTGTGTTCCCAGCAGGTTGAAATTTCATTTTGCACCGAGCTTAGAACTTGGAGGCTGCGCTGCACTCTGTATGATGAATTTCACTTTTACACCATTCATTTATCATTCTGCCTTTAGAATTGATCGGAGAAAGGCAAGCAAGCAACGATCGATTGCCGATAGAGTTGAGAGAATGAACATAACAGTAAATGTGTTTTGCGGTTTAGGTAGAAAACAAACGGAACCCAGATAAGAGGCAGTGTTTTTTTGTAACTAGAAAAGAAGAAGCTGGGCTTTCCTCAATAATTAGCGTTAATTAGTTTTACTTGTCGGGTTCCTAACGAAAAGATGAAGAAGACAAAAACCAATGACTTGTCTTCCGCCTCAAAACGAGTAAACCGACTACTGTAAAGATCGAGAACGTCCAATAAAAACTGCTTTATGGTTGATTGGTTTGTTTTTGTGTTGTTTCTGTTCATCAACGGGGCAACATTTTCAATTAATGTGCAGATTCAATATCTTCTCGGAAGTGTTTAAAAAAAACGCCAACAGAAACAGAATAAAAACACCAGACCCAAAACATAAAAAAACATCAATCCTAAGGGCTTGCTGTTTTGATTCCAAGAAGAGCTCACGCGTCTAACCACAGCCCACCACCACCAGTAGCTCTTTGGCCCAAAAGCTTTGTGTGGCAGCAAAAGCGTTTTTGATTGTGTGTCAAAATTGCACAGGAAGTCCCGGCAGAAGGCCACCAGATCGACGGATATCATTACAAAGCCTTCTAATGCATAATTTTCACTTCGTTAGAATATATATTCCTTTTTGTCGTGGTTTTTTGTGTTGGTAAGGGATCAATTCCCCTCAACAACAACAACAACAACAACGAAAAAAACGAACACATCAGATCTGTGTTCGCGTTGATTTGATCCCTTTTTAGAAAGATCCCGCAAAACCAAAAGGATAAAACGCTCCGAAGAAGAACGCAGGGATAACGTTCGTTCAGCGGGGGAAACGAAAGACTTCCCCAGGGACGCAAGCCACGAACCTTCTTTTTTTTTTAGGCGAACGGAATAATCAGCGCCAGAAATTATGACCACGCCATGCCAGCCATGCCGATCGTCTGCCCGTCAGCAATTTATCGACCGAGCGCGTTGTTTATAGCAACCGGTTAGCCTTCAGCCCTTGCGTATCCCCTTGCGCGCGAGCGCACACGCAAGGACTTGCCAAGCGAACAAAACGAGGAAGTTGAGCTGCGGCTTTAACAACAACAAAATTAAACACACCCCTACAAGGTAAAGGCGGAAAAAGGGATTCCAATTTTTAACACACACAAAAAAAACAGGGAACGATGCTAGAGGCAGAGGGTTGAAGAGTGGCGGACTGTTGTGTAAATTCATCCTTCAAGGGATGATATATTCCTCGAATCACAAGCGCATCAAGCGAACACAACAGCGTCGAAGGAAGGGAACCATGCATCCAATCCTTGCCAGCGAATGAGTGAAAGAGATGGGAATAACAGACAGAATTTCACAGTGTGGAAAAATTTAAATTGTTTACCACCCGCTAATTCGGCTGGTATTTGAAGGACACGCTTCAAGGGATAAGCATCTTTTTTCGGGGGCGAGATTTTGGTTTGGTTTGATTTTGGCCGTTCGAACGCGCCCCGATGCACGCATACCTTTGGACGGCATCCATCGCAGCGGCACGTAAGCGATGCAGACGATTGTAATCAAAGATGCTTTTTCCCTGCTTGCTCGCTTCTTCGTTCTTTTTACCATATCTTCGACAGGCCTATCTGCCGTTGCAACATGCAAAGTCCACAAACACATCAAACCCCGTGTTATTACATCGTTCGTGAAGTTGTCACGTTCATTGGCGCGCGCGCACACACATCATAGAGCACGTCTCGTTGACGCCTTCGGCAAAGTGTTATGAATGCAACGCGAAAGGCCATCGAGTGAGATAAGCAAACACCCTCTATTGCTTTGATAATTAAATAAACTACCTTCAACGACCAAGTCGGGCGCGGGCACTATTTTGCGTGCAAAAAGTAATGACCTCTTCTGCAATCGAAGCTTTTTAAACTTTCCGCGCGCCATTGGCGTCCTGAGGATATATAATAATAAATCACAGAAAGGCCACCGGAGGTAGGGCCTCCAATGCTATCAAAATAACGCATTCCATTGATCGACAATTTGCTGTTACAATAGCCGCAACAATGTCACAGACATTGGCAATGACCTTTAGGCGCGAGAGCGCAGCAAATCACAGATAAATGACACATACCGCGCGTCCTATTACCTTGATAATGGACACAGCGATGGATCGCTAGCCGAGATAAGCTGCCTATATAGCCGTGAATGGAATTCTGCAAAATTGACATGAAAGAAGGAAGTGATCGTGCAAAAAAAAGGATCTCCCACTGTCGGATGACACTCGAAAGCAGTTGAAGGTAAAAGCTTTTCAAGTGCTATCATCTTCACGAGGTCCATTCACACACCTACCCCAGCCTCTGAGGCAATGGAAATCAGACGAAAATCCCGGCTGTTCTCACGCTTGCTTGGATAAATTGCTATACAAGCACTGGTGGAAATACTGCTCAAGAAATATGGCACCACGTTTAAGTGTCTATCTCGAGCATTGGAATGGTGTGGTGTGTGTGTTCTTTTGCTTTGGGATTTTCCCCTCGACTGTTTTGATTGAGCCAATTCGGGCTGGGACACTTTCCTAACTTTTTATTGGAGCTACTGGGTCGTGCCAGTGTGGAAAGTGTTACCCTGGAAGGTAAAACCGTTCTCACACTTTTGCTGTCCCACACTCTAACGCGGGTAGGCACCATGAAGCCCACTTGCTACCAAGGGACGATGTTCTTACCTGTACCAAATACATTCTGCTAACTGATTCTGTCACCCGTGGCCGCGGATT
Organism: Anopheles gambiae; assembly: GCF_943734735.2. Taxonomy (NCBI): domain Eukaryota; kingdom Metazoa; phylum Arthropoda; class Insecta; order Diptera; family Culicidae; genus Anopheles; species Anopheles gambiae. The sequence continues at coordinate 113,019,245 of NC_064601.1, forward strand.
TGCAGGGTTACGTGGCGTTCGTGACTGTGTATCCGGGCGAGCACCAACAGCTGGCAAACAGGACGGTCGTCGCGAGAAAATCGATAAACTCCCCTGCACACTACCGGGGGCACCTGCGACGACTTTGGCGGTCACACGTTTTGTTAGCGCTGGTACTCTATGTGTGTGTACTGTGCAAAATCAATATCAGCAGCTACTTGGACGTTCTTGGCGATGGTACGTGTCACGCGGTGGTAGCAAACGCATCTTTCACGATCTTAAACAAACGGTCTAAGATCACCTGTACGTCTGCTCCTTGGGGGCGAGCGTTTCGCTATCTATATCCATACACCTTACTACACCAGGGAAACCGGTTCCACCTGAAGATGACGACGACTTTGGCGCACTCGAAATCGGCTATCGATCGAACAAGGTTTCTTTGTTGTTTTCACTGTCTCCAGCTGAAGGTGACTGTTGGGTTTCTTTGGGTGAGGTTAAAGTGTGTTTATGATTATGCTTCTCCTCGGTTCGTTTTGTCAAACTTTTAATGGTACACACACTCACTCACACACAAAGGGTGAAACCACCGACACTGGTTAGACAGAATCGACACATTCGCCAAGCACCTGCAGCACCATCGTTAAGGAGACCATTTACTGCTCCTGCCCAGGTCTGCGACGGCACAGCAAACCGGACACCATTAGTATTGGAACGAAACTAAAAGTCACCCGCGGATGGTGAGCGATTCCGAACGAAAGTAAAAACTTCGCTCTCACATGGCAAGCCTTTCTGAACCTTTCTTGCACACCGCAACCATACACACACACATACAAATTCGCTCCAGACGGTTGCTGATTACTGTTTGGTGTATGTTGGCAGCCTTTTTGCGTTATCCCTTCAGAACACACTTGTTGCGTAGTTTTTCGTTGCCTAAAGGGGGTTTCACGCTTCCCTGCCTTTTCAAACTCCCTTTTCAACAAGAATCACATCAAAACGCACCACCCTATCATGTGTGCGGTGCGTGTTGGCGCAAAACAACTGGCGGGGAATTAATTATTCATATCAAACCGAAAACGGTTGGCCGATTTGTGAAAGTTTGCCTTTGCCGGCTTCTTTCCCCGCGCAGTTAAAAAACACTCACTAAATCCACACCGGCCGAAAACAGTCAGATTTCATCTGCAAATCTGAGGTCGTGGTGGTCGGTTGTTGTATCACTTTTCAAATCACTGCCATCACTTTCCCTGTCGTTTGATGGTAAACTGTGGTACAATCGTCAATCGAACGAATAATTTTTGTTACAGCTCCAGTTAACGTACACCGACGCATTTGTCCACCACTAGGACAAATGGTTGCTTTACCACAAAAACAACTTAAAAACACAGCACAGGAAAAAGTACACAAAAACTGTCACGCGGAGGGAAAAAAACAACCCGCGTGCGACCTTAACCACGCGGATGCGTATTGTTTGTTTATTTGCGCGAGCGTTGCGCGCCAGCCTCTGAGTAAATTGAGCTTCAAACTTCGAGCGCGCGTATTGCCTTTACAAAACTCCACTACACGCCACTGGTCGACGACAGCGTGCTTGCCTTGGCGTTCGAAACACGAATGAAGCTGCTCGGTTCGGCTGTTGCGCCACCAAGCCTGCTCTGCTCCGCTTCGTGCGTAAAACGGCGTGAGCCATGCTGTCGGCGTTTCGTGTACGGAAATGTGCTAAATCGAATAAATTTTCCGTACAGACATTTTGTACCAGAATATTTAAGTAAAATAAATATTATTTTTACCAGAATGTATACATAATTATGTAAAAATGTTTTATTTTTCATAAAAAAATTCAAATTTCTGCCATAATGGTATTTGCTTGAAATACAAACCGGAGCACACATTTTGTTGCTGCGAGCTCTCACCCTTTGCCGGCTCTTTCTTCTCTTTCTCACTGCGATACGAACCCTACGGTACGCGACGTTCGGCTGGGAATGAGTTCCAGCATTAGATGATGAGTGCTTGTTGGCCACATATACACTGCAGCGGTTTGGCTCTTGGTTATTCTAGAAAACTCTTTTTTTGAATTAATCATATGAAAACTGTTTATTCTTTTGAGATATACCAACGCGTTGCTATGAATAACGATTTTTGACGAAAAATAGATGAAGCAATACAAAAAATGTTGAAAAGTTGATGAAACATCACATTAGCGTGAGTTACGGCAGGAGCAAAACCTTACAACAGTCACACTCAGGCAAGAAATCCTTCTGGAATATCCTTTATGCATCGCTAGAGCAAGGATTGAAAGCGCAAAGTATATATACAACATTTTTTCCCCTCGTCCTTGTCCTTGCTTCGGCAGGACATATACTAAAATTGGAACGATACAGAGAAGATTAGCATGGCCCCTGCGCAAGGATGACACGCAAAATCGTGAAGCGTTCCACATTTTTTGTCAAATGTTTTTCTTATTTTCATCATTGGGGACTAGAACCGTATAATATATTTTAATTCTTTTTCATGAAAGATATCACATTCATTAACTGAACAAAGAGAGAGAAAGAAATAGATAGAGAGAGAGAGAGAAAAAGAGAGAGAGAGAGAGAGAAAATATTGTTGTTCGATACAGAAAATGAGTACGTAGCAGTTATTTGGATATGATTTAGAATCTCAAAATTCCCCAAAACTGTTCTCAAGGTATTCAAATAAGTTTGTTCAAATAAACGACAGCTTTATTTATTCTTGATCACCGTGCAATGTTCTTTCCCAACCTTTAGCTGAGTTGTAGCTTTTTCATTAGATTGGGCTGAATTAGTGTTTTCGCTATAATCCACTTCTAGAAAGCAGCAACTAGTAACATTGTTTGAAATATGTCGCACCAAAGTTTTTTATTTGTGTGTTTGTTTCATTTATATTTTGTTCGTTTTTACAGGGTTTCCCACGATTTATTGGTCAGTTCCCATGATTTTTTGGTGTGTTCCCACGATTTTTTGGTCGTATCCCATAAATTTTTGGTTCGTTCCCATAATTTATTGGTATTTTCCGATTGGATATCAATACAATTGGACCAAAAAATTCTGGGAAACGACCAAAAAATCGTGGGAACGCACCAAAAAAATATGGGAACCCACCAAAAATTGATGAGAACCAACCAATAAATCGTGGGAAACCCTGTATTGCTCAAACATTACATTGAACAACATTACAGACTACATTAAGATATACTTTGTTGTTTTCCTTTCTCCTACGTTACTTGTCAGCTGTATCTACTATACCACAATGCCCAAATAATGCGATTTCACGTTGCCAATTTTACCAAAACCAACTGTGACAATACACAGCTTCATGTAACTTCCTTCCTATATCTTAGAACAAAGTTTGGATGTTCGGGTTACTGAACTATAAAAGCCTCAGCAAGACACATATCCGTTTGAAGACGCACATTACTCAAATCACTCAAAATGAAGCACATGACTCTAATAGTATTGTTTGTGTTTCTCATTTGTGCCAGTGTTACCATGGCTCAAGGTTTAATGAATAACATAAACATATTAAAATATTTGAAACAACTTCAAGAACGTTTTAAACGTGTAGGATAAAATGTATCAACATGAAAATATGAATAAATACAATGCATGGAGATTAATCGTAAAGTGGCGTTTTTGTTTATGACCATGATGACAATCCCGTACGAGTGCAAAATTATATTCCGTCATGGGTTCAAATCTAGTACAGACTCTCTACTCTTCTGACTGACATAAAATAAAAATCACTTTGTGCTCCAATCATTTACCTCGCACGTCACCGACACTTGAATCAACAACATGGAAGAAGCGCAACCTATTTCGAATAGCATTGTATAATTCCGACAATTATGAGGATCTGCAAAAAACCTTTAAACTAGTCAATGACTTCAGTTTATAATCCTTTTCACTTTAATATCCAACCGTAGCGTCGTTCTTCGATCGTTCTGCATTGCTCATGGCCACACTTCATTTTATCACATCGCACTTGAATCTACAACGGCAAAAAAAACACGATTATACTTCTTTTACCAAGCCAACTGTTACAATAGACTCTTCCGACAATTTTCTGCATAAATCGCGTGTGGAGCTTCGATGACGCTTTGTTTTTAACCGTACTATAAAAGCCACACAAGTAAACTAAACTGCTAATCGATCAGTATCTTCATCGCTCAAAGTGTTCATATCTGCCAAAATGAAACTCGCGTTCCTAATAGTGATGTTTGTCATTCTCGCCACTGTCGGTGTAAGCCAGGCCGGCGTGAGAGCGTGGCGCCAGGATCAACTCGACAGAGTGCTACAGCTAATCCAGTCAAAACGCACTGAGACCACAAAGAAGGCGTGAAATAAACATAAGATTCTGTCTCAATAAAAGTTGTGACATGCATGCAATCAAAAGATAACAAGCAAAAGTGTCCAATGCGTTCAAAGTTGAATGTGCAATGCCGAAAGTTTACCGTCTACTTTATGTTTTGCCAATCTACCTCGTTTTATTGTACACCAGATGAGATTGGGAGACACATTACACCTAAGAATACAATATGTGCAAAGTAAACACTGCTTATATAATAGTAGGGTTTTTAGTTTCTCAAGGTATGATCAATATAGTTGATTTCACAGCCCATTGTACTATAAATGCAGGATTGGGTGAAAAATTCGACATCAAACAACAATTCTTATGCTCGTAATTTTGCTCTCAGGACGTCGCACATTCCGTAGACATGAATCTCGTATTTCCATTCCTGTTGTTGATCGTTCTCGTATCCAAAGTGGGAAATGCTACTGCAGCAACATGTTCTATCTAGAATCAAAGCTCCAGAAAAATAAAACTACTGTAGAAATGTGAAAACTTAACAAGCCTGTGTAATTTGAAGCTCTAATACGAAAGAAAATAGTTGAATTTTATAGGATATTATATTCTAAGAGTAGTTGCTTTTACCCTTACTTGATGTCCGCTATGAGCCACGTATGAAACTTCCCACGTAACCATGATAGGTCTCAAAATTCGAAGTCGAAGCTTATAAAGCATCGTATAACCACCTTGTAACTTGTATTCACTATAGTATATGGAAACAAATTCCATAATTTAATCATAATTTAAAAATACAATGAATTCAAATATGTATTTTCCTGGCGAGATCAACTATTCAATACCAATTACTACCAGTATCTAAACACATAATAAAGTATGAGACGAAAAAATCCATTCTATGGATTTATAGATCAGGACCCTGAAGCACTGATATAATTCTCATTCAGCGCCACGTCAAGACATGTGGCACACAGCGGCACACACTGTTGGCTACACACACTGGGCTTCGACAGCGATGTGCTATTGGACACTGATGAAGCTTCAGCTACATCAAAACATCTAGCACGTTACCTCCCCTGGAATCTACAACATTGAAGAACTCATTTCGGATTACATCATATAATACCAATAGTTATGAAGAATCGCAAAAAAAACCTTTGAACTAGTCAATGATGTCTGTTCATAATCCTTTTCACTTTAAAATCCAACCGTAGCGTCGTTCTTCGATCGTTCTGTATTGCCCATGGCCACACTTCATTTTATCATAACGCACTTGAATCTACAAATACAAAAGAAAACACGATTATACTTCTTTTACCAAGCCAACTGTTACAATATACGCTTCCGACAATTTTCTGCATAAATTGAGTGTAGAACTTCGATTACACTTTGTTTTTTACCATACTATAAAAGCCACACAAGTAAACTAAACTGTTAATCGATCAGAATCTTCTGCACCGCTCAAAGTGTTCATATCGGCCAAAATGAAACTCGCGTTCCTAATAGTAACGTTTGTCATTCTCGCCACTGTCGGTGTGAGCCAGGCTAGCACTTTCAGTAGCAAATTGTGGAGTAAAGAACAATACGCCAACCTTCTACAGCAGATCAGGGGAACAATATTCGGTACGCCCAAACCAACGGCATGAAATAAACACTAATAAACACTATTTCTGTACAAATGAAAATTTTGACCCGTATGCAACCAAAAGATAACAAGAAAGAGTGTCCAATTCGTTCGAAACTTAATGTGCACTGCAGCGAATTTACCATCTGCTTTATGTTTTACCTATCTACCACGTGCTACTGTGCACCAGATGAGATTCGGCGCCACTTTTGCAACCGTTTTGCACATTACACCTGAGCATACAATATGTGCAAAGCAAACACATTTAGGGTATCACACCTGCTGTTATAATAGTGGCGCTGGTGGCGCCTCAAGGTTTTAATAAATATTAATAATTTCAGTGCGCATTGTACTATAAAAGCAGGGCTGGGCGCCAAATTCGACATCCAACAACGATTCATATACTCGCACTTTTGCTCTAAAGACGTTGCACATTCCGTAGACATGAATCTCGTATTTCCATTCCTGTTGTTGATCGTTCTCGTATCCATGAGCATCACACAAGCCTTTCCGCAACGAGCGTTTGCGATTGATAAACGCTACCAGAAGTGGGAAACGTTACTGGAGCAACACCTTCTATCTAGAACCAAACCTCCAAAGAAATAAAGCTACTGTCGAGATGTGAAAACAAAAAAAAAGGATTTATTATTTTAAGCTGCAACCCGAAAGAAAATAGTTCTATTTAGATGTAAGATTGTAAGAGTTGTTACTAATTCCCCTGTTTGATACCCATCGTGAGTTAAAGTCTCGTATTGATCTTCCCCCGTAGCCAGGACTAAGTCGGCTGCGTCGTACTTAATAAGTTACGCAAACGTGTCGAAACTCATAAGGCTGGTATGATCGCGTAGGTCGTTAGGTCAATAAGGAGAAGTATTCATTATACTAGTTTGAAATAAATTTCAGGATTATACAATATTATTTCATGCTACTATGAATAATTAGCTCCGTTCCAATATCCGGGAGAGCTACGATACCAATAATACGAGTGCCAATTGCATGAAGCTTTATGATAAAATCAATAACTATACTCCGTGTAGCCGGTCTCGTGGTACAGTCGCCAACTTGTACGACTTAACAACATACCCGTCATAAGTTCAAGCCCCAAATGGACCGTACCGCCTTACGTAGGAATGACTATAACTATCCTGCTATGGCGGGGTGGTAACCCATAAGTCACTCAAAGCCAACCCCACAAGTGGTACAGGCATGCCTTGACCGACAACGGTTGTTGAGCCAAAAGATGAAGAAGAATACTGCGTTTAAATAAAGTATAAGACACATTCCATTCTATAGATGGATAGATCCAGACCACGAAGTACTGATACATTTACCATTTAAACCTAATAAACGTCACCAATCAGATGTAAAGTACTAAGCGTACTACATGATTTCAATTTATTTCTATAGTAAACAAAACACTACTTCGCATAAGTGTAGATAATAACTTTATTCCTTGTATTCACTATTCCTTTCCATCTCCAACTGCATCTAACCAGCTCATTACCAGCTCCTCCATCATGATCTTAAGCCATCGAACAAACACACTCGTCCTTAGCGTTACAAGATCCAGCGCCACGTCCAGACATGTGGCACACAGCGGCACAGTACGTGTTGGCCCATTTCGGTCCTTCGTTCGTAACGCAGGCCAGATTCTTCAGCTGAGCCTCACCGACGGCAACCAGCCCAAGCAGGGCCACCAACAGGAAGGATACTACGGCGAATTTCATTTTGGATGCTGCTCTGCGATTTCTGCGTAATTGACTGTCCGCGAAGCTATCTCTACACACACTGGGCTGTGACAGAGATGTGCTATCGGACACTGATGAAACTTTCCAGAAAAGTGTCAGCCCGAAACGTAGACAAATCTTTCATATTAGTACAGACGGTGTTGCGTGTGTGTGTTGTTTTGTTTGTACATACGGTGTGCCAGTTTTTCCCCCTGTGACAAACCTTGAGCGATGCATAGCAATGCAAAGATATTCTACACAGTTCTTCAAAAAGACTTATTGTAGAGAGTTGCGGGGGTTTTAAGGTTTTTTCCCGAATCGATCGCAGTTTTTTTACACTCAAAATGGCACCTTCAGAATTTTCAAAGAAACAAGACCAATATGCCGTTTGTTTGAACAAGTGTTTCAACAACACACTGGAGTTCATACGCAGATTCATACAGACCCACCGACAGTTAACAAGAAACAGTGCACACTATGTGGAAAGGGTGGAAAGATTTATCACTGCCATCATACAAAAATTTCACCTTCAACTTCCCACACTGCATTGCGTTCCTATAGTTAGACTTTTACCATCAAACTTCAGTGTCCAAACTGTCCGTCAAATGGCTGATCGCCATTTACCATTGACACACATTGCCATAAGCTACCTGAACGCCCCTGTCTCGGTTAAATGTCCATTTCGGTAAGCCATAGCATACCAGTAAGCTTCTTCTAGGACGGATTGACACAAACACACGCCATACCAAAAAGAAATGTTTAACAATCATCAAATAAAATGTTGAGAGAGAACTGCAAAATCATCCATTCGCACGTCGATTAGCGTATGACCTCAAGGGAGCGAAGAAAAAAGAACAACAACACAGTAGAGCAACATCCCCAGGAGGAGACACACTCCTTGGGAGTCGAAGAATGCCAAAACTACCGTAACGGTAAAACGGTTGCTTCTGCGACTGTGTTGTCGAACATTATTTCAAACTCATCCCGGTAACGGCCCGGCGACTGGGTCGCAAAAATTGAATAAATGACAAAATTGCCACCCAAACGATCGCTGGAGAGGCCTGCCATTAACCTTCGCGTGGTGCGAGTGGGCGACCTGGGCCAAGAGTGGAGTGTTTACAACTTTTGCTCCCCAAAACAAGCCAGCAATAAATAGAAATGTGAAAATAAACCTGTGAATTTGTCCTGCCACCGTATTAGGTGACCTCTGCTTGGAGATGGCGATGGTAGCTCCTCGTACACCTTGAGCTCGAAAGCCATACCGTCTGGTGGTCATTTCTTTCATACATAAAACGAAACCACGTACGAGCTGTTTAAGAATCAATGTTTTGCCATTTTATTCATGCCGCAAAGGAAGCTTTCATCGCTGCCGGTTTGTCGACACACGAGCAGTTATCATCGTAGCAGGAACCGAGCTTGGTGTACCCGCGACAGTGAACGTTACATCGCACCTTCTTGGCGGACGAGCAGGGGGTCTGTCCAACGGCTACCGTCACGAACAGACCGAGCAGAGCGAACAGCAGCACTAGCGGAAGTGATAGCTTCATTTTCGAACTCGAAAAAACGACTGACGTGTGCGAAGGCGATGAACTCAGGTTTATATGGGGTGCAGCCAGTACGTGTTCTAAATTTATACAATTGGTGTAATCAATTTTAAATGACCAATCCATTGTACATTAAGGGAGCAAAAAAAACAACAACCGAGCACGTTAAACAGTGGGAGCATTGGGGACATAGTTTTTGCAAAATCGCATACGGAAAATTGCTGGGATACGTACGGTAAAGGCAAACAAATTTACTTCTCAAAACGTGTGTTTGAACAGCTTCCTTCCCATACCATATCGCTCATCTAACAAACTTCTCTTCTACACATCGCTAGTACTGAAACAGATTCAAATTTCATCACACTCTTTGTTCTTAGTACTCATCTAGCAGACAATCCTTCTACGTCCAGAAATATACTGCAGAAGAATAGAGAAAGATTGGAACGCTTTTTATCTTTTTAAAAGGAGATCTTTACTTCTTCTTTAAATTATACGTACACTCTTCTCGATCCTGTTATGTTAGTTCGTTGATCTCGGCTTCCCAAAAACGCACGATCACTCAACACTGTAAGTTGCGTAACTCCCGCCAACTGTCGCCATTCGCAAAACAACACGCGTTGCCGTTTCATAAAAATTGTAATATTTTAATTTACTCACGACGCGTCCAACTGGAGCTGGATGATAAATTTTCTCTTCCCGCAAAGCAGAAACCGGTCCCCACGATTCAAAAGTTGCCCCCGTGCCCTATCCCTTCGCGACGACTAAGGGAACCCACGAACCTACCGGCAAAAACAAAACGCACAAAAAGGTACTGCCCAATTTCCCGGGAAATAAAAACATAAGCTATAAACATAAGCCAACGCACACGCAAAAGCGCTGCACAATTGGCGTGGCTCTCGTTTGGCAGATAATTTCCATTTCTGCCGAAATCATCCCACCAAAAATGCACGCCTTCCCACCCCTCCCTCTGTAATGCACATAACCGCCGCCGAAGGAAATCGAAAAGAGGCTCAACGCGATCGGCGGATCGACACTCTCGCCCAGGGAGCGAGAGAGCGCGGCGTGCCCTCCAAGTAAGTAACCTTCAGCGACGCATTCTCGTCCTCGTCAACGTCGGCCGTGTTAGCGGGCTTATTTATTGTACTCCGATTAATTTCCGCACTTCCGCACTGCGCTCCACGATGTGCCCGGGCTGATCGTTGCGCGGGATGATCGTGAAGTCACCGCGCGCAAACACACCGACCGGCACAGGCCGGCCGAAGATGTCGGAGAGTATTTTGTAACTTTTTATGCGGCATTTCTCCGCCCCGGGCTGTATCATACATAACGATTTTTTTTTCTACTTCGACGACGAGCGCAGTTCGGGCTGCTCGAGATCACCCTGCGATGTGTGGTGCCGCCTTTGCGTACGCGGAGACACAGCGCAAAACGCATGACCTCCCAACGGCAAGGGAGTTCCCGACAGGCAGGACCGGTCGGGTGAGACCGGGGAAGATATTCGATAGCTGGAAGGGGGTGAGTTTTGTTTCACGATCGCTGAATCGCAAGAGTGTCATGCGGGCGATCCAACCGCGCGCGCGCGTTATCGCGTTGATGGCGTGATTCATCGAAAGAGAGAGTTGCCGGGGGTTATTATGTTTATTCTGTGTGTGTGCGCGCGTTTTTCTCTCCCTTCTTCTCTTTGCCGGTTACGATGGGCATGGCATGTAAGTACGCGAAGCCCTTTAACCCCCAAGGTGTACGCTCGCGGTACGGTCGTCGAGAGTTTTAGGTAGGATCACGATGATCATCGTGAGTTCGAGATGCAGTTTTGGTTCGTTGCGAAATTCAGCCTTGGCTACAAAGTAGGCAGAGCTGCAAGGACCAGTAATTACTATTTGCAATTGGGAACGTACAATTTGTGAGTCAATCGGAGGGAATATTGCGCAAAGATAATAATCTCTGAATGTCAAAGCGTTATCCTGGGGAGTAGAAATGAAGGATGAAATAAACACATTGAAAAAAGCAAAGTAATTAAAAACAGACTCGACGAATGGTAGTTAAAGTACAGATCTATACAAATACCTAAAAAGATAAGTGTCATCCGTTAAGCGCCATCTATGATAAATCTCTCCAACTACATCGTGTATCTTGTAATAGAGGAGACATACATATCTAATCTTACACTGTAAAGCAACAGCATTACATCTCTCTCCAGCAAAGTTCAACAAGCACCGGCTCACTAATTGAATTGTAATCACAACGTCTTACAGCGCCTAACATTACTAGACACAGCACACCCTTTCAATGCGTGTATCTCCAACTTCGTTTGAGAGTTGATCATTGAGCGCGATCGATTACGTTATCAAACGACAGCATGCCCCGCACCAAAACCTCCCACCCTCCTAACCTAGCCACCAACGCTATGATCGACAAAATGACACAAACGGCAGCTGTCAGGTTCACCAAATAACATGTTTACGGTTTCTAGCTTTTTGTGCGCCCGCTCAAAACAGTGTTGGATCCCGAACCAAACCCAACCCAGCAACAACAGCAAAAAAAGACGCCAAATCATAACACTCCCTACGAGAGATGAAGGCACCAACAACAACGTAAAAACTGTTTGGAGAAAGAAACCTACCCACCTTTTCCCCTGTTCAGAAACAAACCGTTCCGCTCCGTCCTCCAAATAAGTAAGGGCGGCTTTTGACAGTTGGCGGGTGAGTGAAATCGAAAGTTGAACCCGTCCGCGCCCGCTGAACACCGAAGGAGGAAATGAAGCCTAAAGGCCCATAAATCAATAGCCATGTCTGGCGTGTCCAATAATCGGCATTATCGGAAATCGGCCGGCCGGACCATACGCTCCGCTACGTGTATGGAGCTCGTGGATCCGGGCGCGACCGTTTTGGGATCCGGCCACCTTTCGCTATCCGTTTACCGTCGCTCTCGCACGCAGAACTCTTGCACGTACGTGATTTGATACCCGGCACCAAACACCAAACGCCAGTCATATCTTTGTTAGCCCGGGCTCCGGTCATGCGGAACACCACACGTCCTCCCTGGATTGAATGGGAATCCTACCGGAATTTGATTACGAATTCTTTGCGATTTCATAATCTCCCAGCGGACTTGGACACCTTCCGCCGACCGATACATGGGATAGTGAAAGGTACAACCAACCACACAAACACACACGGGGAACGTTTTCGGGTGGCTTCTGGTTCGGTTGACTCGCAGAAATCGAAACCCCCACAGCTTCCCTTTTGGTACCACGCCGTGTGGTGGGATTTGATACGCGCCCAGCCGTCCCATCACGGGCGTCAGAAACGGGCGCGCCAAGTTTTAGTGTCTTTAGCCGTTTGGCAAGCGTCCAAAAACAGAAAGTCGTTATGACAACGGTCCCCTTCGTCTGGACATGTTCCCGCTGGCTGGACCGGGAGCATGTCCAGTGTCAGCAAATTTTCTTTTCTCCCCAAGTCATCTCCGAAAGCGAGATTCCGACGGCCATTCGCCAAACAATTCCGAAACTCCATGATGTTCCTCCCGCTCTCGGTTGACGCGATGGTCGTCTCTAGCGGTCTGTTTGCGGTTTTGGCAAGCAATCGTGTGTTCGTAATTTAGAAAACTAATATTTATTGACATTGTTTGATCCTCACACACACGCACACACAGCGGCCTTCCCTATATCGTGTGCCCGCCTGTGAAGGTGATCATCTATTACCGAGCTCTCCGCGTTGTTTCTACGTGCTGTAGGCAGGCAGTAACAGTTTGGTGTGGAGTTCGTAGGACGTCTCGTTGCAAAGGGGCCAGCCGAAAGTCTCTACCGTCTCGAGGTACACATTAGCATAAACATTCAATAAAAATAAATGCTCCGGAACCTATGATCAAATCCCTTTCCACCCAAAAGCCAGTCAGACGGTTTGTTGTGTGTTGGTCTGTTGAAAGTCATACGACCGCATGACGCCTAGCAAATACGTACAGCAAAACGGCAATCAATAGACAATTGCACACCACACGGTTGGTAGATTGACACATGAGTGTGTAAAAAGCGGCTTTATCTGCAAAAATTCCTTTACCATCACGCACAATACACGTTAAAGTATTTTACAGCGCAATACCTTTCCGGGAGACGTAGCCCGAAAAAAAAGACACATCCGGCGAAGCAATCACTTCCGGCTACGGGGTACAGGATCAGAGGCTCTACCTGCCACTGAAGCTAAAGGTTCGTTTTTATGACCCACCTTTAGCGACTTTAGCAAAATTCCATAAACTATCCAATTAGCAGTTCCATTAGCGGTAGTTGCCTGGCTGCAATCGCTTAAGGTCGTCTGCTGCCAGCGTGGAGTCGCCTGTAAGGTTCACCTGACCACCGAGATAGTGATCGATACATCCCGAACCCACCCCCAGTGCCGGGTGATCGGGTTTGGAATTCGGTAAAGCATGCGGACTTACTTCCTTCCTTTTTGCCCGCTGCTCACTGCAGGCCGTTGCTTCTAATGCAAGTGCAATAATAATTGTTATCTCGAACATACGGCGAGTGGCTGATCGTGGCCCATGCCCCAGGCAAGCTGGAATCAGTAATGGGATTGACCCACCGTGGGGTATGGCTACCGCTGCACTTACAACAACAACAACAAAAAAACACGAAAGAAATGAAAATCAGATTAGAAACAGGCAGCGCACCGGGCATAAGCACGCCCCGAAGTTCAGGGGCAAATGCACACTTGGGGGAGAAAAAAGGGCAAAGGCTTCTGTTACAATCGCTCGATCAGCTTTGCAGCCACCCTCTGTGATCATGGGAGCAGGAACGGCACTTGGCTTCAAGTTTGCGATGGAGAATCTCTTGTCGTGGTTGGCAGTATTACGAGAAGAGAGTTTAGCACTGGAAAGCAACGTGAAAGTGAATATAAGAGGAAATATTTCGTAATTCCTGACCGTCAGGAGCTGCCGTTTGAATAATGCTCGAGCAAATGGCAATGAAAAATCGCACTAAAACGGACATTTTCGTCTGACTGACTTTACATCTTTAGATCCATCAAGGAACAGCAACGTCCTGAAGGAAAAAAGATAAACTAATTAAAATCACGTTAACCCTTGGACACAAAACACAACCAAATTGAAACCTGATCTGGTTTCATGCCAACTCACCGTACGCGTGCAAAGATAACGAGTGAGTTCTGTTCCTCTGTCATCCCGTTTTATGTTCGCTTGGATGTATCAAAAGAACCAACAAGCAAACCACACATAAAAAAATGGTAGCAGAACTTAGACTTCGCTTCATCATCCGCCCAAGATAGCGATCGTGGATGACGATCCTGTTCCATCGCGATATAACCTGCTCCTAAGCTTCCTAATTACTCTTCTTGGCCATTTTTTCCGAACAAACAAGACTTTTGGTCATTAAATTATGTTTTCCCCCCAAAAAAAAAAAAAACAAACCAAGGCGACTCCACAACAGAAAATAAAACCACTTGAAGATGAAAGAAATTATCGATGCACCGAATGCGATCTTCGTTGCCATCCCACCCCAGAGCTCCCTGTAGTGTGGTGGTAGGCACCAAACAACAAACCAGCAGAAAATCTAATTTATTGAGCTCCCCTGTGTGCCCCCACATGTTCGATTACGCTCAATTTATGATGGATTGTAAATTGCTTTTGACATCAAATCCAATTAACTGCACCATTCAACCGAAATCGAAAACCCTGGCGCGGCTGCAAATCGTACCGCAAGTGCATCGATTAAACGGTACCAAGCGGAGAGGGAGTTGGCGCTGGAAAGCGCCTTCCGTCGCTCGCCCAACCCTTCCATTGCGTCGTCTGCATACACGACTCGCACCCCGAATCGCACACAGAAGCCAAAAAGCCGTCTGGAGCTGCAAGATTTTGTGCAAGATTAATGACGCGTGAGCATGAATCCGTGTGATCACGACGATCGCAGTGCTCAAAGGTGTGTATAATCGAGAGAGAGGGACGGTTGCGTGTTAACCGTGCGTGTGAAGGAATGTGTTGTGTCGGTGGTGTGGAATGTTTAGAAGAAGATGAGCCCGTTACACACTGAGCGGCATACAGTGGAAAGTGAGTGTTTGATGTAAGATTGATCGAAAGATTGTACCGAGAGTTAGACATTGCGTAATATGTGATAGATTGATCTGCGAGATCAGTCCAGATTTCAAGTGATTCTTCAAGAAGACGTCACTCAATCGCTTTACATACTTTCAACCTACAGTAAGCGATGCCGAAGATACGAACAAATTCCTTCCCAAAGCCACTAAAACGTTCATTAACCCGTATGACTCAAACATTACTGCAGCGTCAGCCGTCTCAGCCTCCTCCAGCCTAGATACACCAGCGCCCCAAACTCCATACACGGTGCCATAAAAATTAGTTAACGCGAAAACGGTCACCGCTAATTATGTCCTTCTGCAGCCCGGGCCGAACTTCGTCGAACCGTTTACAGAGCATCATCTAAATAATTAAATTACGCAATCGCGCAACGCGTACCTGAAGCGTCCACAGACCTGTCGTCAGCATTTCACCCTCATTCGCGGTGACATTCGCACGTACAGAGCAGGTCCGTTCAAGCACGGGAACACGACCCAGGAGTTCCAGCACTTGCGTAATGCCCATTAATTAAACGCCGTCATAATTGAACCACCAGCGCGGTGTGTCTCTCCGTCTCTGGAGAAGGCCCAACCAAAGTGGAAGGGTCCGTTTTCAGTGAGGCTAAGCGATGCCGCTATAACCGCCACACCGCTCGGCTCAGTTACTTTCATTGCCCTCCCTGGTGTCTGGTGTGTAAAATAATCAGCCAAACATGAACGCACCACCAACATGGACACCAAAAGCGAACGCTCCCGTGAGTGCGAGTGTTGTGTGAGGTGTAAATTACATGCAATCTAATCTAGCCACTGTCGGATCGGGGAAGGTCCACTGGAGTGGTTCCGAGTGGTGTGCTGGCTGCATCGTACAGGTGCATCCGAATGCATCGTGTATGGTAGGTGTCACTCCCTTCGACACACTCGCACACACACACTCGATCTTGATCTTGCAGGTGAAGAAAGCTCCAGCAGACGCGACCGATGGAATCTGGAAAACCGAACAACAAGCGTGTCGTGAGTGTATCGAATGTTTTGCACACTTCGGCACGGGTGTCTATTACGCGTGCGTGAAAGTCTTGTTGTGGGCTGCTTTGCCGGATAATGATACAGCTTAATTTCAGATCATTATTAATTTAATTTCTGACATGCAAAACACGGCGGGGTGGGGGGGGGGGGCGCAGTGCAGTTCGTTGGGCACGAACTGGAATGCAGAAACGCTACATTAGAAGTGTATTATTGATTGGGCGGGGTTGTATTTCATATCGTGCGATTACGCCTGATCATTCACTCGCCCAGACATAAATTAGAAATTGAATAATAATGAGTCTTTTATCAAAACACAATCTCAAAGCAATTCCAATATTTCATTAGAGCGTAAACTAACAATCGACTAATTTGCATATATCTTAGGATAAATAAGTAAAGATTCATTGTATCTCTCTGTTATAAAGTGATAGATCTGTCATGTTTTGGAATTGAACCTCATGCCGTCGTATGACAGCCTGCGCACTTATACATCAAACTATCGAGTCACCTCCCCAAGGCAGCGTTATGTCTCGTACTGTATGCGATACAAGTTCGTATTAATATGAAATTTAACTACGATTGCCTATTTACCCCTCTATTTCTATGCTAGTAAATACCAATCGCCTTGCAATCGTATTGCTGTTTTCCAATTTCTTATGCGCCCCCCTAATGATGCTAACCATCGATCGACGACCGTTACAGGTTGACTATTGACACTCACGCAATCTTCAATTATCGGTAATTGATCATTGTTTACCGTGAACTGTCCAGCAAACTCGTCCTACCTTTCTCGCTATCTCTCCGTCATTCAATTAGTGTGCTTTCCGGCACTTTGAAAATACCCAGCGAAGGGAAAGTGATTGGATGCGTCGCCCTATTGTCGCACTTGCGTTGCCCGGACAGGAAACGGAAGGGAAAAACGAGAGCTCATGGAACGCTCAAACCGCAAACCAAGGCGTGGTACACGCCACCACACGCAAGGTGCGGATCCACAACATCCTCGTCAAGTTTTGTGTGTGGCGGCACCTTCTTAGCGAAACCCTTCGATGATGTCGTTGACCGGTGAAGGTGGTGGTGATGGTGATCGTCGTGCGTGTACTTTCGCATTGTGGGTGAGGGTGTCAAAACAAGCATCAAACTTTACCCGAAATTCTTCCCCTTGCTCAAACTCGAAGCGAAGCGCAACATTTGCTAATGGTCAACATCCACAGCACATGAAGGTATTGAGCTTACCGACCGAGTCGAAATGGGTAACTTTCGTTTCGAGGAAGTAAAACAACTACCAACCATCGGCGTCTCTCGCGTGCGATCATCGATTGTGCAATACGTAGGGGCAGTATGTGCTTGTTGAGCAATGCTTTTGTGGCAAGAATAGGGCACCCGTTGATGAGCCATTTCCCCCCAAATGAGCAACACTTTTTCATCCCCCTCACAACAAACACACAAAACAGCCATGTGTGTTTGAGAGAGATGATACAATTCAATTTTTGCCAAGTGCAATAAAATAGAGTGCAATTTAAATTGCGCGGGAATTTACCATCCCACGATACGCGATTCGCCATAAATTGCACCCAAAACACATCTTCTCAAAATATCACACACTAGGAATGGGTGCGGTGAGATCACCCATCTGGTTGACATTAGAGAAGTGCAACAGAAGGGGAAGGGCTTCGCCCGTAAATTCTGTCGTAAATGGTCTGTTAAAAATCGTTCGACGACAAACAAGTGATCGCGATCGGATCAGTACCGTACGGTGAAGTAGCTCGTTTCGGAAGGAATTTAATTCCTTGTGTCGCGAGTATATAAATAGTCCAACATTCCTGGCATAGCTGGCTTTGCTACTAAGTAGTCTTTTGAAATTCTTATTACACGGAATACCACACAAAGCCTAAAAATGTGAGAATTTGTTTTTTAAAATATTCAAAACAAAACGTCAAGAAATATCACCGCCAGCGGAGCACAGATATTCCATATTTTGACATCTTCGAAATCCGTTCAGAAACATAAAAGTTCCATGATGACAACACTCGCTTTGTAGCTAAATGTGTCTTTTTCCGTTCAAGCCATATGCTTTGCACGTGATTCATTCTTGTATCCACAAACAGACACCTAAATCCGTAGCTCATTCCAATTCAACGATCAGCAAAGATCAAGTCATCTTTAAAATTAAATATTCCCCAAAATAAACCGCTTTCTTTCAACGACCTAGTCTGCTTTCTGCACCTCACGCACGCACGCACTCACTGCTCGTAGTGCTCCATATTCGGCTCCCTTATTCGTATTGATAATTTCACCCTAAAAATAGTCCGTCCATGTGCGTCCATTTCCGGGTGTACGACGACGGTGCATGGTTGTCGCCTCACACCCATTAACCTCAGGCTCGCCGGCAGGCTGTCGAACCGAACCCCATCAATCAAATCACTTCCCTGCACGCGAACCACCAAGACCCCGCGCGAAGGTGAAACTAACTTATTAGATCGGTATGCCTATTGCGTTCAAAGGTTTCCATTGCATTTCCACCCGTTCGGCGAGGTGCTCTATTTTTACCACCGCTCTATGCGTCCCTTTGGGCAGGCAGTTTTCTACTGTGTGTGTGCTGTGTGTATGTGTCTCTGTCCCTGCGTTCAATAATTGTGCCCTGTAACGCATGTACAACAAACAAACAAATGACTCTCTCCAAAGAGCGACCGACACAGAGAGAGATAGAGAGAGATGGTGGTGACTTTCGATTTGTGTGTGTTTTTCCGTCTTTCACTTTTCACTTGCAGCCGCAAACGATTGGATGCACATTTCCCGAGGGCGCAGTGATAGTACAACACAACAGCACACAACCGCAGAATCGACCGGTGTGTGGCCCGGACGGCAATCACCATAAACGATCGTTAGCAGCGATCACGGTATGATTGCAAGCAGCGAAACAGCGCCACCCTAGGCCCATGCTGTGCCCGATTAAAGCAGACAGCTTACAGCAGGAAACATCAATTCGGCGCACATTAGTCTGCGGCCGCTGCCAAAAAGTTCTTGGGTGGTTGCTCTCAAGAACTCTACCGATACCGTTGGGTCGGAGGTCTGTTAAGATCTTGCTAATTTCGTACCGACGGAACAGTTATTTAGCAGCAGCAGCAGCATCACGATTAACGGTCACCTTCTCGCTAGCCATTTCACTCCAGCAAGATCCACGCGAGATATTTATAGTTCCGGAAACATCTCACACGACGGCGCATCGCTAACAAAGCGAAACCTTTCTTCCCATATGTAGGATAAATCGTGATCGTTCAGGGATACGCTCCCGTGGAACCACATTTGCCTCTTCAAATCGATCAGGTTTCCACGCGCGCATACGTTTGTGCCAGAAGGCCAGATTTCAAAGCGAGAGCGGTGCGTCGTTCATTAGTACGATAAATTTATTAATTGCTCACATCGTAAATTAATGCACAACATACTGGGGCCGCTGAGCTGGGCATCCCGAGGTGAAGTGATTAGGAGTGACTTGGGAAGCCAGTGTCGATCGATGCGATCTAGGAAGCTTTCGAGTGTAGCATCTGGTGTGGAGAACACAAGTTGTTTACGAGTTTGCGGGATGGTTTGCCAGTGAAACGTGTGTTTAATTTGCGAATTCTAGAAATCGCGATAATTTTTCAATAGTTTCTTCGCTTTTCGTACAGTTTTCGTTCTAGCGAGATTCGGTTTAGTCTCCATTGGACGTCTGTATTGTATCTAAAACTAGGATCTATTGATGGTATATGAGGTCTTCTCTCTTGAACTTCTGGAAACTGTTATCAATTTCAAGAATTCTAAATCTTTTCACATTAATTTCATTTCACGATTTTTAGTGTTTGATTAAACATCAATAAAATAATGATCTTAACACAATCCACGATATTCCTACCATTTTGTGATGATTTTAAATTCAAACACTACAAATCCTGGAAGTCTCCCAAAAGACTCTCTTCTTGCACCAACGGCTAGACAACACACGCACGGCTAATTTGAACGATTCGGCCAATGTAATAAATTATTGACTACTACCACGAGCCTGGTCCAGAAATTAGACTTCCAACAGACTCGAAGAACAACAATAACACACACAAAAAAACCTCCATAAGATGATTCCGCAGAAAGTGCAGCGCTCGTGCCAAAGCACCAAACAACAAAAACTCACACACTGAGAGATAAAAAAAACCACCTCGGCAACTTCCAAAAGAAACTAACCGAAACCTGTTCCAACGCAGCAGCCAGGCGTATCGCGGGTTCCGCCAGGCTTAGAACCACAGAACAAACAACCCAATTATCGTCGGATTACCTATCGAGCTCGGGCCAGCGATCGCAAGGCTGCTGGATACCTTGGGCGAGCAATTAACATTATTATTGCGCCCTAAGGAGCTGGTTGGGGAGTGTGTTTTTTTTTCGGTTTGGAAAGGCATCTTCTTCGATCGCTGATCGAACCGGACCAAGTGGCCGTTGTCGAATGATACCTAAGGCGAAGAATGGGCCCCTACAACAGCCCAAGACCGAGACCTGTTTCTTTCCAATTTCGATTTCATTTCCATTCCACGATCTCGATCTGTTACACATTGAGTTTTTTTATTGGGGTATGCGTGCGTGTGTAAGTTGATTGTGTTTTTACTCTTCTAATTTTACTTTCTTACACCCAGCCAGCCACTGGATGCTACCCAGTGCTAGGGCTAACTCATCCCTTTGAAAATCGAGAGCGAACGAGAACAATTTGTTCGGTCCAACACATCGGGAGGCGAAAAAAAATGGAGCACAACCGATTACGACTGCCGAAGCAGAATCACAGATGCACAGGGCTATAATTTGGCCGCAAACAAAGTAAAGCGGCTTATGCTATGGCAGGATTAGAACGCTGAAACGGCATAGAGGGCAGAGGCAGACGGTGAAGAATCTCGTCGCGTCGGGGTTCTGAGCTTTAAACCGGCCAGACTGGGTTTTGAGCATTTCGATTCAAATTCAAATTTAATCATTCGGCTTACTTTTATCGCATTATGAGGTAAACGTAGCTGAAGTGAGAAAATTACCGACTAGCCAACGGGTTGGTGGATATAATATGATTTGAAGCAATTTTATTTGTAGTTTTCCTATGAAGAATGTGTCATCTTTGGAGGGAGAAATGCTACCGAGCTGCTTTCACGACAACAATTTCAAGAAGCAAATAACGAAGAACGGTAGATATGTCATCAAAACACGGCTAACTGTTTTATTTGACAAGATACTAAACAGCCCTACAAACTTGTCCATGTCCTTTCTTATTTTTTGGAGCCAGTTTTCCTTCGCTGCAGATCGATCACCCAAACATCTTCATTTCTCATTCAAATTGTATCCCATTTTGTTTCCATCCCAGGTGGACGTTTATCTTCATCGCTGCCAAAGTCCCGGTTCGCCCTACTACCAGAACACCATTGATAAACGACAACAAACCCGTGTAATATCTTATCGAATGTTCGATGAACTTTTAATGCGTAAATCTAGCACCTCGTTAGTGTGAATCCTAATTTGAAATGCAGCAACGGAGAAACCTGAGCTCCGATAACCGAAAAAAACAACCTGGTGCGCTTAGCGGCTCGACACAGTTACGGCGAGCGGCGGCGTGATTTATGCCTTTCACCATCCTTCCGACACTCTTCTTCTCGGTTTCTAGTTCTAGCTGGATCTAGCTCTCCCTCTTCCTCTAATTAATCCAGAAATCGTTATCCAACCAGGTAACATTCGCCACCGAACGCTCTCAGTTGAGCTCCCCCTCAGAAAACTCTCCTCCGAAAGGTTTTCTACAGCGCGATCATCATCGAACCTTGCGCGCCAACGCACCAATCAACCCGTAAATCACTTCCTTATTCGATGATCGTAGCATAACAATAATAATACAGCCACCATCTTTCCCGAAATCCCGAGTCCCGGACGGGAGGGAATTTGCTTGTGACACCGAAACAAACACCCTTTTGCCATAATACTGCCACGGCGGCCCAAAGGGTAGGCGTTGCTTTACATAACTTCCTATGGCGCGCGCGCGCCAGCACCTTTGGTTGCGCGGGCGTCATTAACGAAATTTCGTATGTTGTGCCCCTTTCTTTCAGCTGCAGAGACACACACACACACACAACTTTCTAACGTGCAGCACCTCCCGCACAAAGGGACCGCATGGATTTTGATCGACGCATCGATTAAGACTGCAGCAAGGCTCATGTATCAATAATCGGTGCCTTTTAGCACCACAAGGCAGGAGCGGTGAGTGCAATTTCTTGCGCCATCGGTGAACGGAACATGCACATACCGGCACCGTTGCCGGGTGGTGTGTAAGTAGTGGCTGCCGTAAAGTGAGAAAAGTGCTGTAATTAATTAGCTGCGTAGAGTCAAAACAATTTCCAAAAGCTGTCAGTTACTCTAGAGAGAGAGAGAGAGAGACGTTTGCTCCTTGTTGCCACTAGATGGCGCTCGGAAGGCATAGTATACTTAGAGGAGATTTTTCTTAACGTAATGATCTAAAGGTGATCTATAGGTACAAATAACATGGCCATTAAGGTGTAAATCTCAACCATAGCTTTTGTTCCTAGAGTGGAGTGATTTGGATACAAATTCCCAACAGTCTAAAAAACTGTAACGACTATTCTTCATTAGTCAAAAGGTGTTACTTGTCTGATTAGACCTGTTTTATCGTTACTGTCGTATACCCACGACTTGTAGTCAATGTGTGTTACAAGTCTAGTTCATCAAACATTTAAACGATCATAAACCACCAACAATCATAAACCAAAATACACTTCTACGGTAAACATTTATGGAGCGCGCTCCCCCCAATAGACCCAACATATAAAACACACACAATCAAGCAGTTAATAACTGACACCGGGTTTCACATTTCTTCACGCAACTCAATTGTTTGAGGAAGCTACGCTACCCCCGTTTTCCTAGCCCATGATTGTCACGTGCTAGCCGTTGGCTTTCGGATAGATATGCTAGAAACAATACCCCGCCAGCTCAACGTATCATAAACGTATGCCGCTTTCCTCACGATGTAAAAAAATGGCAAATTTATTAATCCCCATCGTCGCTCCCTACTTAAGTGGCGGTGTGCTAGAGCGTTTTGATGAAGACCGATGTTCTGCAAAAAAAAAAGAAAAGACTTCTCGGTATTTCTTAGTAGAGCTTTTTTTCTTGTTTTCAAATCCCCGTTCAAACCGTCAAACCGGCCAGTGTCAATGAGTTTATTGTTTACCCATCCTGGCCAAACGGTTTTTCCTCTCGCGGTTGCCTATTTTCTAACAATGGTCACATCTCTATCGCGCACCGGGACGGAAAGAAATTCCTTCGCGGTCGGCGAAACGTGCGCTAACGACGTTTGCGCTGGTCAGAATGCTAATTTCGGGCCGTTGCTGCGTTTCGTTTTGGTCGATTTCTTTTCTGAACTGAAAGAGCTACGCGTAGTGCCGCATGTCGGTGGTACAGGCAGCGTTATCAGCTTGCCCGTACGATCGCCACTATGCCCAGTGTCTCCGACACACGTGGTAGAGAGTGAGAGAGGGACAGCTTGGGACAAAAAGGGTCATGCCGTTGGCCAAGAATAGGTACACTTGCGACATAAGCACACCGTACCAGCGGCGCGGGATCCGTTACAGACGTCGCGCGGTGGACGTTACCTATGCGTAACACGTGAGATCTTGAAGATTTTTCATTCGCGTCCCTCCCCGTGTGGCGTGTGTGCCTTTGCATAGGTGTAGAATTCGTAATGTCCAACCACCCTACCTGACGATTGACAGTGTAGCTCGGTATCGGTCCCGCCAGGCGGTAAACGATCATCGGTCAACCGCGGTTCCGTCCATCGTCACCAAGCCTGCTGGCGGCGTGTCAGCCGTTAGCCGTTTATTTATGACAATTAGTGCGTCGCATTGGAGCGACTAAAAGGGATGCGGCGGGATGGGACAAAACAGGAGAGCACTACGACGGACTGTATCTGACGGTAGATGCAGGATGAAGATATTACACGTCGCGCCCAAGCTTAGCACCTTCATTGGCACCTCTCACTAATCTTGAGCGGATCATCTTCAGTGCCAACGGAGAAGTAATGCATATCGCAGCACCAAAAAATAATTCATACGTGGTTGGTTGGTTCGGTGGTTTTATCAAAGCATTTCGTCGATCTCTGTTTCAGTACATGACCTTTTCGTGCATTATAAATGCTTGCTATAATCCAAAGTGAAGCTGCTCTTGTAAGCCAATCAAAATGAATTTACTCTGAGGTTAGCTCTGAGGTCTCGTGTGACACAGTTATTGCTTTCTTGCGACAGTTAATGCTACTCACATGTCAGGTTAATACTTCTCGGCCCCGCTGGATGCACGGTGACACACTATTGCCCTCACAAACACACACACACACACTGACACAAACACACGTTTCACCACACTATAGAATATGCGTTGGGAAAATACTTTCAACCATTCCCCAAACAAACGCACTACACATACACACGTTTGAACCTTAGCCACGCACTAATGCTCAGAACCGTAGTGGCATCATTTCACACAAACTTCTTCTTTTTTATTCTATTTTCATCGAAACATTCTAGACACTCGGGAAAAGGCACTAGACACACACACACTCACTATCCCTCGAAAGGGAGACAGAGAGAGAAACTGCCCAACGATACCTTTTAATGCACTTTTAATGAAGACACTGATGCAGTCGCGAACGCACCCTCACCACTTAGCACTTTAAATCGAACAATAAAATGCATTCCTTTTCGTTGGTTCACAGTTTTCCTACAAGAAGCGACAACTCTGATAAGAACAATGCAACAACAACTGATCCTACGCTACCTACCTCTACAACGCACCGTTGCTTTGTTTACTTATTTTTGCGTATCGCATTTGGCCTACTTAGACGCTGTATGTATGTGTGGGTTCCTATCATTCCTCTATGCTCGATCATCACGTTTTGACAGCAACAAGTAGTGTGCTTGCCCTACTTTACAGGGTTTCCTAAGCGTCCCCGCGTCCTACACCTGCCGTGGATGACTTCTCAATTGTCAACCTCCCCCATCCGCTTTTGCGAATCCTAACCTCAAAGACGCAAATAAAAGATGCAATTTTGTGAGATAAAAGCGAATCAACATCACCGTAACTTCAGCTGAAATGATCGCAATGCTCGGGCAATCGAAAGAATGAACAAACCTTTATGACAACAATAAAGCGCAAACAACATCCTCCTCCTCTACCCCCACAGCATCAGCAGCCATTCTCGGCAGATGCGGCAGAGAAGAGATTGTGCCGGGGGTTTAAAATTAGATTTACCACCACCAAGTGGCGGCGAACAATATGGGCGCGGTGGGTACGCGCTGCATGGAGGGACTCATGGTGGTGACGCCATGAGGTTGAAAATTGCGTACCGTACATTGACTGGCCGGACATTTCCAACTTTGAGGTGGAAAAACTCCCTTCCGAAACGGTACATCATCATGCTGGTTGAGTGGTGGCCATTTGACAAGCAGCGCGCTGACAAGGACACAATCCCCACACGTTTAAAATTGTTGGAATTTCAAGCGGAATCTTCGCCATACACTACACTTGCTGATCTTGCTATTTTGTAATGATTTATACACTTCTATCTACGTTTGACACTAGCTGATTTTCCGCCTAAAGTGATCACTCTCACATACGCACAACACCACAGTGATTGGGTGAAACTGTACGGGAAAACCCCTTTTTTGCATCACTCACTTGCACACACGAAATGCCCCGGACACTGGGATGTTCAAGATTCGCTCGAAATTTTCGTCGCTTTCCGTCCGTACAAAACGCGCGCGCAGAGATCGCGACAAACTCGCATCGCCACGACGATGCGCCACCGGCCGCGGAGATACCGAAATGAAATTTTACACTTGCGGGAAACTAGAACAAACCCGGCACATTTTTACACACCCCAATCCTGTCCCAATCATCACACCCTACACGATCCCGCCGATCGTTGCCGGAGCGGAAAAACTCACGATCGTCGCGTATTGCGTCTGGCTCTCTGTTGGTGTTGGTGTGGTTTTCCCGCACCGCTTATTTTCCTTTCCTGTCGGCTGAACGGGGAAACTGTGGATTTTCCTCCGCACGATCTATTTCTCTCGCGCGATCGCAAAGGTAAACCGGTACACCGGCTCTCTCTCTCTCGCTCTCTCTCTCTTTCAGAGCAAAACGAACGATCGGGAGCATCTCTGCCCTTACGCGAAAATAATGATGTTTTCCTTTCTAAAGAAGTCCCCTCTCCGCCTCGTTGCGCTAGCTTTTCTTTCGGTATGGAAACGATTATTTACACTAGCAAGGTTAAAACACAAATAAAGACCATCCAAACATATCCCTTTTGCTAATGAAGATAGCTAAACTAGCAAAAGGGAAAACTCAGTACCCACTTGAAATCTCCTACGTACATCGGCGTGAGAGAGCGCGAACAAGCAGACAGACCAACAGGGAACATCATCGATGTCGAAAGATATATTTTTAAAATCCACCAACAAGTAGCTAAGCCAGTTGCTTCAACGATTGAGAATACTGGCACGCGAGGTCAGCCTCTTGACATGGGGAACCCTCGGGAGCGCCGAACCATATAAACGACCGATCGTTGCGATCTTTAATGGATTTACAATTCCACTGCAGCCCATCGATATCTGCAGCTCAATGGGCAGTAAAACATTAAATTATAAGGTCAACAATGGTTCCGTATTTTTAAGACATCAACGTCCATTGATCATTGCACTCCCCTCCCTGCGGAATGGATCAGGATGCGCAGAATCAGTTGCGACACCAATGACGCAAAACCAGAGCACAAACATGCGCGAATTATGTCCGAATTTGGGGAGGAAGAGAGAAGGAGGTGGGTAAACAAAACAAACGACCGGCACGGATTTAACTCCGCCAACGCGTGCGGCCATTAAAATTGTCCGTTTGGGGTTTTGAAATAATGAGCGATCAGGCACTAGATCAGCTGCATCTGTTGGCTCGGGATCACAAATCATGCACCTTTTTATGTGTGTTTTCTTCTTCTTCTCATTTGGAGCAGTAGCCGATGAAAACCAAGGCGCCAGTATAGAAAGAGGTTGTATATCAGCTCGCCAGGATTCTTGTGGTTATGGCCGCAACTTTCCATACTAGAAAAAATCCTGCAGGGTCCTACAGGGCCAAACGAACGCACTGTGAGCATCTTTCAGGTTAGTATTGATCTTTAGAAGCTTTAGAGGTGGGAGCTTGGAATCGGACCTACCCGATTCCGATTCCGTATACGGAATCAATACCTGAGCCGATTCCGATGTTGGAATCGATTCCAATTCCGGTGTAGATTCTGGAGCCGATTTCAGATTTGACTCCGGAGCTTGTTCCGATGCTGGAATCGATTCCAATTACGGAGTCAACTCTGGAGTCAAAGACGGAGCCAATTCCAGAGCCGATCCTTAATTTGACTTCGTAATCAATTCCGAAGTTGATTGTGGAGCCGATTTCGGAGTTGACTCCAACTCCACAATCGGCTCCGGAGCCAACTCCGGAATCGATGCCGAGATCGAAATCGGTTCCAGAATAAAAATCGACCAGAGAAACGCAATTTGCTCCGGTAACGGAAACAGCACTGACTCCAGAAATGGAAATAGTTCCGGAACGAGAATCAGTTCTCACATTGAAATAAAAAAAATCAGAAGCGAAATCAGTCCGGGAATCTCCATGAGAATGGATCGTTTTACAAGTAAATTTTGATTCTTTACGGCTATCAATACTTAGCATCATTGGACCCAAAAAGCCAAAACCGACTCCGTTTCGAAACCGATTCTGATTTCGGAGCCAATTCCGATGCCAGAGCCGAACTCCGGAGTAGTGATGGGTAATCCGGAGCGGAGTCATGGATCAACTCCGACTCCGGTGCGCAAAATATGACTCCGGCTCCGGATCATAACTGGATTCGACTCCGGATCAGTCCGGATCAGTCCGGATCACTCCGGATTACTCCGGATCACTCCGGAATACTCCGGATCACTCCGGATTACTCCGGATCAGTCCGGATCAGTCCGGATCACTCCGGATTACTCCGGATCACTCCGGATTACTCCGGATCACTCCGGATTACTCCGGATCACTCCGGATCACTCTGGATCACTCCGGATCACTCCAGATCACTCCGGATCACTCCGGATTAGTCCGGATCACTCCGGATTAGTCCGGATCACTCCGGGTCAGTCCGGATCAGTTTTCGTACATATTAGATGTACGACTTGAAAGTCAATGAACTCATCAAGAATTGTCTAAACGATAATGGACAGTCATTCCGGATCCGGAGTGATCCGGAGTGATCCGGAGTGATCCGGAGTGATCCGGAGTAGTCCGGAGTAATCCGGAGTAATCCGGAGTAATCCGGACTGATCCGGAGTAATCCGGAGTGATCCGGACTGATCCGGAGTAATCCGGAGTGATCCGGAGTGATCCGGAGTGATCCGGAGTGATCCGGAGTGATCCGGAGTGATCCGGAGTGCTCCGGAGTGATCCGGACTCGGAGTCGATGAGTCCGAGGGTTTTCCCGTACGCACCCCCCCCCCCCCCCCCGCTAAACAGTCCGGAGCAACTCCGAGTCCGACTCCGAGGGGTGCCGGAGTCGGATCAATCC
This sequence comes from Anopheles gambiae, assembly GCF_943734735.2. Lineage (NCBI taxonomy): Eukaryota > Metazoa > Arthropoda > Insecta > Diptera > Culicidae > Anopheles > Anopheles gambiae. The sequence continues at coordinate 113,048,179 of NC_064601.1, forward strand.
GACTCCGGAAAAAAATTGTATTTACCCATCACTACTCTGGAGCTACTATCCGGAATCGATTCCAGAAAACTTTAGAGCTAGTCGGAAGCTTTGAGTTTGCCCATCAAGAAACACGGCTCTTTATGCCACTGCACAAATCATTCAGCAGAAGCAACAACACAAAACCTTAAACATGATTTGCGCTCAATGCGCACCACACCTCCAAACACGTTTGCTAGAGCACCGCCTAAGCGTCTTCAGCGCAACCAAACGTCAGATGGGCTACGATTTTTTATGTTTTCTTTTTTCCCCACACTGTCAACATCGAGCCGTCAGTTCGCCTATCTCCCAGGCTCGGGTCGTCCCGTGTTTATAGTTTGCTCTCCTCTTTATTCCCATCGTTCCCCTTTTCCGGAATCGATCACAGGCAGCCCAGCGCAATGGCAGCGATACAGAAAATTCTCAACCTGCGTGCACCGATCGGGACGTTCGTCCGGGGCATCAGCACCAGTGTGCCGAGGTTCGAAATCTTCAAGGTGCAGTCGCCGGAAGAGTTCAACGAGAAAGTTCGCAACAGCAAGGACCCGGTGATCGTGGACTTCTTTGCAACGTAATAACCCGCGCGGTGAAAGTGGCACTTGTTGTCTTTGCTTTTGTTTTTTTTTTTGTAATCGTATCCTCTTTTCCTCTCCCTCTCTCCCACCAGGTGGTGTGCACCGTGCCGTATGCTGACCCCACGGATCGAAACCGTGATTGGGGAAAACGAGGGCAAAATAAAGCTGGCTAAGGTAAGCGCGCCCGTCGTCGGTAGGCTTTTGTTGGTCATTATGTAACACACGGGTACGGTAAACTTCCCCCCTTCCCTCGCTGCAGGTTGATATTGACGAGCACACGGACCTGGCGCTGGACTACGAAGTCCAGTCCGTCCCGGTGCTGCTGGCCATTCGTGACGGGAAGGTGGAGCAGCGGCTGGTCGGTCTGCAGGACACGGACAAGCTGCGAACGTGGGTGCAGAACGTGGTGGGAAAGACGAAATGATGCTGATCCTGCCGGTAGCCACGATGTGTTGGAGCTCATTTTCATCCCTCATCCATTAGATGGATCGAGTACAGCGTGTGTGTGTTTTTTCTGTGTATATGTTATTCATTTTTCCTTCCGGAACGGGGAATGACGCTATCTTCGTTAGGACAAAAGAAACAAAACCGTGTAAAGTGCGTTAGTTAGCCAACCTCATCTTTCCATAGCCTGGAATAAAGCGGTCACAAAAAGTGTAATCCACATGCCGCTACGGGCATGACGTTTTTTATGGTTTTATTTTAATAATTTTCTCTCTCGCCTTCATCCCAAACATTGTAGCAGTTCCCGGGCACGCTTGTAGTTCGCGCTATCCTGCACCTTCATATTCACATCCCCTTTCTTGATAATGGCTTTCGCTTTAGCCGTCAACAGGTCCCTGGCGAAGCCCTGTGTTTTGCTCAAATACTCCACCGCGATCGGCCACGCCTCCTCGCCGATGAAGGAATCGTCGAACACGTGCTCCTGGATGTAGATCTGCTTCAGCTTGCTAAACTTCCACTCCTGCCGGTTCTTGCCCCAGGTGTCCAGATACTCGAGCGCTTCCTTCTGTAGCTTCTCATTCGACTTGGCCGGCACCTTCGCCCCCTTGGTGCCAAGCTTTTCGCGCTGCTTCACTTTGCGGCTCTTTTTTGTCTTCTTCTGCAGGTTGATGCCGGTGACCTGGTCAATAGTCGTACCGCCCATGATCAAGTCCCCGTTGCCGGCCGCTTTCTTCGACACCTTGGCCGGTACGACCGTTTCCTCTCCCATCGCATCATCCTCATCCTGCTGCTGCGCCGCCGACTGAGCGGGTCGCTTTTTGTTTGGCTTTTCATTCTTTTTCTTCTCCGGTTTAGCCGCAGCCACCCCGTTGCCTTTCGTTTTCATTACTGCGTCGCCATTCTCGGTACGCTTTTGTTGCTTGCCTTTTTTCTTCGTCACTTCCATGGCTTCTGCGAAAAATGGAATAGGAAATTCCGGTTAACAAACGAAACAATTGAACAGCCCTCGTTCGCTGTACATTTTACCTGATTTCTCAGCAGTCGCCACACTTTCCGTTTTGATTTGATTCTTTTTAGCCATTTTTAAGCCAACACGTGTAGTCCCACCAAGCAAGCAAGCAGGCACGCCGTTGTGTTTTGAGATGTTTGACAGCTGCCTTTCGTTTGACAGCTCTCACAGGGACCCCGACAGTGTAGCCAGATTTTTGGCAGTTTTCGGTAGGAGCGTCAACATTTTATCGTTAGTTTTTGGTAGGAGTTTCAATTTGTATTACCAGCACGTCCAATTTCATCGCATTTTGTGAAGTACAAACACGGGCCTTAGATGTCAGTGTTGAACTTCTGATTCTGCTCGCTATTGATTTCCATACTTCGTTTGGAGTTTGGGAAATGATTTTATGACTTTTCGGTCAGTATTATGAGAAAATCTGTGATTTTGGTTAGGATAAATTGAAAATCGGTAATTTTAGAGTGGTCATCTGTGAATCGTTAGGCATATCAAAAATCGATAGGAATCAAGGTGTTATAAATGACAAGGTGTAAAACCTCGAGTTTTACCAATTTGTATTAAACGTTGAACTTATAAAAGGCACAAAATCGGAAGGCAGAAGAATTAACAGAAGGCTGAAGGTGTTGTCAGTACAACGATCCGTAAACGAATAATCTTTATTTTTGACATTCGGATTATCGCACAGTTGTCGCGGTGATGGTCATATTCCGATCCGGCACTATGGTCTAATTAGGGGTCAAATCTCCAGGGTACTACAGCTCGGCCATCCTAACCAACAAATTGACCTCAATTTATGTGTAAATATTAGTAATTCAAATTTCGTTAACGGTTTCATACGGCTCACTCCATTTCTTCAACTTGTTTGATTCTAATATGCCATCATATGGCATCTGAGTTATTGGACAGCCCTCAATGTCCCTAATGACATAGCGATCGTTAGGCAATACCTTATGGACTATGTACGGACCTTTATATTTAGGAATCAACTTCTTATTCTGCTGAGTGTTGCTATCAATGTTCCGCATTACTACATAATCTCCAACTTCATATTTAGCTGCTGGTTTATGATTTTTACGAAAATATGCCTCATTGGTAAGCTGAGATTTAATTATATTTGCCGATGCTTCAGCCCGAATGTCGCTTAAATCATTTAGTGTACTTCCACGACGCTCGTCTAAAAACTCCGTTAGTTCATCAATTAAATGACCCCGTTGTTCAATACCAAACAGGAGAACTGAGGGTGAAAACTTCGTACTGGCGTGCTTTGAATTATTCAACGCATATTCAGCATCCAGTAAATGCAAATTCCAATCATCGTGATCATAAGAGTCCGAAAGTTTGCTGAGTATGGGTCGAAGTACGCGGTTAACCCTTTCGACTTGTCCGTTTGCTTGTGGTGAACCAGTAGCGTTGAGTACATGCTGTACCTCATTTGATCTAAGGAAATTTTCGAACTGATTGGACGTGAAGCAGGTACCTCGGTCACTAATTATCCGTTTGGGTCGGCTGTAATAGGAAATGTATTGTTTGAGAGCATTGCATACTTCCTGACTTCCAGTGGAACGAGTCGCGTATAGCTTAGTAAATTTCGTAAATGCGTCTATCACAACTAATATATACTTCTTTTTGGATTTCGTAAGAGGTAGTGGTCCCAGGTGATCAATGTGAAGTGTGTCAAAAGGTTGGGGAGCTTTCGGTATACTGTGGATGTTCTGATTATTAGTTCTAGTGGGAGCTGAATATATGATACATTTCAAACAATTCTTAATGAAAGACTCAACTCTATTCCGCATAGAAGGAAACCAATAATGACAGCTAATTTTTGAAATTGTTTTGTCAACCGATAAGTGACCTATTTTCTCATGTGTGTGGCGGATGATATTATCTACCATCTCGCGGGGGACATAAAACTGAAGCTCTTTTGAGGGTGACTCATGATATACGAAACCATCTTGCAAAACATATCCAGGTAAATTTTCCAGTTCTAGTTGGGACCTAATGCTTTCAATAGTAGGATCACGAGATTGGGCTAGCTGTAGTTGGAAGTCAATATCAAGTTCACTTATAGCACCAATTGCTTCAGTCCGGCTCAGAGCATCCACGTGGGCCATAGAGGAACCTGAGCGATGCTGAATAGTATAGTCATAATTCTCGAGGAATAGGGACCACCGGGCAATCTTCGCAGAAGTGTTACGATTTTTCAGCGTTTGTACAAGAGAATTGCAATCCGTGATTATCTTTAAGGGTAATCCATGGACGTACGAGTGGAACCTTTTCAACGCATATATTACGGATAGAGTTTCCAACTCGTAGCTATGAAGTTTTGATTCTTCTTTAGAGGTGGTTTTAGAAAAATATGCTATTGGGTGAAGTTTCCCATCATTCTGTTTTTGGAATAAGACTGCACCGAAACCGAATGAGCTCGCGTCGCAATGTAGCTCCGTCTCATATTTGGGATTAAATATAGCCAAGACAGGAGACTGGACAAGTTTTTGACGAAGGGTTTGAAATGCTTGGATGCAGGAATTATCAAAATCAAATGGCACATCTTTCTGAAGAAGATTTGTAAGAGGTTTAGCTATATGAGAAAATGATGGAACGAACCTACGGAAGTAAGAAAAGAGCCCTAAACATCTTCTTAACTGTTTGACATTAGTAGGCATAGGAAAGTTATATATTGATGTAAGGTGTTTTCCACTAGGTCGTATACCAGAGGCACAGGCTTCGTATCCAAGATATTCCAAATTAGTGTGGGCAAATTTGCATTTATCAATGCGCAGTTCAAGTCCATTTTGTTTAAGTTTCTCGAGAACAGAACTCAACGTCTCAAGATGAGAGTGAAAGTCATTAGAAGCTATTATGATGTCGTCCAAGTAGACAACTAATTTCTCGGAATCTATAAATTCGCGTAATATTGAATTTATGAATCTCTGAAATTCCGCGGGGGCATTTTTAAGCCCAAAAGGCATCTTTAAATATTCATATTGCCCATCAGGTGTTACGAAGGAGGTGTACTTAATTGAGCTTTCATCCATCTTTACCTGATGGAAACCGCTTTTTAAATCAAGCAAACTAAATACACTTTTACCACTCAGGTGTTCGAGGCATGTCTCAATTAACGGTAATGGAAAATTATCCCTTACTGTTATTTTATTCAGGGGCCTGTAATCGACGCACATACGCACTTCACCACTTTTTTTTCTAACTAGCACAAGGGGAGAAGCGTATGGGGAATTACTTGGTTGAATGACTTTATCATTTAACAATTGATTTACTATCTGTCGCACTTGATTCCTCTCCCCATAGGAAAGTCTACGTGGCTTTGCATAAATAGGGGTATCATGAACGAGATTAATTTTCATGGAATACTGAGGATATTCTATATTCTCAATAGGATAGTTAGTGTAGCAATGATCAAATGCGGACAAAATGGCAGCAGACTCTTTAGGCGAAAGTTGCTTCCCGATATCTAATTCAAGGGGGCTGTCAAATATCTCCGACACACAAATGTGGCTAAAAGGATCACCTACATCAAGGGACTTAACAGGTTTTGGTATCTTTTCGAAATCTGAATTACCCTCCGGTTCGCGAGCATAATGTGCGGGAATCATACTTGGATAGTGTGTAAGAAAGATTCTAAATTTTCCTAAAAGGTCACGACCTATTATGAATGGCCAAGGCATACTTCTAGCAGGTAAAATGATAAGCGAGTGTGTCACACTAATATTACGAATTATGATCCTGCACTCCACTCGACCTAACGTCGTGAGCATAGTATTTCCTAATCCTCGGTACCCAGAAGGGGTAGGTTGATGCGGAAAGTTACCTGGTACTACATTGTCTGCTATTAGACTTACAGGGCTGCCTGTATCAAAAAGTGATCGTAAAAACGTTTGTTCGCTCCATGTATGTTGGATATTGAAACTAACACATACCGTTTCAATTTCGCTAAGCAGTATTTGGTCCGCAGTTTCCTCATCGAATCCATGGGAACCCAGATGGTGCACCGCAGCAGTCGTAACGGGCTGGAAGTTTCGGCACTCTCGATGTGTATGTCCCATTTGGTGGCATTTAAAACAGGATCCCTTGGGGCGGCGTGGCATTGGGCAAGCGCTTTGATAATGGCCGAATTGAGAACAGTTAAAGCATCTGGCCGGTTCATTATTGTTGTTCTGCGCCCATTGACGCGAGGGGCCAGTGCCGCGGGGTGGAGCTGGGGGTTTAGTGCGTAACGGTGCTGGTGTAGGAGTCACGCCACGAGTTTGACGAAAAGTTTCGTATTTTTTCAGCAGGGTTTTAAGGTGCTCGAGCGATTTTGCAGCGAAACGTATGGATGACGTATTAATAGGATCATCAATTCCGTCAATTATAATATTGACCAAGTCTTCCTCTGGAATGACGGTGCCCGCTATTTGCTGCATTTCCAACACATACCTTGTGATGCTTTCATGTTGCGAGAGATGTCGTGCCCTTAGTTTTTTAAACACTTCTTCTAGTGAAGTTTTTGATGTGAAAGTACTAATAAGGTCAGCTTTCAGTGTCTCATAGGTGCATGCGCCTGAGGTTTTAGCAAAAATGGCGGCGGTGTCGGTGAGCAGGCGGCGCATACAGAAAAATTTCAGCTGGTCGTTTAGTGTGTACAAGCTACATACTTGTTCAAATTCTCGAAACCAGTGCTCCACCCCTACTCCTCCTCTTTCACCACTAAATTTTCCTATGAAGTCTTCAAAGTTGGGTACATACACTGGCAGCACTGTAGGTAGCGGCAAAGGGAGCGGTGGTGACGATGTTAAAGATGGCGGCACTGGCTGCGCTGTAGGTAAAGGCAGCGGTGGTGGTGATGATGATGATGGTAGCGAAGTCGAAGCGATGTTAGATGACTTCAGCATAGCGATTTTCTGACGAAGTTCGAGCACTTGCAGCTCCTTCTGCAGTGTTTCTAATTCCGTCTCTAACCCGCCAGAATTAGCTGTCTTGACAATTTCTTGCTCGTCATTCATTTGCTTTATCGCCAAATCCCCAGTATCAACACTTTCATGCGTTACTTCGGGCGCAAGCTTTTGTTCGGCTACAACGTGACTTCTAGGAAATAGCTCCTCGTACAACATGCGGATTTGAGCAATCGTAGCGGTTGGAGGCACCGGCACTTTCGCGTTCTCCAGCGCACACAACATATCTTCTTTAGACGGCATGGCACAATCCCACTTCTGAGATGTAAAACCTCGAGTTTTACCAATTTGTATTAAACGTTGAACTTATAAAAGGCACAAAATCGGAAGGCAGAAGAATTAACAGAAGGCTGAAGGTGTTGTCAGTACAACGATCCGTAAACGAATAATCTTTATTTTTGACATTCGGATTATCGCACAGTTGTCGCGGTGATGGTCATATTCCGATCCGGCACTATGGTCTAATTAGGGGTCAAATCTCCAGGGTACTACAAAGGTGAAGTTGTTCAGAGCAAAATGACATTTCTCGACTTGACACATCTCTTCCTGGGGCTCCGGTATGAAAATCGGGGAGGGCTGGTGCGGGGTAATGAAATTTGTATGCAGAGAGTGACAGATGTCCCCCACAATGTCGCCCAGCAAAAGCGGTAAAAATCAACCTTCTAAATACATTATCCTTGATAGGAATACAGATAAATCGGTATTTCTGGTCACTCTGGCCCCCGTCCCGATGTACGTCACTCGTTCGCTGTTCGTGCGTCAAAGCTCCATTTTGCACCCAGGTGACAGCGTAGAGAACGTAACACACTTGGTGCAGCAAAGTTTCGAAACAATTTTGTGCTGTGCTGCGGCCTTCGGTCGCATATTTTAACACCCATATTTCGCTGGTGCGTGTTTTCTAAACCAGCGCTCTCACCGCATCGTAGTGCATGAAGATTGCAAGACACGGTGGCTGCTAACAAAGCAACCATTGGTGTGCGCGGATCACAACAACTCCGTCCGAGCGGAGATTTCACAAGGTCGTCGCGCTGGACGTGTTTTTGTGCGGGCAAGAGGTGGAAAGAGTGAAAAAACTGCGTAGACAAATAGCGAGCGAGCGAGCGAGGGAAGGTTGCTAATTCTCCATCGTTCCCCGAGTAGTGTTGCGGAAGCAGAAGAAACGTCCCTTGCAAGAAGGCCGCCCGGATTGGAGAGTGGAAAGGGACCGAGCGGGCCAGGTAGGATTTTGCATCCGTGCCAGAACGATGCTGGCACCGCTGCGCGTAGTAGTAGCAGGTTTGTGCTTCAGCAACCGAGCATCGACCGAACGTCACCGTCGAGCGCAGTAAGGCGCCGTCGGTGGTAACACCCCCGGAACACCCATTGTCCTGATCCACCTTCGGTATCTGAACCGAAGCCAGCCCCCGTTTTCCGTGTTCCGAGGCGTACCAACAGCACGATGGAAGGTGACATTTGCCGGGTGTGCCGCTGCGAGGCCCAGTCCGACCGGCCCCTGTTCCATCCGTGCATCTGCACCGGCAGCATCAAGTGGATCCACCAGGACTGCCTGATGCAGTGGATGCGCTACTCGCGCAAGGAGTACTGCGAACTGTGCGGGCACCGCTTCTCCTTCACGCCGATCTACTCGCCCGACATGCCGCGCGTCCTGCCGCTCAAGTACGTCGCCAAGGGGCTGCTCAGCTCGGTCGGCAGGGCGGTCAAGTACTGGATACACTACACGATCGTGGCCGTCGCCTGGCTCGGGATCGTGCCGCTGACCGCGTACCGCACCTACCGGTTCCTCTTTTCCGGCTCGATCGAAATGGTCCTCTCGCTACCGATCGACATGTTCTCGACCGAGAACATAACGATGGACGTGTTTAGGGGCTGCTTCGTCGTCACCTGCACACTGTTTACGTTTATCGGGCTCATTTGGCTGCGGGAGCAGATCATCCACGGTGGCGGGCCGGACTGGCTCGAGCGGGACGATCCGCAGGTACCGGAGGCGCCCGCCAACGGCAATGCCAATGCCAATGTGCACCCGGCCGAAGTCGTAGTGGACGATAATGATGCTGCAAATAACAACAACAACAATGATGATAACAACAACGAGGAAGATAATAACAACAATAACAACAACAATTTTCTCGACAACAATCTGCACAACAACCGGAACGCGGCGGACGAACCGTTGCTGCACGGGCAGCAGCAGCAGCAGCCAGACCCGGCACACCAGCCGCAGGAAGCGAATGAAGCTCCTGTTGTACCACCGGAGGCGGAACCGTTGCGCCGTCGGCCAGTACCGCCCCGGGCGGCCAACTTTGGCGAACCGCCCGCCGACAATGTGCCAATCGATCCGGCGGAACCACCGCCACCGCAACCGGCGCTAGCGGACGAACCGCCCGAAGCGGCCATCAACGAGCCGGGCGACGGTGAGGCAGCGGCCGACGAAGCCAACTGGAACCCGATGGAGTGGGAGCGGGCCGCCGAAGAGCTGACCTGGGAGCGGCTGCTTGGCCTGGACGGTTCGATGGTGTTTCTCGAGCACGTGTTTTGGGTCGTTTCGCTCAACACCGCGTTCATCGTGCTGTTCGCGTTCTGCCCGTACTCGATCGGCAACTTTCTGATCACGTTTCTGGGCATCAATGCGCCCGGCAAGCAGCTGACGTACTTCCACGGGCTGCTCACCACCATGCTCGGGTACTGCGTGATCGGCATCACGCTGGTGAAGCTGCACGCGATCGCTCGCTTTCTGCGCTGGCGTCGGCAGCGGCGCATCCTCGGGCTGTGCTACATCGTGGTGAAGGTGTCGCTGCTGTCCGTGGTCGAAATCGGCGTGCTGCCGCTCGTCTGTGGCTGGTGGCTCGATATCTGCTCGCTGCCCATGTTTGACGCCACGCTGAAGGACCGCAAGGCGAGCTTTAAGGTGGCGCCCGGCACGTCCCTGTTCATCCACTGGATGTTTGGCATGGTGTACGTGTACTACTTTGCCACGTTCATCGTGCTGCTGCGGGAGGTGCTCCGGCCCGGTGTGCTGTGGTTTTTGCGCAACCTAAACGATCCCGACTTTAGCCCGATCCAGGTAATTTAAGGGCATTTTTTGGCGGGGATTTTAGGTGAAAAATGCATTATTTTTCTCTGCCTTTCCTGCAGGAAATGATTCACCTTTCGATTCTGCGCCACACGCGCCGCCTGATATCGTCGGCCACCATCTTCGGGTCGGCGGTGCTGCTGATGCTTTGGGCACCGATCCAAATCCTCAAAACCTTCTGGCCCACATTCCTGCCCTACACACTGTCCGGTGATTCGGAGGTGAACGAGCTCAGCTTGCAGTTGCTGTTGCTACAGGTAACCTTTCGACGTCGCCCTCTTTTTTGCCAATTATTCTATATCCATCTTCTTCTCCTCCAGTTCGTGCTGCCCAGCTTCTTCGAACAGTCGCACACACGGATTTGGTTGAAGGGTTTGGTGCGCATCTGGTGCAACGTGGTGTCGCGCATGCTCGGCATCAAGAGCTATCTGCTCGGAGCGGACCCGCAACCGAACGAGGACGATGCTGCACCGCCACCCCGGCAGCAGCCGGACGCAGGTGCCGGGCTGGCCGCCGCCCATCAAGCCATCATGCAGCGGGACGTACCGGTCGGCTTTCAGCCCTACGAACGGCCCAAGTTCTTCGCCGTGCGTCTGATCGGTTTGCTGGTGCTGATGTGCATCAGCTTGGCGATCGGTTCGCTGGCCATACTGACCATCCCGGTCTGGATCGGGCGCTACGGTATGGCGCTGGGGTCGATAGGTTCGTCCAACATTGCGCCACCGCCGAGCGCGGTCAGCAGCACGGGCACGGAAACGCCGGCTCGGCCACACGAGCTGTACACCGCCGCCATCGGGATGTATCTGTGCTGGCTAATTTCGCGTGGCATCGCGCTGGCCGTGAATCTGGTGCCGCAGGGTCGGGCTGCCGTCATTGCACGCATCAAGCACTGGATTTCGATCGGCACGTCGTACGCGCTGGCCATGTTCGTGTTCGTCCTGATGCTCGGCGTGATTCCGCTCATGTTCGGGCTGCTGCTGGAGCTGGTGGTCGTGATACCGTTGCGCGTGCCGCCCGATCAAACGCCGGTCCTGTTCCTCTGGCAGGACTGGGCGCTGGGCGTGCTGTACACGAAAATTGCCTGCGCCCTCACGCTGATGGGACCGGACTGGGCGCTGAAGCGCGCGATCGAGCAGGCGTACCGGGACGGGCTGCGCGACATCAACCTGAACTTTATCGTGCGCGAGCTCGGTATCCCGGTCATTACCTGCTTCGGGCTGGCGCTGGCCGTCCCGTACGTGATCGCGCACTCGATTCTGCCGGTGTTCTTCCCGAACCCGCTCACCCGCACGCTCATCTCGCGCCAGATTTATCCCTTCTTCCTGCTCATTGCGTTCGTGATCGGCATAGTGGTGCTGCAGGTGCGCCAGTTCCGGAAGCTGTACGTAGCGATCAAGAACGACAAGTATTTGGTCGGCCAGCGGTTAGTGAACTACGATCATCAGCGTAAGAAGAGGCGCCCGTCGGTGGTGGCGACTGAAGCGCAAGAGGCTACCGGGGCGGCGACAGCGGCGGCGGCGGCGGCTGCAGGGGACACCGGAGGTGATGCGGCCCGGTCGGCCAGCGATGCCGCAAACCCCCCGTCCTCGGCGATGGAACCCAACAACGATGGTAGTACGGCTGAAGCGGCGGCGGCGGCAGCTAGCGACGAACCCGGCAGCACCAGTAGCCGGATCCGTGTCGCAATGGAAGCTGTACAGTAGAAGGAGTGAACAATCATGCAGTGTGTGTGTATGTGTGTGTGTATGGGGCGTGTTACGATATTTTTAATATGCTACCTTAGTAGAACTACACTAACCCATTTTCCTCCCATTTTCCCAAGCCCCCGCTGATCTGGAACATTGGCACGCATCGTATCCCCGCGCTCTATTCGTTAATTTAGATTGCAATTCCCGCCAATACGGCCAACATTCGAATAAGCTTTCGTTTTAACATGCTGCAAAGCGTCAGAAAAAGTCAAAAAGGCCCCTCATTATCATTTGTGATTAATTTGTTTTTTCAAACTGACCAAATTTACCCGGTGCAATAGTAACAGCAAACACGTACCTTCATCCTTACAATGCAAATGTAAAATTTCATTAAAAGACACTTGTTTCACTCGCTGCTTCGTGCTGCGTTGCGGCCTTGGTGGGACACTTTTGTTGGTAGAAAAAAAACACGCATCTATTCCCCCCGTATTTATCCGATTTTGTGATAGTAAACCCCCCCAAGCTCCTCCACCCTACGATGATAACCACCACACAGTGTGCTGCTAGCAATCGTTTAACTAGTTTGTTTTTTCAATTTTTAATAGATTATTTTATAGTACATTGTAGTTATAGTTTACTCCTTTACTGCTGTATAGTTGCGCCACAGTTCCCTTGTTTTTTGTTTTTTTTTTCATTGCGTGTGTTAGGTGGGGTCTCAAAAAAGGGGGAAATGTTATTAGGGCTCAGTCTTTCCTTCTCCGTCACACACTCTTTTGCTTCACTGTGGCTGGTAAATAAGGGGGGGCAGCCTGGAGTGTAGTACCGTGAAGATCATCCTCCCCATCCCCCCTCTTCCGATGGCCAGTGGAAGGATTGAACAACGAGAAGCAGCGGACTGAACGATTATTCTGTTCTGGGAAGGAATTGGAATTGGAGGCAGGAGAATAAAGATTCGGTAAGGTTTTGCGGCAGTGCGGCAGAAGCGCCAGTTAAGAATTTAGCTAAAATCTGTAATATATCTTCATGAAATAATAAAAAAGAAATAAAGAATACTTTAAGCATTTATTTCGAGCATTGCAGTGTTGGTTGTTAAGAGGGACTTATATTGCTAAATTGGTAGCTGGTGTAGAATCAAAGCTTTTTCGATTTTGAGGTAGCTCCGATCTCGAATCTGCTCCGAACCGGGAACTGTTTCAAGTTTTTTTAACCGATCTTTTTTCACTGACATTTGAATCTACAAAGGCAAGCAAAACGTCAAACGAAACAAACAATCACAACAAACAACAAAGCAGAGTAAATTTGTCGGAACTTTAGGCACCACGAGAAATGCCCCTCAAATTAGTTAAATGTTGAATGAAGTCCGAACCCATTTACTGACCCCATCATGTTCACCGAAACCACCATCGATCCCGATCCTCGCCAACCCGCCCGGCAATCGTGTGCCTTCCCCACGGTAACCAAACCTACTTTGATGGGATTTTTTAGCCTCAACCAAGAACGGCAATACGATGCATCCGCCGCCCAGCTCAAGTACCTAACACTGCCCCGCGGCACTTCGCTAACGGAACTGCGCCTCGATCTGAACGAAGGCTTCGAAACACACCACCCCAAACCGGACAGTACGCAAGAGGAACGGATCGACATGCTGCTCACCTTCATACGCCGCAGCTCCGATCCGCGACAGCTGTGGATCCCACAGGAGAACGGCCAGCTACGACTGAAGCACAACTTTGTCTGCTTCCGCGGGTTGCTACGTTTGCTCGCCTGCACGCCGTACGAGTGGAAAACGCCGTGGATTGTGCAGGCCATCCGGTACCGGGGAACAATTTACCTGTGCGAAAAAGCTACCCCCGAAAAGGAGCAATCGGTGCGGAATGAAACGGAGCAACAGAAACGGTTCTGCTATTATGGATTTAAGTTCGAACAGCACATACTAACGCAAGAGCCGGCTGTTGAGCCGGACACTTCGGCACCGGTACGGTTGGGGGAGGAGTTTTGCGCCATGTTCGACACGACACTGGCCGGTCATCGGTTGCTTTACGGGGCGGAAATGGATGGGATTGTGACGGATCGGCCGCTCGATCGCGAACGGGTCAGTGTGGATGAGCTGCGCCGGTGTGAGTTCGTCGAGGTGAAGGTAAAGCGGCGCGAAACAGCCCAACGACAGGTGGACAATTTCTATCGCTTCAAGACGAAGAACTGGTGGTGTCAAAGCTTCCTGGTGAACGTGCAACGGTTGGTGGTGGGTTTGCGGGACGATGCCGGCATTGTGCGGGAGATAACGAACGTGCGGCTGAATGACCTGTGCCGCCAATCCGCCCGGTACTGGTCACCGGCCGTTTGTATGGACTTTTGTGCGGACTTGCTTTCGGAGATGGTGCGGGTGCTGGGACGGACGGATAGCAGCCGGAAGGTGTACCAGTTTGAGTACGACGCTCGGCAATGCAGACGCGTACGGTATCGGGTGCTGGAAGGGGAATCCTTCCTACCGGACTGGTACACCAAGTATGTTGAGGAAATGCAACCGAAATGGAAGGATTAGCATCAAGTTTCGCATTGACATAAACGGATCCATTCCTTTTTAAACTTACTACAGACATATCGCCTTTTATTTAAACAATCTCCCATCTGTTTTCCACTACCCCGGGCCGCCCTAATTCATCTCCGAAAGTCCCGGTCTGAGCTGCTGATACTTTTTCGTCGGTCGGAAGTTTCGCTGCTGCTGCTGTACCCGACCCCCGCGCGAGTTGTAGCTGTCGGCCAGATTGCTGTTGTTATCTTTTCGCTGCGCCGTCGACACAATCTCGGAGCAAAGTATGCTGTCCAGCGTATCGTTCACTATCTGCCCATTGGTTTCGAGGTACTCGAGCATCCGCTCCAAATCCTGCAAGCTGCTGCTGGAGACGTTCGCTTCCTTCGCCTGCTTCACCGCTTCCTGCACCTTCTGGATGACCTCGCGGCAGTACGTTTGCTGCTTCTCGAACGGTCCCTTCACCTCCAGCACCGAGCGAAAGATCGGCACCACATCTTCCAGCCGGCCGAGCGCACACAGGGCCAACGTTTTCAGCTGCCGCACCGTCACGTAGTTACCCTTGGCAACCGTGCCCAGTATCTCCACGGCAATCTCCGGCCGACCGTTGTTCAGCGCAAGGGCAGCCGCAAACGCCGTTGCCTTTCGCATCGGCACATGGCCGACTGCGTTCAGCTCCTTCCACAGGTCCATCGCGTACTGGAACGCTTCGGGCGTGCTTTCCTTGTAGCAGGCGGCGAACGTGAGCGTGATGCAGTGCTTCGGAAACCGGCCGCCCTGTATCTGCCGGCTCTTGATCGAATCGAACAGCTCGCGCACCTCCCGATAGCGGCCCTTCTCGTACAGCATATCGCCCAGTATCTGGTAGCTTGTGAGCTGGTCGAAAAATCCATCCCCCCCGGCACCCTTGAACAGGTCGAGGGCCAAATCGGCATCGCCCAGATGGTGACAGGCGCGCATAATGACCGGCCCGAACACGTAGTTGCCGAAGCGTAGCTCCTTTCCCTGCTGGTTGTACCGGAGGATTGTGTCCTTCAGCAGCTGCTTGTCTTCCGGCGTGTTGTCGATCAGGTGGATGATGTTTTTCAAATCCTCGGTAAAGATCATGTTCGTTGCCGAGCCGGACACAAAGTCGCGCATTTTGCGCTTGAAGTTGTCCACGTTGTGCAGGTGCTGGGTGCGGGTTTTCTCCCGGTACGCCTCATACCCTTCGATGCCGAGCGCCGACGCAGAGTAGAGACTCCGGTACTGTGCTGAACCGCCTGTGGGAGGTGACAAACATGTGATGGTTGTACGGCAACCGATGGAATTGCAAGTTGCTTCCTCTCAAACTTACATGCTTTGGTGAGTGCCGTCAATGATTGTACACTTTTACGAAACATTTTTGCACTTTTGTCAACAATTTACGTACGGATGGTGGGACTAGGTTTTCCTATCTTGCAATCGGCATGGAATCACATAACCACTTTCAAGCGCACATAACCTTACATACAATCAACAACAAACATGACGGCAATAAACAAAAAAACACACAAATGTCAATACTCGGCTACAGCAGCGGTTACACGTAGCCTGAGAACCATACTGGATTTCGCAAGGATATGTCATCATATACACGCTACGAGAAAATTGCAGAGAGCATGCGAACTTTTTAGCAAATAAGTAAAGGCTTCCCAAGTACCACAAATCCACTAAACCAGGGGCCTCCAAACTTTTCAGCTCGCTGGCCGCATTGGTTCAAAAATAACTATGTTGAAGGCCATATGACGCTACCTTTAACTGATGAGTGAACGTTTAAATCTCGTTTTTATAACAATATACTAACGATACCTGTACAGCTTCGTGTTACTAAAGTTTGATTTTTGTCTAAGAAAAGTAAAAAATACAATTTTATTTGTAAAAGTCAAAATAACGTAATATTTATTTTCCCAAATAGCCAGAATTGCTTAAGCAGCTCATTTTGGCACGCTAAAGATCGCTGCTCTAATTCGCCTTTTGCAGTAGATAAACAGCATCAAAGTTCTATGTGGGCCTTTCAAACAGCGCCTAAGCAGCTTCCTTATGCCACGATGCCAGGGATTATTTTTCTTTGTGTTTTATTTTCAAGCAAGCGTCATCGATGAAATAAACAACAAGATTTGTTTCGTTTAAACACATATGTATATTTTTCAATCTTTTGTATTGATGATTACACAAAATTTGACACAATTTAATGATAATTCACAATCACTTCACTCAATATTCATTCTTCAATTAACGAATCTAACTTGTGCAGCAGCAATGAGATTATTGCCGGCGTCCGTCTTTGACACTTTGACAAGAGCCACCTCCCAAATAGCCAGAATTGCTTAAGCAGCTCATTTTGGCACGCTAAAGATCGCTGCTCTAATTCGCCTTTTGCAGTAGATAAACAGCATCAAAGTTCTATGTGGGTCTTTCTAACAGCGCCTAAGCAGCTTCCTTATGCCACGATGCCAGGGATTATTTTTCTTTGTGTTTTATTTTCAAGCAAGCGTCATCGATGAAATAAACAACAAGATTTGTTTCGTTTAAACACATATATATATTTTTTAATCCTTTGTATTGATGAATTACACAAAATTTTACACAATTTACTGATAATTCACAATCACTTCACTCAATATTCATTCTTCAATTAACGAATCTAACTTGTGCAGCAGCAATGAGATTATTGCCGGGGTCCGTCTTTGACACTTTGACAAGAGCCACCTTGTACCGATGTCATGCATTAAAACGCTATAAAGTTCCACCAAGTTCAGTACCCTTTCTTAACAAGCCTTCAAGTTCCATCATGAACCCTACACATAGTGCTAATCAGCCGCAAAGTTCCAAAGAGTACCATGTGTCTGTTAAAAAGCTCCATAGTTCCGCAAAGTACCGTCTATCTCTTAATCAGCCACAAAGTACGACATCGGAACGATTTTTCGTTAAACAGCCCTAATTCAGCTATAAAGTACGAGCTGGCTATTTGGGCTTGTACCGATGTCATGCATTAAAAAGCTATAAAGTTCCACCAAGTTCAGTACCCTTTCTTAACAAGCCTTCAAGTTCCATCATGAACCCTACGCATAGTGCTAATCAGCCGCAAAGTTCCAAAGAGTACCATGTGCCTGTTAAAAAGCTCCATAGTTCCGTAAAGTACCGTCTATCTCTTAATCAGCCACAAAGTACGACATAGGAACGATTTTTCGTTAAACAGCCCTAAATCAGCTATAAAGTACGAGCTGGCTATTTGGGTTAACTCTGGCAAAGTCATCGTGGGCCGCATTATAAGCTCTTGAGGGCTGCATGCGGCCCGCGGGCCGTAGTTTGGAGACCCCTGCACTAAACGTCCAATAAATGGGCCCTAACCGGCTCAAACTCTCAACCTAAACTGAATGTAGAAAGACTTCGTTTAGCAGACGGCAAACGACCCATGCTTTCTAAAAATAGCAAAAAAGCTGGTGGCGCCATCTGTAAGTGAGATACCCAACCAGTGCAACTTTCTCGCTTAGACAGCTTTCTCATTCCCTCTTTATGGTTTTGCATTTAAGTTATGCATCGCTAGAACTAGAGCGGCGATACGATTGTTTGAATACTAAACTCCCATTTGTACATAAGCAAGTAATATTTGAGTAATGGTCGATGGTGTTGATACCCATGTATCTGACCACACGACCAATCCCATAGATTTTTGCTCGGAAAGTTAAAAGGCTATATAGGTCATAATTAGATGAAGCTTGTCGAAACACATTGCAAGAAATGGACAACAATATAATGATGAGTTGTAATACGCTATCTATTAAGCAAACCAATGAAGCTATGGAGCTTTCGTTTTTTTTTTCTATGGATATTTTATTTTCCGGTCGTTTAAGCTTAAATTATGGCGCTTGGGTTGTCACGCCATCTGATGGTAGGAGGTCAGTGGAGCTAAATTTTAATGGAGCCTAATCGATTTGGTTTTTGAAATTATGTTTTTTGATGTGATCAGTTTATTATGCAGAAAGAGACACCAATAAAACGATGAATGTAATAAGGCTTCTTTTAACCAAAACTCAAAAGCCCCGTAGCTTTACTTTTTTTAGTCGTTTAGCATTAATCAGTGTTGCGTGAGTTGTGTCGTATGATCCTTCAGATTTTTGAAATTTATCTCTTTTTACCATTTCGGTCGCTTGTTACATATTAATCGTTCTTTAATATTTTTTCAGTGATACACTTTGCTGAAAGTACTCCGGGAGATCTCTGTAAACCACAATCATCATACATTGACTAAATTCGTGCGTCAACCGTTTTTCCGTTGATTTTAAACGTGATTTGAAACTTGCGCGTTCTTGTCAAATCTTGTATAACGAGCTATCCTGGCCGAACCTTTGAATGAGCGAGACAACTGTCGTGCTGTTTGGGCTGTTGCTACGCACTAAACAGAGACAATCAGCGATGAGTAGGAACAAGAGAGAAAGAGAGAGAACGTAGGAGGTTCAGGAATGACAACTGTTAGCATCTCTCTTCGCTCGCATGATCTTTTGGTCTCCAGAAAGTTGAACCGAACGGACGTGCGTGCGTGTGTTGCGTGGCGTTGAATTTGAAACGTAAGTTGCTCTATTGTTTGTTGATTAACCGAAATTTGAATTTGTGGGCTGTACCGCAGAGTGAAGAGGGGATTGTGTGTGTAGTGTAACAACTACTTGCAGAGTAGGGCTTCCTGAAGCGTGCCAACGTTTGTGTGTGTGTGTGTGTGTCGGTGTGCTTTCTACCACCATTCTTCTTCCGCCAGTGATTTCAATCAGCGACGATGATCTTCTTCAGGTGAACGTGGGTCGAAACACATTTCTCCCCGCTGGAGCGTTGAACACGAATCAGTGCAATGGCCGTATGTACGTTGCGCGAAACGAAAATCAAATTGTGTTACTCTTGAGAGAAGGAAGCCTCATTCCTCATGCGTTCTATTGCCATGATGGTGGTGGTGGTGGTGGTTTTGTGATCATATCAACGGTGGTGTAGTAGTAGCCAGCGGGGTGGGTTTGCGGTGGCGTGCGACGAAGGCAGGTGGAAAAGAATTGCGAAAGAAGGTGAAGCGACACGACACGAAGCAGGCGTACAAAGCAACCGGTGATGGCGCGCGCTCCCGTGTGTGTGTGTGTGTGTGTGTGTGTGTGTGTGGTGTGCCTTCTATAGGTAAAAGCGCGTCGGTGCGGTTGATGGGGGAAGAAGAAGAATAGGCCAGGTAGAAAGATGGGAAACTAGTTTGTACGTTCGAAGGTGGTCGTGTGTGTGGTGGTGTGTTTAAAGCTCGTTTTCGTCGGTTCTTCTTTCTCTTCCGCTCCCTTGTGTACCTTGGATGCGACTTGGTGTTGGTGTGGTGGGCTTGCTCTCCCCCCCCTAGGGCTTGTGTGTACAACAAAGGTGTGCGGCGAGAGAGAGAGAGTGAGAGGGGAAGTAAGAAATCGACGCGTTAGTACCTGAGAACCGGTATTTTGGAGTGAAGAAGAAAAAGAAGAAAAAGGAAGCAAACAAGAAGGTGTAGAGGTAAGCGCTGCACAGCGCTTTCTTTGTGTGCGCTGTGTGTGAATGTGAGGAAAGAACGTGAGCTAAAAAAGCTGCCTCTGTGCTTTTTTTTAGAGTATGTGTATGTGTGTGTTTACGCGTGGCTCTGTGTTACCTGTGCTAGCAAATGCATAAGAGCATAAAATATGTTTGGTGTTGCTACGTTGAGCCCGTGGCGGTGGTGTTGCAAATAATCGTTAAACCCGCTGATAACTGCACAATGTTACTGTACTTGTGCTTGCGGAAGTGTGTTTGTCCAGTGCTCTTCCACTATCAGCTCGAACGATGCTCGTCGCGATCCATCATAACACATCGAAGCAAATCGAAGCATAATAATCATTTTGAGTGAGTGAGAGATTGCAGTACGAAGTGTTCCGTGTATCGATCATCACAAACCCGCCGAGGCTCTACAAAAGGTCGCCACGGTGTGTGTGTTGTGCTAGTGACGTAGATCACAAAACAAAAACGTATTGTTTCTCCCTAGACACAAGACGATGACTCATCCGCGCGTATGTCCAATCAGAATTCATCTCAATAACGTTACAGAGTGTGTAGTAGTAGGCGCTTCTCGTTCCTTCTCGTTACAACGTCGTTGCCCGGGCGCAACTGATCGTCTCCATCTTGGCATGCCGTTTTGTCCGAGGTCTTGTGTCTTTCGTGGTCAAAAAAAGATTAAATTCCATCCAACGACAAGGGGCCGTCATGAAGAAACAAAAAGTTGAGCGTTAAATTCGAGGTCAATTCCCTCGAATTAATCGACACACGCTGCGTTTCGTGTGCACGAAACTTGAAAGTTCGCTCTGTGTGTTGTGTTCCTATGTGTGCGTGTGTGTGTGTGTGTGTGTTTGTTTAAAATGATGTTTTGTTTATGTCGCTGCCATTGCTTCGCTTGTTTTGTGATGGCACTGTTGCGGCGGGCCTTCCAACAATTGCAATGATTCATGTTTGTGCTTGCGTGAGAGCGAAAGAAAAGTGTCTACGTGTGTGTTTGTTCTAACGTGTTTTTGATTTTTGTCTCATTTTTGCAGGATGTTCAGCTTAAAGTGAAGTGTGCTTAGCAACGGAAGCAGTGTTGTGGGTTACTCTTGGAACACGGGGAGAGTGGTGCAATGTGGAAGAGCAAAAGGCAGGAGTATTATTCACCCAGCGCTTAAGTGATCGGTTTTTGTGCTGGAAACACATATACACATACGTGCGAATATTGGCAGCTACTTGTTGGAGGTATGCTGACCATCTATGTGACCCCTTTTAGTGTGTGATTACAGCTACTACTGGGGCGTGCACGTGTGTGTCGCCCCTTTCCGGCCCTGTACGTGAGTGGAATAAGTGACATCTAAAGCACACACAGGCGCAAAGGCGCCAGCAGCAGCAACGACGACGGTTGGCCACGTTTACCAATAACGATCGCCATTAACACACCAGTGCTGTGAGACCGGAAGTGAACTAACTGCATACGATCAGGTTTTGTCGCGTTATCGCAGTGTGTAGGTGTGCTACTACAGTGTAGTTCGCGTATGGATCGTTCTTAAAGACAGGAACAGTGGAAGTCAACAAGCAAACAACACAACACAACACGACGACGACACCGTGTAAACTTCCTGTGACCAGACGGACGTCGGTCGTGATCGTGTGAAGCGGAAGATCTAGTGTGCACGTTCAGGCGAGCATAGAAAGGTAAGCTGGGAGCGCCCTTACCCCCTCAAATAGGGATAAGATGACTTCTCTCTCTCTTTCTCTCTCTCTTTCCTCTTTGTTGTCAACAAAACCATTTCTCTATGTGTGTGTGAGTGTTCCGGTGGTGGTACCGGAAAATGCTGGAAGCGACGGGAAGTCGAGCGACGATCCACTCGTTCTGCTTTGGTGTGCTCCATTTTCCATGGTGATGATTTTTGTCCCGTATAGTTGTGTAGAGAGGCCGGAAGTGTCGGGGCTAAAAGTAGATTTGAAGATGGCAAGAAGGTTAATCCTCATTTCGCTCGCCGCTGTGTCTGTTTGTCTAGCGAGATGTGTGTGTGTGTGTCGTTAACAATTTTTAAAGCGTGTCAAAAGCCATCCGGTTAGGCAGGGCGTCATTCGTGTTGAGTGACAGTGTGTTGTGTACATAATGTTATGGTACCTAAACCATGACAAACAAATACTTAGGTGGATGACCCAGTCCAATTAGAAGATCTTCTATGAGTTACGGTGGTCAAAGTGTTGGTAGAGTGCTGAATAAATAATGTCTAATTAAGATGGTTTCACCGAATAATGTTGAGTTCATTGTTGAAATGAAGTCATTGGAGGTTGAAAATTTATTCTATTATCCTCTGATTGTAACCACCTCCATGTCGTTGTCGTTTGTCTTCACATATAATCCAATCTAATAGCTATCGATCGTACTCATTTTTTGTAACGGTTTGTTTGAATTTGAATTTCTGTTTCGTTAAATTGGTTGATAAAGAAGCTTGATCGAAACGACATTCTACCTTGCTCGCTTTTTTTTGAACGCATAAGGCCTCGCTTATCAGCTGAACGTGCTTGTGTGTATGTGTGTGTGTGTGGCTTCCAACAACAACAAAAACATCGACAAAACAAAAGTAAATTTTAATGTTCAGTGCGAAATAAAACAGACTTCCTATGGCATGAGACTGGCCAGGTCACGATAGATTAAATGTCTTGACGTTAAGGTGTAGGAACGAAGCGATACGGTTCAACTGCCATTACGCAACAAAACAAAAAATGATGGACGACGTGTCTGTCTGCACTACTAAATCCGTGAAATATGAAGTAGAAAAGGAATGATGGATTAGTCGTTAATTAATTTCAAATATCGATTCTCTATCCTCATCAACTGATCAGTGAAAAAATAATCCCTAGATATCTGCATTTTTTTTTATCGTCATTCGTCATTGCAGAGGAAAATCACTTACCTAATTCAAATAATGAAATCCATCCTGGATTTTGCCATAAGGTGCTGTGCACTCATCCGCCAATGTGACTGGTGGTGCTGGGGTGAATATTCCTAGAAAACGCCAACAAAACTGATAAGATAACAAACAGTACAACCTTGCCGTAATGGTGGTTGCAGCGTAAGCGACTAACTGCAGGCATGTAACAAACATCGTTAAATGAGCTGTAATTTTAATTGAACTTATCTTTGCTGCAAAGTACTTTGACGAAATATGTTCTATCACTTAGAAGAATTTCACTGTACACTTTTTATTTTCTAACAAAATATTGATTTTCCTACAATTTAAACGCTTGCGCTTTCACTCGAACAATGATCTGAACACTACTGGTTCTTGTTAAAGAATGGTCTGACCAACTCCGACCCGTTTTCAAAGTTTTCAGTTCTTCTCGGCATTCGTACAGTGCCGTACGAACGATTATCTTATCAAATTTGATAAAACAATAAATTCGATTAGATTAAATTAAATTAACGTTCATTTGAATGGCGGCTTTGTTTCTAAACAATCCATGATAAGGTAATAATCCCAAGAAACAATTATATCGCGATATTGTTTCTTCTTTTGCTCTTTCTTAGAGGGAAACGACGTAGTCAAGATATTCAAGGAAGCAACCAAGCTTCTTTCGCTTCAAACAAATGCCGCACATACACACATATGGCACAGAACAGCGGGAGAACTCTGTTGCTGCTGTGTTTATAGTGCAATGTCTATGGAATCGATTTAACGATGTTTGTTGCACCAAGCGAAGTAAGAAGAGAAGGTCGATCGGCAGCGGTATTGTTGTGTTTTGTTGAAGCTGTAACTTGTTTATCTTCTGCACTTTAGCTTCTAACACTACTTTACTAAACGGAGCACCTAGGGGCCCCGCGGGAACGATGGTTGAAGTGTGTGTGTGTGGTTCGGGCTGGGTTAATTAGCCGTACCCAAGCGGGAGTTGTTCGCTCGTAAAAACTGTCGTAAACTTGTTTCATAATGTTTGGCACAAGTGGTTGCACTACGTGCAAACAGCATCCGGGTAATATTTTGCATCCTTGAGACAGAGAGAGAGAGAGAGGGAGAGAGTTTTATTTCATACAAAACAATTGAAAAAAAATCACCATTTACACCATCACCTATGTTTTTACCCATGACTATAAGAAACTTTAACAACAGTACGCTCCAGCAAGTTTATGTTTGAATATTAAAATTGTCGGCATTTTAATTGAGAGACTTGTTGTTTTATGGACATTCCCATAATGTCCTTGGTTTGAAGCAACACAAACTCCGGTTCGATCAATTGCAGTAGATCTTCAAATTGACCAACTGTTTAACATTTTCTTCACCTTATTTTGCAAAGCTTTACTTGATTAGGCACTCAACTCCGGTACAAGGAAGTGAGGATGCGCTAGCTTTGCTATTAGAAAACATTTATATTGTTCATATACCTAGTAGCATCTTCCGCGTGTTGATAAGAGATGGTCATTAAACCTTTTGTGTGGTTGTTGTCGGGAGTGTGTTGGCTGCGTTAATCAGCCTCATTATACATGTTTCATAATACATCGCTTACTCTTATCAGCAAAGATAGACAGAGAGAGATGCCTTGGGGACAAAACTCGTTCGCTTATGCACGCTTTAATGACTTATCATTTTTCCCTTTTTTTTAACATCTTTCAGATGCACGTTCGTCGATTGTCTCTGGTATCTTCTTGGCAGTTCGATTGACAGAGTTGTCGAGCACAACGAATCGGTGCGTGTAATCTGCCGATCAACAAACAAATAACACAAACCACACAACGACACGAAAGGAGTTGACGTCTACGGGGAGCCGTCGGTGAGCAGTCCCCCCACAAAGTACTCCCATGCCATGGTAAGCCGAGGCAGCACAATGCGTCAACCGATGGCGCTATTTACTTTACTCGCACTAGCGACGTACGGCCTCAGCTTGATGTCCACGGTAGCAAGTGTGGCAAGCAGTAGCAGAGGCAGCACATCACAGCAAGCGAACAGTGCCGCTGAGCTGCATCGATTAGGTGGTGTGAGTCAGCTGTATGACTACCGGCGGGAACTATTGTTGGCCGGTGGAGAGCGAAGGAAACGTAGTGCCTTCAGTACACTGTACGACACGGGCAATACACTCAGCGTGAACGAATATGGCGGTGGGCCGGTCAGCGGCGGTAACGTCGGTAGCGGCAACGGTGGCTCTTCCAGAGAGTCCTACGTTGGGCCGGAGCTTTTGCGTGACAATCGCAAACCCAGCTTCGTCGAGTGTGACAGCTACAAGCCGATGCTGAAGGAAGAGCAGCCCGTTGGTACGCCGGTACTGCGCGTGACGGCGTCCGATCCAGACCCGCGGCAAACGATCGAGTACAGCTTCGTGACAACGCCCGGCGAACGGGCACGCTTTCGGATCGATAAGAGCACGGGCGACATAACGACCGCTCACATCTTCGACCGAGATGAGCCGATCCGCGAGAAGGAGATCTACATCACGGTTCGTGCGACCGATAATGGACGTCCTCGGTTGGACGATGTGTGCACTTTCAAGGTGACGATTCTCGACATTAATGACAATCCACCCGTGTTCGATAAAGTACGCTACGAAGAGTCGGTGACGAAAGACATGAAGGCGAACCTGCGAGTTGCTACCATCTCGGCGACGGATATGGACGACGGTGATAACAGTATCATCAAGTACGAAATTGTGCAGCAGAACCCTGACAGTAGCTACTTCAAGATTAACGAGAACAACGGCCTCCTTACGCTTACGAAACCGGTCGATCGCAGCCCCGGGCAGTACTATTCCATCCGCGTGCGAGCGTACAATGTCGATCCACAGGGTGAAGCCGTGCAGGATGCAGAAGTGGATGTTAAGGTACGCGTCGTGGAATCCAACAAGCTGCCCCCATACTTCACCAAGGTGCAAGCGGCTGCACTGGTGTTGAACGAGACATTCAAAAACTACACCGAATCGTTGGCAGAGTTCGAGGCAGAGTCCAACATCCCCGAGAAACCGGAAGTAATCTTCGAACTGATCCAAGGACGTGCTGAGCAGACGAACTCGAAAAATACATTCCTGCTGGAGCAGATCAACAACACTGCTTCGATCAAGCTGGGAAAGACACTCGATTATGAAACTGTGACGGAGTACACGCTGACAGTGAGCGTCAAAAACTCGCACGATCTTGTGGCGGAAACTGTGCTGAAGATTAAGGTACTGGACGAGAACGACATCATTCCAGTGTTTACGGAAGTGACATCGGGTACGATACCGGAAGACGAGCCACCCGGCACTCCCGTGATGCAGGTACGAGCATACGATCTGGACGGCACACCGGCCAACAACATCGTCTCGTACAGGTTTGACGATGAGAACCAGCAACTGTTCCACATCGACAGTCGAACGGGAAACATCACGTCGCGGGTGGAGTTCGATCGAGAGGCAACCGATTCTTATCATTTGAAAATCATCGCAGAAGACAACTCTCCGTCGGCGCTGTACCGCAACGGCAAACCGAACAGTATCTCTCAGCTGTTTATCATCAAGATCTCGGACAAGAACGATCACCAGCCGAAGTTCGTGAAGGATCACTTCGTGGCGGAGAATGTGCCGGAGGATGCGAATATCAACACCGTGGTGATTGAAGTGACGGCTCTGGATCAAGACACGGCCTCGCTCATCACGTACAGCATCATCGAGGGCAATGTGGGTGATGCGTTCAAGATCGATGAAAACACCGGCCGTATCTCGGTAAACAGTCGCCTCGATTACGAGACAATCCGTGAGTACATGCTGATCGTGCAAGCGGACGATGGGATCTTCCAGGACAACGCAACAGTCTCGATCAAGATCGAAAACGTCAACGATAATCCACCGCGCTTCATCGATCTGCGCAATGTTACGATCCAGGAAGAGACCATTCCGCCCGGGTGTATTATGACCATCCAGGCGTATGATCCAGACATCGAGAATCGAGACGAGCCGCAGCACATTCGCTTTTCGTTTGTGAAGGAACAGGAAGATCTGCTCGAGATCGATGATACCGGTTGCCTTCGGTTAAGGAAGGCACTGGATCGTGATCCACCGCAAGGCTTCAAGAGCTGGCAGTTCATCATCACCGCGACGGATGAGGATGGTGCGGGCAAGAAAACGCCAGCGACTGTAAACATATTCTTGGAAGACATTAACGACAACGCACCACGGCTTTCGAATGCAATGCCAGTCGTCTGGGGTGAGAATCGTTCTCCTGGTTTGATCGTACGACTGACGGCAGAGGATGTGGACGAGGCGCAGAACGGTCCACCGTTCCATTTCAGTATTGATCCGAATGCTCCGTATGAGATTAAGGAACGGTTCCAAGTCCAAAACGACGAGCTGTACGCGTTGGTTGAGTTCGATCGAGAGGAGCAAAAGGAGTACCGAGTTCCAATTCGCATTAGCGATTCTGGCGAAGAACCCATGAGTGACGTCAGCATCCTGCAGCTGGTGATTGGAGATGACAACGACAACGAGATGAGACCAGGCGAAAGTCGCATCTTCGTGTACAACTACAAAGGAGAATCACCCAACACGGAAGTTGGACGCGTGTACGTGGACGATCCGGACGACTGGGATCTTCCAGATAAGACGTTCATGTGGGATGATGCTACCCGTCATCAGTCGGTGGACTTTTTCGACCTAAACAGGGACACTGGTATGATCACCATGCTTCAAGGTACACGTGGGGGAGATTATGAGCTGAACTTCCACGTGATTGAGCAGTCGAGTCATTTCCCGCGCCATAATGTCACAGCCAAAGTGACGGTAACGGTGAAAGAGATCCCGGAGGAAGCCGTTGATAAGAGTGGATCGATCCGTTTCCATAATGTAACTGCGGAAGAGTTCGTATCGCGCACACCTGGTCAGCTCACAACGCCCAAAGATCGACTGCAGGCGAGCATTGCAAACACGCTCAACGTTAGCCGAGAGAACGTGGATGTGTTCACCGTTTTGAAGCGCGACAATGTCAACGGAACCTTCCTGGACGTTCGGTTCTCGGCCCATGGCAGTCCTTATTACGCACCTGAACGTCTCAACGGAATGATGGGCTATCGGCTCCGTCAGTTGGAAGAGGACGTAGGCTTTTCGGTGCTGATGGTGGGCATTGACGAGTGTATCGAAGAGGGTCGCAACTGTGAGCTATCGTGCAAGAATACGCTCTACAAGTCGAACGTCCCTATTGCGGTATATACCAACACCAGCTCGTTTGTGGGTGTGAATGCCTTCGTACAGGCAGAGTGTGTGTGTGAGGCTCCATCGCCGTCGCTCACATGTCTGAATGGAGGTTTCTTGGTGAACGATCGCTGCTCCTGTCCCGAGGGCTTTGAAGGTCCTCACTGTGAGATGCTTGGCATCGGGTTCTATGGCAGTGGATATGCGCTTTATCCTCCGATCAGTCCTTGCAACATGACGCGAATAAGTGTAGAACTATCACCGCAGCAGGAAGATGGCTTGGTGATGTACATTGGTCCACTGAACTATAATCCTCGTCTGCCTGTGCAGGACTTCTTGGCGTTGGAGCTCGTGAAGGGACTCCCTGTGTTGCTGCTCGACTACGGCAGTGGTACCATTCGTATCGAACATCGGCATCGATTCCCCCAGGGCAAACCATTCACCGTAGAGATCGTGCTGCAACCGCAGACAATCGAGATGATCGTCGACAACTGCAAGCTGTCCACGTGCATGAGTCTGGATGCGCCAAAAGGACCAAATCGGTTCCTAAACGTAAACGCTCCACTGCAACTCGGAGGAGCTGCAGTCAACCTAGACTACCTCGGATCGCTGTTCAACTGGACGTACGTGCCACAGGACAAGGGTTTCAGTGGCTGCCTGCGCAATCTCACCATCAACGAGCGCACGTACGATCTCGGTCTGCCCAGCCTGGCAAAGAATGCCGATCCGGGTTGTCAACGCTCGGTTGCGGTCGCCGTGTCGTTTGGCATCGATTCCTACTTCCTCATTGCAATCATCGCGTGCATAGTGGTGCTGCTCATTTTGCTGCTCGCCGTCGTCGTCCACAAGAAGCACCAGGACGGCTGGCATGAGAAGGATATGGACGACATCCGGGAGACGATTATCAACTACGAGGAGGAGGGTGGCGGCGAACGGGACGCCGAGTACGATCTCACCGTGCTGCAAGGTCCGCCGATCTATCTAGACAAACCGTACGGCAGCGAGCTGCGACAGAAGGAGGCAAACACCGAGGTGCCTGATATTGGCGCGTTCCTCACCGACAAGAAGGACGCGTGCGACAAGGATGCGGACGCGTATCCGATCGACGATGTGCGGCATTACGCGTACGAGGGTGACGGCAACAGTACGGGCTCGCTGTCGAGCCTCGCTTCCTGCACGGACGAGGGTGATCTGAAGTTCAACTATCTATCGAACTTCGGTCCACGGTTCCGCAAGCTCGCCGACATGTATGGGGAAGAACCGTCCGACACCGACTCGAACGTGGACGATGAGGAAGGCTGGAGGATATGAGACGAACGCACGGGGCATGAAGAAGGTGTGTGATAAAAAAACGAACACAACTGTGTGCACAGTTTATGGGTGAGCGTGGAATGGAGTGAACGCGATAACGAAAGCATGCAAGCGTATGTATAACCGTTTTCCTAATCAAACCTAGCGATAGACGATCTTGTTTTCTCTCTTGTGATGATCTTCCGTTCGGTAGTACTGAACCACCGTATCTCAAAACATGCAAAACCGAAGAGGACAATCTGCTGTAGGACAAACACATAGGTATTCTAAACGTACACCTCGAAGCGCAAAAGTCACGTTAGATCGAGCGAGGGGACAGTGTGGGCTGGTTCAGCTCGGCCGGAATAGAATTTTGTCTGTTCTGGGACGTACGGATTTTAAGAAAACAGTAAACATCGATTCAGTTCCTACGGGCCGCAAACGTTTCTGCGGAAATTGCACGAGTCATCCTGCTGCCCTAAATCAGGTTAGTTGAAATAGTTATGAGCTTAACTCTTGTGTCAAAGATGTATAAGGTAGCAACATATTTATTCCTTCTCGGAGCATTGCACAGTAATATGAGCTTGAGCGTGCAAATACCACAATTTCTCTCGGCTTCTGTCATTTATGTTTCCTCATCTCGCCATTAGTGGGTGCACAAATCCGTATTACTGCTCCCCCGAGTGAGTCAAATGTCATGACTCCGTGAGTCAGCTCTATTTCCACGCAAACGTATCAAGTCCAAAAGCTTGCAACGCTTCTTGCGAACTCCCCACCCCTACTCCCTGCTACTGATGTGGTACGCGTGGGTGATTAATAGTGCAAACCTCAAACTGGAACATCCAGACCAACGCGAACAAAGAAGGTTCCTTTGCTTGCGGGATGTTTTTTGTTGTTGTTGTTGTTGTCCAACATAAGGGAGAATTTCCTTTGGACACCTCGCGTGTGCTCGCTCTCTCTCTCTCTCTCTCTCTCTCTCTTCTACGCTTTTCTTCATACTAATGTTATTGATTACCTTCCCCCCCCCCTTTACTGTCTTCGTAAAGGTTTCCCCAAGCAAAGACCTTAAGCCGGTTTTTGTGTGTTGTTACTGTTATTGCTTTTTGGAATCAAAAGGAAGGGCTCGCACGACGATGACTCATAATGTGCAATCGGCTCGTAGTAACGGTGCGATATCATCGCCATCGGCGCACCATCGCACATACACACACACACACTGTACAAGAGGTGCGATGATAGAGGTTTTTGCTGTTTTCTCACCTTATTTTAGACCCTTTAGTGTAGTATTAGCGGCGCGGCACTAATAGAGATGATTGTTCAGGACTATCTGCGAAGAATGAAATTCAACGACTAGGAACTATGGTTTAGAACTTCTCAAAAGCAAGGAACGGATGCTTCGAGTGGGAAATGGAGTAATAGTGTGGATTCTTCCGCTTTCCGTTCGTTCATTTTAGGTTTCGTTATCCAAATTATTTTTTGTATAAGATTATTTCTATTCCGTTACTAATTTTTAGCTTAAGAGATAGTATCGCTAATGGTTAGGAGGATTAAATCGACATTGTGGAGAAGGGGGATACGTGAACATTTACTGTAGTAGAGGGGGTATACAACATGCAACCGAATATAAGACTTTTACAGAACGAAAATCAAAAGAAGTAAACATTTTCCAATGTGCTATCGAGAGAAGAGGAGTGATGGTGTGTGAGTGCACATCATGCTTGTTGAAGAGCAGGTTATTCTAGCATTAAATAGAGAATATGCGGAGAAGCATTTAAGCATTTAAGGAGTTCTCACGGATCACGACAGCGGGAATGGAAGATAGTCGCTAAGGTTAGATAGTGCTTATAGGAGGTGAAGTGGGGGAAACAAAAGTGTGTTATTTTAATTAACAAGCGAACCAATCAATGGCAAACACACGAGATACACAGAGCATTGGGAATGAGAAGAGAAAAAACGTATTTACATCTGACCGAGCATAATGTGTGTACTTCGAGAGGCCACAATTTTAAAGCCAATTATTTGATACCGGAGCGAAGGAGAAGGAGAAGGTGGAGTACAGATCGAAATATGCCTTACAAATGTACCATAGCAAAACGGGAGGGAAAACGAATAATGTTGCCTTATTCAGCTGTGTGGCAGCTCCACTGCCGCGGTGCACCATTTTGCATTCAAAGTGTCCTCGCACAACGGTTGTGTTAGCACAGGGGGCGACAGGCAAGATCGAATCGAAGTCGTATATATTTTTTGTGTATTTATTAGCTAGATGAATCATATAACACGGCAGCAGCTCTTAAATAACGTGATAAACCGAAGGAGCAAAGATTGCGAACAAATAGGGAAAGTTGTAGGTTGTATAGAAGGAAAAAAATAACTGAAAAAGGAAAGATCACATGCGTGATGAGATATGAGATGTTGATCTCGTCCCCGAAGCGAACAAACAGTCCCGGAAAGTAGAGGAGTGTGTTCTTCCGTGCTTTTAGTTTACGTATGTGTACAGTCAACGATTTTAATTTTGTTCTTTGCTGCTAGGAAGAAACGTACTGTTTCAAAAACATACAAAAAAGAAAAGGAGAAGGACACATTATTACGATTAAGAATATTTTGCTAGCAACAAACCCCTCACATTCGAACCCCACATAAGACACAGAGAGAAAGGGTAGTACGCGTTGTATAGCATCGATTTTAATTGCGTAAAAAAGACATTGTAAAAGAAGCGCAACGCAATGACGATTGTGGCAATGTGGTGATTTGTTTGTTGCATCTCCTCCCGTCGATAATTTAATACAAAACCTCTCAACAAACGGTTAGACTGCCTAAAAAAACAAGTAAATATCTTAGCTAACATTCCATACATTATTAACTCGTTTTTGTTCGCATTCACTTATGCGCCATCCCTACTCTCTACCATTCAGTATCGAAACGAATGCGCCCGTTTTTGTTGGGCTGTGGTTCGTGCGAAATTTAGCCAGAAGTTTAGAATCTCTTACACATATAGACACTTCGTTTTCGTACCATATATCTCTTCTTCTCTCTGTCTGCCGGGAATGTTTAGTTTTAAAGTCCCCCCCCCCTTTATTCTTTGGAACAAATCTCACTACAGCACACTCCAAAAGGGGATGAAGCTAGTTGTGTTTTAATGTTGCTTCTTGCCCGTTGTTAGGTAGTAATGTAACGAGCAGGAAGGAAACGAGTTGATTTTACAATAGCCAACCCATCATCGGCAGTCTACCATCGCTTTCCCATCGTGTAAGCTAGGATTCGATCCGTGTACGACAGATTGTGCATTCTCCAATAAATCGCACTATGTTTGGTTCCTCGGGAACCACGACATCAATGGAGGGAGATTTTATTTGAGCAATAATTGTTTGGTGTACTTTATTTCTGTTTTTTGTTTAGGCTGACAAACATTGAGAAAATTGCGCTACATTTCAGGCTAACCAACATCCAACTGTAATGACTGTACTGTATTGATATACAAATTCGTTTTACATGATAATTTCCCAATGTGATCAGCTGCACCATCTCTTCATCTCGCAATGCATCAAATGTTCTTCAGAGAATCAAAGGAAAATAAGAACTTGGAGATGAAGACAGTGAAAGGGAAATCAAATGGCACTAGAGTCTTGTTTTGGTATTCTTGATTGAATTCTCATATCACGTTCTCTTTACAACAAGACCTAGCATTTACGCTAAATCATAGACCTATTGTACTGCTGCTCCTTTTTGTAGGATATTTCTCGCTCCCCGAAAGAACCTACAATGCATTGCTGATTGGCTCTTTCTCAACGTGCCCTATTCCTAAGGATTTTATTAAATAAAAAATACCCTACAAAAAAGCTGAACGGTTGATGGACGGGTGAAAGAAACTGAAATTGATCTACTTCTTGAGCCCAGCAAGCAGCAAGAATGAACTCTGCCGGTAACTGAGACCTGACGAGAAGCAGCTTGTGATGACGCTTTCAAGTGTACTTGAAAGGGACGGAAACCCCGATCGACGACTAATGGTGTGCTGTGCCCGTGATTTGGGTATCGCTCACCGAGAGTACTCCAGCATCTTTCACCGTTGCAACGATCAACAACACCGAAAAATCAGTTACAACCCGTCTTCTTTCATCGCTCTCCTGGCAGGAGCGTGGAATGACGCAAATGAAATTTCCAACCGAAGCGTTTTAATATTTTTCTAGATTTTCCGACTTTTCAGATTCCAGATCTTGCCCCCTTTGCTTTGGCCGGCCGGCTGTGTTGCATCGCTCCAACATAACGGGTAAAAAACATGCGTTGCGGCCACTTCATCACGCATCTTCAAATGTTTAGTGTGATCTTCTTCGCGCGCGCTCTCTCTCTCTCTCCATTTGGCCTGTTGCGCAGTAACTGAAGCAGGCAGAGCTGGCTTGGAGAACAGCCTAAAATCAACGCGTCGATAAGCGAATGCCCGGGAAGACATCAAGCAGGCTTTGAGCAGTGCAACAGTGGATGGCCGTACTAGGACAACCAAAGGCTAATACGAAGAGACACCGTTAATTCGTGACTGTCGCGATGTTGGTGCATATGGTTAAAAACAATTCAATCCATTTATGCTGGCGCGTTCAGTGTTGGAGTGTGTGAGTGTGTTTGTGTGGGTCCCGAAGATGAACCCCGCTTAAGGTTCAAGACGGCAAGCACCCGTCGTAGATGCTGGTAGACTGGTATACGAATGTGAGTAGATTTGTTTTTCAAGAAGGCCCAGTTGGAAAACCGTGCAACAGTGTGTGTGTGTGTGTGTGTGTGTGTGTGTGTGTGTGTGTGTGTGTTTGTGTTTGGTTTGCGGTGCGGAGGGTGTAAATGGTTACTCCATGGCGCCATGACCTGCACAGTTCGTGAGTCATTTGTCAACGGTGTCATCGTGATCATCATTTTCCATCATCCGCATCATGGCACCGCCTCGAAGATGTCTCTGTAAAGGTACGTGGCCCTTGCAAACACTATTTATATACATCTGACAAATCATCGCCATCAGCACACTACGTTACAAGAAGGTCTCGAAAGGTTAGACGAA
The DNA here is from genome assembly GCF_943734735.2 of Anopheles gambiae. Lineage (NCBI taxonomy): Eukaryota > Metazoa > Arthropoda > Insecta > Diptera > Culicidae > Anopheles > Anopheles gambiae. The sequence goes on from NC_064601.1 coordinate 113,082,467, forward strand.
GTGAAGGGTCGTTTACTGGTTCTTCAATAGATCGGGATCATCATGCCAAGCCAACAACCGATAAATGATTTCCCACATCTTTCCAAAATGTGGTAGAAATCGAGTATCTTTGTCGTAGATTCACCACCATTTTAAGATTTGCATTCATTCGTACTTCTACTTACACTATATTCATACCGAACGCCGTCAGACGAATGGTTTGCTCTGGACGGTCTGTTAGATTTCACCAACACAACAACCCAGCGCCGACCGCGGAGAAACACATTTGCGCATAGTACACGAAGCGTTTTTGCGGCCCTGTTCAGCCCATGCCCGCGCCGCCCCATTTGTTGGTGTCTCTATGCTTTAGTTCGCTGCTACTGCCATGTCCGGCTATTATGCTACGAGCTTTCCAGGTCACTGCAACACAACAACCACCATAGTCTATGACCTCATTCTTCTGGACCGTACGTGCGTTCGTGTGCTGCCCACGGGTTGGGAGAAAAACAGTGGTGCCCGCGCACACAGTTAGCTGGAAGTTGGTCGATGTATTTCGCCAACGGGCGAATATTGCCGCTTTTAGAGCAGCAGCATTCGTCAATTGGACTTATTGGTTGGCCTGTAGTGGAATAGTCATTCCTATTTATGCCGGCATCGGTTTAATCGGGATTCGAAAACACACAAAAACAAACAAACCAAACATATTGCGAATCAAGAGTACAACAATTTGTCATCAATCTTCCCCGCGGATGTCTGAACTATTATCTTGAATAAATAATTATTCACTTTTGACCAATCTACACTCTTGATCAAATTATCAGAAGTCAAATAAAATGAAAACGAAAATGCTCATCGAGTTTTGATATGAGCAATAATTGTAGTTGTTGAAACGTTCTCTAGCAAACCAGACATTCCAAGGTATATTCACAAGACGAGCGTTAAAATTTTAAACGTAAGTTACGGTTGAAATCAAATTTAAATGTTGGAAAAGTTTTTATACCGTTGCAATGCGTTATTTGATACAACGAACGGTATTTGTGACGTGCATTTGTAGGTTGTGCAAGTAAATGTATTGAAATGTTCTTTATTTTTAGGCAGCCACTAACAACATGAAAGCTGTGTTAGTGTAGGTGATGTGAATGCCAAAATTGGAAGGCTTTGGCGATTATATTATGCTATTAACAAGATCTAATTTGTTGTTGGCTGATGAAGAGAATATGTGATGTGAATATACTGAAGTTTAAAAATTTCCCCGTTGTTTTGATCAATGTACCAGAACCATGCTTTGGTTTGTTGCACAATTCACGCTAATTATTTTAGATTGGTGTAGTGGTAACAATCTCCATATGGAAGATGTAATAGAAAAAATAGCTGTACCAAAGCAAGCAAGCAACCTTGTCGATCTGCATCAATCGACCAGTTACAAAAATCATTTCCATAACTTCCACGAGACAACAGTTAAAGCTGACAGAAAACGATTGAAAAGATTTTCTTGCAGTGGACAATGCAAAAGCATTGTTAGCGAAATTGAAACAGAAAGCGTGTCAAGTGATACATATGACGGCGTTAGGCATCTTGGTGATAATTGTAATCCGTGCTTCCTCGAATGTGATAGCTACAAGCCGATGTTAAGGGAGGAACAGCCTTTTGGTACGCCGGTACTACGTGTGATTGCAATTGATCTAAACCCCCGGCAAACGATCGAGTACAGCCTCGTCACAACGCCCGGTGAACAGGCACGCTTCCGGATCGATAAGAGCACGGGCGACATCACGACCGCTCACATCTTCGACCGAGATGAGCCGATCCGCGAGAAGGAGATCTACATCACGGTTCGTGCGACCGATAATGGACGTCCTCGGTTGGACGATGTGTGCACTTTCAAGGTGACGATTCTCGACATCAATGACAATCCGCCCGTGTTCGATAAAGTACGCTACGAAGAGTCGGTGACGAAAGACATGAAGGCGAATCTGCGAGTGGCTATCATCTCGGCGACGGATATGGACGACGGTGATAACAGTATCATCAAGTACGAAATCGTGCAGCAGAACCCAGACAGTAGCTACTTCAAGATTAACGAGAATAACGGCCTCCTTACGCTTACGAAACCGGTCGATCGTAGCCCCGGGCAGTACTATTCCATCCGCGTGCGAGCGTACAATGTCGATCCACAGGGTGAAGCCATGCAGGATGCGGAGGTGGATGTTAAGGTACGCGTCGTGGAGTCCAACAAGCTGCCCCCATATTTCACCAAGGTGCAAGCGGCTGCACTGGTGTTGAACGAGACATTCAAAAACTACACCGAATCGTTGGCAGAGTTCGAGGCAGAGTCCAACATTCCCGAGAAGCCGGAAGTAATCTTCGAACTGATCCAAGGTCGTGCTGAGCAGACGAACTCGAAAAATACATTCCTGCTGGAGCAGATCAACAACACTGCTTCGATCAAGCTTGGAAAGACACTCGATTATGAGACTGTGACGGAGTACACGCTGACAGTGAGCGTCAAAAACTCGTACAATAATCTGGTGGAAACCGTGCTGAAGATTAAGGTACTGGACGAGAACGACATCATTCCAGTGTTTACGGAAGTGACATCCGGTACGATACCCGAAAATGAGCCCCCTGGCACTCCCGTGATGCAGGTACGAGCATACGATCTGGACGGCACACCGGCCAACAACATCGTGTCATATCGAATCGAAGACGAAAACCAGCAACTGTTCCACATTGACAGTCGAACGGGAAGTATCACGTCGCGGGTGGAGTTCGATCGAGAAGCAATCGATTCTTATCATTTGAAAATCATCGCAGAAGACAACTCTCCGTCGGCGCTGTATAGCAACGGCAAACCAAATAGTTGTTCTCAGCTGTTCACCATTAAAATATCGGACAAAAACGATCATAAACCGAGGTTCGTGAAAGGTCTCCTGGCCACAGAGGACGTATCAGAGGACTCGGACATCAATATGACTCTGATTGAAGTGAAGGCGCTGGATCAAGACACGGCCTCTCTCATAACGTATAGCATCATCGAGGGGAATGTGGGTGATGCATTCAAGATCGATGAACATACTGGTCGTATCTCGATCAACAACTGGCTGGATTACGAGACTATTCGTGAGTACAAGCTGATCGTTCAGGCTGATGATGGGATCTTCCAGGACAGCACGACAGTATACATCAAAATCAAAAATGTTAACGATAACCCACCACGCTTCACAGGTATTCGTAATGTAACGATACAAGAAGAAACGATACCATCCGGGTGTATAATGACCGTTCAGGCGTATGATCCGGACATCGAGAATCGAACCGATCCGCAGCTCATTCGATTCTTTTACGTTGTAGAATACGATGATGTTATAGAGATCGACGATGGTGGATGCTTACGGCTCAAGAGAGTGCTCGATCGTGATCCTCCGCTAGGCTTCAACCGCTGGCAGTTTATCATCACCGCGACGGATGAAGATGGTGCGGGCAAAACAACGCCATCCACTGTGATCATATCTTTGGAAGATATCAACGACAATGCACCTCGGCTATCGAATGCAATGCCTGTCGTTTGGGGCGAAAACAGGCCGCCAGGTTTAATTGTAAGACTGACGGCAGAGGACGTGGACGAGGCGCAGAACGGTCCACCGTTCCATTTCAGTATTGATCCTAATGCGCGTTATGAGATCAAGAAACGTTTCAAAGTTCAAGGCGAGGAACTGCACGCGTTGGTTGAGTTCGATCGAGAGGAGCAAAAGGAGTACCAAATTCCCATCCTCATTAGAGACTCTGGCGAAGAACCTATGAGCGCTGTCAGCATGCTACATCTGGTAATCGGTGACGACAACGACAACGAGATGAGGCCAGGTAAAAGTCGCATCTTCGTGTACAACTACAAAGGAGAATCATCCAACACGGAAGTTGGACGCGTGTACGTGGACGATCCGGACGACTGGGATCTTCCAGATAAGACGTTCATGTGGGATGATGCTACCCGTCATCAGTCGGTGGACTTTTTCGACCTAAACAGGGACACTGGTATGATCACCATGCTTCAAGGTACACGTGGGGGAGATTATGAGCTGAACTTCCACGTGATTGAGCAGTCGAGTCATTTCCCGCGCCATAATGTCACAGCCAAAGTGACGGTAACGGTGAAAGAGATCCCGGAGGAAGCAGTGGATAAGAGTGGATCGATCCGATTCCATAATGTAACTGCGGAAGAGTTCGTATCGCGCACACCTGGTCAGCTCACAACGCCCAAAGATCGGCTGCAGGCGAGTATTGCAAACACGCTCAACGTTAGCCGAGAGAACGTGGATGTGTTCACCGTTTTGAAGCGCGACAATGTCAACGGAACCTTTCTGGACGTTCGGTTCTCGGCCCATGGTAGTCCTTATTACGCACCTGAACGTCTCAACGGAATGATGGGCTATCGGCTCCGTCAGTTGGAAGAGGACGTAGGCCTTTCGGTGCTTATGGTGGGCATTGACGAGTGTATCGAAGAAGGTCGCAACTGTGAGCTATCGTGCAAGAATACGCTCTACAAGTCGAACGTCCCTATTGCGGTATACACCAACACCAGCTCGTTTGTGGGTGTGAATGCCTTCGTACAGGCAGAGTGTGTGTGTGAGGCTCCATCGCCGTCGCTCACATGTCTGAATGGAGGTTTCTTGGTGAACGATCGCTGTTCCTGTCCCGAGGGCTTTGAAGGTCCTCACTGTGAGATGCTTGGCATCGGGTTCTATGGCAGTGGATATGCGCTTTATCCTCCGATTAGTCCTTGCAACATGACGCGAATAAGTGTAGAACTATCACCGCAGCAGGAAGATGGCTTGGTGATGTACATTGGTCCACTCAACTATAATCCTCGTCTGCCTGTGCAGGACTTCTTGGCGTTGGAGCTAGTGAAGGGACTCCCTGTGTTGCTGCTCGACTACGGCAGTGGTACCATTCGTATCGAACATCGGCATCGATTCCCCCAGGGCAAACCTTTCACCGTAGAGATCGTGCTTCAACCGCAGGCAATCGAAATGATTGTCGACAACTGCAAACTGTCCACGTGCACGAGTCATCAGTCAGATGCGCCAAAGGGACCGAATCGGTTCCTAAACGTGAACGCTCCACTGCAACTCGGAGGAGCTGCGGTTAATCTAGACTACCTCGGATCGCTGTTCAACTGGACGTACGTGCCACAGAACAATGGTTTCAGTGGCTGCCTGCGCAATCTCACCATCAACGAGCGCACGTACGATCTCACAGCGCCAATCGTAGCAAAATATAGTTCAAGAACTGCTGCCATGACATTTGGTAATTACTATATACTTCTGATAGTGCTAATCCTGATGAGTACGTTACTTTTTCTAATAACACTACACTTTCACAAGAAGTACAAGAAACAGAAAAAGGTGGAGAACACTTACCACACGTATGCCACGATTGATGAAAACAAACCTAGTGAGCATTACTCATCATTGGAACTGTTACAGTTGCCTCATATCTACCAGGACGTTGTGTACACTGTGGAAACGTTACAAATTGAATCTTCCACCGATAACAACAGACTTGCGTTGAACAAACACATTTACGAGACAATCGATGAAGAAGATGAAAGTGATAGCGCGTCATATCATCCTTCGCGCGTTCATCGGCAATTCTCGACCAGTCTTCCGCTGATTACTTCGCAAGGAAACCTGCAACAGGATGCAAAGAAGCTAAATCATTACAGCAATGTACCTTTGTCTGTGGATGATTTGCGATGTGCTGGTGACGGTAGGAGCATCAGTTCTGTATCAAGTAGCTCGGAAAGTCTCACTTCGAAACGTTCGATATTAAACAACAACTCTACTATTTGTAATGCTGCATATTTCGAAGGATGGATATAAGATGGATAGTGTTTATTGTACTTAAGTAATAAATGTGCTAATTGCTGTACTGATTTGGATGTATATTAAATAGTTCGCAATGCAATGTTAGCATTAGTTCTCAATACTGGCCACACTCGGACGTGTAAACTCCCTGTTTTTAGCTTCAACTATTGCTCGATTGATGACACAATGTAAACATCACAGGAAATGACCAATAATACATAGGAAATGAGTAAGATAGCCAATACCATTCTGCATTTGGAGAAGTGTTTCATGGAAAATTGAAAGCCCTTGATAAGTAGTTGTTCCGTTTGGTGAGACTTTCTAAAAAAAAAGCGGATTTATACACGACGTGGCTGTTGTGCGCAGTGAACACATTTACCATTGCGGATAAACACGTTTCATTGCAGTACTCTGTTGACAGTGACTCACTAAGGCAAATTCTCTTTTCGCTAGCCACGATGCGATGATAAACAAGCTGACACGAAAACTTCCGCCACAAAACAGCCGTCCGGTGCAGGAAAGAATTAACTACACAATTGAAAGCATAACATCGGGGCGAAAGTTTTGAGCTTGCCATCCACTTGAGGCCGTTTTACCGTTCAGTGAAACGGCTTGACTCATGGAGTGTAGAACGAACGCAAGCAAATCTTGAGAACAAGATCGCACTTTAGCAAGAGATATTCACAAGCATTCCGGTAACGAAAACGAATGCCTTACGATTGCTGACTTGGGGTTTGGGTTTGTTTGAATCTCGCTCTACGGCGTGATTAGCTTGTAAGCGTTTGAAATGTATCGGTGTCAATAGATCCATGTTCAAGAACATCGAAACATTAACCAGATGCGCAGCAAAAGACTGGCCAAGAATCGAATGAAACAGACGAGAAGCGTTCGAAGCGTAGGTACTTGAGCTTTGGTTTTAACAAACGGGGAATTGTTTGGATTCAGTTTGCAACCGAATAAAAGAATGTGTAGAGAGGAAACTTTTTCTGATAAAATATGCAAAGAAATTCTTTTTGTAGTCTGATTTTGCATGATGTATGCTTTGTTTTGGACACTGTTTGTTATTGTTAAGGCCGGGCTACATTGATCGTACTCTCTGGTGTAATTTTGATTTTCACTAGCGCATCTGGCGGCGGCTGACCGAAGCATTTTTCCAAACAATTTGGAGCCGCTTCAGAAAATATGTTATTTTTCCATGTTTTTTACTAAAAACGGAGGAGAAAAGTTTTGTAAAACGTAGATACACATGTTTTGCACGCATTTCATCCATTTTTGCAATGGAAAACGATGTAAAAACTACTTAATTTTGAGATCCGGCATGACCATTCCCTGGATGACCAAAAATAGCTTCCACCAGCCGCCGCCAGATGCGCTAGTGAAAATCAAAATTACACCACGGAGTACGATCAATGTAGCCCGGCCTTTACAGCACAAACGATAACTCAGCTTAGTGTCAACAGAAATTGAAACAATATTGCATTTCAAATCCCCTGCACTCAAGTAGGTTCAAAAATTTGAAACAAACCCGGCACATGTACACCAAACTGGACAACTCCAAACCAAGCCAAACGAGATGATGAATGTCAACACGACCGACCAGGCGAAAAGGGTGGTTCCAATATCGTATGACAGAGTCGTGCTTGAACTTAACCATCATGAACGCTCAATCGCGTAACCGCTGTTTGTTCGCTGCAGAACAAATCGTACACACTGTACCGTCACGGGTACGGGTGTTGGGTTTCCGCTACAAAACCACAGCCTCCGGAGGGAACTATTGGTCCGTAATTATTTGTTTGTGTTTGCTTGGATTGAGCACCAATCGTAGCTGCCAGTTATGACCAGCTTGAACGTTTGTAAAAACAGTCGGGCTCAATTTCATACGTTTCATGGCTGTTGATCGTGTTTATTTACGAAGCTTGAGTTGGTCGCTCACGAAAACTAGATCAACAAACGATCATGTAAATTTAATTTTTTTCGTTGTTGTCTAGCAAAAGATTGCTATTTTACATGCAAAACAACTCGAGCATAGGAGATCGATGCGCTTAAAACAGGGTGTAGAGCTCAACTTTGCTACCACACGGCAAACACTTCTGGAAAGCAAATCTCTGGTACACTTTCGCTCGTCGCCTGCCCAATTGATCGTCTCGTTTCGCCCGATCGCGAAAGAACCGAATGCGCGGTACGACACGGCCATTGTGCATATACCCGTGGGACGCCGCAGTTGTAATTGAAATGTTGCGTGTTGCTTTGTTGTGGTTGCTCATGGGAGCATGGTAAAAGTGGAGCAGACACATTCACGAGATGACGACGTGTCTGGCGAACAAAAAAGCATTAGCGTGCGTACGGTGGGGTGTTTAAACACCCGTGGCAGGGGAAAAATATCGTTGCATTGATTGCCGCGATCGATCGAACTCGCAACTCACAACAGTGCGTGTTTAATGGCAGAGCAACTGCATGGAATTGGTTGATTGATGGTAGTTTTTTTTGTCGGTAGGGGTATTATCTCTCCATCTCACTTTTTGTTTACTTTCATTCCATTCGACTTCCGTTGGAGTTGAACATTTGTTTGAATTTTTCACACCTTTCTCCTTCCTTTTTTTCTCCACTCCGAGTCGGGCACTGGAGGGGCCGGAAACGGCATGTCCACGGTTCGCTTTGATTGTGCGCAGATTCGTTTAAAAAGTGAAACCATTACACATTTCAACACCTGGAACATTCCCCAAAAAAGCGGGCATGTACATTAACTGTTGAAGTTTGATTCTGGAAAAACGAATCACGCGTCTTCTCCGTTGATGCCCTGCGATCTTCATTAGTTGGGTTCCATTAAGGGGCTTCGAAACGAATGGAATTGGGCGAACGAACGGCCTGTCTCATCAATGAATCGGAAGATCTTCAAAGAGAATGAAACAGTGCCGGTTTTTCCAAGAATTCTGGGGGTTCGTCGTTTACCAGTTCACCCTTTTTTATTTTGTCGTTCCGGTTTGAAGTAGGAGACGATCAACGATTACCGATCGACACACGGAACGAGAGAGGGTGAGTCATCTTCATTCACAAGCGCCTAAGATGGGGTGAGCAGAAGGAGCGCTGTCTTGGCTGTAGGTAGCGGGAAACACCCTTCGTCCAACATGTCCACGATCGATTCCAGCGGTATGCAGATGAGTAATGGCGATCGTATACGGCCATCACCAATACACGCACACAAACGCGTACGGGTGACTTCCAATTGAGCTGTGGCTATTCCACGTCGCCGGGGAGGGTTGGTTCAATCCCCAACCCCATTAGCTGGTGTTGGTGCCACCTTGTCGCGGTCACAGATTTAAATGGCAAAAGCGATTGATTCGGCCGTGTTTGTGGTGGTCCCAATCCCCCCCACCAGACGATCTCCGTGCAGGGGCTTAATGAATTTTTCTTTGCGATCGTGTGTGTAAGGGAAGGCGATCCTACTCCAATCCTACTCCAGATGGGGGGAAGGAACGAAGGCGGCAAAAATGCAACATTCCTCTGAGCCAGCGCATTCCCTGGCGGCGGCGTCGGACTGCTGGAGCTCTGACACTCAAGGGCACACGGGCGAAGGTGACGGGCAACAGCGGAAGGTTTCCCCCTACTCCCGCGGGCCCAAGATACGAAACGAGTTTGTTTGCTGTCGTGTGCAGCTTTTCTGACTGCGGCGCTGGTGGCTGGCTTTGTGGCGCGGACTGTACAGTGTCCGGCTGCGCTTTGTTCCGTTGGAATCTTGGTTAGGGAGGGGGGGTTGTGTTGTAAGACAGTTGGCATAGGTAATGCCAGTGCTTCCATTATGTGTAGGTCGTTTAGATAAATTCCAAAGATGCATTAAGCCAGGAGAGTGTCTGTTGTGGTACGAAAATCAGGAACCTGTGCAACAGTATGCCTTTGTTTCTAAGCAAACATGCGGCTCGAACTTAGATGCACAAAGACACTTTCATATAAGGAGAATTCCAAATCTCTAAGAAGATGTTTTGTCCTAAAAGAGATTCTATTTAAATCTGCTAATAAGGTCAGCTCACCGCTTTAAACTGCAGATTGAATCTGACCCTCTACACACAAGATGATCTCATCTTTACTGCAGCAGAAGTAGAAGCTTCATTTTTTGTATCTCTTCAATCCCTAGAAAGGTTACATCGTTGTATATCCCACACACCATTACCTCAACGAATGTGAACGAGCGCGATGGTGACGGTGTACAGTGTACGAGATTCAATTGTAATTGGAAGGTTATTGGGGTCAGCGCAGTAAGTAGGAATAGACAGAGGCACACGCGCGCCGCGTGCGTATCGTACACGAGAAGCGGGATGACCAGTCGGCATGCGTCTCGCTCACATCTGCTTTGCCGTGAGGGGAAAGTGAGAAAAGGAGTGAAATGTGTAATGGGTCGCTTTTGAAGTTTCGATTTCAATTAACGTTGATCGATGGATGAATTTTCGTTTCCCGGTGAGTGTGTGTCTGTGCTTCATCGTGATAGATCGATTACATGTGGAACCGATTTAAAGGCGGGAATTGAGATTGCTATTCAAAAAAAATGGTGGCTGATCGACGTTAAAAAAGGGACACGATAAGCTCAAATAACGCAGCCGGCGGGACCTTGCCAGTCGGTTATCTACCACCAAGAAGAAAAAAAGGATCATTTGGCGTCTTTTGCTTCCTTTTGCGTTATCTGCTGTTTTGTAAACATATCGCAGACGCTTGGGTCCAGCACGCCCGAAGGCCCGGAAAGATGGTTTCATATTGAAATGTTGTTCAAATAAGCATTCAGCATGGGTCGAACATGCCACTTCAATCGTGGAGGGAAAAGGGAGACCAAAAACAGATAGCAATAATGGTAAATATTTAAACGAAATTTCCACAACGACGATCCCCGCAGCAGCAGCACCGTCGTGTGTGCAGTATGCGCTTTCTTTATCTTATTGCTCTATTTCCTTTTGCGGGGAAATTATTGCAACGCACACTGCTATGTGCGGGAACGCTATCCACAGCGCTAAATCGCATGAAATAGAGCAACCACCACGAAAGCAAGGCAGCAAACAGTTTGAAAATGGTAACCGCATAAACCTCCGTTAACGGCCGTTTTGGCGAGATTCGATCGGGTGCTGTACTGACCCATACCATTAGCAAAGCCAGGAAACGTTTCTCAAGGGCCAACTGGCGGCCAACGTTACTTTCAGGCGTACACGCTTTTCCCCGATGGTTCTGGGCCAAAAAACGCGGGCAAGCAAACAAACAGACAAACAGACAAACGAGAGCGCTGTGTATGTTTGTTTACTTCCCGGGTCCGTTTGCACACAAAAACCGAACGCACCAATATTATTCTGCGGAGGGAGAATTGTAGACGCGCGATAGTTTTTATTTATCGAATCCTAACAACTACGACAGCGCGTTAGGGCTTTTTGGAAGGAACATGCGAGGGCCAATTTTGCAGACAACTGCAAAGGGCCATGTTCCATGTGTGTCTTCAGGTAGGAAAGGAATGGCTTGAATAAGTAGCTTGATGTGTTCCATGTTGTACGAATTACGAAATCATCGCTTCGCCCGGGTGCAAAAGGTAGTGGAAGAAAGTTGGAGTGTGACCTTTTGGGAAATTCCTCATCTTTTTAATGTGCAAAAATACCCACCAAACAACACAGAAAGAAATGTAAGGGACGGCGAAAAAGTTCGTTGCAAAACTGCACGCGAGAGAAGCGTTCAAGAGAGCGTGAGAAAAGAAAACGAAATACGGTTGCTTTTTTTTCGTTGCCTTCTTTGTGTGGCATCTCTCTGCTCGCGTTTGCAGCCAAGATGCACTTTGGCGGTGCATTCTTGAGCTCCAATGTAAGCGGGTTAGGTTTTATGAGGGTTCGAATTCGGGGGTAATGCTCTATGGATATGATATTTCTGTGCGGATGAGATCATAAAAAGCGGTTCTCTACGGGGACAAAGAGCAACCGATCGGGCACACTGATTGTTCGGAAGGGTTTATGTGGGTTTGGGCTTTGGAAAATTCAACACCAGTAGTACAGATGCAGGTACAGATGGTTAATAAACTGATGGACAAAAGAGAAACTAATTTTATTAGCCTTTATTCAATTTGTAATTTTCTTAAGACTTCCACAACAGAAGCCAATGCATTCTACCCTCTCCAATGTGTCCTCGTGGAAGGTCATCGCCGACGACCGACGAAACCCATGCGACGGGGGTTTTTGTTCGCACTTTCTTTGACTTCATTAGCTCAAGGATATATGGTTTGGCGGAAGGTTTAACAAGCCGTGTATGATTTGCAATTGCGTGCATCATCATTTTCATAACTAACGAGCCATCCAACCAACTCTTGCTCTTCTCCCTTTCCCCCTCTTTGTGGATGCTGTTCTCGCACGAAGAACGCAAAACGAACCGTGGAAGGGAGAAGTGAAAAGAGCTGTGTGCTGCTGTGTGTCTCCGCGGTAAAGTACACCGACATGCAAACGAGCAACGAAAGCACCACCCCTCCATACTGGAGCATGTTTTCGCCACACAAATAACCACGCAACTGTGCCATGCGAAGGTCTGCAAAGTAAGGGCACAAAGAAGAGCAAGATGTGCATCTTGTTATGCTGCACCCGGTGCAACATACTTTCATCCGCTTAGGGAATCTGTCACCAGTTGCGCATAACGTTTCTGGAAGGGTGCGAAGGCATGAGTGTGTGTGCAGAAAATGTTTCTAAATAATGAGGCGTTAGATCCGGTTGTTTGGGAACGACAACGCCCCTAGAACACACGTTCAACGCCAAGAAAACCCCTTGGGAGAACAACAACACATGGAGCCGCAGCCGTGTAGCAAATGGTATGTGAGTAAATAATTAAGAAATTGTTCATGGCAGGGCGGGACGAATTGTGACATGGGGGTACCGATCGTAGCGCAAACCCCAAGTCGAGCACGTTTCATACGATCACGTCTCCGCGATCGTCTTCGGGCGAAGTGGAATTAATCTTCGCTTTTACCCCTTTTTAGGGCGCACAACAGGACGCAAAAGAAAAATCATTTACTGCGCCGCGTTAAACGGTTTCATTCCTCATTTTAATGTTCCCCTATTTGCTGCTTCTTCTCCAGCTTTTTTGGGACCAAGAGAGAGAGAGAGAGAGGGAGTATTGCACGCAGAGAAATAAGTTTTTAAAATCGAAACCCTACCCACTTTCAACTATTACTGCTCTGGAATCCTGTGCGCGAAGAAAATTGATGAAGGATGGCTTGGGTGATCGCTTCTGATTTTACACACACCCGCGTGGACGTGAGAGACTTCAAACAATGATGTCATTATGTTGCGGTTGCTGCTGCGGTTGCGGGTGATCGTAAATTTTAATTTATGGCAAGATTTTTCGGTACTCTGAGCAGCATCGAGAATGGGTTCATCCGTCTTGGAAAGGCTGCATTTTGCGTTCTGGCCGCTTCTCCAATGGTTTCCTTTCACTCGGCGTGCTGATCGTCTGCAGACAACAAACAACAAAAAACGCAACAAGTCACCCGGTCACGTCCCGACACTCCGGATGATTTACGCATAGATCATTAACGCAGTTCAAACCCCCTGGTTGATGGTGTTGGGACACCACTTTTAGCACGACAAAAACCTCTCATGAGACATGATCGTGTGTTCGTGTTTTGCATCTCCTGCTCAGTTGCAGTTGCAATTAATGCGCTGTCCCGGAGACTGCTGCACCATGATCCGCGTTGATTTGCGTGCAGAATGAATGAAATGGATTCTACCATGTCGGGTGGCATCCTCGTCATCGTCCCACACACACATACGTCTTCCAATGGATGTGCTTGCAGAAGTATGAGCTGAAAGCGTCATTAGGTAATTGTTAATTAATCAGCAGCCTCAATCAGGGCCAGGCCCTGGAGAGTGGATAACATCAGTCCGCGAGCTCTGACAAAACGGCGGCTGGTGACGGCTTTTTAAACGCAGTCACAAGGAGCGCTTGATTGCTGCTGAAATCAAAATCTGCTGGTTCTCAATCACGGCCAGGGCAGGGTTTCAATTGGATGTGACTGATGCAGGAGAGCATGAAAAGATTCATGATTTCAAAAAAGGAAGACTGATTGGAATTGGTAATACTATTAGCACGGTGCTCGGGGATTTTGGTATTAGAATTTATTGGAAAGAATTTCATTTCCAATAGACAGGAGGCATTCTTGGAACTATATTTTTCGTTTTAAAAAGGTCTCGCCCTTCTAGGCCCACACCCATAATACGATAGATCATCGCTTTCATTCCAAAAGATCATGAGAATGTGATCGCTGGTGGAAAAGTGAAATGGAAACCTCTGCTGAACACACTCCACAAAACAACCCATTTATAGTCGCCGAGATGAAAACCTCGGTGTGAGGTGGGGGGAAGAAAAACCCGCACAAAACCGTTCGTTTACGCGTTTCAGCCGTGCCCTTTGATTTACGGGAAGCCACATTTCAAGCACCACCAAGAGGAAAGAAATATTAAACCCATTCAAAACGAGGGCGCGCGCGCACTGGATCTAACCCTATGTGTGTACATCTGAAAGATTTAATTAATTTCTCGTTGTTATGTTTACTTTGAACCCAGCGAAAGAGAGAGAGAAGGGGAGAACTCGTAGTACCCCTTTTTTTCGTTGGAAGAATTTAATTTCGTTGCTCCTTGAATGATGGAGTAATTGGTTGGTCGGTTGGTGTGGTTGCAGTGTAAGCAAGGGGACCTCTTAAATCGCAAGTCAAGACCTTTCCTCTCGCCTAAACTTGTAAGCTAGCAAGCTGAATAATGAGAAACACATTAGAATCATTACTTTTTAAATGCTGCTCCGTAACGGAACATTAGAGAACCGGGCTGTGTGCCAGGCGATAAATTTTCCAGCATCGAACTCCCCTTCTTTCCGCAAGGGATGCCGCACACACGCTACTCCGCTCAGGCCACAAGTGTTTCAAATGTTTGAACAATGCTAATCCCTGTGTGGTGGAACATTTATCTTACTGAAACAGCGGGCAGGCTGTTTGAGTCATCGCCACTTTTTTATTGCTTTCAAACTGTTTCCATTTCCGAACTGAACCCCTCGCTCAATCACGTCGTGTTTAGATGACAAAAGGATAAGCAAATAAGATGGAAATTGCATACAAATTCATTCGGCGTTCAAAGGGCGTGCGGAGATTGTCCCCTTTTTATTCAGCCCCTCTTTAGTTCCAATGCCGTGTAACGCAAACAAATCAAGATTTTTTCATTGCGCCAGTGTGTGCCCCTTCTTCTGTTAGAGAGGCAGAAAGAATAATATTTATCTAAGGCCCTAGGATTCTCGTTTTGGAGCGGAGTGCATTATCTGATGTCAATAGATCCGTCGAACGGAAGCAATAAATCACCCACCGGCCGCACCGGCGGAAATTGGGAAAAGACATCTTTCCAAAACCTATCAACCACACAATAAAGCCGGCCGGCTGGTCCGCTACACGAACGCACTGAATATAACCGACCCCAAAAAACAACAGAGTTCGAGAGGTTGGCGGGCAATCTCAAAAGAGACCCGGCGATGAACCCCGGCCGGGCGGTGTCAAATTTCCGCCCGTGCAGAGAGGAAGGGAAACGCGTTCATAAATTTGACGAACCCTGTGAAAATCTTCCATCTCTGCAATAAACCTATCAACCGATTAACAACTTTCCACCCCCGACTGCTGCCCGGCTGCTGCTGCTGGCGGACAATTTCGGCTAGTTACTTCTTCACCATTAACCGTCCCGTTTGATGGTGAACGAATTCACCACCCCCTATTTTTTTCCCTCCCTATCTCTAAAAATGGCCACTCTCCTATCCGAGGGAAGTTCGCTTCGCTATTCCAGCTGGCGTTTGCTGCCCCGACGACCACTTGGAAGTAAAGGGGCTTGCGGACAAAGTAATGACAAATCTACCCGCCCGAAACCCATGTTTGCAAACCCATTAAAGTGCAATTAAATGTCCAATAAATTTGTCACACCACTTCATCATCTGGCCATCATGGGTGGGTTTTGTTCCCTATTGGTGGAGCCGGGCACACAGCGTGGGATTTGAGTCATCGAGTTTTAGTACCTCCGCAGGGCTTGTGATTTCGACCAGTTGTCGAGTTGTCGATGCTTTTTGGAACGGAATCTTGATTTCCACTTTAATGTATGTCTTTAAATCGCTACTTCTCTATGCTGGATGGGGGAAGCACTGTGGAAACAGTAACTGTATTTATTGTGTTGCCTAACCTCGTATCGTCGTGTTATCAAACTAGGTGCGGCACTTCAAATGCAACCGTGTATACCCAGAAAACGAGTCTAGATACGATTGATCTGATATAAAGTGTAAGATATTCGTGTCAAACCTAAATGTCTCACTTCCAAGGAATCTCTTATCGACTAGATTTCGAACGCCGCTATTGACTGACAAGCCTTGGGAGTGGCCGTACAAATGTGAACCTTGCACGCAGGCTTTGTGGGCAGTTTAAACGTAAGATTATTGTAGCTACTGCTCGGTAGTTCTAACGTGTTGGTTTCCAACAAAGATTTTTACACTCACTCAGTGGTTAGGCAGTAGAACATCAAATGTAGTAGAATTTGAAAGACTTATATGTTATTACCTGCTGCATTTTGTTGAATTCCTATTTATCTTCAGAGATGAAGTTACTGGATAAGGTGTCAGCACCGACGATGACGTCCTAAAATTAAAGAAAGTTTTACAATATACATAGAACTTCATACTCCACTGGTAGGCTTTGTAAAATCTTGCTTAATCCATAACACTATTTCACTGTGTAACAGTTTGTCTTTCAAATTTCGCACATCACTAAGAGCTAAACGTAAGCCTAGACTGCCTGTGGACACTCCTTCTTTCGTAGACGTAATGCGACTGACGTTAATTCTGTTTCAATCGGAAAGATTAATTAACTTAAGTAACCGATAAAATGTAAGCTGATAACATTCGTTTCACGGAAGTTTTGATGTTCCTGGAATTTAAAACCCTTTGATTGATTTTGTGCCTTTATTAAGATAACCAAGGAAATATAGTAAGGAAAATAATGCTTTGGATTTGATTCAGAAATTTTAAAACTGATTGAAATTAATGTTTTAAATTGTCATTTTATGAAGTTTCTTCGTAGTTAATTATTTTATCACACTTAAGTGATAAGCAAAATTAAGAGTTCAGATACACCTAAGGGTTAGCACCAGTTGTTCAATGGCAGCAAAGACTTTATTTAAACATCTGGACGCGCTACATCCGTACGTGTTTTTATGCATGTGCTTCATGTAAAATATAAATATCAAACCATTGATTGAAGGGCAGCGCCACGTCGTTGCGCGCCCCTTTAAAGCAAAAAGTATCAACTTTCATCTTCACAAAATGTTACACCGTCTCTCTAGAGAGGGTGGTTATTTGCTCGTGTTTCGATACAACCTATATTGCTGTAGCTACAACCAAATAAACCGAACGACTTGTCGAACTTGTATCGGCTTATCGGCTCCCTATCGGAGCGTTTGATTTTCAGAACTAAAGTGGCCGGGACAGGATTGTGTAATAAGGGTTTTACTTCCGCAACGGCTCGACCACTTGACGGTGGGTTTTTCGTAGGTTTTGCCTGCCGTGTGCTGCCTGATTCCCCAAGCGAACCAGGAAATGCAGGACACGGTCTAAATTATGGGCCAGAATGGCGCAGTAGGTGCCCATTGCAAAGTGATCAAATTTCTTCGAGGGTGGCGCACGGGGACCGACCAATATAGAAGGAAAGTTGGAAATTGAAATTGGAACCGTTCATGCCCGTAAACATCCTTCTTGAGACATGGCTCGCGTGGCCAATTGAACTGTATTTTTTAGGTTCATTTCCCCAGAGAGACAGTGAGCGAGAAAGGGAGAAAGGGAGGGAGACTAACCCAGTTTCTACAACTTGTACGATGGCTTGTTTTTTGTCGTATTTGAAACATGTAAAAGGAAATGCAAACACTTCAAAGCGAGGAGAGACTCACAGAGTCGGCAAGCAGCTCCAGAAGCCGACATATGGTCCCTATCCCTGCCGGTGGTTGTGCCGGTGGAAGCTTACCAACGACCGAACCTTCGACACATGATCAGAGACGCAAAGAAATGGTCAAAAAAGCGGCAACAGCAGCAGCAGCAGCAGGTTGTAGTTGGTTTCCTTTTTTTTCTCTCTCCAGAATCTCGTCAGCAGTTAATCTACCTTCAGAATCTTACCATCTTTACCAGTTCCTTCACTACTCCCCTTATACACTGCCGTGTGTGAGCCTTTTACAAAAGCATAAATAATCCCTTTTTTGTGTGTGTGCTCTTTCTACGAAGCTTCATCTCACCTGAGCAGCATCATCCTCAGATTTCTCCAGGTAGATTTTGTTTTATTTCGTTTTCTTCCCGTTTTTTTTTTCTTTTTGTTTAATGCAATCAATTCTTCTCCAAGTTACAACTGCGCTGCGTATGCTTCGGACGCGCTACGTGCGCTCGAATACCGATGAAGGTTACGCGAGCCCTAAGGAAGCATGATGGCCGCGCTAGAAGGAAGCTCGTTTGTGCAGCTGCACACACGCAGCACTGTTGTGCAGAAAGGTGTTTGCTGTGTGCTGTGCCCAATCCCCTTCTGACGCTCTGCTGTTGCTCGCAATCTGTTGTTCACGTAATCCACCCGCCGTCCAGACGGTCACTTCCTTTTGCGTTAAGCGCTCTGGAACGGAACTCTGTCGAACGTTTGCCCTTCGTTGGCGTTTGCTGAGCCTCGTGTGTCCCGGGTGTGGATGGGCGAACTTCCGGTTTGCATTCTTGATGATGGGAACGATGGGTATTTGCATGTTGCATTGTTTCGGTGCGTGTACAACAGTTAAGGTGGTGTAGATTTATTAACAGTTTATTGAAATGTACTATGACCCTTTCTTCGAGATGCAGCAAAAAGGAAGTAATGAATTTAACAATTTATCTACTTCAAAACAAGACATCCTCAACATTGTATCTGTGTCATGTTCTGTGCTTGACATTGAAACTTGGTCCTCTTTGTACCCTTTCGTTCCCACCGCAAGCGATGCTCTATTCCCACCAGGGACCTCATCATTCGAGACGCATTAGAGACCAATTAGGGAAACGCAAGGAAGGATGTGATGATGCTTCTCCTTCTGCCTCAAAGGCACCTCATTTGGATTGGTCCGATCGGAATCATTGGTCTGGTTTGTTTCAAGGCTGGTTTTTTCTTTCAATATTTCTCCTGGGAACGGGAACTTCCCCTTTTCCTAGCATCACATCCGTTTGCGCGTCCCAAAGCGATACATTTAATGAGTCTTTAAGGCGAGTGGGATAATGGGACGCCGCTTGGGTCCTCAAGAAATCACGGGATCTACAATTTCGAAGGGGATAAAACGACAGTCAGATCGTTTCGGTCGGACAATGAGATGAAAGTTCCGGGTTTGCATGCTATTTCCCTTCACAGTTGGGTTAATTTTGAGGTCCTAATTTCTTTTCTTTGTTTGGGTATTATCAACTGAATTGGCGGTATTTTGATGCCCGATTGAGCATGAAATTAATGACTGTCTTAAGCTAACAGACTCTTGTCGGAAAATGACTTCATTTACAAAAAAAAACTTACTAATACACTCCTTTCTAGCGCTTTCCCACGAAGCTTACGGTGAGGTAACACAGTGGAATAATTCAGATAAAGCTACCACCACCAGCGCTGAATGATTTTATTTTCGCGAGCATAATCTGCAAATGATCCATTTATTTGATTTGATACGAACTCGGTAGTTGGACTACACTGCCAGGTTCCCTCTTTCCATAGCGAGTACCGTTTGCCAACGCTCACAATCCAACATTTTCCCATCCACCCATCCATGATGATGGTACCACAAAAAGTCCCGAATTTAGTCGGGTCGTTGGCGCGTATTCGCAATGGTGCGCTCGCGCACATGCAACCATCCGCAACCGGTGGTACCGTGGTACGTTTGGTATGCGTTTGAATTTTAATCATGTTTTCTAATGTAACACGACACACACACAAAAATGCATATAAATATATATTTACGTATCGGATTGTGTCTCCACGGCGCGGCGGCTTACATACCGTTGCATCACGCTTGAATGCCACCGTGGATACGTTCCCAAACCGGGGCCCAAAACTTGGTCATCCATGGCAGCAATGGGTGTCACTGGCACTGGCCTACCGAATCTCCTCTGCCCAGTGTGTATGCGTGTGCGGGTGACGATGGTTTTCCCCTTTGTGTGTTCCACGTTCCCTTCCTCCCTATTGCTGTTAATCAGACAACAAACAGGCACCCCGCTTTTGGGTGCCACACCTCCTACAGTTCGATGTCGAGAAGAGGAGTGACTGCTGGCCGGAAATGCTGGCAATCTTGGTCACGATTCATGCGCCTGGCTGCTACCGTGTGTTGTGCTAACTTATTGGAGACCATTTTTACGTCAACAGGTAGCCATCCCAACAAAACACCATTTATGTGTGTGCCACCCACCACCTGTTCGAGTGTTTGGCTGTAATGCGCGTGAAATAGTGCCTCCAATAATGCTGCCCGGCAAGCAGCGGTAACTCATCACATTTCTTCCATGCCTGCTCCACACCCCCGGGATGATGATGTATGATCCAGGGGAGGTGTCTGGAAATGGACTACGAAGTGATCTAAACGTAGGGGGAGAAAGCAGAGGCTCACCCCGCTGCTGCTGGTGACTTATGGGCTTGGCTCGATGCTCCCTTAAACGTGTTGGACGGTTGGGTAGAGCGACCCGAGACAAAAGCTCCCTTTGTTCCCAATCGTCTACTCAAACTAGGCACGACGGGACTGAAACGCGTCCAATATCTTGGGCACACAACAATGGAAACTAACCTTCAAATGGTGTGCTGTGCCATGTGCGTGCTGGTTGTCCGTCACCCGATCACGCTTTGCAAGATCTCTCTTTTCCAAGCCATTCCATCGCGTTAGGCATGGATTTGTCGCCATTAGGTGTGTGTGTGTGTGGTGCTACCGAGATGGAGAAGGCTGCTGGAATGCATTTTAAGGCTTTTTGTTTAGCATTTTTATCTCTAACTGTACTTCAAAAATCGGTATTGATCGTGAGAGAGGGAAAATGTGAAGCACAACATAAATGAGAAGTTTAAAGTTTATAAAAAAGCCTCGCTTTGTTGTGCAGTTTTAACTGATTTCAACACGTTCGTTGCAGCTAAAAAGTAGCAGAATGATCCATTCAGGCTCTCACTTGTGGTACTCCGATAAGTGATATCACCCCAGCACATGTTGCATGTTGGGATCCGATTCGATTGCGTACCAATCAACTGATAAGGGTAACACATTACTCTTTTTCACCCTCTTTACGTACCATAAACTAAGCAGGCCAAGCTTCTTCTACCTTCATCGCTTCATTCGCCACGATATATGGGCGCGCAACCCCTTTGCACGAAACCAACCGTGCGCATTGACCCTTCCACTGCGTGCTCTCGTTTTTCCACCGGAAAACGATTTATTGACACACACTACACACACACACACTCTCGTATTGAACTTTTAAACGAAGAGGGAAAGCAGATATCGAACGAGCCCCCCAGCATGCTTTTATCATCATACAATTCCGTAGGGTTAGAGTGATAGAACCTCCCCTGCTACTGGCCCAGGTGAATAAATAACCTATTGCAACCTGGACTGGATGGTGGCAATCTCTCCAATGTTTTCTGTAAAACAAGGTTCAGATTCCAATCTGTTGCATCCATCCTCCTCGTTGAGGTTCTTCCTCGTTTTTTTCATTTTTTTTTTGTTATTTCGCGAATGAGAAACGAAAAATGATGAAAAATGTGCTTCACTTCCGGCTACAGTGGTTGATGACCCGTGGTAGACGACGACGACGTCACAGTTTGTTTTACTTTCAACCGTGAGCAATCCTCGGCCCACCACGGGAGGACTGTATTTGATGATCATTGGTGGAAAGATAAAAAAGCTCCCCACGCCGTCGCGATTGTTCCATTCAGAAGTGCATTGACCATGCTGCCGACCAAGCCGAACCACGCTTTGAGGGATAGAAATGTGTTGGTTTTGGGTCATTAACGAAAAGAAGACACCGGTGTAGTGTAGTGGTTTTTGGTGTGGGTAGGTGTGAGAACGTTGGCATTGTCTTCCTGAGTTGACCAGCACACATTTCGGGTGACAATTTAAGCACCAATTAGAGCAAACGTTAATGGCGTTACTTCAATTACAACCACTCCCCCCCGTGTCTGGGTCACCGTAAGAAACGCAGCAGAAGCGCTCAAAAGTAATTAATCGATTCACAGATAGCATTGGACCTTTGCCATACACCTATTTGCGATGAGCATGTCGATTTGCAGGGTAAAAAGCTTGTTTGCTTTTTTGAAAAAGGGGAACAAATTTTAAATTCAACGTAAAACACACCCTCGTGGCCCGCGCTTTTAGGGATGCGGAAGGATCCATCCGTTCCAGCTCGGTGCACTTCCGCTTGCATACGCGCTGCACCCACCACCGTGGAAAAGGGGTTGGAGTTTCCAAAATGGACCCGGTTCGGGTTGAATTAACTTAAACGAATGTTTTTCAAAAGGGGGAAATTCTGACATTACGTAGGGCGAATGTGAAGGGATAAAAGTGTGCTTTTAGCCTACAGCATGAAAATTAGGGACCGTTTCCACCTGTACATTTCCCGTTGCATATGCAAAGCGCACATGGCTCACTTTGCTTTGGAGAAGCTAATTTACTGATGATTGAAATTGGATGTAATTTTTAATGTCTTCACTTCTTCCGCTTGCGTTTATCCCTGCCTCTGCGTAGAATTTCAGAAAACGTCTTTCTCATCCGTTCCACAGTTACAGACAGCAACGAGTTCGCACATCTCCGCTCGTAAACAGGCTGTAGTATCCACAGTATTTATTGCCTAAGATGCTTTACAACAGAACCGAGAACCGGGGGTTTTGTAGTTCACTCGTCTCACATCGCACATCGCTCTCCACCTCACTTGCCGGTCGTCCATCCTCGTTCGCGTTCCTGCGTCAGCGTGAAGTCGTACCGGTTCGGATTGATCGAGCTGACGGCGTGGTGCTTCACCTCGGGGAAGAACTCCCAACCCTCATCGACGGACTGCTTCTTGAGTGCGCCCGCCACGCTGAAGATCAGGCCGGCCACCAGTCCGCTCACGACGTTTCGCTTCCAGGCACCGTACACACCGCCGGCCGCGAACGCACCGGCCACATAGTTCCACGCATCGTCCCGACCGCGCAGCTTGTTGGCAGCGTACGCACCGACGGTAAAGGCCGAGGCCATTCCGACGAACGGACCGGTAAAGTACACGTACCGGGCAATGGTGGGCAGGTAGCCCTTCGGCTTCGACACCATCATCACCTCGACCGTGGACCAACCGAGACCGCCGGCCAGCGCGTACTTGTTGGTGGCGATCATCTTGCCGAAGAGGTCGTCGCCCTCCGGCTTGTCGTAGTAATTTGCCTTTAAGCTCATGTTTAGCTAAAATGATACGTTATACAATTAAAATAAAGCAACAACTTAAATAGATGCATGCATGCAAATAGACAAATTTATAGGTTTTTGAGAAGTAGCAAATGAATTCATTCTGCCGGAATACGTAAGCTGCAAAACCAAAACAAAACACTTGGCTCATGATTTTCTACACGCAACACTCATTTTTCACGGTATCAATCACGTTCTTTTGATTGCATTATGCTTCCTCAGAGTAGCTTGCATCTTCCTCATTCGATTACACGCTAAAACCCTACAAATTTGCCACAATTTTCATGAAAAACTTACTGATTTCCTCGAGCAAAAGGCGAATTTTACGTAACTTCAACCTAAAACTTGACGTTTCTGCAGCAATTTCGAGAGGGGACCTCGAAATGTCAAACAGCGCTCAGGGTGCCTAGTGGCGATGACGTTTGCCGAAGGAATCTGGTCCACTGGCTGCTAGGAACGTACGCAGCCAAGATATCGGTTTTTAATTTTATTTTTGTTTTAATAAACCTACCTTGCCTTTTTCAGTAAAATCGATACTAAAATATGATTGTTTCACGTTACAATCAATTATGCTTCCCTTTTTAGCCCCTTTTTAGTTTGCAACCATTTTATGAACCATTTTGTGTCCCACACAACGCACTCTTCTTCCCGCCACAGGATGATTACGTGAAGTTGTCATTAGAAAAATTAGAAGTAAACATTAGCCAGCTGATTGGGGTGGTTTGTTTTTATCAAATTTGTTCGGTTTTTCAAACAACAACAGCTCTGTTACTAGTTCTGAAGTGGTTGAAGTGATATTCCCTTAATTAAATTTGCAATACTAAAATCAATTTCTACTAGATTTACGATACCAAACATCTTGCATCTTCGGGTGCAAGGTGCAGGCAATGAACTGCGTTATACTGAACGCAATCCGCAATGCTCAGCTAAGAAATGTAGCTTATCGCTTTTGCTCATCTAGTACAAATGGCCCCGACCGGACAGCAGATGATAGTGTGCCAGAGGTAACAGCATTCGAGAAAAACTTTACATATGGTGCATTATTAAACCATCTCCTTTCCTTGTAGCTACCTCCCGAACCGACAACTTGCTGCATGTCCGGCTGCCAGAACTGCGTGTGGATTCAGTACGCGGCGGACCTTACCAAAATACTAGACGATGGCGGCGAAAAGGCACGTGAAATTGTGCTGGAAAAGATATCCGACCCGAGCTTGAAGATGTTTTTGAAAATGGAACTGCAAAATATGCCACCGTCGAAGAACGATCCCGCGTGAAACGACCTGCAGGATTGCAGCAACAAGGATAGATTAAGGGTTCGTAAAGCGTAATTTCAGACATTAACGTTTAGGTAGGAATCTATTTTAATTCAAAACTTAAAATAAACTTGTGATATCAAAGAGGAAAGCGGAAAACAGTTTTATCTTTCTTTCTTGCATGATGAACCAAAGATGAGAAGCCGTTACACAAATCACTTCCCCCAACAACACACAGACCCTGCAACAAAACGAATAAACCTCTACCATTTTAGACAACACACAACCACACAAACACAAACTCACATACACACTTACTCTTAACGACAAAAGTTACTTCATATGTATATATTTTAACTGCATGTTTGTTGGTCAAATTCAACAGTGCTTCCGCGAGACACGCATCGCACACAAATACTTCACAGAAAGTAAAGTGTATATTGTATTTTTGTTCTCAATTTTTTGTTGTCACTCTTATAGTTGGTGGTTTGATTAGAAAATTAAATTTTAGCTTCGTTTCATGGACACTTTTGTTTCGCCAATAAGAAATCTATCTCCTTCAACAGCTTCAATTTGCTTCGAGGTTCTGTTTCTATCTTAATGAGCACGCCTTTTTATGAATTCATTCGCGTGCGTGTGTTTGCGAATATTCAAACGTAAAAATTAAACTTCATTTTGCTTCGCTTTCCAATTCGTTCGAGTAAAGGTGTTTTGTTTTTGATTACCTTAAATGCTACATCGAGTGTTTCTTCCTTTCCAAAACAAAAAAAAAATAGCGAACATCAAATACACGCACACACTCGGGAATATTCGAAGATCGGAAAGAAAGAATGAGAAAATGGACAGAATGGATGAGGCTTGCAAAAGGATGTTTCTCCTTTTAGCCAATACACAAAACAAAACAAAAAAAAAAGATTAAGCCGAATGGATAAATATACTCCTTTACAGTAAATAGTAGCATAAATAGCGAAAAAGCCCTGCTCTCTTCTGTGATGGTATGTCCTGGCTGCACACTAGAACGGAACAGAAGACAGCGCAATGCAAAACGACAAGCAACGTGTACACTCATAGTAGGCGTAGCAGTTGACCGGTTGAATATTAGCGAGCACGTGGTTTGTTGCGCACTCGTCCAGTTGCGTACACTTCCGAACGATCTGAAGGCTGATCCTCCTCCTCTCTCTCACCGTAGACAAATGGTGTATGTGTTGATGTAGATAATGCAACGATTTCGGCGGTCGGCACTTGTGGTGTTGTACGTTTTGTTCTGTTTTTTTTTCTCTGCTCACGCGCACAGCTGCGGATTTGTCCTTTCGGCGTGAATTGTTGCGCATTTTCCGGCGTATCATACAGCTTCGTTTAGGATGTTGCAGATTGTTGCGTATTGTACATTTTTTCCCCGCCAACATTCCACACAACGAACACGAAATAATGCATACACACACATAGACACAACCACACATAACAACAAAAATCTGCCCGCGCTTTAGCGCTCTCTCCCTCTCTTCCTGGTGTGCCTCCCAAAGCGTATCCTTTTTATGCGCTATAACTACTATTTTTGTGTAAGTTTCGTCTCTCTCTCTCTCTCTCTCTCTCTCTCTCTCTCTCTCTCTCTCTCTCTCTTGTTTTTCTTCTTTTTCGCCCACTCCTAACTGGCAAACATTCAAACCCGTGGACGACGACGCTGACGACGCTGACGGCGACGACGACACCACCCACCGAACTACTAAAAAGCGTATAGTAGCGCACACTTTTTAGCTGTATCTGTTTTTGGGGTAAACAAAAAGAAGAAAAACGTGGACAAGAGCACAGGACATAAATAAAAAAGCACAGAATAATGCATTAGATGAGATGTTTTCCGCACGTGGCGACGTTGGGTGGGTGAGAAAGTAGCGTAAGTAGTAGTAAACGGGAGGGTTTTAGTATTCGGTGTTCGTTGTTAGCATGATTTGGTTTAGTTTATGGGTAGGATATACACTGTTAGTACGTCGCTGAGGAGGAGATGAACAAATGGTTCTCTTGCCTTCGTTCTTTTCCTACATCGCTTTGGTTTTGTGGGGTTTTTTTTTTTTTTTTTGGAAGGATAAGATACATGAAGGAAACGCACACTGGAGGGAATGGTGTGTGCGTCATATGAATGGAGGAACAGAGACGGGGCTCGGGGGGGATGCTTTAATATCCAGACCTTCTCTGCTGGTTGCGGATGGCGTTGGCCAGACAGCAGGCCGAGATCAGACCGACCAGCTCGACGGCGGCGACACCGAGCGACACCCAGGCGACAATGTTACCGGCACTGTCCAGGAACTCGGACAGCCGGCTCAGGCAGCCGCTGGCAAACGGCACGCACAGCGGAGCGGTTCCGCCGCTGCTGCAGCACGACTGCGGGAAGCTGGCGACGCCATAGTCCAGGAAGCTACGCTTGCCACAGCATTGCAGCTATAGGAGAGGAATGGAAAGAAGCTCATTTAGTGTCCATTTAATGGGTTGTTGTGTGTGTGTGTGAGGGTGTGATCAGTCTTACGTTCTGCTGGATGGAGTTGACCAGATCGGCATTGACCGGGTTGTCACGGTTCTCAAACACACGCTCGAAGCCCTTCTTGATGGCGGTGGTCACATCACCGACGAACACAAACACCAGCACCGCAATCACAATCTGAGCGATCACGAGCAGAATCAGGAAGAAGCTGTACTGTTGTTTGGAGGAAAACAAAATCGTATCAGATGTGCGTCCAGTGCTATCCCGAATCCCGTGAAAATCTAGTGCGAATCTCTCGGTCTCCACTTACGGTCGAGGTCATGCAGTAGGATTCGCGAATAGCACCGCAGCAGCCGAAGAACGAGATGACAAACACGACCGAGCCGAACACGATCAGCAGGATGGACGGGGCGACGATGTTGTACTCATCGCTGATCTCGCGCAGCTCCTCAAGCTTCACCAGCGAAACGGCACCGATCACGATCAGCGCAATGCCGCAGAGCTGTTGGAGAGTAGGGGAAGAAAGACATGTTCAATCAGTAAATCGTATTGGTTGAGTTAAGGAATTCAGATTGATTACAATATTAGAGTTCTATGAGATGAGATTCGTCCAGGTAAACCGATGTCACCTAATTGTCCTGGCGCTAGTCATCCTTGATGGTATAATCATCAGGAATTTAGACTTGAGATCAAGAGATTTTCCTATCATTCTTATCATCTTCCACTTCTTGTTCGGCTTCTTGGGACCTCATTTCTCCACATCTGATGCGAGGCTTCCAGTTTTGCTCAAGAATGATGATCTAGATGAGCTTTAATTACAGGAGCCTGCGCGTCTGCATCAGTCAATCCCATGGATCAGGGCCCATTTTGGCATTCGCCCCACCATCTCTGACTAACTGTGTTGATATATCAATCATTGATACGAAAACCCCGTTTTGCCGGCCACGCATTGATAAGGCAGTCCAAAATTAGCTTTATCTTACATGTCTTTTTTGGCTGCACAGATGTGGACCCTTCTCTACCCTTTCCTAGCATGCTTCATTGCTAAAGATAAGGGACGTACAACATACTACCCTAAAATAAACCATTGCTCGAAAATCGAGCCTTTTTCCCCTTTTCCTACATCCACCAACATAGTTTGGCAATTCCACAATTCATTTTTTTGTTCTAATAGTATAGATAAAGTTCGTTTGAAAGCACCATTTTCTTTCGGTGCGCTTTCGAGTTCGCTGGAAGTGTTTAAGCACCAGATAACGGGCTACGGTTGCGCACGGATTGAGGACACCAGAACGAACGAATCTTCTTATCTTGCTTATATTTCCTTCACGAATTCCTATCGATCGATCACCTTCCGGCTGTAGTGAAGGGTGTTTTTGCATCAGAAATGACTTCCTGATTAGATCATACTTTTCTGCTTCATTTCAGCAGCACACGAACAGAATGTCTTGGTGGCTCCTTCTTCGTGATTCCCTCCATTCACTTTGTGAGTGTCTTCTATTTAACACACATTACAATACATCTCTATCCATCCCGGACATGTGACGGAATTCGTCAAAGACTGTCACCCCCAAAAGGCTCTAACCATCACCCATCGATGATGACGATGACGAAGACGCCAACGCCGACATACAAACACACAACCCTTAAGAAGAGAGCATCATCAACAAAAAATGAGAAGCGGAATTCCGTCGCCAGCGCATCCCCCCCAACGCCAAACCAAGATCCCACAACCAAGCTGTTGGTGCCACGATTCTTTGGGATGAGGCGGAAAAGCGGGAAAACAGTAACACGGTAGCGACAAGGCGTCGTCGTCTTCGTCGTCGTCGCCGCCGCCATCGTTTGCGGAGGGAGGATTTAGGGGAGAACTCAACTCGTAATTGCGCCGTCGTTTCGTTCGCCGAAGGCACCGAAAATACACAACCAAAATGGGTTGTTGTGTCTCCCCAGTCTGCCAACTATCGAAAGTTTGATGGTTTGTGGGTTTTGTGTATTTGCAGGCTTGCATATAAACCGTCCCCTTGTTCGGAGGAGAATGAGCCTGAAGTGAGTGTGCAGCGTTTGCGCATGTATTGTAATGTATGTCTCCACTCTCTCCAGGGGAGTTCCTTTATTTGTTTGATTTTGGGATTGTAGAACGCTGTGCGAAGAAAGTGGGACATGTACGCAGTGGACGTCGCTTATCCTTTTCCTACGTGCCCCTTAAGTACTATTCGGTGTTGGGGCGTCGTAAAAGCTCCTTATCCCAAGTGAAAAGGCATCGATATTTTACAATGTAAATTTCGACTGCCATGGGCGGGATTTTTCGGAAGATCGATTTTGGACACTTTTATGATCATGATTTCCGCTCCTAGAATGTCACCAAACACAGCTGGCAAAAAAGAAGCCTTTTTAGGGGGTTTACGGGCAACAATTTGTCGTTTCATTTCGCGCGTATCAACAGTGGCTCACAGTGGAGCAAATTGATGGAGCAAACTGCCCTGGCCCCGCCATATCGTCATCATCGCCCATCGTCATTTGCATTTGCCGGGCAGCTCGGGCGTAACCACAGCGGCGAAACTTGGTGTGACTCGGAACATGATGTCATCGCGATGTCCAATGCCACACAGCAGCGCAACACACAATGGCATAAACAACAGCAAGCGTCTATTAATCCGCGCGCGTGGTAGGAGAGCGCGTATGCACTCACTCTACACTTCCTGGTTTAAAAGCTGTGGACGTGATTGTATTCCATCTTTCACAGACCTAGATATATTCACTGGCTCAATATGGGGACGTCAATACGGGTCCACTGGCGAGGGAGTTGATTGTTCGCATCGAGATAAAACTGGTTGTTCACGCGAGTAAGACCGGAATGCAGGGCAACGCGTCATGTATCCACGAGTCATGTGTGTGTGTGTGACCTTGGCCATGGTTCATTGGCGTGGTCCCGTGATCACACCACAAATGTATGTCCCAGAATTGCAGCCAAGGAGAGAGGAGGAACAAGTGAGCGCCAACAATTACAACCGCTAACCGCGAAGTGCTATCATTAGTATGCAGAGCAGGACAACACCGGACACAAGGCCCACATGCAAGGGGGGTTGACAGCTGATGATGATGATGATGGAGAAACGCACCGAACACAGTAAATGCTGTCACTCATTTCAACACCAACCAACGAACAACGATAAATTGTACCATTAATCGATAATCGGGAGCTCTCTAGGGCATTAGACATAGGGGCAGGACACGATCACTAATGCCTACCGAATTTCCAGACACCAACGTTGTGCATTGTGGAGTTGGGGTGCGGGCAGGACGAACGGTCTTCTAAACAAACTGACCTCCTTTTGTGGATGATGAGGTGTGATGATGAGCAAACCATTTCCTGCGGTTCTTCCTGGGAAATTCCACCGAGCGCACGTGACACACCACACCACGTGGTCGTCGTTCGCGCAAACGATACAGCACCAACAGGCGCTGCGCTCCATTAACTGGGTGGTGGTTATTGAAGGTGAAAACTGAAGTGCGAAAAGGCCATGAACTCGCTCCCTTCCTCTCCCTATCTTCCCCTTTTGTTCGACAATCAACAGATTTCATTCCCACGCTAAAACGCATTCTTATTGGTGTTTGGTGGGGTGGTGGCCAAACGTTCTCTTTCTCGGAAATGTAGGTCGATTATGGATGGCCCGAACATACATTCTTGCCCCGTCACGATCGTCATTTATTCAGCGAGCTGAATACGGGGCAGGTGAATTATTGGACAAAATTAATAAATATCCTATTAATGGGTGAGTTTTCGCTATTGATTGGTTGGGGTTGGTTGGTTCGGTGGCCAACCATCGCCCCGAAGTAACACAAACTTCTTTCTTTCCCTTCTTGCTTTTTTATTGTGCGTGTGTCTTCGATCGAGACTCATCAAATGAATGGTTTATGCTCGCTAAATCGTAACCAAAACTAGGCGGATTAAGGTTGAGCCAAACACACACACAGAGGCAGTTATCGGGGTTGTTCCGCTGAGCGCTGTGTGTTTGTGTTTTTTCTTCGATTTCAAACGCCATCAACCGTGACACAGTGCGAGAAGCTCTACACAGCACATACAGCACAGAAAAGGAGCAAGGAAGGGCGAATGGTGAACTTCCAACCCCTGTCCTAATGACTTGAAGTTTGGCGGGTGTCGTCCCCTGTCCCCGGTGCCAGTAAAGCAAGCGTAAATTAGACGCGATAGAGTTTCACCTACGCAGAATATCCATTTTCCCGCGTGGTAGTGGCGAATTCCAGAGGGCGGCCCACCTCCAGTGTGTCTTTGGTTCTTGTGGGTGTGCCCACATATATAAGACACCCCCTCACGATCTGCGCTGCGTTGCTGCGTAGTGTGTAGAACCAGATGTGTTTGCTGTTACCAGTCTAAATGGTCTTGACAAAATGGCTTCTCAAAAATGTGCACAATCGCCTTAGTTTGCTAGTGACGGCCTGTACATGCCTTGATCGTGGAGCAGCAGTACAGCACACGATCGCGGAGACTGAGTCAAACACGCACACATACACACGCAATCTATGCAATCGCCCCTACCGAGATGAGTCGCGATTTTGCTTCGCCTTGAACCGAAGGCGTTCTACTTCCATAAACCTTTGTACAATCGTTAATTTCGCCTTCGGTTCGCAGATTCCATTAGGCGGTTTGGCTGGGGTTGTTCTACCCTGTAAGGTTGTGTGTGTGTGTGCCTGCTAAAACCTCAGTCTGGGGGTTCACCCTTAGTAGGAGCACACAAACAACCACCACCACCACCAGCAGCAGCAGCACCGCTACCACACAACAACAGGCGTTCTGAAACGCGAAAGTGCAGCCACCCGTAGCATAGTGCCGATCGTGTTTTTGTTTGAGCGTTTTTCTCGCCTTGTGTGTGTGTGTTTGTGTGAATGTTTATTCACCGGTGTAAACCACCGCTCTCACACTCGCGAGGTATATTTGCTACAGTTGGACGGCTTGGGTACGACCGCCATTTGCAAATTCTCAATCGTTGATAGTGGTGACCCCGAGGCGAACAGTCTCTCCTCGCCGCCGGCAAACCATCTTTTATGAGAGGGGTGGTAGGTGCATGGTACGCTGACGGGTGACAGCAAATACTCCAGCAGCAGCAAGCAGTGTGTCATCTGGTGGTTGCGCACTAACAAGCGCCCAATCCTCTTCCGTCATTTGGTAAAAGGTGCGTCATCACCGCATGCCAGAATGGGACGATGAATCGACCAGCCCAAACAAGCCTGGCTCATCAACATCACACATCCACCTACTATTTGCTCTCTTCTTTCCCCTCTCTCCCCCCGAGACACAAACACATGCATCGGTTTATGCGCCGCCGCAAGGGTTTTGCGCGGTGAGTACGAGTGCGGCAGCTGCGAGGATCGAAC
Organism: Anopheles gambiae; assembly: GCF_943734735.2. Classification (NCBI taxonomy): domain Eukaryota; kingdom Metazoa; phylum Arthropoda; class Insecta; order Diptera; family Culicidae; genus Anopheles; species Anopheles gambiae. The sequence goes on from NC_064601.1 coordinate 113,114,874, forward strand.
GCAGCAGCAATTGCTCCACAAACAACACCTCACAACCACACTCACACAGCCGAGAGCAGGTGATTCATGAGTTTGTTCTAGCGATCGCGTGTGTTGCGGTTGAAATGACATTGAAGTAACCCAGCTCCGTGTACTCGCGATCGTGCTCGAGCGCAAACCATAACACACGCTCTTCTAAAACGGACGCAGCCATTTCGAGCACTACTACCACTACTACTAGCTTTGCACCCCAATATGTCATCCTCACGGTCTCTCGGGAAGGGGATTTACAATTCGGATGTTTCTTTAGTTTTCCAGCGTAACGTGAAGGCCATCGACGCGATCCTCCCGTGTTGGCCTTGGCACGAGAATTACTTCTGGCAAAACGTAGTGGTGCACACACAAAAAACACCACAACGAAGCTATAGAAGTAGCAGCAAATGAAACCAATTAAATCGGCACACGATAAAGCGTGGCGGCGAGTGACGAGGAAGTGTGTTAATAAATTGGAAACGTTTCGTAGCCTCAAACGGGACGGTGGTGACGGTCTGTCAGCGTTGTCTGATGATGATCGTCCCTTATTATTTTTTTTTTTTTTTTGTATGCCAAAACAGTAATCGATTGCACGTAATCTTATCAGCCCTCTCTCGGAAGCGATGATGCACGTCGTGGGTTACAACCTTCGAGGCGAACACCATCCCTCTACATCCCTTTCTTCTAGCAACCAAGCAATCTGTTTATTTATTCCATCCTCAGTGTAATGAGATCTGTAGTGTAAAGGCTACCTCATGATCATGTGGTTGCGATCGTACGCAAAAGAGTGCAGATGGGGATTGATTTTTGCACTATTAAAAACCCGTAAATATTTACATTTAGCACTGCACAGAGCTCGCAGTTCCTGCTGTGGCAAATTGAAATTGTAATCAAAATTCCACTGCTTCGTTCAATCAAATACTACTGCACTGGAAATATGATAGGCTCCCATGTGTGTTTCGGTTCGAGTGCACACCATTACGCAAGTGGCTGACTCACCTTATCACCCCCCTCACTTAGTGTGTTTGTGTGTGTGGTTATTGATAAGATATCAAGCACTCAAGTGTTGGGGTGTGTTTGATAAAGTATGAAAGGTGAAACACTATCACAAGACACCTCTTGACAGTCGGGGTTTTAGGTTAGGTGCTTCTGAGTGCCACTGCGCAATGAGTGTCTCTGTGTCGTACCACCATGAATGGGGATTTTTTTATGCCTTTTTAACTTACAACCAGCGTGTGATAAAGTTTCAGCATAATTCCTCCCTTATGCTGTTGTCGTTTATAACCCTCTTGGGGTCTCGTTCGCCTCTTATAATTCCTCCCTAATGATAGTAACCAGCATACAATAACAATGCTTATATTCAGAGCATGTGAAAGCAATTGGGGAACAATTCCCACTCAGCATCTATTTCAAGCAATGATTTAATAAACAAAACCCAACGATTGAAACGAATTCTTCCCTTTACATTCTAAGGGAAAGACCACTATTACTTTGCTTTTCCCTTTCAAAATCACTTTCCCAGGCGATCGTTTCAAATGATCGATGAAAAAACCCACGCACACCAATCCCTAATGCGCGAATTAAAAGGCACCAAGTGTGTGTGTGTTTATTTGTTTACAAATCAGATTTCTGTGCGTCTATTTCCGCCCAGTAAGATCGCTTTTGGGAAGGGGGAGTGTGAGAGTCAGTGGGTTATGTTTCATAAATGCCATTTGGGGCAGTCAGTGGGTTATGTTTCCGTACTCGCATTTTGGGGGGACGGCAGGGAGGTCGTAAATGAATTGGAGCAATTGTTTATCTTTCTTATAGCCAGGATTGTGTTGGGAGAAGTTCGGCAGCCCTGGGAGTGTATCAGGTTCTGTGGTTTATTATTATTCTGGATAGAGGAAGAACCAGAGGGAAAGAGTAAAAGAAAGGGAGCGGTTCAGGAATCATAAACAAAGCATTTGAAACTCTAACTTGCGAATGATTTGCGATAGTGGTGTTGTAAACATAAATGGATCATGTATAAAACAGCGGCCCATTGTCGCTTAATCTAAGGAGTGGCCTCACAAGAAGGGCTAAGAAATAGGACCAAAGCAAACACCACGTGTTTAATTTAAGCCCTCTGAGTGTATGCGTGTGTATGTTTGCGATCAGATGCACTTGAAGTTGACAGAACTTATCTTCTCGCGATAATCAACTCAAACTCAGTAGGTCGTGGTGTACGCTTCACAGGGTTTCCACAGGACAGAACGTGACGATCTGAACACTGAAGATACGAATGCACCCAAATGAATGAATGACTCATCGAAAAGTTTATCTCGTGATAAGAGACAATGCCTTCCTAATTCTTCGACGTATCAAAACGAACTTCTGCTCCAATGCTGCTCCATCGCGCTTAACTTTTGCATACCATAACCGCACAAAAAAAAAACATTGAAGAAACCTGTTGCTTCAGCACTACACACACACACACCCCTGAAGTGGCACGAATTGGTGGTAGGAAAGTTTTGTTTTGACCTTTTTTGTAGGGCACGCTACCCCGACCGAACGAACGAACGAAACTCAAAACAAAGGCAACTAATACGACGGATGAGGTCATCACCGGCGTGCGCGATTGAGAGAGGCAATGGTAGAGTGACCAACGGGTACTTCAGCGCGTACTACAAAAGCGTGTTCTGTAGCGAAGCAGAAAGTTCGATTGTAATATGTTTGCTCGCCTGCTTTTTGATCAAAGGCAACGACTTGCTTCCGTTCAGCTACAAACCTTGTAGAACCATTTATTTCTAAACGGAAATTAATTAGCAATCAAGCCACAACCAACAACAAGAATAATTATCGAAATGTGTGGCTGAGATGTATGTGTGTGTGTGTGTGTGTGTGTGTATGCCCGGTGCGGCGGCTTGCCGGCTATAAAACGCAAAAATAGGGGCTTTCGGTTGTATAGCGAAGCGGGTTAAAAATTTCCATTCTCAACTGGAACTAACACAACGGCCACAAACGCACTCACCTATACGCCTGTGGAAGAAAGGGTTTGTCGCAGAGGAACTGTCGTAAACGAAGAAACGGGGTGGCCCGCGTGTGCCCAGTGCGCACGACCGTTGTGTGCGTGCGCGGTTTCCTCTGTTTACGTAAGCCGCTGTGGCGCGCACATTCCAAGCTGTAAAGGCGGCGCCCCTTGCGGTCTCTTCGGCGAAGAACCCACACAACAACCTCACCGTCTTGTTGGCGTTCACTCCACTGTGTGTGTGTTTGCTTAAGCGGCGGTTTGGAATCGTTTCTTGGAAGATGTTATTTTTCTGTCGGAGAAGATTCAAGGACTCTAGGACTGTGTGTGACAACGCCCACCGGCGAGACACACATAGAGACGATACGTTTCGCGCTTCCATTCATGATGCTTTGGAAATGACGCGCATACAAAAATAAAGCCAAGCTGTTAGCGCAAGCCGCCACATTGAAAAAAGTGACACGCCGGTATGGAGAAAACATATTAACACGCCCTATTTCTCTTTTTTTGCTGTTGTGTACCTTTTCCTTATCAGCACCATCGTTTAACATCGGGCGCATTGGGAAGGGGTGCAGCCACCATGGGTACGCACTACGTGAAATGCGCAAGAGAAGCCTGAAGCCCGCGCCATCTGGTGCCCGTTGCGTGCGTTAGTATTTCGCGATCGTTTTTAGCGCTTGCAGCATGCCCTTCGCGGCCCGGGGAGACGTTTATGGAGACGGCAATGATAGTGTGATTGGTTTTGGTAAGGAGCGCCGCTGTTTGTGTTTGTGGAATGGCGTGAAGGTGAACACCGAGCCAGGGTTGTCACAGTTTGCGTGATGATCAAGGAAATCATGGACATGAACTGCAATAATGCACGCTAGGCCACGAATCCGCAACAATACAAGATAGAGGATACTAAATTAGCTCACAATTGGTGCACTCATAATGTGGATTTAATTGAAGGGTCAACAAAGTCATGGAAGAAGTGATGTTATTTCCAGACGGTTGGCAAAACGCATCAATGGTTGCTATTCTGGCGAAGATGATTGTGTTCTGCTTGGCCATACGTGAATCAGAATTGTCATTGTGGAGAAGCTTCAAGCTGCTGGTTTAAATGGAATCATTAGACCACTTGTGTCCATACTAACTTTTTTTCTCCGAAATATTCGTTTCTGCTTTTAAAATAGCTATCAAATTCAAGAAATGATTCAGAGTATCTTGATGGGAAAATTGAATCATTTTTCCATCGTAATAAACGAAACCCTGGGCCCTTGCCAGTGTGCGTAAAATGCGGAAAAATTCAAAACATTCCCGACAGCTGGTTTTTAGAGCAGTTCCTATTTGCCCGCAGAAAAGGGAAGAAAACACGCAAATCCCTTTCCAGTTTTGTAGTTTCTCCCTCTCACCAAACGCTTTGAGGAGCATGAGACACACAGAGTAGCGTGAGACAGAGAGGCAGCAGGAAAAAGGTAAACCAAAGACACAATCACAAAGACACACATACACACGCACACGCACCAACACATGGTGGGAATTTTTATTTACGCATCAGCTTTATTTGATGCTGCGGAGAGGCGCGCAACAGCCAAACAGACCGAGCGAACGACGAAGATCTTTACGAGTTTGTTACAAAGAACAAAGAAGAAGTGTTTTTCAGCATTTAAAGTCTGTCTTCCGCTCTGTACGTGGACGACTGTGGTGATTCATATCGTTTCCGATCTTCGTTTGACTGGGGGAAAGCGTGGAAAAGGAACTGGTCGCCGGACGCGCGTACGATTCTCAACGCGCGTGAAACATGACCTGTTGGATGGGTGTGATGGGTATATGGTTTGGCTAAATATAACCTCACACACCGTCGTTCGAGTTTGGGTGTGCTGTGCTGTGCGCCCCCAATGTGTGCACGTAAAATCAGGGGGACCCGGGAGAGTGAACGCCACTTACTAGTAAAAATTAAACACGCCGCCGGCCTGTTTTTTCGCCGGTGTGGCGGCGGCTGTTTGTTTGTGCCTGTTTTGTGCCTGCCTGCCTGCATACTGCAACAACGACACAACTGCACCCAACTGCAGCAGCAACCGTCGTGTGTTTGTGTGATTGTGCCGTGTTGGCCGTTCGAACGATGGGGAACACACACAAACTGGTTTATTCACTTTCCCTTTTTTCCCTCCCCGTCATCCACTTCCAGCCCCAAGGAATGGTGATCTCATAGGAGGGAGGTTAAGTTTTCTCACATGTTTATTATTTTTTAAAAGAAATGTTTAAAATTGTACATACCGAGCACAGGAGGTTAAAGATGAAAAGCAGATACTTTATCGTCGAATGTCCACAGTTGAGCGCCATTTTGCCACAGGAATGTTGTTGTTGTTGTTGTTAGGCCCCGCAAAAAATAGCTAGAAACCACAAAATCTCTGGTCACTAAACTCAAACTCGTAGCGATAGTGTATGGGCGCTTAACAGACAAGAGAGAGCGAGAGAGAGCGAGATAGAAATTGATGGGGAAAGGGAGGAAATATGGGGATGGGAGGGCGCAGGGCAAAAGGTGCTCAAATTACGGCACCCCAAAACCGATCACATGCACACGCACAGCAAAGGTTGGAGGGTAGCACCGCAACCGCGTGCGCTCGTCTGGCTTGCGTTTGGGCGGAGAAAGAACTGTCTACAGGATGGTTAGAGAACTGCACTACAAAACTCACTTTCTAGCACTTTATTACAAGTGGTACAATCGTCGAAATCACACACACACACACGCTAACACACTGACAACAATCTGTTGTGCCTGGCTTTGCGTAGATTCGCGTCGTTTTGTAGGGAGCACACGCAATGTACGTCCGTTCTTTTCGGAACCACGATTACGATTGTGAGAAAGAGTGGGATAAGAGTTGGGTTAAAAGCCGCAACGGTCATGTTTTCGCTCACGAGTGACTTGAGTGACGGCGAGTGGCGTGCCCGATTGAACGATAAGTTACTTGGGTTGCAATTTTTACTCTGTTTTTGGAAATTAGAATCAACATTCAGTGCTTTCTGGAATTGTTGCTGGCGGACGATGTGTTATTGCTTTACAAATCCGCATGCCACTGCCGCTAACTGAGATAATATCAGAAGGATTGAGTCATAATTCTGGAAGAGCGTTGTACTTGACTCAAATTCCAAAAATATAGTAAAAAAGACAAGCTTACATCTAAGTATCTTCAAATTTTACATATTTCCTGGGGTCGTTAGATCACAACATCAAAATATCATACAATAAATAATGGGGAATCACAATCCCAAAACCATGAATGGACTGTGACTCTTCAGTAATTGTTTTCTCTTTCCTTTTAATTGACAATTGCCATGATTATAGGACAAATAGAGCTCCTCAGTACTATGCAATGTGTAGTTAATACAACTGCGTAGTAGTTAAAACTGCAATGTGTAGTTAATACTGCGAATCCAGCAGATTTCTCAAATTCTAAAAATTTCCATGCATAATAAAGTTTGAATATGATCACAGACGATCATACCCTAGGCAATGCTGCTTTAAACATCCTGCACAGTATCGCCAAATTAGCATAAAAGATAGCGCGTCATCACATGTTAAATAATATACCTTATCTGCTTAGCCGATGGCCTACACCAGGGGTCTCCAAACTACGGCCCGCGGGCCGCATGTGGCCCTCAAGAGCTTATAATGCGGCCCACGATGACTTTGCCAGAGTTAATATAAATATTACGTTATTATGACTTATTCAAATAAAAATGTATTTTTTACTTTTCTTAGACAAAAATCAAGCTTTAGTAACACGAAACTGTATTAGTATCGTTAGTATTTTGTTGTTAAAATGAGATTTAAACGTTCACTCATCATTTAAAGGTAGCGTCAAATGGCCCTCAACATAGTTATTTTTGCAGCAATGCGGCCCGCGAGCTGAAAAGTTTGGAGGCCCCTGGCCTACACGATGGCAGGTGATTCATCCGTATGTGCTTCTGGCATGGTATAAGCGATAACGCACCATTCAAACAATTCTTCACCGTGACTCAAGCAAGTCCGCCCACTCCCAATAATGATGCCCTAATGTGTGAGCTTATCAATAAACAACGCACGTATATCGGTTTGTATGCACTCGTTTTGCGGTTGGGTGTCTTCTGCATGAGGATTTTGGCAGGTGTATGAGTGTACCATTCGGATGCGCTCGGAAGAAACAACCAAGTCAATAGATACTCAGGCGAATTGATTCACTGTTTGCTCTATTTTTACAATCTCTACCATTAAATTATAATTATATTCGATCGTTGCTGCTTGTGCTTAACCGCTTATCCTTAGACAATTCCTTCGATAAACTGCTTCATATTCTTCCCTCTAACGACTAACGGCCTGTAAGCGCGGAATTTAAGTACATAGTTACCACCTAACGCCTAACGGACGAATGAATTTAATAAAAAAAAAACACGCGAAACGAAATGCCATCACTACTCGGTTGCTGCGTACTTGTGATTCGTGTGTGATTAAAATATGGAGTCCAAACTGTTCCCAAACACGGGAACATCCTCGCGCGTGTACTGCTGAGATAGTGATAAAAATAACGATTTATGGGCACGATACGATTTCCATCTGCTTGGCTTGTATACGTTGGCTAGTATGGGTTACTGGCGGTGGTGTTACTGACGCCAAATTCAGTGAGAAGACTTCATGACCGGCTGTTCGACCCGCGGCACGACGGGCTTCAGTGGAATCGGCGGTTTTGAACTGCTGTGGGGCGTCGGATTGCCGATGGTGACGGGTGACAGTGGCGTCAGCTCGCGGGTTCGCTTGACCCGCACCGAATGGTTGTTGTCACCGTTTGGCAGCATCAGGGTCGGCCGTCGCAGCAGCATCGTCAGCTGAATGGCGCAAAATATGCCCAGGCTCTGAAAAGGAAAGGAAAACGCCCCCGTGAGTGTGTTGTGTGCAAGATTGCAAGGAAGCGTTTCAAAGCAATGCGATGAAATATTTCAAACGCAGCTGAAATATTTCATCCATGCTTGCGCGCGAGACGGTTTCAAGCGATCAACAGCTAAACGCAATGTGTTTGGAGGATGATCTTGTGTTTGCAGTTAATATTCATCCCCTTCATCGTTTAAAATAATAACTCCACTACAAAATCGGAACATTGTGTAGAAATGTTACAAAACATACACGGTAAGGATTCGCAATAATAAACCGCCTCTCACAGGCACATTCGCCGAACGTTCATTCACAACGTTTGTTTATTATTAGTTTCCCTTCATGATGCTGACTTCACACCGCACAACGCGGAAACTGTTTGTCTTTTTTGTGGCTGTTTATTAACTGGGTATGAAACATTACAGCAGGATGGTGGCCCCTGCGTTTGTCTAAGGAACGTATCATCTTATGCGGCGGTGTGTGTGAGTGGGGTTGTCGATGTTATATTTTTACATTTTCCGACCACACACGCAACAACAAAGAAGGCATAATGGGTGGTACCGGACGTGAATATTATTTTGAAGTTGGCGAGGAATAAGGAACAATCACACGCGCACAGCTGCTGATGATGCTGACGAGAGTGTGTCGAGCTGGCCGAGACTTCCGTGTAATTCGAACGCGAAGGAATACTTCTCTTGAGAACGTTGGAATGCGTGAAGGGCATGCAGTGATGGAAATGACTTTTCTGTTTCAAAAGATCTTTGCAGAGAGCTAGGCTCCCTTCACAGTATTAAAATTTTAAAACAAAACGTACAACTTCATTATACTTAAAACTAGAGACATTCCTGGTTCTAGTCATGCAACTAGTTGAGAAATTCATTGAAGAAGCATTAAACGCCATTTGGCACGGTTCCATTTACATGCGGGGCCCTAGAACGGACGTTGAAAACCCCACCCGGTAAGACCATGACCTACATTCGATCGCCGACGAACGAAACACCGAACAAAAACACACAGCATCCGAAATTTTGAGCAACAGGTACCCAACCACACATACACCATCGATTCCGTCTGGCGTTATATCATCTCCAACGCCACCACGAGCAGCTGTTGTTTTGAGCAATTAAAAAAAAATACAATAACATACAACACCCCAAACAGTACGCAGCGTGGGGGACACAACAATGGTCATATTGTGCTCGGAGTACACACGGCGACTATACCGATATCAGTCAGTGTCGTGTGACCATAAAATAAGATCAAATCCCGACTGTGCGACGGGATTCCACCGACCGCAGGAACAATTCAACCGGCCGGCGGCCCGGTCGGTGGAATGAGCGGCATTTGCCATACATTTTCTCGAGACATTCACGCTGTGGCGGTGGCCTTCCATTCCTTCCATTCCCTCCTAAATCCGTGCGTTCGTTCCCGTGTGCCCGTGTGTACGGCTGGCCGTTTAACGCTGAAGGCGAACGCGCGCGATACTGACAGACAGCGCCAAGGCACGAATGACGTCGGCCAACGACGACATCGTCTATATCTCCCCCGAGATGTAAACAGAGTACAGAGAGGACGCATTTTATTTTTGACCAGCAGAACAGAAACCACAAAAAGGGTGGGGAGGTGTGGTCCTTGTGGGGTGACTCGATGCTGCAACTACCATAAGGGCGTCCCCCTTGTGTCCACCATCGTCACGATTTGTTGAATATAAATAATCTATTCATTATTTTGAAATCTTCGCTTCGCTTCGGGGGGGCTATGCTTCCGAACGTCACCGAGCGAAGCGTCCGCCTCAAACGATCGCGCTGGATGCGATCCCGTGCAAGAAGAATGACTAATTTTCTTAATTAGTTACTCCATTTATGCTACAAGATTTATCGTTCCCTGCGTTTCGCTGCCTCCCTCCTTTGTACTTCACATCCACGTCCGGTGCGGAAAAGAATTTATGTTAAGATTTAAGAGGACAGCATTCTTTCATCACCACGCCCGGGACGTTGGACCCGGGACGGAGGGGAGGAGTGTGACGAACACGAACACCCACATACCTGTATTAGCGCGGAGGCAACCGCAACCACGGCGACACGAATCATGTTCATCTCGATGCTCTTCACGAACACGTGCATGCAGCCGGTGTTGAAGACTTTCGTGTCGATCGGATCGTAGCAGGACCAGGGGAAGCCCATCTGCTTGTTCTTCTTGTAGTCATGGATGCCATTGTACCCGCAGCAACGGAACTGTGTGTGTGTGCCAAAAAGAGAGATTTATATGATTTACGATAAAACAATAGATATACGTTAGCACGCTAGCGCATCACTTACATCCCGCTGCAATCGGTTCCAGATGTGCGTCTGATCGTTCGTGTTGTCTTTTGCCAGAAACTCGGTAAAGCTCGTCTCGATCGCCACCTCGGCCGGTACGATCAGATGCGCCTTGGTGGCGACCGACCACCCACTCACTAAGAATAAGATCACAATGAAGAGCACTAAAAATGCGCAGAACTGAAAACGAAACAGTGAATTAAGTTGTGTATGTTCACATTCGTTGGAGTTGGATTAGAAGAAAGGTGATGTTAGTATTACCAATCCTAAGTAACACCGCTGCTTCCGGCTCGTGGACGTCCAGCCAAGGTAGCAGAGGGCTTGGGAGATTATGCCGAGCCCGATCAGCACGGCAAACGGTTCCCAGAACTGATTCTTTACGATCGGCGCGTACTGCTTATGGGTCCAGAGTAGGAATGCTCCGATTACTAGCTGTGCACCGCCACATATCTACATCGAACAGGAGGAGGGGGTTGTAAAGATGGGAAACAAAACATTAAAAAGATCACAAAAGGTAATAGAAAATTAGACGGATAAACACCATTAGCGATCATGCACCTCTCCTTTAATGCATCGTTCTTTGGTTCGTTTGTTCATGATCAATTTAATGCAGCTGTAGATAATTAATGAGGGCCTTGAATCTTTGAAATGCATCACAACTCGGAAAGGGGAGATACATTTGGAAATTAAACCCACACGGACCCCCGGTTCACAAAATAAAACGACCAACTACTATTAGCCAAGTTCATAAATTCCTTGCCCGCGAGAGGTCCCCGGTGCGCGAAGATGGATCTGTGCGCTGTTAGCATAAACAAATGTGTGAAAAGTTTATACACTACTACTACTACTACTAGTACTACTAGCAGACAAGCTCACAGTCTGCACAGACACACACTGTAGTGTGTAAAAATAAGATAAACAATCGCTGTCTTAGAAGCAAACATACAAACGTTTTTCTTCACCTTCTCCCACAAGACGAGAGAGAGAGAGAGAGAGAGAGAGCCAGTGTATAAGAATGTATAAGAAGTTCGGCTCTTCTTACCACGCGGCTCGGTTTCAATGGCTGATGAGCTATGACAGGGTAAAGATTTTGCTCAAGATGAGACTAATATTATGCAAAGCAGACCATTTCCGCTGATTGACACGTTAGTACACGCTGCTACTGTTGGGCTGTGGGGACCGGTTCTTGTCTATCAGATGATGGATAGCTGATGAGGATGGTCGGATTTCAAAACTAGAAGTATTGCAAGGCATTCTAACAAAATAACAATGGGAATAATAAACGCATTGATCCATTAGCAATTAGGACGCCCAATGGAAGTGCCTGGAATTTTCCAGATCGCTGACAATCACGCTACGGAGGACAAATAGAATAAGAGTAAATGTTTACCCGTGCTCATAGGTCAAACATCATCATCATCGTCGGCTCGGTTCGCTTTCTCGGAGCTGAGATGATTGAGACTGTCGTGACAATACTGTACATTAATCCCTGAATACCCGAACCCGAGAACAGTCGAGCCGTGTCTTAAGAGATCTGTTTACAAATCTCTAAACACTCGTAACTTTCCTTTGGGGACAAATTCCCCTTTCCGATTGAAATCTCTGTAATAGGGTACACACACACAAACACACATCATATACACAATGTGACCGCCGGAGGGTTTGTGTCTTTGAATTCTTCCGCAAGCAGCAATCACTCTAAACCCCATTTTTCACACCCATCGCTCAAGCAAGCTCCAACCAAACTCCCATCCGCCCGTTATGGATGTCACCAGCACGATCGACGACCAACAACGGCGGTGGCGGCTTGAGTACTCATGTCACGTCCAACGTTCATAATAGTAAAAAGTTTACTGTTCACCGTCCTTCCTTCCCTTCTCAATCGTCATCTCCGTATCCCAGGGTTTGTGGCCGCCTCAACCACCCGAGAATGTAACATAATCCAAACAAAAGCATATTCAAAACCCATTCCGAGCACGAATACAAGAACCACGAGCGCGCGCGCGCTCGCTCGCGACACATTTTCCCCTTTTCCTGGCCTAAAGAAGTGAGTGGAGTGTTGGAACGTAAAACTAACGGAACGATTATTCGGAAACTACAGGGCCGCGGGTTTGTGGCGATTATGAAGTTTTTTTCCGGGTTTGCGATGATGCCCACTCGGTCACCGTGTCATGCATAATGCATATTCTCTGTCGATGGCAAAAAGCCATCCATTGATGGTGTGTACGAAGATGAGCCCCCATTCGAAGATGAGTTGTCTGTTTATATTTCCCGCCAGTATTTTTTGGACATAAAGCTTCACCAGTCAGTCTGAACGCGTGCCACTCTTTCCATAACAATAATCGGAACGATCGAGCTGTGCTGCGCGATTTGCGAGCTTTTGTGATAGAATTTACAAAACATTGGCCATAATAATGACCCAGCATCTAAGTGCTGCCACACCAGCATTTCCGACCGGCCGAGTGTTGAGACACGAACTGGCACTTATTACCGGCATGGGGGTAATTTACAATTCCGCATAATAAATTCTGAAGTTTTGCTTTCTAAAGGATCGATAAACCTACGGGCGGCGCGATTGGGGAATGATGGTACGAAAATGTGAAGAATTTTATTTAGTAAACTTTCGCACCATTAGGAAAACACAAACCACAAAACACGCGAGCTGGAATTGTGCAAACGAATCACTCCGGTCTGTTGGGCTTGCACAAGACGTTGCCCGGTTCCCGTAAACTAAACCTAGCAATTTCGTTGTCTAATTTGACGTTTTTATTCTCCACACATACGGCCCTTTATTAGCTTCCACTCTCGCTTTTTAATGTACCGAGGAGTATGACATAATTTTGAGGGAAAATTTATTGGAGCATCCAAAGCCGACGGCCACACAGCATCACACACACACTTTAGGGACATCATTCGTAGGTTCGCGCGATGGGTCCTACTCGCGCGCATAGCGTGCATTTCACGTGGTTTCGTACCCCGCTAGACGACGACAACGTTCGATTTGGTTTGGGTTTGAAGGCAAGCAAAAAAGAACAAAAATATCAACCAATAGCGCATCCCTAGAGAACGATACCTCGATTCATATGTGGTCTACTTGCCAACAAGCACCAGCATCTTTGACACACATAGACCTTAGAGACCGGCTGTGAGAAGATGACTTTGCGGCAACATATGCAAAAAACAGCCTATCGAGAGAGAGAGAGAGCTCGTTTGAATGATTTTCAGTAAATGAAGTGTGACTACAAATCATCTTTTTTGTGTGTCTGTGCCGACGTTAATGATGTTAGTAACGCTGCTAGAAAGAGAAAGAGAGATGCGAGCTCTAATGTACTAAAGGCGTAACTGTTATTTTGTCCTCATTTTCTCTCTAATATCTAGAACAAAAATATGCTACACTCTTGAACATTAGTAAAGCACGACCCCAACATTCAATAAAAAGGTTCCAGGAAGCTACAAACATTCCAAACCATTGAATGATCATGGTTTTACTGGCGGTGGTGTAAAATCATGTCTAAAAGCCCATAAAAATGTTCTCTTTGAAGTGATAAGTTACAGATGCGTGGTGCTCGACCATAAAAGATTAATGAAACGCACACGACGAGATCATCCGGTCCCCTTGATCGAGTTTTGAGTGGTCGAGAAATATTGTATCGTAATGAGGGAGAGAGTTCAGTCCCTCCTGTTAATTAAAGTCCGTTTTCGAAAAACCGAAACCGCTAGAGTTTGCGGTCTGTGACGATTGACACGTTACCGCCATGACCACACGGGGGCAAACACGGGGACAGCTCTGAAAGTCTGCACTGATTGCCACACCCATTAGCACCACTCCCTTCTAAGGGACCCTAAGCCTGGGGACCCGGTTTTTTCGCATCTTTTCCCTAGCGATGAGAGAGCTGCGATGACTACCATTACCACACCACGACCGTGTATGGAAAGACTCACGATTCTAAACTTAGACAGCCCTTCCCATCAGCTGGCCAATGTGTCTCGTATGAGGTAGGGGAACCCCATCTCCAATACGTCGTATGTATGTCTACCTTCGAGACAACTTCGACTGGATGTGAATTACCGGCGTCGAGTGAACCCTAAAGTACGACTACTCTCGTACCCGATCCGAAGGCCTTCTAATGCATCTATCGGGATCGGCGGGGGCAAGCGGGCCAAGCAAAAGAACTTGAACGGTTGAATGATCTTACTGCGATACTCCTCCAAACGGGGAGGGCCCTAAGCCCATCCCATTCCAAACCCCCCCCCCTCTCCTCATTTTCTTTCCAAAAACACACCGTTTTGTTTATTTATACTTCTTGGGTTCGCGTTGGAAGAAGTTGGAGTGTGTATCGTGCTTTCGCGGCGATACTCGTACTTGATCGAAATTCTTGAACTCGAAACATCTCCAGATGCGAGACGAGAAGGAGGGTGTTGTATGTGCTCTTCTTCTACTACTTCACCATCGTCATCGGCATCGATCGATTCTCCAGAAATTCGCCATACGCACAGCGAAGATGTTGTGTGATCGTCATCAACAGGGAGAGAGCCGAACATGGGAAAACCTTAGTTTGTTTGCTTTTCCGATTTGGGAAAACTGCAACATTATTGCCGTTTAATTTGCTTGTGTTCACTGGCCCAGTGCTGAGTCGGCACGGCTTGCAGCACGAAACAGCAAACAGCAAACAGGACCGATCAAAACATGTCCAATTTGCACCATTCTTTGTAATACACGCACACAAAAACTGTTGGGTGTTAATGTACATGAAGAACACAGCACGATCAAACAGAACCATAAATACCGGAAGTAACAAAAGGGATCCTCGTTCTTTTGAAGTGTTCCGCCACACGATCTAACGCTTTGTGCTGTCGTATTATTTCAGTCACAGTCACAAGGAAGTGGTCCCAACAAATTTTGGAGTTTTCTTTCTGCTAAATGGTTCAGCCTTTTTTGCACCTTGGGACCGAACTCGTTTGATCCAGCACTGCGAAGAAGTGAACGGTTGTTTAGCGTTAATTATCATCTGCATGATAAGTAATCTTCCAAACAATAACGATTGTGCTTTGATCGGATCGCAATCGTTTCATCTAAAGGTGCTATAATTCATAAAACGAACGTTACCAGGTGTGAATTAAATAGTTCATAATCTTCTTTTAACCACGCCACAGCTCCAATTCCTATTTTATGTTGGAATTATGCACCGATTCTAGCTGGCGACTCTTTAAAAATGCATTCAATATGCAAATCAACCCCGAGCTGACTCTCTAGTCGATAGGAATACGCAATTCCAGGGAATTAAAATGTGTCCTTTCTACGCAGCAGCAGCAACAGCAGTTTGCCGTCCCATTCAATGTCGATTATTTTGCAACCCCTAACTAAATTGGGGAATATTGTTCTGTTCTATCCTGCCGCTTCCCAAACGTTCTCCCGAACGGCCTACACGTAGGGCCGACCTTCCCTCTGTTGGCATTACATCTGTGCCCACCCTTTCGCACGGGGACGGTTCGGAAATAGGGAGCGACGAGATTTATACACCAACTGCGCAAAACAAGAACGCATTTCCCCGTCCTCCTTTCCAGCTGCATCCATTTCGGCGCTGTTACTGCGTATTTCAATGCAGATTTGCGTTACGTGTTACACACGTGTTTCGAATGTGTTTCCTAAAATTCAAAGAAATTGGCTTAAAAAACGGAACGTTTGAATATAAATAGGATCGTATGGTGTTTAGTTTAGTTGAAATTCCATAGAATTAAATTAACCTTGAACAGCGTACCAGGGGATAGACATATGAGATGGAAAATCCCGCTGATGTGTCTTAATTCCAAGAACAGTATTCATCTCCCTATTCCTTTGTAAACACACATATGTTGCGAGTAAAAAAATCAGTACTCGTGAGGGCATTGCTTCGGGTCACAAATTGGAGCAAATCATAAATTTCTAACCGCAGAAACAACTTTACATATCATTGCTTCACTCTCTCCACAAATCATGCGTCTTGTGTCCTGTACATCGCCTGTAGAAACCCGAATTGGAAAGCTAAGAAATGGACGGAAGGAAGCCGACCATGTATGTAGCAGTCTCGAGTAATCCAACTAAATGCTTTCTTCTGCAGGATTAAAGTAATTGCCTTGTCTTGGTGTAAGCCACTGCTGGCCACTGCTGGGCGGTTGTGTGTACCCGCCACCTCCAGTCCTGTAGTGCTGTAACCGCACATAGCTAATGCACAACGGAGCGCATCACAATTTGGACCAAATCCAAGCGAGAAGCCATTCCACAGGATCCACTCATAATCCCCTCCATCAACATATCAGTGCGGGGCGAAGCGCTTTGGAGCAACGGAAGGACGGCAAGGACAAAATGGAATACTTTTTTATTGTTAAAACATGCTAAGAATTATTACGATGACCAGAGAATATGTGTATGCTCTGGGCGTGTGTGTGTGTGTGTGGAGCATAGAAACAGCTTAACTGAATTAAATGGGACAACATTTCAACGGTCTCTGCACGTTAAGTGATAGCCCCAACGAACGGTAAGAGAGGGGCAATGGAGAAAAGGGCGAGGAAATCAATTTGAGCGGAAAATATCACAACCGAAAAAAAAACAATAGAAAAATAGAGGAAAAATTCGAGAAAACTTAACCAACCAGGCAAAAGTACATGGATTAACTCACGGATCCATGACGATAATCCTTGCCCCAACCATTCTTTCAGCTACAGGGGTGTTCCAGTGGATGGCCCGAGGAAAGCGGCAAAAGGGCTGTGACAGAGTGTGTGTGTGGCGAGTGTAGGATTCGTAAGGCTTCCAGTGGTATCATCGCGTGTGATATGTGGCACATTACGCGTAGCAACTTCGAGTTTCGGGGAGGGAGCTTTGATGACTTGGACTGGCCAATTTTCGTCCAACTATTGTTTCATGCCCGTCCAGCCATGCGAAGCCAAGTTATAATTAGAAGTATATCGCAATACCCCCGAGAGAGAGAGGATGTATCGCGACATCCAACCCACGCCCTGGCACGCCAGGCCAGGCCAGGCCAGCCAGCAGCAAAGATAATGATGTCTTCTTGCTCCAAATGTAATGGGGTACAGCGAGATAGCGCGAGACGATAATGAAGTGGGCCCCATCCCCCATCCACGGTCACAATGTTTTGTGTTAAAGTCGTCAGATATATACATTCAAGGGTATGTAGGTACCCTCGAGATAGGTTTGTCTTTTTTAACGTTCTGTCGACGATGTTTTGTTTGTTTGAGGTACTTGCTGGAGGTATGAGCGCTCCCATGTTACAAAATCCAAGTTGGCGCCGTTGCTGGATCGCTGTTTGCTTTAGAACCGAGCCTTGTTTTTGGGGTAGGTTTGCTCAGGCCGAACCCCTCTGTACAGCAGACTCGCTGTGAAACCCCTACAACTTAGAGTTCGGACTTTGGGAAGCGAACCCCTCGGACATTTTACAGTGTAATTTCTCCCTATTTTCCATCCGATTTATGTGTCGGAAAAGTGGGAAATGGTGGATTCATATTGCTTTTGTGGGTGATTCTCCGTCCTCCGCTCCGGTGATCAGTATTTATGTCCGCCATCACCGGGCACGGAGCCGAACATTTATTTACCCAGCGTTCGGTGGAGTTGTTTGGTAAACTGAAGCTGATGCTTGGAATTATTGAATGGACCACATCTGGTGGCGACAATCCATTTAGAAGGTGTCGGTGTGGCTCACTCTCTCTCTGTTTTCCGGTTTCGTTGCTGAACCTTCTGATTGTGGTGGTCGACCGCGTTTTGTTTATAGTAGAAGCTCGTCTCGCATAACCTGAGCCTTGAGACGCGTAAAGGTCGTATCGGATATGGGGCCGGCCTGATGCGTCCACCTCGGCGGGGGTTTGTTTGTGGGGAAAAAGATGGATTGAGTTTTAAAATAGGTCCTGGTGCTTAATCATCCTTTCCCTGTTGCCCCAGTCTGGGAATCACGCGTTTTTTCGGCCCGCTCTGCTCGTGTGCAGAGTTGATGATGAATAATCACATTTCACACAATGGCGTTAAAAAAAACAGAGGGACAGAGGAGTTCTCTTCTTTCGCTGGTAAAAATGATGATTCGGTTTTGGAGTTCGAATTCTAGCGGGATTGCTCGTGGCCACGGTGGAGTTTTCCGGCCAGTAACACTATACACGCCCGTCTCGCGTTAGGAATTAGCTCACTGAAGCGTAACCGGTGGAGGTTTTGTGAATGTGTGTGTGTGTGTGTGTGTGTGTGTGTTTGTATTTGTTGCTGCTGTGCCTACTCAGCATAATAGTGTGACCAAGAGAGCTGTATTGTGGCTGTTTAGTGTTTGACGCACAAAAGTCAATAGTGGAGAAGGGGGAGCCATCTCTTTGTGTTGTGTGTTTGTGGTTTCAAACCCGATTTGTGAGGTGGAATGGGGGGGGGAGGGGTACTGTGTATGCGAGAAAGTCCAGCGTGTGGTTTTATCTTGGGGGTGACATTTCTCTAACCAGCCGATTGGCCTCGTTTTATCGGCTCGCCTGCACTTTTGATGGATGTGTACGTGCGTGGTAGGCCTAACTTCCCTCGAATCGGGTGTGATCGTTGCCCGGGGTAACCACAGGTAGCGTGCGCGTGCGGGACCAGGTAAGAAAACTATCGCACCCATACACTCGCGCACGCAAGGTGTGTGATGCACCAACACAAACACAACCACCACTGTACTGTGGTTGCTTGTACATAACGCGCAGCAGACTTTAAATGCCGCTTTTCAAACGCTAACATGGTGTAATAGGTTATTGTTAGTTTGCACCAGACTCATTTTAAGCTTTTTTGCAAGATGATTTTTTTTTTCGATGATGGGATGGTTTTCCCAATTGTAAAAGTCCTCTTTTCAAGCGGCATTTTTCTATCTCTCTCACACACACGCGTCCATTTCAGCAAGTTCAGCATGCGTTTTCTTACCTTTCCTTTTACCAGAGCACATTTTTGTCTGTTTTATGTTAGTTACCCCTCTGTGTAAACTGCTAACCTCATACCACCACCACCACCACCATGATCGTTACTGTACGGATACAGTACGGATTCCGGTTTTGGAGGGTGCATAACTGAGCCTGTGTAGATGTGTGCGTTACAGTAAATACAGGTTTAAGACCCCTTAGCGAAGCGATTAGGGTGGAAGACGAGGGAAGACTTCAACTTCACGTACGAGCACGTCGATGCATTTATCGAGATTTTTCTTTGACCTCCTGCCAATAGTTATGAAGAAGAAACATGGCTACAACCTTAACGACAGACACTAGGACAGAACAAAACGACGAAGGCACACGATTAAACACTTCATTATGAAGAAGGGCGAAAGCTATGCCCTTCGTGTACAACGACAACGACACATCACTCGCAATTAGCATTCCCTTTTTTTTAATTCATCCCTTCTCAACAGGTAGCGTGACTTTGCATGATGATCTTTTTGCAAAACAGATCACCAATCTTTGTGTTTGTGTGTGTGTGTGTGTCTCGTCTGTAGCGTTGTCACCTCTGCACAACATTCCATTCAAAGCCGATCGCTTTCTGCACACGCAATGGCTACTAATTTAAATTTCAAACGAACAACACATGTGATTTGCATACTTCGCTTTTTTTCTTCTATTGCATGATCGCTAATATTGCTAGTGCGCAAACTGTTTGCGCTTTACCCACACCCACACACACACACACACACACACACACACACACACACCATCACCATATAGCACAGAATCACTCACCGATATTAGAATAACATATGCGTACACTAAATACTTGAAACACTTGATGCGCGCGGAAAGACGCATTTTTTTCTTCTTCTTCTCTTGCTCTAGTATGGCTTGCTTGGATGTATTACTATTGCTCGAAAACACATTCGATCACACGGCCGATGCACCACTACGGGCTTGGTTGGATGCTGCACTACTGTTGCGTTTAATGCTACTGCTGTTGATGACGACGGTGGTACGCGGTGGTTCGAATCTCACAAACATGTTTAACAAACAAAAAACTTTTAAACCATTATTGCGTTTTCTTTTTTTCTTTTTGTGGCAATTTTTAGCAACACAATTTCCCGTTGGAGCCCTTCAGCACGGGATTGTAATTAAAACAGACGACCACGACGCACACAAAACAATGCGCTAGTGGCGTGGAAAACGACGAACCGATTTCTTGCAACGAACTGTGTGGAAAGCGATCCGTACCGTTGGCGCTTTTGCCTCGAGCACGCCATGCCTTTGCACTATGGGTTGTTGTTGTTGATAGAGGGTGGTCAAAACATGTTGTAAAATTGAAATCTAAAATTCAATAATCTTTTAAAAGCTTGTTATTTGAACATTCAATTTGAGTTCTGTTTTAAAATACAGAACGATTTTAATGATAAGTAATATTTTGTTCCCATTCGATCCCAGTGTGCAATATCCATCAGCCACTCTTCTTGCTTGTTCTTTCGTTTGCATGAAGTGTTGAGTAATGTGTTAGGTTATGTTACTTTCGAAGCTTTTAAAATGCTTCATACTAGACTCTGAAATTTACAAATAACATTTAAATCTACAAGTAAAAATGATTTCCTTCCCTGTTTCACTGTCTTTTTCGGCGCACCGTGCAAAAGGACCATCTCTACCCGAATTTTTGACGTTTCCAAAACGTAAACAAACACACACACGGCGCAAATTGTCAAACCCCAGCGCGTGTTGTGCTATTTGCGATTTACAGCAACATCTATTGTACAACAGGCGGGCCCGAAAATGTTACGTACATTCGCGCTTACGGCAAGAATATTTGCGAAAACCTCGTTTCCCGCCTCGCTCGGTGGACACCACCTGCAGCAACCGGCCTGCGGTGCCGCATTATGGAAACAGTACACGAATCTTCCCCACAGCAAAGAGCTACCGGAGCAGAAAGCCGATGGTAGCGAAACGGCCAAACCCAATAGCAACACCACACCCGGGTTCGATGCGGAGAAGCGTAGAAAAGTGCTCGAGCTAGAGATAGAGGTGATGCGGCAGGAGGGTAGAAAGGTGCCCTCCGTCTCCACCATCAAGCCGGACCAGTGGGAACATCTGTTAGGTTTATCGTCCCGGTAAGCAGCTGAATCGTATGCCCTCCATTATGACTTTTAATCAATGACGAAAATGGAAACTTACACCTACGTTTTTTTTGTTGCAGAAACCAGCGCCGTCAGTACTACCTTTACCTGTGGAACATTGAAATGGTTCGATTGGGACAGAAGCTGAAAAAGGAGCGCAAGCAGGAAGAGATCGCCAAGCGGCGGGAAGAGCTAATGAAGGCGACGGCGGCAAACGATCACATCGTGTACGGGCTGTTTCACAACACAATGTTCCTGCGGATATACGACTCGAAGATGGATCACTTTCACAACAACCGGTAATACGATCTACCCGAACGATCGACATCGGATAGTAGTAACCGTTGGCCGCTTTTCCACCTTGACCTTTCCACAGGCTCGTTCAAGCGATGCAGTTCGGGTGCAATCTGGTGATCGATTGCTCGTACGATGATTACATGAACGATAAGGAGATGCGCAACACGGCGAAGCAGCTGATGCTGTGCTTCGCGCTCAACCGGTCCCACGAGGAACCGTTCAACATTCACCACTGCAATGCAAACTATGGCAAGACGACGATGAAACAGCTCGAAAAGCATCTGGTGCAGATCCACCAGCCCGAGTTCCCGTTCAACGTTACCGATCGGAGCTATACGGAGCTTTTCCCCAAAGAGCGGCTGGTCTACCTGACGCCGCACTGCAAGAACGATCTGACAGAGTTTAACCCAGACGATGTGTACATAATCGGCGCGATGGTGGACAAATCCTCCCAGGAGGCCGTTTCGCTCGGCAAGGCCAAGAAGCTTGGTCTGCGGATGGCACGGCTCCCGCTGGATCGGTACTTTCAGTTTAAGAGCGGCAAATCGCTCACCCTCGATCAGATGGTAGCGATCATGCTGGAGCTGAAAACGAGCAACAACTTCGAGAAAGCGTTCCAACACGTACCCCGCCGCAAGATAACGACGGTGGATGAGGCGGCAGCCAAAGAGCAGGAGATGCGAGAGGTGGCGAAATTCAAATTTAACTTCAACAACAAACGGACGGGCGATAAGCGAAACAATAGTAAACAAAGTTCCCAGCCCAAGTTAGGGAAAGGTAGGTATTAAATGAGAGACGCGAGTGAGAGGAAGCCATTGTGTGGCAGTTCTATATTGTAAGATTAAAAGATAGTCCAACCCGTCGTTGTACGGTAGACGGGTACAGTCTCCCCAGTCACAAGCGAAGATAGATGATGGTCGTTGCCTTTTGGTGTGCTTAATTGCGACGCCTTCGGGTTCTGCTGATACGCCACGCGTTCGGTTCCTCGTACTTGTTGTACAGCGGTTCCAGCCGTTGGTTCTTCTTGAACTTGCTGAGCTTCGTGGGGTCCGAGAAGCGGAAGAAGGCCGGTGCAAACTCTACCAACCATTTCGGATCGATCGTGGTCACCTCGCGCATGTACTCCTTCGTCGTCTGGACGAGCTCGTGATAGACAACCCTAGAAAGTGGAGAGCAAGTGGAGAAAAATAGAAATTAAAATGATTAGTAAAAATGAACCCAGGAGACTCTTAAACGAAAATCCATTTAAAGTCCTTACCATTCCGGTTGCCGGTTGAACAGTGCACTGGATGGATGAATGTAAACGACCTGCGAATCCACCAACGTTCGGTAGCCCTCCTGCGGGTCCTTCTTGGCCGCATTGCGGAAGAATCCAGAGCAGATCGCTTTCTGCACGCGTACCGTATTCTTGCCCGCCGAAACCACGTCCAGCTTGTGTCGATCCATAATGCCCAGCAGCTGCTTGCGCACGTCCTGTGCCCGCTTCAGCGTACGAATCTGGACAAAGTTCTCGTAACACCAGGCGTTCGAGAACTTATTATTCTTCCAGCTATTGTAAACGGCCAGCAGCGTCAAATGGTCACCCTCGATTTGGTTAAACTTTGCCTTCTTCTGATCGGCCAGTGCCTGTTTGTCCTTTGGCCGGTAGAACACGTTCTGCACCGAAAGCATCGAAACGATTGTCAGCACTTCGTCGGAGCACTGGAGCGCTACGGACATGATCAGCAGCTTAGAAAGGTTCGGCTCGAGCGGAAACTCTGCCATCCTTCGGCCGAGCCGCGTGAGCAAACCTTCATTGTCGAGGGCTGATAGCGAGTGGAGCTGTTCCAGCGCCATCACCAGCGATTCCACCGGCGGCGCATCCATGAAGTCAAAGTGCAGCAGATCGTTAATGCCCATCGTTTTCAGCTGCAGTACCGTGGTCGCAAGATTGGTTCGCTGAATTTCCGGCACCGGAGTGGGCAACATTTCATCCCGATAGGCGCGCTCCGTGTAGAGCCGGTAGGCTTTGCCCGGCCCGGTACGACCGGCACGGCCCGCCCGCTGTTTGGCGGCCGCTTGCGAGATGGGCGTAACCACCAGCGAATCCATGCCCGTCTTGGAGTTGTACACCTTCTGCTTGACGAAGCCGGGATCGACCACGTAGTAGATTCCGTCGATTGTTAGGGACGTTTCGGCGATGTTGGTTGCAATTACGACCTTACGGCTGCCGGGTGGGGCCGGATCGAAGATGCGCGTTTGCATTTCTGACGGGAGGGCAGAGTAGACGGGCAGGATGATGAGTTCTGGTACGTCCGGACCCAACGACTTCATCCGCTCGTACAAAATCTCACAGGCAGTATCAATCTCCTCCTGCCCGGTGAGGAAGAGCAGCACATCCCCGGGCGGTTCACGCAGATGGATCTGCATGACGGTGATGAGCGATGCGTCCAGATAGTCCGTTTCCGGCTCCTTCGTGTAGAGAATCTCCACCGGAAACGTTCGTCCGGGGATGGTAAAGATGGGTGCTTCGAAGAAATACTGCGAAAACTTGACCGCATCGAGCGTGGCGGACGTGACGATCAGCTTCAGTTCCGGTCGCTTCTGGACGGCTTGCTTCAGCAGCCCAAACAACACATCCGTGTGTATCGTACGCTCGTGCGCTTCGTCCAGCATGATGACCGAGTACGATTTGAGGTCAAAATCCACCAAACACTCACGCAACAACATACCGTCCGTCATGTACTTGATCACCGTTTCCTGGCTCGTGCAGTCCTCGAAACGGATCGTGTAGCCAACCTCCTGCCCGAGTCGGCAACCGTACTCCTCCGCCACGCGCTTCGCCACCGACATGGCCGCAACACGACGCGGCTGCGTACAGCCAATCTTGCCCCGCGCAATAAACCCGCTCTCCGCGAGATACTGCGTGATTTGCGTCGTTTTACCCGAGCCCGTCTCTCCGATCACGATCAGTATCTGGTTGTCGGTGACGGCCTTGATGAGATCGTCGCGCAGCTTGTAGATTGGCAGCGATTGGCGCTGCTCCACCAGGCTCATGTCGGTTTTGCGCCCGAACGAGCTCTTCTTGCCGCCAATGATGGCCTTCTTCCACTCCGGCACGTCCTGCGTGGACATGCCGACACCGCGCGTATTGGACGCCGCCGTCCGCTCGTCATCCTCATCCGGCAGCGGATCGATCCAGTTCTTGTTCATGTTGGTCGGCACCGCGTCCATCTCCTGCTCGCGCTGCAGCATCTTCTGCTCGCGCCGCTCCTTCGCCAGTGCCGTCTGCATCATGGCCGCCTGGGCGAGCGAACCGTCCGGATTCTTCACGATTCGCACCGGCGAAAGGTCGTGCAGGGCGCGTCCATGGCCCTGCAGGAACGGGGGCTCATCTTCCACGATTTCTATCTCAATGTCTGCCTCACTGTCCTCATCCTTCGGCAGCAGACCCGTCTCCTCGTCAAAGTCGGGCATCTCGGAGCGATCGATCACACCGGACGAGATCATTTGCTTAATCTCCCAGCGCTCGGGCGAAGAGATACGCGTCACCTTCTTGCGGGACGTTTCTTCCACCTGCTCCAGCGTGCCCTCCTGGAGGTTCAGCATCGACGGAACGGTCATTGGACGATCGGGATTGCGGGCGCCTGTTTCCCCATCGCCCCCTTCCTTCAAATGTGCGTGAGAAAGTGGGTTCAGATCCCGTCCGCTCGATTGTTCCACCTCTTTCATGCTGAGGGAAATTTTGTTCCCCGCCAGGGACATCACCTTCACCTTCACTTCGTCACCGCGGTTGACGACATCGGTCACGAGATTTACTCTGCCCTCGGTGGAAAGCTGCGAAATGTGCACCAAGCCTTCCTTTTTGCGCCGGAACCCATTCAGCTGTACGAAGCATCCGAACGCGACAATGTTCACCACGCGCCCGTCGTAGATATGGCCCGGTTCCGGCTCTTCCGGCATGGGTGGAGGCATTCTGCGCTTCTCCATGGCCGCAGGCGGTTCCCGGGAATTGCTTCGATTGCGATGGCGGGACCGTTCCTTCGAATTGCTGCGCGAACGGCTTCTTCTCGACCGCCGATCACGCTCCCGATCACGATCTCGATCACGGTCTCGACCTCCACGATCGCGGTCCCGGTCCCGGTCCCGGTCCCTTGTTCTATCTCGATCATGCCGATCACGACTTTTGGATCGACTTCTGCGTCTTCTATCCTTGGATCTGCTTCTTCTTCGACGATCCCGTGATTTGCTTCGATCCCGACGCCTGTCTCTCGATTTGCTGCGCTCTCTCCTTCGTTCGCGCGACTGGCTACGGCGATCGCGACGCTTCGCCACTTCCTTTTCCTCTTCGGTCGACTTGGAAGGGGCTAGATTCTCCAGCTCCGCAAACATGTTGTCCACCTCGAGCTGTTCGCGCGATTTTCCACCCTCTTTGCCTCCCTTCGATGGTGCCATCTGTTCCAACTCCGAAAACATATCGTCCACCACATCACCACCGCCCAGGGGTTTCTTTTCCTCCTTCCTGTCTTTATACTTTTCTATCCGCTTTTTGTCGTGCTTCGTGTCGTCCTCCGCTTCCTCGTCCGAGGAGTATGCCTTCTTGTTGTTCGGTATCGCCAAGCCGGGAAACTTGTACGCAAGGTTCTTGCCATCGTTTGCGTCGTCCTCGAACGCGGATGTGCTCTGCTTCCCGGAGGGCTTCATCAGCTGTATGATGCGCAGCAGGTTCGTAGTGAATGAGTCGGAAAATTCGGCCCCATTCTCGACTAGCACACGCTTGAACGCCTCGATGGTGGGATTTTTGTGTGCCAGATCGATGATAAATTCCGCTGCAAATGAGAAAAATACATTTATTTTATTGAAATACTGAGGTCATACAACACACTATCACACATCAAGCTCGATGCTTACCCAAATCTTTGTCGTTCAAGCCGAGATGGTTTTCCAGCTCCGTGCATATCTTGGACACCAGCGAAAGGTGCTCAAGCTGCTCCAATTCATCCATATTGGCTGGATGAAGCAGAAATACACAATTTTAACACGATTTTCGTAGACTTTTGCAAACACGATGAAAAGATGCGTATAAATTTGTGGTAAACAAACGCACTGACAGTTCATCTGTCATTAACCCTTCGCTGTACAAGGCGTTCAGTGCGAGTACTGTCAAATTATGATTTAAAATGATTAAATTTTTTCTTATTTGTTCTCTATAAAAGTTTTCTGATAATACATTCCATACAATTTGATTTTTACTTTAAAATATAATCAATTTCGTTAGAATCAATTCCATGAAATGTCACTTTTCGATGCACATCCAATCCTCCACCGTTGAGACAAAATGTAAACAACAACACTTGCGGTTCGGATCAGTTGCTCTTCTCGTTTCTTTCCTTTGCGTTCTTAAAAAAACGGTATTCCATCCGTCGTGATAACGCATCAAGTTACTTGTGATTAATCTACTCAAACCCTCTGACCAGTCTTATCGTTTGTGTACCATCATGCTTCAGCCCAAAGTTCTAACATCCGTTCTGAGCCAGGCGAATACGGGAGGCGTCGAAAACACGATGTACTTTACGCACAACCACGCACAATATGGAAAAGGTTCTGATTTACATGTCACTGATTTTCCCCCTTCCTTTTTCCAGCCTGCTCACACATGAAGGAGCACTGCTGGCGTTTTCCGGATTCGGCGACAAGGACGCCACGGTCACAGCGGCGATCGCGAGCAACATCTGGTCCGTTTACGAAAAGAATGGCCGCAACGCATTCCGAGAAGATCGACTCCAGTACGTGTTTCTGCAGTGTGAGAACGGTAACGTCGTCATTACGCAGGTGGCCAACCTGCTGCTCTGTCTGTACGCCCGGGACAGTGTGGGGCTTGGCATACTGAAGGAAAAAGCGCAAGCCCTTGCCACCTACCTGGAGGGACCGCTGAAAGAGATCGCTACATCGTAGGAGGGCCAAACTTTTGTTACATTGATATTTATTAGAGCTTAATACATTTGCGTTCACTTATTGCCGGCACGCTTGTATAAAAGGACGGAGTGATTTTTGTTGATGGAAAAGTTTGTCACCGCCGCGAGGGATTCCTTCTGCGCGAAGGCCTTAATCTTGTCGGTATGTTCTTTAATTTCCTCTTTGCTGAATACGGTCAGCTGACGCGTTTCGAAGCACACGAGGCAGCTCTCCTTCCAGGCGCGGCTAAACCCGTCCTTAACCAAGCCCAGATAGTTGCTTGCCACAAATACGACATCGAACTTGCCAGCAAACCGCTCCATCTCGTGCATCCGCAAAACGTCCTCCACAGAAAGGAAGTGAATGGATAAATTTTCGCACCTCAAAAGGGGTTTGTTGTAATGTATGGCTTCCGCTGACTCGGTGCGTGCCTCGTGTTTGTTGAGATTTTTCCCCGCATCCAGCTGGTGCGCACCGTACTGATGGATGTCCTTCGGATCGAAGCAGTACGGGTTCCGGTTTTGAATTTCGTACACTATCTGCAGCACATTGCGCTCCGTCACATCGGTCGAGCGGAAATCGTTCACACCATGCTTGGAGCGGGAAAGCCTCTCCTCGGCACACTTGTGCCCGAACGCGATGTACGGACCGGTCATGTTATCACCAACCGAACCACGGTGCAGAAACCCTTTCCCGTTGCGCACCAACCCGACGGCAAACGTTTTGTTCGGATCGCTCTGCTCGTACTCGGGAAAGGTGAAGGCGATTCCCGTCTCCCGCCAGTGCTTGTACTCCTGGGGGCACACCTGCTTCGCACCGTTTTCCCGCAGTCGCATCTGCAAATCCCAATCGAATGCACCGTTGCGATGATTGTACCGCTCACCGAGCTGCACGCGCAACCGATCCTCCCAGTAGCGTGCAATATTGAACACGTGTTCCGGCGCATTGGTCCAGAAGCGAAACACGTTCTCGAGCTGGTCGCGCTCCTTGTATCGTAGCGTTTCGTAATTGAACATCGGTGCTTGGCGCTGCGCGTACTCCGCGTCGGTGATGATGTCGGTCAGCTCTTTCGCCTTACTGCTCAAGTAGGCACTGCTGAACGGGCGGATGAGATTGTTTCCAAAGAGGTCCATAAAGAGATGCGTTTTGCCTTTGAGCGAGAGCAGTTCCGGATCTTCGAAAGCGACCGCAAGCAGCACCATATGCCGTGCCAGCAGTTCGATGCATCCTTCCGCCAGATACACGTTGACTTTCAGGCCGGGATGAAGGAATAGTTGCGATGCGGTCGCCAGGATGTGTCGCGGGTCACCGCTGCCGAACAGTAAAATGTTCAAGCTTTCCGGTAGAGACTCATCGGCTGATAATTTCTTCTGGTATTGCTGGATAAAATTAAGAGCTTCACAGAATCCCCAAAACATCGTGACCGAACGTGAAATGCACCGGTTGTACTGCAGAGAGTACTGCTGCGCTAGTGTTGCTGCAAATAACAAGTCACTGGGCAGTTGCTATCGTAAACCCCGTTCCCATGGTAACCGTCGAACGCTTCGATGGCTGTGTTTCGGTAGAACTTGTTCCTTTTCACGAAAAAAATGTTTCAAATTTAAAAGAATATATTTTTCTTCGCATTCTGCATAATAATAGTTGTGAAATCAGATTCTGCATTGATCGTATAATATTTGCCCTAATTTTTACTTTTCACGTGATGTTAAACAAAAAAATAATCTCTCATCGCTTCGATTGCGTAGTTCTTACAAGCTATTCAAACAACGCGTCAGCAGTTAAAAGTCGCAGTTAACGGTGCGCAGTAAACATGTCTTGTGTGGTGGTGGTGGCAGTTGAAGGTAGCACAGCTTTTGATTCGATATCGATTGATTGTGAAGCGCGGAGCTTCGTTTTTAGTCTTCCATCTTGACCGGGCGCGAACCAACCCCTCCGGCCTGATCGAACACCAAATTCGCCACCTCGAAGGCAAGCTGAACGGCATTCGCTCGCGTATCGGCCTCGGCATACACCCGCACAATGTCCTCCGTTCCAGAGGGCCGCACAAAGGAACGACCTTTCGGGAACTTGGCTACGATTTCGTTGATCGAATCCTGCAGTCCCGCCGGCGCAACCACGACCCGATCGGCATCCGTGACGGTGATCACGTTCCGATCGGCAAGGTACACTTTCTCCAGCACATTCGGTAAGTCGGTGTAGCTCGCCAGCCAGTCGTCCAGGTTCCAGCCCTTCGCGTGAAGCACCGTCTCGACCAGCAGCATATCGGAGATGGCATCGCCCACCGTTTCGTTCGTTAGGTCGATCATTTGCAACAGTCTGGCCGCCGTTTTGCGCTGCTCCTCGGTGCGGCTCTCATCCTGGCTCGCCGCCCGTATCGCCTGCTTGGCCTTCTCGCTGTAAATGATCGTACCGTGCCCGTTTGCCTCAAAGTACACGCCAACGTCATACTCGAGCGCCTTGTGGTGCAAATGCTTGACGCCGGTGCGTGTGCAGCTGACCGGGATCTTCATACGATTGACGATGTAATCCGTCGACGCTCCGTTCGCATACGCCGTCTGCACCAGACCCATCTCCAGCTGGACGCCACACTGCTCGATCAGGTCCTTCAAATAGCCCGCCAGCAGGGTCGCTATCCGGTCGCCATCCAGCAGACGGAACGTTCCCTCCTTATCCGTGAAGTAGTACACCACACGGTCAGCGTCACCGTCCACCGAGCAGCAGCGACCACTGGCCAGTGCTGCCTCCTCGGGCAGTCCCTCCGGCACGCGATGGTTCGTTTTCACGAAATCGGCTCCACATTTGAAGTTAATCTTTCCATTGCTGTTAAACACCTTCACGTTCAGTGCGCCGTTCAGCTTTTTGATGAAACCGAGCATCTTCAGCGACCCGACACCGTTCGCACCGTCGTAGTACAGCTGGTTGCGATAGTTGCCCGGCTCAGCCTGCTCCCCGCGCAGCGCCTTGAACGCCGCTATCAGCTTGCCCATGTAGCCTTCCTCCGTGGGCAGCCCGTACGCGTTCTGCGTGTTGGTGCAGGTTACGAAATAGTGCAACATCGGTGTCGTCACGATGCCAAACTCGGTGACCGTCCCCTTCAGCGCCAGTATACCGTTCACGACGGCACGCGATAGCTGCGGGCTGTGGTAGCGCGTGTCCATACCGACAAACACCTTCGCCGGTTCGTTATTGTCGATTTGCTCGTCCTCGCAGATTTTCGCCACCTGCGCCTCCAGCCCGCTGTCGGGTACGTTGACCAGATCGGTGGCCAGCTGCTCCCACCGCTGCTCCAACATTTCGCCGAGCGGGTCGATCAATTTCACCCCATTATCGTGCTCCGGATTGTGGGAAGCCGTTATCATGACACCGATCGCTTGGCTCGCTTTCGCCCGCGACCGTAGCGCCGCCAGCAAGCCCATTCGATACATAACGTAGTCCAGGTTATCAGCACTGCGGCGATGTGTGGGTGAAAGCGGGATGGGCAGAAAGGGAGGGAGAAGAGAAGAAAGGAAAGGAAAGAACACATTAAAAGATAAGCGTTTTATTGGACCACATATCCGCACCGCACACTGTGTGGGGTAGTAAGCAGCAAAAGTGGTTTCCACCGAACCCGGAACAGAATATCCATTTCGCATGGCCTACTGGAGAACGGGCGTGGACTAGAAAGGAGCCTTTCACTTTTCTTTGTGTGCCGTGTGTGTGTGCGTGTGTCCCTCACACACTACTTACTGCGATCGGAATCCGGCCGTTCCATACTGGATATCCTTCTGCGATTCCTTCTTCTGGTGGTACTCCTTGGCGAATGCAAACACCGAACGCAAGTTGACGGACATTTTCGCCAGAATGTTGCGGATGATCTGTTTGCCCTAAACTGAACCGAAAAAACACAAAACCGGTATTTTGGCTTAAAGCTTAACTTCCGACCGACGTTTACCGCGTACTCGTGGAGAGCGCGTTTGTTTAGCGACCAAAACAGAAAAATGTTCAAACTCGTTCAACGTCAGCAGCGAATGGTCGTGGTTGGCCAGCAAGGGATGAAAGAAGAAAGAAAACAACCCCTGCCCCGTTTGACAGCTGACAGCGCTGTTTGAACGGCTGCTTTGTTGTTTTGAATTGTGCGATTTCCAAAGAACGACAAACATGCAAAAGGCGTTTGAAAAGATGGGTAAGTTTGGTGACTTTGGTGGTAGCAAAACTGTATATTTTCTAGAAAACAAGATCAAACTACAATTACTGCTATAAAATTCTTCCTTATTTCTCTGTGTCGCTCGACTCTTCGCCGTAGCTGTAAGCAAGCATCTGTAACTCTGGGGGCACGGATAGATTAGGAAGCTTTAAGTCCCCCTGGGATCCAGAAAAGGAGGTCAGGCTCGACAGTGACTGGTAGCTGGTCTCATCACCCTCGTACGCATAGCATCGCACATCGTCTTGTGGGTAAGCGTCAGCAGCTTGGTCGCAAGCAGCCCTCTTGCGCAGGAGGAACGTTCCAAGGTATTGATCGTTGTTAATATTAGCATAGTGAATTGTGTCCAGGTCCATCAGGTTTAAGCGTCCTAGAACCGCGTTGAGATCGTAAATAGTGTCACACTCTCCCCCACCCTCCTCCTCGTAATGAACAACCGTGCCCCGTGGATGGTCCATCTCCTTGTCATGCCATTCGTCATGGCTCGTCTTGTGTGCGATTATGAAAAATAGTAGCACGATCAACAAAATAATACAGGCGATAATTACGTATAGGTAGTACGATGTAAAGCCAATGGATGCGATGAGAGCTACAGAGCGACTAATGCATTCCGAGTTGACATTCTTTGCTAGGCTGGGCAGACCGAGATCGTACGTCCGCTCGTTGATGGTGAGATTGCGCAGGCAGCCACTGAAACCCTTGTCCTGTGGCACGTACGTCCAGTTGAACAGCGATCCGAGGTAGTCTAGGTTGACCGCAGCTCCTCCGAGTTGCAGTGGAGCGTTTACGTTTAGGAACCGATTTGGTCCCTTTGGCGCATCCAGACTCATGCACGTGGACAGCTTGCAGTTGTCGACGATCATCTCGATTGTCTGCGGTTGCAGCACGATCTCTACGGTGAATGGCTTGCCCTGGGGGAATCGATGCCGATGTTCGATGCGGATAGTACCACTGCCGTAGTCGAGCAGCAACACAGGGAGTCCCTTCACGAGCTCCAACGCTAAGAAGTCCGGCACAGGCAGACGAGGATTATAGTTCAGTGGACCAATGTACATCACCAATCCATCTTCCTGTTGTGGAGATAGTTCAACGCTGATTCGCGTCATGTTGCAAGGACTGGTCGGGGGATAAAGCGCATATCCACTGCCATAGAACCCGATTCCAAGCATCTCACAATGAGGACCTTCAAAGCCCTCGGGACAGGAGCAGCGATCGTTCACCAAGAAACCTCCATTCAGACATGTGAGCGACGGCGATGGAGCCTCACACACACACTCTGCCTGTACGAATGCATTCACACCCACAAACGAGCTGGTGTTGGTATATACCGCAATAGGGACGTTCGACTTGTAAAGCGTATTCTTGCACGATAGCTCACAGTTGCGACCTTCTTCGATACACTCGTCAATGCCCACCATAAGTACCGAAAGACCAACGTCCTCTTCCAACTGATGAAGCTGATAGCTCATCATTCCGTTGAGTCGTTCAGGTGCGTAATAAGGACTGCCATGGGCCGAGAACCGAACATCCAGGAAGGTTCCGTTGTCATTGTCGCGTTTCAACACGGTGAACACATCCACGTTCTCTCGGCTAACGTTGAGCGTGTTTGCAATGCTCGCCTGCAGTCGATCTTTGGGCGTTGTGAGCTGACCAGGTGTACGCGATACGAACTCTTCCGCAGTTACATTATGGAAACGGATCGATCCACTCTTATCCACTGCTTCCTCTGGGATCTCTTTCACCGTTACTGTCACTTTGGCTGTGACATTATGGCGCGGGAAATGTCTGGAGTGCTCAATCACGTGGAAGTTCAGTTCATAATCTCCCCTACGTGTACCTTGAAGCATGGTGATCATACCTGTGTCCCTGTTTAAATCGAAAAAGGCTACCGACTGATGACGGGTAGCATCATCCCATATGAACGTCTTATCTGGAAGATCCCAGTCGTCCGGATCGTCCACGTACACGCGTCCAACTTCCGTGTTGGGTGATTCTCCTTTGTAGTTGTACACGAAGATGCGACTTTTACCTGGCCTCATCTCGTTGTCGTTGTCGTCACCGATTACCAGATGTAGCATGCTGACAGCGCTCATAGGTTCTTCGCCAGAGTCTCTAATGAGGATGGGAATTTGGTACTCCTTTTGCTCCTCTCGATCGAACTCAACCAACGCGTGCAGTTCCTCGCCTTGAACTTTGAAACGTTTCTTGATCTCATAACGCGCATTAGGATCGATGCTAAAATGGAACGGTGGACCGTTCTGAGACTCGTCAACGTCATCTGCCCTCAGCTTTACAATCAAACCTGGCGGCCTGTTTTCGCCCCAAACGACAGGCATTGTATTCGAGAGTCGAGGTGCATTGTCGTTGATATCTTCCAAAGATATGATCACAGTGGCTGGCGTTTTTTTGCCCGCACCATCCTCATCCGTCGCGGTGATAATAAACTGCCAGCGCTTGGAGCCTAGCGGAGGATCCCGATCTAGCGCTCTCTTGAGCCGCAAGCATCCACTATCGTCGATCTCTATCGCATCATCGTATTCGTCGACGTAAAAGAATCGAATGTGCTGCGGATCGCTTCGATTCTCGATGTCCGGATCATACGCCTGAACGGTCATTATACACCCGGATGGGATCGTTTCTTCTGGTATCGTTACATTACGAAGACCTGTGAAGCGTGGTGGATTATCGTTGACATTTTTGACTTTGATAGAGACTGTCGCGTTGTCCTGGAAGATCCCATCATCAACCTGAACGATCAGCGTGTACTCACGAACCGTCTCGTAATCGAGCCGGTTGTTGATCGAGATACGACCGGTGTTGTTGTCAATTTTGAAAGCAAGTCCTTCATTACCGGAGACAATTGTATAATATAACAGGGATGTTGCATCGGGGTCTCTTGCCGTCACCTCAATTACTGGCGTGTTAATGTTCTCATCCTCCGGCACGCCCTCTACCACGAAATGCTGACTAGTGAACGCTGGCTTATTGTCATTTTTATCCATCACCTTGATGAATAAGAGCTTGGTAATACTGTTTGGCTTACCATTTCGATACAGCGCCGATGGAGAATTGTCTTCTGCTACTACCTTGAGCTGATAAGAATCAGTTTGTTCGCGATCAAGCGCTGCCAGTGTCTTGATTTGACCCGTTATATTATCAATGTGAAACAAATGTTGACTTTCGTCCTCGAATCGATACGACACGATATTGTTGGCCGGTGTGCCATCCAGATCATAGGCCTTTACTACCATTACCGGCGTTTCGGGTGGTTCATTTTCAAGGACTGCACCGGATGTCATTTCTGGAAACACCGGTATAATATCATTCTCATCCAGCACCTGGATCTTTAGAACGGCTTCAGCAATCAGGTCGTCCGAATTCTTAACACTCACTGTGAGAGTATACTCTGCTATGATTTCATAATCGAGCGCCTTACCCAGCTTGATCGTGGCCACGTTGTTCAGCTGCTCCAGTAGGAACGTGTGCTTTGAATTTGTTTCCTCTGTTCGACCTTGGATCAGTTCGAAGATGACTTCCGGTTTCTCTGGGATGGCTGAATTGGCCTCAAATATTGCTATCGGCTTAGAGTAATCTTTAAACGTTTCATTCAGCACAATCGTTTCTTCTGGCAACTTGGAAAAGTATGGAGACCGTTTATTCGATTCCATGACGAGTATTTTAACTTCCACATCTGTATGATGCACGGGTTCGCCCTGTTGGTTTAAATTGTATGCTCTCACGTGGATCAAGTAATGCTGACCAGGACTACGATCGATCTGTTTAACCAGGGTAACTAAACCATTGTTCTCATTAATCTGGAAGAAACTGCTGTCTGGGAGACTCTGCAATAGTTCGTACTTGATGAGACTGTTATCGCCGTCATCCATATCCGTCGCCGAGATAGTACCAACACGCTGGTTCACCTTCATATCTTTCGCTACCGACTCTTCGTAGCGTACCTTGTCAAATACTGGTGAATTGTCGTTGATGTCTACAATTTTTACCTTCAGCGTGCAAACATCGTCTAGTCTAGGTCGCCCATCGTCTGTCGCCCGCACAGAGATGTAGATCTCCTTCTCACGGATCGGCTCATCTCGGTCAAAGACGTGGACCGTTGTGATTTCTCCCGTGTTCTTATCAATTCGGAAGCGTACTCGTTCACCAGGTGTTGTCATAAGGCTGTACTCGATAATTTGATTTGGATCTGGATCGATTGCATTCACGTGCAGGACCGGCGTACCAACTGGCTGTTCCTCCTTTAGCATTGGCTTGTAGCTATCACACTCATTGAAGGTTGGTTTACGATTTTCGACCTGATTCGCTGAAAATTCATGTGGTGAATTTCTCCTTTTTCTTGTTGCATCTGGATGAAGTGTGTCATCTTGTCTCTCCTGTGAGCTGAACACTGGAAGGAGCGAGTGATGAGGTTTAGGCTGATTTTCTGAAGGCATTTTATCGCTCTCTCTATCATTGTGTCCCGTTGATGCTAATAGAGACACGTAACAGTGTGATGTTAACAGGAGCAAAGTTAATAATACTCTTGATGGATACATTATTGTTCATGGATCGTTGTAACATCGAATGAAGTAGTTGATCATCTTTCTTATTACATTCTGCACGTGTTGTCCAGTGTTGAGCTCTGATAGGCTAAACAACGTAAAATAAAAATTAAAAATTAGAGATGCATTAAATTTTTAACTAACAGCTCAAATAACAGCTATCACACCACAAACATTTACACAATATTCAGACTTTGGACTACCGTTTTCAAACACTTTTTTCCCTTCTACCTGTATTAGCGCAAACTGATAAGCTGGAAGCATTTACGGATAGCATATTTTACACACGCGACAACTTGTGTACATATTGACGATCCTGATTCACTTCCTTATCAACATCCAACGGCTGGTTAGATTCGATTACCTACGACAATGATTAGATTTAGGTAATCACTCAAATTAGAAATTAAAAATGATTAAATTACACAACAAGCCGTCGTCTTGTTTGTACTGCAAACTGTAACAAAACAGTTAGGATGTTTTATTCGAAAAGTCGGCTGAAAGATAACGAAACTCTCTTTGCAAGAAAATACATTGGAACCAAACAAATTGTATTATCTTTATGCATCCTACAACGCTTGTAAGTTATTTGAAATTATTCTGTTACTGTCCGTTGATGTGGCGAGCAACGCGTTCTCAATATTGTACGTCACAGGCCGAATGCTCAAATGTAAATGTCGTTATGGCAACGCAGACGTAGCTCCTTGCCATTACAACCTTGACGATATCGGTGCACCTTTATCTCTCTTATCTGCAAGTCAGCATATCTTAGATTTGACATTATCTTCTTGAGCGATATCAGCTTCAAAATGATGCTAACTCAGCGGTCAGTTCAGCTTTATCAGCCAAGTTAGCTGGCAACGGCAAGTTAATCATAGGTTTAGAACACATTCCATTTGCACCGCTCCAATATTGCGCTTATTTTCGTGGACAGGCAACGGCAACACTTTTAAGCACTTTTAGCACACAATACAATTCACCTAACTCACTATAACAAAACACTTTCAAGACGATTCACCTAAAATCTGCTACGGCAATGCAAGCAAAAGAAACTGTTCGTTTCCTGTGGTAACTGGTCAGCCAATGAAATGGGCTTACTTCGATTGAGCGCCGATCCGATAGCGACGAGGCTGCTGATGCGATTGAAGCGGGTGTTCAGTTCAAGGCGTCGTATCAGTAAAAAAACGGACAAGGTATGACTAATTGATGATATCCGTATGACCAAATATTAGTCACAAAATTGATCAGATATCTATGCATCTAAATTTGAATCATTGCTCTATTTGTAGTTTCTTATCAGTGTTCTGACGGATTGTACAATTCGATACATTGTGGTTATTTATTTATTTATTTAATTACATTTGTTGATTGTTATGCATTTTGTAGAAATTCTTTCTACTTTATTGTAAATCTTGAGAAGGTGGACCTATTGTTCATGATGTTTTCTTTTTTGCAGCTTTGTTCGATGTAAACGACCCTTTGCTTTGCTCCCGGATTGTGATGTGGGCCGATTTGTTAGCTGGGAATCAGTCCAGCGTCAGCTGTCAAAGTAACAATCAAATCGAAAGGAGAAAAGCGTCTCGAATTTTGCGGACCTTTTGATATTGTAATTGTAAACTGTTTTACACAAATTAACTTGAAGAAAACCCTCCCACGTAGTTAATAAACGATGTCGCTGGTGTGCAGTAGTAAGTATTCGTCGATTACGCTCGTGTTTGCGCTCTATTGCGGTAAATGCTGCGTCCGGCCTACGGAAAAGTAAGGTTATGTTGCGCCCTTCGTAATAAACATCTTCTATCGCCCCCTTTTTTGCAGTATCAAACGAAGTACCGGAACATCCTTGTATATCGCCGAAATCGGGTGCTATCTTTGAGCGCCGGCTGATTGAGAAGTACATCGTAGAGAATGAGTGCGATCCAATCAACGGACAGCCGCTAACGGCGGAAGAATTGATCGATGTGAAAAGTAGGTGCAATGGGACATCAATGTACGCCCAGCTTGACGGTCGACACTTATCCCGCTTTTACCTGGTTTCTTCGCAGCTCCTCCGATCGTGCGTCCGAAGCCACCGAGTGCAACGAGTATTCCAGCCACACTGAAAACGATGCAAGATGAGTGGGACGCACTGATGCTGCATTCGTTTACCCAGCGGCAACAGCTACAAACCGCCCGCCAGGAACTGTCCCACGCACTCTACCAGCACGATGCGGCCTGCCGTGTCATCGCGCGGCTCAACAAAGAGGTGGCCGCGGCCCGCGAAGCGTTAGCCACCCTGAAACCACAGACGGGTATGTCTGCAATCCAAGCCGCACCGCAACCGTCGATTGCGTCGGAGGCGGGTGGTGTTGCTGCCCAGCCTATCGAACAGGCTGGCATGAGTGCGGAAGTCATCCAGAAGCTACAGGACAAAGCGACCGTGCTTACGCAGGAGCGCAAGAAGAAGGGCCGTACCGTGCCGGAGGAGTTGGTTAGCCAGGAGAAGCTGCGCGGCTTTCTCACGCTCGCCTCCCATCCCGGGTTGCATTCTGCTAGTGTGCCCGGCATTCTAGCGCTGGACATCAATCATTCCGATCAGAGCAAAATCTTAACCGGTGGCAACGATAAGAATGCGACCGTATTCAACAAAGACACCGAACAGATCGTGGCCGTACTGAAGGGTCACACGAAGAAGGTGACGAAGGTAATCTTCCACCCCGAGGAAGACACTGTCATTACGGGCTCGCCGGACTGCAACATACGCGTATGGCATGTGCCCACCTCCCAGACGCAGCTGCTGCTGCGATGCCACGACGGGCCCGTAACCGGTCTTTCGCTACACCCGACCGGAGATTACGTGCTGTCCACCTCGTCCGACAAGCACTGGGCGTTCTCGGACATACGGTCGGGCCGGTTGCTCACGAAGGTAGCGGATACGGCAGAGTATGGCCTCACGTCCGCTCAGTTCCATCCGGACGGGCTGATCTTCGGTACGGGCACGGAGGACTCGCAGGTGAAGATCTGGGATCTGAAGGAGCAAAGCAATGTGGCAAACTTCGCGGGCCATACCGGACCAATCACGGCCATTTCGTTCTCCGAGAACGGTTACTATCTGGCCACCGCTGCGGATGATGCGTGCGTAAAGCTGTGGGATTTGCGCAAGCTGAAAAACTTCAAAACCATCCAGCTGGATGATGGTTACGAGGTGAAGGACCTGTGCTTCGATCAGAGCGGAACGTATCTGTCGATTGCCGGCACGGATATTCGGTATGTTTTGGGAGGATATAACGTTAGACCGTACAAAGATAAAAGGCTCATTGAATATTTTTGTTTCATTTCAG
This sequence comes from Anopheles gambiae, assembly GCF_943734735.2. Taxonomy (NCBI): domain Eukaryota; kingdom Metazoa; phylum Arthropoda; class Insecta; order Diptera; family Culicidae; genus Anopheles; species Anopheles gambiae. The sequence goes on from NC_064601.1 coordinate 113,154,431, forward strand.
TGTCTATCTCTGCAAACAGTGGCAGGAGCTGAAGGTATTCAATGATCACACGGCACTGGCAACGGGCGTTCGATTTGGCAAACATGCACAGTACATCGCGTCGACGAGCATGGACCGTACATTGAAATTGTACGGTATTGAATAAACGAGGCCGGATGGATTCACTTACCCTTCAATTACATACCGGGAGGAATAGGAGGAATAGAATAGCAGTGCGTAAAGTGTGGCATTCATGTAAAATCATCTCCTTTTTGATCAATAAATAAGCTACTGACGATGAAATTGTGTGAGGGGATATTTTTCAAAAGAATAACCATTTCCCAAGCTCTTCTCACACGTAACGCCCCGTAACGCTATTGTACGCGCGTGACGGCTGCAGCTGTCAGCGCGTGCGTGTGCCGCAAGAAGAGGGAGAAGCAGCTTTTGACAGCCCAGAATGTGACAGCGGAGAAATTTACGAAAAGCTGATGCAATATTGCTGAAGTGGGCTGGTTCGCTCGCCCGTAAAATAAATTAAACGTGCACAAAAGTGTGTGGAAAATAGGAAAAAACTGTCACAAGTGTTAGAGCAAATCATGGCGGAAGACGATGCGGTAAGTCGACGGGATAGCGCCCTACGAAACATGGAATATGGGCGAGTGAAAGTTCGAGACCATGCCCTGCTGCTGCTGGGCCGTGTATCGGCGATGTTGCTTGCAAAAAGAGCCACATCGCTAGCAACCAGCACCAGCAATGCGCCGGACAGCGATGTTAGGTTATGAGCAGGGAATGAATTTGCCCCTATCTCGGACCTGTTCAACAGGCACATCGGCTTCTTTGTCTTTTTACGCTTGAAATTTCTTAATGCACGGAATATTAATAGCATGTCACGTTTTTGCACCGTTTTCATCCCTGCCCCAGATCTTTGACCCTTCCTTGATGAAGAAAAAGAAGAAGAAGAAGACTCCGTTCGATTTAGATGCCATGGCTGGAGCGGGGGAGGAACCGACAGAAGCCGATGCGGCGGTGGCGCCGAGCGAACCGAAACCGCTAGCAGACGGTGAAGACGATCTCGATTTGGAGAACTTCAACAAGAAAAAGAAGAAGAAGAAGAAGCCGTTCAATCTGGACGAGCTGGAGGGAGCGCTCCCGTCCGGTGCCGGCGAAGGCGACGCGGATGCGAAGGAGAGCAAAGAGGAGGGTGAGGTAGCCGGGGACGATGGGCTGGACGAGGACTTCAAGCTGGACTTTAGTATGAAGAAGAAGAAAAAGAAGAAGAAGGATCTTACCGAGCTGATGGAGCAGGAGCTGGTGGACGGAAAGGACCCGCAGGACGACGAGAAGGAAAATGGTATGTTTGCGATTGATGTTTTAAATATTTAAAAGTTGTATGATCGTGGATGTTGTGTGTGTTGAGCGTAAATCTGATGAAATTTTGCCATTGCGTTGATTTTACATGCCTTACCGAGAATGATGGGATCGTCACCGAAACTGGTATAGAGAGCCGTTTTTTTTCCTATTTCATATTTGATTATTGTTTTCACACTTAATTTTGTCGTTGAAAATGCTTTTCTCACTTACCGATAACTAATGCGTGACTTTTATCTCTTCCCCGGCACATCGCGAAAATAGTGGATGAAAATGTAACTTCCTGGGCCGGCTCGGACCGTGACTACACGTACGACGAGCTGCTGAACCGCGTGTTTGAGATCATCCTCGACAAGAACCCGGAGATGGCCGGCGGGCGGAAGCCGAAGTTCGTGATGCGCCCGCCGCAGGTGCTGCGCGTCGGCACGAAGAAAACTTCGTTCGCCAACTTTACCGAAATCTGCAAAACGCTCCATCGGCTACAGAAGCACGTGCTGGACTTTCTGCTGGCTGAGTTGGGTACGAGCGGTTCGGTCGACGGTAACAATCAGCTGATCATCAAGGGTCGCTTCCAGCCGAAACAGATCGAGAACGTGCTGCGAAGATACATCAAGGAGTACGTCACCTGCCACACCTGCCGCTCGCCGGACACCATTCTCCAGAAAGATACCCGCCTGTTCTTCCTGCAATGCGAATCGTGCGGGTCACGGTGTTCCGTCGCTAGTATTAAGTCTGGTTTCCAGGCCGTCACCAGTAAACGTGCCGCCATGCGTGCGAAGACCGCCTAAGCGCGGCCAGCTGATTGAAGTGGTGTCTGAATGGAGATTCCGTGTTGAGAAGGAGAGAAAGACACGTCACGTCGCTATGTGGCGGGTGTTGCACACACGGGAACGAGCGTGAACGGTGTAATGTGAATTTAGTGCATATTGTTTCCCGACGCTTCATCGTTTGGTTTTCGGTTATCTTCCCACTTTCTCGTTGTTTGCTCCCGTATCATGCAACTCTTCAATGGCGCTATATGGGCGGCATAATTGCTCGCGCCCTCTTTCGAAACTGCTAAATGGGATTTATATGATGTTTTTGGAAACAAGGCGAACATAAATACAAAACCAAGACATTACTTAAGAGACAGATATAAATATTCCACACGAAGCCCGATCGCAAACCCTCTTCTCAAGTAATTCTCATGGAAAATAAAAGGTAACCAACTTTTCAAACAGATACATAACGGGTTTTCTTTCTATATGTACAATCCCTTCATCTTTTCCACCAATTTATCGATGCAACTTGCAGTCGTTTCGTTCATGCTGGTCGGTTCTTCTAACATACTGAGCATGGGCTCGTATACCGAAAGTAGGTAGCACTTCCAGAACAGCTCACACGAGTGGCCCAGCTCGCCATCGGGTAGGATGGTTTGGGCAAACACGGCTACCCTGCCACCGCTAGCTTCGAAAGGCCGTCCTACAACGAAGCATTGCGTGCGCAGCTTCAAACGGCCGAGAAAGGTGGCACAACGTGCTTTCGCTATCGAAATCAGCATCCTGAGATGGCCCCTCAGTTCGATAGAGCTTGGAATCGCTTCCTCGTTCAGCGGGGACGGTTTCCGGCGAAGAGTATCTTCACAGCAAAGCAGCTTATTTAAATTATCTACAAAGAAAATGTACAGTAGAATAGAGTGCGAGCTTATTTAATGAGCGAACCAGCAACTTACCTAGCATTTTATTGTTCGATGGTCGATAATATACATCCACTGCTGCCGATCCATCATCAAGCTGATACACCGTAACATCATTGCGGAACGTTTCCGCCGTTAGTTTCCCGTACAGCATCGTGTTCGAGAAGTTGATTCGAAACAGCTCGCATATGAACGTGTCCTGGTGTATTCGAACCTGAGCCAGCAGGAGGGCCGGTATGGCCAAAACATATCGGATGGTGCGGGCCTTGGCATTGGTGCCGGTTCTTCTCGCCTCGACGTCAAGGCGTCGGTCGGGCAGGGTGTTGAGGAAGCATTTGAATTCGTTCAGAAAGTCCTCCTCGGTGAGATCGACTATTTCCACCGATGCGTGTATAAGTTTACTTTCCGCACACACTCTGTACGCCGGCAGCTTCTCCTCGATGTCTTCGTCGGCGTTTTGTTCGGTTTTAATTTGATTTACCGATACGGCAGCATCGCTCATATTTTATGCTACTGTTGTGATTCGATTTGTTGACAAACCATATATCGGAGAGCGTTACAACCAAGGTGTATAATAGCAAAAAGGTGGTATCTATTTACGTTATTCAGGGAAAATGCCAATTTTACAACAAAAAAGCTTCTTCACAGAAATACTAAAACGCTTTATTTTAAAATGATTTCGGTAGCAGTTTTGCTTTGTTTAATGAACAAGATACCATTTTTAAATCGATTCCTTGCATCGTGAAATGTCAAAACCCCAAACACTTACCTTATGTTTGTAAACCTTGATTGTAACGCCATGCTACCAACCTGACGCAAGCAAACGTGAACGAACGTGCCTGCGTTGATGCGTGTGTGTGTGCCTGGGTACAGAAAGTACAGAAGAAAAGTTGAGCGTTTTCAGACGTCGCCATCTTGAAGCGGAACATAAATGCGTATTTTCGGTGCCTTGAAGGTGAAAAGCATAGTTGTAACAGTAGCGAAACGTTAGGAAAGTGTGTGGCAAAGCCATTAAACTAGTGTTTAGGTAAGTCAAACGGCCAACGGAGCCTCTCTATCGCCCTTAGTGTGCACGTAAAGAGCGTCCTTGAAGTGTGTGAATTTTCTGTGTTGCGCCCGCGAGTTCGAGACAATAGGTAGAGATTTGTCCAAGAAAGGAACGAGAATTTAATCTTAATTTGAGTAGAGATATGTGTGCTAAAGTGTGATATTGAAAGCGTGCTCGATGTATGTTAAGCGAATAAAGAATGATTTCTTGTTCATATCAAGGCTGGAGTCCCGATCGATGGGAAGCAGTTCATACGGTCGAAGGGAGTGGAAGTGGGGTGGTGCTTCATTCCCTCAAACGTCACATCCGTTGGCTCTGAGGTCCCTCGTAGCGAGCTGTGGGATTGCTTTCTTCGATGGTACTTTCTCGGTTTTATTAGTTTGTAAAAAAAACACTGTTATGTATACACCAGACTTCTGATCGGATCTTCGTGTGTCCGGCGTAACTAGAGTAAGAGTAATAAATGTATGGGATTATGGTGCAAGAGTAAGTATTGAAAGGAATGCGCGGGAGGCTCCATTTCATCATTTAGGGTACGTGAAATAGCTTCGTAAAAATGGTGAGGGACTGTTGATAAGAATATTATCTGTTCTGCAACGCCCGACTCGTTTCTAATCAACGAATCGCACCCAATGTTCAGACAAATGCTGAGAATGCTCTCCTCTGTCTGGCTGACCATGACGCTTGCGCAGTATTATTGACCTAGGTCAGATCAACTGGCAAAGAACTGGTTCTCATTCTAATTATAAAGTTTCTGCAGAACGTGGTGAATAATTTCAAGATGGTAAAAAGGAATACACATGTAAAATCAGAGCATGCGGCCATTTCAAACCGAATGTAAAACAGCCCTTCTAATGTTAACTTTTCAATGATGAGATACCCCTTCGATAGCTTCAATGTTTCAATACAAATTACTCTCATTAATAGCTTACAGAAACAGTTCGCGTTTTAATCATGCCAGCATTATCATTTCTTTTCTTTGAGATTTTGATTATTTATACTTTATAATCAATATGATAATGAATTCATTAAACAATCTGCAATGATTCCTATTGTAGTCAATCCACTGTTATATCACATGCTAATTTGCTTTAACTCTCTAATACTACACACTAAAAGGAATCGACTTTGTCTCGAGGTAAGAAATGTCTTGATGCAAGGAAACTGATTGATTTTCTCATAAACCTAAAAGAAACCACAGAAACGCACTTTTCTATTGCAATTACTCAATGCACAATGATCTCGTCGCTTGTCCGAAACATATAAATGTAAACGGTTTAAAAATGTTCCATACATTTTCCCTATGTCTTGAAATGAAGAAGACAATTTCCAGTTGATGTACAGTATGCTAAAATGAGGATAGATTTATTGATATATAGATAGGGATGGGAATGCCTTCCGCTTTGCTCCATACTTGGAGATAGTAGTAGTAGTAGTAGTGCCCACTGTTTTTATATCACGATTTTACTCCAATTAATTGCAATTTTAGGTCAATTGAGCTTACGTATTAGATCGTTGTTCGATTTCTGGAGCATAAGCGCCAGCAACACTGTAGAAAATAAATACTTTTGCTTTTGGAACACGATCGTGTTCCGCGAACATTTTCAGGGGTGTGGTTTTTCCTCACCAAAGAACCATTTACACTAATTGTTCTGTCGCTTGGACGAGAACCGCTTGAATCCCCGCAGCTTCGGCGCAATGTATCGAAGCGGCTTTTTGGTGGTGGTCGTTGGAATCATCATCATGATCGGCGCCTTGACAGTGGTGCTTGGCATGATCGCCTCGGTGGTCGGGTCCTGATACTCCATGGTGGTCGTTTCGCCATAGTTGCCATACCCAAAATCGAACGGTGCCTTGGCGGTCGTCGTTTCACCGGCCATCATCATCATCATCATCGAGTCTTCGGTCGTACGGTGCTGCTCCATCTCGGCCTCGGTTTTAAGCGACTCAAAGTCTAGCTGGCCTACGTTGAACGTTTCCTCCAGCTGGCTGGCAAGCGCCTTGATCATAGTGACATTGCGAGTCGACACAGCGTTGTGAAGCTCGGCAAACAGCAGCTCCGAGGGACTGCTGTACGTGTTGGCACCGCCATCTCCCATCCCCTGATCTCCCTTCTGTCCGTACGGACTGGCACGGAGATATTCCTGGACGGCTTTGGGCGCTTTGGACGCTTTGCGGAACTCGAAGGTCCCAGTCTTGTGGTTGAACACGTACTCGGACTGTTCAAAATCTTTCAGCGGGATCTCCTGCTCCTCCTCACTGCTGGAGGCGGTGGTGGTGCTGGTGGACGACGAGGAGGAATAATAAGGCGATTGGGATGGAGCCTTCGTCGGAAGATCTACCTTGGTGCGCAGCTTGCTCACGATCGGCTGCCGTTCTTTCGGATCTTCCGTCACGATGCTGGTGTACTCTTGGGCCACGCTGACGACACCGTTCTGCTTTCTCTTCATCATCATCCCGTCGGAGGGAAACGTTACCGGGCCCGTATTTTCTCCCGGTCCACCAGTCTTGGCCTTTTGGGTGAGCGTTTTTACGGCCGATTTGGCTAGCTCCAGTAGATCGATCGGGTGCTTGGGATCCTCTTCCGATTGTTCCTTGATTTCGGCCGGTTTGTACGTTGGCTTCGGTGTGGCCACCTTCTCCTGCCGGCTGTGATGGCGCTGATGGGTGTGACTGCTGCCACTCTTAGGACGGTGCGTGTTGCTGCTCGCCTTGTGGAAGCTTGGTTCGAGCTTAAGCCGATGAGCGACCTGATTGTCTTCCTTCGGGGGCCAATATTCCACGTGCGTTCGTTTTTTATGCGCCGAAGAACCACCGCCGGACGAGCCTTTCTCCACCGAATCGTAGAAATGTTCCGATCGATCGCTGAACATCGTACTGGTTGGTTTGGGTATGGCAATGTTCTTTATGACCGTTACCGTCTTGTAGCGACCACTTTCCGGCGAACCCATGTCGGTGGAGGAATAGCTGTACGAAACATCGCCCAGCATTACGCCACGCTTGAATGTGGAGAAGCTGTGCGGATGTTCAATCTCCAAGCCCTGCCCCGGCCGTGCATTGCTGAGGATGGTGATGGAGGCTAGAAAGGGCAGCAACTGCAAAGTACACATAAATTCAATAAACCTATTAGCATACATTGTAATGTAAGGAGGGAAGATATTTTTAGGAATTGATATATTGATATTGTTGTTTAAAATGGGTTCGGATGGGTAAGATCTGATTCGGATGGTTTGTATCTAGCGGTGCACAACCTTCTTTCACACGCTTGTGGAATACCTTTCATCAACGACACACACACACACACGTCCGTAACGCATCTGTTGTCCCCCCTATCCCTGACTCTTCCGTTGTGCAGACGACCACGTGTACAGACTACCATCACCACGCTGACACTGAAAGCACCAGCCCAGATCCAGCAGAATGGAGATCGTCAATCCAAACGCGGCCATTCTCACCAACTACGAGGTCATGACGGCCCTGAAGGACATGAAAAACAGCAAGAAAAAGTACGGACTGCGCAATCTCGCCACGATCACGTACGAAACGGTGCAGTATCTGGAGGACACACCGTGCAAGGAGCAATCGACCGCCGGCATCATCGACTTTCTCCAGGCGATGAAGGAGTTCAACCTGACCAAAAACGAGTGCCTGATGATGGTGAACGATCCACCGTCCTCACCGCTGCACATACAGCTGATGATCGAGGACTCGGACGAGCGGCTGACCGAGGAGCAAGTCACCCGGATACTGGAACAGACGGCCAAACTACGGACGCCAGCAACACCAGCAGCAGGAACACCAGGGACTACTACGACCGAAACAACGGGACAAGCGGATAGCTAAAGCTCCGGGGCGCGTTTTGTACTGTTTCGATCGACTCGTTCATTGTCGCTGTGAGAACTTTGCGGGAATGATTAGGGCGGCGGGTGTAAATATATTTGTAAGAGCAAATGCCGCAGCAAATTGTCCAAATTGTTATGCGCGAGTTGGGGAACCGATGCTGGGGAACTACGAAAACCAATGTACACTTCAACGGTGGAACTATGCCTTTAAGTTGTATTAAAGCATTTCAGTTATTTTTAAAAAATAAGCTGCGTTTCAACAGAGTCAGTTGCGTTGAATTTCGCTCTGGGAAATTGTTTCGATAACAGCTTTCTTTTAAATGTCCGTTGCAATATACATTTCTAAACGATATCACTGTTATCCGAACGATTTAACCAAGGAACACGTGCAAAGATCTGCAACAAAACTCACTTTCAGCGGATTCATTATGTTTCACTTTCTAACTACACCAACTATTATGATTCCTCCCGTTTTTTTCCTAATCTGGACCAAATGACACTACACACTGGTGCAACACACTGATTGAGACTGCGCCATCTCGTTTGATAGCTAATCGCTTTATAGTGTGGTGAGTTTTCCAACTCCCCGCACCACACCACAACACGCTGGGCGAAAGAAAAATAACGGGAGAAAGGGACGTTTTCCCGTTCCCTACTACTACTATTTTGCTTTTCCTTTCCGAGTCGTCAACATGGTGTCGTCGCGCGCTAGATAGAAGACGGAGAGTGCATTTCTACTCCTTCGCACACGTTGGGGATGGTGCGGATTAGTAGTAGCCATTTCCTAAGCGCCTAGTGATGTGTGTCCAAGGAGAGGGTGTGTGTGTGTGTGAGGCACAGTTTTTTTAGGCATGGAGCATAGCGTGTGATGTGCGCCATGATCGATAAAGTCGCACACAGCGTTTAAGGCCCGAAGTTCCGATGACGTTTTCCAACGGCTCATATCGGACACATCGGCCTGTGGGTGAGTTGGAAAGAAAATAGTCAGGCGGGTTGGTTTGGTCGGTCTTTTGGTTGCTTTGCTTTATCTTGCTATTTCCCAACGATGAAGTTTTTGGTGAATGAATGATATAGTATCTATGAAAGAATTCAATTTTCAGGAAACTATATTGAAATGGTTCTTTCCTTTGATTTGTATCACTGAGTTTTTGGTGTATTATTAAATCTTTGTTAAATTAACCCACGAACCTCATTCATCGAATAAGTTGGGTATGGTTTTGGAAAGAAATTCCTCGCTATGAATATCTAAGAAACTGTTCCAGTTATTCATTCTTCCTCTATATTTAGTTAACTACCATGTGGTAACTTTTCGACTCAACTTATTGTGTCCGCTTTTCCTTCCAACAAACTCCACTACGGTGTACAGGCCCGGTTTTGTCGAGTGCGTGGAAAACAGGTTCCATCTCGTGCGGATGATGATCACCCCCGATCGTTGAGGCCGCCGCCTCCGTATGTGGAAGAAGGCGGTGGTGGTGTGTCCCGGTGGGCTGGCTCTCGTTAGTGAGCACGTTTTCGATGGCAGTGGAGAAGAGCATCGGTATTAAAACGTACGCAGCTTAATATTAATATCGGCTCCAGTGAGCGACGGCGGCAAGATGCTGATGATGCGTACTTACAATGTTAAAATGATAAATTTTAGAGGGTACGCTCTCTCGCTCGCCTTAAACATTCCATCTTTATTCGGGCGTTTGCGATTGTCGTCGCATTATGTCACAATTTATTTCATTTCCGTGCATATTTATTTTTACGTTAGTTTTATGTCTGATTTCGAATGGTTTTTTCGTTTGCTTTTTCTTCTTGTAGGATTCGCACCGTCGTCGTCGTATCAGCGCCGTGTGGAAATCGCCTTTACCAGGCCAAAGATAATCCATCATCAGCGGACACAGGAGGAAGATATAGCCCCGGCGTGACAGCTTCCTGTACCGTATTGGAATATAGTTTTGCAACACGACAACGTGTGTGTTGTTCGCGCGCGCGAGACACATTGTATTAGCGTTGGTGTATAGAAGGAAAAACAGGTTAAGACACTCTTTGCTGGCAAGAAACTAAACAAGCTCTCCGGCGATCAATCAAACACCAAAAACCATCCATTTGTTGTGCGTGTGTGTTCAATCCCTATTCCTCGCTTGATCGTTTTTCGGTGCCGCTTTTGGGTTGTTGGCGCTGCTCCATGTTGTTGTGGTCCAGGAAGAACGGCGCGACCGCGACCGACTGTTGAGCGCTCGCGAAACTCGAAAGAAAAAAAAGGAAAACAGAAACAGTTCCCGGAAACAGGACAGGCTTTCAGACAGCAGCGCAGACAGCAGCAGCAGACAGCAGCAACGACAACTGCATCGATCGCACCGCGCGCGCACCCATCATGAGTGTGATCATTCGGCTGCAGAACCTGCCCTTGGCGGCGAATGCGTCCGATGTGCGCTCCTTTTTCAAGGGTCTGTCCATTCCCGACGGTGGCGTCCACATCGTCGGCGGTGCATTGGGCGATGCGTTTATAGCGTTCAGGTTTGTATTGAACTTCGTTCACTTTTTTTCTTCTTAATTTTCCGACACGGAGACATTTCATTTTCTTCTCCTTTTTTGCTGGTGGGTGATAACCACTCTGATGACGTCTTTTATTGAATAATGCAAATAATCAATAACGCTCTAAGAGTGAATGAATTTTCAGGAAGTAATTGGGCACAAATTCCACCAAAAAGACAGGCTATATAGAGAAAGCTTTCATTATCAGGTTTTAGCAGCGCGACGGGCGCCCACACGTTCAAGGATATTATCGGAGAGGAGAGAGTATCGCCCTCACATCGCCCCCCTCCCTGATAGCGCATAGAATATAAGAGAGCTGTCATAGTGTGCTCGGTTATACAACGTGCATCTCTTCTGGGGGACCGCGTGTCGGAGGAGAAATGTCGCCGTTCGGTTGTGCAATTTGTGTACACAGATCGTGTGCAGTAATTTCGCGAAATTAACACGCCATCTAACAGTCTTTCCGTTCCGCAATGTTCCGTGCAATGCACTGCAAATACGCATGTGTGTGGCTGTCCAGATATGGTGCCACACAGGAGTTGCGGGACCGTTCATATTTCGCATTTATAGGTCCCCCATCCACCCATCGGCTAATCCGCGTTCGAATTTGCATGGCTATACACTTTTCCAAACACTGTTTTATGAGAGCGAGATTGGCGGGTTTATTTTTCAAAAAATCACAAATAAGCGTTACTGTGCGCGTGTGGTGTGCCGTCTGTTGGTGGAGGAGGGTGTTGTGTTGTCATGCGGCATGAAAAAACTAGTTATTAGGTTGGACTAACCCCTCGTTGCATGCTGTGTGCTGGCCTCTAGAGGTGGGTTATATCACCAGAAGAGGAAACGGTTGTGTGTACGCGCCTCGGAACCTCTCCCGAACGCTCTCGGCGGCGGCGCGGTGTGTTGCTTTGGCCAGTCGGAAGTGCATCTATAAGAGTTAGTATTGCAAGATCGGATCGAATCCGCGTAATCGACTCGCTCGATCATGTTATGCTTAAGATTACGCCGATGTGTCGTTGGGTCAGACAGTTATGCTGCGGAATAAAACATACACACTGCATATGTCTTCCTCGTAAAAGCGTTTCAGTAGCGGCAGTCGACGCGTGAATAGCAACTCTTGTTTTGCTCGTGTCTTCATCTGAACACACGCTGTGCAGGGGGATGCAAAAGCTCATGGAGATGCATTTTTCTTTCTGCAGTTTGCTCTCCTGTGTCGTTACATATGGTACGCGTACGTGCGATGATCGACGAACTGCTGCAGCGGGGTGGTGGGTGAGTATGACGACGAATGCTTCTACTTTCTTTCACGATCAAGTTCGTTGGTTGGGTGCTCGTTTCGGGTGTGCACGTTTCACTTAGGAGAGGGAGGATAAGGGAATCATCAAGGAAGAAAAGAGGTGGTGGTGGTGAGCATAGGCGAACAAAACTGGATTTTGCACCGCAACGAGATCTGCTGCACGAACGACGCTGACTCCGGTGCCCCGCCGCGACATGCGTATAGTGTAAAGTAGTTTATCGTTTCATTTTCGTTTTTGGTGCACACAATGCAGACTCGAGACTCGTGCGTTGGTTCCTTCTCGAGACATCGAGGCTCTGTCTGGCGTGGAGCTAGAGAGACATGAAATGTGATTCATACGCCGATTCGTCTGTGTTTGGTCTGAGCGATCAAGTGCAAAAAAGGACTTTTGATTTGGGAGCGGTTAATTGATCATAATGAGGTGGATTTTCCCGCGGATGGGCATTCGCTATGGATGCAACGGGAAAACGAGATCTCTACCGGTGACTGAAATAGGGAGGAGGGAACCTGTGGAATGGAATGTATTTATTGATTTTTTTGTTTCAAGCAAAAGGCTATGCGTTTTCAACGGTTATTTTCGCTGACGGTTATTTAAATTGCCATCTTCGAAATTGTGACTACTTTTCTTCTGTTATTTTATTTTTGCTTTACTTGTATGCGTCTTAATGCTATGCTAGGTTGTTGTAAAAATACATGTGTTGAAGGATGCTTATCATACAATTTCAATTATAACCAAGTTGGTAAGTGTGGGTGCAATTGTCAATTGTTTTCCATGCAGGAAATTACCTAACAAATGAAAATAAACTGCTGAAAATTTGTTTTGTTAATATTAAAACTTATTTTCCAGCACGTTTGGTAATTTGGGTAAGTTATTTTGAACAAGCCGAAAATTCAAAAGCTGCGACCTATAACTACTATACGATTACTACTGTTTAATTTACGATAACGATGACGAAAAAAAGTATTTGCGCGTTAATAATATATAATCTATGCTGAATTATGATCATGTCAAAAAGGAAAATATGACTAAATATGTGCAGGTATGTTAATCTTCAGTTTTATCGCCTCAATGCCTTATTAAAAATCATCAAACATCTTCTTAGCGATGTCAGAATTCAATATACTCTTGCTATGCCCCAGTCATCGCAATAGTGATGGGTAAATACAATTTTTTTCCGGAGTCGGATTGATCCAACTCCGGCACCCCTCGGATCACTCCGGATCACTCCGGATCACTCCGGATCACTCCGGATCACCTCGGATCACTCCGGATCACTCCGGATCACTCCGGATCACTCCGGATCACTCCGGATCACTCCGGATCACTCCGGATCACTCCGGATCACCTCGGATCACTCCGGATCACTCCGGAATTATCGTTTAGACAATTCTTGATGAGTTCATTGACTTTCAAGTCGTACATCGAATATACGAAAACTGATTCGGAGTGATCCGGAGTGATCCGGAGTGATCCGGAGTGATCCGGAGTGATCCGGAGTGATCCGGAGTGATCCGGAGTGATCCGGAGTGATCCGGAGTGATCCGGAGTGATCCGGAGTGATCCGGAGTGATCCGGAGTAATCCGGACTGATCCGGACTGATCCGGACTGATCCGGACTGATCCGGAGTGATCCGGAGTGATCCGGAGTGATCCGGAGTGATCCGGACTGATCCGGAGTCGAATTCAGTTATGATCCGGAGCCGGAGTCAAATTATGCGCACCGGAGTCGGAGTTGATCCATGACTCCGCTCCGGATTACCCATCACTACATCGCAATGTGCGGACCTTTTTCTGTATAGATTTTTTTTTTATATAGTTTTCATTGTGTTCCGAGGATCTTTGGATGCATCCATGAATTTATTGGATTCGTTCCACGATTTATTGAGCGTATGTTTTCTAGTGGAGTTAGTAATCCCAAACAAATTGTGGGAATGATTAAGAAATATGTGGTAAATGATTAATAAATCGTGGGGCGCATCGAATAAATTTCGGGAACAACTAAAAAAAAAAACAACTGTAACAAACCTTAAACATGTTGTTATTTTAGTTATATAAATATTAAAATACGTATGATCACATTATGTCGGAGTCGTTCGGAGTCAGAGTCATCCGGTGTCGTCCAGAGTTGTCCGGAGTCGATCGGAGTCGGCTCGGAGTCGTCCGGAGTTGTCGGGAATCGGTTGGAGTCAGAGTCGTCCGGGATTGGCCGGAGTCTGCCTTCGAAACAAAGGCCTGTTAACGAAGTGCCCGAGCAAAGTGAAAGACAAAGTGGAATGAAACCCCTGACCCACAAGCACATTGCACCGCACGGCTTCTGTTTACTCCGACGACTCCAGACGACTCTGAATGACTTCGACCCCGGGTGGAACTGGTGGTTCGGATTTTGCCAAAGTCAGAATCGGACTGACAATAGCCGGAGTCGGATCGGAGTCGGGGGTGCGCTTCGAAGAGCACATCACGATTTGCGACCCTCGAACGGATATTCTGAATGAAAATGGATCTGATTTTATGTATAAAACAGTTAAATATGCTATGAACATGCAGCAATAACAAAAACAAATAGAATTCAGTACATCAGTACTCAGCAAAATCTAAAAATAAAAGAAAATAGTTTGTTTGGAGCTTTGTACTTTGGTCATCGGAACATGATACAGTGTTGAAATAAAAGCTATTGCTGAATAACTTGAAGATGGGGTAGGATGTATTGTATGTACCAATTTGTCACGGTAAAATATGGAAATGGGGAGAGAAATAATGACGCTTAGAACATTAAAGGCAACGAAATGGGTAAGTATCGACACGTTTGCGTATAGTTGTCCGTCAAAGTATTGACAATAAGCATGACACTTTGTCAGCAGTAAAACAATCAGCATTTTAGTCTCCTACATACAGACAATTTGATATTTTTAGCTGACTCTGTTATCACCCGTGCCACCAGCAATGTTGGAAAGAATGTCTCCTGCCTCCTCCTGTCGGTTCGCAGCTCATTTCCTTTCGCGTGATGTTTTATGATTTTCCTCTTTTTGGTTTCTTTGTACATATTTTAGCACCGACGAAGACGCCCGGCAAGCGATGGCACTCAATGGAGGCTGCATTAAAAATGAACCCATATCACTGCTACTATCGTCCCGTGCGGAAATGCAGAAGGTGATCGAGCAGGCACGCAAAGCCGCCCTAAGCTACATGCAGCTAAAGCAAGCAGCGACAGTGGCGGCCGTTCTACCGAAGGCTGCCGTACCCGTCCAGCGTCCCACCGTACCGGCCACTACTACTGTATCGCCCCTATCGGTCGCAGGTTCGAAAGCAGCTCCGACAGCCAGCAGCTTGGCGCAGTTTCACATTCCACCACCGGCCAAGATCGCTGCCGGTGGAACTACAGCACCGGCTAGTGCTGCGGCCCAACAGCAGCCACAGCCACCGGTTATATCGTTGGCCGGATTTCTGGCTAAGGCAGCAGCAAGCGCAACGGTTGCCCCAGCCGCACCTGCCGCCACTACGGTTGCAACGCTCAGTCCACTGTTGGCGCAAGGTTCAAGCTACAATGAAATCCCGGGACTGTCGTTTCTTTCGTCCGATGCTGCAGCAGATGAGGCAGGTCCCGTGATGGCGCCGCTCGCTCGCGCTGCTGGACCCACACTGCCGTCCAACGGTGGCAACCTTTCCGATTGGCTGTCGGCCCTGAACAGTCAGGCGGCAAAGGCCGTCGTACCGCCCGTTGCAGCCGAAATGCCCCGCCCGATCATTGTGAACGATCAGAGTCCGTGGAAGTTTTTGAAAAAGGATCGTCGTAGCCGCAGTCGTTCGCGTTCGCGCGAGCGCTCGTACCGTCGCGGCAGCCGTTCGTCCTCCCGCGAGCGGGACAATCGGCGCCGCAGCCGTTCCTCGTCCCGGGGCAGAACGTACAACAGGGACGCGGACAGCCACAGTCGGTCTTCTTCGCGAGAACGTAACACCCGCTGGTCGCGTAGTTCGAGCCGCGAGCGAAGGAGTGGTCGCGGACGGCGCCGAAACAGCCGCAGTCGCAGCCCTAGCCGTGACCGGTTCGGCCGCACGCGTCAGCGAAGTCGCTCGCGGTCGCGCGATCGTCGCAGCCATGATAGCAATAGCCGCGATCGATACGACGCCTCGAACGGTGGCCGTTCGCGGTTTTCCGACAAGAATGATTTGGAATTCGTCGCACTGCAGCAGCAGCAGCAGCAGCAGCAACAGCACTCGATCAATGGCGGTGCGTTTGCGGGGTTGAATCAGACGATGGAACCCATCTTTGGACTGCACACTGGGCCGGGTGGAATGGCGGATGCGCGTGCCCGGTTCGGTAACAACAACCAGCAGCAGCCGAACCATTTCTCTACCAGAAGTGGGAAAATTTCACCCCTCCCGAGCGGCAACGGGCTGAACGGTGGTTTCGGTGGCATGTTCCGCAACACTTCCCCCCTGCCGGAGAGTGTGTACTCGAGCGCCAAGTCGGGCGCAATCACGAGCGACTATGCGGTGAAGATTTCGAACCTGGAATCGGTCACAGGGTACGGTGAGATACGGCGGTTCTTCAAGTCGCACCTGATCACGACGCAAGGCATCAAGATGATAAACGATCAAAACGGGCGCCGCACGGGGACGGCTTACATACAGTTTCTGCGCAAGGAGGGCAAGAAGTTCGCCCTGTCGCGCGACGGTTCGGCGGTGCGTCGGATGCGCGTTCGCATCGAGTCCATTACGGATCAGGAGTTTGACTCGGCCGTTGACTCGTACCGGCCGGGTATGTCGCACAATGGGAAGGCTTGGGACGATCAGAACCCGCGGAACGTTAACCCCTGGAGCACGAACGACTATTCGAACGAGGGCCGCAATGGTGGTGGTCGTGCGGGAAGTAGCGATGTGATCGAAATAGCGGACGATCGGGACGAGCCGAGACACGACTCGGGCCGCAGGCCACCGCCGGTAGCAGCGTCGTCCGCGCTGGTGGTGTGGAATCTGCCCACGTTCACTACCGAGCAGGACATCATGAAGATGTTTTCCGACTTTACGGTGGTGGAGGTGCTGATTGTGAAGAACCACCACGCACCGAAACAGCTCGACGGGTACGTAAAGTTCCACCGGCAGGAAGATGCGCAGGAGGCGTGGAAGCAGGTGCATCGTCACTTTATCGGCAACAAGAAGGTTACGGTGCTGGTGTGCCAGGAGATCGACTACGAGGTGGCGAAGAACGAGCACGAGAACCCGAGGGATGTGGAGGAGAGCTCCTCCTTCGAGCAGCAGCAGCAGCAGAACGCGGACGGACAGATGGAACGCGAGCGAACTGGGTCGGAGAATGGGCAGAGCGAGGAGCAGGAAAGCGTCAATGGTAGCAGTTCCGGTAATGGTGGAAACAATGGTCGGCAGGGTCGCTCCAGCAAGCACGGCAGTCGGTGGGGATCTGTCGAGCGGCCTTGGGATGATGATACGAGTGAAAATATTGCACTGAAAAACATGATGCTGGAGGCACAGCGGCGAATGAATGCCGAGGCAGCGGGAGCAGCTAACGCGGAATCGAACGGCCCGTGGAACGTGCGCGATGATCGTATGAGTCGGGGCAATTCGCTTGGCAATGACAGCGATAATAATGGCAACTCGAACGGCGGTAATCAATCGAATGAAGCGATCAACAATATGCAGATTATGAACTTTATTAACAACATGAACCAAATGAACAATAACGGCAATGGTAACCAGCAGCAGCAGCAGCAGCAGCAAGGTGGTGGCAACTCACGCGATCCGCGCAGGGCCAACAGCCGGTTCGCACCGAGCAACGACAGTAGCGAAATGTTCCAGCGCACCAACTGGCTGCTGCTGCGCAACGTCGACTTCCACGTGTACGAGGAGGACGTGTTTGCGTTCTTCGGGCACGACGGCTTCCAGGCCAAGAATGTGCTGCTCGTGCACAATGAGCGCGGCGGCCGGACGGGCGAATGTTTGGTCGAGTTTGGTTCGGCGAGTGAGGCGGCCCACGCGGAATCGAAATCGTCCCAGAATCTGGGCCGACGGAAGGTGTTTGCGAGCCATCTCGATCGGGGGCAGGTGGCGGATCTGATGGCACGGTTCCATGCGATCGCCCAGGGACTGCAGCCGTCGCACTGGCTGCCGGACCATCTGCGGAACGAAAACAGCAACGGCGGTGGCGGCAGTGGTGGTGGCGGTGGAGGTGGTGGTAGCGGCAGTGGCGGTAGTCAGAATGATGATCCGGAGAAGAATCAGGGCGTTGGGTGTGGACCGTACCGTACCTCGACGGTGGGACTGCTGAATCTGGCGTACAAGACGACGGTGGAGGACGTGCAGAAATTCTTCCAGGAGTTTAACCTACCGCTGGAAAACATTCGGCGGCGGTTCCTGGACAATGGTAATGCGACCGGGGAAGCGATGGTACGGTTCCGCAATCATCAGGATGCGGAGAAGGCGTTGAACGAATATCAGAACAGGAAGCTGTTCGGTAGGAATGTAAGGCTGCGATTGATCAACGATGACTGAGAGGAGGAAGAACGGTGGAAGGAGGGCAAAAATTCGAAGGCTTAAAACACACATCACACATGGGCTCCATTTTAGGGGGCGGCCTCCATGTAAACCGAAAAAAACAAACAAACAGTTAAACGGAAGTTCCTTTGCGAAGGTTGATCACGGAGCAAAGAGATCGCTCAGATGAGGAGTATCTACCAGTAGTTGATAAACTCTTTTTGTGTACCCGATTAGGTTAGGACCGCATTAGGATCGTATTTCTAAACGATTGGTAAGAGTTTGAAGTATGGTTAGTTGAACCAGTGCGGTAGTGTATATATGAACTGCTTTCGTGTAGTGTATTTCACCATACCATGAAAGCAATATAATGTAAATGTAAATAATATTAATTTTAATAAAACAAAAGAAAATAAATTTACAGTGTTTTTGATTTAATAATTTCTAAGAATATATTTGGATGAGAAAGCAGAAAGCGGACAAATGACGAAATGAATTTGTTAGACCTCATTCCCAGGACTAAACTCTCTGCATACTCAGCCCCATTACTTGCGGTTCCAATAATGAAGTGCGGCATGTGACCGGGAACCGGGTTAGTATCGTATCACTATTATACATATCTGCATCTAATTTAATTATCGATGCAACAACTTCGTGGAACGCTTCACTGGCATCACAGCAGGCTAGTTGGTTAGAAATTCATGAGCCGTTTCGTCCGTAACGGTTTGTCAATAGTTTCCACGGAATTCAGTTCCGCGTAATTTGAACAATTTTCGATCCCCATTCCTGGTAGAATACAATTAGGACCACATCTAGTTTCGGTTCGGTGGTAATAGAGGGATGTTATCGAATGTTTAGTTTAAATTATTCATATGTATCCGTTTGATCGGCAGTGTACTCCCATTTACCGTTGTTACTGTACCGAGATAGCGCATCAGTCGTAGGGGTTGAAGTAACATTTTTGAAGGAAAAGAAGCTTAAGACGGTCCATGAAGTAGCCCCTGTACCGTACGTAAGCCAGCCATCTTGTAATTGGTCGAGTAATCTGCTCATCAGCTTCAAACCTCAAAAAGCTCTTCCTCATGCACCAACGAAGATTTGTCGATCGTTGCAAATGTAAATCATAATCGCAGTAACCATTGAGTGCGTGCAGCCAAGTAGACGTGCATGTGCCAGTCTGCTCCAGTTCCAGTCTGAAACGGGAAGAACAAAGCTTACCAGTGGTTTGTGTTTGGGCGCTGAGAGCAAATATTGACGCCCTGGGCTGGTTTCCCCCATTTGTATTTATGCAGCAACTCAAACACAGCAGGCTCTTCCGCTCGAGAAGCTGGGATCCGTTTAGTGTATACTGTGCTCCATCTCCACCTCAATAGCGCCCCCCGTTTGGGTTCATCAGCTACAGCAAATATGGTGGTAGCACTACCATGCGCTTCATTCCTCCTCGTTCCAGGAACGTTTTGATGCTGCTGCCGGCATTGAATATTCCACCGGCTCGCCGGTTTCTCTCGGATTCAAAGCAACAACGAAACGAAAACAACAACCGGTGAGTGTTTAGGTCGTAAGTTTTAGCAAGAAGCGCGCGGTCAACGTGCGGTCCAAGAAGGACCGGGAGTCTACTAAAGCGGCCGTGTTTTGCAGTACTGGGTGAGTAAGTTTAAATATTTTATTTCGCATATTTTACCCACCCCACAACCCATCATGCCGCCCTGACCCATAACAGTTTCACTGATTTCGTTCCATTTCTGCGTAGAAGTGTTGTGGTACATAAAGCAGATGGGTTTAAACGACCGAAGCCGGTCACCGACGCCGAGTCGAGCCAGGGGGTTTCGCAAACACATCCGGGCTTTAACCTTTCCGGGAAATGCGTATGTTGTTTTTTGCAGGGTTCAGCATAAATTCAACGATATCTTGCTTTTCAGGAAGCAGGGGTAGTCGATTTGATGATCATTTCTAAAAATAGATCGCAAACCGAATCGAATTTCAAAAAGATTCTCCTCTCCATCTGCATTATTTAAGGTGGAATAATATCTGGTTTCTTTGTGGTGAACGTTTTTTTGTTACTATTTTTAAGGTTTTGAAACATTTAGATTGCGGTTAAACATCATAGAAACAGTTCAATTTGACTAGTTAATACAAATTAAATTAGAGCTACATTCGTGATGCTGTATATTACGAACCACCCTGTGGCGAATACCATGACATCACATCATGGTCATGCGTTGCTCGCAGCGTATAGCGATGTATTTTTACATCCATGGCCTACTCTTGCCCCCTCCACACTTTTTTCGCGTAACGTGTTTTAATTTTGTTATCTCATTGCGCCCAAGGTGTATATGTGCAGTCGTGGCCGAGTGGTTAAGGCGTCTGACTCGAAATCAGATTCCCTCTGGGAGCGTAGGTTCGAATCCTACCGGCTGCGAAGCTTTTTTTATGCTATTACCTCAACTTCATTTGCTAGACAAAGCGCATGAGAAGGACAATAAAAAGAGAGAGAGCCTCTCTGTTCTGCTTTCTCTACAATAAAAGCGATAAGAGCGGTGTGAATTGCATTGAAATGAAAAATGACCACATTTTACGACTTCTTCTTCTCCATGCCCCACAATGTGTGTGTGTGTGTGTTAATGGGAAAGGTAAAGGGAGAAAGTAAATGTGTGTGCCCGGGTCTCGGCTATTTTTGGAGCGTGCATGATGCATTACTTTTAGCTCCACAGCTGCAGCTGCACGCTCGCAATCCATTTGACCATTTCCCACGTTCGACAAGTTTGCCTGTGAATAATAATTTAAATGTAAATGTGGATCGAAAAAAAAGAAGCCCGGGCCCGGGCTTAAAAGCAGTTGACAGAAATGGGAAGATATATGTGAACTTTAGTTCATCGATCTTTTCCTGCCCCGGGGTCATGCACCCCACGCGTTCTATTTTAACGCGTATTTCTAGGAAGCTTTTTGGGAGGTTCCAGTGTGCTATGTTTTATGCATTTTTTTCGAAGGTCACTTTTGGGTATGGGTCATAAATTGTCCACCTCCCAAATCCCATAATAAGCGGATAAGCGGACAGTGTAAAACTCAATGGTGCGTGGAAATGTGTGCTCGTGTGCTTTTCACATTTTTCATTGCATTTCAGTAAAAAAAAGTTTCAACTCTTGCACAAATCAATGTTTCGTTGATGTTCACCTGTATGTGTATGTGTTCCTCCTTTAGACTGACCCCTTTTGTCCCCATTCGATTCCCTGCCCGCGCGCTACATTGCCGAAAGTGCATCCGGGTTTGATGACCGCTGGCTGCGTTGCGCATTTCGGCCGGCTCGATAAACATCAGAAACGCAAATAATAGCGACGAGCACACGTGCACGTGTGTGCCCCATGTGCACTGCGCAAAGTGGGATTGAAATGCAATTAATTTGGATCAGTACTAGTTCCGCAAAAGGTGGCACGAAGGGGGTTGGGATATTTATTTCCATAGAATCAATATTTGCCTTTTGATCGTGATTTTTGTGCGCTGTTTGTTTTGGGGGAGGTGCGCACATGTGTCTGTGCGGGGTGTTATTATTTGCTCGGAGTGGGGGAACTAAACATTGGTTCCGCTCGATGTGCAAATCTTATAATTTATTTCACGAGAATTAATTAATAAATGTTCGTTTGTATTGCGACATCCGTATAAAGTTGCTATTAGGCGTCTCCATTGCAGATTTTTTTAAACTGGTTGCATACCTTTGGGCGTTTTTGACCACTTCTGTGTTTTGAAATTCATTACCAGCTCCAAATGCCTGGTGTGGTAGAGGTTTGTTAAGGAACATAATTTACACTAGATGTGCTAGCATGGTGTGTAGTATCATGGTATAACATGATGATGTATGGTAATGATAATTTCCTTAACAATGGCAGGAGAAAATAAGATACGAAAAACGCCACAACATGCATTACGAACTAGACGTTTGCCTACCTCAAGAAGATGTTAAATGTCTTCTTGGCTTTGGCTGTGTTGGACTCTGCTTTTCATTGCGTTCTACAGCATAGCAGTGCTCTAACCAAGGATGGTGCTCAAGAGAAGAAAAGCGTAGAGCGTGAAAAGAAAATATGAATGTGTGCTATGAAGCTAATTTGTACTGCGAAAGGAAAAAAAGGACTTCTTTCGTTGTGAGTGTTTATCATCGTGCAAAAGGTAACTTAATTCAGAGTAACATAAACTGCTGTTCCTCCAACATACACACACTCACACACAAACATAACAAGTACGTGACGGGTAAGGTGCGCATTATTTATATGCTGACTGAAAGGCGTGCTTCATATTCCGTTCCCGGTGGCGTTTAATTGCTACTTTCGTGTAGCGGATTCTGAGAAGAAAACTCTCCGCTAAACTAACACGTTTACCCCGTCACTCATTAAACGAGCAAATGGGCAATAAGTCAGCGGGCATGGGCCCGCCCTCGGTTGGCATATTGATTGACGCTTTTCGCGCAAAGTGTTGCCCACCGCCCACGAGCAAGACACGAGAACAAGAAGATTTCTCTCTGCCCCATTTTATGGACTACTTTTCCGGGAAAATTTGAGCGGGTTTAACACCAAAAAAAAAATGGTTCTCAATCTCCCTGGAACTGTTTATTGTTCTAATTTCCGGTCCGAGCATCAGCTTGGGGAGGGGCGATTTTTTCGGAGTAAAAAATTTCACCCCACCGGAAATCCGACTGATGCGGGGTGGGCTACTTTACGATTGTGTGCGAATCCATCGATTTTGGAAAGTTTATGCTGGCGAGAAGTTGCAACGAACGGGAGGAAGGAAGGATTGGGGCGGCGGAAGAACCCCGAAAGCACTAAAAACAACAGTCCATTTCGAATGTTTTTATGGGCTCGCGAAGAGCCCGTTCGTGTCCGTGAAAGTTTCGGGCAAATCAAACCTTTAACAACTGTTTTTGAAAAATTGAAGGTTTTTTTTTTTGTGGTGCGCGGTAAGTAGGACATTGGTTCGCTTTTTTCTTCGGTTGTTCAAGCAAACGGCAAATGTCAATAAAAAAGCGGTATTCTAAGGTCATTAAACGCATGTTGGGCGATTTTTTCGTACGAACAAAACGTAATTTTTCACCAAAATGACCAGAGAAATGTGGTAGAGGAATGGGAAGCTAAACCAATAATATCCAGAAGGTGCCGGGGAAGCGATTTACAAAAGCAGCCTACATAATTGATGGCAACAAAAAGAGTGACAGGATAATGTTGTGTTTGATTTGTGTGTCGTTTTGTGCTTGTGCGCGGCAGGTCAGTTGCTAAAGTGAACGATACGCAGTAGTAAATATGACACATGGGGGGAGAATTTCAACTTGAATATTTTAAAAATAATCTTTTATTAAAGCGTTTATTATTTTTTACAAAGAAAATCCATCATAATTAACCGTCCACCCATTGTTTAGCATTCAAGAGCAAAAATGCTTTATATTGTGTAAAATGAGAGGCATTGCTCCATTAGCATTCAATGAACTCAATACCTACACACAAATAAATGAAAATAAATGCTGCATATAATTATAAAATTTATCTTTTTATCATGCACATGCACTGGGGCATAAGTTTTTTTTTTCTTCTTCTGTAACTCTCCACTACACACAACCACAAACGCACACACACGCGCAAACACACATCAATGCGAATAGTTTATTGAATGTTTGTGCAGCACCGTATCGTATCGCGTACGGTTGAGCAGTTCAGCGACTTCGGTTTGTTGCGCTTCCACGGGTCACGTATTATAATATCCGGCCACGTAGGTACGTTGATGCGTCCCACCCGGCAGCAGCGATTGAAATCACGCATTAGACCATCGGGCGCACATTTTACAGACGGCTGCAGCTCAAGCGGCCAGCCCGGTACGTGGCACAACCGTCCCTCCGCTCCGTGCGGGTCGGCTCGAGAGCACTCGATAATTACGGTAATATGGTCACATCAATTTCAACCTCTAATTAATTGACGCATTTAAACGGACAGATAAGGAAAGGATATGCAGCTGTTGATGCAGCATAGGAAGGGTTGGGAGGGCAGGTGCTGGGCAGTGGAATACGCAACATTTGCTTTGATGTTACTGTGAGGTTGAAACGCCCATTAAAGAGCTTTGTGTTTAAGTTGGTGCCGTGTGTCGTGTGCAATGAATCCATTTTCTGGTTTACATCCATACATTTAACACTTTAAGCGCCGCGTCATATGATTTCGTATGACGGCTTTGCTCACCACTCAGCTTTGTATCTGACGCTCAGTGATTCTCTTGAGAACGAATGAGGTAGGAAATAGAGAACGAGAACGACATGTGCTACGCCGCTTATCGCAATGAAACAAAAGAGTGATAACAATGGCACAAGAAACTGTTGCTCTCATCGCTCTCTTGCCATGCGCTACGTGCTCACTCAAAAACTGTGACGTCAGGCTGGCGGTCAAAGTGTTAAAATGGATGGTAGATTGTTAAGTCTTCACATGAAAAAAAGGTTTCCAAACTAGAGCTGCTATCCTGTATGTTGGAATGAAAATTCGAAGAAAAAAGGGTGTACGAAAATTAAACATCATTAGCATGCATTGAGCGGCATCGAAAGCGGTGTAAAACATTAAAGTGTGATATCAACTCAATAGCAATAAAAGCGTCCCCAACGGTTTGTGTGTGGTAAAAGGGAGGGGAAGGGGAAGGGAAGGGGTAAGGGGAATACAGAGAGAGATAGAGAGAAGAAGTGGCAAGAGCGCGACAAAATCAACCCAAAGAAAAGAAGGTAGTGCGGGCAAAAGTGTTTTCATCTTCAAGCACGGTTTCGATTTTGCAGATCGCTTTCCTGTGTCCGCTAACGAATCCATTTCCGTTGCCGGCGCACGGACAGTTCGTCGTATTGATTTTGGTTCGTGCCTCCCGCTGCGATGCGTGTACGGGTGTGAGATGAGAATTGAATGTTTCTGTCCGCATTTGTGAATGCCGTTTGAAGTACTCGATTACACCGGCTCAAACGTGCTGTCAGATAGGTATGAGAAACGCGTCCTTCGGTTGGGTTCAATCTCGTGTTTGCTTTTCATTTTTACGTTAAATACATTTAACGAAGGATTATTGCTGCTGTAGTAAAGAATACAACTTTAAACAGAATGAGAGCAAAATAAAACAATTGTGAAAGTGAGATTTTGTCAAGCGAATTGCATACCTCTAGGCGCTCCTTTTAAAGCTTTAATTCCACTCCTCACTCATGAGTGTTGGTAAGGAAAATTCGGTGCAATGGTAACCATTGCCATCTATGTGTGGTATGTCCCAGCTAGTTGGATTCCATCTCCTATCAATGCATTAGCGTTGTCTTGCTTTATGGTTCCGGGTACTTAATTTACTGGGATGGTCCTTTTTACGCTTTTGAGTCCGCTCAAACGAAGCTTCACTTTGTAGAAGCGGGAACCACACCGTAAACGAAATCCCGCCAGGAATATGTGTCGATTCAATGAAAGGTTTGTGCAAACTCCGCTCTCTCTCCCCTGCTTCCCCTCTTGGTACATCGGATGCACAACATGCCCGGAACCAAACCGTTTTCAAACGAGCCCGGGTCCCTACGCCATTAGGGACACCAGGGCGCGTTGGCGATAATCCTTGTGTTAACAGTGTCTGGTGCGCTCGGATAAACACAATGCCAGCCTACATAATTTGTCGGTTGTAGGTAAATTATGCGCCGTGTTTACCGACCGGGTTTTGCATCCACAGCCCACCCGTTCCCCTCTGCGGGGCGTGGTTGATTGTTGCAAAATGGAGAACCAATGGTTCCGTTTTGGCCAACTTCTTCCTGCTAGCAGTGTTTCGATCGGACTTCTATCGGGTGGTGGCTTTCCATTTTGTTCACACGTTTCACGCACACGGCACACTGCGGAACATTGCCGTGCGTTTGAACCATTTGCTAAACACAACCGTCTCGCATGGCATGCACATTCCGCACTGCCGCGCGATACCACCGAGCGGATAATTTGCGTTTCAATTCCCGCACTCTGTGGAGTAGTGTGGAGTGTGGTTTTTCTTTGCAAACGCCATTCCAAACAAAAAACTGCCGGTCAGCGGGCTAAGCATTAACCGGGACGAAAGTGGAATGTATGGGCGGCCTGTGTGCCGAGAGGTAGAGATAAATGGAAACTCGAGGTTTTGCAGTACATTGAACCTCGGTATTCTCTTCCTTCAGCCCACACTGAAGCTACACAAATCAGGTGGGAGATAGCTGTCTCGCTATTCCGAGGAAAAAGTCGCCCGCAGTGGGTATTTGCTTTTTCGCCCGACCGTGACCAGTGGAAGGCAAGTTTTGCTTGCCGCTCGCGAGAAGACGGAATGGGCAGATGGTATTTTTTATGTGTGCCTTCTGCTGGGTTTTGCTACCTTGACGCAGCGGGAATGGGTTTCCTTTTTCCGGTTAGCTTTTTGAAAGCTTAAAAGCATTCTGCTTGCTGCCAACGCGTCCGCACCAGTTACCGCAACGGTGCGGGGCTGACCGTTGATGCAGGAGAGTCTGGTGATGATAACTTTAACATTTTGATTTAATTAGCATTGCATCGGGCGAGACGATGATGGTACGTTTTAGCACGGAACAAAGGTGTGCTGGGCAATTTTCTTTCGTTAGCGTCTTCTTGCCGCTTGAACGACAGGCTGGTCGGTGGGAGTGAGCGTTGCGTAAAATAAGTAGAGGATTAAAAGTGGATAAATGGCTTTTAGTTAGTGTTGGTGGGATGCAGTGGTTCTTTGCAAGTGAAGCTAGCTGGCTGCAATTTTATAAGCTAATTGTTTCGCAAAATTAATTGGGCTGATTGGAAAGTTTTAAACACTGCGACACTGAATAACACATTCTTTGAAACATGGACTCTTCTACACAGTGATGGAAGCATAAGTGATGGAAGAATAAGTGATGGATATCCAACTTTTTAACACGGCCCGGAACGTTAGCTGCAGATGTATGATGCATGATGTATGATCGATCTTTAAACCGAATAGAATCAAATAAACTTCAGGTTTTTGTTATTTTTTTAACAGCGTTTATTATTCCTTATTGATGCAGTTACTATCAGGCTAGTTGAGATCTCGCGGTGATGAGCTAAATCGAAAAACTGAGTCGAATCATGCGAGAACATACTAATACGATTGTCCAATTTCACTTATGAACCAAACTTTAGCAATACTAGACACAAAAATGAGTCAACAAGTACTGATCTCTCAACTAGACGGGTAACCGAAATCAGAACGTATATGCATAAGTGACCTCGGTATGAGGGATGGAAAGAAAAAAATAAGAGTGCTTCTAGAGGATGTCCATTTTTTATTTGATCAAACTTAAACTAAACTATGCTATACTTACAACCATATACTTATCCCTGACGACCGTTTGTTGTGATTCCGAGGGCCAGAAATACGAAGCAAAAAATGAATCAAAATTTTAGCCATGTTAAGCGGCAGCTGTGAGATATTTAGGGCCAGAACATTCTAATGCGTGTTATTTGTACAGCTGTAGTTGTACTTCCGATATTGAGTTTCAGTATGGATTTACGTCACACGCCCTCTACCATACCAAACATTTCCGCAATATGTGTTTCCGTGTAGACTTTATTAAGCTGTGCTAACAACTTACGTAAGATATGCCTACAATTAAACACTATATAAAAGGTGGAAGGATGTCTATGATTCATTACGTCTGTATCCAGAAACCAATCAAGCATCCAACATGAAGTTCGCATTCGCCTTCGTTCTGATCGCTCTGTTCGCGGTGATCGCCGTCTCCCAGGCTATGCCCCAGCCTGAGGAGGCCGCCGCTTCTAGCAACGATGGAACCAGCGCTAACACCAGGATCGTGCTGGAGCTTACCCCGGAGGAGGCCGCCGCAGCTCAGGCAATGGGAGGCCGTGGATTCTGGTCAATCTTTATGGGCAGTGTCAAGAAGGTCATCACCATCGGTTGTGATCTGATTGACTGCCAGAAGAAACAATAAGTAATAATAAATGCTGAGTAAAACATACAACAACACACTGGAGTTTATTTCATTGTATGTAGCCTAATTACATTAAAAAAATCAAGCAATGAGATTGTTTCATATTAGTGAAACCGACTGTGGCGGATTAAGACGAGAGGTGGCCCTAAGCGGTCACAAAAATGTAGGTCTGGTTGAAGTGTCGAGCAGAGGAACATCAAACATACCAGAATATTCACATTATATTTATATTTAGTTTATTCATCGGACAATTTTTGTCCACATGAATTTCTTAGCTATAATCTTATTATTAATTAATCATTAATTAATAATTAATTATTAATTATTATTAATCGAAGACACTCACGGAATGCAGACTTTGACATATGAAACTAGTACAGACGTGGACTCATAGACATGGTTGAACACGACACACATAACGTTAATTGGCTCACTTTGTCCGAAAATGGTCCGATAAAGTGAAATATGGAAGGGTTGACGTGGTCTGAGGAATCTTTTTGGTGCAGAAAAGTTTGGGATGACGTTATCACTAAGGTAGATATTAATAATATCGATATCGATCTGATAGCCTGACGGAGGCAAAGGGAATACAAAATATGATGGCTGGGGCATGTTACGAAGAAACCGAATTTGTGTCACACAGAAAAGATGTTCGTGAAAAACTCTCAGTCCAACAAGAGGCGCAGAGGGGTACACAGCTAGTTAAATGGCTGGATCAGGAGAAATAAAGACGGTCGGAGATCAAGTATGTACATGGATGCGAAGCTGCAGCCAGGGACCGAGCATTATTGTTGACCGAGTCATGTCACTAAGACGTGCTCTATCGTGAGCAGACCAGTAACAAATCGAGAGCAAAGTTACAGGCTTTGGTTTGTTAATCTTAGCAGTTATTATTTCTTATTGTTGCTGTTGCTGTTGTGGTGGTTGTTGTTGTTGCTGTTGATTTTTACAATCAATCAGATCACAACCGATGGTGATGGCCTTCTTGATACCGTTCCACAAGTCTCCCCAGAATCCACGGCCTCCCATTGCCTGAACAGCTGCGGCCTCCTCCGGGGTAAGTTCCAACACGATCCTGGCGTTGGCGCTGGGTCCATCATTGCTGGCGGCCTCCTCAGGCTGGGACAGTGCCTCGGAGATGGCGAACACCGCGAACAGAGCGATCAGGACGAAGGCGAATGCGAACGAAGAAAAGATGGTACGTGTCGTGTTTGTATTCATCCATCTTCTCCAAGATCTATCTGTTCGACGTAAGGGACAAGACGATCCTGAAGGATCAGGAAGAATATTTTATTGGCGGTATTCAACACCGTAATACCCCTGCAGTTGTTGCAGTCCAACATGTCTCTCTTCTTGTATATGGGGTAGATGATGCAGAGTCTCCAACCACAGGGCGTCGATTCGATATCCCACAATTCACTAACAATTTAATGAATCTCGTTTTCCTCTTGCAAGACTGGAAAGATTCGATTGATGGACGTTTTACTAATATCTAACAATCTCATTGCTTGTTACAATTTGGCTGCAGACAATGAAATAAACTCCAGTTTTTGTATGTTTTACTCAGCATTTATTATTACTTATTCTTTCTTCTGGCAGTCAATGAGATCACAACCGATGGTGATAGCCTTCTTGATACCGTTCCACAAGTCTCCCCAGAATCCTCGGCCTCCCATTGCCTGAACTGCGGCGGCCTCCTCCGGGGTAAGCTCCAACACGATCCTGGTGTTGGCGCTGGCTCCATCATTGCTGGCGGCCTCCTCGGGCAGAGCATGGGAGACGGCGATCACCGCGAACAGAGCGATCAGAACAAACGCGAATGCGAACTTCATGTTGACTCCTCGGTTAGCTTCGGAACTGTGACTTAATATGACTTAATAATGATTCCAGGCAACCAACCGCCTTTTATATCCGCTCACTACTGTTCGTATGCTATTGGTACAGCTGCAAGGCATTCTCAGAATTTCCCATTGCGGAAATATGCCGTTTTCTTGGCAGGGTTGTAATTACAACCTACCTCCAAAATAAAGATGTGTTTACATCTGCCTACATCTGAACAAATAATACTGTGGATGCTTTTAACGCCGATATGGCAAGCCATTTTAAACGTCTTATTAATCTAATCACCAGCTACATTCAATTTTATACATCTTATTAAAATAATTACAATTTTCATTTCGAAGACATATTGATCACATCTTAATAATATAAAATAATAAATTTTTTACTGCAGTTTCTGTACTAAAACACATATTGTTTCGCCTGGACGTGTGACGCAAATCTACCGTAAAATATTATTACGGAAGGAGACCCACAGTTGTTCAAATAATACTCCTTAGAAGCTTCTAGCCTAAAACGATAGCCGGTGCCAACAAGGCAGCATCTTTCTTTCTGAGTTTGCATTTGTTTTCGTAGTTTTTGTCTTCTTAACCCGTTTAGCCCGGCGATGATTATCATCAATTTTTCGTTCCGCAGGCATGTACAACGCAAGCAGTTGGTTTGGAACCAAATATGCATGTAGAAAAATTGAGTTTTTGCTACAATTTCAAGACCCCTTGGACCTGCCATCGGCATACGGGAAGGTTCATTGGCAGGTCCTGCAGACTGCCATCGGGCTGAACGTGTTAAGCATACATATTTACTTCATTTTAAATATTTTATCCGAATTAAATGATGATGATCCTCCATCGGACCCTTGAAGGTCACGGAAGTTTATTTGAG
Organism: Anopheles gambiae; assembly: GCF_943734735.2. NCBI lineage: Eukaryota > Metazoa > Arthropoda > Insecta > Diptera > Culicidae > Anopheles > Anopheles gambiae. The sequence goes on from NC_064601.1 coordinate 113,185,308, forward strand.
ATTTTTTAAGACTCTGTGATATGTCAATTGAATATTTTGAAAGCTTAACTTTGATTTGTGAAACATATGAGGATTTTTATTTGTTTTTTTTTTAATTGAGGTCAGTTTCAAAGTTATAATCAAATGCATTAATTTAAAACACTGAAACTGGTCTGATCTTTGTCAATGAGGGAGTAATATTTGGTTATGAAAATTCCGGCCTTCTCTGGCACGTATATTTTTGGTTATGATATTTTTATACTCATGTGCTAAACGACCGTCTATCTGTTTTATCGATACAAACATTAGAATGAAAATGAATTCGCAATATACAGCTGTTAAAGTTCTGCTGAACAAAAAAATAGCTGTCAATTTTTTTTCCGTTAACTAAGGTACATTTTAGCGCGTTCTTTCGATCTGATCTGGATAGTTAATGTGGAAAGAAATTTGAACGAGATGAGTTGCAAGATAAGACTAACTTAAATTTATTACTGTACAAATTCAACTTATAGATTAAATTACAGATTATACAGGCTTTTGAGACTTTATTCATTATCACGTAGCCGGATAGTTAATACTTGCTACGGGGGGCTTAATTCTGGGCTTGAACCCATGACGGGCATATTATTGAGTCGTTCGAGTTGACGACTGTATCACGGGACCGCCCCTTCACGGGAGCGCCCCTATTAAATGCTAGTAGTGCAATAATCCTTACTTAGCGTAGGTAGTGTAAGTAGCAGTATTATTGGCTCACTTTTCATTCCCAAATGATTTTGTTAAATTTCGCATGAATGACATAATGAGTGAAATTTAAAATCGCAATTCAATGTATTCTTTCTTTTCAACTCTATCTTTGGAGATAAAATAACACTAGATATGGTATGGTTGTATAGGTATGGTTTAGCAATAGTACACTTTATTAGCCAAAGGTGTATACAATATTTTCCCAGAACCCACGTCCTCCCTTTGCTTTGCCACCTTGTCCAGCAGCATCTCCTCCTTCAGTCTTGGAGCTAGCGGCATCGTTGCTGGCAGCTGCAGCATCCTCGGGCAGGGCCTGGGAGATGGCAATCACTGCGAACAGAGCGATCAGAACCAGAGCGTATGCGAACTTCATGTTGGCTTCTAGGTTGGGTTCTGTGTTGAAACTTAATGCATCCTAGATAGTCTATCGCCTTTTATACTAAACATTTCTTGGCTTATCCGATAAAAGCTGTGTGCTGTTTGCTCAGTTGTGTACACAAAAAATCACATTGCGGAAATACATCGTATCCTTGCAGAAAATGGGACTTGTTTAATTTTTGTTGCTTTGGATATTTTTCGACACATTCGCTACATCGACCGTCTATTTTATTTGGGAAGCTAGAGCAAATCGATGATATCAAATTATGACAACGCTGTACACTTATCGTTTGGATATTTTCAGATCCTTGATTGCAGCCGTCCATAAGTATTCTCAATATACGGGTATTTATGTTTTCCCACAAACTAATGAACGTATCTTCGGATAATTTATTCTTTTTTTATTTCACTTAACTTTTGTAATAAGATTAACACGCATACATCAGAAATAGCTTATCAGGGAAAGAGTTTATTATCCAAAGATGTTTTGAACAAGCTCCCAGAACCAACGTCCTCCCTTTGCTTCTCCACCTTGTCCAGCAGCATCTCCTCCTTCAGTCTTGGAGCTAGCGGCATCGTTGCTGGCAGCTGCAGCATCTTCGGGCAGGGCCTGGGAGATGGCAATCACTGCGAACAGAGCGATCAGGACCAGAGCGTATGCGAACTTCATGTTGGCTTCTAGGTTGGGTTCTGTGTTGAAACTTAATGCATCCTAGATAGTCTATCGCCTTTTATACTAAACATTTCTTGGCTTATCCGATAAAAGCTGTGTGCTGTTTGCTCAGTTGTGTACACAAAAAATCACATTGCGGAAATACATCGTATCCTTGCAGAAAATGGGACTTGTTTAATTTTTGTTGCTTTGGATATTTTTCGACACATTCGCTACATCGACCGTCTATTTTATTTGGGAAGCTAGAGCAAATCGATGATATCAAATTATGACAACGCTGTACACTTATCGTTTGGATATTTTCAGATCCTTGATTACAGCCGTCCATAAGTATTCTTAATATACGGCTAGAAAACTAGAAAACGGATTCGCTGCGTGTAAAAGCGGAATAAAAAGGCGAAACTAACACTAATTATCCTACTAATTATCCTCGGGAAGGATAAACTGACACCCTAAATATTTATGGGCTTGCGGGGGTATAAAAGGGACTGATTTTGAATGAACAAACTATTCGGATTTTGCAACTTTGCCTTTTTTAATTTTGAATATTCGGATCACGAAAGAAATCTCTCTTCCCTCTTCACCCCCTTCTGCGGCATAGGCTCATCAAGTTACTGGAGTGAGCAACTAGCGGGAAGATTAATTATTGGTGTCGAACGGTTGAGAAGATCGCTGTTACCTGAACGGATTTGACTCATAAGGCCGCATCCTTTGCATGGCCCACAGATCCGTTCGCCGTAGTAACAAATAGTATCTCGATTATACATAAGACTGATTAGTATGTCGTAGGCGAATGTATCTAAAATAATAATCGAGTAACGAAATCCAAGACCAAAGATTTAAACGATAGGTATAAACAAAGTGTAGCTGTAGATGCCATGACGAAGGCCGAACGAATATTGTGAGATCATCAGATCTTCTTAGACATTATGAGTATTTACTATCATCTCCTCTGAAATTGCAACATCTTTCTTTTGACGTAACGACCTACGCGGATAGTCAGTTACTTGCCACAAGGGTTGAATCATCGATGGGCAAGTTGTTAAGTCATGCGAGTTGATGACTGTATTTCTTCTTCTATTTGGCGTAACGTCCTACGCGGACATGGTGGCTTATACAGTCCTTCCTTTGCGGGGACGGTTCATTCTAGGTTTGAGCCCATGACTGCTACGTTATTGAGTCGTACAAATTGACAACTGTACCACGGGACCGTTCCTGATGTGTATTACGGGGCCGTATTAATTTCTTGGGTAAGATGCAAACGAATGAAACTTTAAATAGTATTTCAATTTATTCTTTTTTTATTTCACCTAACTTTTGTAATAAGATTAACACTCATATATCAGAAATAGCTTATCAAGGATCAAGGTCAACATTAAAAGTGTGACGAAACATAAAGATAATGAAGTATTATTTTAAGAAATATATATATATATATATATATATATATATATATATATATATATATATATATATATATATATATATATATATATGTATATATATATATATTTTAAATTGAATTATAATTCAATTGTCCTATGACAACGCCCGACCTGCACATAATTAATTCACCAAAAAACGGCCTTTTTTAAAGTAGTTCAAGTTTCTTTTATTATGCCTTTAACGACACACAATTTTACAAAACTAAAGAGAAACTAAAAATTCGTCCGCTTCCACCTAGATCTTGGATCAAAAAGAAAGCTAGATTCCGCAGTCCTCGCTTGGTCAATCCTTTTCGTTGAGTGCAAACGTTTAACTTTCCTTCCAGTCCGAGACCTCTAGCAAGCTGAAATACGGGCGCTCCTTGTCGATCACCAAACGATCGAGTCGACACCATAAAGTGACATCAATTATATTTTAATAAATATTATTTTACATTCAATTACTAATTTTAACAAAAAATGGTTTCCAAGTGGGTGGGCGCCAAGTGGGTCGGGGTTTGAAGTTCCAGTTCCAGCTTGCCAAATATCGGCCTCCCTTTGCCTGAGCTGCGGCGTCTTCCATCGCGATCTTGGTGTTTGCACTGGCACCATCGTTGCTAGAAGCGGCGGCCTCCTCAGGCTGGGGCAGTGCCTTGGAGACGGCGATCACCGCGTATAGAGCGATCAGGAAGAAGGCGAATGCGAACTTCATGTTGGATGCTTGATTGGTTTCTGGATACAAACGTAATGAATCTTAGCAATCCTTTCACCTTTTATATAGTGTTTAATTGTAGGCACATCTTACGTAAGTTGTTAGCACAGCTGAATAAAGTCTACACAGAAACACATATTTCGGAAATGTTTAATAAGGTAGAGGGCGTGTGACGCAAATCCATAATGAAACTCAATATCGGAAGTAGAACCACAGCTGTACAAATAACAGGCGTTAGAATGTTCTGGGTCTAAAACTCTCACAGCTGCCGCTTAACATGACTGAAATTTTGGTTCATATTTTGCTTCCTATTTCTGACCCTCGGAATCACAACAAACGATCGTCAGGAACAAGCATAGAATTGTAAGTATATAGTATAGTATAGTTTAAGTTTGATCAAATCAAAGACGGACATCCACTAGAAGCACTCTTATTTTTTTCTTTGCATCCCTCATACCGAGGTCACTTATGCATATACGCTCGGGTTTCGGTTACCACTCTAGTTGAGCGATCAATACCTGTTGAGCCATTCCAGTGTCCAGTGTAAACAATGTAGTTGTGTTTATGATGGTCAGAATTGCTAAGCAAAATACGAACGAAAACTTCTGCCTAGTGTTTAAGAACAGTCTCTGGAGTTTTAAGAGTTTTGCACCTAGTAACGTGTATTATTTAAACAACTGAGGCTCTGCTTCCGTAATGTTATTTTCTTTGTGTAGAAGTTATTCAGCTGTGCTAACAACATACGAAAGATAAATCGGGATTTGGGCACTATAAAAGGTGGAAGGATTGCTAGGATTCATTAAGTCTCAAGACAAAATCCAACCAAGCAGCCAACATGAAGTTCGCATTCGCGTTTGTTCTTGTCGCTCTGTTTGCGGTGATCGCCGTCTCCCATGCTCTGCCCGAGGAGGCCGCCAGCAATGATGGAGCAAGCGCCAACACCAGGATCGTGTTGGAGCTTACCCCGGAGGAGGCCGCAGCAGTTCAGGCAATGGGAGGCCGAGGATTCTGGGGAGACTTGTGGAACGGTATCAAGAAGGCTATCACCATCGGTTGTGATCTGATTGACTGTAAAAATCAACAGCAACAACAACAACCACCACAACAGCAACAATAAGAAATAATAAATGCTAAGATTAACAAACCAAAGCAATACCTGAAACTTTGCTCTCGATTTGTTACTGGTCTGCTCACGATACAGCACGTCTTAGTGCTCGGTCTCTGGCTGCAACTTCACATCTATGTACACACTCGAACTTGAATCAATTTTGTTTCACCTGATCCAGCCATTCCCGTGGGAGTATTTTGTATTACCTTCGCTGCCGTCAGCTATTGTCAGCTTCCATGCTATTGTCTTTGCTGACCTTTGACCCAAGATAGGTGAATTGTGGGACGACTTTAGAAGTGCGTTCACCTATCTTTACGTCACGCCTATGTAGGCTTGGATGATTTATTGGTAATCCGCTAATGTTACCACCATCAGTTTGGCCTTTGCCTCATTTATCTGCAATCCGAGTTTCTCTGCCACTTCTTCTTCTCCTTCTTCTTCTTCTTCTTCTTCTTCTTCTTCTTCTTCTTCTTCTTCTTCTTCTTCTTCTTCTTCTTCTTCTTCTTCTTCTTCTTCTTCTTCTTCTTCTTCTTCTTCTTCTTCTTCTTCTTCTTCTTCTTCTTCTTCTTCTTCTTCTTCTTCTTCTTCTTCTTCTTCTTCTTCCTTTTCTTCTTCTTCTTCTTCTTCTTCTTCTTCTTCTTCTTCTTCTTCTTCTTCTTCTTCTTTTTCTTCTTCTTTGGCGACTGTACCACCAGACCAGCACAGACCTTTGGTGGCTGCAAAAGGTCCTGAGAGTTTTCAACCACCTTCATCTGGCAAGTGACGTTCGTTCTATTCGCTCTAAATAGCCTCATCAGATTGGCCGGGATTCCAAAAGAGCTCATTGCGTCATACAGTTTTACCCTGGCTATGCTATCATATGCGGCTTTGAAGTCAATGAAGAGATGGTACGAGTCGTGTCTGTATTCAGCCATCTTATGCAAGATCTGCTACATGGAGAAGATCTGATCAGTGGTTAATTTTCCGTTTCGGAATCCTCTTTGACAGTTTCCAACTATCTGTTCGACGTAAGGAACAAGACGATGCTGAAGGATCAGAGAGAATATTTTATTGGCGGTATTCAACACCGTAATACCCCTGTAGTTGTTGCAGTCCAACATGTCTCTCTTCTTGTATATGGGGTAGATTATCCACAGGGCGTCGATTCGATATCCCACAATTCACTAACAATTTAATGAATCTCGTTTTCCTTTTGCAAGACTGGAAAGATTCGATTGATGGACGTTTTACTAATATCTAACAATCTCATTGCTTGTTACAATTTGGCTGCAGACAATGAAATAAATTCCAGTTTTTGTATGTTTTACTCAGCATTTATTACTACTTATTCTTTCTTCTGGCAGTCAATCAGATCACAACCGATGGTGATGGCCTTCTTGATACCGTTCCACAAGTCTCCCCAGAATCCTCGGCCTCCCATTGCCTGAACTGCGGCGGCCTCCTCCGGGGTAAGCTCCAACACGATCCTGGTGTTGGCGCTTGCTCCATCATTGCTGGCGGCCTCCTCGGGCAGAGCATGGGAGACGGCGATCACCGCGAACAGAGCGATCAGAACAAACGCGAATGCGAACTTCATGTTGACTCCTCGGTTAGCTTCGGAACTGTGACTTAATATGACTTAATAATGATTCCAGGCAACCAACCGCCTTTTATATCCGCTCACTACGGTTCGTATGCTATTGGTACAGCTGCAAGGCATCCTCAGAATTTCCCATTGCGGAAATATGCCGTTTTCTTGGCAGGGTTGTAATTACAACCTACCTCCAAAATAAAGATGTGTTTACATCTGCCTACATCTGTTCAAATAATACAACCTGCTTTTAACGCCGATATGGCAAGCCATTTTAAAAATGTTTTTAATCTAATTACCAGCTACAGGCAATTTTATACATCCTATTAAAATAATTGAAATTTTCATTTCGATGTTGATTACATCTTAATAATATAAAATAATAAATTTTTTGCTGCAGTTTCTGTACTAAAACACATATTGTTTCGCCAGGACGTGTGACGCAAATCTACCGTAAAATATTATCACGGAAGGAGACCCACAGTTGTTCAAATAATACACCTTAGAAGCTTCTAGCCCAAAACGATAGCCGGTGCCAACAAGGCAGCATCTTTCTTTCTGAGTTTGCATTTGTTTTCGTAGTTTTTGTCTTCTTAACCCGTTTAGCCCGGCGATGATTTTCATCAACTTTTCGTTCCGCAGGCATGTACAACGCAAGCAGTTGGAACCAAATATGCATGTAGCAAAATTGAGTTTTTTGGTACAATTTCAAGACCCCTTGGACCTGCCATCGGCATACGGGAAGATTCATTGGCAGGTCCTGCAGACTGCCATCGGGCTGAACGTGTTAAGCATACATATTTACTTCATTTTAAATATTTTATCCGAATTAAATGATGATGATCCTCCATCGGACCCTTGAAGGTCACGGAAGTTTATTTGAGATTTTTTAAGACTCTGTGATATGTCAATTGAATATTTTGAAAGCTTAACTTTGATTTGTGAAACATATGAGGATTTTTATTTGTTTTTTTTTTTTTTTTAAATTGAGGTCAGTTTCAAAGTTATAATCAAATGCATTAATTTAAAACACTGAAACTGGTCTGGTTTTTTAAACGTGGGAGTAATATTTTGTTATGAAAATTCCGGCCTTCTCTGGCACGTATTTTTATACTCATGTGCTAAACGACCGTCTATCTGTTTTAACGATACAAACATTAGAATGAAAATGAATTCGCAATATACAGCTGTTAAAGTTCTGCTGAACAAAAAAAAATAGCTGTCAAATCATTTTTTCCCTTAACTAAGGTACATTTAGCGCGTTCTTTCGATTGATGGATAGTTAATGTGGAAAGAAATTTGAACGAGATGAGTTGCGAGATAAGACTAACTTAAATTTATTACTGTAAAAATTCAACTTATAGATTAAATACTAGTAGTGCAATAATCCTTACTTAGCGTAGGTAGTGACATTAGCAATCTTTTTCTAACTCAAATGATGGTTTTTGATCATCATCTTCTTGATTTTCTGGCCGTTTGCATCAGTTGTAGACGGTGATGGAAGGCTTGATTGTGGCAAAACTTTGACGACGTGCCGACATGCTGTTTGTGGTAGTGAGCTTCTAACGATAGCGATCGTTAGATAAGTATTGGTGCTGTGTCATCGAACACAGCATCCGAGAGTGCGATGAGCACAGAATAAAGAGAGCACTTGATAGTTATCAACCGAGCAAACCACACGTGTTATTATTGAGTACCACACTGTTCAATGCCTTATTACGTTTTGATTTTTTGACAAAACAATCACGCTATAAGTCTTTTGTACCATTTTCATTGATTCTGCATACAAAAATTCATTCGGAACCGTTCCGATACTCCATCATAAAAATTGCCTAGGACATCAGATAATAGCAGACATCATTGCATGTGGAAGTCATATTAATTGAAAGCTAACGTAAAACACTTGCTTATCAATGAATGACAGTAATTGATTGAAGCAATTGATAATATAGAGCCTGCTGCTTTATTGTTATACATGCCGTCCCTTGCACGACCGGTCCTGGTTCTATTTGCATCAAGTTCATCCCACATAAGTAGGATCAGTGGCGGATCTAACGGTAGGCGGTCTAGGCGGTCGCCTGGGGCCCATTCTATAGTATGCCGTATGGACAGAGTGCTAGCGACATGGGCCCCCGGAAGGATGGCCGATGGGGCCCCGAGGCTGGCGAATCATTTGCACCCCCCTACCCCCCCCCCCCCATCAGCAATAATTTTAGAGTCTGTGACTTTCTAAACATTTACCATTTACAGGGGGCCTCAGCTCGTCTTTCCGCCTAGGGCCCCCGATACCCTTGATCCGCCATTGAGTAGGACTGGTTAACTTGAGGTTTGTGAAAATAAGTCAAAAATGCTCAGCATGACCAACAGAACTAGGCAGGGTCAGATAAACAAAGGTTTTGAATAAATTCGTGCGAATAGCAGTTGTGTAAGCCTCGTATCTTCTAAGATATATTGTGACTTTACGCTTCATTTTTTTAAATTTCGCATGAATGACATAATGAGTGAAATTTATAATCGCAATTCAATGTATTCTTTCATTTCAAATTTATCTTTTGTAGAGAAAATAACACTAAGATATATATGGTTTAGAAATAGGAGACTTTATTATCCAAAGATGGTTTTAAGAATGTCCCAGAAGAAACGTCCTCCCTTTGCTTCGCCTCCTTGTCCAGCAGCATCTCCTCCTTCAGTCTTGGAGCTAGCGGCATCGTTGCTGGCAGCTGCAGCATCCTCGGGCAGGGCCTGGGAGATGGCAATCACTGCGAACAGAGCGATCAGGACCAGAGCGTATGCGAACTTCATGTTGGCTTCTAGGTTGGGTTCTGTGTTGAAACTTAATGCATCCTAGATAGTCTATCGCCTTTTATACTAAACATTTCTTGGCTTATCCGATAAAAGCTGTGTGCTGTTTGCTCAGTTGTGTACACAAAAAATCACATTGCGGAAATACATCGTATCCTTGCAGAAAATGGGACTTGTTTAATTTTTGTTGCTTTGGATATTTTTCGACACATTCGCTACATCGACCGTCTATTTTATTTGGGAAGCTAGAGCAAATCGATGATATCAAATTATGACAACGCTGTACACTTATCGTTTGGATATTTTCAGATCCTTGATTACAGCCGTCCATAAGTATTCTTAATATACGGCTAGAAAACTAGAAAACGGATTCGCTGCGTGTAAAAGCGGAATAAAAAGGCGAAACTAACACTAATTACCCTACTAATTATCCTCGGGAAGGATAAACTGACACCCTAAATATTTATGGGCTTGCGGGGGTATAAAAGGGACTGATTTTGAATGAACAAACTATTCGGATTTTGCAACTTTGCCTTTTTTAATTTTGAATATTCGGATCACGAAAGAAATCTCTCTTCCCTCTTCACCCCATTCTGCGGCATAGGCTCATCAAGTTACTGGAGTGAGCAACTAGCGGGAAGATTAATTATTGGTGTCGAGCGGTTGAGAAGATCGCTGTTACCTGAACGGATTTGACTCATAAGGCCGCATCCTTTGCATGGCCCACAGATCCGTTCGCCGTAGTAACAAATAGTATCTCGATTATACATAAGACTGATTAGTATGTCGTAGGCGAATGTATCTAAAATAATAATCGAGTAACGAAATCCAAGACCAAAGATTTAAACGATAGGTATAAACAAAGTGTAGCTGTAGATGCCATGACGAAGGCCGAACGAATATTGTGAGATCATCAGATCTTCTTAGACATTATGAGTATTTACTATCATCTCCTCTGAAATTGCAACATCTTTCTTTTGACGTAACGACCTACGCGGATAGTCAGTTACTTGCCACAAGGGTTGAATCATCGATGGGCAAGTTGTTAAGTCATGCGAGTTGATGACTGTATTTCTTCTTCTATTTGGCGTAACGTCCTACGCGGACATGGTGGCTTATACAGTCCTTCCTTTGCGGGGACGGTTCATTCTAGGTTTGAGCCCATGACTGCTACGTTATTGAGTCGTACAAATTGACAACTGTACCACGGGACCGTTCCTGATGTGTATTACGGGGCCGTATTAATTTCTTAGGTAAGATGCAAACGAATGAAACTTTAAATAGTATTTCAATTTATTCTTTTTTTATTTCACCTAACTTTTGTAATAAGATTAACACGCATACATCAGAAATAGCTTATCAGGGAAATAGTTTATTATCCAAAGATGTTTTGAACAAGCTCCCAGAACCAACGTCCTCCCTTTGCTTCTCCACCTTGTCCAGCAGCATCTCCTCCTTCGGTCTTGGCACTAGCGGCATCGTTGCTGGCAGCTGCGGCATCCTCGGGCAGGGCCTGGCAGATGGCAATCACCGCGAACAGAGCGATCAGGACCAGAGCGTATGCGAACTTCATGTTGGCTTCTAGGTTGGGTTCTGTGTTGAAACTTAATACATCTTAGGTAGTCTTCCGTCTTTTATAGTACAGGTTCCTTGACGCAGCTGGTACCAGCTGGTGCTGGTATCATATTGTCGGCACAGCTGTGTGTTGTTTGTACAATTGGATAACAACGTGTACATGATGACGTATAATGCGGATATGTTTCTCTGGTAAGCAGAGGTGGTGGTTCTGTGGTGCAAAATGTGGAAATAATTTGAGAATATCTTGCGTTGGTTTTCAGCTGGACAAACAATTGTGTAACACAGTGTATATCCAAGGCAAAATATGAAGATTCTTACGTCTCCCTATTGGCTCCAGCACTAGGGTGTGCTACATTTTGAAGTATCTGCCGGATCTGTTTTCAAGGCTATTGAAGTGTATCAAATTGAAAACACACAAAGCACGCTTCCACGGTCCTTAGGGTCTAGCTTGTGTTGCAAGGTTTTCATTCGAACTGATAGTTCGACAGTTTGTTGCTTTACATCGAGGCATGTCAGCCAACAGAACTTTTGTTTTCGTACTAAATGTATGAAAATGCACAGTTCATTGTTAAAAGCTGTCGTTTAAAAGAATTCCTCTCCTACAGCCTAATTGACCGATCTAAACTTAGGGTGTTCCATTCTCCAAGCTGCATTCCTACGGATCATTACACCGAGCGAAAGAAATCGATCCACAGTAACTTCACTTTCCAAAACAATCCCATGTTTTTCGTCCGACGGAACTCATGATTGATTGTGCTGACCACACAATGGTAATAGACCGGTGTTGGAAAATTACTATCGACACCGGACACAAACCCTCACATCTACACACACATACACACTGGACCGAGATTGACCATTGACTGGGGTTTGCAATTAATTGGCGCTTCTTTGAAATAAGGCATTTGGCCGGCCGGAGTTTGTGGCTGACTGATTCAGCTCAAGAAGCTGTCACTAATTAATCTTGTACTGCTGATTGGATTTGCCGACCGATTCGGCCGAGGCAGCTGAAGTTAAACGAAAAAGATAGCGCGCGAGCGACAGAGAAGGAGATAGCGACAAAAACCATCATCGATGTCACTGACTTTTCCATTGGTTTGTCAGTGGTGGAATGATTGAATCTTGTTTTTTTTTCTCGTACCCATGTATAGCAATGTACGCTTGAGCGGAAAAAACACAACATTTTCACAGTCACCCGCCAAGAAATGAGCAATTGAAGGAAACGGCAGCAATGTAGTCGGAGGGGGTGAGGAAAATGAACCGAGGAGGCAATTAATTTCGCTAATCTCCTTTTTTGCTATCCACTTCTCTGGCCGTAATCCTGTGAATGAAGCGTAGAAAATTGAAAGATTAAATAGGCAGAAATAATTAAATTAAGTCTTCTGGGAAGGTTGCTCGGTTGGGGTTGTTAAGGTTAGGCAGTAGAAGCGAAAAGAAAAAATGAACAAAATGGATGGACGTTTACGATTTTCCTGGGATTTCCCGGTCAGTCTGGTTTAAGCTGTCACGATATGTTTCATGAAAATTGAAATTGAAATTAGCCTTTATAAATCTATACAGCGTTCAAACCCCTTAGGTATGGTCTAAATTCAAAATAATAAATATGGCAAAACAAACTTCCACATCGTTGACCCCAAAAAGGCTTACCTCTCTGGCCTGGGCGTTACACGTGTGGAGCAACCGTTCTTTGGAAATATTCACCGAACAAAATGTTTGCAAAAATGGCAGGAAGCAGGGATAAAGATCGGATGTCAAATAAACTCCGCATGTGTGCGGAATCGGTAAATCGTATTTTTTAAACCATCCACATCCCTTCCTGCCTACATTGCTTTTCATAATTTCAATGATCTTGCATTCTTTGCTCTCAGTATGCAAGTCGGGGTTTTTTTTGTTATTGCTTCCAAATGCAAAGTTTTGTTGAAGCTTTGCGGAGCAGTGTGAGGGCCGGGGGGAAAGAGCAGTGTGCTTCGAAGGAAAAAATAAATACTAAAAGCAACCACCAACCACCAACACATGGTACCTGGTAACTTGCTTTTTTGTTGTTGTTGTTAGTGCGCTACTACGTGGCAGAGCGAAGCGAAAACTCCCGGATTGCACCGGCATTGTTCAGCACCGGGTGCCCGCTGAGGTGCAGAGCCACAAACATACACACACACACACACACACACATACACAACACCGTAAAAGACCGCCGATGCATGAATGCGATGCACCGTTTTTGAATGATGCAAGATTTATGTGTTGCCTGCCCGCTGAGCTTGCATTGTGACGACAGCGACCCACGGCACGGCACGGCGCGTTTGCGAGCGTAGTCGGTTCGCGAGGAAGTGAAAACGGAGCTTTTCCGGGTTTTTATGGTAACCCAACCTCGAGGTGGTTGGTGTGACCGGGGTTTTGACTGACTGATTCTGGTATAGGTGCATGCAGCGTAGGCAAAGGCATTGCCGTACAGTGCGGACGGAATGGTGCTGATGTCATCACAAATGCATTTGAAGAATAGTCAAAAAATTGATATGCAAAGTCATTTGCATAGTTCGCAGCGTGAGTGGGATGGAAAGAGGGGAAAATGAAAGAGCAATAGTGAGAAAGAGAGAGAGAGAGAGAGAGAGAGAGAGAGAGAGAGAGAGAGAGAGAGAGAGAGAGAGAGTGAACACACAACTATACAGAACAGTAGACACAAACACATATGTGAATAGTTGTGCCGTGCTAAGAGGTAACCCCATTTTCCCGCTCCCCACGTGGAAAAGTCGTACGACTGCTAGGTTTTTCGTTACTAGCACTTTTCACCAGGGGCCGTAGGTGACGGTGACGAACAATCGGCCCTACATTTCGTGTCATCAATCACGGGTGCAAAATTCGGGTAGATGTGATGTGTATTTTTGGGGAAAATATTTGAATATCCTTCCCGAGCAAGGTCTAAATCGTGCGAAACTGGGTGTGTGTGTGTGTGTGTGTCGGGAAAAATGTTAACGCACGAACAAACAAGACAATTGAATAGGGGAGTGGGGGGGGGGGGGGGGGGAAATGCTTTCACGTGAATGCGCTGAAGAGAATGCATTCATTCATTCAACGAGTGGCGGTTTTTAAGAATTAGGCATTTGTTTTGCTTCCATGTTGAGCCTCCAAAGATTTGCGAACATTTGGGAAGTATTGAGATTATGAAAATGCCTTTTCAACACAATGGAAGTTTTGGGTATCATAATGCTATAGATAAAGGATTGTCAACTAGAGCACTTTGGCACGTAAATGATTTTTGCACTGCAAATTGCATACCTGCAGGCGATTTTTATAAGGTATAAATTGCAATCGTACGCAATCGTATAAATTGCTTGCAAATGCTCACGTTTAAAAGCGTTAATTTTCTCCACTTGTGTTCGATTGCCAATACGCCAAAAGTTATGCAATCTATCTTGTTCAAAAATTACATTGTTGTAAGCAAATTGAAAAGGTTGTATCGGGCAAAGGGTATTATTGATCAGCTTTTCTCACAACACAGCAGCGGAAAACTGCCAACAAACTTGTGGTGAGGATTGATTTCATTATTTCAAGCGCACGTATCATGTACCCAGTACCTTCGCCGCACGATGCACGCGCCAGCCTAATTACAGCACAAAAGATGCAAAAAAAAAACCCCAGCGAAAGCTCAAACATTAAGCTCATTTTCGGGGTTTTTGTTGATAACTTGCCCTCATTTGCATAGCGATGGTACGCCGCCGGTGGCGTACTGGCTCGATTTCCGCAATTGTTCCATCTTTCGTCAGCTGCGCGCAACGCTTCAGGTTCGAGCGTGCTCCGGCGTCGGCCACAACACACAGCAGAGACGAAAGCCTCCACGAAGGCATTATGCATTAGCCAACCTTCGCATAAACGAGTGTGTAACAAGGATGTGGCTCGGTGGGGCATCGAGTATCATCACGCCGTCATCATCCTGGAGCGTGTGCCACGTGTTCCATTTTGCTTTAAACACAGCAGCAGCACCGCGCTAGGAGGCCACACTGCCACCGCTGCCGACTGGAAATAGAATTCAGTTCGCGTGCGGCATAAAATCATAAATTTCTTTTAAGGATAGGGTGTGTGTGAGTGTTGTTTTTCTTCTTGCTGTAGCTGTAGCTGTGTAGTTTAGCCGTGTGCTCTTCGGTCCGTTCTTGCCGTGCAGGAAATGCTTTCACCGGCTGAAGGGCAACCACTCACGTACAGTTTGGCCGCAGCTCATCAACGTGTGGCTTTGTAAGTAGATTTATGCCATTACGTGGGATGCCTCGGTGGTGGTGAAAGGAGCCTTTCTGTTGATGAGAAAAGAATATTATCTTGGCAGAATGGTTGGGTGCGCACGGTGAATTAAAAGTGCAGGTCCGTTCGTGCAGGGTGCTCTTATCGTGGCTAAGCTCTTTGTTTATTTAATGCTGTTTAATAGCAACGGACCAATGTAGCTCTCATTCATCATCTAATTATGTTTTGTACTGCAATAGAGGCGAAGAGAAGATACTATGACGAAATTAGCCATGTCATTTTGAAAAGATAAAAAGAGATTTGCATCGGAAAGTAGAAAGAATAACTTAAAGGAGCAAATAAAAATAAACAAAAATACGAACACATGTTATTGTAGAACATTGACTACAGCAGCATTAATTTACACACATGGGAAAACTTTCCCACTTACCTATCAGTTTTGTAGCTGTGCTTTTTTCCTGCCTCTTTCCAATCCTCCCATCGTCCAACAATCCAAACAACTGCTTCAGCAACTCCCAACGCGCCTGTTAGCGCATCATCCGGCCGGCGGCAGGTCTGTGTGGTCGTGGCAGTGGAGAGAGCAAAATATTATTCTTGTTTGTTGAAACATATTTCATCCCTACTTTTCCTCGCTTTCCATCCTGGCCGTATGTGTGTGCTGGTGTGTGGTTGGTACAATTTTATAAACTGGTGAAGAATAAAAAAAAAACTGCAGTGCAACGAATGTACTTTTCCCTTGCTTCAGCAAAAGTTGAAGCGAAAAACATGAATATTATGTCGGAAAAGTGGCCTTCGATTCAATGTAACGATAAAGGGAAATGCATTTGCAGTGCAAGTGCAGCCAACTCCAAAACGGAATGCTGCGATGTGCATTTTTGTGTGTGTGTGCAACGGTTAACTTTAACTTTAGAGTGGAGAAGTGAGCTGGTGGGTGAAAATATATGCTCCCGATCGTATCATGCTGTTTCATTTGATGTAGAGTACTTTAGAAGTAATTTTAGACGGATATATCTTTTAACTCAATTATGAGTTCATCGTGTAAAACTTTGAATGTAGGATTAAACATTTAAGTATAATAAGTAAAGATAGCTACGTATACTCTCGGTTGAAATGATACTTTTACTAGACTAAGCTTGGTTCAATAACGTTACAAAAATAGATCCATAATATCCACACAAAAAAAGCTTCCATCAATGTTCCTATTATTCCTATTATTCCCTCAATGTTCCTACAATCCCGTAAACTAACATAAATCTGAATGATATTGTCAATCATGTCGTACTCCTTGACCCGCATGGTCCAGCATCATTAAGCATTCAACCCACCGTGAGCACTCAGCTTCTAATTTGTTAAATGTCTCCCCTGGCGGGCACTGGAGCATAACAGAATCGTTTGAAAGTTTAACAAGCATCAAATGAAACCGGTCGTCAGGTCGTACCACTCTGTCGGATGAAGAATTTCACTCGATCGCCGAAAGGCTTATCTGCCAGATAAGGGATGCTGTACAACATTTTGATACTTCATGTGTGTGTGTGTACACGTGTATTTTTTCGCAGCATAAATTCTCCATCAAAAGACCTGCAGCGTTGTCCTGCTACCTGCTTCCGGTTGAAGCTAAGACGCCAAGTCACTCATCCGCACGACATGAAAGCAACCAGCAATCAGGGCCAGGCAATCGAGCGAGAGTGACCTGAAGAAGTTGACACCGGGCATCCCTAGTGCGGTAGGCGGTGATGGTGGTGGTGGTAGCGAAGAACGCTCGTGTAGGTCATACGTCACGTGAAGGAGGATAAGCGAACTGCACATACATCAACCCGCTTCACGGCAGGCAGGCGACATGTTGCCGGAAATTGGACGTTCCGGATTTCCAACAAATTTCTAGTTCGACCTAGTACCAGGTCGCTAGGCCATCGCACATACATTCCTGGGGCTGGAGGGCGATCAAATATCCTTCGTGTCAAGGGGGGCGGGGGGGGAGGGAGTACGAAGCCCGCTAGGGATCGAATCATGGCAGAAGAGTGGAATAAGAGAAAGCGAGAGAGAACAGCAGAGAGGCAGAAAAAATAACACGAAAAAGGGTTAAACGGTCGCGGGCAGGATTTTGTACCGGAAATATTGCCATGCAATGTCAGAATTCATACCAACACACAGAGAGACATACACACACACATGGGCACCCTTCTGCACGTCACCGGGGGACTTTTATGCTTTCTGGTCACGTACGCGAGGCTTCAGGCGGCTCCAGGGGTTTTCTGTGCTTTGACAGTGAATCCTCAACCCGGGGCCAGCTCAACAGGATCACCCCGCCAGTGGCAGAGACACAAAACAAGGGAGTATGTGAGAAGATAAACTGCTCTTCGGCTTGCTTTCCCACCGCCCATACCACGTCCGGGCGTTCGTTCCGGCTTTGGAGCGAGATCTTTTCGAGTGGCTCAAATTAGGGCGAAAAGTTGAAAATATGCTGCCGCAGCTGCATGTTGCTGTTGATGTCTAATAGAATTAACTCGACCCGGGCCCAGGCCAGAGGCTAAACTAATGCCAAGATCGTGCACGGTGCATCCCGGGTGCACTTTGGCGAACGGTACTTGGCGAATCGTGTGTGTTTTTTTTTTGCTACATTACCAGTCACATATGTGTGCAATCCTTCGTCCGATCTTAAAGCCTGTCCGGGAGTACAAATATAGAATAGGAACACTTTTATGTTCTTTCTCTCTCGCACTCACTGCTGTTCACGCTCGAAAATACTTACGATTCTATGGTCCCGTAAAGTGGCAGTAATTCAATTGCCTCGTTCTCAAATTAGAGCAAATTTGGTTGACATTCTACTGCCGGTAGTGTGTGTGTCTGTTGACAAGCGGGGATAAGAATCAATTCCGATTCGAGAGCATAAAAAGCTTATGTGTCTATTTTCGCCCATCGTTAGCGATTTTGTCCTTCCAAATGAAGTTATATGTTCTTCTTGCTTCAAGCTTCCTGGAATAGTTTGCGGTCTATCCGTGAAGGTCGGTTTAACGGTTTAGCATCGCAAGATTTTGAGGTTATTTTCTGTAACCAGCTATCCATAGAAACTCATTTACTACCCGTGCGAAGCTGGGTCGTTCGTAGAATTGAGATGATTTTTCCGCTATCCGCTACCCTGATCCGATTATAGACGCATTTGCTTTGGGAATGCTGGAAGCGAAAAAGACAAGCACACGCGACGGCTTCACTGGAATTCGATAATATTCCTCGAAACGAATGAGACTAATTATCCACCGAATGGTGAATGGAGGCGGATAGTGCGCGCCCACGCCGGAGAAGCATTTTCATGCCATCGCTCCCCAGCTCATTGAGGGGGGGAAATATTACATGAAGATGGCATCGTCCCGTGTGCTGACGATAGGACAGCGGAACGCCCTCGGGACACGATACGGGACTCATTTATATTGAGCGTGCATTAATCTTAGCTCGTAGATTAATTGTTCGCCCTATCGTAGTAAGGATAATTAATTAACTAGCACAATGAAAGGTTCATGCGATGCTGTCGATTATTTACGGTGGTTGGACGGGAGAGGATGGTTCCAGATGTGATTGGTGAGTGGCGCGTGGGTTTGTAGGAAGAGATTAGTTTTTACGACAAAGAGGAGAAGGAAATCTTTAAATTAGAATATGTGTAACAATGCTTCCAAGAAATGTTCTTTAATTAGTTTGCTAATGAAGTGCTAAAATCTAGTTTTTGCTACATATTGCATGCATTTAGGCGCATAAATTAAAAAATCATACAACTCATCGAATCAATAATACACGGCTTACATGGCTTAAATGCCAAAGCAACGATTTCAACCCAAACCATGTTGATGCTTATTGATGCTAGATGTTTTCAATGCAACAACATGAATCTTTCCAAACCATTTGTAAAGAGCTGCGGGTATAGCGAGGCCGGCGGGTCCAAAATACCATTAATTAGAAATTCCCAGCGCATTCCCTTTTTCCCTCCATTTGCTTTCAAATTCCAAAATAAACAACCAACAAAGCTCAGGAAGCGGACCGACCATTATAATGGAGACATAAAAAACAAACAACATCTCTACCTTCCCTGCTCCCCTCCTCAAACCGAAAACAACAGGGCTATAGGGAAGGCAGACAAGGAGACGGGAACGCTGGCACAACAAATGGCAAAACAATCTGAAACATTTTCGTGGCAACCCGAAACCCCGGTGCATCTTGGCAAATGTGGCCGAGAGCGTACGAAGGAACATTCCTCATGATGCTGGCGTCTGAGGTTGTTGTTTTTTGGTGTGTAGTACGCCCTGCTCCGTACCCCGCTGGTAGTGTCGTAATCGATTTTTTCCCAACTTCAACCGCGCGCACAGAAATGCTTCCCGGGCACACACGTCCCTAATGCAGTCGTCCTGTTGCAAATGCTCGAAAACAGAATGGTTTACGGAGAAAATTGGCCAATTAAAAGCAAATGCCCGGAAGCTTTTTATTTCCTTCCGAATTGGTAATTAAATGATGTTGCTTTTGATATGTTCTGTTGTGGATTTGCCAACGGGAGCGTTGTCTCTTTTTTTTTTGTATAACTTCACGGACACTTTGCTTTGCCTCCCAAAACGAATGAGTCAAATTGACGAACGCGCGGTTAGCTTTTCTGTCTTAGCGGCTATATTTATGTTCTGCGTCGCTTTCAAAACCTCGCGATCGGTGCTCATGGCATTAGAATGAATGAATGCAAGTGGGGCCCCACACGCTTTGTTATGGGTGCTGGATGATGCCAACTCGATGTGACGCTGTGAAAGCTTTTTGGTTGTGAAAAGGGATCGCTTCCCATTTTTTTGTTTTGTTTTTGGTTTACGTCACAAAAAGCAACTGAACGATGCACTTTGGTGCAGTTCCGTATCGGAACGATTGAGCGATTTTGGGCAGGATTTGTTTTCGGTCGCAACAGACGGGACTTTATTTATGGTTATGTGATTTTGGTGATTTTTGCTCCGCATGGGCAAAGGGGGTTGGGTTGGGTAGAAAAAAAAGTGTAATAAATCTAGTGTTGCACTTTGCTTAGTCTGATGTGCTTCCATGCGCATATTTCGCTCGTGGCGGGGAAAAAGCGTTGATGCGTGTTTCACGAACCGTACCTTTTAACGTTTGAAATTTTAGGAATTAGTTTTATATGTTTTGCGTTGAGTGTGTTTGTTTTTCTGTCTCTCTCAGCTTCATGTTTGCTACAATCAGTTACACAGCCATTTAAACCAAATTTAGAGTAAAACTACTTCTCGCTCTCATACTCTCCCTGATTTACTTAGTTCGGTTTTAATTTAAATTGCTTGCTCGTTAAACAAATTGAAAATCAAACTAAAACAGAAAAAAGCGAAAAGTAAAGAAAAAAGCTCGAGACACACAAGGATGTTTGCTTCCCATTTGTTACTGTCACGAGGATGCGCCAAAGCTAGTCGGAGAGATAGTTAATACTGATAGAATCTGCCAAAAACTATTCCCAACTTTGCCTTTCCCCATTTCGGTGGTAAGCGGACCGAAGAGAAACAAAAAAATCTGTGAGAAAAAACATTGCTCCATTACCTGCATGTTTTCGGTAAATATATATCGGCTTCGTCGTGCAGTTGCAGCCGCAGATAGGTGGCATCCGAGAAGCATGCAGAGGTCAGTCCACCAGGCGGGGTGGCCACATGCCAAGTTCAATGTGAAACTTTTTGGGTTAGGGTACAAATTAAATCCGCTATCGATACGAGACAGAGAGCGAACTGGTACAGCTGTGTTTTTACTGGAATTTAAACTTCCAGTCCGGAGTTGCATGTGGTCAATGTTCGCACGTTACGGTTGGGAAGAAGCTAGTTGTCAGAAGATAGCTCGTTCTGCTTTGTTTTGTTTGGACATTTCTATTGTAGAGTGTGACAATTCGGGGCCATTCGTGGCAGTAGATAAGTAAATCAACTGGATTAATGTTGATAGTTTGCTTTTTAGGACACAAAAAAGCAAGTAATGTACCGAGCTTACCAAAGTTTCTCATTTCATAGGATTGAATTTCATTTCGTCTGCTTCCTGTCTAATAGAAGACAACATAAAGCAATGAAAATATGAAAACGTGACCCACAGCAAAGCATTAGGATATCGAACTCACACATGCAGTGCTACATGAGTTGACTGTTCATAGCGAAAAAAACACTGGAGCATCTATATCCTTTTTATCGTTGAAATGAATCTACCATTCCAAGGGGTAAATTTTTCAGTTGAGCGATTTTTTAAATTTCCGTTCGCCATGACATTCACAACATTCAGCTTCCTACCATCATAACGCTCGATTTAGTGCGAGAGCGCTTGTTTTGGACCGGAGAGTTCCGGGAATTAAAGTGCGGTAAGAGGTCGTAAAAACTGCACCCCAATCTTGTAGGTCCTCCGGTCCAAACGTTGGGCGGAAGTTATTCGCCTTTCGTACCACGTTTTTTTTCCACTAAACCATATATCCGACCGTAGCTCACCAACACTACACCCTCTGCGTGGAGCGTACTTGGCACTAAATTTAACTTCAATTCCGGCGCTTCAAAGATTGTGATCTTTGAAATCTGCACGTCGTTAAAAATGGATCCGTGCACGGAGTGTGAGGGAATTGGGAGCTTGGTCGAGGGAAAAAGTTGAACAACGAAAGTTTTGAATTTTCCAACCCTTGCTGCTCCTTCTGTGTGTGTGTGTTTCCTTTATGTTTTCGTTGTATTGTGTCAGAAGGGGAGAATGGGCGGGTAAAGAAAGAGTGGGCAAAAGTTATGGATCGATGCTGCTTAACCTCGCACGATTTGCTGTACGGCGTCTTGGCGTCTTCTTCGATTGTTGAGCGACATCGGATGTTTGGATGATTGCGGATACGGGGTTAGAATCGAAAGTTCAAAAGTCGCACAACCGCACTGACATCGGGCGATCCGTTGATGTACATTTCCGATACGAAACGTTGGTGGCCCTGCTTGCCCCATCCTTCCCTCCCGTCACTCCGTAAGGCACTAACGGTTGATTGCTTTAACCGGGGTGGATGTGGGCAAGCATTGGAGCGATGGGATTTTTCTTTTCTCTTCGGCTCGCTTACGAATCGGAAGCGAACACAAATCGAGCGGAAGATGTACGAGAAAGGAGGGTTTTTTTTTCTCCGTATGCTTCTTCTTCTTCGGTCTGTCAACAATATGTTTAGCGCGATCAATGGCTGCTCGTTGGTCGTTTGATTTATCTGAGATGGGAAAATGTGAAATGGTGTTGTTTGTATTAAAGTTTGCTTTTATGATTATTGAGGGTGCTGAAGCTTACACCATTTTAAGGTAACATGTTATAAGGGTGAAATATCGTAAATTGACACTAAAAGATTATGCAATTGTTAATAATAACGCGTATTAAGAAGATTATGTAATGTGGATTGCATAACTTTAGGCGAATTGATATTTGCTCTTGTTGTATACTTTTGACACACACATTTTCAATTTCAACTTTTTTTGTACATTACTCTAATAGTACGAACTAACAAACACATAGTTTATGATCAATGAATATACAAAACATTGTATGGATCAAAGGTTTTGAATCAAAGCATTAAATCGGCTGCATTTGCTTTCAAGTTTAGCGATAAAGACGCAAAATGAGCCATTTTTTACGTCCCATAGTGCACACAAACTAAGCTTTGTACCACTTTTTTGTGTCCTCTCATCTTTTGTGCCGCACGGAAATTCTACCGCACGCTCATATTTGCACTCGTAACATCGTCAGCTTGCGTTTTTTGTGTGTTCGTGGAATTGTGCAATAATTTGCTAAATTATTTCATCATCCGCAGCAACAAGCGAACGAACAAGCTTGAAGTCTGCGATGCGAAGGGGTGTGGTTGCAATTGCATTGAAATGCACCACGCTGAACCACATGACTTTACGACTTCCAATTATGGCGTACGACGCCCTCGCGCGTAAGACTGAAATTCGTTTAGCGCTTCCGAGTTCCCCCAGACATGCTTCGCACCAAATCCGATGCTGTGTACCTCATCCGTTGCGTGTTGCAACCCACCCACTCGTGTCGGTGTGCATTCTCAGTGCTAAGAAGATAAGAGAAATCCAATTTTACATATCGCAAACACCGCAAAACTAAATTGTGGAGTGGTGGGGTGAGTAAGTATCGGAAAAAGCGAATGACGTTCGTAACGGCAATTTATGGGCAACCGGCGCGAAGGTAAACAACATTAAAAGTTGGCTAGTGGAAAGATCCACCCAGCTTGCAGCGGTGGGGAAAGGTATCGAAAAAAGGTGTTTGGACCCTGTTCCCACGGCACCTGGTACGCTGCATGCTGAAAGGAAACTTGTTGCAAAGGATGTATCGATACGGCCCTCTGAACATTGCCTTGTGCCTGTTCCCGTTCTCGATGAGGAACGACGTGTGAGTTGCTGCGGTGCTGCCGAAGTGGTGCTGAAAAGGTACAATTTTTATGATCATAGAAAAGAAGGATTCCACCCGGCAGACGGATGGTGTTTGGAAGGATGAAATCCCCCATGTAGTGTGAGTGAACATGTGCAAGAGTTGTGCATATTTACTGTACACACTTTGGCCACTGTTTGCCACTCTCGCCTCAAAAGAAGTGTTGCTACCTATTGAAGATTGAGGATCGAGGTTGGAGAGCAAGCAAAGAGCAGCACCATATGGGATTGGCGACTGTGCTGGGTTGCTTCCAAATATACCTGATGCAGGTGTATCGGCGTCGACGTGTTGTAGTGCTCATAAACGGGATATGGATTGGGAACGGGGCCACAATAAACCCATTTACGACACATTCGTTCCCGCTTTCCAATCGAGAGAAAACTCCCGATGGTGGTTCGTATGGAAGGGGGAAAGAATGAACAGGATAGGAGTGAAACATCCCGTAGAATATAAGTAATGGTAAGGGCAAATATGAAAATATTACACAATAAATAATCGTACTACATGATGCGGGCGGACTGCTGCTCTTCTTCCGTGCACTTCTCGCGCGCTATGATATGAGCTCTAGTGCTTCAAATGAGTTCATCTCTGTCCTCTGTGTGAGTGTGCTGTGCCATGTGTTCGGCAGTGTTGGCAATGTTTGTAGTACACTGTCATGCGGAGAAGGCATTGTGAGCCCCTCCCACATGCGCTCGAAATTCTCACTCCCTCCCCGTGGAAGAGCTACACTTGAAAAATTCGCCCGCTTCAAGCAGACTTGAAGGACCTGTTTGTACACAGCGCTCTGGCCGGTAGCCCCAAAATTTATTCGATGCGCTCCAGGTGCAGACATTTCATTAACTTTTTTGTGTTGATGCTAAGTGAAATATGTTGGCTTATGTTTATCCCATTACGTGGTGGGTGGTCAGTGTATCGTTCGCTCCGGTTCGCGCACTCGGAAGATAAAGGCACAGTTCCGACCGAACCTACCAGCGAACAGTATTTCCTTATTCACCACTGTGTGTTGTGTTACGGGCGTTTGGCTTGTGTTGTGGCTACTGCTTTGTCCACACTGGTACAGCAAATGCTGTCCGAGGATGGTATGTGTCTGGCGGGTTTATCGACACTATGGCTCGGCGGCGTGTGCTGCCTCCCGCCCCGTAATCCTATTTGTGGCGAAGCAGAAAGATGAACTAAAAGATTCACATCTCGTCGGGAAAGCGTTCAATGTCGACGGTTGTGGTAAGTTTTTAAGCGTCGCGTGTTTGTTGCTGGCTTAAGTGTGCCTGTGCTGGAATGCGAAATGCGCCCGGCGGTGGCTCGAGTGGTGAAATCGAGTAGGATTTAATAGACGGTTGCATTGCTAATGTTGCATAATAATATGTTATGCACGAGGATTATAGGCATACTTAGTGGATTGCTGGTGTAAGGTGGGAGGTGTTATAGAACGTTTAACTGTCGTTCTCTGTAAAACGCGAATAAAGCTGCTTCACTTGCCAGACGCCTAACAGTATGCAATCTGCAATAATACATTCGAAAGCGCTTTTTTTATTTCTATTAACTTGCTTTTTAGTCTGTACATTTCATATCATTATTTTAACAAAATATCCAATTAGAATACATCATGATTTAAAATAAGAAATAAGTGTTCCTGTATTTTGATACTTTTGACTAAAAAAACCCCATTTGATTTTCACAAAAGCTCACCAATCGCTATCAATTCACGCGACAATAAAGTGTGACAATTTAATTTCCAATTAGCTATAATTGAACTTTAGTGCAGTCTGCGTGCGTGTGTGTGTGTGTAATTTTTAATAACATTTTCTGATTAAATTGTATTATGACCAGCTACACCAACCGCAGAACGGATTAATTTAATTGGATTTGCATTGATAATCAACACCCCAACCGTGGCGTCGCTTCCGATTTCGTTCTTTTGCCTTCTTCTACAACTTTTTATTTTGCATTTCCATCTGTCATAACGTATCATTTGTGCAACTGGGTATTTGGAAAAAAAAAAACATCGCCACTTGACAGTACACCTGCCAGACCCCCGTGCCTCTCGGGGGAAATCTATCTGAAACGAACGCACCATAAACAAGCGCATGCAATCAATTGAGCGCGGGAGGATGGACGATGCATTTCTCGCTAATCAATTTGTGGCAAACTGTCGTTGGGCTCCTCTTTCTCCCCGCTGCATCGGAAAAGTGAACTACCCCCTCCCGTACACTCACACATTTCGTCACGAAGCACGAATAAAATATTAAAATTGTTCAAAATTAACCATCCACCCATCCTGTTCCTCCCCATTTGGCGTAACGGTTCCGCCGTGATTGCATTGCAGACACCCATCACCATCATCATCAGCATGATCGTCAGTGTCATCAGCGTCATAATGACGGCAAATGACCACCATAACCTGAATGATGAATAAATATTTCATAAACGAATTGATTGCGTGTCGGCATTTGTGCGTGTGCCGTGCGTGCACTACACACAGCTGCAAGCAGTCAGCAGGGGTCGTTTGGGTGAAAATAATAGACGACACCCGCTCGGTGCCGTTACGAAACTCGTGCATGCAGCACGCTAATGTGCTAGCTCTAGTGTGTACACACTAATGTTGTGCCTTTTGCCTTGTTATGGCATCGCGAAAAATAGAAATGTGTCCCTGGCGGGATGAACCTGCACACGTCGAAAGTGCATTAATGTTGCAACACGATTTGAATAATGCACGTTTGTGCAGCGGCTGACGGTGGCTGACGTTGCGGGTTTTGCACGCGCTTCAGCGCAGTCGGACGCATTCCTGTCCACCGTCATTTGAGTCAAACGTCCACGGTGGAACGTAATTAGAGATGTGCTGTACGGTGGAAAACGATTATTTGACACTCGGGAAAATGGGAGACCCGCACGATGAAAAACTATGCCTGGTAGGTGTTAAATTCCAATCGAAATGGTGGAATGTGGCGTGTATTTTTCGTCGACCCTAACAGGTAGTCAGGCATTCATTTTTATGACCTGCAATTGGCAACTGGTTAATATTTCATCAATCCACACGTTGGTGCGTTTTCGAGCCAAAAAGGCACACCAAAGTAAAGGCTCGAAATGTTGGTAATTATGCTCCCCATACACAGTGCGTGTGGATACTGTGCAGCAAATGATGTTTTATGACATTGTGGTTGGGTGAATTATCACGCTTGTAATAGCCATTCTCACCCCATCGTGTAGACGGGAAATTTCAATTATTTTTTATTCTTCCATCTCTCTTATTTTAATCCGCCCCTCGAATGCGTTTTTAAATCGATTTTTCATCTTCTTCACACCTTGATTGGCGTGACGCTCAATCCACTGGCTGTGGGCTTCTTTCAGTTTTTTAATTCAATACCCACGGCTAACGAGTTTATACTTTCAATCAATTTCAAGCCCTCATAACGAAGCATGGTTGAAAATATTATTTATCATCCTGTCAGTGGAACTAGCTACCGGGCGGCACCCAGCAAACAGCCGCCACAAAAAACACAAAAGCTGCGATGCGATGGCAGGAGCGGGGAGGATCACATCACACTCGAGGAACTGTCCTCCTGCTAGTTGATGTGCAATTAAGTGGCTTTTTGTGGGTGTGTGTGTCTACTGCAACTTGTACACACAGTATCCTCATCTTTGAACGACAGCGATTACTTTTCCACCTTTCCCCACCGTTCTGCAGGCGGGGCGCTGTGTGAAAAGAAGTGATATTTATTGCGCTGATGATCCATTTTTCATAGTGCGCTCGGTTGTTGTTTTTATCACCCTTCAAAGTTATGATACATTGTTGGAGGGCGCCGGTTCAGGCACATATTCGACGCTGGCGAAAGTTGGCATCCCGCGCGACGCTGGCAAAAAGGAAAGCTTGTCATGATGCATGGACAAAAGTTTCGTTTGCCGAGCAAAGATCGCTGGAGTGGTTACTCATGTGGCGGGATAAAAGCGTATCGCTAATGATGAAAGGTGGTACTAGTGGGTAAGAAGGTAGTTTAAAGTTGGTCTTCCAGAGGCGGTCCAGAGAAGTAAGGTGATACTGTTCTTTGCGAAGAAGTTGTACCTTTTAGTGTGGCTTGGCTGGGAAGCATTTTAATCAATTTGAGGCTAATATAACTGAATATTGCATTTAAAAAAGTAAATTTTTAATTCAATAGTTTTACTGCGTCATATAAAATGTTTTGTACTTTATACAGCAATGAAGGATTAATGCCATTCACTCGCTAAATCCACCGAATAAAGCAATCTCTTTGACAAACGTTTAGCAACTAAAGAGCACAGATTAAATTGCAACGGCTTTGTTTCAAATTAATCGCTCCGGAGTAATGAAATAATTCAGCCGTACAATGGGCGTCCGCGTTTTAAGCGTACAATGAGCTTCGTTAATTAAAAACATGACATACGAAGACGTTGAATTTTCATCCCATAATGCAATGCGTTCAACAGAGAGAGCAGAAGCAGAATGAGCAGAGTTTTTTGCGCAGAATGAAGAAGGGCAAATAAATAAAATCCCCCTACACACGGAACAGATTTCTCGGAACGCAACACGCCTCTCCCAAACGACCCTAAGGATCACGAAAAGTACCCGGCCAAAAACCACCCCCCCCCACACACATGCACAATAAAGCGATAAAAATCATCGTCCCATGAAGCAGCATAAAACATGCACCAGAGGAATATGGTTCTGCGATCATCGCGCTAAGATTTCGCGTGTCTGACTTCAACGCACCCGTACGCAAGAAGAATAATGGTATCTTTCTTCCGCCGACCGCAGTCACTCTCCTTCTTGACGTTCATGCCAACGTTCTGTGTGTTCTCTGCTTTTGGGGATAGAACTCTTCACATTTACCGAGAAGAAAACTAAAACACCATGAATAAATACCTTCATCGTTTGGGATGTTTTTTTTTTCTCCCCATCCTGCAACCCTTCACGGGATCCACCCACACTCGGGAAAAAGCTGTGTATTTTACAGCCCGAGAAGCTTTTTACCGCTTTTAATGCTTCCCGAATCCGATCGGATGGAAAGGGGAGAAACATACGCACACAGATACACACACACACACTCATCCAAAAGGGTTCACTCGGTTCGACGAATGCGAGTAAAGGGTGGGCGAATGGTGTAGCATAAATAAAAGAGAGCATAAAATTAATGTTGCCGTAAAATGCAGACGATAAAGTCGGGCATCCTTCCTCGGTAAAGCATGATGTTTGTGTTTTGCTTTCACCCGGCCCCCTTTTCCTCCGTACAATTCGCCCCCTTTTTTGCCAATGGGTGCAGTAGGGAGCAATTAAAACAAAAGCGAAAGAGAAATTGATCCATGAGATTGACTTTGGAGAAGAGTTTGCAGGTCGTAGCGTGAATTGCGTTTCAAATTGGCTTATAATATTGAACGCAAATATGAAACTTGTTTGCAAATACCTTTACTAAATCGAGGTAAATATTGTATGTCTCAGCGCTTGACTAAATGAGGGAGCTTCATGTCTCCAATCAAATTGAATTATTGAGCGTTTCATTCCCCGCAAGAAATTGCCTTTCCTACATTCTTGTTCCTTTGCCGTGCGGGAGCTAAACTGCCGCCAGTGGAGCGTTTCAAACAAGATCGAGCAAGCATCTTCTCTATTGAATAGCAGCATCGATTGCGTACGAAACGGTACTTCATTACATTCTTGCGTTATGCATCGAGCGCATTGCAGCCGTCGGAACGCAATTTACATTGAGATTGCGGTGCGCTAAACGACGATTGCCTGCAACCTGCAACGGTGTGTTTGATTGAGATGATGCAGCCCGATGCATTACCCGCTGCTGATCAAACGCTCACTCGCAATAGCTGTGCAGACCCATCGGTTTGGGGTTGGGTGTAATTTCTCCTACGATTGAATGCACTCGCAGGCGCTTACGCTAGAGCAGTTATGCCCTTTCGTTCCGACAATCGCCCGTAGACGCTCATAGCAATCGACCAACGCCTGTGTGCCTGTGACACAATCGAAAGCTGCAGCAAGGGAACACTTTTAGTTCCGATAACACGAGACAGCTCCATCATGAAACCGGTACCGTACTGGATGCTCTTTGGGGCTGGGAATCGTTTCCGACCCCGAAGGACGTGCTTCGGGCAACGAAGGCAACCGTACGTAGTGTACGGCTCGCTACAGTTACGCGTCTGGACGGGAGAATAACGCACACGTACACCACGAGACCGTTGCCATATATTTCAATTATAAGACCACCGTAGACAATGTACCCAAAGAATGTGTGTTTTCTAGGTGGAGCGTTTCTAGCTTCATTCCTCGGTTTTCATTTTCTGATGAGCGTTCGTGTGCTGGCGAACAGGGACGGCCGTTATGGCCGAAGCTAGCAACGTTCCCGCGGAACCAGCTGTTAATAAGTTTCAATCTAAGTTTGGCGAACGGACGGACGGACAAACGAAATGTTTCACTCCCCGACCAGAGGGAATGGGATCTTGGGCCGAGCAAATTGGACACAATAAATTAATCATTTATATGTAGTCTTTATACGAACTCGTGTCTTTATTCGCAGCTTGCTCGACAGAGCAGTTGGCACTGTGAAGTACTACACAAAAGGAAGTGCAATAAGTTTTGGTACATGAAGATTGTCATCTTAATTTAAGGCCTCTTACTCTGCTAATTGTGCCAGCGAGACATGCAAATGGTGGCTTTACTTCATTGATTACGTTTGCTTAAGTTCAGGCAAAAAGCATTCGATGTTTATTCGACTCTTTCTAAACAGTTTCTGATGCTATCACGCGGAATAAAAACCATTTATCATCATGTGCAAATATATTAAACACACGATGATTAACCGTGTCTGCATGAAAAATAGAGGGCAGATGAATGAATTGACTGCAACGTACACCGTTGCCACTTTGCACAAATAATTATCCTAATTGACCTGCTAGCATTGCGGTGACAGGTTTTGCTCCAAACCAAACTGCAGCTGAATATGAAGAGAGAAAAACTCCCTCCAACCCAATGGAGCTGCGTAACATCAAACACACAGGTGGTACATATTTCATCGTGTGTCGATTGATTTAATGGATTGGCTGGTTGGCTCATCCGGTGTTGAACGTGTACGTATGTTCTGCTTTGCTTGTTGAAACGTTGTCCTATACATACACACTAGTGCGTTTTTTTCCACAACCATTCCACAGGATCGGCTAATTTGAGGAAGGAAGTGATTTAAAAATGAAATACAACATAAATGATTCATTTGATAATGATAGGAAGCATGTTGTTTGCAATGCCGTATCAATGCAGCAACTATGATTTTGTTCTTTCATGACACATTCTTTCGGTAACCAGCATACATTTAAATGAACCCTTAATTTTTCTCAACAGCAGACCTTCAAATGAATTTCCTTAGAAGCCTTCAGCTTAAAGCTTATCTTAAGAAAAACGTACATAAAACTGGTAATCCTATCAGGTGTACAACGTACCAGCACGCTCGCACCACCACCCAGTCTTTATACCGATATATCGCACATTATTGAATATCTGTTCCGCGTTTGAGTGAAATATGCAATGCATTCATTAATTCTTTTAACCTTATCTTGCTCATTTGACTTTCGAATCGACGCTCCCGGCGACGTCGTTAGTGCATCCGTGCGAATGAGGAGCAGGTGAGCACTTTCATTTTTTCTCTCTCACTCACTCTAGTTGATGGCTTTCCCTAGCCCTCTTTTGGCTGCACTCAACTGCAAGACACACCGATGCAGCCAGCACGTGCTATGCATTTAAATGATGAATATTGCATATGCATTGTCGCGGTGCCGGAGCTTTCCGGGGTAACCGTGTTTTTTTTCCTTTTTCATTTTGTTATCCTTTTCCGCGGGATTGAAAGTATCCCTGGAGGGTACGCGGGGGAGACTGGCTTTAACCCAGTGCCACAGGAATGGCACACGCGCGGCAGTCTCAGACATGCATAATTAATTGAAATATTCATGCAGAGCGTACGCGCGGTGCCGAGTGTCGGTTTGCTGCATGTTCCCGGCATGGCACCCGGAAGTACGAGAATTTTACTTCGCGGCCGCGTTCGATACTACACCGCCAGCGGGACAAACGTGATAAACAATTCAGGCCGGTATCATTTCATTGCCTTTCTCAATCCTATCGTGTGATGCGTTTGGTTAAAATAAATGTATTACCCTTTTGGATGGAATGGGTTGAAATCGTTCGCAGCATGGTGGAGTGCGAGAGATTATATGAAGTTCGAAAAATGTCTACAGGTTCAACTCATTTGGCAAACGGCCCCAGTATCATCAACTCACATCACGTAAGCGTCTTAAATGGACCAGCCTGCAAAATTGCTTGTACGCAGAAATGTAACCGTTTTACCGTTGCTGGCTCGCCAGAGGGGCTAAAGGCACAGACCGCCTCCAAAGAGCGCTTTAACCAGTTCGCAACGGTAATAATCCGAATCAACATTGTGTCGTTTTGGGGAGGTTCTTATTGCAGCAAACTTTCTGGCACAGTCGGCAACAAACTTCGATACGCTCATTGGCTGGTTACGTGTTAATAGGCCGAGATTAAGGTTCAGCAGTTATTGAATGTGTCTGCCTGCGTGACTGCGTGGGAACAGGTTGCCAAGGTTGCAAAGAGTGGCAATCCATGTGTGCGCGCGTTCGTGTGTGAGCGTGGTTGTTTTCCTTTATTGTTATGGACGTACCTGTCGGTATAAAACGGTCCCAGAAGGATTATGCTGAGCGTTGGTTTGCCACAGTAGATTAAAGTCTTATTAAAGGGAGCTCTTACGATTACTTACGCTGGGTTGGTGAAAGCTGCTTTTGAAAGTTATGCAGGTTGTTTTTGTGTTGTAGAGAACAACCTCTGTGTGTTGCTAATGTGAAATAAAATGACTTTTGAATAACAAGACATTTTAATGGAAGTTGTTCAAAGATCATTTCCAAATGGAGACGCATGGTGATTATCGATGGAGACGCTTGGTGCTTCACAAAAATACCAATCATACCAAATTGTTTGGAATCTTTCCCGGCAGCAAACGTCTAATGCTCCAAGTTTTGTTTGTTCTTTGTGTTGAATTTCTCGCTAGCCATTTACCTCTTCGATACACCGTCGCAAATACACAAATCAAACATCATTTCCCGGCACCGTGTTTGAATGTGTGTCCTTCAAATAAGTGGCTGCTGCTTGCTACAATACCGTGTGTCATGCGTATTGCGCAATCACAAACAGAATCAGCAAGCACGATAGACAGGAAGAAAAAAAAACAAAACGAAACATAGACACGAATCGAAACAGAAGTCAGCAATCAGCTTGAATTTCATTGTTCATCTGTCAGACTGAGTATCAGAGGCGGGGACCAGTGGCAAAAAAATACACTTGTGAAACTGAGATGAAATTGGATTGGTCTGGCTTTTCCCAGCGTATTCCCCGTATGGACGAACGGACGGGCAGCAATGCGTTTTTGGACTCAAACTTCGAGTGTTGGTAAATAAATGTCAAAAGCTGGTCGATGGCGAATGCAGAGGAGTTACTGACTGATTCAAATGCAACAAAAAAAAAAACACCATCAGCCACCGATGGCAGTGCATCTTCACGCCAGAGTACCGTTCTGGAAAATAAAACGTTTATCCATTGGATGGAAATATTTGCATAAGCTCTGTTGGTCGTTTTCATTTGGTGAAATGACAGATTTGCGAGCATTTCTCGTTTTAGAGGCGCATTTTACAAATCTGTTTCGCCAATTTTGCTTCCACAAAGTACATAGAACTATTTATGAATTGAAAATTGAGCATATATACATTTGCAATAGAGTTTACTCCCTTCACCCCCCACCCCGATGTGCTTGTGTAAATTTAAACACCAGCATTTCACATTTATTTCACTAATTTGAACGAACAAACTTGGCAGCAATCGATAAGGCAAACATACTGCGGTCTGCAGTTCCACAGTAAATGCTCCGGCTCATCGCAAAACATGCTTTCCTAATCATTTTCATGGCTAGTTTGAAAAGTCTGTGTGTATGTGAGCTGAAGCTTCCTTGTAAAGACCGCACCGATTGGGAAAGGATGTAGCCAGTTCTAACGCTAAGCTAACCCAGTGGCCCACCCCGTTGCGTTCGGGCTGGAAAGTTAGTTTTGCTGCGTTGCGTGTAAACAGTGACCTACTTGAAAAGGGGGAAATGAGCGAAAACTCAACGGACAACTTTACCAAACACCGATCCGTGCAGCAGCAAGAACCGTCCCGGCCGGGGTTTCGTTCGGTTCAAATGAACGGTAGGACGAGCTTTACCCAATTTCAGAAAATTCCTCGACCCTAGACAGCGAAAGCGGCAGCAGGAGCAGAGGGAAGCAGTCGATGAGAGGCGATGAAGCTCAGCGTCAAAATGCTGATTGATTTCGATCGTTGGTGGCGCACACCGTTGGTGTCGGTGGCGCTTTCCAATAAAAACTGCGAGTTGAATCATTGGTGTTGGATGTTTTGGGTGAGGTGGGAGAGAGGACGGGGTTTTCGGGGAGTTGCTGAAGGACCATACTTTCCCGGCGGGATGTTGAATGTTGCCCCGTAAGGGATGGGAAGCTCCCCGGGGGCTGCGGACAAAATTAGAAGTGCGTTTGCTGGAATTGTAAATCCACCCGAGTGATGGAATTCGCTCGGCTCTTTGATTCGCGGAACTGGTGAAAGAAATGTTCATTGGATCTTGCATTCGATAGCTTGTTGGACTGGATTGTTAAAGTTCTTGTTTAACAATAAGGCTAGACAGCTGGATGAGATTGGATGATGCATTGTTTGCCCTTTTTATGGATTTGCAAATAATATTTAGAGGAAGAGCGATCTAGTATAGGTAGTCATCTCGTTTACTGTAAATTATTCTACTTTTACGATGTGCATTAAAAATCCCTTTTTTGCTGTCTTCCAGAACAATGAACTGCAAACACTGTAGCCTGTTCTGCCCCTAAAACGATCTAGTATGGCTAACATAACAAAAGTTTCCCCAATGAAAATCCCTCATAAAACCGCACTTCCTCATTGACCATACTGCATTGAAACCTTACACCCGGAAGTGTCCATAACAAGCATCGGAAACCACGTCATCAAACCGTACCGTTTCCGTTCCCACCCGTGAACCGTTCAATTAACTTTTGATCGTTCGAAAACTCAGAACATTAGATTTTGGACCCCTCCCCGAAGGGATGATGAGAACCCTGCTCGTCATTATCATCATCGTCACCGGATGTTATGGTTCTGGTCAGGTGAAGACCAGACGCAGAGATGCAGAGGTTGAAATTATAAACTACATAATTGAATAAATTACCCCCTCCAGATGGGCAGTGGGCCAATCGTGCCCAGACACTGCACAAAGGGAAGGATGGTGGTACATTTCCAATCGAATGGCTTGTCTGCCTCACCTGAGTGCTGAGCTGTGGGCGTCAGGGAGGTCATGTTTGTTGGGCTTAGCATATCCTTACGGCTCACGAACGAAAGACCGAACGAACACTGTAGCGCTGTAATCGTAAAAGTATATCTGCACTCGGAGTGCTCTCTGGAATGTGCGGTGGTAGATGAGGGCTTTTGGGGGCAGGTGTGAAAATGGAAACGGTTTAACCGGGTGTGCTGGAACGTTGATGAGAAATATTCGCCCGCGGGATAAAGTGATACTGGAGTGCTGGTGCTCGATATGCTGATGGTGTGTCGAGTGTGTCGGAGAGGTTTGAATGAAGCGACACTTTCGGCTATTAAGAGGGGATCACTGGTAACACTGGTTACAAAATATGGCTGTCGAATGGCGCTGTTAAATGGTTGTTTATTGCCTCAAGTTAAACTTTGCCGTATGGAGCGTGTGAAATTAGAATAAGTTCCTTTCGGCATGTATCTGCAGCATATAGATAAAGTGAGCCGTGCGCATTCCAATCTCATCTTGTTCTTTGGGAAATAATTGCATTTTTCCTGTAAAGGAAGTGAACTGGAATCAATTTCGATAAGAAAAAAATCTCATTTTATCATAGCATGTAAAGGCCGGGGGACATTGTCCGTACTCGCTCCGGCTGTAATTTCCGGCTGTAATTTCGATTTTTACTAGCGCATCTGGCGGCGGCTGACCGAAGCATTTTGCCAAACAATTTGAAGTCGCTTCAAAAAATTTGTTTTAATTCCAGGTTTTTTACTAAAAATGGACTAGAAAAGCTTTGAATTTGATAGGTGAATATGTTGTGCAAGTATTTCAGCCATTTTAGCATCAAACAATGATGAAAATAATACTTTATTTTGAGATTTGGCACGACCATTCCCCCGATCATGATCATGATGTAAAAGCTTCCAACAGCCGCCGCCAGATGCGCGAGTGAAAATCTAAATTACACTAGCGAGTACGGGCAATGTCGCCGGCCCTAAAACATACACACATAGTCCATATGTTAGCTCAATGCTTTGAACGAATATTCATACCACTTCTTTTGCGTTACAATAACATTACTTCCTTTGGGTTTCTAAAAACCAGAACCAAATAATCATCATAGATCTCGCTTATCAAGCGACGGATGCTGGCTGTATTGTGTCAAAGTGTCAAAAAATGAGCGATGCGAAGGGCCACGAGTTCTAGGTCAAGTGTAACAAATTGCAAGTCAAGCAGTGTTTGGGCGAAACGACGGTACCCTGACCACGATTTACCGGCGATGTGGTGCTCGTAAATCAAAAAGCCAGCGAGCAAAGCCAGCACTGTTGCCGGAAGGCAACACACATTCAAGACTCATCATGGCGAAGTACACTTCTTGGTCGGTTTGGCCGGTTTACTGCTGGGAAGATGTATGCAAAAACCCACAGAAAGAAAGGCCTAAACGGGTTGAAGGAAACGGGTTCCCTAGAAGCAGGAAGCTCTCCGGAGGTTATTCGTGCACAAAATGAATAACGCTTATTCTCTTGTTAAGGCCGGGCTACATTGACCGTACTCCGTAGTGTAATTTTGATTTTCACTAGCGCATCTGGCGGCGGCTGACCGAAGCATTTTTTGGTCGTCGGGGAAATGGTCATGCCGGATCTCAAATTTAAGTTGTTTTTTCATCGTTTTTTGATGCGAAAATGGCTGAAATACTTGCACAACATCTTTATCTATCAATTGCATAGCTTTTCCAGTCCAGTTAAGGTAAAAAACATGGAAAAATAACATATTTTCTGAAGCGACTCCAAATTGTTTGGAAAAATGCTTCGGTCAGCCGCCGCCAGATGCGCTAGTGAAAATCAAAATTACACCAGAGAGTACGATCAATGTAGCCCGGCCTTTAAGGCCGGGCTACATTGATCGTACTCCTTAGTGTAATTTTTGTGAACGCGTACGCCATCTAGCGGCGGCGGGTTGAAGCTAGATGCTGGCATAATTTATCTGTCAAAAAACGTTTTGGGTCGAGGAGGCTATAATTTTACCCAATGATGGATAGAGATTGGAAGATGGGGAAAAATGTGGCCCAGCGCTTTGTATGAATGACGATTTGTCCAACAACAACAATTAACGGCCTACTTTGTTGCAATTTATGGACGTTTATCAACATTTCCTACGGCAAACAGGTAGCCTGGTCGAAACTTGATGAGACACCAAGTATGAATAATTTTGGCACTTAAATTATACCCACATCTAGCTTGCGCTGGTCGCCGCCAGATGCGCTAGTGAAAATCAAAATTACGCTTGCGAGTACGATCAATGTAGCCCGGCCTTTAAATACATTATTTAAAATAATATTAAGCACACAATATAAAAATAACTTACCATTTCACCACAAAAAGAAATATCATGAAAAGCGAGACTGCAAAGCACTTCACAAAAAACGGCTTTAAAATCCCGGTTTTTTCGCCTTAAAAGCAACAGTACAAACCTTACTACCGGTGACGAAGA
Source organism: Anopheles gambiae (assembly GCF_943734735.2). NCBI lineage: Eukaryota > Metazoa > Arthropoda > Insecta > Diptera > Culicidae > Anopheles > Anopheles gambiae. The sequence goes on from NC_064601.1 coordinate 113,222,789, forward strand.
TTGTCGTGGTGTAATTTTGTGTCATTGCTCTTCACTTTCCTTCCTGTGTCGCAATGAACCATGTCACCGTTGCCTGACTCTTGTTGCCTCTACTACAGCTACTGCTGCTGCTGCTTCTCTTTCAAACGCCAACAATGGTACCGGTCCGTCTCGGGCAAAATCCTGTCCACTGCTTCATGTTGCTTTTTATTGTAATGGAGGCAAAATTACCTCTTTTCATTTTACCCGAGCAGGAAGTGTAATAAATTTTCATTATATTAGTTTGTTAATCTTTTTTTCCTACTTCACTCTCCACACAACACGACCGTGGGCACATGAAAAGGGAAGCTCAGTTTTTTGTTGCTATTGCTGCTGCTTGTTATTGCCGACGTCTTCTGCAGTTTGTTGGGGTGTAATTTTGTAGGAGATTGTGTTTTTTGGAGCTATTTAACGTTGCTTTTATAAGCCAGTGTTGTGTGTGAACCCGTGCAATAAATAGAAAGTTATTAAAATAGTTTCATAAATTGAGTGCAGTCGTTTTTTGCTGCTTCTAATCAGACTTAACGTTAGGAGAGTGTTGAAAAACATTCATTTAAAGAGCTCTCTGTCTCCCTGTTAGAGCATGCCAACACTTGACCAGTTGAGTCGATGACACCTGTGACTGCAAGTGTATGCAACAGAAACGAATCGTACGAACCAAAAAACCAACCCGATCCGTCTCAACCACAAGTCACTGTGTGTATGGTTTGTCAGCACCGTTGTGTGGATGCTGCACAAAACCTCGGTTTGTTTTGCGGAAGTTGTTTAGCAATATTTTTCCACCAACAACTTCAACTTCGTTCAAGCTGCTGCTGCACGCTTCTCCAACGCCAAACCAGTTGTTGCCACCATAAAAAGGGCCAGCCACTTGAGGCTGGCCACAGAAACCCGTCCGCTCTGCTGCTGATTAGTTCTTCGACGTTTTTGGGATGAGCGCATTGCATTCCGGCAGAGTGGTCTTTATGAGAATGTTGAATTGTTTCGGGCTTCGGTCCACGAAGGGCCCTGGCTTGGCTTTCTTGGCGCTTGAACGGGCGCTGCTTGGTGGAGTCCTCCCGGCCACCCGGCGATGCACCCTCGTCGGCGATCTCTGCTGCATTTCTGCTGGCTTTTGGGTTGGACCTGTCTTCTTCTCGTCAGCCGGGCAGCCAGCTGGTGCGCGCCTAGGAATAGAGTACCCGGCCTCAGGCCGGGAAACATCTCAATCTTTGTGATGAGGCACCGCAAGCTCGTCGTGCGGCTAGAGAACCACACGAGCCTGCTGTTGCTGCTGCTCGCTGGATGTGGATGTGGTTCGCCTGAACGAACAAGGAAATCGGTTTCGGCATTGTTTATTGTGGAATTTGAAACTGTTGGTCTAAAATTTGTTGCTGAAAGCGGGGGCTGTGCTTCGGTTGCAGTGTACGATGCGAACAAAAGGCTCAAATTAAAGCGTTGAGATTGACGAATTTAAGGCATTAAAGGAATGGTTGTTGCAGAAATACCCCACCCATTCTTGACCATTCGCTGTCGCTTCGCTCTGCAAAACACCGTTCAATCTCAGCTTTCGAAATGCATCGCACAATCAAATATTTAATAAGTACACATTTGAGCACGCTGACCACACAATGCAGCCGGTAAGAAACGCACCGAACGACGGCCCTCCCAAAGGACCCCGATGTCCAAACGGTTAATGTGCGTGGGGAACGGCGCAAGCGGACGTACAAACCTCAGTTGACGTTGCGATAATGAATAAATGTTTAATGCCCATTCCCATTGGAAACCTCGCTGGCAACCCGACCCATTGCGCATTAAAAACGCATGAAGGTGGATGTGCAGTTGCGCGCGCTCGCTTTGCGTACCACGGAGGTCGGGACTTTGATGTTGAGCGAGCGTGGTCAGTGTGCGGAACTCCCGGACAGACGGGTGGAAGGACGGGTGCGGTTTATTACTCGCTCTTTCGCTACATTCGTGCGCGTTCGTTTGGCAGTGTTGCGATGTGTTGCACTTAAAATGTACCACCACACACGCTCACCTAACGAGCGCATGTGACTAGACTGCATTAATGTTGCAAAACGATAAAAATTAAACACGTCTGACTGCGTGCACACGTCACACGCACGATGTCAGTTGCAGGTGAGTATGGCAAAGGATAAAAAAAAAAGAAGCGGCTCTACCACCCTCTTTCGTGTGTTCAAAAGTTGGGAAATGTTGTGTTGTCTTTACGTTCTCCAATGCCGACAGGCTCATGGAAAATGGGTTCGTTTAATTAATCCCGATGCAGCGACCGATCTGAACTGGCGTTTAATGGCTTCTGGTCAATTATGATCCATGGGGTGTGGGACACGTGCTGTATGGGAAAGGAGAGAAAAAGCACGACCTATGAGTGCATTGGCGAACAGGCTACAGAGGCCATTTTGTGGCCGTTATCGTTGCGTTCGATAGCTTTGGTTTCCGTAAATAAACAAAACCTGAAATATTAAACTCTGTCGACCTCGATGGAAAAGGTGTAAGGGTGAATCGATCGTAACAGGAATATTTTGTGAAACGGATTGCATACTTTTGGGCGTTTTTTTGCAATTCTTCCTATCGTAAGTGCCTCATAAAGTATTTTATGCAGATCCCTCTACTAAATGCCACATATTGCATAAAAATAATACGCAAAAAGCGTAGTAATTTCCTATCCACGTGACTTCAAGTGCTGTTTTCCGTTCCGGAAAACTGTTGCATCTTCAAAAAACACACAAACCAAACCTCACACCTAACTCTGCCAAAGTTAACCCACGACAGCAACTGCCACCGGTGGCTAATGAGCTGTGCATGGGCAGATACAACAAAAAAAAAGCTCGCAAACGAGAATTTGTTGTGGCTGATGATGCTGACAAACAAACTCAACCGGTCCGGTTCAGTCCAGCTTTTCCGTTTTTCGTCGTCGTCGTGCCGTGATAGTTTGTTTTGGAATTACCTTAAATGCTGCTTCCTTTCCTGCATTACTTTGTCAAGTCCATTTTCATCGCCCGCTCTGGCGAAGGGAAAGGATGGACAAAGTTTATCCGGAAGTTATTTTTACTTTCTCCCTTCTGTCCTCACCACTCTACAAGCCGCACCGCTTCGGTTCGCTCCAAGACGAAGGTCGTATTTTATTTGGGAAGCTTGAACGGACGGAATGTTTGCGTTCGGATGTCTTTTTCGGAATGCGCTCCACCCTCCGGGAAGCGCCGCAGCACAACGTCGACAATCCCAAAACAATGGCGACATTTTGTCGGTGTTAAGAAAGCAGCTCGTCTGCAAGAAATCCAGCACTACCTTTCCTTCTCCTTTCCTCTCGTCCCAACCGTACCACGTGACCGCATGTACAACAATCAAAAACCTGGTGCAACAAAATTTCGAAACCCCCAACCGATAGCCATCGCGGTATGCACAAAAAGCGACGCTCCCTTATCCCTTATCACCCTCTGGCAGCACAATGGTTGAGATATCCCATCCAACAATACCCGCCAGCCCCAGACCGGGGAGGGGGTGAAAAGTTTATTGAGCGTACTTTTTTTTGTGCAAAACGTATTTTAAGAAAATATAAATAATTTATTTTGCGCCACCATCAGCAGCACAACAAAACACCGCACGAATGGTGGCAGCAAGTATCAAAGCTTTCCCTGTACGCGTGAAGGTAGAGTGAGAGCGAGAGGGAGAGTGGTTCCACCCTCGGAGGACCGCGCCGGCGGAAGTGATGTAACTAACGCAAAGTTTGTTAATGAAAGTTTTATCAACGCTGCGTTGCGCTGCGCATCGCGTACGTTGATGCGGTTGTAGACTTTACTAAGACGCTGGATATTTGTGATTTACCCCGGGGGAAAGGGAGAGAGATGGGGTGGATGAAGAGCTTAACTTTTTCGTGCGAAAGAGGGATAAATTGTGAGCATTAAGAATTTTCAAAGTGGCTCAATAATTGAACAATCGTTTAACAGTTCTAGGAAGGGCTTACCGATGAAATCGTTCGTTGTTGGAATGAAGCTTTTCGTAGTGCAGGGTATTTTTGTAATTTGAGAAGCCAAGAACACATCAAGCAGAATGTTCGAAATCACGACAAACATAACTCAATAATCCGAACAGCTTTTTATACAGCATCAAGAGCTGCCGCCTGGAAGAGGATTTCTTCGGAAAAGTATGTAATACTTCAGAAACAGAAGCGTCTATCAACCCAACACCATGTTGCTCATCTTCATGAAACCCATAACAATTTTTCAATATCACAGCCTGGCAGCCAAAGAAATGCCAATTATCCTTCAACCTTCATCCTTCTCATCAACGAGCGTTGCAGCCATTGAAACCAACAAATATTTAAGATTTGATTGCGAAACAATTTTTCATCAACATACTCTCCTGACCTACTGCTGCTGCTGCTGCTGCTGCTACTACTACCACTAATACTACTACAACATGGGATGTACGCGTGAGCGTCATGGCATGTGGCCCCGTTCCATCGTCTCACAATTTGCGCTGCATTGTTGTCTGCCTCCCAGCACGTTACAAATACGCAGAGGAAAGTAATTTAATATCGTTTTGAAATTCCGAGCAAAAGTTAACCGGTCCGATTGGAGCGGGAGCGAAAGTGAACAAGTGTAATGGTGCTGCGATGGTGTAGGCGTGAGTGTTTGTGACCAAAATGGAGATGAATTTGATTAGAACCGCTGTTTTCTGTACATTCCCATTTGTAATGGCGGTCAGTAGGGATCAAGCCGCGGGAGGTGGACTCATCTGACCACAAAAGGATCCTGTTTTTATCTCGTTATATTTTCGCTCTGTATACCTTTTCTATAAAAAGACTGACAGGAAGGTCAGTGTTGTAGAGGAGGTAACCGTTGCTACCATTTGATAATTACTGTACAAGGCGCGGGAGCTATATCGATTGCATTCCAGGAAAACCGACTTGGCTTCACATCAAAGCGATGCTTTCAAACGTCCTTGGTGCATAAATGTGCACTCGTTCTGCTGGGAGCGCTTTCATGAATATAATTTTCTCCGTGTTTTCCCATTCCACTCTCTTCGACGATGCGGGCGATGTTTAGGAAAAAAACCAAAAAGTTAAGCTTAAGATAGTTTTTCATTGGAAATTTAAATCCCATTGGCTATATGAACATGCACTTTATCGCTGTGTTAAATATTTTAGCAGTAAAATCCATCATCAGTAGGTCAGCTCGACTCATTCTCCTGCTTGCTTCATCTGCCAAGACAATGTGCAAAGAGTGAAGCTACATCCCTGCCGCATCGGGTCAGAAGTGTCAGCATCAGTAGTCGAAAAACGGGGGGGGGGGGGGGAAAAGATTGCATACCGACGCAACAACAGCGTCTGTCCGGTCGCGGCATGCCAGGAAGCCGAATCCGCACCACGTACAGCAAACCGTCAGACCGTCTGGTGTGAGTGCCTGCCGGCTGAGCTGGGCCACTCAGTTTGCCGAACCGGCTGTTGGGAACGATATCGGAGGATGAAATTGACAACAGCAGGCGACGAGATGCCGGCGTCCGCCAAACAGTGCAACGCTGCACAGGAATAGGAACTCACGCCCGGAGAAACATCTTGTGAGCAGAACGGAAAACGAGAGAGAGAGGGAGAGCGTGTGCCACTCATTGAGCGATGCTGGAAAATGTGTACCATCTTTGGCTTCTTGCCGTCAGTTCGCTGTGAACCGATGCCAGTTGGACATCGTCGCCCGTGCGCGTGCAGTGCGAGTGCGTGTTAGTGCGTCGCGTGAAAGGTGTCACTCCCTTTCTGTCAGATTGGTAAAGTGTTGTTGTGTGTGTGTGCGCGTTTTTTCTATTACTGTATTCTATACTAAATCTTTAATTATTCAACGGCTCGTCTGCTTGATCCTAAAGGACAAACGGTCTCATTGGACGACACAATCTCGTATAAACAGTGCATCAAAGAAAGTACAAGACCGTTAGTGCGTGCGGGGTTTAAGTAAACGATGCAGATGATTACAATTAATTGTCGCGTGTCGCGGACAACTGGCAGATTATCGCATCATCTGTGGTGAGGTCCCGTAAAGTGGGTCTGTGGCATTTACAGTTTCTGTGTCAATGCCATCAATCGTGGCGCATAAGAGCATCGGTGCAGACTGTGCAACGCGCGTACCAGTGGGTGGCCGGGATTTACGTGTGAAGGAGCTGATCCTTGTCTGCGGTTTAAGCGGCTGCTGTTTGATGATAAGTAATTGGATCGGTCGCCTGGTGCATGGGAGGATTTACACGACGATTGTCTGCTAACTGCATACAAATCGGTTCGGGAATGCCGGGCTGTGCGGCTCCGATACCAAGGCAAGACAGCACCGGTCGGGATGCACTAATGGAGTGGTTTAGTGGGTGGATTAAACGGGATCAGTTGTTGAATGGATAGTGGTGGTGGCGTGCACGAGGTGCTTGGCGTGATTTGAAGTGCTCAAGCAGCTCGTTCAGACGTTGGTGGCATCATTAACTGTAATGAGTGTTGTTTAGCTGCTGAGGACGAAGAATGCAATATAAACTGTTCCGAAGGACTCTTCAGAGATTTTTAGCGTAAATTGATAATGTTGTTTGATAATGAAAAGTGAACATTAAAAATAAATATGCAATTTAATTGACTCACTATCATCAATCAAAAGTGTTGAAAAACTTTGCCGATTATTTAACAAACGCAGAATATGATTTGGACAAAAACTCCATTTACAAATCTTGGATTTTGTTGCACTTTACATTTTCAAGTATATAGAGTCATGTAGTTGTGATTTAAGCTGAATTTATTTATGGTTTTAAGTGTTGTACAAGACATCTCTTTTAAAGATGCACGAAGCAAGTATGTTTAAGATTAATTTGCTTGAACATTGATTTACAAAAAAACGCAATTTAGAATATCATGATTATAGCATGGAAGAATGACTCACGTTTCTGCAAAGAAAACAGCACTGCAAAGAAGTCTACTGCTCGTGCACAACCCCACATGATCCACTCAGTATCTCCCCACGTCCACCCGACACTTTACGCCCCGGCAATGAATCTCGTGCGATACGTGCCCCCAATTTTATCGTTGATTGTTCATTTTTATTCAAAGCATTGTGGGTAAAGGGAGTCGGCGCAAAAAAAAACGCTTTCCCAGACGGCCAACGTTCACTAGTTTAGCTTTGATCCTGGGCAAAGCCGTTACTAGACAGCGCACGGGAATACCGATCGGCTCCTAGAGTGGATTCTAAACAACGCATCCTTTCGACCCGGCCTCGGTGACACACCGGCCCGGTGTGAGCTTTTATCTTTATAAGCACCGCTTCACCCGAACACCGACCCCGCCCGTTGCCTTGCGGTAACCGAGCTGAAAGGGTTTGCTTTACCGGCGGCGACTGGCTTTATGTTGTTGTGGTCGTCATTCTTGTTCGGATTTAGTCATTCTTTCGCTGATTGAACATTCACCGCTCGGTCGCAAAGGAAGCTGAACCGCTTCGGATGCCGACGATTTGATGGGTTGGTTTCGGTTTAGCTTTCCCATTTGGTGGAGCTTTTTTTCTGCCTCATGCTCTTCCACCGGCAGGCTTGTTCCATCCTATCGACTGATGTTCTGATAAATCCTTGTGGTTTTGCGAAGGGTTTTTGGGGTTCAAATAGCTACAAAAAAGGGCCAACGCATGCTAGCAAAGCTTCGCTACGCTGTATAAAATATTTCCGATGGTATTCAACTCGTTCGTAGACGTGCGGTGACTTTATTTTATGGAAGGGTCTGGTAAAATCTCTCCCAAAGAGGAAAAAACACACAACGATGCGGTTTTCCCTGCCAGCCGGAAAAACTATTCCAACCACGAAGCTATTTCCGGAACTATTTTACAATCCGTTGAAACTTACAATTGTTGCGTGCAATTCCAATTAAATAAACAGCCTAGTTGTCACCAGAAAGGCGGGAACATTTCAATTACTTTGGTCTGTAGGTCTGCCTATTTTTTGTTCAATTTCCAGTAATGGTATAGCTTGAAGCACACAGACCGTGCTACCAGGGAACGGGGGGACGGGGGGAGCTTGGTGCATGGAAAATCGCACAAAACTTGAACCACTTTCTTGGGACGGCGATACAATTTCCGTAAGCAAACAATCCCTTCTGGTCCCTTTTTCCATGGGGGCTGCAGTCACGCCGTCCTCTAATGCATGCGCCAATACAATTACCGGCAAAGGATCTCCGGCACACTGTCCTGATGGAAATTCTGCCACCTGAACCGTCGGCAAACGGGTGCGAAGATACTGGAAGCGTGCTGGCGGCTTCAGTTTCCGGTCCGATTGGGGCTGCACCGAAACTTTGCTAATTAAAACTGAGCATCGAGAGAATGGAACGCGCCCCACACTCACCCACTCAGACACCGGGTTCCCCTGGAACACTTCCTTCACGCTTGCACCGACCGGATACTGTTAGAACATTTTGCGTCAAATGAAGCGCCGGGCCCAAGAAAGGAATGGCCTGGCCTCCCTCCCTCGCAAACAGAGGGATCGTCGCAAAAAGGCTTACCACGGACACGGATCCGCCGGGATGCTCGGAGCCCCGGAATGCCCACGGAATGGGTCGGTGTAGTGTCGGTAGCGGATTTAAACACCCGCATTTTGCACCCAATAGCGGACAAACAGAGTGCGGCCGGGCGCGAAGTACAACACCAACACAGCAGCAGGATGAAGCGAAGGAAAAGGAAAAATTGGTCAACAAAAAAATAAATAAAAAGAATCTACCACCAGACAACAATCAGGGGAAAAGTTTTCGTGCAGCTCAGGGTGTGTGTGTGTGTGTGTGTGTGTGAGTTTTTTCGCTTCTCCCTTTCGTTGTTTTGTTATTCGTTCAGAATTTCTGCAAAGAGAAAATGCAACGATGGCACGATTTTCGGGAAAGTTTGCAGCCGCATTCTAGCACGAACGACGAACCACGGTGTATTTGTAGGCTTGTTGCTAGGTGCATGGAGTCGGCCAGCATAAATGGGGAAAGTTGGGGCCTTTTCGCTCGTTTGAATGAGAGCAGCGCAGTTGCATGATGAGCGCAGCCGTAAAAATTTGCTTAATATTTGATTTGCGTTTAATGAAAAGTGGTTTCCAGCTAAGGTTTTGGCTTGTGGAATCATTTAGTAGCTAGATAGTTTATGTTTTACTTTATAAAACTAAGATCAGTAAGCTACTGAACACAATAAGGCGAATTTGTTTTGCGAAATGCATAAATAACAGCGTTAAAGCGTTAAAATTGCATACATTTAGGCTCATTTCGACAGTTGCAGTCAGTCAGTTTGATATAAACTGCTCAGATTTGCATTTCGCATAGAAATTGTTCCCCTGAGGACTTGGTGTTTGTGAAAAAAGACAAATTGGTCAAGAGCAATACATTTCTTCAAGCCGAATTATTAATCTCCCTCTGATATCCAACTCGGCTTGACAACAAGCAGAAACAATTTTAACTTTCTCTCTCCTTCTTTGCGCAATGTATTTCCGGTCAAGGTTAAGTGGTGTTGTCATAATTAAAACGCTCTAGTTGGTGGTTCAGCAAAACAAGAGTGAAAGCAAAGCAATTGTAAAGTGTGCGTGCGTGTGTTCGTGTGTGCTAGTGAGTGTGTGGGCCGTATCGGTGCACATAGAACGTTCCGGACGTTCTTGTTCTGTCGGAGCAAAGTGTCCGCGACACATGCTTATCGGTCAGCGCTAGAAACCCTCAGGGCAAAAGTCTAGAAAAGAAAGGCAAGTGTAAGTGAGTGAACGAAGAAACCGGGTGCAGTCAATCTCCACCCCGCCGCCTGTAGTCGAGCGAACGGTGAGCGAAAAAGACGTGAAGAAGTGCACCAACCGTACGCGATGGGACACGGCCACGTGCTCCGGGACCGGGTGCGGCTGATTAGCGGTAACAACGGCAGGCTGTTGCTAATTGCCACTATCGTCGCCCTGGTCGCCGGGCTGGCCGAGGGGCTCGGATGTCCGCAGAAGTGCTCCTGCCAGCAGCGAACAGTGCGATGCGTCAAACAGCAGCTCGATAAGGTTCCGGAAATGCCGCCCGATACGAGCATAATGTGAGTAGCTTCTCCTTCTCCTTCTTTTCCCCTTGTATCGCATGTTCCGCATGTGTGTTCGGATATGGCCCAATTCCCAGACCTACAGGCTGTCGCTATATTTGGTTCTGTGCGTGTGTGTGCATTATTTTTTGGACTGATTTTCATTTCATCGTCTAGCTTAGCATTTTTGCGGTGTCTTTCCATAAATCCCATCAACAGATGCTACAGAAGTTGTTTTTTCTGCTGTTGCTCTTTCTATTTGGTTGAGAACAGTGTTGCGACAGTGTGCCGTATCGCCGTACGCAGGTAGTGTGCGGATTTTATGCAAATTTAACGACCCGGTCGGGTCGACCCCGAGCGGCAGTAATTTTTGTCAGTTTATATGGTTGACCCGCAGTGACAAAAGGATAAGCTTGTGGGATGTTCTTTTTTTTTCGCACGCTACCGAATGTTTTATTTGCGTTACATAAGGATGCTACTTTACGCCGGCAGTGTGTCCATCTTTTTGTACCGAAAAGCATTATCAAATGTTGGTTCACACTAAATAAAAATGTGTTTCCCTTCTTGTTTAGCGATGGTTATTGCAGACTTAAAAAAGCGTTAAGAGTTAGTTTTGATGCTTAAAAGCCTCCGCTATGATAACAACTCATCAAAAGGGTCAACCGATCCATTATTAATTATAATGTCTTATTAAAAGGAAATCCTTAAACACCAATTAGTGCGAAGCAACTGTCGCCAAATACACCGCGCTTCGTCGCGCTCTCTATCTCTCTCCGGCGTACTCACTTCACCCACCAAACGTAATAGAAATGATTTCCCCTGAACCATGTTGGCAAGCTGCCCAAAATTATTAATTTTCTTTCATCAATTGCTGCATCGCGGTGGTGGGATGCCGGTAATCAGCACCGGCCCACGCTAAAAGCTCGCATCAAAACGGCGATGATTAGGGCGATAGGGTCACGAAAACCACTATGCCCTTCATCGTTTTATGCGGGTGAGGTGAGCGATTAGATTATGCGTCCCTGTAGCACAGTTCAGAACGATCGATGCTTGCAACCAATTTCCATCCATCCAGCCGCTAGTATCTTCCCCCGTGCGTTAATTGGGTAAAGCGATGGCGAATCAATTTGCCGGTCGTAAAACCAATTTGATGCAAGTGATGAAAGGCTTTTACTGGCCGCTTGCGACCACTGAAGACAACAAACGAAAAACAACTTTTTTGAGTAATCTATTTGCGAATCGCAGTACATCTTATACCTGTACGTTCAACGTTTAAGAAAGCCATCCAAAAGCAAGGTCTTTAATGGTACAAGCGAAGTGTGAAGGTATTCATGCTTTACGACACGCCGTGTGCCGCCGCCCGTCACGCTGCCAGTGCTGATTTATGCGTACATTTACGAGATTAGTCGTGGTCTAAGCCCACCCACTGCCGCGTGGTGCCACGACCGTACGGAAAGGGATCGGCCTGCCCTTAACCCGAGCCGTCATCGCATCAAGAACCCTCGACTCGACCCTTTGGACCGTAGCGTGTCGACTTTTACCGGACTTAGCCCGGACTTAACTCCATAAAAATCTCATAACACCTGCAACAAATTAAACGTCCCCTGCGCTGTGCTGAAACACCGGTCGCTGAGCACAAACCCTTCATGCTCTTGGAATTGACGTGGCTTGATGTACGTTTTTTTTTTGTGCTGTGCACTCTTGGCGCTGGCGTTTGATGTTGCCGGGTGAGAGGTTTCGCCTAACAATAAAAGCGCGTCAAAGGGCAAACGATTCGAAATGCTCAAGAATGCCTTTGGTTCAGTGGAGACTGAAAGGAAGGCGATGAAGAATGTACAATAAGAGTGCTTTACTTTTAACATGATAGTAATGAGGGATTGAGATAGTATTAAAGCACGAGGTGGTTTTGGTTCTTGGTAGAAAAGCAATTCGAAGTAAATTTCGACTTAAACTGGACTTTCAAAAAAAGTTAATAACCTTTGGATGTTCAATTTTGATTTCATTAAAAGCTAATCAGCAGCATAGTTTCTTCGAGTTCAATTAAATATTTACAGAAACTAAAGCTAAAAAACGAAACCCCTTTTGTCAGACGACCCTACGCGCTGATCTATTATGCAGCATCCAGTGTCCATCAGGCAGAAAACACTTTTTTAAGCTTTTCGTCATGGTTGGCGCTAAATGATGCGAACATAATCCGACCCCCGTACCGTGCTCCCGGCCTTTGCAGCTCAATCGAACATGAATGGCTAATGGAGCCGCCCGATTATTTGTAACAAAATCCACAGCCAAAGCACACTTGAATAGTTTTCGCTACTGTTTTAAGTCGATCAAAAGCCGACCCTGTCCACTTTGTTTTTCACTTGCACCGGCATCAAAGGCAAGCGTTTGCACAGAACAGCGGGTGGGAGACAATTTAATTTGCATACCCTGCAAGAGCAAGAGGGTTCTTTTCTGTTTTGTAGGCAAAGTAGAGCGACGCCTTTCGATTCTTCGCTGGTGCCATGATTTCATTAAGCTATACAAAAGACTCGCTTGACGCCGGGATTGCTTATTTCCCCCATCTCTCGATAGCTGATATTCGAAGACACTGGCAAGCGTAACACGATGTCAGGTGAAATCGTAAACATTCATTTATCTCTGACGAAAACCGCCGGGAATATGGGAAGCTTTGTTTTTCTCGCAGGTCGTGGATCCCATTTTATACTTAGGTACGGGATGTTGGGTCACACAGAACAACAACAAAAAAATGGCACGTTATCACACAGTTTGCGCTCGAGACGCTGAAACAAATGGCTGACTCTTGCGAAGGGTGTGATACGCTTGGGAATGACGGCAAAGCTTTCCATCTATTGTACCAGAGTGCCTTCGAGCCACCGACACGGGCCCACACGCCACCACACGGGTGACGTTGCTCTCACCTGAGAGCAATATTTATGTTTACACCCGGTGAACATTTCCCAATCTCACCACCCCATTCGCTCACGGCTGATGGAACCGTGCGGCACCGTGCACACACACACACCAGCAACACTGATGAAGGCTTGAACGATGATAGAACATGCTAAAAAATAATACTCATTTTGTAGCGACGCTTTGATGACGTTTGGGGATGATGTGGTAGCACGTCGCTCGTCCAGCCCTTTTAGCTTCTATTTCACCTTTTTAGGAGCCGCTCAAGCCGCTGGTTCTGCTCGCTGTCACTTGACATGCTGTAAAAAAAGGGGGCTCAGTTCACGGGGTAGGAAAAATGTACATTATCAGACGAATGTTCACCGTGACGTTAAGCCGATTAGTGCGGGCTCCTTGGGGCTTTACGGTTGGCATGCGTAATGGTGGTAGAATGTCACCGTGCAAAGTAATCAACGTAGGTTGCAGGTCATACACACACATTCATACATACATACATACATACACGATCTCTACCGAGTTGTTCGCTAAAATATTACTCATGATTACACTTACTTTGCGTTTTTCATTTCGCTGTTGGAGCATCTGGACAGTATGTTGTTGAAGTTAGAGAGCCATCACCATGTGACGGAATTTTGAGTAGTTTTAATGATGAATGCTGTACTTTAAACGTTATTCAACGATGAAGATATAATGACGGACGTTAGGATGAAGTCAGTGTTGCTTTTGCACAAGAAAGTTCAAGCGACGAATGAATCGCTTAGTTTGGACAATTTTGTTATGTAAATTGCATAACTGTAGGCGTTTTAACACTCAATCTTCAAAGAATTGTGTATTTGATGTGCAGTAACCTTTTCAAAAGGCTCTACATTATTCATAATCATTGTTTTCATGGCAAATTAAACTCTCCTGTTGTCTACATTTGCTTCATCCCTTATACATTATATTTGATACTTCCTTGAGGTAGCAAATTGAGCATTAATTGCTTCGATAGTATCATACTCTGCGACCCTTTGCCATGCAATCACAAATCATACCAACACGCAAAGATCTCATCCAATGATAAATCTTGCTTATTTCCTGACTCAACAGCCCATCATCGTCTGTGGTGCTTTTTTGTGCCAAAGAACTGGGAATAATCTTTTCCACACTCAATTACTGCTACAGCAAGATCCGATTTTATGGTTTCGTAAGCATCCTGTGTCTTGTGCAAGCGCCCGGTCAAGTTCTAACTGACTTTATCAGAAGAAAAAAACAACAACGTCTAGTGCCCTCCTTTTCCACCAATCTCATTTATTCTGGCCCTTGCACACTCTGTTCCAGCTTATGTTTTATTGAGCTTGAATGTTATCAGTGCTCTGAAAGTTGAACTCAACCCTACAAACGAGAAAAGAGGAGATACAGCGGCAAACAACCGGCAAATGGTGACACGGTCATGTTTCGTACCACACCGGACAACCCCCAAAGTCCAGCACTGGACGGTGGCAAATTTAAAATCATCCCACTGTGCGCTGTCTAAACACACAGCCCTGTGTGTTGCCGGTCAGTCTCCCGCTGGGGACACAATAAATAAGAGGATAATTTTAATTACATTTACACTTTGCCGGTCCTTTCTGCCATGGTTCGATAGCGTGTCGGGCAGCACACGTAAATGCAGGACAGAGCGAGCAGACGCACCGGCCGTGTGTTGCCGAACGCGTCCCGGTCTGTGGTAATGTTTATCGGCGATGTCCTTTCGGGGGCTTGCTGTCCATATTTTCCTGGACTTTGTTGATCTGCTGGCTTGCCGTGGCAGTGGCCGTGCACAAACATGCACACAAAAACCGGTTACAAACCCGAACACTTTGGGGAAATGTGTTTGTATCCTCCCGGTTCTCAGCTCACCCTTTTACGTACACGCGCGTGTGCCCCTCTCCGTTTTGGTGGGTGGGTTTTGCTTTAAAGTAAATAAGTGAAGGTACGGGATACAGCTGGTGAGCTGTTTTTCGTACTGCACTTTGGTCTAGTGGACCTGGTGGTTACACTGGGACGTAAATAATCGAGTAAGGGTACCGCTCATTGGCCTCGATTGGTGACCCTCGGCAGCAGGGGGTTTGCATTACCATGCGGTTTCCTTTACTGCACCTCAGCGCAGCTAGCGCTTCTTGCAATGCAATTCAGAGGTTGTTCTATTTTTTTTACTGTTCTTCCTAACCAACCGAACGCCGGCTGGTCTGTAAGCTAATTTTTCGTTTCAGTACTTTTGCATTGGTTGGTGTTAGTGCCACTAGGGTATTGTTTCAGCTGCTGCAAAACGTTTGCTGTACTGCAAACGCAATTGAGGTTTGTTTTGCACAAGCGGCAAAGGTAAACTGTAGAGTAAAAAAAGAAAGCTGCAAAAACAAACCGTTTCCAGCAACACAGTTGTTACGAGGAAGGTTAAACAAATGCGATAAAAAATTGTTTGATCTCATTGCTGTTTATCGAAACAGATCTTTGTTTGGCTTGGCAATTTTACATTTATTTGATCTTTATAGATGAATGAACGAGTGAATTCTCATTTGAACAGTTGAAGCATTTTCTGGATGCATGAAAATTAAAACAAAAAGATTGTAAAATATCAATTGGGCATCTGTAATGCATATCGCATTCTTTTCGTTTGAGGTATTTTTTATTCATATCTACATAAAACTCGTTTTATAGAACCATTCTTACAGTTATTAATAGGACTTATTCCGATAGGACTGCTATTAATAGGTAATGCCTGCTGCATGTGACTTTCCGATTGTACAATTTCTTTTGCCAATCCTCCCAAGTTAGTCTGCATAATCCTACCAGTACACTTCAAACCACAAAAGTGGCAAAACCATGACACAACTACGGAGAATCGCTCATAAATTTCATGCCTCAGTGCGCCCAACCAAAACTCCCTCCAGATAAATATTAACAAAACGCACATCTGTATTGCACATGACGACGATCGCAGGCACAATCGCACTGATTCTCGTCTCCGTCTCGTTCCTTCTAACCCCGAGGGAGATCGGGGTGGGTGTTGCACAGCACGGGTACGATAAGTTAATTATTTATGCAAGCGTAAATTAAGTTCTAACTCTCTTTCGCACTCCCTCGCCGCCTTTGCAAAGAACCCGATCTTCCGGCGAAGCAGGGCTATCTCGCCAAACATGATGGCGCTCGCTTCCGTACGACAAACTTCACCCGCGGGAGGGAAAGGAGCTGGGGGGGGGGGTGTTTGGCATCAATAGGATGCGGTGCCGTACATTCCCTTGGTACGCTGTACCGGCGCATCGTGAGTAATTTGTATGTCGTTCGGAAATAGCTGAAAACTTACCATCTGTGTACCCTGGAGCCAGCGCTACCCTGCTAGACTCCGTATTTGCTAGCCACTTTGCTCCCACAACCTGTTTCGCTAGATAGAACGGTGTAGTGGCTAGGGGTCGTAATGAAAACGCCATCTTGTGTGAGAGTTTTCCACCTTGTGGTGCTTTGGAATGGGGGAAGGGCGAGGCATATGATATTATCATAAGATGGATCGATTTTACGAGTCGGTCTCGCAGCACTGCCTGGTTACGCCAAACACTTATGAGCCTCGAGTTGGTATAATTCATCTTCGAGCCATAAACTTGTCTAGACTCGACATGTTTATGTAAGACGCGTGGAGACGGGGAGAAGGGAGAAAAAGAAGCGAGGACACATATTCTTCACATCGACAGTCCCTGCTTTCTAACACAATAATAGCTCACAGCGCGAAACAAACGAACGTAGCGGAGAGTGTTCGAAACCTCATCCCTGCACCAGGCATAGTTCAACGACGGCAGACTATTGACGGCCATTGTGGGTAGTGGGAAAGTTCAGAGCAGTGGAATAGTTTTTGGGACACATTCGGGCTCTCAACAATTGTTTTGACTTTTGTGAAAGTTCTTTCAAGCGCAGGAAACTCCTTTTTTGCAAGAGGAGTACATCTTTCTACGCCTCGGGAAGTGGTAGTATATTTGACTCGATTCGGCAAGACATCATAAAACACTTGGAATAAACTTTCGGCAAACTCGTCGTCCAGAGTGGTGTCTATTATTTTCCAAAAATCATAAGTTATTTTCTGATCAACTTTCACGTCTAGTGGGGTTTATCATCCCCCACGTATCCCCAACAAGCTCAAAACATTGGAAAAGCCATTTTGCTCGAATTGTTATTTTCACACCAACCGTTGCGTTTGACTTTTCGGGGAACGACTAATAAACTGGCTTGGTCGGAGCAACTGTCGGTCAAAGAGAATCTTTTTTGGTCTTCTGTCTCCAACGAACCAAACGGGCAAACGGGAACGTCATTTTAGACAGGAATTTCAGGGCAAACTGATATTGCGTTTCAAGGAACGTATGTTGTTTTGGTAGACGGCACGACGTGATTATTCTTATTGTTTGTATATTGGATTGGAAATGAAATTTCAATCGGTGGCAGTTGGGGTTTAATCATAGATGGATGCCTTTGCTCATCACATACGTTGGGACGAATTTAGGAAGGATCCATCCTCAACATACTCGGAACAAACCGAATATTAGTTTTAAAACAATAACTTTGTTATGAAGATTGCATACCTTAAGGCGTATTTTAATGAAATGTCTCTTGTTATACGTAGTTTCTTTAAATTATTGTAGCTTACAGATCCTATCACAATATACAACACTAGACTTTGAAGTACAGTCGGCGAGCCGGTCTCGTAGTACAGTCGTCAACACGTACGACTTAACAACATGCCCGTCATGGGTTCAATCCCCAAATAGACCGCGCCGCCATACGTGGGACTGACTATCCTGCTATGGGGGGGAATCAATTAGTCACTGAAAGCCAAGCCCACAAATGGGTACAGGCAGGCCTTGACCGACATCGGTTGTTGAGCCAAAGAAGAAGAAGAATAAGAATTTGAAAAGGATCTTATCTAAATACTTTCATTCTGATTGAATAATTACTCCGCATTCAACAGCAAATACGGCTCCAAATCCGACTTTCCCACAAAGCAAGGGTTAAGAGGATCTGGTGGTATATTTTCTTATATCCAGTAAGTCCAATAAGCCATATTATTCAATCCCGCATTAAGAATGTATATCCCGTGGATATCTGGAAGGAAGCCTCCATCGACCACATTTACAACCTTCAGTAGCATTCAGAAACAGCAGCATTACGCTCAACTCTGTGCCTCAAAGTAAAACCGAAGTCAAACTACTTGAAGATGCTCGTAAGGCACAGAAGAGAGAGAGGGAGAGAGAGAGAAAAAAAACATCATAAAACCGGCGTTCAGTTGTTGACCTGTGGAATGCCCCATTTCTTGTGCTGAACGGTTCCATGTGGACGGGAACCACTTTAAATAACGTTAGCGCGCTTAGATTTGTCCCTGCGCAGCACACGGGGGAGTTGGTAGATGAACGAATGGATGGTAGGCTGGGGAGGCGAGTTGGCAAAACTTTTGCTCCCCAAAGAACGATCCATTTCTCTTGGTTTTGGATTTGTGTAGTCGTACGTTTTATTATGTGGCGTTGCTTTCATTCTTCCGCTGCTCCATTTCGTGAGTCGCACTCGCCTTCTTCTCGGTCTGTGTGTGTGTGTGTGTGTACGATGAAAATCTTAACTTTTTCGCTTTGCTTTTCAATTCCTACAAGCCCCGTGAACGGCCCTTTTTAGGGCGCACACACACACAGGGAGTTGCCCTTTTGTCAGGCTGCTCCAGCTGCCGCTCAACTTTTTCTCCTGCCACGAGAGAGCGAGCCAAAGAAATGAAAATATGAATATTTCGTTAGCAAAGTTAGATTTGCTTTTACTTACCGGTGAAGCACAGACTCGCTCCGGTGCAAAACCCGAAGCCAGAATCAAGTTTTTTTCCGTGAGATAAAGCAGGAGAATAGAAACAGCGCAAAAAGTAAAGGAGGGACTGTGCGAGAATGAGAATCAGCACACACACACACACACATACACAAAAAAACATCAACACGAGCATCATCCCTTCAGTTTCAGT
Source organism: Anopheles gambiae (assembly GCF_943734735.2). NCBI lineage: Eukaryota > Metazoa > Arthropoda > Insecta > Diptera > Culicidae > Anopheles > Anopheles gambiae. Next base: position 113,241,719 of record NC_064601.1, read on the forward strand.
AGTAAGTTTGCCATGTCAGAAGGAGAAATAACGAAGGGCAAACGTCGGTGTGTGTGTGTGTGTTCTATTCAGGCTGCATTATTTTCCCATCTTCGCAAGATGATAGTCGCTTGACTTGATGTTGTTTGAATCGATCGTTTGCATTCGGAGTGGCAACGGTTTGTGAAGATTGCTTCGAATGCATGGGAGACAATCGGCACATAAATTTGCACCTGCGCTGATGACAGAAGCGAAATGTTCTGTGTCGAGCAAGGCAGATGCAATCTCATTTATTTCTGTTCAAATGAACTGGCACAAGTTTGCTTCGGGGTGCTATAGTACCTTCATTTGAATTTGTTTGAAATGTTTCGTACAGATAATCAATTTCGAGGTGAAATTATGATAATCTATTGAACACACTTGCATGCTTTGTTATGTAAATTGCATACTTTTAGGCGTTTATACGGTGCTTGTTGGTATTTTGCTTTTATTTTATACGACAAACTATACTTGAAATTCTCATTTATGTCTGAATATTTATTAAATACCTGCTCCAATGCTAACACAACTCTGAATATTAGAATATTTCTCTTATAGCACCTATACGAAAAATCCCACAGCTTCCACTCACCTTGAAACTCTAAAACGTAATCCATCCACTCACGACCCAAAATGCTAATGATTGCAATTACCCATATTCTTTCTTTCACCCACAGCGATCTGCGGTACAACCACATCCGCGAGGTACCGACCGGTGCGTTCGACGGGCTGCAGCATTTGCATACGATCTTTCTTAACGAGAACCAGCTGACGAAAATCCACTCAGGTGCATTCCGGGACCTGCCATCGCTCAAGTATCTCTATCTCAACCGTAACCGAATCGGTACCATCGCCGCCGATGCATTCATCTCCTTGAGCCGGCTGCACAGCATGTAAGTACGCAAACATGGGCCGGGCTCGATCGATTTCTTAGCGGGCGCTTCAAGCCGAGTGACACTCATCCCGTCCTTGGTTGATGAATTTTTCACTCCAACCACGCGCAAGTATGCCGGTTTGCTCAAATCTGCCCAAATAAAAAAACGAAATTGCTGAAACGGAAATGAAAGGGCACGTTTTTGCCTCTTCCTCGTCGGTGAAAACCGGTAACTGTGACGCGTTAACCAAAACGCGAGTGCTAGAAAACACACTCCGGTAGAGCCGAAACCGCCTTCTGTCCCTTTTGCAGTAAGCCAGCATACTTGATGAACCACTGATTGCAAATCTATTCACCGGAGCGACGTTCTACAATTGCCTCTTATGGTTGGGATTTTTATTCTCTTTCGCATTTTCATTCCATGTTCCGATGGGGGGAAAAATGGTTGCTGTCGTGCGCACAAAAATGCACCTTCCAAATGAATGTCGGTTTGTTGTGGTGGAATGCATCGAAAAACCAACCTCCTACCAATAACAAACGCACTCACAGGTACTTACACTTCAACAACCTCAGCCGGCTGGAACCACAAACCTTCAGCAATATGGCCTCGCTGGAACGACTGTAAGTATACCGACAGGTGGAAGGAAGCGATTTCCTACGAAACGGTTGAACCGATGCAGCGTGCAAATCAACCGGCTAGGCTCAATGGGATGGTGAAAATGGTAATTTTTCATCTCGTTCGAATGAGATTCGATTGCGTTGCTTGTTTTAGAGTGCTTTTGCTAACTTCGTTTATCGTTCTTAAGAATAGATCAGTGGTTTTGATCGACCACGAATAGGTCAAAGGTCGGGTTAGAGTAATCAGTTTAGTTCCAGAGCTCGAGTTTTAATTACAGACCATAAAACAAACATTTGTAGCCTTGTTGTGAATCGTTGGAATGCCATTTTTAATGTCAAAAGGCATATTTTCTCTCAACGTCTAGCGCCTTCAAAAAGCACATTATGTTAGACCGCTCGCATTAAACTGTTACAAATGACGCTAATTATTTCTAATTACACTTGCGCAACAAAAACAATCTGACTGTGTGCAGCTAGAAAACACTCCAAATCCAATAATCACTCATTCCGTGTGCTACCAATTAAACAAAACTTTGAGTTCTGTTGGCAGAAATGGTAAGCAACGAATTCGGTGCTCAGCAATAATCCGCAAATATGAGCCACCGAAGCACGTGTTGTGAGCTTGCGCTCATTGCATAAATCTTGTTTCCGGATTAATTAATGTAACCATTGGGCGCATAGAACGGAAGCATAGACTTTCCGCCCCACTGTCGGATAATTAATATAACGATGTCCTGGGGTGTAAGAAGCACCAGAAAGGTACGATACATGGCTGCGGATGAATCTTTGCAGGGTGGTGAAACCATCCTAGAACGGAACGGGGTGTGTCTTTCGATTGTCTGTTGCTTTAGGCATTTGTACAATTGCTACGGATCTTATACCAGGGGTAGAGAAAAGTCTTCAATTTGACACCTACTCCAAATTCCACGCACGAACTCCGGACGGTGGAAAATTAATTAATGAACTCAACCTTCATTTTCTGAGCAGCTTCCAAGTGCGTTCTTTATTTTGCTACCATTTGTATCCCCTCCTGTGCGTTCTCGTGTGCTGTTAGCATGTGTGCGTGTGACAATCACCTGATTGGAAACTGATTAGTTTGAAAGTAGTTTTTTCTTTCCACCGAGCCGAGCCACTCATTCTTCCACAACTTCAACCGTTAGCCGGCAACGCTGTAGGGCATACTTGCTTCAACTCCTGCTCCATGCTCTCGGGAGGATAAAAGTTAATCTTTTAATGGCCTGTATCTGTTCTGATACTCGTGCTTGGTTGTTTCCTCTTTTGCCGGGGAAAGTTTTGCCCGGTTTTTTAATTTAAACTAAGCGCCCCGGGTACTTTAATATTAACCATTTGATTAAAACCGGAAGCATGGCAGCGTCGGAAGCGATTCGTGTCTGCACAGCAACAGCAACAACAGCACGCCAATCAGCCAGCGCAGAAAGCTAGACGCTAGACAACAACTACATGGCCGCGCCCGAGGGCAGGTCGAAAGTGAACCAAACCCATCACAACCCGGTCGTGCCATGTTTCTTGGAAATGGAAGAAAGGGCCAGAAAGCCAGAAAAAGCTGGCTAAAGAACGTGATGTGGATGGTTTCGCCTTGTCACGGACTCATCGGTTGCCGTCGGGGTGTGAGTGACGATCGGTGACAACGACATTAGAGATGTGATGCTGTGCTTCCTTCGCCCGTTTCTGGCGGGCGTTCATTGTTGAGGCGGCGGGAAAGGATCTACACCCCCGCCTTCTCCGATCGGATGGAAGGGCAGGAAGGGTGGATGGCAACAATATCCGGTCGCATGTTCGCTGATTGTTATTGTTTGTGAAACGCGCAAAGAAAATGGAGAACGACATCGACAATACCTAGCGGATGTTGCTTTGATAGTTGTACTTCCGCTCATTTTGCTGGGCAGGAAGGGATGAATCCTAACGCTGCAAAGATTGGTAGAATATCCGAACAAAACAGTGATTTTCTTGCTGTTTGTTTGAACACGCCGAGTGAAATAAGATACAAGGAAAAGGTAGTCGATGCAAAAGATCGATTGGAGATATAAACACCATCTATTGCAATGAACAATTTCCAAGAAAGCTGAACCTCTTTTGCAGAAAAAATGAACGATTTTTTCTTTGCAAAACTCTCTTTATTTTGTCTGGTACCTTCACTTTCAAAACAAAACACAAAAGACATCTCGATTGCCTGCTGGAGAGGAAAATAAATGAGCAAATACATACACAGACTCTCTTCTCCCGGGAAAATGTCTACTGGAAAGAAATGGAGCAAAAAAATATGAAGAAAAATCATTCAAGATTTGAAATAAGTAGAAAAGAAAGAACACTTCCAAGAAGCGGGACCTAAAAGGTTTAAGATTTTCCCATCCATTTTCCACGGAAATGGTTGCCTCTGTAGACCTCACTCACGCAGAGCCTGACCAGCCGGGCCAGACTTTGGGTTCGGCGTTGCGCTTGTATTTGTTTTGCCTCTCGTCCAGAGCGCAAATCGTCTTCGGTGCGCTCTGAAGACGTGAACGGTGAAGGCGGGCAATTAAAAACAAACACCCCGCCACGAGTGCCCGCCTTTACACCGTGCCCTTCGCGCCACGCCCAGCCTATCTATCGCAGCCCGGGAAGAACGATATTTACTTCGTTTTTCCTGCCGCCCATGTTTGCTCCCGTTCCGTGTGTTTGAAGCATGCTTAAAGTGCATGAACGTTTTATTCAGGAGTTTGTTTCGTTTTTGCAGTGTTTGCTTTGTACTGCTGGCAAAATGTTTTTGAACGACCCACTCTGCAGTGTTGTTACTATTTGCAGCCTGTAATTGAAAATGTTAAACTAATCGACGCTAATTGACGCAGTAGTTTTGCGCTCAATCGAAACACCACTGAACCGCTGAAACTTTTCTGTTTGCGGGTGCGATAACGAAATAATCACTTCAATTCAAGTGAAAAAGAAAATAAGTCTAAATAGTCGATAAAGAGTGTACAGTAAGTTTGATGTAGCGTGAGGTATGCCTAGCTTCAGGCGCTTTTATGAAGCATGACATCATCTGCCAGAGAAACGCCTAAAGTTGTGCAATTTGTTTTCCATTCCTAAATGAGTGTCAATTTTGCCTTATCATCTTCTTGCAAGGATCGTTATTGCTTAGCATTCACAGTAGTAACAATTGAATTGGAAAAGCTACACAATAATGACACCGTTTACTACGGGCGTTGTTTGTGTTTCTATCTCATGATTGCAAGACCATTAATTCTTCGCCGTAATTTTGCCACCCTTGTTTCAACACTCGAAAGCAAGCACTGGAAGTTGGTAAATTGTTTCTCCGTAACGCGAAAAGCGAACGAAAACGGCACCAAAATAATAGCGCGAGTTGATTTGCACCTGCACCGATCCAATCCCGTGGCCCCCGAAACCATCGACAGTCGCTTTCGGGACGATAAATATTGTGACAGCCTCTCGAGATAAACTGTTCCCGCTTTTAATGCTCATCGCACTTTGTCCACTCCGCCTCCAATAATCCCTCTCTCCCACCTCCCCCAAATCGACAGCTATTTGCACGGCAACCAAATTAAGACCATCCCGGAGGGAAGCTTCGAGCGGCTGCCGTCCCTGCGCCGGCTCCGGCTGGACGATAATGCGCTCGAGTGCGACTGCTCGCTGCTCTGGTTCGTTCGGACGATGCAGCAACCGAACCGGAAATCCCTGGTGGCCGGTGCAACCTGCGCCACGCCGCCCGCCCTCGAAGGTCAACCAATTAGCTCGATCACGGAGGAGGACTTCCACTGCGGTAAGTTGGACGGGGGAACACGGCAGACCAGCCAAACGACTTTCGTTTTATTTTCTCGCTCCGGTTTTCTCGGTGATAAACAAAGTTTTTATGTTCGTGTCCGTGCCGTGTCGTTCGTTTGTGTGAATTTCCGCAGAAAAATGGAAATTAAAATGTGTCTCATTAGGGAGTTATTCAGCATTGTGTGGCCGGGGTTTCCGGGAGATGCGAACGGGCGGGGCAGGATAAATAGTGCTAATAACTTGTTTGGCAACGACCGGGCACCTGTATTGACATGAATGAGTTCATCATTAACCTAGTTTCTTGATTTGTGCTGCACTTGATTGTCGCGATTGTGCGAGGGCAAAGGTTCGGCGGGTAGAATCGGGGCTTTCGGCGATTTAGGATTGGCTCAGCACCTCCCGGTACTCGATCCGATCCGATGATATCATTTCATTTCCTGAAACTTATCCCACCCGAAAATCTGATTAGAGCCTGAGATCCGCCAAAAGCCCTCGAAAAGACGCCCCAAAAATGACCCAAGGACCCGAAATTCCGATTTAACCTTTCTGGATGCCCCAAACACCGCAGCAAAAGCGTCCCTTTTTGCATTGAGCTAACGTTTTCTTTTTGTATTCGGGTTCTCTCTCTCTCTCTACACTTCTATCACCCCCTACCTGCAGCGAAACCGGAAATTGTCGTCCAGCCGAGGGACATCGAGATAAGCTACGGCCAGACGGCCGTATTCAGCTGCAAGGCATCGGGTGACCCACGGCCGGAAATTGTCTGGCTGCAGGAGGGCAGCCCGATCCGGTCGGAATCGGACGGCCGGATAACGCTGCTGCCCGACGGGTCGCTGCGCATCGACGAGATTGTGCCGGCCGACGCCGGCCAGTACGCGTGCATCGCCCGCAACAGCCTGGGGGAGTCGCGGTCACGCACCGCCAGCCTGGCAGTCAACAACGAGGTGGTCGAAAGCGAGGCGGAAGCGCCCAAGTTCCTGCGCACACCGGCCGACCCGCTCGAGCTGCTCGAGGGCGAACCAATCGTGCTGGATTGTGTCGTTACCGGTAGGTCGTAGCTGCCCCGTACCGTACCTGCCCTTACCCAATTAGACCGTGTGTGGTGTGTACGTTTGTGCGTTTCGCTTCGCAGGTGCCCCGACGCCGAGCATTCTGTGGAAATTCAATAACGAAAACATCCAGAACGGACGCATCAAGCTGTTTGGCAATGGTTCGCTGATTCTGCCCACCTCGACGCTCGATGACGGTGGCATCTATACCTGCTGTGCCGGGAACGCGCTCGGCAACATTTCGGTCAACGTGACGGTGCTGGTGAACGGTAAGTGGTGTGGACCCCCCCGGACAGCACACTCCCCAGAGTGTACTAATTCCCAGCATCCAAACACCTGCGGTTTTTGGGGTCCGTGAATGGGCTTTGATTCATCCTCGTCTTCTCGTGCCGCAGTGCATCGTTGCTCATCGTACCATCTTCTTGGCGTGGACACGAAACTCGGCCCAGCTCCACTTTACGACTGACATCACTCTCAAGTGACGATAATCACGTTACAAAGGCAACTTTTTGAAGAGCGATAGCGTGGAGAACTCGCTGCTCGCAAGTGGAAAACAAATCGTTCCCACTTTGAGCAAACACCGCATCGGAAATGGAACCGGAGAGGTTTCAGAATGCCACATGACAACTGGTGCGGAATGTTCAACCACTTCCGTGGTTCCGCTCGGTACACGCGTGCGCTTGTGTGTTTGTGTGTGTGTACTCTACGTTGCGTTCAAGCATATCCGGCAGTGGGATTGGGGTAGCCCCCAAAAACCGAGCCCCGATGTTAAGCTAAGCGTGCAAGACGTCTTTTGCTCGATTAAACAAATGTCTACCGCAAGTGTAATGGTTCGGTACTGTACCGCGTGTGTGTGTGTGTGTGTGTGTATATGGGAGGGAGCATTTTCATCTCCATGACCGCCCAGCGCTTTGGCGTACTTTCGTCTCCGTGAGTGCTTGCGAAAACTTTTTCTCCGCAACCGTTTGCCGCCAGCATACATACCTGGTTACGTACCGGCGCGACATTATTCAAGACGCGGACGCAGGATTTGCTGGTGTCGAGTTTCAGCAGCTTATGCTCGGGAGTTAGCAGAACCCATTCCGGGAACGCTTGGTGTATGTGTGGAGCTTGGTGTGCTTCACGAATGGAAATGAACTTCGGCGTAGGTGTACGTTGTGAATGTCTGCTGCAGAGCTTGCCATTGTTTTTGCTGCTCAATGGTGTATGGATTCTGAGGAATGAACTTTATCTCGGGCCAGCATGTTAGTGGCATCGTGACCTTTACACCGAACTCCACAAGAATTAGGGATATTAAATTCTTCATTTCTCGAAAGTTGTTCAACACGATAGTCATTTCATTCGCAATATGTTTGCCAGGAATTTCATAACTTGCTTCACCATTGAAGGTTTCCGCTTTCCTTCCCAACACAGCTTTACCTCCCAATCGTCTGATCTCACCACCCCATTGCCTTGCGCCGTTCTACAAAAACCATCTTTTATCGCTTTCAACTCATCAACATCATGTCCAACGACTGTTTTTGCTCTTCAAAAAATGGATCGCAACCAACAACAAAAAAAAAAGAAAATACCATCCCGTTTTTACACACCATTCTGCACCTGTTAATTGCTTTCACATTCTTTCGAGCTGCAAACAAATGCAAACATTACACCATCGCCCTTCCCCTCCGACCCTTCAGAAACCCATCCCACATCCTAACACCGAAAACATGATGCCCGGAATGCTAATGTAACCCCGTTTTCTTGCTAACACCACCACCACCAGCTCGCCCGCTTGAACTCACCAGCTCATCCACGGCAGCATCCGCATCGGCGTCCCCGGTACCGGCGAGTGTAGCTATTCCAACGACCGCACAGCCACCGAGCAGTGCTACCCCGCTTTCGAAACCATCACCCAAACCGACAGAGCTTAGCAATGCTATACCGGGGGATTCCGGGGCCGGAGAACACGAAGGTAAGTTGATCGTGTTGTGCAGGACGTTTTTGGACCACGAGCCAGGGGGAGATGGATGGCTCGTGATGTATTCAAATTATTTTTATTCACCCAAGTTGTATTGTAAAGTGCATTGTTTGAAACGCCCTTTCGAAAGCATGTACTTAAAACTAGTAAGAAGAAAACATAATTTAAACAGTAGGTTACTAATAGTAAACAAAAATGCTAATAAACATTCATTATCATCATTTTTATGCCAAATAAGCATCTCAAATTGCATACCAACAGGCGTTTAGTACTAAGAATGATATAATGTAGTTTAAAACGCCTAACAGTATGCAATCTGCAGAACATTGGAATTTAAAAGCATGAAAATCTGCTCAAACACGTCTTTCTTCTGCTTCTAGTTTTGCTAAGGGGTTTGAAGTCCTTTTAAATATCCTTGATGCTGCAAACTACCTTTAGTATATGTATTTGAAGTTATACAATTGAAAACTTTTCCTTCAAAACTCGTTTAATATTTAAACGATACATCCGTTTGGTTGATATATTGGTTTTTGGTTCGTCTGAAACGTTTTCAACCAATTCTACGCAAACTATTCGTATACGTTTCAACCAGTCATGCTTTACTGGGTATTTGATGAGCTGTCACTAAATCCATTTCTGATGGGTCTGTGGTCAAATCGATTCCGCAAACAAAACGCATGTTGCGTACATATTTTTCATACGTGTGGGAGTACATTTATCCTTACAAACGTTCCCAAAAGGCAGTTGATTTGCATGAATGCGTTGCATGTGTGTGTAGGTGGTTGTGCGAGTGCTATGATTAATATGCCCGCAATCTAACGTCTGAAGCACATTCTCGAATGACTGCAGCGCAGTACCGTCTGCCGTTTTCCACCTCCATTTGCTCATCGAAGCAAATGGACAAATCCTGACGAGCGTAATTTATACTCGAACGGATAAAGAGTGATTGATGGACGCTGACTGAGATGCTTATGATGTGTCATGCGTGCGTTGAGGGTAGGAATTCGTAACGCCATTTCCCATTCGGCATGATGCAGCAGACATCTGCTGTTAGTAACGCTTTCTGGACAAGCGAAACACATCAAGTGATGCAACTGATCAAGTCAACCGGCTAATGCGATTGCATTTGATCTTTGCGTTTTGTCAGTACCATCATTACAGTTGTAGGAAGGAAGAGGGATTCGCCTAGGCTTACCAATAAACATATCAATGATTAAACGTTCATTTTCAATTGTAAATATTCAATTCATTACTACTTTTACGCGAACTCAATAATGAGGTCAAGAAATACTCAGAATCCATACATATCAATCCATCTTCACATCACCAATAGCAAATTTGTTGCAACATTTCCAACAGCCGACATACGAAGTGCATCTCTCATTAAATATATCTAGAACCGGAACAAGCGCCTGTCGTAATTTATCACCGTGTGCCCATCGGTGCTCCAAGCGCTGTTGTTCCGAAAAGCAAGCAATCCACCGTTGCTGATATTACCGTCTCTTTGTATATGTATCCGCTAGAGCGATACAAACAGTGTATACCTTTGCCCAGATTGAGGTTGCAGTGCTCTCAGAATTGCCGTCACAACTGCGGGTTGATGATGTTTGGTCGTCTACATAGGTTGACGTTGTGCGCTTGCTGTTGCGGGTCCGAAGAGCAACACGCACCCGATCGTATGCGAAACGTTGTTAGACAATTTACGATCCAGTTCCGAACGCAGTACCCAATCGATATTTAATTAAATGCATCCATCAACCGTTCGTCGCAAGCATTCGTTTCTATGGGGAATGCGTCCGACAGTGCTGGACAGCGTCCGAAAGCTGCTGCGTTTGTGGGATGCAAACATTCCGGTTGCTTGCGCTACGTTTCTCCGAAATGTATCGCTTATTATGATGAGGGATGTAAATTTGTCGAAATGGATGTTTGCTTTTAGACATGTTGAAATAGTGTTAGTATTGCAGAGGTTGGAGGTTGTTTAAGCAGCATTCTTTTTGGATACCAAAAACAGCAATATTTTGGCTTTATTTTTATGTGCCATAAGGTAATTAAACATTGCATACCTTTAGGCGAAATATTCCAAGCGACAAACAAAACGCCCAAAGCTATGCAAATTCCATAACAAAATTGTCCCGTAACGCTGTAATAAGCTATTTTGTCGCTTTCGCCATGTCGCTTATCATGCACAACCATCGACCAAAACAATAAAAAAAAAAATCCAGCGTAAAGAGAATGAGACTAAAAATGTCTTCTGCATACTTTTATCCGCTTCTTTCATGCGATCTATTCAGTCAAGGCTGCTCATCAAAAATATATACCATGTTATGAAATTAAAAACAGGCACAAAAAAAGGCCTTGCCCCCTAGAGAGTAAGCAAGATGAGCGCAAAACGTTTTTCGAAAACATGTCCGCCTTGTCAATGATGTTATTTGTTGTCGTCGATGATGAGGATGGCGCAAAAAAAAACCCACACACCTCCCTAACGAATAAAGTCATAAAAAAGCATACAAACGGTTGATTTTGGATACGGGAAGGCCGGAAAAAACTCACCGAACACGTAAAACAGATGATAAACATCACGTTGTCCGGTGTGTTAGCTAGCGTTTCGCCTTGAGCCACAGCGGTGTGGTGGCTCGCTTGATTGAAGGACAGCATCGGACTAGTTGACAGGGGATAGACATCATCATTCGAGAGAAACTTTTTTTTTCCCATCGATCTGAACGGTACCTCACAACTATTGCACAACGCTCAAAAACAACACCTCCTCAGTTTAGGGAGCTCAAAAAATAAATAACAAGCAGCGTCACACAGTTTGCGGCCCTGCCGGCCGTGTGTCCGAGCGACATGCAAACGTCAATGGATTTTGCTATTTTTCCCGGACTGTGCAGCATTCCGTTCGGTTCCGGCAAAATTTGACGCATCCATTATCGAGAGTTTAATCAACGATCCGGTGGATAAACAGATTGTCACCATTCGGTGTGGCTTGCGGGGTAGGTGGGTTTGAATGTTGTTTGGATTTCGTATAGTTTTTTTGTGTTCCGAGTTAGAATGCCAAATGTTCAAGAATCATGATAAGAGGGAAAGAGAGAGATAGAGAGAGAGAGAGTGAGAGAGCTAGTGGTGCTGGTGGAATTACGCAGCAACGTTGAGCTCCATGACGAATCCCATGTGGAACACCAGCAAACTTGAACCGAATTGAAGCGAGTGGAAAGAAAAAACGGAGATGTCGGTGCATGTTGATCGTTGAAATTGCACTACTCAAACACAACATCACGGTCGTTAGGGTATCGTTTTCCGGGTTTTTGTTGTTGAGCTGAGCCTCTATTCCTGATTTGCAAAGCTCCTGGAAGGAGCAAAAAAAACAAATCGATACGGAAACGTTTTGTGGCCCAGAGAACGTTAGATTCGATCAGGACAAAAAGCTGTCCAGGCCTGATTAACTCCGACTGACCGATTGCCAAAGGAGAAGGAAAAACACAGAACAAGCTTCTTGATACTTCCTATCAGGGGTTTTTTTACTCATCGACCAAACAGAAGTTGTAAACCATCCAATGCCGACACTGGTGATGGCTTTTTACCCGACCATATTCGGTCGGTGATTCAGATGACGGATGACACTTGACTTCCTCTCGGCTCACCATCAACTGCTGCCAATTATGAAGACGATGGGAGCGCTCTACAATTCAATTCCGATTTCCCCGTTTGCCAGACAGACAGCCAGGCACAGTACTTCCCTGTGCTGTGATGCGTTACGGGTGTCACTGCGTAACGACGCTTTCGAGTTGACGTTCATCTGGCATTCTGACGAGGTAGAATGTCGAGCTCTGAAGTCGTCCTCCAACGAAGCATCCATAATCAAGTGATTCCCGGTGGCGGTTCCCCATCCCTGCCGCGTTGGTGCTGATACTCGATAATCAGATTGACAAATTTCATGCCCCAGTAACATTCGTTCATCGGGGAGGAAAGTTATGCCCAACCATGTTACCGAAGATGGTGCACCGAATGTGTGACCGAAATCTTGTACTCCAAACTAACTACCGCCCGCGTTTGGAGAGTGTGGGTGTGGCTGAGTGACATTTCGATGAAAGATGCAATTTGAATTTCAAATAACGCCATTCGACAATCCAGACTTTCCCGAAGAAGTGAAACCCCTTTTGCGTGTCGTGCGAATGCTACCTTGTACCAGACACTTACGCTTATCAGTGATGCGATGGATCTATCACGGAAGTGATACAGACGTGTTTTTTTTTCTCTCCCCCCTTTTGCTTTGCAGCGAGTTTTTCTTGCTTCCTGCAGCAAACCTCATCTCACATGCAGCTAAATGCGCCTTGCTTGTCGGCAAAGAGTGCTCAATTCTCCCTAGTGATTCACCAATCCTTCACGTTCTAACGCATAGCACACGGACAGATAAGGGGAGTACACGTGCAAAAGATGGATGCCCTAACAGCCTCAACGCGTTCGGCATTCATTCACACCCAAACATCGCTGCGTGTTTGGCGATCGATTGAATGATCGATCGAATCGAATCGAACGAACGGACACAAATTGGTGGCGCAGCCAATTCCGGTACGTTTTTCGCTCTCCCGCTTGTGTTCCGTGCCTGCCCAAAAGATGGTGGCAGGCACGTCCGCCGAAATTACCGTTTGATTGTGATTTGTAATGAATGGAATGTAATTTTATTTCCGATTTGCTTTCCCGACGCCCTACGCGCCTGCATACGGTACGGTACGGTACGGATGGGTGGTGTTTCGTCTTTGTCAAATATGCTTTACCCTCGTGGTTCAAGATTGACGCAACCCGACGCATTCGGTGGAGAGGGGGATGGATTGCAATCAGTAAGGGGCCGTAGAATGGGTCGAAAAAGGAATGGATGTAGAGGATAAGCATATTTGCACGAAGACTGAATGCACGGAATTGAATAAAGAATTCGACGAAACGAAGTATTGATGACCTAAGAAAAAGGGTATCTTTTAAAAAGGAGATTATTGAGCTGCGATCAGAATAGGATTTTTAAGGGATTTAAAAGGAAACTCAACATTGAAATGGGTAAAATGGGCTATTTTTATAAGAATTTCTTATCTACTTTCGATAACATATCGCACAGTGTACGCTAGTAAGCTAATCTGTTCATTGTTACTCACATAGCAGCACTTTAGGCGTTTATCGATAATTCTGCAATACAATTGCGCCTAACAGTATGCCATTTTGTCTAAATGGCTTGCTTTTACTGTTAGATCCATTTCCAACGAAACCATTTAGCGTAGCGTTTCGCTGTGGCATCGATTTTCTTTTAATGGCAAATGTAAAACCAACAATTCACTTATGAAAGCCATCTTGAGGCAAACTCTGTCGCTCCAAACGAACACTCTCCAACCAGCAGCCATGTTTCATGTCTCCATCTAGGCTGCGTTGTCACGTCAAACGAGATTGTACGCTTACACCAACACCAATAATCAGCGAAACAAATATCAACGGACAGATAACAAAGATCTTCGTTCCGAGGTCGATCGTTGTCCTCTCACACCCCGTGTAATTCAATAAGGAAATAAAAACCCGAGATATAACACAAAATCGAAAGATCGATCCAGAGCGAACCATCGACGTAGTAGCATTGAAAAGAAAAGTCAGCACTACAGCAAGAAAAACGGCAGCACAAAAATGGTGCCAGCATACAATATTCATTTCATCTTCCGGATAACCGCCAACGGTGCGCTGCCGTGGGTCGACCGAGCGATCGGTTAAATGGATCCAATCAAATTATCTTTCACCTTGTCGTGTCATTTAATTTCATTTCGAACCCATCGCGCGTTCTAGGGCGAAGGCGTTCGAGAATCGACTGTCACACAAGAGGCCGCAGGAGGTGTCAGACGTCGAGAATTGAATGTTAGTAAAAAAAGGGTAGTGTAGTGTAGAGGGTGTCTTCAATTACAACTCCACCCGGGGTCAGCACAGTAAAAGGGGTCGGTCAGAAGCTGTAAACCAACCAGGGTCGTGTTTGTCGCTTTGACTGTTGCCATATTGAATTCATAATTCAAAAACGAACTTTCATTGGAAATGAGGAACGAATGGGTGGTTTTGAATTTTTGGGTGAATTTTTTGTGTAATAAATTCCATTTCGTTTGATGATGGAAGGTACTTCAACAGGAAAAAAATCATTTTAGGATGTTGGGAAGGTCAAGAAAAAATAACTTGTCATTGCCGACCTACTACAAGGCAAAAAGAAGAGTGTTCAACCTTTATCGGTACACAAGAACACGACACGATACGTTAAAGTGTACGCACACGCAACTCTTCAGGGAAAAACGGATAGCAAACCCCAAACCCAAAAAGAAGAAAGCCGGCTACTTTGCATATTTATTCATCCGTGTAAAAAGTTTAGTACCATCACATGCGACCCCAAACCCGGTGAGCATGATGCATGTAGCGTGCGAGTGATTTCTTATTTGGACCTTTCCCTTTTTGCTCTACTCCCCCACGAATGATTCCCCATTTTGATTTGCATTTTTGGCGCTTATAATGATACTTGTTGCATTAATATGGTACGGCGGTTCCGTAATTGAAGGCTATCGTGCGTAAAAATGAGTTTTCAAAATTAGATTTATCTACACTCAACACACTCCCACAGGTCCCAAACCGTGGTGGCGCGCTGAAAAAAAAGCTTTTAGCTCAAAACACGTCAATTGGCGCAAAGTTTCGACTTTTAAGGACCGGCACGTGAAACACGATCAGGAAACTTTTCAACATTTTCCAGTTTGGATTGGAGCTGGAGCCCTTAAAACCGTGGCGACACTTTGGCGACACATGCTGTGTGTGAAGTGCTTTTTTTAGTTTCCTATTTATTTGCTCTTTCATTTTCAATTTCCCATTACAAAAGACAAACCAAATGGCGAAACAAACAAAGACGTCATGTCAAACGTCAGCCCGCGGGGGAGGTTTGGTGGAAGGGAAGCAAAATAGTCCCTTAAAAGCTCCTTCCCACGTGCAGTTTGTTTGCTTCAAATATGAAACTTTTTCTCCCTCACCTTCTCTCTTTATTGCTTTCACCCGAGTTCCATTTATTGCGGCATTCGTGTGTGTGTGTGTGTGCGCTGCAGAAGGAAAAATGCTTACCAATAAATCTGTAAATGCTGTCCAGAGCCACACAGGTTCCGCAACTGATCCGCAAACCACGCAACCGAACGGCTTTCGAACCTTAAGACCGGTCGTATGCACCGGGTACGGGGTGGGGACGTTATTTTTCACTCAACCCGGATCCCGGACACGTACACAAAGCTAACACACCACCGCGCGAGGAAGCAAATGCATTCCATGAGCGACCGAGAAACCTTTGCAACACATTTCCGTTTTTATGGTGGTGCCCACCGGTGCACGGGACACCAGATAAACCCCATTTCTATTTCTCATAAATTCGAAATCGAAGCCATACACACGGCATGGTCCATTCCTTGCACAGTGCACTCAGTGCTTCTTCCAACGTCTGCACCTTTGGTGTGGCCGGCTATAAACCAGCATTTCTACCAGCACATTTCGAGCATGGCGCGTTTGGCTTATGGTGTGTGCATGAGTCTTCGCAATCCCCGGCAAAAGGGGATGCAGCTGCTTCGTTCCGAAAAAAAGGTAGCCGGATTACCTTCGGCTTTCCAATCCACGGAATACTGCCTCAAATTTGGCAGAATGAAAATTGAGCTAAAAGCAACATTTTCTACCTTAGGTGTGTATGTGTGTCTGTGTCAATGGATTTTCCAACTCCCAACTCCCAACAAAATGAAGAGTAAGCGACGCTGTCTGGTTTGGCTTACACAAAGACGTCCCTCCAAACTGGACGCCACAGACACACTGTTGCACCATCGGGCAATGTTTTAAAACCCAGACAACCTCTCGTTGTTCCCCCGCGCCCGGTTACCCAGCACGAACGCACTCAGAAACATATTAAATTTTGAAACAGCAATGAAAACTGTTTGCCCAACAACAAAAAAAATAGAAGAGAGAAGAGATAAAACTCGGGTGAGAAGAAAAACTATCTCTGCACAATAAATAATAACCCAGCAAAGGGGTTTCGGTTCGGTCCGGTGCCATCTTTGTGTGCCAGCACTCGGTTCCAGGTTCCACGGTATAATCCAATCTAGATGGTTTTTGTCTTTTTGTGTGTGCCCATTCTGGATCTGAAGGCTCAACTTGGAGCTCAACTATTGGAGGTGTTTTTATCGGACACTTTCTGGGCAGGAAGATATGAAATTCCATACACCAACAAAGCCTAATAGCTTGGACTGGGCTGACTGGGAAGTTATCTTTCATCCAATGATTTCCTTATCAAATATCACTTCAAAGTGAGCCTTCTTCCTAGTAGGAACTCAATAATAGCATTGAAATATAAGAATGCTAGGCAATTTTATTGAAGAGAGCCTCATTTTTGTGATAATAGTACACTCTAGGATGCTTTTAATATAGCTCTCACAGTGTCTATACTATCTGCCAGCATTGAGCATACAGTTTTTAGATCAATTCGCCAGATAAACCCCAAAAACTAGACCATAAGTTTGGTCAACAAACATTTCCTCACACACGTCCAATCGAGATATTCGTACATAGACACACTAGGCGGTCAGAAAAAAACGCACCACCACAACCACAAATGATAGAGGAAAACAACAGACTGAATATTTCTGGCCGTTGTGTTCTCTTTTTTCGAGTACGGGCAAACCTAATTCAACTCCACAAATGCTGTTTCCGGAACGTTTGGCAAAATATTTCACGTACACAGTACCGGTCAGACAATCCATCTGTTCGCCATACATGAAGCTCTGTGTGTGTGTGTGTCTGTATCTTCACCATCTTGGCCACAGTTTGTGTGCTTGTCTTCCCCGGCACAATCCCCCAAACCAATATTCGTTTCCTACACCAAAGCTGGCCTATCGGGAAACTCTTATCGTTCGTTTTAATGCTCCCGCCTCACACACTCTTCTCTAATCGCACTGAATCCGTTTTTGGTAAATCTTCCACAGCACCGCCGAGAATCGTGCTCGGGCCGGAAAATCAGAACGTGAAAGTCGGCTCCACGCTGACGCTGGAATGTGAAGCGGACGGTAACCCGTTGCCCCACATCTGGTGGAAAAAGGACGGC
Source organism: Anopheles gambiae (assembly GCF_943734735.2). Classification (NCBI taxonomy): domain Eukaryota; kingdom Metazoa; phylum Arthropoda; class Insecta; order Diptera; family Culicidae; genus Anopheles; species Anopheles gambiae. Next base: position 113,259,136 of record NC_064601.1, read on the forward strand.
CTTCCGGTGAACGAAACGAGCCAGGTCTACTTTACCGACGATGCGATCGAGCTGACCATCGACCATGTGGAGGAGTCCGATTCAGGTGAGCATGTAAGGGTTTAACTGTTGCTTCGGTTACTGGAGAACGGGTTGGCAATCTTTAATTGATCTAAACACCCCCAAACCACGACCCAAGCGAGCGTTGATGGAAACGTGATGGACTTTGACATGTGTATGGTCCCTTTCTTCGGTTTAACTTCAAACCTTATCCCGTTCTCCCTTCCCCGTTTTAGGCACGTACGTGTGTGTGGCCGAGAATGAGCTGGGCATTGCCGAGGTCGAGGCGGAAGTGGTCGTGATCAACGTCGGTCCACCGCGCTTCCTGTTTGAACCGTACGACCTGGATGCCATCGAGGGCACGACGGTTGAGATGCCCTGCAAAGCGGAGAACGACGATATTCTGCAGGTAAGTTGGGAGCGGGATTTGGCTATGGGGGGGAGGAAGAGTGCCTTTTATGCTCGGTTTCTTTGAACTTCCAACGGCAATGCATTGAGGCTAAGTGAAAGTGTTGGAGAAAGAGAGAGAGAGAGAGAGAGAGAGAGAGAGAGAGAGAGAGAGAGGGGGGGGGGGGGGGGAAAGAGAGAGGAAAAGCCTGAGGAAAAATGAAGTAGAGCTTCATCCATTACTAAGCCCGCTTCCCGGGACGCACTTGCTGGAGTTGTGAATTCCAGTACATCAACAGCCGGGTTCGTGTAATGCATTGGATTTTGCTTCAGTGCGCTTCAGTGCTTCGAACCCGTGGCGTGATGATGATGCACTCTCAGAATCCACCATCCACCACTCAATAGAAAATTACCTTGCAATGTAAACCCATCCCGGCACTGTGCACACGGGTGGGGTGGTACGCGACTAGGCGATTTTAGCCCAACCTGTCTCTAATTAGACATTTTCACGCTAGAAAAACTCCCTCCGGTACAGTTTCTGGGAATTTTTCGCTTTTGAAGCCGAGTTGTGGTGTTGATGAGTTTATTTTTTCGAAAGGCACTTAAAGTAATGAAGCGGCAGTTTTGGGAAAAATAAAGAGTCAGGGCCGCTGGAGGAGACACAGCACGACGAAACGTAATTAAATAGAAAATCCTACTCTAATTCGACATGCTTTACCCACCCGAGAATCGATCCATCAGCGAGCATGATACTACACAGTACATCAACAAAGTAAGCTGCAATGCTGACTGTTAGTGCTGTTGTAAACTAGCCATTTAAGCACCAAATGAATTCCTTAGTGAGCCATGGATCAAGTTGGGCTTCTGTTTTGAAACGATTATAGGATTTTCCGAAGCACTTCCGGCATCTTGCCGTACATAAACAAGGTTTCATCGTCATCACGAACAAACCCCTTCCTTGAAGGGTGCATCTTTCAAGCTAATCCTTCACATACTGATAAGGGAGATTACAGCAACAAAATGGACAGACGGCAGCGGCTTCCCAGCGCCAGCTTCCAAGCACTTGTCGGATAGGACCTTTCATTAACGCTTCCGGTATTAAAGCTCCTTGGAATGACCCTCACACCCTCCCACTCGACACTGTAGCATAAATAAGAAACCTAATGGTCCGATGGATGGATCACAGCAAATCCTCACACACACACATACATGCACAGACCGTTACATAGCTCATTTTACAACGATTCCAGAACAGCAGCAGCAAACCCAGAAATCCATCCTTCATTCTTACTCGGGTATACTCGGGTGCAAAATGGCAACAAATCCCTCCCCACCATCAAGATGCCGAGACCCATCGTCCTATCGCTGCCGTGGTTGCTCGGACACGCTCGCATTCCTCGCTTTTCCTGCCGCCCCAATAAATGGACACCGGCAGAGCAGTACGTGCTAATCTGTACGTTTCCGATCATTCTTCTCGAACGGCAGCGATGACGAAGAAATTTAAAGACCATATCGGTCCATCGCGCGTTAGCCTGGGTTATGGTCCAGTGCGCTTGGGATGTTCTTGCGACTGGTGGGATGTGGTACTAGGCAGTGCGGGTAGATTATGCAAATTTAAGACGCAGTTGCTTTACTTTTTGGCCGATAAGAAGGAAACAGTAGCCGGTAGCCGTAGCCGATCGAAGGGCCGATGATGAGGTGCTGCTGGGGGATATCCTGCGCGCTATAAATGGCAAGATTTATGGATCCATTTAAGCATAATTCCTGTCTGATGGGCTTCCGGGCTATTGGGCTGCCACTGCCGTCGTCGCCCTCACCACCACTCACACACATTTAGCATCCGGCATCCGGTTGATGCTTCCGGCGAGAGGTATTTATTGCTCGGCAGTAGTGACCACCGCCAACCAACGCTACCGTGAAAAGTAAGAGGGTGCTTGCTGTTTGCAAAGATTCGATGCAAGTTTGCCTGAAGTATAAACTCATCGGAGCATCGGAGGGAATTTGCGTCCGGATGGGGGTATTATCTTGTCTTAAGATCTTTAATGTGGTCCTCTCGGGTATTGGGAAACGATGGGAAAGATGGTAAAGTTTTACTCCAATATTGGCCTTGAAGCGCGAGTTTGGTCATTGTCCGCCAGTTCCGCCTGTGCAAATGTTTGCCTCCGAATATCCGCTGGCAGTTGCACACACACAAAAAGAAGGAAAAGACGAGATTTTATGATCCTGCTAAGTCTTGGAGCGCTCCAACCGGCCCGAGCCATGGTTGATTTGTGACACATTGCATCGCAGCGAATGGGACCAATAAAATCCGTTAATAAAGGACATGGCAGACTTGTCGCTTGTCCTTTTGGTTGCGAAACAACTTGTTCTTATCGCTTTCCATCCCGCTGCCAGACAAACGACTGGAAACAATGTTCTAAACCCCCATCGAAACTTCTAATACATTGTTCTGTTTTGCATCTCATCCCACTCCCACCTCTTGTTTATCTCGAAACAGATCAAATGGCAAAAGGAGGGTCGTACCATAACCCCGAAAGACAAGTATCGTATATCATCCGCCGGCAGTTTGTTCATCGCCAACATCACGCTCACGGACGAGGGCCGGTACGAGTGCTCGCTGCTGAACAAGTATGGCCGTGCGACGGCCAGCGGCATGCTGACGGTGAAGTAAGTGGCCCCGCACCACCTTGTACCCAGAAACATCTGTATCGCTGCCATGTTTCTTGTACCATAACATGTCTCTCTCTCTCTTTCGTTGCAGGAAAAAGGCGGAGGCACTGCCCGGCGACCAGTACGTGCGGATTGCGATTGCCGAAGCGTCCCGGGAGGTGGATATGGCCATTAATCAAACCATCGGGCGCATGTTTTCGACGGGCCGCAACACCACACGCTACCACGACGACCTATTCCGCATCGTGCGCTTCCCGACCGGTCCTGCCCGGGAGATTGCCCGCGCCGCCGAAGTGTACGAGCGGGCGCTGGTGATTATCCGGAAGCATGTGGAGAGTGGCGCCAATCTTACCACCAACACGACCGACTTCTGGTACCAGGATCTCCTTTCGCCAGAGTATCTCGATCTGCTGGAGCAACTGTCCGGGTGTATGGCGCATCGCGTCACACCGAACTGTTCCGATCTGTGCTTCCACTCGAAGTATCGCTCGCTGGACGGTACGTGTAACAACTACAAACATCCTGCCTGGGGTTCGTCGCTTACCGGCTTCCAGCGATTGCTTCCACCGGTTTATGAGAACGGATTCAACAGTCCGATCGGCTGGAATCGTTCGGCAGTGTACAATGGATTTAGGAAACCGAGTGCTCGACTCGTCTCGACCAGTCTGATCTCCACCAGTACCATCACACCGGACGATCGCATCACGCACATGGTGATGCAGTGGGGTCAATTCCTGGATCACGATCTCGATCATGCCATACCGTCGGTAACGTCCGAAAGCTGGGACGGTGTAGATTGTAAGAAGACGTGCGAATATGCAGCCCCATGCTACCCGATCGACATACCGCCCGGTGATCCGCGCATCCAGAACCGGCGCTGCATCGACTTTGTCCGCTCGAGCGCTGTTTGCGGGTCCGGCATGACGTCCATCTTTTTCGGCAGTGTTCAACCGCGCGAACAGATTAACCAGCTGACGGCGTTCATTGATGCGTCCCAGGTGTACGGTTACACGGAAACGTTCGCACAGGAGCTGCGCAATCTCACCACCGAGCAGGGATTGCTGCGCGATGGACCTCACTTCCCACAGCAAAAGCCACTGCTACCCTTCTCGGCACCGACGGATGGGATGGACTGTAGGCGCGATTTGGACGAGAGTCAGATCAACTGCTTCACGGCGGGTGATATCCGCGTGAACGAGCAGCTCGGACTGACGACGATGCACATCGTGTGGATGCGGGAGCACAACCGGCTGGCGGAACAGCTGCACCGCATCAATCCGCACTGGGACGGGGACAAACTGTACTACGAAAGTCGCAAGATCGTGGGAGCAATCATGCAGCACATCACGTACGAGCACTGGCTGCCGATGGTGCTGGGCGAGCGAGGAATGGCTCAGCTTGGGGAGTACCGTGGGTACGACTCGAACGTGAATCCAACCATTTACAATGAGTTTGCAACGGCCGCGTTCCGCTTTGGGCACAGTTTGATCAATCCGATACTGCACCGGCTGAATGATTCGTATCAACCGATCCCGCAGGGACATCTTCCACTGCACAAAGCATTCTTCGCACCGTGGCGACTGATGTACGAGGGTGGCGTTGATCCACTTCTCAGAGGACTGTACACTGTGCCGGCAAAGTTGAAGAAATCGAACCAGAATCTTAACACCGATCTAACGGAGCGACTGTTCGAAGTTGCGCATGCTGTGGCGCTCGATCTGGCCGCGATCAATATCCAGCGATCGCGTGATCATGCTCTGCCCGGGTACAACGACTACCGCAAGCTTTGCGGGATGAAGGTTGCGCAAGAGTTTGAAGATTTGAGCGGGGAAATTGCGGACCCATTGGTGCGGCAGAAGCTGAAGGACCTTTATGGACATCCGAGCAATATCGACCTATGGGTTGGAGGAATTCTGGAGGATCAACTCCCGGGCGCTAAGATGGGTCCACTGTTTACCTGCATTCTGGTGCGTCAGTTCCGCGCGCTGCGCGATGGAGATCGATTCTGGTACGAGAATGAAGTGTTCAAGCCGGAACAGCTGGCACAGATCAAGCGTGCCTCGCTCGGTCGTATCATCTGTGACAATGGCGACAACATCACAACCATCACGGACAACGTGTTCGTGCTGCCGTCGAAGCAGGGTGGCTACAAGCGATGCGATGAGATCCCGCAGGTAAATCTGGAACATTGGGTTGACTGTGCCGACTGTTCGCGTCATCACAAGCGTTACGCACCCTTGCTACGGCAGCGAAGATCGGTGAGTCGTGCGAAACGTGCCCTGCCAGTGAGCCCAGCCAAACTCGACGGTACGAATCATCAAGATCGGCTGGAGCAACCACACCCGGAAGACGAGGGACACTACGCACTGAACGATAACCATCTCGAGCAGACCGAGGATGATTCATCCTTTGTCGATGACGACATGAACGAGGAACGGATCGAAGGGCTGGAGGCGCTGATCGAAAGCTTCCAAAAGTCGATGAAACAGATGCGAAGGAAGATACGCCGTCTGGAGCAGCAATGTTCGGCCGCAGTTCTTGCGGCAGCCGCCGCAGTCGGTGGTAATGCTGGTGGGGCTGGGTCCAACCCAGCCAAGGGTAAACCGCACGGCCACTGTGTGGACAATAAGGGCATCAAGCGGTTAAACAACGAGATCTGGATGCGGGACGACTGTACCAAGTGTGAGTGCGAGCATCACCAGATCAGCTGCGAGACGGAGAAGTGTGCGGAGCTGATTTGCGAGAACAACCTCGTGCTGGTGAAGGAGGAGGGCAAGTGCTGTCCGGCGTGCGTCGTTGCGGACGAGAGCGGTACCATGACCACCATGATCATTAAGGAGGGACAGTAGAGTGTGAGGACAGTTTGAGCAAATCAATTATCAAGGATCGCTCGAGCTCTACGAGCGACACGCCATGGAATCGAATTCTGGAGTGGACTGAACTGAGAGTGGATTTTGTGGAAGAGGATCCTCCAGTGATTGGGAGCGATATCAATAACCTAGAAACGAGAGATGAAACCAAGGAGGAGACACGAGAGACTAGCTATGTGGTACATATATCTCTTATCATGTGACTCAGTTATGTGCCATACTGTACACTTTCCGTCGAGCTGTACTTCTAACCATACCGTTGATAGACGTTAATTCCGTTTCGTTAGCAGCAATTATTAAGCGTGTTAGTGTGTTCTCCCACTAGGCAGCCCTGTACGGTGTCTAGGGATAGTAGGTTGTGTCCGAAAGGATCATTCATTATTAGTGCAGTAGATGTTTTTGAGTTGTTGTAATTGGTTGTATACAAAAAAGGGCTCGTGGTTCTTGGATTTAGTTTCCCAACAGCTTCAGAACCGTTTTAATAAGCTCAATACACTCATCAACAAAACAAAAAAGGTACCATTTAGACGAGGATAAAACGCGCATAGTAAATTAAAGTATCACACACACACACACATAGTCTCTCTACCGTTTATCAACGTTTGCAAACTAGTTTTAGCGCGATTGAAGCCATTTATAGTCAGTTTTAGGGGTATAACATTTCTTCGTTGATGAGTAACATCGGATCGAGTGTGACCATCGGAGCCCAAAAATAGTAGCCCAAAAGTGTTTTTTGGAACAAAAAAACCCGTAAACCCAATCAGGACATGGTCCGGATAGTGGGATAGTTTCGCCGATTAATCTTTAACCCACTCAATACCCGAAGCTCCACTCATGTAAGGTGCCAAAATTTGGGAAGCCATGATCGGTAGCATCACCCTGTAACGGTCAACGACAGCAACGCAGACGACGATGACGACAAATACTACCATTACCACTACCACTACTACTATGACTAACTGTAAATACTTTTTTAAAAACGTTCAATTTTACCTTGACTAGAGGAAAACAAAATGATATTCTAGCGAACAAGATCGGACATTCACGATCATCCATTATCGGTGATACAGTGGCATCGGCATCTAGCGACCCAGTACAGCAGAGAAGGATAGTCTCCCTCTCGCGCTCTCTTTCTCTCAACGACGATAACTCACGGTCGTGAGCCATTATCAATAAACGGACTCGATTGGCCCCGAGCGCAGATCGATTAGGCAACACTAAGTAGACTAAATTTTATTCGAAAACGGTGAAATCAAATGGGAATTGTCCTTTTTTCCCATGCACTTCCATTGCTCCCCGCCCTCCAATCTCTTCCCTGAATAGTCATTATGGGGTGTGCGGGAAAATGTGTGAAAAACGGAAAATCAAACCAATTATAGCAAACAACCACTTACTACTGGGTGAACATTTGAAATGGAACAACAAAATAAATCGATCTTTACTAGCTATTTCCCATTTTTTCCGAACGAAACCATCCGCCAATCGATCGCTGAAACATGTTACACCGTGTTTTGTGTATTTTAGTGGGATTTATTGCGTCCAAACAAAACAGAAAAAACAACAACTGAAACATATCACCAAACCACCTCTTTCCCTGCTTGTATGTCCATTTCTATGGTATTTGGTCTGTGCCTATTTAACTACTCCCAATGTATTTGGTGTGCGATGCTTTGGCAATGATTGAGTTATCTTTCTTGTGGCGCAACTCACACTCCAGGAATGCTAGGTTTCGTCCCGCCCGTACCGTGTTGGCGTCGATGATGACTTCATCGCCTAGCCGTGCACCCTTCAGATAGCTCACGTGAATGTCCACCGATACGCCGGGCGTTGCGTTTTCCTTCGTCATCAGCGCGTACGTAGTGACTACGTCTACGATGGTGGCAGTATAGCCACCATGCAGTCCACCGGCACGGTTCAGATGTTCCTCCTCTACCTTAAACTCCGCCATGCAGCGTCCATCGCCTCCGCTGACCATTACGAGCTAGAGAGGATGAGAAAAGGGAACCAATTTCGGTCAAGAAAGGGAAGAAATCTAAATTACAGCGTTTGTTTCCCTTCCCGGCTAATGGTAGCTCTTAAGCAGCGTGGAATAAAATCTCATTTTTCCGGAAATCATCTTGAAGGTAAATTAGTACCATATTTTGCAATCTAGATAAACTGTTCAACAATAAGATGAGTTCATTTCACAATTTCGTGTGCTATAAATGAGACTTAGAATAAGCCATAAAGATGGCTCCTATTGGACGCTTATATGACGTCTAATAACTCCTCTGCTTGCTTGCTGGGTCGTGCTGTCAAACTTCCCCTGAAAATGTTTTGTTTACATCCCAGTCAGCCGCATCACAAACATGCTGTTTATATAACAGCGTCTCAAACACAAGAAAAAAGTGTTCTGTAGTGTAGTTTCTTAAACGCTGCAACCATCTGAAGGCATTTACCGTTCAGTATTGCACGTTTTGTTAGTTTTAAAGGTAAGTAATGCACCACATACCTGCTGCAAACACCTATCGTACCCGTTGGTTTTGGTCATCACAGTAGCGATGGTACGCAGCAGATCGAGACCCTTTTTGCCGCTCATTGTGGGGAATTGTGCGTTTTTTTCGAGGACACTACAAACCAATCACACTGAACTATGTTCCGGGAGATATTTCGAGACGAACAACAATGCTAGTGCTATTGAAATTAAGCTCCACAGTGTGTAGAGGAACTGCTGCACGCTCGACGGACTTTGTTTGTTTGGTTACTGTGCTGCCTGCTGTCAAAAAACGCCGACATTTGTGACAGTCTGCGATTGAATGAATTTGGTCGTTAAACCTTTTTAAATTTTATTGTGATTTTAATTGTTATAAGCATGGTAACAAACCCCAAATCAATCCAAATGCGAAAAGGAAGTCCTTTTTGTGCATGCGAAACCCATACACTGGCCCCAGCATCCTTTCAAAGCAATGAAATAATTCAACATGAAATATTTCAGGCACCTTCAACGCCTCAACGCCAGGATGGAGATACAAGAACTGACCGCTTTCCAGCATTCGGAAGAAATCATTCAACCCTTCACGATTAGCTGCGTCGAGGACACGGTGGTGGTGTGCACGAAAGACCACACACTCGTCCTAAGGCTAAAGTACAAACACATCGTCGAGGATGGCGCAATCTGTTACGAGCTGTCGCGCATCAAGTGCTCGACCGCACGACCGACCGGTGCACTGATCGCTCACGAAGCCACCCTCTACCACGCGAGTAGCATGGAGCAGCGCCGAAGAATAATGCTGGATCAAACCATCTTCCCCAACATTGCCAAGGTGTACATCTGCAACGTCCAGTCGTGGATATCACCGCCGGGCGTGTTCGAAGACAACCCCCGCGAGCATCTCATCGCGAACGTGACCAACATGGGCCAGCTGACGATTTACCGGCTGGAGGAGCAGTGCCAGTCGAGCTGGAACACGTACGTAGACGTGTCCGACACCTGGCAGAGCCACATCTACGATCGCCACCCGATCGAAGCGTACGACGAGCTGCAGATCATGGTGGACGAGATGACGATCACGTGCTTCGCGTGGGAAACCACCATCCACCAGCATCCGGTGCGGTTCGCCTTCGGCACCAAGTCGGGCAAAATCGTGTTCTGCAATCTGAAACCGAACGTCCCGAAGATCGAGCACGTGCACCAGGAGGAGGAAGCGTCGCGCGTGATCAAGTACATCTCCGTCCCGGGGCAGCACCATTTCCTGCTGGTCGGGCTGGAGAGTGGACGGCTGGGGGTGTATCGGTTCGGGGGCGCCAATCAGCTCGGGGCCTTTTTTGTGCAGTACATTGCCACCTACTTCGAGGAGGATCTCTGCATCTCGGCGATCGAGTGTGAGGTGGAGAGGAAAGCGAACGGCACCGAGCAGCTGCTCATCATAGCGGTGAAGGCCACCTACCTGCTGATGATAGAGATAGACTTCGACGGCACGTTGCGGAGCAGTGCGACGCTGAGCATGGAAAACTTCATGGTAACCGGGCTGCAGCAGGTGTGCCCTCGGCGCTACATCGTCTGTACGCTGCCGGGGAAGATGTTCCATCTTCAGGTTGATGAAGTAAGCTCGCGATCTGGTTTGCAGATAGCGCAGCAGGAGGTAGCCACCGATCTGAACGTAGGGTCGTACGCGCTGTACGGGGTGGCAGCGTCCCGTACCCGCACCGGTTGGTTCATTCTTGGCTATCCGTCGCGACGCTTCGACCATCTAACGCTCCGCTCACCCACGTGCATATTTTTCTGCCGTTTTAACCAACGGGACGCGCTGGAAATGTTGCTCGCGAACAGCACCTACCGGCTGGAGAGCTACCACGATGCTGCCGAGATGGTTCGTTTCCAAGGTAACAAACAGCCCAAAACGCTCGCACCTTTGGAGGACGCCCAGCTGGAGCTTTCGCTCGACGAGCAATCGATCTACCAGCTGAAGCTGCAACTCATTCAGCTGAGCGCACGGATCAGCTACAACACCAAGCGCAATCAAGCGTTTACGCTGGGCCTGTACGCACAGCATCGGTTCATCTGCGCCCTCATAGAGGGTATCAATGCGGCCCGCATCGTACGCTGGCTGGTGGAGAAGTACACCCAGCGGAAGGCGGCACTGCACCCGATGCAGCAGGAAGCGTTGCGCTGCTTGCGCAACTTTATACGCACCCTGACCGCGGAAGCACAGTGTCCCGGGGAGTGTGAGTATTTGCTGACGAAGCTGAAACCGACGCTGCTGGAGGTGTTGGAAGCGGCGGACCAAATCGAAACGCCCGCCATCACCGACGAGGTGTGCTCGTTCTGTGACGCACCGATCTATGCGTACCGGGAGCAGTGCCCGGACAGCCATGCCGTGTTCCGCTGCGTGCTGACCAAGATACAGATTACGCTCGAGTGTGAGGAGATTACGTGCGAGATTTGTCAGCGATACTCGATCGGGCCGACGGTGCTCGGGACGGTACTGGAGCAGAGCATGGCGATAGTGGACTACCGGAAGTGTTGCATCTGTGATGCACCGTTCAAAGGAAGTGGATCAAAGAGTGTATAGGCTGAGTCTCGACAAGGCAATAAAAGTATTGCATACGATCAGGAAGAATAGAAGATGAAATTTCTAGAAAATCACACACGTACACACACACAATTTATTTGTCCCGTGAATTGCAGCAAAATTGTGCCGAAATTTGCCAGCTAAATCAAGTGCACGCATTCAAGTCATCTCGCAGGTGTGAGAGCTAAAGAGAATATTGCTAAAAAACGATAATTCCACGAGGAAAAAAGGCGAAGAAAGGAAGTCCAGTAAAATGCCATTATGCATCCTTTTGGTCGTCGTCGTACAGGTAGATGTAAGGGTTGTTCTCGATCGTTAGGATGTCCTTCTCCAGCTGCTTCAGATTGTTCTCCAGCTTCGCCTTGCGTATCATCTTCGGCACGGTGTCGGTTAGCAGCGGCAGACTCTGATACTCTTGCTGCAGTTTTTCCCAGTTTTTCTTTAAACCCTGTGGAAATTAACATTCCGAAATTACCATCCACCCATCAGTGCGCGGGTCAGCACACTCACCTTCAGCAGCTCGACACGCTCCTCCTGCAAGATGTACGAGCAGCGTGGCTGCTGCTGTGCCCGGTCCTCGATCAGCCGGTCCTTCTGGACGGCCAGATCCTTCTTTCGGCGCGTCAGATACTGGGGCACCTTACCAAACTTTGGCTGGCACATGTAGATCGGCATCAGGCCCGACTTTTCCAGGTCGTGAAAATCACCCTTGCGCGTATCGGCGTACCGTGGGCGCGGTTTTTTCGGATTGGCCGCAACGACTTTCTTAATGTTTTCCTTCCTAAAATCCACCACCTTCAGCACCTGGCAGGGCGAGGGTTCGTGCGGCTTCGGGATGGGCGGTTTGTGGCCGGTACAGAGCCGCACCGGGGCCGATTTGGTGGCCCGATGGCGGGGGCCACAGTTTTTGCGCAGAAAGTCGGCCGGACCGGGCAGCGGTATCTTGGAGAAGCCCATCGTGCGGTGAGCGTCCTTGCAGGATTTCGTCTCCTGCCGCACCTGATGCTCGAACCGGGAGTGGTAGAGCGGCGGCTTCGGTGGCTTTTCGGGCGGTTTCTTTTCCACGTTGTAGATGTTTTCGTCATGAATGTAAATGTTCACGATGGACATGTTGGGGTTAACGGAAGGGGCAAATTTCGAAATACACTCTCTTTAAATCGAAACCTAAAACGCTGGAATCGCTCTGGAAGGTTCGCTTCTGTGCACGGAGTAGTCCTTCTATCCTGGAGGGAGCAACGTTCCTGTACGTGCGGCTCGTTCCCGTCTACTGTCAAACTATTTGATTGAAGCAAACAAATGAACCGCCATTTAAACACCATCGTAGCAACCGCGCGGGCTCTAAGCACGTCGAAAACGTGCTCCACACATTCAAACACGCTTCTCACCCTTGGCAACCGGGCGGGGAGGGTGGGGGGGAGGCGGAGGGCATGTGTTAACGGCGACAGCACGCAAAACGGTCCCATCCGAACCCCGTGCGGTTGACTTTGATGCGCCGACGCCACAGCCCACAAAGGGTTCTTTACCCCATGCGCAGCCCGGAGTATAGTAGTGCCCGCTCACTGCAATGCAAAGGAATTGAACGACAGCAAGCAGAGCAAGCAAAAAATGGGTCCTTAAAATGGGGAAAAAATGTACGCATTCGTGCGTGTTTGTTCGAAATTATGCGGCGACTTTTAAATTTGCTTTCAAAAGTTTGCACGTAACGGCCAGCGCGTGGGGCGGAAGAAAAATCATTAATTTATGCAACCAGTTTCTTAATTGCTATTGTTAAATATATACATCCCTTCACGTCCACACCACGATCGAGGGGTGCTGCTTCGCATCGATAATTATCACCACTTACTGAAAAGTATTGACAATAAAGCAATGATAACGACGCACCAGCCTTATCCATCCATCCATTTTCCCGCTATACAATTTCCCTTGTTACAGCGGGGGTACAAGCGCGCCCCGTTATCAGTGATAAGGAGGAAAATTAGATTAGTCGGAAAAGCGCTCAATGGCCAATATAAATGCATACACATTACGCTTGATGCGTCGCAATTTGATTGATTTGGTGCTCCAACTTCCACACTTGGTGCGCGAGATTCCCGAATGAGTCCAAACCTAACCACAGCTACCGTTGGAGGAGGAGGAAGCATTCGTCGCCGAAGAAAACTACCCAGTGGCAGCGGTGTCCTTTCGCTCGTTAAACGCAAGAAGGCTAACCAACGCGAACGCAACCGTATGCACGGACTGAACGACGCGCTCGATCGGTTGCGGATGTGTGTGCCACTTCCGGCGAGCTTAACCACCGCCACGGTAAGGCCGGACGACGCCCGGGAGGCAACGCCAACACCACCGCAGAAGCTTTCCAAAATCGACACACTACGGTTGGCGCAAAACTACATCGCAGTGCTGCTAGAGGTGCTGCACAGTGGACGTGGGATGAAGTACGATCGTTTGCTGGCTACACTGGGGCGCAGGTTGAGCCAAAACACCACCAATCTGTTGCGGACGAGACTTACGCTCGATGAGCAGCTACAGGCCGGACTGGTGGATGGGGAGTGTGGCGGGTCTGGATCGTTCGAGCACGCAGGACAGGGGCTGTGTTGCTTGTGTTCACCACCACAGCACGATACGCCAGTGTGGTCAAATAGAGCGGCGCTTGCTGAGCAGCAGTGGACATTGGGGTACGATTGCAGCTTCTGCAGCTACAGCGAGGACGGTCCACCGACGATGACGACGACGACGACGACGTACCGTGAGCGGGGTGATATGTTCGACTTCTGAAAGCAAGGTAGGTACCATACGTAAACTATTTATTCTCGATTCACTTATATCAGACATAGGGAGTAAGAAGATAGTTAAAGTTAAGGGTGGAGGTGGGGGAGGGGTGAGGGAAAGGGAGTAGGCAAGTGTGGGAAAAGGAAAGCTCTTTGTTGTACATGCGCTCTAAAATAACCGTCCGTTTTTTTTTCTCTCTCTCTCTCTCTCTAGCTTGCGAACGCCTATCCTCCTATTGCTTCCAACAAACATACAAACACACACACAGACAGACACACACAGTGAATAAAACACAGAGAGAGAGGGGCCACTATTGCCGTACTTCCCCCCAGGTTTGTTGTCCCCCCCTCTTCACACCTTCCATCAGCGGAGGCTGTCTCTTTGTTTGCAGAAAGGAAAGGTCCTTCTTCCTCCCTTCAAGTGCCAGCGCCGGGCGATCCGCAGCACAATAGCCCTCTTGCAGTATTGTACTTGTACCTGGCTTAGGAGCCAATTTTTACATGTAGATGAAGTTAAACCTGCAAAAAAAGAGCGTCAAAAATGTTAATAAAAGATACCACGTAATATGAGAATGAGAATGAGAAAACGGTTGGTCGGTACCTGCAGAGTGCTTGCGGTAGCGAGGATATGATCGGCCCGTAGCCTTGCGAATTGTCGTACAGCTCGAACAGCGGTGCCGCTACTAGCTTGTAGTTCTTAGGTACGGCAAATAGTGCTGCACAAATTGGTGATGAGAATAAGAGACAAAAGAGAGAAACGGGTTTGAAATATTAGCCACTGTGAAAGGATATGGTTTTGAGTTTTGTTCGGCCGTTTTGACTTTCTCTACACTTTCGCTTACAACAATCAATAAAAGGTTCGTTAGCTTAACATTTTGTTCGTTTGATTTTTTTTTGTTACAAAATTGTATCCCGGATTAGCATAACGTCTCACAACGCCCTTTGTTTAACATTTAATTTGGCTCGTAAACGTTGAATTACAATTTTCGTTTCATATTTTCAACGTTTTTCGCATACAAAAACATAGTTTTTTTGTTTTCTACCAAACCCAGTGTTCCCCCGTGTGGCGTATAAAGGGTTTCGAATCCCCCAAAGTAAATTTACAATTCGAATTGTCTTTTGTTTTATCATAAATACATAAATTATTAGCGAAATACATTGCTAAACGGCTTATCGTTGCGTGTCTTAACAAACAAAATCTTCAAAGGATAAACGCTTTATCAATTTACAGAATGAACTCACGGGGGTATAAAACATGAATTTATAGAAGAAAAAAGGATTGATAAAGCATATCCTGTTGCTAATTACAAAATTGAGCCTATTGGTTGGTCTAACACTATCATAAATTATCTTTTTATCTTCACAAAAAGTCAGTGTTTCTTACTTAAAAGCTTTTCGTTACAATCATTTTCCGTTTTCACCTTCTTTTTTAGCAACACGGGAAGAGCTCATTTCGCACACGTCTCTAACATGTACAAGAAGCTACTTAAAAATGGAAACGTGTATAACAAATTCACGTTTGCCTTCCCTACCTCATTCATCATCATCATCATCAACATCGTTATTATCATTATTATCATCACATTACCCTTCTCGTGCAGCTGCACCAAAAACAGACGCTTGTGCTCCTTCGGCTTGGTGATGTGCGGCGGGATGTACGGGTACTGCGGTGGTTCAAAGTTCGGGCGCCACCAGTTGCCAATCGTGTCCTCGACGATCCAGTCCTGCTTTACGCCGTCCTGTCGCCCTAGAGTCTATATATAGATGGATGGGATATGGAGGTGGTAGTGGATTTGTTTCGTGTTTTTGTAAAATGGGATGTTGTGAGTGTGAGTGTGATTGTGTTTGTGTGTGTGTGGGGAGGGTTTTAGGGGATGAAATTTTTAAATATAACAATTTACAGATAACAATAACAACTGGTTTGTTGGGCATAGTAGAATATAGATATATGGATGGCAATCTTTCTACAGGCGGGGTTTTTACACTAAATTGAGATCTTAAAGTGGATTGTTTACGCACTCTTTTTTTGTGGCTTTCGCTCTCTTTTGCTTACACAATACTGAAACGTGCATCGTCTATATTCGTATACTTACACCAAGTAGCGTGGAAGGAGGTAATGTGGCAGTTACAAAACAATTTCTCCTGCACCATACCTTTCCTCGTGCTTGAGTGTTTCCTCGTTTGGCGGGGGCTTTAGTGTTCATATCAGTTCAGTTTTCAAGGCATGCTAGTGTAAGGTTAGTAGGTACAACGGAAGCCATTTCACGTTACTTCCCATTGGCTTGGCACGTTGGTGTGAACATTTTCGACCGCTTTCAAGTGTGAAATTTCTACTGTTTTAGCACAATTTTATACAAATACAATAATGTGATTGACCATATTGATGGTATTAACATAGAGCGTATGATTTCAGCGAAGCTTACAAGTAGTGTTTTGTCAAGAGTTTTGTAAAACCAGTTTTGCCTTCCATTTGATGATTTCTACTGAGAATGTAATTTTCCTTTACATTCCAAATGTTACTCGGTACGATATCGTCGTCGTGAATCTTCGATACATTGGATTTGCGTTTTTCAATGGATTTTCACAGCTCCATGCTCGCTTCGTGTTTTGTTCTTTCATGTAAAATACATTGTCGAGTTTTGTAATGCATACAATAATACGTCAGTGCTACACATCAGTGCCTCCCATCAACGTTTTAAGAATCCTACTTTAGCAAAACATACCTCCGTCAGTAGTCGTTTCAGCCCATCCACCTCATCCTCTCCGGCGCTTAGCTCACCGCCGGGCAGCTTGAAGAACGTTGTGCCCAGCTGTAGCAGCAGCACATGCGGAAGACCGTGCTCATGAACCTGATCCGGAAAAGAAATGTGTCGCACAATGTAAATGATATGCCCTTTCGTGTGGCCTACAGTGAACCCTCCTACCAGCAGAACACCTTCAACCGATCGACGCATTCCTATCTTATCGAACTCGTCGCGCATCCGCTGGAAGCGGGCCGGTACCGATGGATCCTTCTCAAACAGTGGTTCCTTCGTGCCAAATGTGTAGTTTGTCAGTGGATAACTGAGCGGTAGTAAAGTGTCCAACCAAAAAGAAAAAGAAAAACAAAAGCAATGCAAATTTACAAACCGGAACCAGCAGGATCAGCCATTTTGGAATCGGAGCAGGCGACCCAGGTACAGAGCAAAGTTGACCCGGCAAGTGTGATGGGACCGATTACTCACAGATTAATTGTCCGGTTCAGTGTCATCGATTGATTCGTCTGTAGTTTGTTCATCTCGGTTAGACCCGTTCCGTGGCTGTTTCGTCGGGGCCATCCGGAGCCGGTTTTGTTTACTGCCTGGGAAGTCATCTTTGCTGCTTTTGGGGTAGAACGGTGCGCCTAGCGTACGTGTGTGTGTGTGTTGGAAACTTTACTTTTGCACTTTGCCACTTATCTAACCGAGTCACTGCGCGTTTGTTTGGGTGTGTGTGTTTGTGAACTACTGAACACGAGCTATAACTTTGTCACAAAACTAAATAAATCGGAATATGTTTAGAATTAACAACTTTCCGCGTCGCTTTTACACCCTGCTTTGGCCGGAACGTTTTTTTTCTTTTCTCTCGGCTTCTTTTTACGAGCCCGTTTGACAGAAGGTCCCGATGAGATGACACATTTGACAGATGCAGTACAGTGGGTGATACAAAAATGTAACACCACCACCCAAATGGGATATTTATTTTGCTGACCAAATAACGCAGAAAAATGTTGAAAAAAAAAATGTATAAAGTAAATGTTTGCGTCCAGCTATGATTTAACCGGAGGATTATTTCTCATCTTTTACCAGAAACTGATTCTCTTCTTTGGCGTCTTTGTTCAACTCATGCCCAACACAACACAACAATGTACAGGCCTTTGTTTTTGTTTATCCCATCCGCCTCAAATGAGTTCACAACTTTCTACATTAATTTCCTTCATTATTAGTCGAATATAAAACATCTAATAAACGATTTTGTTGATGTCTCGAACGGAAATTGTTTATTATGGTTTATGACATTCCAAAACAGGACATTGCCGACAAAATCTTAGCTCTAAACGCCCCCCGAAAACGCATCTGCCGTACCGCGGCAGCAGCCGCTTACTTCCACAGCTTCTTGATGGACATGTTCTTCTCCGAGTCCTTCTGCATCACCTTCGCGACGGCCATCTCGAAGTCCTCCTGGGTAACGTGCACCCGGCGCTCGCGCAGCGCGTACATGCCCGCCTCCGTGCAGACGCCCTTCACCTCCGCACCGGACGCACCGGGCATCAGTTCCGCAATTTTGCGCAAATTAATACCACGCGTAAGGTTCATTTTGCGCGAGTGAATCTTCAGAATGTCCAGACGCGCCTCCTCGTTTGGTGGCGGGAATTCAATCTTACGATCAATGCGGCCGGGACGCAGCAGGGCCGGATCGAGGATGTCAATACGGTTCGTCGCCATGATGACTTTGATGTTCTTGGTCGCCTCGAACCCGTCCAGCTGGTTCAGCAGCTCCAGCATCGTACGCTGTACCTCCGAGTCGCCACCGCTGCCCGACTCGATACGCGACGAACCGATGGAATCGATTTCGTCCATGAAGATGATGGAGGGTGCGTGCTCGCGCGCCATCACGAACAGCTCGCGCACCATACGCGAACCCTCGCCGATGAACTTCTGCACCAGCTCCGAGCCGGACACTCGAATGAACGTACACTCGGTGTGGTGGGCGACGGCACGGGCCAGCAGTGTTTTGCCCGTTCCGGGCGGTCCGTACAGCAGCACTCCCTTCGGCTGGGCGATACCGAGCGCATCGAACAGTTCCGGATGTTTTACCGGCAGCTCAATCACCTCCTTAATTTCCTTAATCTGCTTATCCAGACCGCCCACCATCTCGTACGTCGAGTCCGGGACCTTCTCCACCATCATGAGCGACACCAGCGGATCGACCTTGTTCGGCAGGATCTTGTGCAGGGTGTACGATTCGTTGCGCAGCGCCACACGGCAGTTTGGCGTCACGTCGTTGATGTCAATGTTTTTGTCAATGTCGACCACGAACTTGCCCTCCGGGTGTACCTTCACCAGGACCTTCTTCTTGTCCATCGGTTTCACCACCTCGCCGACGTAGCTGCCCTGCTCCTGCAGCAGCTGGAGCTCCTCCCGCAGCATCCTAACCTTGGCGTTCAGCTCATTGCGCTGGGCCTGCAGACGACGCAGGTTCTGGTTCTTCTCCGCCACGATGAGCTGCAGTTCCTCGATCTTCTGCACGAAATACGAACGGAATCCTTCCCCCCGCGGAGGGTCCACATCCATGGTACTTGTTTCACGCATTTTTACCTGCAAAACACACAAAATTTAGCACAAATGCTTACGCGGTGAAGGAGTTGTGCTTACTTCTTGTTACACAGTACCGAATGAATGTTGCAAATCATCAACCACAATGAAACGTCAACCGCACACTTGACAACGGGTAACGTTTCCACCTATCAAGCGTTACGATGCGTTACGCGTCGTTCGAAAATGGAGGAGTCTCCCAAGGTTCATGCATTATGACGTGCATTCACTTTGGGAGCCGTCTTCAAAATCCTTTCTGGAGCGTTTCGGAAACGGAACGAAGGGAACACTTTTGCCGTTCGTACATTTATTTATGTTGCGCTTATGTATAAATGAAAGCTACAGCTTTACCAGAAATGTAAGCATCTATACATACGAATAACCATACGATTCAAAAATGTAGCGCGGCCATTCAATCGTCCTTGGTGTTATCAACCGCTATTCTAGATTTGAACACGCGCACCGCATTGTCGGAGCCGCCGGAAAGGATGTACTTCGGGTTGGACCAGTCGCATGCCAGCACCTTGTCCTCGTGGCCGATCAGCTCAAAGATCGGTGCCTTCGGTGAACGGTAGTCCCACAGCTTGACGCGATTGTCGTACGCACCGGACACGAACAGATACTCGTTTGTGGTGGACCAACGGCACGTCTGTACCCATTGCGAGTGTCCCAGGTAGGTGTTTTTCACAAAGTTGCCATCTAAAGGAAGAAGGGATTTAGTATGCGAAGGTTTCTTATCAACTAAATCTTTTTTAAAAAAAACTTACGCTTTGATCGAGGATCGTACAGGCGAAGATTTTTGTCCGGCGAAGCAGTGATAATCATTCCATTCAACGGTGAATAGCTCAGATCGAAGAACGACTTGTTACCGGTAAACTCCGTCTTAATGCCGCCCATCGACAGATCCCACAGCTTGATCGTGTGATCCCACGAGCACGTGGCAATCGTCGTGTTGTCGATCCATTGCACGCCCGATACAAACTCACGATGCCCGGCAAGTGTCACCACCGGCGTGCGCACGTTATCCTGCTCTAGCTTGGCCTTCTTCGTCGCGGACGGTTCCCCCTTGTCCGCCTGCAGCTCGGTGGACCAAATCTTCAGCATCGTGTCCATGCTGCCCGAAGCCATCTGCGTTTTGGCCGGGTTGACCGCAATGCAACCCACGCCACGCTCGTGCCCCTTGCACACGTGCACACACTCCGCCGTGTTGGTCGTCATGTTCCACTCCCAGATCATGATCGTTTGGTCGTGGCTGGCGCTGGCAAACACGCCCGTCTGCTCGTTCAGCGATATCCAGGCAACTCCCTTCACTGCGGCGACATGCCCGGGAATGGTGAGTTTATGCTTGCCCTTCGTATTCCACAGATTGACCGTGTTGTCGTACGTGCCGGTCAGTATCCAGCCGTCCTTGGCCTGCACCGCCGACACCCAGTCGTCGTGCAGCAGACAATCCTGCGGCTGCGGTGCCGGGTACCGCTCCACGTACTCGAGCTCGATCGTATCTTCGAACGAAATGTCCCGCTCCTTCAAATGCTGCGACAGGGTCGATCGTACAAACTCTCCATTGAGCAGGAAATCGAACGCTACTTTAGCGCCTTGCTTGTTGCCCGCATCTTTCAGCACTGTGCCGAGCAGCGTATTTAGCTCCGAGCAGCCAACGTTCGCACGGATCGAGTAGGGAACGTCCGGTACGGCATACCTGTGAAGTGGAGGAGGGAAACGCGTTAACAGCATGCGGCACCCCCACCTAGTCCCGTGTCAAAGGCGCAATACGTACTGTTTCTGTTTGGTGGTGAAATGCACCTGCAACTGGCCCTCGGTTGCGCTGGTAATGTGCAGCGACATGTTGTGGAGTTATGTTTTGCAAATTAACATAAAAAGAACTACGTTTAATGTTGGATTGTTTACGAAGTTGCGAAGCGACGAGCTGCACGCACGTTTCTTTATTTTGCTTTGCTCACCCGCGTGCTTGACGTTGGACAACGGCGGCTGTCAAAATGGAGTACAGTGTGGTGAGGGCAAAATGTGACACGCAAAAGTGCGACATAAAGAAAATATTAAAAAAATATAATTTACCTTACAGATAAAATGATATTTTCGTTGTTTGTTGTCTTTGGAACACAATCCTGAAAAAATGTTTTTTGTTTCACTTAATATGTAATTTTTCGTTATGTGTTACACAGCTTTCATGTCACTGTTTCTGCCTTCGTGGACTCTTCTTCTCGACACAAACAAACGAAAGCTTCTTCGTCCCCAAACACAAACCGTGTCACACTTGGCAGTATTAGCAGAAAAGCTGTGATAATCCCCGTCTCCCTGCTCCAAAATGAAGCCTTGTCCACTGCAGAAAGAGGTGGACTTTGGGAAGGAAGTGGAACAAGTATAGAAAACCAGGGTTTAAGTTGCTTTCTTTACTTTCAGATCCAAACAACAAGCGACACGATCGCCTCTTTACGGGAGCGCGTTAAGCGGATGGAGCGAAATTTGAACGATCCCAGCCTTCCCGAAGAACGAAGGCGTGAAATGGCACTGGAGCTGAAGGAAATCTCCAAACTGCTGGAAACGAATGAGGAGCAGCTGAAGAAAATGCACAAGGAAAACTCCAAATCGTTTGCCGTGGCTGCTTGTCTGTTCTTCATCTGCTTCCTCGTCTACGGTCTGTACGTACTGGTGAATGGCGTCTGACCGGAACTTCCTGAAACGCAAAATACACCACAATATGCGTCCCCAACCCTCGGTGGGCTGGCGTGTAACCACAAACCCTCAATGCGTGCGTGTGAGCGTGTTCAGGTGCTTACCCTTTTTGACAATTTTATTTCGCATTCGTTTCGTGTAGTATCTATCCGCTTGCAAACTCTGACTCAAACTTTTATAGTAAATGAACTTGTCTCTTATGGCTAAGGAGTTGAGGATGGTTGGTTTCAGTAAATGCGATCCGTCCAGCGTCGATCACAGCACCCGACTAGCGCCGACCGCGTCCGCGTCCACCACCCCGGCCGCCTCGCGGTCCACCGCGACCACCCCGCGTACCTCTGCCGCGTCCGCGCGGTCCGCCCCGGTTCGCTTCCCGCTTCTTCGCACGCGTCTTAGGCGCATCGTCAATGAGCAGCGTCTCCAGCGGCAAGCTGTCCGGCAGGATGTAGTAGCGAATGTTGTTGCCGCGGATGCTGAGCGAGTCCAGTGTGACCGGATCCCGGTTCTTTATCGTCATTTTGACCGCCTTCAGGTGTGTGTTCATTGCGACATCCACGCCCGTGATCGTGCCGTGCACCTGTGTGCCATTCTTCAGCTCGATCGTCACCGTTTCGTGGCTCAGTTTCATCAGGAACCTGCCGGAGAGGAGGGAGAGCCAACCGATCCGGTCAACATCACCGGCAACATTAGCATTCGTTTGAGGTTAGAACAAGCGTCCTGGGGCGCGGGACTCCTTTCGGGTTGGTTTACACCAAGGGGACAGGGTAAAAGTTGCTCCAAGCCTTTACTCACCTGACCAGTTTCATTGTGAAACAACTTTAGGGTGGTTTACTCTCGATATAGAAGGTTTAAATGTTGTGGGAAAGTTTTCGCTCCAATTGTTGGGAAAAAGAACGCGAACCCTGGTACACTTTTTGTTGTAGCATAAACACACTTTTGACAATTCCCAAGTAGCAAAAATGTTCTGCTTGACGCGCCAGTGACAGTTCTTGCTGGGCTGTTGGTAGACCACAAAGGTTAAATGTGATTTGTGTAATTTATGAAACTTTTTATTTTTTTAATGCTTTTAATTGAGTTAAATTTTCTGAAAATTTTAACAGTATTTTCAGTACAAATTTTGAGATTCTGATTGAAATTTTTCCAGAGCACAATCCAGCAAATGTTGCGCAGTTGTGTTTACGAATATTTGAATTTAACAGTAATGCAGTAATTTGCAATGGTCACAAATGTCTTCAGTGTATTTTTCGGCTAACATGGTTATTTCCCATTTCATTTTCATTCCAGAGCTCCTGATAAAATGACATTTAGATGACATCGCTCGTGCCCAACGGACACTCCCACTGTGCCGTCTCTCCTAGGGAAAGTGCTGCGAGCTAAACTGCCAAAAAGCAACCCGAACGGTGGAACGTACTCAAAACACAGCCCAACAGTCCTCTGCGTCCTTTGGCCCGTGGTGCAACGAAAACAGTCCCGTCAGTTTAGATAAACACCATTACCCAAGAAAATTGCATCGCAAAAGCTTCATCCGCTATCGCATCGCCGGAAAGGTGTAATTTGCCATTCCGCTCGTGGGCGAACCGTGCCGTACATGCGAGCGCTCGGGCACCGAGAGAACGGCCGTCAGCTCCGTTGCGTGCGCTCGTGCGTGTGCGCGTAACCGAGACAGCTGCAGCGCGCTATCGCGCCGCACCGGCTGCCAGAGCGAGCACGCAAGAGCAACAGAAAAGCGAGAAAAACAGGGAGAAAAATAAAATTTCAGCAGCAGCAGCAGTAG
Source organism: Anopheles gambiae (assembly GCF_943734735.2). NCBI lineage: Eukaryota > Metazoa > Arthropoda > Insecta > Diptera > Culicidae > Anopheles > Anopheles gambiae. The sequence goes on from NC_064601.1 coordinate 113,282,719, forward strand.
CAGCACCAGCAGCAGCAACCAGCCAGCCAGCCAGCCAGCCAGCCAGCTCCGTTCGTTTGCGTCTCGGTGTGTACACGCGCGACTAAAAAAGGTACAGGATTGCTTCCCCGCCACTCGCCCTCCTGTGTGTGTATGTGCCGTGCTCTTGTGGCCTCGTGTGTAGGTGCGTCCTGTAGTTCCGCAAAACCAAAAACTAAAAAAAACACACACAGAGACCCCCAGAAGAAACCCGAACAACTAACCCGGACCGTGCGTGTGCGTGTGTGTGTGTTTGTGCGCTCGTGTGTGTTTCTTGAGCGCCCAGTTCGTTCCAAACTTGTCGTTCCAAAGCCGCCTGTCCCCCCCGTGCTGCTCCATGCCTACTGTCGCCCGCGAGCAACCAAAACCAGTGCAGTGAAGGTAGCCCCAAAAAAGGGAAAAAGCGCTGCAAGATTGGCTGGAACCACTTGCCTCCATCCCCCCTCCTGTGCCGTTCCGCCGTGAAGGGCACCGCACAGTCCTCCTTCCACCGTGTGTGTCTCTGAGTGTGTCGCAAAAGCGAAGAAAACTGTCTGGCCAAGGGGGGAGGTGGGAGGCCCGCACCATTGCCCGGGGGCGCTCCATTTTCGACGGGGCAGGGGACAGGTGCAAGCTCAAAAAAAGGACCTTTCAGGTGTGTGTGGAGACGGGAATGGGGGAGGTCCCCCGGAATCGTTGTATTGCGTAGAAAAATACAGTGTCAAAATGTCCATATCCGTGTGTGTGTGTGTGTGACGGAGTAAGAGGAGCAGCAGGGAGGTGCAAAGAAGAGCTGCACCGTTGGTGTCTCCATAGAGTACAGACGTGAAGACGTCGTCGGTGTGCCGTGTGTGTACTAGGCAACCTGCTTCATTGTAGGGCAGGCAAAGGGCAGGCTACTCCACACCGCACACACACACACACAATCTTACTCGCAGTGTGTGTGAAATTTAGCTACAATTAGTAGCGCAGACGAGAAGAATCCCCAGGCCCAGTAAGACCGCACCGAGCCTACTAAGATCGAACGGCAGCAGCAGCCCCGAGACCTGTCAACTCAACTCCCCTCCCCCGGTCCGCAGGGTGTTCGTGTTTTTAATGCGCCAACAGTTCCCCCTTCTTCCCCCCCCCCCCCCCCCCGTCCCCGCTCGTTGTGTCAAAATCTGGGGTGGTTTTTCACCCAAACCGCTCTCGCTCCACCTGTCCCCTTTATGTTCTCGTGGCCAGACCGACCGACCGATCCTACTGTCAGATACTCTGTGTTTGTGTGCTTGTGTGTGTGAACGTGTGTGAAGGTTCACCGGGAGCAGGTTTATCGGAAGCTGGGAATACTCTGTTTCTAGTTTGTACCGCATATGTATGTGTGTGTGTGCCCCCCCCCCCCCCCTCCCCCTTCATCACCTTCGGGCAGCCAGCCAGCCGATACCACCAACTCCCTTGGCAGCATCCCAATTTCACCCCTCTTTCACCCGCCTCTTAAACTCTCACACAATCATACACAGACACGTACATACACAGTGCCTTGGTGCGTTTGATCCCCGGGGGCGGTAAACTTACTTGGGCGACATACACACACAGTACAAAAAAAGAAGAAAAGAACGTGAAATCGAGATAAAGTTGTGCCGCCCGCCTAAAACGAGATAAACGAGAGTGTGTCGAGGTGGAAGAACCGCTGTGTGTGTGTTCATGTGTGTGTGTGGATCACAAAGTGACCTTAGGAAGAAAGTAGGAGTGCTAATTTAACGATGAAAACAAACGCATTCAGAGTGCAGTTGAATTTGAACGCGGGAGCCGTCCTGCCGGGTACGCAGAGTGTGCTTAGATCTGTTAGCCGAACCTGTTTTTTGGGAGGGGATCGTCCATAAAAAGTGATCTCGTGTTGGTCTCTGTGTGTGTGTGTTGAGTGATCGAACAAGAGATGCTCCAGTGAAAATACCAACCCACAAAGAGGGGGGTCACTGGGGGTTTTCCCACCGGAACCAGAAACAGAGGCTTTTGGCCGAGGCGTTGTGTTGTTTTATCTCTTTTTTTTACTCAGTGCATTTTTATTGCTGCTGTTGTTGTTTAAAAAGCAATGTTGTTTATCTTTTTCTTCTTCTTCTTCTTCCTTTTGTACCTGCCGCTTCTACAGATAGAGAGAGAGAGTGAGAGTGTGTACTGAAAACCCCCGACGGTAACAACACCTTCCCGTTTTCCCACCCCGCTCGAAGTCCTTCCAGAGAGTGCGTGTAGTTGTGCTCTGGTGTGTGTCTCTGCGTGTGTGTTTTAGTAGTGTGTACGGGGTCGCGTTCTGGAGCGCGTTGTGCCGTGTGCGTGTGTGTGATTCGCGTTTCGTAAGCCGCATAAAGTGTGCGTGCCGCGGTGCGTCGTAGTGTCGTAGTAAGTGCGGGCGCGTGAAAAGCCACCCCCCCCCCGATCCCTCCCAACAACAACAACACCCCGCTACTGTCCCTCAAGAATATACCCTAACCCACGGTTTTTACATCATCGCGAGAGTGTTTGTGTGTGTAAGCGCAGAAAAAAGTAAGCAAAAATACTACAAAAAGGAATAGCGCAATTCCTACAAAACAACACAAACCGTAGCCTGCTGTGTGTGACTGAACGCGTCCCGAGAACGGCGTGTTTTTGTGTATTAGTGTCCGTGTCAGTGTGTGTGTGCGAGTGGTTGTGTTTGTGCGCGCGTAAAAGGTGCATGCAGTTGCAGGCGTAAGTTTTGTTGATTTTCACAGGGTTTGTTTTGGGCCTGTTTTTCCGGTGCACGGGACCCCTGCAGAAGGAAAAAGTCCCGCCCGGGAAGGTTGTGGGAAATAATTGAAGCAGAAATTACGGGTGGTTCCGTTCATTACGATAACACATGCGTTCGAGTTGGTTGGACGTTGTGGGTAGCTCAAAGAAAAATACACCAAGCGGCAAATGTTTACGGTAGAATTGCTCCAAAAAAAAAAAGAAAAGAAAAAAACGGCACATGAAACAAAGTAAGAGGAAGGTAAACATTGGAATGGTTCTGTTCGGTCGCTAAGTTTGATTTTACAACCAAAAATAATATCCACTATTGGCACTGACTCGCTCGAAAATGCACTCAGGGGTGTACCCTCTCCCTCCTCCCTTTTATTTTTGCTGGCACCACCTGGGAATGAGTTAATTTTTAACCTCACATTGCCACACGGGCTGCTTAACGGTGCCGAAAATGTGAAACCGATCCACCTGCGTGTCTCGCCCTTGCTTTTGGTTTCATTTGAAAATCCGTGTTGGTCCAACCAACCACCTTCCCAACGGCCGTGCCACGGGTCACACACACACACACACGGGTTGCAGCCCGGTTGGCCAAAGTGCCGACCGTTTGCCGCGCGACCGCGCGCTATCGAAATGCCAAAATGTCACAGAGAAATTTTCGCTCAATTCTATAATTATCAGGCAAAAATCGTGTTTTTCTAGCTGCCTACCCTTCACCCTCTCGAACCCATACATACGTGTGCTTGTGTGGTGGTGGTGGTGGATGGGAGGCAGTGTACGATGGCCGGGGTGGTGTAGTATATTTGCTTTTTAACCAACATAAACCTCCGGACACACAGCGAAATAGTAGTACCAGTAGTACCACCCCCTAACCTCCCCTCCCAAAACCCACCCAACGGCAACAAAAAAAGAAACCTCATCATCATCATCGCGCCACACCATCAACAGAGTCGATTTTTGTCGGTGCCGCCAACCCCCACCCACTCACTGTTGGTGCTTCTATGCCGTGCTGTTTCTTCTTCTACTTCTTCCTTTGAATTTGCCCCAAGGAAATGACATGCCAAACAGAGCAGTGCAGGAGCAGCGAATGAAAAACACAACCTCCAACCTTCTTTTTCTGACGGTGGTTGATGTGGGGGGATTGAGAGAGGGTGAGGGGAGTTTACACAGTGCGATAGAGGGGAAGTTGGTGGATACAACACACACCCACAGAAAAAAACGAAGAAAAAGTAGAAGAAGAGTGCACATTAAACTTAGACCGACAGAGCCGAACGCGAGGGTGACAAAAATGAGTTTTTCATACGCGCGAGAAGGAAACGCGAAACATCATGGCCGATGTTTTTTTTCCGTGTGCAAAAAGAGACACGGACACGGTAGCAAACGAAATAATCGTCAATGTGGGGCTGGCGGGAGAGGGATACAGAGGGAGGAAGGGGTGGGCCTACTAGGGGAAGCGAATTTTCTTTTCGACCATTTAATTCCGCGAGGGCATATCGTCGGGCGGCGGTGGCGGCACACTGGCAAATGTCCGCCAGGCCTGTGTGAAGCCCTCTTCGTGTTTTGTTGTTGTTGCTGCTGCTGCCGGTGGTAGTGGTGCTGGCATATTATTGCCATGTTGGGGTCGGGGAGGATCTTTTTGCGACACAAAGAAGGAGAGAGAGAGAGAGCGGGAAGGCCTCAAGAATGGTATAATTTTTCCGTGCCGCCGGCCGAGTGAATCGGTGGAAAAGAGGGAAGGGCCGCATGTGCCAAGTGAAATAGGCGGGAAAATACAAACTGAAGCGAGCGAACGAACCAAACCGAAGATTGCCAGTGGTGTGTAGAGGAGTATCAAATTATTTTACAAAAAAAAAAAAAACACAAAAGTAAAAACAAGAATGCACAAAAAGCACGACAATATACACGGCATGCGGAGGAATGAAAAACAAATGAAATTTCACGTTTTAATAGACGAAAACAGCATAGAGTGTAAAAATACATTCGAATGGATCAGAAGCGGTAGCGGTACTCTATCGTAGGAGTGAATTTCGACCACCGGGGGTTTTTTTTGAGTTTTTGGATGGTTAATATGAAGAAGAAGAAGACAGATAACAAGAAAGATAAAAAAAAAGGATAATGAACAAATAATAATCGCTTCAATGAACGATTATATAAATAACCTTAAATCAATAATATCAATACGAAAAACAACATATAAATAATGAAAATAGAAGAAAGTTAGAAGAGATAACAAAAATGAAAAGTGAACAAAATAATAATCAAACATGAAAAGTAAATGAAACATAAAAATTTTCAAGAAAAAATACAATATACAACGAAAATCAAGAAGAAAACAAAGCAATCAATCTGCAAAGAAGAAAACATTAACAACATGAAAGAGACACTAAAAGAGTGACAGACAGTTTTTTGACAACACATAGGATGAAACGCGAGACAGAAGCGAGAGTAGCAAACGACAACAAGCCAATCCCGAAGAACACAGAAACGGATAATACATCACGAAACAGAAACCGGAACATCGTTTGTCACTTATGTGGAAGTTTCCCATTTGCTTGTGGATGTTGTACTGTTGTGCCTTGGCAACAGAAGCGAAGAGCCAGGAAGGAGCCAGGCGCGTTATTGACTGACTGTGCCCCGACTGTGCGCTGCAATCAGATATCCCAACAACCTGGCTGGCTTGGCTGGCTGGTTGGTTGGCTGGCGATGGGGGCTCATATTGATAGAAAACTGCGGGATGGGATTTTCCATTCCTTGTGTGTGTGTGTGAGGATTTTGGGTCGTATGACGTTACCTACCCTCGGTCGATTGTACAATGTCGACTAGTAACGTTGCGTTGGGGCCCGCTCGCGTCTGGAGAAATGCCGTCGTCGTCTGTTGACGTTTCATTAGTACCGGTCTAACCGGTTTAATGGGCTTTCGGATCGGGTAATTAGGTACGTAAGTGGACGCGTATATCCTCGGGCCCAACCACTTGCCCAGCTTTCCCCAGCTTACACTGGATCTCTTCTCGGGGATACCTGCGAAGGGGAAAGTATCGGATGCTTCGACGGTAACCGCGAACTGCGAGTTTTCCGGGTCTTGGGGAGGTTACCTTTTTTCGTACCAACTTCGGTGCCGCATATGGGATTTCGGGATCCACACTCGGTTAGCTTGCCTTTCTCTACCTTTACCCCACACCCCCGGAACGCTTTGATGAGTTTGCCGACCGAGGATAAAACTGTGTTGCCCAAACAGCAAAAGGGTGGTGCCTGCTTTAGGGTAGCAAAGTGGCAAAAGTGGTGTGGTGTATTGATTTAAAATGGAACATAATTACAAACAACGCGCATATGAACGCGGCGGGCGGCTTAAAGGCTTGTTTGGTGTTTTCATTGCTTATTCATCGCTTACCCATAAAAGGGCACAAATTAATGTTAAATAATTGCTACGATGAGATTGCAGCGTAATATTAAAGTAGCTTTACATCGCTACAGATAATAACAAAAGGGGAAAACCAACCCCCCTTATACTGGATACGCAAAACAGTCACCCCAGGAATCGATCACAATAGATGATAATTTTTCATCCAATTTTCTCCCCCCACCCCCAATCACCAAGCCGGGGGGCAATCAATTTCTCTCAATTGTTTATCTTCTGCGAACGAGAAGAGAAAGAGAGAGAGAGAGAGAGAGAGAGAGAGAGAGAGAGAGAGAGAGAGAGAGAGAGAGAGAGAGAGAGAGAGAGAGAGAGAGAGAAAAAAAAACATTACAACTCATTTCAGTTCGGCAGTTTAACATGGATTTGGGAGGGTGGTTTTTTACCCACTTTTCCCACCCTTTTACATCCCGTCTGGCACATGTAACACAAGCGGCGGCGGCGGCGACGGCGACAGAGTGCCACCCCACACAGCCCCAAATGATTTGTTACGAATTTAAATAATCAATCAATAATTTGAATATGAGGGAAGTGGAATTGGGGACGGTTTGAAAACAAGATACATTGCAGAAGAGTGGGAAGCGCTTCGAGGGGGTTTGGGGGGATCGTTAGTAGTAGCTACCAGGCAGTGTGAGGGATGAAAGGGGAAAGGGAAGTTGCCAGGGATGGCCAAAAATTCTGCACGCACACGTAAATCACATCACAAGTGTGAAAAGCGAATTGATTTTTTCGTTCGATTCGTCCTCACACACGTCCTTGCGGTGGATAAGTAAGAGAGAGAGAGAGAGAGAAACAGCAGCCAGGGGTGGGTGGTTGGATAAAGATTGGATACTAGGTTGGAGTAGTGGCTGGAAGGGGAAAGGTCGGCTCTATGAATTGGATTGGATCGGATCTAGCCGTTTTTTCTGTCGCTTCTCTCCTTCTGGAAGGCTCCCCCAATGAAGGTTTCTATTTTTTTGCCGCGTGTGTATGTGAGAGAGATTTTGGATGGAAGCTGGGCAGCAGGAGGAGAAGGATTTGGATAGAGCAAACATACACACACACACACACACACACACACGTGCGAGAGAACTTTCGGCAAGCGTTTCCGTTTGTCATCTTTTGCGAGCGCTCGTGCTAAAACGTTGCCGTCGACGACAGCACAGGCAACCGGCAAAGACGCCAACGACGACGACGACGACGACCCCCAGTTAACATCAATAATCCGGCTCCAATCAGTGGCATTCTAATTCCGTCCCAGGGAGCGGTTTGGTTTGGCCTCTCCAGTCTCGGCTCGCTGCGCCTCCACCGTCCTCCTTTACCCATGACGGTTATGGCACGCGTGTGTGTATGTATTTTTTGTTGTTGTTGCTATATTTTATCATCCAATCCCATGACCCATCCCCAGCCGTCGTTGTCGTCGAGCACGCCACGGGGAAGCAGTTCGGCCGGTTTATTGATCGTTTTGTCCATTTTTCGTCGTGCTGCCTTACATGATGGAGCCATATCGCCAAGTGCCCCGGGGTAGCTGGGTGGACGGACTCTCTCGCTCTCTCTCTCTCTCTGTGCAGTGGGTACGGTAGCAATAGTAACCTAGAAGATAAAAGGCGGAAGGGCTGTGGAGGGGAAGTAAGACGATCGAATCCCAGATGACAGTCTTATTAGGTGGAAAGAAGCAATCCTTAAACAGATCTATAATAAGGCAATGAAACAGGCTGCATACATTTAGGCGCAATTCAAAAACAAATGGACATTTCGAACCGCCTAAAGTTATGCAATCTGCCTGGCGATACTATGCTTTTGTGGCGCTGTTAACAATCTGTCGACTGGGACAAGACTTCGAGCGCCTCAACTCTTGTTAGAATCGATACAAACGGAAAAGCCCACTTCCGCCATCAGCAATGAGGGGAACGATCGATGATTGTTTCGCTCTCAAGTAGTTTGGTCTATTTTACTATTGTTCTGGTCCTGCTGTCGGGGCCATCCAAAATTTATGTTGCATACTTTTTTATGCGCAAAATGTCGTCTAAAGCCTCACCACAAAGCTCTCGCGATGGAGAAAAAGTTTGAAGCTGGCGACAAACTGCTCGGACTGCTGGTTTTTGTTTTTTGTCATTCCATTTCTACCTTTAAGAAAAGCAAACATTTGCCTTCCCAGGTGTCGATTTTTCACCCGTCTGGGCGAAGGGCGTTTTCCGCTAAAAGACAATTAGAGTTCCAATTGTTCGATGGCTATTCTCTTGGCCAGAATCCCGGCTGGCTAAGCTGGGAACCGGTTGGACTTTCATCAGCCTTTCCCTCGGGTTCCCTCGAGGCGTCGACCAAGCGACGTGGATAGATAGTGTGGAAATAAAACTTCGCTCTAATTGCTTGCGTTGTTACGGCATGCCACCGGCGAATGGGGGAGGACCTACCAACGTACCAGCCTGCCCTAATTTCTTAATTGCAACCGCGCGCTCATCTCGCGACCTCTGGAAGATATCGCGTCGCCGTTGGTTGCGCGACGGGACGGCATGTGGCGCAGCGTACAGGAGAGAATGAGAGAACGCTAACGAGAGGAATTGGTCATCATTATCGAGTTAGTAAGGTGAAATGTTTTAATTGCGTTAAACTTACCTGGGTAGTTCGGTGGGGGGGGATCACCGCCGCTGCCCGAGGGGAGGTTAAGTTTCGGCTTTCGTTTCGCGGTGAGTAATTCCATTTGTTCGATCGCAAACGCGGTCCCCATTTAGTGTGTGGCGTCTCCATGCGGTGGTTCTGATCCGGATTATAGTATACCTTTTTCCTCGTTTTTCTTCTCCGTTCGATTGCTATTAAAGTCTGGCCGGAATGGTTTGGCGTGTGCTTTTGTTTCGCACCCCCCCCCCCCCCCCGCAGCCCCGGCCAGCATTCTTTGTGCGCGTTTGCTTATAATGCATTTCAATGCTGTTTTCACGCTTCTGCACTATGATTCAATTTCGCGCACAGCGTGTTCCAGCTTAAATTTCTTTCTTCCTGTTGGTGTGCTCGATTTTTTCGGGTTTTTTGTTGTTGTTGTTGCGTCAAACCAGTAGAGCGGGGCAATCTTGGCAGCGATCCAAACAGAGTAAACGAAGCTTGGCATCGACTAGTGCCGAGGGGAAGGGGGGGTCTATCTGGGCGGCGACAGGGATTATAAATCAACGGAACATGAAACGCAACATTGGATTGGAAAATCGGGACGAGAGAAGAAGAGGAGGACAAAAAAATGCACTAGAATAAAAAGTGCATCCCTCTGCATACACTTGGCCGGAGTTCATCTTCTTTTCACGCGTCTAGGCGTTCGGGCGATCCATGGAGGGACAGGGCAGGTTGGATTTAATTTTTCAAATAGCTCAGCTCCGATTTTTTGTCCATTTTTTAAATGCAGCATTCCACGTTGGAACATTTTGCAGTTCCATTGCACTGCGGCGGGAAAGGACACACTGCAGCAGGTTGTAGATTGGAATGTGTGGAAGAACGGGCCTGTGGCGCAGTGTGGGCACCACCAGCACATCAGATGGGACAGAATTTGAAGCCAATTAAAATACTTCTACTCAACTCAGTTTCACACTTCCACGGCAGGGAAATCGTGGATCCGTGTTTTCCGTTTCTGTTTGGTAGGTAATTGGTTGGCCAGTTGTCGAGGGCAGGAAGTCGCGTGTAGTGGGAGAGAAATAAAAATGTAAAAAAGCGAAGTAATTTAGCATTGTAAGATCACGGTAATGTGTAAAATGAATCACACTGAGGCAGCAGCGCTGTACCAACACATTAAGCCCATGTAAAACACGTTCGTAGTGTGTCATCGCCAAGGCACAGTACTCCTCGTCGACGCAGTCCGGTCCCTTCGAACAGTCCTTACGTCGTACGCTCGCGAAACCATGTGGCGTGGTGTGCAGAAAGGGGTTGATCTTGCCTCTCCCCGGCACGCTTGCCTGAGTTACGCAGCAGCACCGTCGTTTATTTTCATCCATCCACATCCGTCAACGCGCGCGCGGCTCCATCCGTCCGTCCATCCGCCGGCATGCATCGTACACATCGTCCTCGTTTAACTTCCGCTGCTGCAAGATGTTGCAAGAACACCGCCCGGCCGGCTTTGATCGCATCATCTCTTCTGCATTGCATCGCACGCTGCCGAATGGGAAGGCAGGAGAGCAGCGGCCCCACACTTTGCTCAGGTGAGTTTAAAAGTTTTACCTGCTTACACTATTTCACCGTAATCATTATTCACGGCTTGCCGCCGGCTCGCCGTGCATGGTGATGGAGCATAACGAATCTCGCACAGCGCATGCTAACTGCCCTAAAGCGGAGCGTTTAAACGTAATCGCTCTCGTTTACGGTGCATCGGGCGAGATTGTTTGCTGTGTTGATTTATTTGTTTGCTGGCTGAGACGAATGTCTTGAGCTCGAAGGATGTGTTTGGAAGAGTGGCAGGTTTAAAAGATTAAAAAATGTCCCATAAACTGTATATTTTGTTGTGCAAATTGCATAACTTTAGGCGTTTTGTTGTTTGAGTTGTAAAAGATCCAACTACGAAGACTTTCGAGCGCGAGCATTTCTCTTTTTAATCTTATTAGTATCGAAAAATGCCTTTATTACCTACCTTTTGGCAGACTTTGTAGTTCCAGATTCTTAGAAATGTCCCATTTCTCATATGTGAGATTGTATGTGCTATCACCGATTGTATGTGCTGTGCTAAACCGGGCGCTGTTCGAATTGAACGAACGAGTTTTAAGGATGATGCACAAAACTAGCTTTTCATCGTTTCTAGACGTTAGTGTAGCAAAGACCTTCCAAAAAATGGCGCACTAGAAAATAAAGACGTTTTCATAAATATTGAACGGTTTGGAGGAATCCTTGACAGCAGCGGGAGCAGGAGAATCTAATTTTCTTAAGTAGAAATAGAAACATATTTCACTTTCGCCAACGCTAGCCCAATAGCAGGTCAAAGGTCGCGGGCGTGCGGAAGCACCGAGTAAGCACGCGCTGTGCGATAGTTTGCTACAGGAATATGCAAATTAATTCTACATCAGCCAAAAAAATAACAGAAATTGGAAGAAAGCAGCTTACCAACTCGTAATCTTTTCACTGTTTAGCTTATTGCTGACACGATGGGTAAGAGGATTCGGATGTCCTTGTTGGAGCGCACCCCAAGCGCCGTGGTACGCCTATCTATCTACTTCCTTCCTTACTTCGCAGTTGAAAACCTTCCACAGGAAAGGATTCTAGCGCTAGCTCGGTTAAATGGCAGCCCCTTCATTGACCTAAAAGGACACAAAGCGTGCCGAAACACACACACACACACACACACACGTGGCAGAACCATGAGCGCGCGGGCGGAATGCTACACTATTTCGAAATTTGTGGACGCGTGTTTTGAGCATATTTGGTAGTTTAGAAAGTAGAAGTCATTGGATGAACGACAAGAAAAAAACCCCGACGAAAAAGGTTCGGTCTACGCTCCTTTTTGTGCTGTTTGCCCGGTTGAGAACATTGGTCTTGTGGTTTTCGGGTGGCAAGAGTTGTTTTGCGTGTCGATGATCAAGATTGTCTTCGCCTCCCGGATGGGTGGCCGGTCCGTTTGGTTGGCACTGTTTTATTTATTTCGTTTGGCAAAGTTTGCTCCCCTCTTCCGTTCCGCTGCGCTAGGGAGCGATATTATGAAGGCGATAAGTTTTTAGTTCGCTTGGAAGGCACACGAAGGCTGTTGATTAATGATTTGATTACGTTTGAGGGTGGAAAGGTTTCGGTTGGTGCAGGAGTAGCGATTGCTCGCTGGGATAGGTACTAGCTTGGCGTTATATGGCAGTAGCCCTGCCGTTAATCTATATGGATGTATTTTTAAGGAAATATTAAACGTCGGAAACCTCGTCCAATTGAAAATTGGGGACCAAGAAAAAAGGTCATGCATGACAAATTTTCACACTTTCTCGTGTGTACTGTGTTCCTGACTGAGGCAAAAGGACATTCGATTAGAGAAATAATTGCGTGTCCAAGGTTATTCGATTGACCAAAATCATACCAAGAAGTTGATTGCCCACACCGAACCCATTTTCGATGAACCACTCGATGAACTGTGAAATCGGCAGTACAGCAGCCCTCCGTAGCAGTGTTTGGCAGGAGCGCAAGGCTGTTGCAATTTCTAATTGAATGACAATTTCATTAGAATGTGCAACATCCCATATCGAATTGAAGGAAGCAGCAGTGGACGGTTCCAATTCGTTCGATTTCCCCCGCTCCGGGAGCATCCCGGTCGAGATACTACACAGTCCAGCTCGGACAGGATGTGCTTCGTTGGCTGCAAACTCAATTTTCTCACCCCGGAAACGAGTTTGTGGGGAGCGAGGTGTACCGATTTTCATGTGTTCCATCGAAGTGTGATGCATTTGGTTTTTCATTTCGTTTCATGTTATGTATCGAAAATGAATCAAAAAAAGGTGCCAAAACCCCAAGCAACTAAGCTGTGTGCTGTCGACAGAATCATAAAAGTGTACTCTTGTGTGGCGTTGCATGACTACGGGCGATTTGTTCGACCGATTGCATACTTTCAGGCGGTACAGCAATGAACGCGCCCTGTAAAACAAATCACCTGTCACGAAGGCAAGGCTTTTCGTGGGCTTTGTGAAGTATCATATTTCAAAAAACATATCAGATTTAAAATAAATTAAAACCTGAAATTAATTACACCATCCAACAACCTCCTGCCGTGCAAAATCTGCAACACGTGCCGGTGCCACTTAATTGCAGTTGGGCGTTACAGAAGATGTCGCCCATGCCGTGGCGCGTGCTGTATATAATATTCACCTTCTTGTGCAGCCCAATAGATTCGCTCTACAATATAGAAAACCACGTGGGTGGCTCACCCTTTTTGGGAGGAGGGCGGAAAGCTTATTACGAGAAATAAATGTGCGGGCGGGTACAGCCGAAACGCTAAACGAATAATCTCTTACTACGAGCTACTTCACGCGCGCGCTCCGGTAAATGCTTATCATAAGCGGGCGCGCGTTCCACACCGTATGCAGTTTGGCTATGCGGCTCACATCGTCAGACAGGCAGGCGGCCGCCAGGCAGGATCGTTACTTTTTCGGTACTACCTACCAAAGCGAAACGCACGCCCTAACGTTTCCCCGTACACAGTGGGCGCGAACCTTGTTCACCCACTCTCCAAGGTGATGTAGCTAAAGCTGTTGGAGGATGATCGTGTGTGAGTGTGTGTGTGTGTCTATTTTTTTAGCCTTTTATTTCTGTTCCATCGCTCGTGATGATTGTTACCCTCACAGGAGCGAAGGTCCCTCGAAACGTACGTGCGAATATGCCAATTGGGGGTTTCCTTTTCGAGAGCGCTGCTGAAACCTTCACCACAGCACAAACCACCCGGGCTCGGGCCAAAAGTATGCGTATAATTATGTAATATGGAAATTAATGGGCGCTATAATTCAGAAAATTAATCCAACTTTCTACCACCGCCCTCACGGTGGTGCACCGGAACGGTGAGATCGGTTCTAAAAGGGGCGAGCCGTTTATGGCGAAAGGATACGAGTTCCGTCCGGGGTGGTGTCGCGCACGTACACACGCCGCACACGTATGTGTCGCTACGGGAAGCGTTGGTCGTTCGGCGGTATGTTTGTTTAGCATTTTGCCCTTCCTTTTTTTATTATTCTCCAAAATTTCGTACCAATACTGCTGCTGCGCTTTCTGCGCTGGCCAACTTTAGGCTGCCTGCAACGACGATCCACTCCACTTCCTCTCCCGTACTTTAAGTCAAGAGATGGCTCTGTGTTAGAGAGAAAGAGCCACACACATCCTCGAGGCTCCTTTGCAAAGAGGAAAAGAAGGAGGCTTTGGTGGTTGAAAGGTTGACCGGGAAAAGCATCCAGCGTAACGCACGGCGAGACTCGCTGGAGCCCGCTGGGAAAGCTCGAGAACGAAATACACACACATACACAGTTATTGGGTCATGAAGAGGAATGGGCGGGCGCACGCGTGTGTGTGATCACACGAGGAAAAGTTGAGTCATACTTATTGCCATCGGAGTTGGAAAGGTCGGAGGTTGTGTTTTTCTCGCCACGGTCTCGTACAGCCGCGGTGCGTGTAAAATGGTAGGTGCGTGAAAATTGTTTGCTGGAGTCATTTCCCTTCCCCCCCCACCCGCAGCTTCTCTCCACAATTGCCTAGATTGGCGTTCGCCTGCAGAGAAAATTATGATTCCTTCTTCGGCGTGTTTGAAGGCGCATGCATGCTGATTGGTTATTTGCATATTTTCTTGCTTCCATGCTGAGTGGCCGTCGCGCGCACTTCTCGTGTGTTAGGTCTCGTGCTGCAGCAGCCTTGCTTCCTCGTTGGCAGGATTTCTGTTGTTTTTTGCTTAGCGGTGGTTAGCGCCATTGTGTACCGAGCGGTGGGAATTACACGAGATTACTGGTGAATTCTCAATTACTGTCATGCAGCAACGTGGCAGACTGGCTCGAGGCAGCAAGAAACCCCGTCTCTCTCTTTCCCACAGTCATGATTGAAGCGGTAATTTCGCCCAATGGAACTTATGCTTGTTGACCTTTCATGGTTGCGGAAAGATCGTGTGAGACTGCTATGTAAATTATTTGCATGAGGCGCCCTGTGGTCTTTGAATAAGTCGCAAGTGTTTGGTGCTGGTGGTGCAATGAGGTCACTTTAAAATAATTATTTAGAATTATTCCAATTGAGTAGGAAGTAGCGGAGATTAAGAACATTTGTGATCGATCGATCGAATTTAAAAGCAGCTAAAATGATATTAATCAAGTTCTGCAATGCCTAACTTCTGGCGCTTGTTAAACGGTTACAGCCTTACAATATGCAATCCGCACGACTGTTATAGCGTTTTTACATTCAAACAAATGTAGATGGCTACAGAATCCACAAGATATCTTGTCTTTTGAATAACAAGGTTCTTGAAAGGTTCAAGTAATAGTCCTCGAGTGTATCATGACCGTAGCACCAGTTATGGCATGCGTCAGACCTTGAACCGTTTTGGTTAATGGTTTTGGCTTCGTGGCAAGATGATACGACACTACGACGCACTGTACGGCGCGTACTTTCTTGCGCCGTGATTGAACAATGCGACAGCCAACCCAGTACCGCTGGTGCCGTCTTTCTATGTACGAATGAAGTCCTGAAGCCCCGCTCAAGTACGTTTATCTTGAGTTTCGTTCTTGCCTTCGCTATGCCCGCTTGCTCTTCATCCTGTGGTGTGTGTGTGTGAGCTGGCATTGCCGTGGTAGCAGATGAAAAGATAGGAAGCGCGTCTTAAGCCACTGCTGCAAGTACTTGACACCGCATCACGCCCTTGGAGCAGATCCAAAACGAGAACCAACCTACTGCGAGCGTGTGTACCTACTGGGATTAAGCGTGGCGCTCGCAATGCTTGTATCATTGCGCGTGTACTGCACGGTGTTACTGGAGTTGGGGCAGGACGTTCCCGTAGGAAAAAAGAGAGCAACCTTGTCCGGGACAACACGATGATATATTGGAGCTGGAGAACTGTGTATGCAAACCGGGCAGAATACGGTTGGCCATCTTGGCAGGGATGACCATAATCGTTTGCTGCTGGTATCAAGAAGAATAAGATTGGGTATTCATTTTTCGTTGAAATCATATGCTGTGCCGAAAGCCGAGAAAGGTCCACTATCGATGTCTGGGTACTGATTTCGTTTCTTCTATAGCAAAGCAGTTTGGTGACATCAGAGAACAACAGTCTACTGATCTCTTTTGTGAGGAACTTCATCCGAGTTGCATCTTCAATAATACAAAACAGAAAAAAAAACTTAGTGTCGAAGCCTTTGTACATCATAACTAGAGCATGAACAATGCTAGCTTCTTGTTAGCCGCCTGTACCTGGTCGAAAGAGGACCTCATCGATTCTTATTTTCTGCGATAGCTTTTAGCATGATGTGACTAGCTAAGCTTGTTTGCTGTGTTAAGAGTATCAAAACGAAACCAGTTTGCGGTTGATTCTGCTGCATGATATTCGTCCTCCGGTTGTTACCCGATGATGGGAAATTTCCACGAAAGACGGGACTGCTAGACTACGTCTTACGTTCTCACCTCGTCGGTACATTGCAATGCAACGATGTTGCAGTGAAATGAAGCTTTTTTTTTCTTCTCCTCTCCATCTGTTTCCCTTTTTTATTGCTGTTTATCAGACTACATGTTTTTAACTTTGTAGAACCACCACTCGGTAGTCTCCAGCAAGTCTTGACGCGGTACTGTGAACAAACTTTGCCGTCAATCGACTACTGCTCGATTGCAAAGCATGCACACACACACACACACACACAGAGAAACAAATCGCAACTAGAACTTGACAGCACCATAATCGGATACTTTGTGGAAGAGGATAGTACTTTCCAGCAAAGGAGCGTGCTGAGTTCGTTTGCGATATATGCGCTTTGCGGCTCGTCGTTGGCGCTCTGATGTTGGATCGCAGAATGAAGAGGAGAGAACTAAAGTACCTTCCACCGGTAACTTGATTTTCTCGGTGAAAGGTAAACTTTTCATAATGAATGTAGTGTGTGCGGTACATCGTTTCATTTCTTCCCCGAGATTATCTGCAACGTGACTATCGATGAGATAGAACGGCTAGGGCGCTGGACGGCGGCGTCTGATTCATAACGCTGAGCGCGGGGAGGCGCATACACGTTACTAAATGACCTTTCGGCTAGTGATTGATGAAGCAACGTGAACGTTGCCGCGATGTTGTACAAGACAAAACAATACCCGTGCACGGGTCTATCGCGTCGTTTCATGATGAAAATTGTTGTGAATTTCTTCTTCACTGCCAAACAACGAGCTCCCCAGTTGCCTGCTTTTCCATCTGCCATTTTATACCGCGTCGAATGCAAATGACGTCGAAGCCAGCACCGGAAACCCAGGGACGAAGATGCAATAAAGCAAGCGAATGGCAAACCGAATTTAATAATCGTTATTCATGAGCATATTTTCTGTAATACTTCCCGTTGGGTGACTGTCGATTGCTGGCGCGGGCAAGGTTGGTGGTCAAAAGGAAGTGCAAGCGAGGGGCGGACCACACGGACGGCAAACGGCTGTGTGGCCTTTCAAGCCGTTGCAAGTCGGAATCAATGATGTACAGCTTATGGAGCAGAACAAAACAGGAAACAGGAATTCGTCGGTGAGCGGTTCCTCCTGCTTTGTGACACTGACACAGTCATTCGGTGAGTTCATGCTGCTGTATCCGTTCCAGCTGCAATACGGATCTTGCGCCGGAGCCGTGCAGTACCCGGGCAGTCGTCTAATGGGGATTGCTGATTCTGAGCACAAAGGGACCGCGCTGGATTTTGATGATTCTCCACGAGCGTTCCTCTCGAGCGTGGTGGTGGGTTCTCGTACGGCTTGCTGGAAAGTAGGGAAGATTATGATGCATCCACCTTAAAAGCACTGCAGCGAGCAACGGCGGCGCCCTGGAGTGGGTCATTTGTTTTGTGATATTGTCTGTGAAAGGGCCGAAGCTCTGAGAACACCCGGGGCTGGGTATTAGGTCATCAACAGAACCAGCATGCAGCAAAGGGAGCAGGATCATGACAAATTTTTGCACACATTGTAGCCGTGCAGATCACATTTCAAGGTTGAAAAACAAGCACCCCGAAAACCCCAGAGCTTTTCTCTGTAGCGCGTACTCGTAGCGCTGTCATTGTCGTTGAAGTAATCCAGACATTTTGGAGCATAACGTTTGGTTGAACCCGAAAAGGGAACACACGTGTGTGTGGACGCACAAGGGCTGAAAAATTCAACTTAAATAGCCCCAGTTTTTGCTACCCGAATGGCACAATTTAGCGTTCCAAAATTGTAATACAGTGACACACGCTCACCTCTTTCCACTCCGTTAAATTCCCATCAGCAGCTACCGTGTGTGTATGTGTGTTGTGCTTCGGAAGAGAATCTTACGGCAACGAGCAGCAGCGGGGCACAATCGTTTCATTCTACCGTTCCGTTTTGTTGGCACGCTTCCCATCCCTGCGAAGCCTGAGCAAACCCATTCAAACAAACAAATGACGAAAGCGCGACTGTCACGCGAGTGAAATGCTTTATTTTTACTACTTTATAATCCTCGCGTCTCTCGCGTGACGCTGCTGCTGCCCTGTGGTGTGCCTGTGTGTGTTTGTGAGGGGGGGGGGGGGGAGGGATGTGGACTTTTGAGTGAAGGCAACAATTATAGCACTCGAAAGCTCTCGTCGCGCTGCTGCTGCTGCTGCGAGGGCTTAGAAGTTCCCACTCACATGGGAAGTGTGAGTCAACTTCACGCTAAGCTATTCACCCGGGGTAACAGTGGCAACCTCTGGCAAATAGAAAAAGGAAGAAAAAAGGTGTCAGTGCAATATGTGTGCATGCAGCATGACAAAGGTACACTACTAGAGGCTGATGTCTCTTTTTTCGTCTCTTCATATGCTATGAACAGCGGCGCATCATCGTGCCCGCCTTTTGCAACGTGTTCTTGTCAAACCTGCGCTCTGCTGGTAGGTTCCGTTCTGCACATGGCTGCACAACTCTGGGCGGAAGGGATGTGCACTGGAGAGCACCATTGGGATGAAGAATGCTCGCCTAGAACGCAGCCTGTGTTCGCTGGGGAAACGTTGAAGCAGCAGCGAGTCAACAACACCTCGGCCAAGTTTTGATGGCAGTAGTCACGAATGAATTTTTAAGTGAGTAATTTAAAAACGGGGCAACTAGCGGGACACTCATACACACAGGGTACGGCAGCAGTGAGGTACGTATCGTATTGCATCGTATTGTGCCGTCGGTTGCAGTTTGTCGTACGGCCGGGGTTGTGAGGCTGCTTAATTTATTTGCCCGTGAGTGCTTTCATTCAAGTGTGATTAAGCATTTTAACTTTATTTCGACGCTATTAGGTATGATGTGTTTGCCTACTACTTGCCTACTACTTATACATGCCACACGACGGGGTTGGGTTTATTGATAACTGAGTGACTTGGGAGCAGCAGAACGGGGAACCCTTTTGTGTGCCAATTATTGCGCGAATCTGATAAATCTGTTTGTCACGAATTAAATTAAGTCTCAAAAAAGTTACTTTAAATGGTTTCGATGATCAAAGCGTTACGGTTTCGCTAGATTATATCCCATTAGAATTGATTCCTAATGCACAGGTGGTCATTATTTTCAACCAGCGATATCCGGCTTCTCACAACCATATCCAGCTGGACCTACAACAGCACGTGCGAGTGGCGGGATTGGAGTGGCTGTATTGTCGTGCACGGTTCGGTTACCATAAATCATAGCCAATCGTGTGCCCCGTTAATATGCACCTAGGCAGCACGTTTATGGTGGCGTTGATTTGTTGCACAAACTGGCTGCACCGCTAAGCAGTATTTATATTTACCTTTTGTCGCTACCGCACTCACCCACACCAAGTACACTGGCAGTGTCCCTGGGAGTGCCTAATGTGTATCCTTTGCGCCCTGCAATCGCCAGCATGCATCCTAATTTTGCATATAATTTCTATCGCCTACCTCCCCTTCCCGTTTCTTGCACGGTGGATTGCTTTGAACATGCAATAATTTATGTGCCTACCGCCCACTAAACGGAATGGGGTGGGGTGGGGTGTTAGTTTGTTGCTTGGTTGCATCGTTGATGAAAATCGCCCACATTTCGAAACATTCCGACCGTCCGTTCGTCCGTAGACCTTGACCCTGTGTCCCTTTGGTTTTGCTACCGAAAGCCGGTTATTACCATAATCACCAGCTTTCGGTGTCTTTGTCGGTTTTTTGGGGCGGGCAAGGGACGGTCCGAGGCTCGTGGTTAAATGACCAGAAGTCCAGCGATCGCCCTGTGGTGGATGTACGACGAGCGTGTGTATCATGCGCTAATGCTGGAATCTCCACACGCTCAGGCATCTTCACACGGTGTTGGATTATATTGGACAGCAAGAGGGTTTCATCGGGGCTTTCGAGTTCCATCTACAGTGTGTGTATGTGTGGAGTGCAGTCTCGGTAGCTGATGGAGCGAACTATCGATGGTATGCGAAGATACGAATTTCTCATCAGCTATTGCGCTGGAAGCTATGCGTGCGGTACAATGCAACGGTTCGGTTCGGCTGCTCCTGGTGTGGACACGCTTCTTCCGTATGTTTTACCGCCGACTAGGTTATGAAACAGTGGTACGCCGAGTCTCGGTATGTTAGGTTCAAGGTTGGTATGCTTAGAAACCACAGCCGGTGGTTAATGTATAGTGAGAGGAGACATAAACGAAGCAGTGCGGTCGATAATCCAATTGGTAATAGCCTGGATGCTCTCTGATGGCCAGATGAGGCCCATTTCTCTTGCGTGCCAACACTGTAAGCTTCAATGACAGTCCTACGATAAATGTTGAGCAGAGCTTGCCTATAAGCAGAACTATGTAATGTATATTGCATACTTTTCGGCGTTTAGTAGAGTTGTTACGGCTGAATGAGCCTAAAAGTATGCAATTTTTTAAAATAACTCGTTTAAAGTAATCTATTAACAAAATGCTCCGTTTTTATAAGCTTGTCGGGCTGGTTTAACAAGCCTGTTACCTGGGTACGATCATGAGAAGTTTCTTCAAGCCAAACGTAACCTATCAGTAAGAATCATCCTACATGGCAAGCGACATAGAACCCATTATATGCGTCATCTTGCGCTTACTCGTCTATGCTACCGCATCACAAAAGGCTTGTACGTCTCATCGGAGAAACAATTTACCATCAGTTGCTTCCCTGGCAGCTGGAGCTTCTGTCGCCTGCCTTGTATACCATCCCGTGTACTATCGGTCCCATGTGACTGCTCCTCCGGGAAGAGCGTTATAAATAGTCGAAAGCTATTTGTAATTATTTTGCCACAAGAAGCTTTGCGGTCAAGCACACCTGTCATCTTTTTCGATCCGGGGAATGTGGAGCGTGAAGCTTGAGGAAGGTAGTACAACAACGACCTGAGTGTATTGTCTCGTTTCGTGTGTTTGGGTTTTCGTCAGCTCGCTCCTTTGCCCTGAGGTGGTTGGTGATATCTGCCAAGATCTAATTTGTTGTCACTTGTGGTAAATCGAAATTATCCAAAATGATGAATCGCCTCAAACAATACCGTGTCTGCCGGTTCCCTATGCAAGCGTCGCCGGATGTAATTATCCTTTCTCCTGTGCCCTACCCTGCCCTGCATATAGTGGAAGACGAGGGATAGCGCGGCTACATTGTAGTGGGCGATGGGAAGGTTTAATAAGCCACGAGAAGTCTGTCGGACCGATCGGGGGAACCAGGGATTTATCACCATTACGTGCGTTATCTGAGCGTCGACGATTGGCTACTAATAGTGGTGTAAGCACGACCCTCTTTATCTCTGTGTAAAAATGAACGAGCGAACGAACGAACGAACGAACGAGCCCTATTCTAACTAGACGCTGAACTGCCGTTGGCAATCATTTAGCTAGTGATTTAGAAGTGGAGTATGGGTAGCTATTTGTGAGTTCGCTCGTGACAGACCACTTATTGTAAACCACACTCAGTCCACCCCCCCCCCCCCCCTCCCGGCCCACATACATTCCATGGGAGCCGCCGAATAAAGCTGATGCTGAAGCACCGATTGCGGCGGTACGCTGTTGGTTGCTCTGTGTCTATGGGAGACGCGTATTTTTAGGCGAAGATTGTGCGATAGAGGCGTAGCACCCAAAAACAAAAAAGAACCAACAACGAAAACGCACTAAAAAACGCAAAAGTGGGTGAACATGAATTGTTGACTATTTTTAACCCATCCGCGTGCAGCAGCATTCAGTCATATGGGTGGAAAAGAAAGTTTAGCATACAATGTAATGGGTGCATGCATACGGAACATTCTTCGAACGATTAAAGTGCAGCGCAACGTTTAGGTGTGTATGTGTTTCAATGCATTTAAATGACACTGCAAGATGTGTTCACGTCTTTTCTGTGCCCAACAGAGCAAAATAGTTTTCCATGGGCCGCGCTAGAACATTTTCGTACGAAAGAATGTGAAAGTGGTCCGAAAAGCTGTGGCAAACCAGTGGTGCAATTGAAAAACCTGTGCACTTCTCTTGTCACCACTGTCACACATAAAAAAAACACACACACACACACTGTAGAGGACGAAGAATGCAGTGTCGTACACCGGTCATGGTTGCAGCAGTTTGTCGTTTGAAAATAACCTGCTCCATCACGAGACCGCAATGGGCACGAGAGAGAGAGCGCACGTTGGTTGCTATTTTTAGTGCTGGGCGATGCACAATTTGATGGTGCGTATTTTTAGATCCATTCAGTCCACTGTGCATGTGTGTGTGTAGTGCGTTCGCCAGTTTTTGGAGATAAATCAATGCTCGATGGTACTTGATCGTAAAGTGAGTCATTGCGGTGGCGGTGAGAGTGAGAAAAAGTTCCATTTCAATGATATGAGCCGTCCAATTAGACGACGAGTTGTACGTCGATGTTTTAAGTTTAGTGCACCAGGGCATAGTTGTGTAGATTGGCTTACATTTGCGTGCATGAGATATTGTTTACGACAGCAAACAATTTGCTCCGAATGTTACAACTTAATCAAAAATGAAATCTACTTGCTTGTATGCTGCCTTGGAGTCGAACTTTCCATGAGGGTAACCTACTATCATTCAGCTCAACACAACGGCAGCACTTTGAAAGTTTCAAAGAAAGGAAGAGGGCAAACTATTTATCTTTTACTCACTTGCTGTGCGTTCTTCGCGCGATTTCCAGCGGCACACTTTACATTTCTTTCACTTCCCAGAAGTACTGCGTACGCCTTACGGCACTTCAAACTCCTCCCAAGCTGCTGCTGCTCTCTCTCGGGTCGTAGGGCGGCATTGTTCCAGGCAGACAAGGAGACACGGAGGAGCTGATTGGTATTTGTCTAGTGTAAATATTTTGCACACTCCCGGAGTGCGCGCGCCGTGTTTTAGTTTCATTTGCCACTTTCGTAGTTGGTAATTATCTTCCCAACCCCCATAAAATGTGTGTGTGTGTTGGGAAGGGGGAAGCATTCGCAAACTGCAACCAAACAGCGATAAGAAGATGCGCGCGCTGCCCGTAGAAGCACCTTTAAGTCGAGATGCGTAAAGGTTGTCTCAGGGGTAGTGGTGGATATTAAGCTGATGCTTAGAATCCCCGGGATGTGGGGGGTACACATACATCTATGCGTGTCATGACCTAATGATATTCTCGCCGGACGCCGGAATCGTGGCATCGGCAACGGAGAACAGATCGGAAAGGCGTCAGTAACATGTCGATAATCTGATAATTAATGGCCATTTTTACGTAGCAGTGTGCATTAGAGAGTGGCTGGTCGTGTGGCCGGTCGCCGTCTCCTCACTATATCCCATCTATCAACCATTTGCAATTGATATTGCTACGAGGGGGGGTCGATGGAGCCTCCAAGCTGCGCTGACCCGCGGGATTGGAAAGGGTAGCAGCGCAATCGTCTTATTGCCATTTTTACATCGCTCCCAGCAGTAGTAGTGCTTATCTCACTAATGGACGAATGTCGATATTGCGTCGTTTATCCACGTGGAAGTCGTTCTCGGTATGGTATTGCTCTCGAGCTCCAAATGTCACCCCGTGTGTGTGTATCTGAGCCTTTCCGCGAAATCGGACGATCCTCCATCGCGCGGTACCTATCGGTCGGTAACGAGTTGTGGTAGATGATTACATTTATCTCATTTGTAGGTTAGGGTACAGGCGTCGTCTGCCTTCTGGACGTCATCAGCCCACCGTTCTCCCTAGCGGGCGGGCTTCGTCGGTGGATCGCATGATGTATCGACGACGACGACGATGCCTTGGGTGCGCTTACATGTACCACAACCCACCCTCCTGCTCGTCTTTCCCTTCTCGTCTCCCCTTGGTACGCAATTGAACCTAACCTCACATCTCGTACATCATCCAAAACAATCGTTAATATGGCTCGGTATGGAGAGTGGGAGAGAGGGAGGATGCTCAACACACGCGGAGTGCGGCTGCTGCGGGTGGAAGAGCCGCACTCCTCCCCATCCGCAGTTGTACGAAGCACGCCAGCAGCGCCGAGTGGAATAGATCCAAAATGGAGCAATGTGGAATTCGACGCACCAGCAATATTCGCAGCATGGCGGTGTTGGGCGAAGGGGTGCGGGGTGAATGCCCATTGTACGCACCGTTTCGTGGTTGGAGGAAAATGGCAAAAGTATGTCTGACTCTATCTTTCTCCTCTCTCTCTCTCTCTCCTTCTCTCGGAGTGCCTCCATTAAGCCTCTGGGGCGCGCCGCAGTTCGCTTGCGGGTGGAAAAACACAACTGGAAAAAGCAGGCAGGCTCTGAAGTCTGATGTCGGTGTTGTGTTTTTTTTTCTGTGTTGTTGCCCTGGCTTTCCTCACTCATCACCACGATTAGAAGTGGCAACCGCTCTGCCATCACAAACCGCTCCCCACTCCCCTCAAAACACTGTTACTTTCCATTGCAGCTTTTATCCCGGGGATTTAACATCGATCTGTTTTGTGTGCCTTTGTTGGTGTGTGTGAGTGTTTGTGACTTTGTACGCGTACGCTGCGTAGAACTTTTTCGCTTTGTTTCGTTGTAACTTCGTTGTTGTGTGTTGTGTGTCTCTAGCATGGACTCCCGGAGGCGTGCGAATCCAGCGGCGGCTTTGTTAGTGCGGTTGATCTGACATTTCCAGTCCAGTTCTTGCTCCCGTCCCTGCCAGCTGCCAACGGCACCGTTGGGCCTGTTTACTTCGAAGATTTTGTTTTTATGTGTCTTTTCTTGTTCTCATCTCAAATCTGTATGTCTTCCGCAATACAGCTTCAGTGTGCGTGTTGTTTAGAAAGCGAATTTTTATTCCGGTACAGAGATACTTTAAGAGTCGGGAAGTAGTGGACGCGCTTCTCTATTACGTGTGTACGAGCTTTTAAAGTCTATAACAACCATGGTACGTGTATCATCTATCTCTATCTCTCACCATTTTACTTCCAATCCTCATCACGGCTTGACGATGACAATATAATTTTAAACTCAGTTTTATGCATCCGTTTGCATTATAAATCAACGTCATAGCCGAACTCCGAACGTGCCGTGATGCCCTTTTTGACGAGCAGCGAGCAACAGCGATAACGACCCTAACCCGTGCCATAACTGTGCGCACTTCCGGGCGAAAGCCTGGGCCCCGCAAGCACGTGGAAAGTGGAGGAGGAATCGCAAGCGCGTCGTCCAAGCTGCAACGACCTTTTACGAACTGCGACGTGCTTTCGGTGGTCCGACTATAACGCTCCCCACAACTTGATCACTTTCATTGTCATCTTTTATTTGACCACTTTTAATCGCTCTATTGTATGTGCGGCTTGGCACGGATATATGGTTCTCCCCCTGTTTGCATCATCGTACGCCGTGTCTGGAATGCGCCCAGGTCCGGTGTGGTGGTCACGCAAAACCAAACTCACCTACCTGTCACATTTGCATTCGCGCAAAAGCGCATCCATTTGTTGCTTGCGTATGTGTTGCGTACGTTCGAAGAAAATGCAACCCCCCTCCTGTGCATCGTAATGACGGTGGGAATTGTTGTGTACCTTTTCCCCGTGCCATTGTGTGGCTGTTGGGGAACATGAACACAAGTGCTGATGTACCTACCCGGCGGGCAATAGGTGGTCACGATACCGTCCGTTTTCCAAAAACTCTGAGTGCCAACTGTGGGGTATGCATGCGGATCGGTTGAATGGCTGATCCTATTGACCATCAGCACACGGGTAATGCAATAAAAGGTGGTGTATGTGTGCTCTTTTTGGGCTGGTCGGCTAGAGGTGCGAATGTTGATGACTTCCGGCGGGACTCTGCGTGCTTGCGTTATCATTTCTGGCTGTTTCGAGTGTTCCAAAAACGTGAACCTGCTGTGGACCTGCTGTTTCACACACAACGCTGAGCCTAGGTCGTGGTAGGAATACGTTGCGTTGAATCCAGTTGAATCCACTGCGATGCGTCTCCGTTGTCTATTTCCGGTGCAATTGATGGAGACTAATTAAACTCGCACACAAATGCGCTGATCCCCGGGTTGGGTAGAACGATTTCACAGCCAGGAGCATGCTATGCTGCATCGAGTGGCTCTAAGCGTAATTCTGATGGAGGGTTGACCGGTTTTCGGCGAACGATGAACCGTGGACAGCAGAACGATCCCAATCATCACTTCCATCACGTCGTTGTCGGAGGCACTTTACGCACAGAACTTTAACCACCATGCGTGTGTGGTTGGATATGGGGATGGGGATGTGTTGGGCAATGGACATTCTACGTACCGGTTAGTTCGAAAGCTCCAGTAAATGTGAAGCCGCAGTAACCGCCGCCGAGGCTTGTAACGATAGAGCATGTCCTCAATGTCGTTCCAATAGCCTCCAGAATAGCTCTACTTCCAATGCCTTCCATCTCCATTCTTTTGGAATGTGTGTGTATGTCTGTGTGTGTGTGTGTGTGTGTCGTGTTGACAAGCAGATTGTTGAAGAGCCCGTACGCTGAAAGGATAGGATTATTGATGTTTCATGTCGGGTGACGATAAATATTGTCATCGTCATTACCGGCTGATGAAACCTACGGGCAAGTTTCGAGCGAGCTGTAAGGCGTTAAACCATTGTCGCGTGACCCGACACTGTGTGGAGGGTGGCCGGACCGGCCGGTGGATGTTTTGTGGAGCAGCAAGCGGCCGAAACAATGGGAGCTCACCGTGCTTCTCGGCCGTGCGTTTTCTAGTGGTGCGAGAAGGAAGCGCTTAGGTGAATCCACACTCACCCTGTCCGGACGGATGTACATCGTTTGACGGATCGGTTCGCTGATTGCGGCGGCTTGGGCTCTCCTCGCCGGTGAATGGTTGATGGATTAATTGTGGTTTCCCAATAGCTGGAGCGCACCACCGAGCGCACGATTCCTTTAGGGGAGAGAATGTTGGCTTTTTGTTGCTTGTGCAAAAGAATCACGATTTTGAGGTGTGGCCTGTGTTTTATGCTTCCAGAGATCCTGTTTAGTATGCCTTCTGTGTGTGTGTCTGCACGATGCTCTGCAATTACGCTACGGTGGTGCTAGTGTGCGCAACAAATTAACCTGCCCACAGGATCACATCGCGTCCGGATTGCAGGCAAGGGGAGGCAATCCCGGGTAGGGTTGGGCTTTAAATTACTCCATACTAATGATGGGAAAAAAGGGGCCAGTGGAATGAGGAGGCCATTTTACTGTGGCTTTATCCTTGAAAAAACTTCCTTAAATCCGTGCGCCGTGTTCCTTGTCGTTATGTGGGACAAGGCAACGAAACACACGCACACGCCAACTCCACCAGTCAGCCAGGCGTGCGTTGCGGACCTGATTGCCTGGTGGCCGCGGCGTGAAGCAAACGGAATGTTAATTAGCGTCGGAACATGGGTTGTGAAATCTTTCGACACGCCGTCCACGCCTACGTGTGGCCGTGTGGCGGGGGTGGACAGTTGTGATTACACCTTCGAAGATGGGGAGGGCGAGTTGGCTTCTCCTGCGCGTCGTTGGCTGAAACTAAAGGTTAATTTTTTTGATGGCAACAGCATAAGTGGTTTTGCTTCTATTCCGCTTTTCTTCCTTTACGCCTAATTTGCTCTAATTTATCCATCTTTCACTGTCCCTGGCTTCCCTGGAGTCCTGTTTGAAGCTTCACAACCATCCCCGCCCGGTAATAGTCCGGGCCGGTGAAGTATGGGTTTTTAATGTCTACATGAAAATTTATCATAGTTGATAGCTTGCGTGTTTGGCTGACGTTTTCCCAGGCCACGGGGGTCGAATAACCGCGAGTCTCGAAAACTTGCCGTTGGTGCGGGAACAACTTTTGTCCCGAAACAAAAAAGCAAAAAAAAAAGTTTGTCACGTTAGTTTCCAGTTTCTTTCCTCTGTGGGGCACGGGCGTTGATTTCGCCTAATTGTTTGGCGCTGTCATGTGTTCGGTTTGAGCGAACGCGACGGAGATGGTTTAATGGCGTTAGGGGTTGGAACTTTTTTATATTGTCTCGTTTGCCTTCTCGTTTGCCAGTGTGTATTGTAACGATTTATGGAATACGAAAGGGCTAGTACGTCCGTGTGTCCACAACTCAGTACGGAGGGCAGTACGGATGACATTTAAAGCCAGCGCCATCACGGACCGATCCGGTAATTTATTTTTCCACAATTCCATCAGAACAGACCGTACCGAATAGGATCTTCGTACGCGAGGTACACACGTGGTACTGGTTTGCAAAAAAAGCGTGCGGCAAATCTGTTTTGAAGCAGGAATATTGTGTTATGCATTTTTGTTATTTGCTGTTGTCTTTTTGCGCTCCCTCGGGCGGGTTCGGTGGGTTGTAGGCAAAAGTTGCAAGCTCAATCAAGTGACGGACGGTTGCGGTTTCGGTTCGTGCCGTGTTATTTGCAAAGCATAATTTATGGACACTTGTTTGTTTGTTCAGCTGGTCGGATGGTCGCGAGCTCGAGAGATTTATAGTCGAGAAGCGGTTCGACAGTCGTCTCGGACAGTCGTCGGTGGATGGCAGAGAAGGAATGGCTTTTTCATAAACATTTTGTGTAGTTTGCAGCTATTGGACAGCTAATGGACAGCAAAATTTCAATAAATACTGTGGCGAATCATTGTAATAGTTGGAAATTCAAGGTTTAACAATTCCAGAGATAAGCTTTATCTCTGGTTGAATGATGTACTACTCGTGCAAATTGAAGCTTGTTTAACGTTGTATCTACAAAGCCATTCACTTGCTATATCCAGCAAAGACACTTAAACCTTGGCAGAGGTCGTAAAGAGTAATCAATGCACTCTGGAACTGTTTAGCCATAAAAATAATCATTGACTAGTTACTACCTGATTATTGGCTCTTATAAACCTCTATATTTATGTGGAAGATTACACAATATGCTCTTCAAATGGCATCTTGCCGATTTAAATGAATGATGAAGATTTTGTAAGCATGTTTTATCAATGTATCTACGAATTTAACGTTATACTGCCTAACTGTTTAACGACTGTCTGTTTATTCATCCCAGGCAGTAACTTTATCGTTTGTTTAATCCTGCTGCAAAACAAGCCCTTTTAAGCCACACAAAGACGATTTCTCAAGGAAAAATGACAAGCTTCGCGCCCTAACGTCACGTTAATGAGTTGTAAACCAATCTTTGCTTTCTGCCTGCCCTGCATAATTACACCATGTTATAAATGCCTTCCGCGAGTGACGCGATTGTTCCAGCCCCTGCCGGGTTGCGGAACGGCCCATCGGTCGGTCTTGCCCGCCGGTTCAGCCTTTCGGCCTCAAGAGCTGCTCCGACGGCCTCCAGCAGTTCGGATGAGGTCAGCACGGCCAACTGGCAAAACCGTCCAACTGACACGGGCCAACGCGCTGACACGCATCGTAATTAGAGAATGCGTGTCAGCCGACGATTGACGCGAGTGTCCACACAATCTGTGCGCCCACCGTGGTCTCCCGAGACAGGCGGCGTCACGAGCCTGGTGTCCACTCGGCGACGGCGACGGCAAGCAGAATGCGGTTCGGCATCTTGCGCGTTATGAATATCAATCAGCCCCGGTGCTTGTGCAATGCGCTGTTTGTACCCATTATCACCACCATTTGCCGTCCAGCAGCGCGCCTCCAGGGCACGCTCAAGTCCGAAATCCATTACCGGGACGGGGGCAGCGCGTGCATCTGCCCAACAACGGCTTGCATATCGGTCGGCGTGCAGCAGAGGCGGCGACGACGACGTCGGGCTAGTGATGGTCGTCGTTGTCGTCGGCTAAAACCTTTCCCGATGACATCATTATCTGCCCTAACCGCAACCATTAAAACCGCCGGCACCGCCCGGGTAGATTGGTTCCGTTGCGGAGCCTTCCGGATAAGTCGCCGGTCGGTTGGATGGCGCCATTCCTTGCGGTCCCCTTACGGTTGACGGTGCGTGTGTGTGTGTGTTTAGCAAGGGCCCGGAATTTGCGCACCAGCTCGTGTGTGCTCTACCCAGCTGCGATTTGATTGGGTTGGTGAAAGGTCAATCGGAGGAGGAGGTGGGTGAGGCGCTATATCGATATCGCGCTCATCATTTGCAACCTAATACGCTAATGAATGTAAAATATTTACGGAACCAGCTTCTTGATGCTCGTTCATTTGCATGCTTTCTGAGCATTTGTAATTGATGGTCATGCATTACACACATGAATATTATTTGCATGCATTTGAAATCAATTTTTAATGTGTCGCGATTATGGGCAAAAATGCATTACATTAACATATATTATTACGCTTGTTTAAATGAAAGTGTTGATGATTCTAATTGCTTTTTGTTTTATTTTGTTACAGGTAAGGATGAACACGAAACATAACAAACACAATCGGTAATTATAAATTCTATTTCGCTGTAAATTAGATTTACTTTCTAACACAAAATGAATTCCAGTTTGGTTGAATGTTCTTTCGACTTCAATCAGCTTAAATCCTGAGACATCTGAATCCAATCCCAACACGATTAACTTCAATTAACACTTATGGTTATCATTTAATTTGTTTTCTGCTGCTGAGATTTATACGAAACACATTTAAAGTGTCCCAACCATCCTACCATACGCCTCCTGCAACACGGCTTCATCATTCGGGTTTGAACAAGACAGTTTCATGTTCTAAATCCTCACTAAATTACATGCGATACTATCGTTCTGTGTGGAGATGTGGGGAAAATTTCTTACACTCTCATACGGATAAAAACGTTTTGTATCGTTTTTGGTGTAACTTCAAACTTGTGCGACCGCACCAGGGGGGACATCTTTTCTCCAAACTGCATGGGTTCGCACACTTTCGCTTCGCTGTCCATCGTTGCCTTTCGGTCGAACCATTGAGTTGGTACTAATAAAATTAATACCACCAGTGGGCTCCGGAGACATATTAGCAAAGTTTGCAATAGCAAAACACCACGGACCCCGGGCTCTGCTGGTCTGGTCCGTGTGTGTGTGTGTGTGCTCAGAAGCTGAGCAGAAGTTCTCGGACGGAGAGTAGAGACACTCATTACCGGCGCTAGAATGGCTCGGAAATGAAGTGTGCCGACCAGTGGGACATATTGGTATGGTCATTTAAGGAACTAAAAGGAGTCGCTCGAACAGATGCTACCTCGGATGATGTTGCCGAAATGTTCGAGCTCTTGTTTGCTTTTTTTAGTACGAATTTATGGAATGTCTTTTTTGGAAGAGAGCATATGTTGTGTAGCATATACGAAGGAGAAGGATACTTGGAGTTGTGAGTTCTTCAAATCTTCAAAACTTATGCAGCATTTAAATGGATTTTGAACTAACTCTTAGATGGAAGTTGTAATGAGTTTTATCTTAGATATTCATACATTTTTGTTAGTTCCTAGTTAAGTTCTGATTCCTAAACAACAGTACAAAGGTAATAAGAGGCTCTGAATGCATTCAACAGAAGTGAGTTTTGATTTGCTTGATTTGTTTCATACAAATCATTGACGATCAATGAAACGAATTCGAATCATAATTCATACAGGAACCGTCACGTATTGACGAACGCAAAGAATAAAAAAGGAAGCTTCCTTCGAAAAGGCCTTTTTCTTTGGAGCAAAAGCTTTACGTCCTTTTTGAAAGCTCCACGAGGCGAACAGGCTCTTTTGAGTACTTTTTTTGTAAAGTTAGCGCACGGGTGGCACGCTCCCCGCTGGCAATAGCTTTTCCAGTCGAATGTTCTTTCTTCACTTCCATTTTTCTTGGACTGTGTATGTACCTGTCCCAGCAGCCTCGGCTCCGTGAACGCTCGTCCTGGCGGTTGGCAGGAGTGCGCAGCCGTGCACAGCACGTCAGATTGGACGTCGATTTCTGGGAAACTTTACGACGGCGAAAGCTTTTTCTCTGTCAATCGGTAGGGGCTGCTTCCCCGTGCCTTGAAGAGAGCTACGCAGGGAACTCATTTTCTGTGCACGCGGATTTGGCAGTGTTGGTAAGAGGTTGGAGAGTCCTGTGTAGCTGCTGGCAGGATAATGTGTGAGTATTGGTGGCAGCAGCTCGACGACAGTTTGGCGCGTCACATTCGTCGGCAAGTTGGCGGTTGGGGCGAGCGAAAACGACGGACGAGGGAAGCAGGAAGAACCCGTTTCTGGACGAGAGGTTGGCAGCTCGTGTTAGTAGCCCGTATCGTCTCGATTAGTGTAGAACGTGTGTTGGGTGCGAAGCTGAAGCTAGGACGACGGTGAGCATTACAAGCTATCGATCAGCTTTGGGAGGAAATTATTTGTAACGTGTTCTTCCGATCACACGGATTACACTCGGACGCGCAGCGCTACATCACCATCTCAGAGGTTAGGCCTTTTCTTAACATTCTTGCTCAGCTTTGCAGGTGGTTGAGGAGTGTTGAAGTTCCACTTTTTTTTTGGTTAATTTTGTGGGCTCAACGAACGGAAAGTGGAAAAGAGGAAACCCTGGAAGTTGAGAGTCTACGTAGCAGTCCACCAGAACACTTCGGTCGAAGTGGAAGGAATGGAGACATTTGTAAGAAACGGTGGAAAATGTTCGAGTACATTATCCTGTCCGCGTGGCTGTGTTGGTGAGATATGCACAGCGGCGGATCCAAAGCTTGCCGTGAGTGAACCTCTCCGCTTCGAGTTTTATCCCCAGTGAGAGGTCTCTCACGCGCGTGAGCTGCTACGTGGAAAACAATACGATGCCGTTCTCTCGTGCATTGTTTGGAGCGGTCGGGCCCTCACGAACAGCTCACAAAAAAGCTCTTTCGCACTCTCTCGTGCTACTCACGGTCTCTCCGAAAGCTCGAAGTACACGCGTGAACACGGGACTCCCTCCAGCACATGCGGGCACGCAATCAGCACACGTATACACACACACACACTCGTGCATTCCCCTTCCCTTCTTCTGCCTCTCCCCAGCTGTACGCTAGTCAGCATCGCACGAAGAGCGCGTCCGGCAGTCGATAGGCACGCACTTTATTTTTAGTCTTTGAGGAGGTTTCGCACCGTACGGAGCTCTGCTGCCGCGCTGGAACGCCGTCGATAGTGTTTGGTGTATGCGTGAGTGTGTGCATGTGTGTGTGTATGTGCAGGTGTCGATAAGTCGGTTCGAAATTGTTCGGTGAAGAGATCTGTGTACTTCAACCGTGTGTACAAATCGGCGTGTGTTGTTTTTGCGACGACATATATTATTAGCACTGATACTTTCGCTGAGAAAGGCGTGCAGTTAGTTGAAAGTGAAAAGGTGACCAAATACAAAACGAATCCTTTTCCGGAGGTGTCACTAGTTGCTACAAAACGGTTGCTAGCAATTCGCAGCCGTAACTGTGGGTTGAGAGAAGCATTAGCGACCCTTAAACCCGTCATGAACAGTATTAACTGATCGCTTTTGGTGCTCAGAACCCAACGAAAGGTGCAAACAACATGTCGTGCAGTGAAACAGTTACGCGTTCTTGTTGCGTTTGCTTTCAGTTGAATGTGTTATTTGCTCAATTATTTGACCACAGAAGAGAAAAGAAAACTACATTAACGCAGACCAGCTTTGCGTGCCCGATGGAGACGCTTGGTGAAGCATGCTTTCCTCGCGATCCCTCGCCAGTACCACCACGTTCTGCTGTGTGTTCTCGATCGAACCTTGTCGTGCCCAGTGACATTGTGCGGTTTGGGTGTTGGGGGGGGGTAGGGCGCATTTTTACGTGACAGAAGTGACGAATTGAACACCCTTTCCACACGCCACTCCGAAGGGTGGGCTGCGAGGCATCAAAACCAGAAGCAAACGATCGTGCCAGTGCATAAATCTTACCGACACGATGGCTTTCCGTGTGAACACAAGTGCCAGCGGGAGCGGACAAATAGCGCACGGAGCATGATTTAAGTCAATAACGGAATGGGCGCGTTCGTGGACATCGATAAATATTTTATTACCCATCCGGCCAGCCAGCCAGCCGGGGCCGGATGACAACCCTTTTTTGTGTTGATGCCGCCCAGTCACCAACCCAACCCAACCCAACCAGCCAGCTAGCCTTATGTTGTTAATTATCGGGTGTGATATGTTGTTAGTTTTGGTGTTTTCCGTTATCTCTGGTCCTCCCGCGTACAACCTGTTTACCAGCGTGTATCAGTTCCCGTCGCCCGGGCCCCCGTTGGTTTATCGTGGTTACCCTTTTACCCGTAGGGCTTTACCTCCCAGTCCCCGCCATCAATGAAGTGGAAAATTAATGTTCTTTCCTGCCCAGACGGGCTAGAGGGATGTAAGGGAAATGTAACGAACGGTGGACTACCGCAAGGAAAAAATTAAATCACTTTGTGTGTGTGTGTGTGTAAATTAATGTAGACCCGGGCCATGATGATGGACTAGCGTGGACTGCCGTGCTGCTTCGGCTCGGCATGAAATATTTTAATTTTCAGTCCATTTGGGGCTCCCCGTTTGGGGACTGCCCTGCGTGGGTTGCTTTTGTCTCCGTGCGATTTTTACGACATGATTTTTTTTTCTGCTGGTCTTTGTGTCGCAACTTTCTGCCATCGACATGTTGTTGCCGTCTTACGATCGTTTTGGGAAAGGTTCCGGAGCCCTGCTTTCGCTCGCCAATACTGGTGGGGGGAAGTATTATTAATTGTTTAATCGATTATGTTCCATAACTCTCTCACACACACACACACGGGTGGGCCGAAATCGATAAGGAGAGGCCAGGTGGAGGTTATAAAAAGACGACAATCGGCAGGTTTGCTTTTTTTTTGGATAGCACCGAGTCGGTTCCAAAGAAAAAAAGGCCGAACCCCAACCTGCTTGCGCTTCAATGCCATACTTATCTAACTGTACGTGCGCCAATGTGCTCCAAAAGCACTCATAAATATGTTTTCTTTCTCAATAGAAGCAAGACAGAAAACTGGGTGGGTGGGGGGAGGAGGACACAAAAACGATTCACTTTCTGCGTCATTTGGTGCCCATCTGGTTGACGAAAAAACCGAAAACTTTCAGCATGCCTGCTAGTGTACCGGCGGCATTCGCAATAATGGATCGGAAAAACGGCAAAGTTCGTTTCATTAGTCGACGGGAGTCCACCTCCCTCCCCCCTCCTCCCCTGAGAGATGGGTGTTTTTGTCGGGCATCGATTAGTTCAGGCTTCTCTGTGTGTTTCGCTGATGGGTGATTTGGGGATGAAAGTTTCGTCGGATTACTTGCTGCAAGTGACAGATTTTTTGGAAACTTTAGGTTTTTTTCTCCCTTTTTTGTTGCTCTCGCTCTTCCCACTATTCAACAAGATTTAACGGGAGACGGCGAATCAACAGGCGACCGAGCCGGTACCCTACTCAGAAACACACAGCAAAAGTTAATTAGCAAACTACAGTTCCCTCCGGAACGTGGCCTTTGATCGGGTTGCCACTGGAGTTGCGGGAAGCGTTTCATCTTTGCAGCCCCAAAAGGTGTGCGGAAGAGTTATTGGGTTTGTTACGTGTGTGTGATAGGGTGAAGCTATCAATCGAATTTCGTGTGCGATGATAGCAGTTTGGTTCACACTTTATTGCCATAATTTGGGCTGTTTTGTTGTGGTGCACGCACTGAATCATCATCGTTGGCTGTGAGCGGCTTATCAGCGTGGCAAGTTGCTGAACTGATCGATCAATTGGTACTAATAGCGATGTGTCACATTCGCTACAATCGATTTGGCGTATTTGATCCAGGAATGTGTTGTGGCATCGGTGAGGGATGATGTCCATCCGCGAAAGGTCACACGACGCTGGTGTGTATTGGGAGGCGTGAATGAATCCCGCAGTGGGGTTTTGCGCCGGGACCAATCGTGCACCGTGATTACATCTTTTGTGTAAACTGTAATTGTGTGCAATTTTGATGCGCGAACAGGTTACGCGGGAGATAGTAGTGGCTATTGGGCCGGCTGGTTTGGTTCGTGTTGCATACTAGCCATTATCAAACAATCGCATTACGATTGAAACTCGCTCTAACGGCCGCAGCACGCCATGATAGTGCACTGTATTATTTAATAGTGGCCCGACGTGTTGGTAACCTTGAAGCGTGACGCAATCCGATCGTTAAAGCCTCCCATACACATGTTGAACCTCACAAAACATCTGAATGTCTCCTTCTGCTCGGTCAACTCGGGATAGTTGAAATGCAAAAAAAGCACGTGCGATATGTTATGTCCATAGCTCATATATTCACAATTACTTCGTCGTCCCACGCACATCAGAAACATGGATGAACTGTTGGACATAATCCATCGCACCCCCAACTCCCCTTTGATGTTGGTGGGCAATGAATCCCACACACGTAGCCACACCTTCCGCCAGATGGACAAACCGGCGGCATGTTTCACATCCGTTCTCGCCTTCTTGGATGATCTCCTGGATGGACGTTCGGCGTCGCATGTGTGTCAGCTCGCAGCTGGTGGGGGTCAGCTCGTTCAATCGAGAGGTGGTTGGTTGGTGGTTGGCATACACACCCCCCTTCCGGCCCACGTTAAACTCTCTACTGCGGTATGTATGTGCGTGTGCGGCGGTATGTGATTACAAATCGAATCGAGCGGAGAGCCGCAACAGTGTACCCTGCCAGTGCGCCCAATTTACATACTTGCTTGCAGGAAAGGGTGAACTAAAAATAGCGCGTACATTACTGACACCAGTCAACCTGGCGTAGTAGTAGCAGGGGGTAGGAGAAATTCGTTGGTAGAGAGCTCCGTTTGGAGCAACTGGAAGACCGACTCGGGGGACTACCACCGCCTTGTGTATCACTGGAGCGCGAAGGTGCACCATGAATAATTGAAGTGCCGCCCGATCGCACACATATGCCCCGGCGGTACACACTACGTGACGTTCGTTAGTGGAGTCGTCGTCGTCGTCGTCCTCACCTGATTGGAATTAATCTCGTGCGGTTAAAAGAATTACTATTAGGATGTACAAAATTTCAACTGGTTGGAGCCTCTGTGAGTGTGTTTGGTTTTGTTGTTGTTACTACTAATGAGAAGCTTTCGCGTGTTGCGTGGGGGGCATTTTGCGGAAAACAAATTGTACCACTTTATGAGGCGCTATTTATGGTTTGAGGCGCGCCCGTGTGCTACTGGAACATTTAACACATTTTTGCTGCACCAGTATCTAACAGTAGAACAAAAACCAGCTGAAAAGCATATTAGCACTATCTATTCTCTTCGTTACGCGTCGTTAAACCAATTTTTTGCCCTCTACCCTGCTGACGCGCGGCGGTAAATTAACCCGCGATAGTGGTGCCTAGTGGTCGGAAGCTAGTGTATCGTACGCGAGCGACCGGTGCGAAAGGGTGGCTGAGAAAAGTAACCTCAATTAACCTCACTTACCGCGGCGCGCTATTGTCTATCGGTGCGCCGGGCCCGCACTATCGTGTTTGCAAACGCACGTGGGCTGCACTTGCCGTAATGCGATGTGTGTATGTGTGTGCCGACATTAGTGCTCGCATAGGAATGAAGTGCATTCTTTGCGTTTTTTTGTTATTACCTACACCACACCTCACCGAATAGCTGGCGCGTTCTTCTTCATCGGCAGCCAATCTAGATCAAATGGGGGTGGTGCTTGGGCTGGCAGGTGCTATTAAATTATGGCGTATCCGATCCGAGTGTCTAACAGGGGGGTCGATCCGAAAATCCTTCACTCATATCGCTTCTAATCAAACAGATGTGTGCGCACTACGCGGAAGTTCGTTGTGTGGCGTTGGTGGGTTTACCCATCAGTTTGCCAGTTATCTTTGAAACCCGGCGGAAAAGCTTACGTCGAATTGTTGGAATCAAATGGTTGACCAGTGGAAATAATCCTTTCGGGCCCTTCTTGTGCCTCTTTTTTACAGGCAGTATAATTGAAGCCATCGCTGTGTCGGAAATCCTGTGTCGGTAAAAATCCGACCAAAGTACATCGATGGTCCGAGTGTCCAGCGCGCAGTGTGTACCTGTGGCACCTGTGCACCTGGTCAAACCATCAGCTTTGGTAGCGCAGATAAAAAGCGCTTTTTGCCCGGACGAGAATAGATAGCTGGGAAGGATTTATGCCACCGCTTCTCGTACTCGGGCACGAAATGTAGGCTACCAAGGGAGGAGGAGGACCACCCGGTTCCTCCGGTGATGACTATCAGTCGAAATGAAAAACATATTTTCTCTTTGACTTTTATGTTTTCTACACTCGGGATGTTGGATAGTGTGTATCGCCTTCCTTGACCCATCTGTCCATGTTCACCGTGGACCTACAACCATTCACTTCATGGTCGGTATATGGGTGACTGTAAGAGTTTTTTTGTTGAGCCCCTCAAATCATTGGTAGGTCTTCAAACGTTTTACTGTTCGACTGTTCGCAGCTTAGCACAACTCTGTCCAACTGGTTCAACATGCTGCACCGGAGATGCAATCCAGCTTGCCTGTTTCATTTGCAAAATCATTGCACCGGTGACAGACTGCTGGTGGTGGTGGTGGTGGGATACCGAAAGGGCCGAGAGAGGACCGTATTTCTACAACGCCCTCACGTACGTTTTACTGTGACCGTTGGTTGGACATTCGTGCACACTGTGCCCGTGTGCGCGGAACTCATTCACCAAAACCGGGAGGAAGAGGGGATACGGTGTGGGGAACGTTTATGCAGATACTTGCTATTAAAAATGAAAGGCGACCTCTGGTTTCGACGTCTCGTTGTGGTCGCCGTTCGCCGTCTGGTGTGCATTTGTGTGCGCTACTAGTCCATTCTTTGGAACGTGCGCCACCCCATTGCTGTCGTTTTTGCTCCGGTGTTCACTGCAGATACTACCACTCTTTGCTGGGCTGAGTAGATCTAGTTATTGAAATTGATTTTTTTAACCACTCTGCTTTCCTCCCTGCCGCGCCGCTTGTTGCTCCCGTGCCGTTTCGTAGTCGCTCTTTTTTTTACAGCGGTTGGGTATTTGGCGTGTGAATAAATAACGCTACGAAAGCTTAGCAGTACGGCGATACAAGGGCAAGATATGTATTGAACATACAGAGAGAGAGGAAGAAAGAGAGAATGAAAGAGTTGGGTAATTCTATCCTTTTTTGTCGTTCGTGATTAGTGAACGGCTGTGTGTGGTCGTCATGTGTTTGCCATCGATTTCTTCAACCGTATGGCATGTTCTTTCTTTAACGTCCAAATTTCTTGATGAAGTCAGGTGCTTCGATCCTTACCGGGTACGATGGAAGATACTCCGAGGTATTTTTTTGTTATTGTGTGTCCACCAATCAAAAAGAGCGTACGGCACGTCGGGAAGATCGTCGGGAATCGCAGTACAAAGCCACAAAAACTCCTGGTTATGTAGCCGAGATGGAGTCTTTGTTCGACGTCCCGGTGGAGTATTGAGGCAGGCTGATCGTATCGTATTACGTCTTCCAGCTCCCGTTCGTAGTGAAGGTTTGCGAAGGTAGCACTATTTTTGGGTCTATTCCACCTTTGCAGCCTTTTAATAGCCAGCCAGGGAGTATTGATAGCACTGTATATTGAAGTTTCGTGATGAAGACAATCTCAACTTTTACGGGATAAATTGGATGTACTAACTGTATATCATCAAGACTGACAAAGCTTTTGTACACCAGAAGCGGATCAACCGGGGTCAAACGATTCCGAATTGCCTGTGCAGCGATAAGTCAACAACTATCAGCTCAGGAAACCTTTCCAGATTAGCTCAAAGTGCCCTCGGGTGCGGGGGAGGTTGCAATCAATTGCAAGTTCTTAATCTCGTCGGAATGTTTCGTTTTTTTCTTCGATCGACGATGATAGCCGGTTCGAGTAGTTGTTATACGCTACCGGTAGGGATACCCCTCACCCCATTCCAGCAGTATTGAACTTGCTGCGTTCAATGTTACCCAGGTGAAAGTTGACTTTTGGAGACCCGCTGGCTGTCCGCCGAAAGCTCCGGTTCGTCCTTGACTGTTTAACTTTGTCGCGCTATTGCACGCCGGCCCGGTGTGTACCTTCACCAGGTCTTTGGGCATGACTTTTACTTAATGGTTTTTTTATTTTTTACTTCTTTGCTTTGCCTTTGCACAGTAAGTCTGGTTGTTGTGCCAGTTTGACTAGTTATGCCAACGAGCGCGCATAAAGTCATTGCCGCGTGACCTTACGAAATGTTTGAGATACGAAACGTGCAACGCTTAAATTTGTGTGTGTGTGTGTGTGTATGTCAATAAAGCAAAATTTTATTGCAAACAGTTTTGATCGGCAGAAGGATACCAAAACACGAAGAATAATAAAGTATTGCTTTTAAGTTAAACGACAGCATTCTGTGTGGAATGAAGATTTATGCTGCAAACTGTACGCGAAAAGCTTTGTGAAATATTTGTTTGTGTATCATATTGCAAGCTCCCCCGTGTAGAAACTTTTTCTGCAAAGAGGCAGCAAAAGAGCGCACACCAAATCTACTTTCGATCATATCACGTTCGCGTCTTCCACAATCTCTCCAGGCCCATAAATAACGCTTCCAGCAACACAAGCGACAATGTCGGTTGGCGTTGGAAACTCACAAGAGAGAATGGAGTGATTTTTGTTGCTTCTTATTTTATTTGTTTCTCGTGCATATATTCAGCAGCTATTGCGCGTTCTATCTCTCTCTCTTCCTCCCCCAAATCGATGCAAGTAAACCTGCGGCACCGTTTGACACCGGATGTTGCCAAGAAACGAATCAAAAATTCAACACATCATCGTTGCGGGAAATCTGATCGATATTTTGCAGGTGTTTTTCACCCGACCTGTGAATACAAATACGGACGTGACAAAAGAGCGGGTGGGTGGGTGGTTGGGTGTAAAAACGACCATCGGGAATCGATGCCACTGTCGGGGGAGGGGGATGTATTCGTATTCGAATGGCCGTGACAAATGTCTCGCAGCAGTACACATTATTCCGATTTCGAGTTGGTGGTGGTGCCCCTGGTGGATATCTCGCTGCGGCTGTTCCGATACCGGATCGCGTGTGGTCTGCACAACGGACGGGGCTGAAGAAATTAAATCCCGGAACGGATGAAAAGCATTCCATTTGTGCAGCACACAATAGCGGGTTGAGGCACTTTCCAGGATTGTGTTAGAACGAAGGTCGATCCGCCGCTCAAGAGAGAGCGAGAGAGCTCCAGAAAGGAAAGTACGATCAGAAATTTGCATTAATGCTTTGTCAGCATTCTTTAGTGGTAAAGGCCAAGCGAACGGGGACAAGCAAGATACCAGCCTACTACCACCGCAGGTGCTGCAGGTGTTCATACACTGCTGCTGTCGTTTGCTGTCCGAGCCCCGTGCCAGGTGCGCTCGGTTCCGTACCGATGGGACGATTTTTATTCCCTTTTTGGGTGTCCCGGGGAGTGTTTGTGTGTGTGTGAGTGTATGTGGGGGACAAGATGGCGCCACTATTCGCACGTGCCCGAGCGCCAAAGGTGTCGTCGTCGAAGAATGATGATGAAAGACCGGGCCCGGTCGTGTGTCTCTGTGTCGTCCTCGTCGTCTGCTGCTGGTCCATCACGGCGTGTGCATCCTGAGAAAGACAGACGTGTTGCCACGTGGATGGGGGTGAAGTGTTACGTCCATTATTTGCATACACACAAGAAACGGCTCGAAGTCAACCGACCGGAGCACTTTGGCAAGGAGGAGGAGGGCACAGCACATTGTGTGCCCACTGCTAATGGTGGTTTTGCCTTAGTGGCAAAGGGCGGGGAGATGTAGTATGTTTATCTGAGAGTCTCGAAAGTCACCGAGAAACAACTCAACCACGCCACCGATGACGACGTGGTGTGACGATTTATTGCACGGAGGACCCTAGTAGGCCGTCCAGGCACTGGGACCACGTACCACGATTCACAGTGGCGCTCTCCTTTGGTAACGTAGTTTGATGGCTGGCTCTTTTCATTCTACGCTTTCACATTCTTCCATGTCGGAGAATTCCTTTGGGCGGGTCGGTAGCAATAAAGGAGCGGAGAATGCTGTAAAGAGGTTGCATAATATGTTCCAGGTATATGTTCCAGTGCACATGAATGAAGAGGGCAGAGAGGTGGTGGCTCCTGTGATTCATCGTCTAGAATGCCGACCTATTGGGGGCGACTTCAAGCTTGGCGCGCTATCCATTTTTCACCAACCTTGTTTTTGGGACCACACAAGTGTATATGTGGAGTTGAGAAGACAGAGAGACCGTACGTGGCATTTGAAAAGTGTGTAGGTATTTTTAATTCCCTCCATTTGGGCTCTATTGTGTACTTCGCAAAGGCCCAAATCCTTTCACCGGAATATTGTCGTCCATTATGGTGTGTGTGTTTAAAGGCACATGGCAGGCAGGGAGTACATTCAAGCAAATCGTTCGAATGATGCCAAACCATTTGGCGGCAAACGTCAAAGCAATCCTTTATGCTAGTTTTTCGCAACAAAACGGCACGTTTGGAACGTTTCTCAGCCGAAAATAGGGGGACCCCCACTCCGGTAAATGTCAGTGAAAGGATTCGTTCTTATCGCGACGGAAACTGGGCACATTGTTGGGTGTTTTTTTTTCTTTTCTGCCCTTTCCCAACTCTCTCTCTCTCTCTCTTTCTGTCTAGCCGAGAAGCTCGAAATAATCGTGCTAATGCTGTGTTGTGGAGATGTGATGTGGCCAACGCGCACAGGACTATGGATAGTTCAGCAGGCACAGCCTTAGAGTAGCCTTCTTAATCGACAATCGTTATCTGCTGCGTCTTCCGAAATTCAATTTGTCCTATCCCTTTCAACCGACGTTCTTCCCTTAATCTGAGCTTTTTTGTCGTTGCTGCTGCTGCTGGTGCTGGTTGACTGTAGCTAGAATATGACAGCACGGGGGAAAAGCCAAACATATCGCCCGGTTTGTTGTGTGATTTTGTCCTCTGCAGTGATGCTGTTCGTTTGGCGTGCGAAGCATTACTCGAGATGCCACCGAACCGAAGGGATAAAGGAAGACGTTTCGAAAGAATCTTG
Source organism: Anopheles gambiae (assembly GCF_943734735.2). Taxonomy (NCBI): domain Eukaryota; kingdom Metazoa; phylum Arthropoda; class Insecta; order Diptera; family Culicidae; genus Anopheles; species Anopheles gambiae. Next base: position 113,325,739 of record NC_064601.1, read on the forward strand.
TTGCAGAATTGCTCTCCGCGGTGTGTTTTGTGTGTGTGTGTGTGTGTGTGTTTGTGTGTGTTTGTGTTCTGTATCGCTCTGCAGATAAATATTTTGTTCTCGCCTGTGTTGTATGCTGCTCGCCGCACTCAATCCGAACACACTGTGGCGGTAAATTCAAGTGCGACGACACTGCTGAATGCCCAACCAACAACCATTCCCACGAACGTGTGTCCGGCTCGGTCTCTGAGTTTTGGCAGGAAAGTCGCTCGAGAGCTCTACTGTCGCTGAGGTCACGATCGGTCGGACTTTGCCAAGAGTTCAGCCAAAGTTCACGGGGTGCATGTTGCGGAGGCATTCGATAAGGCATGTTCCCACCCTAATCCTCGCCGGGAAAAAATGGAACTATCCGGCAGGTTGCGTCCGTCAGAGAAAGCGGGGTTGACTGGCTGGCAGGCAGGCAGGAAAGAAAGAAAAGCTGACACGAAAAGCGTATAGAGTTTTAATCTATTTTCGTCGCCATATCGGCGGCGCGCGTTGTTCGGTTGGGAATGGTTTTTCTTTTCCTCTCCTGTTCGTTTAACCCATCCAATAGAACACATTACTCGTTCGCCACGTGGTGGACATGATCCCAATATGAGTAGACATGAAAGAAGGAATAGGGAGGGAAGGGAGCAAATGGAACTAGCAAGCAGCCGAAACAATTTGCCAAACTGCAGCACATTTTTCTCCCTTTGTTTCGTTTCATTTCACTTTGAAAATTATTTCTATTCCATTTCCGGAGCTTTTATGCTTGGGTATGTGTGTGTGAGTGTTTCTTCTCCTTTGTTTTGTTTGGTCATAAAACGGTTTGTTGGAAGAAAAGAAATTCTACGTGTGATTTAATAAACAATGTGCGGTGACTGGATGAAAAGAGCAAGGTGCGCAAAAAAAAACATCAACTTCTTTCAAGATACAAACAAAGAAAATGGGAACGATTATGTTTCAAAAAGGAACTCATCGATCGAAACAGGACAGTGTGATAAAGTGGATCCGTAATCGATGTGACTCGAAATTCAACACCCTTGTCGAGGGAAAGATTGCAGCAAGGAATTGAAGAGTGTCTTACACAATTTATTCTAATTACAGCGTACTGTTACAAGTGATAAAGTGTAGCATAATTGAAGCCTCTCCTTGTGGTGGTAGTAAAGTGTGACTGTGCTGTGGGATACTTTTCCACGCTAGTAGTAGAGCAGAGCTGGTGTTGGCCCGTATCTCTGGTGTGGCGTACTTGAAGGCGTTTCTTGAAGCAACCAGTTTCCTATCTCACTCGACAAAACACAACAAATCGGTAAATTGAACTTGTATTTACATTTAAAAGGGGTTTCTTCCCGTTTATATCCCCAAAACATGCATGATGATGCTGCTCAGAGATATTAGTTTCTGTTTACTGTAATAAAACACTTCACGAACGATACCGCAAGCCTGTGGGTACTTCGTCGCCTGCATAATTTGGTCCGTTCCTTACCAGCGCGTATAGAATTTCCTTAACCCAAACATTACAAGTACCAACACTTCTAGCACATTCTAGCACAAGTAACTCGAACGAATAACAAAAAATCTCATTAGTATAATTTGTATTTTTTTTCGCCTGGGAAAGTAAAAAAAAGTAGCAACTTTTCCCCTCAGGCTTGGTTCCTTCCTCGTTTTCCGATAACACCGTAACCCGTAATGTGTTGCTGCCGCCACTGCTAGCTATTGCTGCTGCTGCTGCGTGTGTCCGTGGGCAGAACGCTTTTGACTTGCTTACTTTTATTGTTGTTGTTATGTAATTAACAACTTTTTCTCACTTTTTTACCACACGAACGACAGGGCGGGCGTGTGTTTGCCCGCGAGCCATTGTCCAACGTCCTTTAGCCCGAACGCGCGTAAACATTACGACGTTTTTTTTTTCTATTTTGTCAAACTCTTAAAAAGTACGCGAATAATGTGTATTCGTTGTAACGTTTTTTTATATTTATTTTAGTTGTTGCCTACCCTTTGTGTTGCTAGGTTCGAAAAGTTCCTAAAGCTTGGTTGCAAATAGACACATCTCACACCCAAAAATCCCATGGTAATGAGCAACACAGCAACTTGTCAAAAAACGGGGAAAACCTTCCGCTCTCGACTACCGTGTCTGAAATGATGAACCCCAGTGTCGTTTGAAGGGCAAAGTGTTTGGAAACATTTCTGCATATTTTTAGGAGCTTTGGCTGCTGGGGTTGGTTTTAGATCTTTCGAAACAGTTCAATGTGCTGCCGAAGCTTGACGTCATGTGATACGTCTGTTGGGATACGTGTGTGAGTGTGTGTTGCCTAGAATTGTTTGATAATAGTAAACCAAGCGCTAGAACTCTGGAATTTAATGCTCTAGAACTCTGGGGAATGCGTCCCCTCAAATGTGCATTAGCAGCATCACTTGAACGGTGGACGTTTATTTTAGAATAGCAAATCCTTTTGAATAGTGGCCGTGTCAGCCCGAAACAAAGAAGATTTTGGGGCTTTTCGGTGGTGGGTTTTGTAGGTCGTTACCCCCATGCGCGGGGATTGGCGAACGCTAGATATGGATCCTTTGGTCGCTCTGGCAGGATTTGTGGTATGAAACGGTTTTGATTCAATTACCATGCACAACTCGGGGGGATTAAAACCCGACGTGGATGGGTTAAAACGGACCCCTTTTTTTGTTTGTGCCCGCTTGCTTTGACGCTGAAGAGGAAAAAAGTGGAGCTTGCCCCAAAGAGGTTAGAGTTGGAACGTAGAATTTTTAACTTTCTTTTTCTGCTATGTTTTTCCGCCCTGGGCTTGACTAATGCCCGCTTTTGTTGACCTTTACGGTTGTCGGTTGTTGGGAGTTAATATATGTATCAAATTTGTAGCATATTATGTAGCAATTTATGAAATTAATATTGTTATGTACTGGTACCATTCCACTCTTTCCCATGCCACAAATCTAAGCCTAGCTGCAGCTATTATCTGATATCTTACATCTCATAATTAGGATAATCACATCTCAATGTCAAAAATCCACAATGCTGACCGAAGGGAAAAGTTTTACATGTCATCGTGAGGTACAAAAATCGATAAGCTCTGCTGTCGATTATAGCACATGTTGATGACATCGTGTCAAACTGCACCGAATATCTTTCGTATCTCCCTCGTCCTAACCTACAAAACCCGGTCCGAAGCAACAGGGCCCAACGCCGTCAAATGGAAGGTGCGAAGTAGGAACTTTTTCAACCAGTGAAATTAACTTCCACCTGTCGGCAGCGCTGGTCTGGCTGGTCACTGAGACTATGAAGAAGTTTGCTGTTGTAGCACCGAGATAGATGCTTCCCTCGCATCCTGCGGGATCTACAGAAACGTGTGCGTTCTAGGGGGGAACCGTGTTAAATAAAGTTGTTCCCGGAGTTGTCTGACACGGCGTGTGAGCACCTATTTAGGAGACACAAACACACATTCACTCTCGCATACCGTGGTGAAAGGAAATGTGTGCTCGAACCTAGATACCCACATCATCATCACTGCCTGCGCCATCTGTGTGTACTGCCCCCGTGCACCGAATATCCTTTTTTGTTTTGCCGAGCCGAGTCCATCATCACGGCACAAACGACCCGTAAATAAGGTGTCCCGCCTGGAGCAGTTTCTGGGCGCGTGTTAGTGTTTATAGCGAGCACCGAGAGTGTGGGACATGGCGTGTTTTTTTATCTCTTCGCTCTTCTACCACAACCAGTATCTAAACCTTGAGCGCTTGCTATCGATGTGCTCTAACCCGGCACTACCAGCAAACGGTTGAGCTATGGCAGATAATTAATTTTAAATGGCGTCTGGTAGTTGCACCGCACACGCTATAACTGGCAAGTAGTTGCTTTGCACCTGTGTAACTAGAGAGCGCCATGTCACCGTTAGAGTACGGGCTCGTCCGATATTTCGCTTACACGCCGGCAACGGAATAACTGTTACACTGGAGCAGCTATCTCTCTCTTTCTCTCTCTCCGCCCCTGTTTGTGCCCTGCGGAAGGAAAACATGTAAACGTAACAACGCGCCACTGAAAGGAAATGAAAATGAACTTGGTACCGGTTTCTATGAGTTTGCCGGTCCTGGTGTGCCGACACCCGACATCGGTGGAGATCGTTTTGTGTGGGCCTATTTGCACACCACCCGTTCGTCCGTTCGTTCGTCCGTCCGGACTTTGGGCACCTCTTTTTTTCGTCCTTCTAATTAGGCGCTGTTAGTAGGTTGGCCGAAAACTGTATTGCGCTGCTCGGGTTGGTTTTCTTGCTCTCCATCCTTTCAGGGAAATTATGCTGAGAGCAGTGAATTTTCCCGCACTTGTTTTTCCCGGGCAAATTATGGTGTAATTATACTCTCCGGCCCCTATACTCCGAGGGAGGGTTGTAAAAAAGTTCCGTTAGTGCAATGTTTGTCATGAAATGATCATTTCGTTATTTGCCGCTCGTGCCTTAACTACTACCCTTTCTTCCTCGCAAGGGATGATGACATGAACGCGAGTTAACGACGAACGTCAGCTGGGGGGGAAATGGAGTTTGAAAATATTGCTCGTGTCTCTTGGGGCTGCGAAGATTACACGTCGGAGTTTTTGGTTTATTGTGCGCTCCTTTAAACCATCAACCATACCTACCCGATGCAAGATGCAACCACAAACGCCCTCCCCACAAGAACGTCTTTGCGAGCGAACAAACCCAAGTGTAAATGTTTATGTTCTGTACTGTTCGTTTGAAGTGGTTGTTTTGAAGAGGTTTTGCTTTACGGCGAAGCCACATCCATGTTAAAATGGCATGACGGTGAGTGAGCTTAAGTATCTTTCTCTGTCTCTTTCTCTCTCTCTCGCGCGCCGCCCGATCTTGAAAGTTTTTACCCGGAAAGGGTGAGATTTTGAAGAATTATTGCTCATTACGACACTGATGTGACAGCTCTGTCGGGCGAGCAAAACAAGCGAGTTGAAAAGTTTGTCTTTGTGAAATGGGGCATTAAGGTAAACATTCGCCTGAAATTATGCAATCCTGCATGGCAAAACTCGATTAGTAGGTAGTTGCGGCGTTTCAGTGCGAATTCAGTACAATTTCGGTCAGTATTATATTGTTTCACCGAATGACACCGTGCATGAATGAATGTTTCCACGTCGGTATAAAATGCGGCTTTTCAAACAGTTGGCCGCTGCTTTACACTGGCACAGCGCCAAAGTGGATGCCCCTTGTGCGCGCGAGATGGGCCGTGATGATGTACGGTTTGTCGATCCATCATCGGGGCACACAGCTGCAGCCGTTGAAAATCAGACATATATTACAAAGTGCTTCTAGAGACGGAAGACGCGGAGCAGGAGCAGAAACCATTTCACCACCACCCACAATGACTGAGCGCACTGTCGAAAACAATGTTGTGTATACCTTGCGAGTGGCGTTCGGTTTCATTTGAAGATAGTTTTACGCCATGACGGTGCGTTGTAGTGCGAATGACCGCAACCGCACGCCGGTAATGAAGATGAGTTGTTTGCCGTTTTGAGAAGTTCGTTTTTGGTGTCTGGCCTGCCGGCAAGAAGAAGCTTGATCATTGTTTAATTCGATCGTTACAACAGCCGCTTCTGTCAGAAATGCTTAATGGGTTAGCAGAGCCGACTCGGTTTTGCAAAATTGGAACATACGAACCTTCCTTAATGGGTATCGAATTCATGCAGAACGTTATTAAATTTGAAAATATTGTGTACAGCAGCTAGTCGAAATGCTGTATGCTGACGCACTGTTATGGGCAATGTTTTCGATAACGAGGCCATATGTATTACACGCCTAACCTTTGATTCTTACGTTCGCTTCGCTCGTTTTGTATTTCTGTTTCATATTTCGCTCTGTCTCCTTTCCCAAAGGTGTAATGAACCTGTTTATGCTCGGGTCTATTTGTTTAACCTATCGTTTGCCAAACAACTCCCCCCCCCCCCTCACATTCTGTGCACATCGCTGGGTTTCTCACGTTGTTTGCTAACGATATTGGATAATGGGCAAAACATAAACAGATGTGATGTGATGTAAAAAATAAATAACATTGGAAAAAACTGGGCTGGAAAAATACCTATCATGCTTTTTTTTCATGCGAACAGCTAACAGCCACAAAAGTCTTCCCCATCGTTTCACCGAATCAAATGGAGCAGAAGGGTAATACGGAAAAAAGGAAAACAAGAGCAGAGATATGTAAACTAAATTGAGAGCAGTGGCAGTAGGTAGATAGAGAAAATAAGTTCACCTGCTCTTCGAGTACCACCGATCGCGATAGTCCACGATAGCTGCCCAACCACTCTCCAAACTGGGGGTTCCGATCATCGTTCGCTGATATCGTTACAATTGTACGTAACCGAATAAAAGCACTTCCAACGATACACAAACCTCTGCTCTGCTCGTTCGTGTGCTGCCTGCCTGCCTGCCGGGAGGAGTCAACTCGAGAAGAATGTTTGCTTTGCTCCGTGCACCGTGAAATGCTCGTGGAGAAAATTGCTTCAAATTGAATCTAACCGTCGATCGATGTTTGCCAGATGCATCGGGACCGAATTGTGCCGTTCAACTACGCCGGTACTATCGGTTGCTCGATGGTTTTTTTTCTCTCCCCCCAAAAACGGATGCAACGTATTTTCTTCGCTGTATCGGCGGAGTAATCTACCTAGGGTAGGGTTTTTGGGATCCGTTTATCGGGCGATAGTTATCGTAACGTTCGTTTATCACATTGCTTTACCGTCCGTAACGGGAGGACACAGGATGTGATTCGCTCGGATGGTTTGGAAATTACATTATAGTTAAGATCTAACTGTGCTGTGCCAAGGAAATCCGGTTCCCAGGACACTTTTTTGTTCAACGGCTGTAACATTATTTGAAAGCAATTTTTGAAACGTTCGGATGATGTGTCGTTGGGAATTGTAATCGGTAATGATAGAGAACTGTCCAAACGATGATGTGATAACATCAGCAAGGGAAGATGCTTTTTATTAGCCCTGTTGGCAGGGTGAGAACATTGCAGCAGTTTTAAAGAGAATTTAGAACTTACCCAACACCAACAGAATTAAATGGATTTTTATCATGTCGGCAAACTAATTACTTTATTGATATTTTTTACCGCTTATCCACTCTTGCACCATCATTGATGGTTTAAATTTGCATTATCCATTAATCCATTCTATTGTATGATGATTACGGTAGAGTGTTTGCTTCCCTTCATACGTCATAAAACAATAAAGTAAGGTTAATGGTATCGTTGGGTTGTTTGTTTGGTAAGCAAAACTGATTCACAGTATGTACATAAGCCACCATCATAAATAGAATGAAGCGGAAAGCAGACAAATATTCCATTTCCAAAGGCTGGAAGGAATGCGAATGGGATGGGTTGGTATTTTTACAAACCGTAGGGACGTGTACCCATGTCAATAGGCTCGTACAAAAATAATCGGGGATAGTCGGGCGATACATTATGTGATTCACTGGAGCGTCTGGCTAAAAAGGTGCTGGTTTTGGTTGTGAGATAAGGCAGGATTCTTTTATTTTTATTCAAGGTCATACACGGACAGACAGTAAAGTTGCGTTGACGATATGTGAGTTGAATTTAAACAAGCTTTAAGCTGGCGCATTTGCTTCACTAAACTGTAGTTTCAATCTAATCAAACGGGTAGTGTTGTGCATCATCATTTTTCCATAGATATTTATTGCAATCTATAAACCGAACTAACGTTGCATTTGGTACACTTTGTGAATTGTCAAGTAACAATCATTTGTAACTCGGTGCCAGTGTGGAATCCTCATCCTCCGGAACAGTGTTTTAATCTCCATGCTTATCGGGGCTGTGCAGTGGGAACTGATGGTGGAAGATATTTTTCCTTCGTGTGACCAATTTCCTTCTTGCTGGAGCGAACGTGTGCTGGTCAAGGGCCTTCGAATAGGGCATGTTTAATTCAGCTCACGTACAATCATTGACACTTACCCGGTTGCAAATGGGGCAGGAGAAAAGTGTACTAAAACAAGGGGAAGCGTCAGTACAAAAAATATGGTAGCATATCCTACGAGGAACCATAAACTGAGTACAAAAACGGAAACCACACTTTCCCATCGTTGTGAGTTCGTTTCGTTGGCTTTTGTCGGACACAAACACACACACAGACACACATCGTCCAGAGGTGTATAGTTTAACCTCTTTGTCGGGCGTTTTGTCTTGCCAGCAGTGAAGAGAGGACCACCACGGTATTGGGACGCTCCATTGGCTTCGGTTATTTATGTTTCGGGCTTTCCTTGGCCCCGGAGCCCCGAGACTGCTGAACCATGTTCGGTGTTGCCAGGTCCCTTGGGATATATGGGTCATTGAAGGTGGTTTGGTACGCTTGCTGCTACGAAGATGACCATTTCCCTTGGGTGGCTCCCTCAAGGCGGCGCAGAAAGGATTACTTTCGACGTCCTGACGTGATTGGAAGGGTTCTCATTGCAAACGGTGAAAATTGTTTGGCTCTGATCCTTTGGTGAGCCAATGCCACACCGATGGGGTGGTTGTTGGTGGTAGCAAAAATGGAATGAGAAATTATTTGTGATGAAACAGTGCTTTCGATCATGCTAAATGTACCCACACGGACACACACACACTGTTTGGGGGGAGAGTGAGAGATAATCAAGATGGATGTTCCGTTTGTGAAGGAAATTTGCATGGATTATTTATTCACTATGCTAATGATGTGGTGCTTCGCTTTGCTTATTTGGCATTGATGGGACAAAGTTGAAGGTTGATCTTGTCCGTTACAAAAGCCAGCCATGTTATATCCAACAATACATTTTATGGTCAAATAAAAAAAGTAACACCGTTTTATGCTATTGGCTCTTTTCGATTGCATATCTTTGCCATTGTTTTAGGGACAATTTACAAAGCCTGCGAGAACAATAAAACCGTTTCGTTTTTCGTGATACAATGTACGAACATTCATCAACACATGGTGTGCCGTACAAGAGGTTGAAACGATTGCGCCGCAAGAGCTTTCGGCGCGAAGGAAAATAAAAACCTTAACAATATACAGCAAATTGAAAAACATTTAAGCTAGCAGGCTTTTTCGGGTGGTGTGAAACAGAATATTTTCCAAAACCGTGTTGCTTTTTCTGTACCTTTATAGGGAGCGGGAAGTGGGGAAGCGGGTTGGTGTGCGGGGCTGACGCAGCGGAATGGGTATGCAGAATTGCTTAATTTAATTTTCAATTTATCTCTTTGTTTCTCACTTCGCTCCGTGTGCAGTTTGTCGTGCAACAATTCGTTCAATGGTAGTGAAAAAATAAACATTTTGAATGTCATTTGTGTTGCAGAATAACATGCGAATCTGATTTTAATGTATGGTGTTGGCAGTTGAGATTTATTATCGTGGAAAATGTGTTTGCAACGAACTCTCCCCCGAATGGAGGCGCATGGTGGTTGTTGAAAAAGGACACAGATAATAATTTAATTTGTTGAAGTTTTCGATAGTTGATAGTGTGCAGGTAAAAAGTGACTCTTTTGGATGTATCATAATAGCTGAAAGAATACTCTCCTTTTTTCTCTATTAGATAAAAAGCATGTTTATAAAAAAAATGGAGACGCCTAGCCGCTCTCATGCGAACTAAGCAAACTTGACACGAAACGCGTTGCACAAAAGGGGTTAAATGTTTTGTCAGCCCTGTCGTGTGGGAATAAAGGCTTAAAGCAGCAATGACCCATTGTCTGGTTGCTTGCATTCATCGCGCAATGGTGCTTTTATTGCAACCGACGAACCGTTTCGGCGAACCCCGAACCGTCCGCTCTGGGGCTAACTGTTCATTTAGTTTTGCTTATTGATGGGAGTAAATTGAATTTTTATCTACATCAGCGAATCGAACAAACGCACCAAACGCGCGTGTACCATCGGCTCATCAAACTGCTGATGCTTGCTGTATGGATTGATAAATGAAAGCCTTAGTGTACCGTTGTGTGCTTTACAAACGGGACGGGAAGCTACTGGAGCGGAGCGGCCTCTAAGCCGACAGGCCTCCCCGCCCCTTCGTCAGCCTTTTCTAATTCATCGATATTGAAGTGGACCTGACGAAACGTTGGTAAACGTTGGCCCAGGATGGTGCATTTAATCCCACTGGCGTTAGCAATCCACCTACACTACCCCACGCTGTGCGGGCGATTGCAAATTGGAAATGGTTCGTGTGCGTGTGCGCGCTCCTCCGTTACGAAAATCCCAAATGGGCTGACCATACCAAATGAGATCGGTCCGGCAAGGGTACAGCGCTCGGGAAAGCCGGAGGCGGAGGTAAAGAAATGAGTATCTCTTGGTGGCTCCAATTGCCGTGAGAGAGAGCGAGAGAGAGCGAGAGCGCAAGTGAGAGGCTAACAGAGAATAGTGTCAGTGAGGAGGGATTGACGGGAAATCGTTTTTCAATTTAGCAACAGTTCCCACTAACCAGTACGATGTGCCAGGTCCGACGCCGGGTGGTTTTTCCCTTCCGTCAGTGGTCGATTGACTATTGGAAAACCACACTTTCCCCGAGCGAGTAGTTGGAGCGGTTTTTGGCTGGACACTGGGGGCCGTGTGGGGTTGCGCTTGTTGAGGTTCGTTTCGATTTACCATTCAAAACATATTCCATTTGGAAATCCTTGTTTGGTTTGCTATCGGAACGGCCAAAGCGACCGAAGGTGATTGGTGCCGAATGTCACTCGGTGTTCCTGCGATGGTGTTTTAGTACCACCGCCAGTGGCTTTGGGTGCTATCCGTGGCGCGGGTGACGAGCGTGACAGATTGCTGGCAATGCAAATTTTATGTGCCTGTTTGTTGGAATACGTCGTGTTTTGTTCTAATCTTTCTCGAATGTGGTTCTTTCCTTTTTTTTTGCGAAACGAACTGCACCGAGCTGCACACAAAATCGTCCATTTGGTCGTTCTGAGGGACTGATTTTGTAGCGCTGTTGCTTTTGGTAATTCGTGCAATACTCTAAAGCTACCACCGCGAAATCCCGTGTGGATCAGGTGAGCAGAATGAATTCATTAAGCCATGGCGAGATTATTAGTGCGTAGCGAAACCGAAAACCACCGTGATGTGTTTAGCCATCCCGGGTCGGTTGATCAATGCCCACTGATGTGTGCGGTGGTTACCAATGGTAGTAGGATGTTTTCAGTGCATGACTTCATTAAGGAGAAGTTATTTGCATCCAATTGTGTATGCCGTGTGGAAAATAGTTAGTGGAAAATAGACTTTTCGTTCAATTATACGTTAAAAACGTTACTTCGATAGGTTTATTTTTGGCACATTGTAAAGGGTTTTTCCACCCGTTGCATTCACCGATCCGATTTGCTGAACCAGGCACTTCGATTTTAAATCCTCAAATAAATAGCTCGAATGGGGGAAGAAAAAACACAATGTTAAAAATAGCACATTGGATGCGATTGCGACCAATACACTGTGGACCGTGCTCCGAAATGGGGACATGATTCGATTTCACTCGCATCGATACACGCGGGATCCATAGCAAGTGTGTGCTGCAAATAAGAAACGAAAACTGACTTTGATACGTGCAAGACGAGATTACTTCCATTGGATGGTTGATTGTGGGTACCTTTTGCGATTGAAAACAAGTGTGTCGATCGGTAACATGCCGTTGCATTGTTTTATTAGAAGATAACATTCCCATTTTTCCTTTCCAGAAGGGCTGTTTCCTGTTACAGCAGCTCTGTTTCTGTTCGAATGGTTTTTGTGAAGCCAGAAACCTTCTATTTGTTCCACGCTAGCTAGAATGTTCTGTTGATTGGGACAGCATTTGATGGAACAGAAAAGGATACTTTGGGCGTAATCGGATTAGGAGGTGCAAGGGACGGGGGCTGCTGTTCGTCACTTTCTTTTGCTAAAGTACACTTTCTCGTGCGGCATAAACACTACAGCCTTATTGGCACACTGAAATTGAATCGATTTTGGCAGGGAACAACGTACGAAACCCTTGCCCATTATATTGTTGCGCTTCGATGGCAGGGCTATAGCAGACGTGGACGAATCGTTTTGGTGAATGGGCAGATCTCTTCTTTTTCCTCTTCCGTGTGCACTTCGAGAAGTTTTCTTATCTGATAGCAACCGTTTGTTGTAGCAACGATTTTATCGATCCGGAATCATTCAGTATTTTCTTACATTTTTATCTTTTACATTTTATTTTCCCTTATTATACTATTCTACCTATTCTTCTTCTTCTCTTTTTCTTCTGCTCCTTCTTCTTCTTATTCTTCTCTGTTTTATCTTTCCATTCTCTCGTCAACTTGCAGTGGGATGATTTTTGGTTTCGCTTAGCGCACACTTGCACAGCACTGAATAGAACACTCGCACCAAAATAAAACAGAAGGCGACTCAGCATCATCAAACTGAAAAAAAAAAACATCACACCACAGATAAACATAGGCACTTACACTTACCGATCACGGCATACCGCAAGTGGCCGCCCCGAATGTCACTACTCAAAGCAGGCGGACGAGCGTGGAGCCGCCCCGGTGCGCTGCTACGTTGGGTGGCCCTTTGCCTCCTGGTTGGCGGCACGGTGGCCGATCCAACGGTTGGCGATCCGTACACTAATCCGTTCACACGCGAGGACGATGATACGTTGCTTTGCGTGAAGGTGGGAAAACAAAACACACACACAGAGAGACTGAAACACGCTTTGCAAATTTGCAGCCAGTGCATGAAGTTGTTCTTAAGCAAAGCAGTGGCGGAGAGCGGTTTCTCCCATACACATTTTGTATCCTTGATTCGTTCAGCATGTTTGCATGGAATATTGTTACATTATCGGACGGTGGAGTTGCTTGGTGCTTGAGGGATGCTTATTTAACCACGTATAATGTAATTGGACCTGCTTCAAAATATCTTGAAAGTTTGTGCGCGTGTTTATCATTTGTCTTACTTTATGGCAAACATTATTCAACATTTCGTTGTACCATGGCAATGCGTTGTTATTTTAAATTTTATACGTTTGTATGCATACATTGTGCTTTAATTTATCTGGAATGTTCAATTTCTGGCATTCATATTATCAATATAACGTTTGATCGATCGATGAGTGTGATTCTGACGCATTTCTTCTCGTTGTTCTTCTCCCACCAAAACAGGACATGGGCTGCTTAGGTAGTAAAGACCGCCTGTCCAAGGAGGACATGGACTTTCTCAAATCGCACACCCGATACGACGAGTCCACAATCAAGGAATGGTACAAAGGCTTCAAGGTAAGTGGTGTAAACGTTTTGGCGAAAAGCCCATCATCGGCAACCGTTGACTTTGACGCAATGATGGTGCGCCTAGAGTATGTACAGGTGTTTAGGCTGATGGGAGAGAGAAAACAGGGGGAGGAGGCTTTCCCACTTTCAAATGAAGTGTTTTTCCTTGCCGTGTCACGGTCGAGCGCATCTAATTTCCCAGCAAACAAGGCGCAGTGGGTGGGTGTTTTTTTCTTCTTCCCTCCAATCTAGCCGCACGAAACGCTGACAGATCAAAGCCTTGTCTGTCTTTGTAATCGCTCTAGCTCGCTTTGTCTCATCACGCCGGGGAGCGCTGTGCGGTGGAATGTCGCGTTCTTGCACGAGGCAGTATGATGGATTTCATTTCGCTTTTATTGTGTTTGAGTTTCAGTCCGTTCGGGCAGTTTTTTCTCCCTCTGTTGGGCAGCAGCAGATGAAACAAATGAAGGTAGTCCCAATGTCGCGAGGCGTAATTGAATTTAGCGTAAAAGGAAGTTGGGCCGTTTCGTTTTTTTTTTTGGTTGCTTCGTGCCAGCGGGCAAGGCTTGACAGCTTGCCCGGAGTCATCATCTTGCGGACAAATGTCCTTAAAATGCCTCGATTTCGTCGGAAATTGGGTAAATGAGCGACAGCTGCGAAGGACCGAAAGATGGCGATGGTTTCCTTTGATATTGGCTTCCAGTGTTGTGTTTTGACAGCGACAGCGAGAGTCTAATCGAAGTGTCTTATTAGCCCCAGGGAAGGAAATTGGAAGCGTAGAAAAAAGGGAAACGAGAACGTTTGAAGTAAAACACTGCCGAACGCCAGCAGTACCTAATTGAAATTGAAAAACAAAGAGGTTGCTTGCAGACACTCCAAAAAGAGACGCGAGACACAGTTCTGTGTAATTCCATTACAATGAGAGTCTTCTTGATATCGGGCAATATTTTCCCGGCCATTTCCTTTGCCAGCAGGCGCACCGTGTACCCATATAATTAATTTCGAAGGTAATCTTCGCCGAAAAGGCTCGGCGCGGCTGGCACTGGCATCACTTCTTCCCATTCGGGGCGATAGATGTCTAATCCTTCCGATATCACTTAATTGAAACCATAAATCAAATTACACACCACGACGCTAATACTGCTGCTGCTGCGCGGCGCCAAGGTATCTGAGCCTCCCTCTTGAGCTTGGTTTGCTCTTTTGTACGCACGTGTTCACAACCACCATGTCGCGCGTATATATACAACCAGGGGGCCCTTGCCCGCACTATGGCAGCAGATCGTTTGCGAAAGCGTCGGTTTGTGCTATCTATGTTCCCTGTCAGGTTTCAGTCATCCCATTAGGCATCCCAGTGCCCAGCAAGATGTAACGATAGCGAGGAGAGCAAGCGAGCGAGCGTTCGCGCGTCCTATGGCAAACATAATCAGCTACAATCAACTTTGCGGGTAATCCAGGGTACGCGAAGGTTGGCATCGCCGCTCGTGAAGAAGCAACTACTCTTATTCAATTAACAAAGTTCCCTTCAGTAAGTACCGGAGGGTAACACACGCCTGCATTAAACTGGCGAAGGTGCATTCGTTGATGCAAGCTGTGCAAGGCTGCGAGAGCGAGTGAGCAAGGGAAACAGAGATAAGGAGCAGCAACGAGAGCAGAAACCAGGGTTCGCACATTCAAACAGAAGCGCACTGCTGTTCATTATACTACTAACCGAGCACCGAGCAGATGAACGGGTGAAGATATGTGAAGGAAGGAAGGGGTGCAAAAATGCATTGTGTTAGGCAAAGTTTGCTCTTATATGGAGAAAAGTTTCGCCTTTTCTGTCGACGCCATGAAAAAATCGTAAAGCAAGCGAGAGATCCCCCTTCCCATCCCCTGGGTTCTCTCTTATCTTTTTGTCTTTTGTATCCCTGGTGCCGTGACCAGGATTCACCGCGCGCTGAAACTTTCGCTCGCATACATGTGTGCGGTGAATATTATGGTGATTTTAAGACTCGTTTTTGCTCTCTTTCGAGTATCGCATTTGCTTCATCTTAAACTTCATCTGGTGCCGCTCGAATGATGCCGCTGTCGGCGAAGACAACGTTCCTTGAATGGACTACTGAAGAAGGCATTTATTTTTCTTCATTTCCTCAGCTGCATTAACGCACGCTTAGCACATACGAACTCCTCACCCACATGGACGTGTATGTATGCGCACAATCCTTTTTATGATTGTAAGTGTGTGGTTTTCGAGGATTTAACTTCTTTTCCGTTCCATCAAACATAGGGTAGATGTGTACGTTGTGTGTGTGTGTGAATCGACTCTTCCTGCACATCGTTTTCGCTTTCAGCGCGCCCGGGCTAGGCTCGTTCGTTGAAGACTCTTTTAGATCACATCTTCCATCCATTTCCGAGCCGCCGTTAAGGTTTTGCACTGGTGACGAGAGGCAAGTTTTTCTTCCAGCTCGTTAAGGTCTATGTAAGGTTGAGTGTGCGGAGGTGGTGGTTGAGAAACGGAAAGATTGTAATGGAATTTCGATGAAAAGAAAAATCTCTACCAACACTTTACGGCACTTGCAATGCGGGGGCATGTTCAATAGTTAAAAGTTTTTCCATCCTCTCGCCGGGCAGCAGCTACTTTTCCGGCGACGACGTGTTTTGTGATGAGTTTTCAGAGTTTTATTTTTTCGTCCTTTTAACTTGCTTCGTTTCTAAAGAAGGCTATTTTAGTTTGAAGTTTTAAAGGTAACTTTTAGTTTGAATTGTTTGAAACATGTAAACGGGTAATGTGAGTTTCTTTCGTTGCTTGTAGCAAAATCGCTTGTTTTCCCCTCTTGTTAAAGACACTCATATTGAACCAGTTTCGCCAACTGGAAAATGAACTGTGCTGTAATCGGCTTTAAGTGGTTTGGTTTCAAAATTGCTGCCATTGGAAGAATGCCAACTCTGCACAATCGGTGGTGGCTGTTTCCATTTCCCAAATGTTTCTGTGTGCGTTTGTGTGCTTTCTGTCTAATAGAAAACCGGATGAATTGTAGCACCATCCGATCGACGGGAAACGATACGGCTAACGCTTTTTATCCCGTTCGTACAGAGAGGGCACACTGGGAAGGTGATTAAATTTTCACGTTTCCTCGATCGATGCCGGCGTTGATGACGGTGGTAGATGCTTGGGACTTGCCCCGGCGTGTGTCTTATCGAGGTTCATTGCGATGATGAAAAGGATATCGATCTGAAGGGTGCGTGATGAGAACGGGCGGCAAGCGAGCAAGCGTGCGGATAATAGATGGCCAACTGTTGAGCTACTGCTGGCGCTGCTGCTGCTTCATGCGGGAAGAGTGCCTCGTGCACTGTTCAATAATGAAAATTTAATTTCGCACCCTCTCTCTCTCTCTCACACACATTCCACCCACAGCGGATGCCTGAGGATGTTTTCGGGATCGTTGTGGACTGTTGACGAATGAATTTCCCTTTTTTGCGGAAATGCAAATCATGACATCGGTATGATCTGTGGAAACCGTCTTCCTTTCCGGCGTAAGAAAGCAGCTAAAGTGTGAAAAACAAATGAAATGGGATAAGGTTTAGAAATGGCAAATTGCTATGAAAAGTGGCGAGAAGTAGGATGAAGTTTCCATTTTTTATCGGTAAAATGAGCTTTTGCTTGAAATTGCTCACCTAAAAACCCTTGAAACACGAACGTCATCGTCTAACAAAAAGATTCGTTCTTGATAAAACTATTTCTGTTCTGTAGGATCTGACAATCCGCTGACCCGAAAGCTCAATGTTTGCTTCTATAAACGATGGTAATTGTTAGGGCGCTTTCGACGGTGGAACAGTGGATGTAATTTCGGATCAATTTAGCTAATCCGTTAATCCGTTGGGGGGGCATTTCTCTCGGTAGTTGTCGGCACATTCTGTGAGCCGCTGCTGTTGGTGGAACAAAATGAAGCAAACAAGTGAAAGTGTACGGACAAAATGCAAAGAAATAATTTGACATTTTGTATGACACTGTTTTCTGTTTATTTTATTTATTGCAGTTTTAGTCGAGAAAATCAATTCCAAATATTTATCCATCATGTTGCTGCTACAGTTTGCTGCTGCAAAGCTACTCCACGCCGAAAGCACGTAAAAGCTGGTGTCGGCCAGCGCCCGGAAAGGGTGTGGCGGTGAAAGTGTGTATAAAAAGCATTAAACGTAATTTGATATCCCAATATCAACGGACGGTCGTTGTCCGCTTGTTGCGCCAACCTCTTTGGGGCGCACGAATTCTGCAAACCATTTTTACACCAGTTACGTGGGCTGTGGCACGACGAGAGTGAATTGTGTGCATTAGGCGCCGAACTGAAACACTAAACATCCTTTCTGTATTCCTTCCTCCCAGTGGTGCAGCAAGTACTGTGTGTCTTTAATGTGTTGGTAATTTTACGTACGACGATTCTGTGTGTGTGTGTCCTTCTCTGGGTGAGCTTTAATCCTGCTCGCAGACATTGATACTGTTGGCCACTCGCCACCCGTAGTCGTGGGCCGGTGGTGTTGGTGCGGGGAGTGGGAAAATAGCGGTCGGTTTACTTTATTTAGCTCAAGATAGGCTCACATTACGGTAGGCTAATTAAGAAGTGCCTACCGTCGCAACTGGAGATGCTACCGACTAGCTCTCATAGACAAACTCACACACAGAGAGAGAGAGCGGGCTAATTATAGCCGACTGTAGGACGGTATCATTGGGTATTTATCTACGAATTGGCTACCGTTTGCGTTTGCCTCGACTGGCCCGGCGTGTGCACCGGTTTTGAAGGTGGAAACGGTGGAACGTTGAACCGTAAGATTATAATTTTCCCGCACAGGCGGATGGCTAATTGTGATGAGTATTGCTTTCGGAAGCTTGAATTAGGTGCTTAAAGAAAATTGTAAAGCTTCGTTGAAATTCTTGCGTCATCTCATGTGCGTTCGTGATGCTTTCCGTGATGTGTCTTATCAAAAACTTGCTCTGCTGACGTCATATATTAATAAAATAACATTCCCCCGGAACAGATTAAGCCAAAGCGATTTAAATCAACAGGCTCCATTCGCACGTGGTGCCTGGAATTAAACGATCAGTTTAATCAGGTCCCCGGCTAGCTTTAAGTACACAGAAAACAGCACGCAACGATTAACAAAACGTGTACCGTCACGATTTATGGCACATGTTTTTTGTTTTAAATAAATACTTCACCAAACCAATTCCGCTTGAAGCGCACTGATTATTTTATGTCCATTACAATTGACAAATGGAGGAGAGGAAGCGGGCGGTCGCTAAAACAAAAAAGAGGACACAATTTTTTTTGTTCTCTCCACAGCACGCGCGCGCACGCCTGTGGAGCAACATTTCACGGCTTATTGATAAATCCAATCCCATTGGCAGCCACGGGGCTCTGGCCGGGTTCTGCTTGTTTGTGTAATGCACCGCAGCACACAATGCACCGGGGTGGTACTGGGTACAAATCCACTTCACGAACCTTTGCGCCCGGTTAAACCTCAACATTGTTCAGCTGGAATAATTTATCGGTTAGACACAGAACATGATTACCACTCTCGCAATCCCACCTGCACACCCCTATCGGCCTATATCGAGGTTGGATATACACCTTGCCCATGACAGTGTAGCACTGCAACACCACCCAGCACAGGGTGTCAGGCGTGTAAGGTCAAGCCATCACACACTGGTGGAGCATGGCAAGCTGGATTGAATTAGCAGGCCTTAATGTTGCTGCTCTGTGTCACTCTTTCATCGGACTTACAAAAGGATCTACGGTACGGTTTAGCACCACCGACCATGAACGTCTTCGCGTCGCTAGTGCGGGATGCATTTTCAAGGACGATTCGCCTCTTACGCTTACATTAATCTTGTGTGAAATTTCAATTGCATTGTGGGTCGTAAGCGTTCCTGCAGCCCACGCAACAATCCTCGCTGGTGGTCAGCTTTTATAGTGGACGGAAATTAGATTCCATTACGTGGGCACCACAAGAAGTCTTGTGGGAACAGTCGGCCGGATTGGTCGGTGCGACAAGAGGCAAGCTTGTACATGTCCATTCGATGTTCTTGGCTGTTGTTCTCGAGTTTGTTCCGACTTGGGAGATAATGCAAGACACTTCAACTGGTTGGTTAGACCATCAACGAGAGCGATGTGCGTGGTGTTTGCTCTGAGGGTGTACTACTCAAGATGGCAATGTGTGCTAGGAACAATAATGGCCATTGTAAAATAGTTGTGTGAATGTTGCATAATCGAAATGACATACATACACTCGTCTTGGAGCCCCTGACTGTTAGGTGTCAATCAGTGAAGTGTCTTTGGCGGTGAAGGTAGTTGCAGTGTCCGGGAAGAAATCATCTCTCGCAACAAACTCTCCACTTTCAACCTTACCCAGACCCGGCGCAAAGGAACCACAAATCATAACAGTGGCTTTCTGGCACGAAAAGTGTCACACAGCAGGAGAGAAAGAGCGAGAGGTAGTTTGTTGGGACACATATTATTAGCTTTATTTAATTTACATCACACATTTTACACCACGGTTCAGCCCCTTGTGTCAGTCATTGAAGTTTGCGGATGTCCATATCCGGAGGAAAGTCAAGAAGTGAAAACAATGATGATCATAAACGTCACTGCTCTCTCACTCTGTCTCACTGACGCTGGTGTGAAATCCGGTCTGTCCCAGGCTTGTGCTTCTAGCGATGCCCCGGACTTCATATGCTAAAACTGTGCCGCAGCAAACTTTATCCTACGATGTGCGACCACGTTGAATGCTCTGTAAAATAACAGGGGCCTAGCTTCTCTACACAGAACAGTGCGTCCCAATGCTCAGGTTGTTCTTCCAACGTTTTCCCACAGCAGTATCTGCTGTCCTGTTGAACAGTTCGCACAAAAACGGCACCAAACAACGGAACCCAATGCTGGTTGGAAGGCAGGAAATGTGCATAGTTTTATTCCATCACGCTTTGTCAGTGACGGTTCCGGAAATGTATGGTTTTGCTTTAGCTAAAAGAACCAGAGTGAGGAAGGACATGTAGGAGGAGAGGTGCTGCAGGTGGGAAAGGGGTGCAATAGAATAAAAGCGAGGAGAAGAAACTTTCCCATACACATTTTCATTACGGTTTTACGGTGGTACGTATTTTGAAATCCAATTTATGTGACAGAAACTACCGGGATCTTGTTTTCGCTTGGGGCGTTTCGGTAGGTGTGTATGGGCTGGTGTAAATCCTGGGACACAGGGAGCAACTAGCATAATTTATCCTTATTTCGGGCGGTTAATAGCTATAGCAGATCCCAAACTAAGATTAGATATTTCGTGCTTCCATTGCTCTAGGAGTGCACTGGCCAGAAGGAAATTTGATGATAGCGGAGCTTAACGTTTCTAGCGAGCAATTTCCTGCTTCCCAACTTCAAGTCAGTGTGAGTGTTTACCTTAAAATAGGCGAAAATCCTCAACAAATTGTAGTTAGAACTGGAAACCGCTTTG
The DNA here is from genome assembly GCF_943734735.2 of Anopheles gambiae. Taxonomy (NCBI): domain Eukaryota; kingdom Metazoa; phylum Arthropoda; class Insecta; order Diptera; family Culicidae; genus Anopheles; species Anopheles gambiae. The sequence goes on from NC_064601.1 coordinate 113,346,433, forward strand.
TCATTTTCACACTTATGCTGAGCGTCAGATGGATAAAATCAACTTTAAAAGGCTGATATTTAGTGCCGGTCAAATGTGACTTGCTTTCGCAAAGTTAAAAGACACCGAAACCCGGAAATGTTTATTTATTTTCCGTATCGAATTCTGTGATGATGCACTTCCCAAGAAAGCAAAAAATTAAAAAAAAGGTCACGAATAGAAAGTTAAAACAGGTATCTGTTTAAGCAACGTGCAATTCAAAAACTACCGCACCTTCCCGGATTTTCCTCCCCATTGCGCATCTCTCTTTTCTAAGGTTGTCCTAAAACTTTCTCGCCGTTTTTGCCTTCCGCCGTGTCATTTGACAAGGAAATTTTAATTAACAAATTCAATCACCTCTTCACCTTTTCGTACCGTATTTCTGCGAAGTTGAGTGGCTAATCATGTATTTTTTTCTCTCTCTCTTCTTCTTGCTGTGTGTACCTGGGTACCAAAAATCCTTCATCAAAATGCAAGACAGCATCGCGAAAGGCAAAAAGGGAAGAGTAGAAAAATTAACTAGTTAGTGGTAGTTGATGACGAAAAAATAATCAATACACGAGCTACTCGTAAGAGAAGTTCAGCCTTGTTTCTTTTTTTCTCTTTCACCCGTCACGACACACACACATATATACCGGTACGATAGTATAACAATGGGCACACGGAATGCTTTTCCCAATCAATAGCCTGCTTGGCGTGGGAAGCCTTCTTCTGTACGAATGGTTAAAATCTTGATGTAGACGGGAAAGGTCGAATTCGCCATGTTTGCGGAGTCGAATCAGCGATGATGACGGTGATTCGATTGTCAATCGATTTTTTCTAAAGCAAAAAAAAGTGACTCCTTAACCATCGTTTTTCCCCCCTGTGATGAGTTGCTTCTTTGAGTGTAATGATTCTCCTTCCCCCGAAGCGAAGAAGCGGAGTTTCCTTTTCAAGTACACGATGTGGAGTTTTACGCGTTATTGAGTTTTGGCAGACAGGTTGTTCGTTGAGGCAAACAGCTCATTTGTGTGTGATTATTTTACACTCAATTTTGTTTGCTTTGAAAAGAGCTTTACAAGCAAAGAAAATAAGTAAAAAGCGAAATTATGCTGTGGAATTTCTTTGCAGTGGCTCGTAAAAAGAGCGGACGTGTCATGATTTTCTTTTGTATGTGGTGTGAATACACTTCTTACTCAACTTGCTCTACAGCTCAAATATCAATTCGAAGCTCGAGGAACGACATTTTCATGCAAACTTGATGGCTTGAAAAAGCTTTAACTTCATCGAATGTACACACGTATAACCTTTTCACATGTAGTTGAGAAAAAAAAAATGGAAGAAATGTCGAACACAAAACCAAGCAAAGATTGGGTGGGTTGTAACACTGAATGTCGGATATAGTCGTGCTTGATGAATAACATAAAATTAGAATAAAATCGATTCGCTCGAAGTGTGCGAGTGTGTGCGTGTCCTGAGTGAAACTGTCGGTTCTCTTTGTCGGCGTGCTGAGTTCGTTTACTCTTACCGTATTCGTACGTCATTAGTGTTTTTCGTGGGGGTTTTTCAAAAAATCTACACATCTCGACAATGACGCGGACAAGTGTTTGTTTGCTGCTGGTAGTTTGTTGCCCCAGCCGTTGCTGCCGCGGGGTATGACGCTGAAAGCTCGCTAGTGACGTGTAAGTCAATACGTTTCCATCCCAAAATGTGGGGCAAGTCTTTCAAGCGCACCTGTAGAGCTCGGCGAGAGATGGGCAAAGCGTGTGAGCATGTGATGATGAGAGAGTATTTTTTTGCACGGGAAGAATATCGCTACAAAGGGCGTAATTGACCTCTTGTATGTTTTGAATTGATTCACTTTATGAACATATTTTAGAACATTTTTTTCATCAGTTTTTGTTTGACTCTGTCAAAAGCAGCAGGTGGTATTTCATCAATCAATCACGTTTTTGCTTCTGGTGCTTTGAAATAAGCGTGCGTGTATGCGGGATGAAAAATGTTAAGCAGCACAAACACAACAAAAAAACCGGAAGGATTGTTTGGTCTGCTTTCTTCCCAGCACGCGGTTGATGATCTCGGTGTGGGTAAAGTGAAACGAGGCTTTGTGTGCGTGTGCGGTGTATGCATATCGTTGGCTTGATTTCCCTTTTTTCGCCTTCTTGATAGCATAAAGTTAGCCTGATTGACGCAGCCCCAGGATCGTTGCGGTAAATGATGAGGGTTTGATTGCAATTTTGAGCTAACCGCAGGATCACAGGGGAAGCAAGAAACGGACGTGTAATTTATGCGTAAATAATTAATGGTTTAGCTTCAACGACTTGTGTGTTTTGTCTTTTTGGCTCCGGATCGTAGCACAACTCTAAATTAATATCTTATCGGTGTATTGAATCAAAGTCGCTAGGAAATTCTGTTCGTTTTGCGAATGAATTTTTCATCCATTTCCCACGCCGTTAACAGGAAACAGGACAAGCAAAAGTTTTGCACACGCTCAAACTAAACGTTTGCATTTGATTGATGGTCCTGTCATGAGCAACGTACACGTGTTGGTGCCGTGTACCGTGTAGGTGATTCATGATTTTTTCGCCCGCTGATAGGTGTATGACTGTCGGGACGGGTTTGCTTGCACACCACCCTCGCCTGCCTCGTTAACTCCCGTGCTGTGTATCCCCAAGTTTAAGCGGCCATTTTGTTCCCATCTTGCTGCGAAGGATACGCTTCGATTGGCAACAGGGTCGACAGAAAAAAGGGAAAACGGAAGGAAAGCTTATTGTTCGTTGATTGTGTATTCGTTTACAATTGCTACCAAAGGTCAACAAGCGAATTACGCTGTGTGTATGAAAAAGTCAAAGGAACAGTGAGTGTGTGTATGTATGTATGTGTGTGTGGGCGCAGGAAGCTAACGAAGAGAGCGGTAAGACATGTAGCCGGGCGTAATGGTTCGGTTTTATTGAGCACTTGAATAAATGTTAACACGATTGCTACATTTGCAATTCATTACGCAGTGCTGCATTTATTGTGTGGGGCATTGCATAAACGGTGGTCTTTATGTATTGCTCAATATTTTAGTGGCATGAAATAGATAGAGAAGCTTTATGCGCGGTGAAGCGCGCGTTGGTTGCTCTCCTTGAAAGCCCTGATGAGGATAGAGGGTAGATAATATTGTCATGCAGATTGCCTAGCTTAAGGCTAGCTGTCATGCGGGTTGCATACTTTGAGGCAAGTTTCTGTCTTTAATTCTATTTTCTAAAATTTCGATATCCCAAAGAAATTTGCACAAACTTTGGTATGAAAATAAGAATAAGTTAAACAGAAATCGTTATCGATATGCCAAGCACTGACTTACTTAATTACTTTAACTGCTGGCTGGCTGTGTGTTATTTGGCGACAAAACCGGCTGAAAAATAAACATCACTGGGGGAAGCACATTAAAAGTTTCGGCTACATGGCAATAAATGGCATTACTCGTCAAAAACTTGGCCACAAGTAACCTTCTGTCGCGCCGGCTCGTCTGCCATGACGCGAAGGCGCTCCATAATTACTTGTGAGGTTTATTTAGCTGAGGCTAAATTTACATTCTTCCTCTCTCCTTTCCCGGAGCCAGATCCAAGCTCCTGGTAGTACCATCCGACGTGCGCATTGATTTATTATGACATTAAGGTTGAAGATAATTGCCGTAGCGCAACGGTAGCTGCTTTGGGAAGCCTTCTTCTGCGACGGACTAGTTTGCGCCCGGTCCTCTCCGGCCCGGCAAAATATTACATCACATTGCATAACGCTCCAGCGCGTCGGGCTGCGTCCCCTGGTCCCTCGCATTAAGCCTTGTTTTGGCTCCAAATTGCCTCCAAGGCTTTTCCGGTACAACCCGCAGCAGCAGCAGCAGCAGTATGGCGCGGATGAATGTGGAAAACTATAAAGTTTTCCCCCTAGCACACAACGTGTTTATCAACCGCTGGCGTACAAAGCGAAATCGTTGTGTCTGTGTCTGTGGCCACGGGCGCAACACACAACACAAACCCACATGGTTTGGTGCCCTTTCGCTGCTCTTCGCTGAGCTTTTCCTCTCTCCGGTCTTCGCTGTAAACATGCGGCTGGAGAGGATTCGAAACCGAGATAAAGGGAAAACTTTAAAAGGCCCAAGCAGCAGCAGCAGCAACCTAAAACCCCTTGAAACGTGCACGGGCGATAGAGGCTTGTTTATTGTTTTCTCCTTCGAAGAAAATTTAAGCACGATGGGCACGACAAGCCGGCTCTGCCAACAATTTTATAAAATTTGCTCTCCCCACCACCACCACCATGGTCACGCACCTCCGAAACATTACGCCCTCTGCCTGGGAGAGTGGTTGTGAAAATGTTATGTTAACTGTTAAACTTTCCAACTCTACCATCCCGTGGTCCCGGCATCGTTCGGTGGAGGTATAATTTCCTTTCTCTTGCTTATTTGCGGTGTTCACCGTTTAGTGACATTCTTCTCGTGGTTTGTTGCGCTTTTCCACCGGAGTGAAAGTTTTCCCCCCCGGCAAAAGCTGTATGAAAATGAGTGCACACGTCTCCTTCTTGCAGCCCACGAAAACCACGTTCTTCTGGTTGCCGCCCTGGGTTTGGGGTTGGCAAGTTTTCCGCTCATGTCTTCGTTCGTTTTCCGCCGTGCAATAACATCGCATTTAAACGCAACATTTACATACTTTCCCGAGATGAAAAGCAAGCGTGAAAATCTGTTCCGTGCAAACTGGAGGTCATAAAACTGGTTTTGGTTGTTTTTCGCGGAAATTGACTCAGTTTTTTTTTGTTGTTGCGTGTGCTTTGCTTTGCTGCTCGAGAAGAAGTTTTCCTTCTACTCAAAAAGGCCGTCGCTATCTGTTGTGTTCTCGGGATTGGAAAAAGTTTGACCAACAGTTGCAAAACAATAATGACTGTCTTATTATGCAACGGCTGATGTGAATGGCAGTTTTTTTTAACTTTCTTTATCGTTTCCTTCTCTTTACAGCAAGATTGTCCAAACGGCAAGCTAACGCCGGCGAAGTTTGTAGATATGTACAAAATGTTCTTCCCGTCAGGCAATGCAGAAGAGTTTTGCGATCACGTCTTTCGAACGTTCGATATGGATAAGAACGGTTATATCGATTTTAAGGTAAGTTAATTTATAGTTTATTGCAGGCTTATTTCATTGGGTACATTAATTTAAAGCATGTGTCAATTAGTTCTCGAAATTAATTAGCAATGCTAACACCCAACTTTATGGCTCCAATTGAACAGTTTAATGTGTTGCTCAGTGTTTACGTCCTTCTGTAACGTTCCATAAATAAGGAAGGTAATAGACCTGGGAGAGGAGAAAGTTCACCACCAGCTGGTCTTGAATGTCAAATTTTCGAACCACGGGAACAACAACGACAAAACTGGTGCATCACGGCCAATACGAAAGCATATGATCCGGAAAGTTTAACGACTGTTTCCACCCAATGTGGTGTGCAGTCCCGTTTGCTTTTCAAAGTGCAATAAAAATGGTTACATAGTACCAGAGTATGGAGCGCTCTGGAGCAACGTTTTCGAGCAGAGCGTCTTTAAGGACCATTTTCGCTTTGGCGCAACCCGCTCCCGCTGTTCCTCTGTGTTGCCCGTTTTGATGGACAAAGTTCTTTTTTTTTGGTATGTGTGTGCCGCAGACTATAAAACGGCAGATCCTTTCGCGCTGCATGTGTGTGTGTGCTAGGATAATAAAACTAGACACCAATCCGCCAGCGCTTACCGTTTGAAAAGTGGCGCCAGGTGATCGGCATCGGTTGCCATTTCGTCTTCGATCTTGTTACCGGCACTTTGGTGCGGGTCGAATGAACATCCCATAACGGGCCATCTGCTGCTGCTGCTGCTGCTGCTTCCCGCCATGCACGCCATCTCGCCATCTTCGACCCAAAAAACCATTTTCTCACCGTACGCGCGGGCCAACTGCTGGGTATGAAAAAAATGTATGTATGTGCTGGGTATGTAAAAAAGCGACATAAAAGCGAGCGATGAAACTGTACGAACGGGCGTTATATGGACGGTATGAAATGTTTCACTTCCGTGTGACGACTTTCAATAGCAGCAGCAGCAGCAGCATCAGCGCGAACATCATTAAACCCAGCCGTATCCACAGTCCAAAATAACCGGATATGGGTCGAAAAATTGTAAATTCCATTTCGCTTCGTTTTTTCACGTATAATGATTTTTAATTGCCCCTGTTTTTGACGTAGCCGCAGTCGCCCCTTTTGTTCGCGGGAGCAATTTTAGGTTCGTTTCATGCTTTTCCTTGGACTTCCGCCTGACCGGTGTTGTTTGGACGTTTATGGTTTGTTGCGGACTGCTGTATACGGGTGTATGCACAAATCAAAGGAAGTGAGCATGGCTAATAAAATTTTATCTTCTTTTTTTTTTGGGGGGGGGGGGGGGGGGGGGGGAAGAGCGCACTTTTCCATGTTCGGTGTCTGACTGAACATGGGCAGAATTGGGGGTTTTGAGTATGTGCAGTGAATTTTACATGAATATTTATTATGTTTTAGAGCTGTGCAAAGATAAAATGGACTGAATAAAGGAGTTTTTATTATATTATTTATTATATCTACCTTTATCTACCTTTATATTATTTAGGAGATTATATCTACCTTTATCAGGATTAGTTCTTCTAAAATATATAAAAAAAATGATGATTTGTGTTCTAAATAATGTCTATATATTTTAGTATAACAACTCTTTTCTAGCGTCATCTCAAACGCCTTATATAAACTCAAATTCGAACAGGGAACACGGTAGACGCTTAGTACGGTTGATTAATGACATCCATCAAAAAGTCAGCTCGAATAAAGTCCGTAAAACAGCGATAAGCGTCGCAACTGTGCCGCCTAGTACACTGGGGCGAGATATTTTTGCTCGCGTCCGAAATACGTCAGCACGTTGCTACCCGCAGTGTACTGTCAACACAACACAGGCGTGAAAAATGCACAATAAAACCTACACGAAGCACACCGTGAACATTGAGCACCACACAAAAGCTTGATAACTGGATTTTACTCCTAATAATATCACGCCCAGTCACGAGATGACCAGGGCAACCAGGCTGCGTACGGCTGTGGGCGGTGTTCGTTTGAGTTGAAAAATTCCAAAATTTCCTTCCGCGAGGGAAGTCACAGTTACGCTTCACCGTTTGTCATTATTCATAATCGGTTTAGAGATTGTTTCCATTTTTCGTACAGCCGAGAAGGTTGCTAGAGTGTGTGTGTGTGTGTTCGGTTACATGGAACAGGACACTCGGTTGGTCCTTGAAACCTTTTGTTAAATATCAGCCTGCATATCTAGAGGGGATGGAAAAGTGGGTCAAACCTGTCAAGGTGTAAAATGCAATAAAAGTTTATGCGACATTTTGCTCGTTAGCAAACTCACCAAACCCAGCGCGCTCTGTCCGAGCTTTTGAGGAAACGTGTGCTGCTCAGGAAAGGATTTCCTTTTTTCTTTTGGAGCCAAAAGGTAGCGCTTTGGCCAGCTGCACGGTTTGCTTAACGTGCACACAGTGTCGCCGGGATTTATTTTACCACTGCTGCCATCTCTACCGCTTTCTGGCGAAAACTCACCGATGGAAATGAGTTAAAATATGTCACGAAAAGAGCGGGGCGAGTAAAGTTTGTTCGCAAAATGTTTAAATTTCCATTTTCGCACTTCTCGCAGAAGCTGTTCACCTTTATGGGCAACTCTGTCAGCCACACGTGCGACTGATACTTTGACAGGGTTTCGTTAGTGCGAAAAGCTGCATTAAAAAAAAACCTCCCAGTGCACGTGAAACGTTGACGAACACGCGAAACTCAATGAAAATGTACGATGAGAATGCACCAAATCGGAAAAAGCGCGCCGGGATTGCAACTCACTTACACATTCATTGGGGTGTGCTGTCAACCACACCGGGAAAGAGTGACGATTTTCACGCCAAACTTAAAACATGACACTTTTATGCTGTACCGGCAAGTTGAGACTGGCGAGCAGAGGAATTCTGTTCCGCTCCTGAGTAGCGACAATAAAAAAGCTGGCTGGAAAATGGAACCGAAAAGTGTCGTTACCGGTTGTGTGAACGATGGTGAGCGATTGGATGCTCGGGTTCATGTTTTTTCGTTAGCAGTCATTAATTTGTCACACTGTGGTCGTCGGATGAACATTTATGTCACGAGTTTTCAGTCGGTGGAGATTTTGGCATTTATTCGGCTAGCTTTATGTGTGTGGTTTTGTCGCGTATTTTGACACAAACAAAGCTGAACTGCGTGATAAAATCGGTTGAAAGTATTAACAATGTCATTAAACGTTTGCGTGTAGGAATTACATACCCCCAGGCAACTTTATATGATTTAAAGAACTTATAAAACTACTTAACAGAAAAATCCTTCCTTCCTGCAAGTGACAAATACCTGAGTGGTTTTGATTTCACGTAATTTAAGCCACTTGAGCAAAGATTTCGAGGGGAGAAAGTCTCAAGCCTGGTACTAAGAATTCCATAATCTCTCTACATTATTCCTTTGGCGGGAAAGTTTCTTTAACGCGAATTCACAGTTTCAAGATGTCCTTCTCTGGAAAAGGTCCACCGACTTGGAGTCCGGCTGGGCTGGAATTTGCTCCTAGCCGTTTGGAGAATTTCCTGCAGCATTCTTTCCCTTCTTTTCCCGAATCTCTGGCCACCGGCAGTGATTATGGGGCAAAGGATAAAGTTTCTCACCGCAACACATTCTTACCCAATGACAAACACTTTCAAATACACGCACACAGACAAACGACCAGTTATGGGAAACCTCAGCAGCAAAAGGGACAGATTTGGGCCCTGGATGTAAGCAGAACAGGCGCAAGCAGAAAGTCAAATGAAAGAGAAACAAACCACCAAGTGTCGTTGTTGTGGTGGTGTTGGTGAAAGCGAAAGTGGCTTTTCACTCTCGAAAAGCGCGAAATTCGGGACGGGTCTCCAATCCGTCCACTTATTATTTCCCCATTCCACGGGGGAGAGAGAGAGAGAGAGAGAGTTCCTTGAACCGCGAACCTGGGAATCAACCGAGCTCGGCTAATCTCTTGCCAAGCCACTCTCAAGGCTAAGTTTAATTAATTTTGTGGTCGCCTGCAACATAACAATCATAATTCATTCCCATTTTCCATCGTAGAACGCGCGCTGCTGAGTTGTTTGGAAAAGGAGCACTTTCTCCGTATTTAGTTCGTTACAGGGTCCACACACACACACCCACCAGCGCTGCCTGGAAAAGGGCTTTGTGCAGAAAGGAACTGATTGCGAGCTGGGAAAGTATTTTTGTTGATTTGACATTTCGCTTCCCGACATAGATGAGAAGCGTTCTGGTGTGTTCTGGGTTTTTTTTTTCGCTTTCTTTCGCTTGACAATGGCGACCTTCCAGCGTGCAACCGACGTGCCCGAAGCACCGGCGCTCGATGGTAGACGGGAGATATGTTTAAAATGGATTTGGGTCGATGTCAAAGGATTGATGAAACAAGCTGCGCGATGGGATGGATATTGGTTTGCTGGAAATGTGTCCTACGCAACCCAACGGCCAAGAAAGCAGGGTCAGCAAGCCTGTAAGATGAATGTATATAAACTCTGCTACCTCCTCTGCACGTCACCCGAGCGAGACAACAATCAATCTTGTTTGAGAGGGTCGCCTGGTCACTGCTTTCTCTGGGCGGTGGAGCATTGTGAGAAGACGAAAAAATATATATACAACCGTCTGACATTAGACTACGACCCTTTTTTTCGGTGATGTCGATCTCAACGACCGTGTCAACGCTGAAAATTGGCTTTCAGTGGGAGGGAAAATTTCGCTACATATCGCCCTTTCCTTTGCTCGACTGTCCTTTCGCGCTCTCTCTCTCTATCTCCTTCTCCGTGTGTCAGGTAATGACACATAGGATGGTTTTATTGCATTTCCACTTGTTTTTCCTCATCGTGTAATGTGTTTTTCTCTTTATATTTCCTCTGGATTGCCTATTTTTTGTGGGTGGAAGATTAGGATTGGGTGGAGCGAAAGGAAGGTTTGAAAATGTCACAGCACTGCGGGAAACTGGCAAATTTATTCACTAAACGCCAGCGGGACCATCTTTATGCAATAAAGGATGAATAATTGATGCTTTTTGTTGATAATGTTTCAATTAGCGTTGTTCAATTTTCTCGCTCTGTTCGGGGAGCTGATCTCGTGGGAAGTGATTCAACATGATAAATGATGTGCGAATCTGAACCCAGGGGTGTTCTCGATCGAGTCTGGTTGTGCAAACAATTGTGAGAAGATTTGTTTTTCCTTTCTCGCTAGAAACAAATGAAGGAATAAAACAACAACAGCTTGTGATTTCTGAAAATCATCCAATTAGTAAGAATTTGTCTGCTGTAAATCCCGTCTGACGTACGAAAGCTTTCACCGCATTATTAGAGCGCCAAAAGTACGTTAAATCCACGGACGACGGCAACGCGGGCTCAAGTGTGTCCTCAATTCGCGCAAAGGGACAATTTCCCCCCGCCGCCACATCCGAAAAACGTCTTAACCTACACCCGTGGCAAAACCCATCATCATCTGTGAGTTTTTTTTTGTTGGGACTTGCTTCGCAACCGTGCTTTGCTGCGGTTTGTTACACACTTCCATTCCCTTTCGTCCTCCCGACCTCACGTCTAACTCTCTCTAGCCCAACTGGGCCCGTTTGGGCTTTGTGCACGCGGCATGATAATGTGGCTTTTAGAGACACATCGATCAAAAAGCCATAATTTTAAAGATAACACAGGCATTCACCACCGTTCCGTAGGCGTGATGTTGTTGCCTTGGTGTCGCTGCCGCTAAACGTTTCACCGTGCGCTGCCCTGCCCGATGCTGTGACAACCGCCGGCGTGCCTAGCTTTGCGAGCGAACCGTTGCTGTAAGCACATCAAAGAGAATTTTATGATCCGTGCGTAGACGATTCGTTTTTCTCGTTGCGTTGTTGTCTTCGGTCGTCTTGCTGTTTTCCCTCACGGCCAACAGACAACGGCGTTATAGTAGGGCGGGTCTGTTTGCGACGAACCTCAGCGCAAGACAGCGATGAAATACGACAATCCGTTCTCTTCGTCGCCCTGCTTTCCGTTCCTGCACTTTCTCTCTTTCTCTCTCTTGTGCACTTTAAAACAAAACCCATCCCGCCCGAAAAGCATCGTCATTTATTTTCGCCAAAGGATGGGCTTTTAATTTATTCAATTCGGCGTAAGATATGACGGGCTCGATGGGCCGTTGACGATAACTCGAACGAACAATGCGCTGCTTAAAAATGAAAAGCACGTGTCGCGTTACGAGCCATACCGCCTCCTCCTGCACTGGGCCCGGTGGATATTAAATGTTTAAAATTTTGTGGGCGAATGAAACTGGCCGCTGAAGGAGCGAAACATAGGCTAGGGCTAGATGATAGGGGAAGCTTAGAGCAGTAGAGAAATATTGAAAATTCTTTGCTTAACGTTTTGAGTGAGGCTTTACCGCCCGTAGACCCTTTTCTTGGTGGCTGAGCCTGGGTTTAGCAACATGTACCAGAAGCTGGACAGGCTTTCCTTATTGCTGTGTTGCGTGTCTTGCACGTTTTTCGCCCCTTAGCAATGGTCTCCTCTTAACGCCCAAAATGTATCTCAATTCGTAAAGATGTCTTCTTTCACGTTGCCTGGACGAGGCCACGGGTAGGTGAAACAAATGATTCATGGTTGAATGGTTGAGTGGTCGAAGCACTTTGTCTCGCGTGCTTCGTGTTCACGGGATTGTACCCCATTCCGAGAGGCGCACTTTGGCGAGGTTCATATTTCTTGGCCCAAGTTTGCACAAATTAAAATGACAAATGGCAGTACCGGTACCGGCGCGCATAGACAATAAATGTAGCGGTTGGTTACAACGGACATCGAATAAAATGTCGAATCGATTATCCTGCCTGTGTGGTTCCGTGTGAAGCAGTTTAGTGTCGGTTAATGTTTAATATTTATTTCTTTGCAAAAACTTGGACACAGAAGGTTATGTGTGTTGTAATTGTTTCACAACGATCGCCATTAAGTAATATACTAATTCATGATCATACTGTCCTTTCCGATACTTTTGTTGCTGATTTTGGTACGATTGCTTTTGACAATAGCAGTGAGTGTGTGTTTGTTTCACTTCATTCTCATTCCCCAAGTCATCGGGAAACTTTGGCCAACCGCACGGGGTAAAGTTTAACAAGTTGTCGCTAGTTTGTTAATAGTTTGGCCCATAATCCCGTGTGCGGCATCTCGCTTCTTGGAAATTGTACTCAATGGAAACGCAAAATGCCGTCGGTACGACAACATTCATCACCAGAGAGAAAGAAAGAGAGAGCGAGAGAGCGAAAACACTTATCGAACACTTTGCGCCACGAACAAGGTAGCAAAGCAGGGGAAGATTTGTTTTGTTCTTGTTGCGGAATTGAAACAGAACTTTTGGTCCCCGTCGTCCTACGAGGCCCCTCCAGATATCTGCTGCGCATGTAATATTCGTTTTTCTTACAATCCCCTCGCAAGATGGGAGCGGAAAACTTTTTGTCACACTGTAGTAAGAGTATAGCTTATAGTGCGTCTTAAAGCTGTGGCTAAGTTGAAGATCGCATGCAATATCCGGTAGCAGAGCCGGGAGCGGGAGGAGTGTGTCCCACACCCAACCCAATCTCCATCCACCCCCGGGGTTCGTTCTGGTCGGGGATCTTAGATTAGGAAAGTTTTATTACTTTTCGATAAGCTTCAATGGCTGCAATGGTGCGTAGTGTGCGGCGAGTGTCCTAGATTCGGGGAACCGGTTGTGCGCTGCCAAAGGAACTAATATCCTTGGAAAGCGGAAAAAGCGATCCGGAAGAAAGGCAGCAGCGACTTTTCGAGGGCGTAGACACATTTCCCCACGGGTCGCAAAAAGGCGCTCCGTTCGTTTAAGGGACGTCGTCGTTGATTGTGATGGCGCATCAACTCGCCCCCCTGCAGTCTACTGTAATCACCTAAGGCAGCAGCGGGCACGACCATGGTGGATATTACTATTTTACAGCTTAGGAACTAAGGACATTGAGGTGTGTGTGTTAGTGTGGTTCATAAATATAGATCACGTAACCGATTACACCGTATCGAGCAATGCTCGTAGTTGAGTGTCCCGATTCGTTGTGTTGAATTGTCTGTTTCGGAGCTTGAAGTACAATAAAACATTCCAGTTGCAGGACATTCCGACGACTACAGTGATATGGGTTCAGTAGCGCTGTCTGGTTTCTTGCTTAAAAACTAAAACGTTATGAGCTCCAAACCCAAATTGCTCTAGTTGAGAAATCAATAAGTTCTTCAGAAGAGTCGCTACATTTGTCGGCAAGATACATACTGTTAATCCTACAAGTATGTTAACCAGCTATGTTCCAAGAATACTGTGACACATAATAACGCTGGTATGCGCACTTCATCTTCAACATCTGTTACGATGAAGTTCTTTTTATGTTGCGTGTTGAAGGTGCTGACATTCAGACTCAATATTCCGCCTTGTCGATAATCCTGAAGGCAGAACTCGTCTTGCTACTCGTCCCCATACAGGTTGCTTTATTAGGTGATGGATCGTACAAAACTTCAACCAATATCTGCGAAAACTTTTCAACCATCTTTTAAAAGGGTACGCAAATGAAGATGTATCTATCGGAGCCTCCTCGTACCTCGTATGTATGCGTGCGCGTGATACTCGGAATCCCGGGGTAGGGATTTTGCTTAAGGATGCTCAGATAAGTACACCTTATCGTGACATTCCAGTCCCGGGCAAACCAATTCCAGCGAGCAATGAAATCTCGGAAATCGGGACAGAAGAAAAACAACAACAGAGAGTCCCCTCCACCCCATGGGATCCTGGGCTTGGGCACGGAGCACGCCCCAAGCGCCCCAAGGGAGAAGGAGAAATTTTGGAGCTTTTTAGTGGGTTTTTGTGGGACCCGCGTGCGAAAATGAAATCACAACTTGGCGTGTGTGTATGTGTGTGTATATATGTGGGGATTTTCATCGCCGGCGGGCAGGTCGGCGGTCCCTGACGAGTGTGTTTTTGTGTGCGTTTCGCATTACGATGAAATAACGCTCGCTCCGAACTCGGTGGCTGAGCTGGCGCACGGTGACGATCCGTACCCGCACGAGCCCAGGGTGGATGGAAAAGGGACGGAGAAGGCCACCTTAGAATTGCCGTTTTTAGGGCTTGAAGTGTGTTTACCGCTCGTAGCACGCAGCCTAATGGTATGCGTGAATGAAGTGTTTAAATTTGGATGGAAGTAGAGGAATGGGGCCTCCAATCGATATGATACGGTGTTGGATACAGTTTCAATGCCTTTCTTTGTCTGGATCTGGGTGGATGGTTTAAGGCAAATGGTGTGAATGTGTGCTACAAAAAAAAGTGAGGCCCTACAGCATATTTTCTAAGAATTTTCCAGTGGAAGAAAGTTGGCCTCGCTTCGCTTGAACTCATGCAGAAATGTTTGGAAATCGAATGGTATTCTGAAGAAATATTTTGTTAAAACAAGTGTTAACCGAGCGTGCCTTCAAACACACACACACACACATACAGACACAGAGACGCACCGTGGCTTTTGTTTGTCGACAAAAGATGAAACTTTGTAAGGTGAGATGTGTGTGTGAGTGTGTGAGATGTCTACGTGCAGCTGTTCTATTGTGTTCCACCAGATAGACACAGAGCCTGTGGACAAATAATAACAAGCGCGAGTGTAGAACAAAAAAAAACTAAAAAACAAGCGAAACCACTTTTCTTGGTTTTTGCCCTGGCGGCTCTGGCTGTAAATGATGGAAACCGCGGCCCCAGACCTGAGCGTCCAGGATATCGAGAGAAAGAGAAAAGATACCAAAGAAAACAAACGCTCTCGTAGAGATACAGATTTTCTTGGAGTCAGTTCTCGACACAAGGGAGTGGGATGGAAAGGGGACATTGGGGGTTAGGAAGCATTTTTACACTCCTTTACAAATGGGACCATTTTTCCAAGAGTTTTATTCCGTGCGAGGTCGTACGTCTCCAGAAGTGGATGGATGAAGCTAAAAGGCGCCCCATGTCGTGGTGCTTGGGCGGGCGTGTGTATGCAAAGAGCGTTTGTGTGTTGCCGGGGTTTCCAAGGCATCGCTCTTCTCCTGCCCGGCTCCACTAAGACAGCCCAAGCCCTCAAGCCGCCTGTACGTTACCGTAGCCCTCGCCCGCCGAAAACCAGCCCCCGGGGCACACGGGCTTGTTTCTGGACGCTTTCACCCGTGGTATGCAAATGCTGTAACAACTCGACGCTAATAAGCATCTTTTCCCGCAGTCGTTGTCCTTTGGTGTGATGTTGCACATGCCTTTCGGAGGACTTTGAAAGCTGAAGCCCACCATGTACCCGCCATTCTCGTGTACTACTACTTCTTGACAACACGGCCCGAATGGGGCCCGAGATTTCTCCCACTCGTTGTGTAGAAAATTCACTCGCAACTAGTATGATGTGTGTGGGCTAGCGAGCGAACAAGCACCCGCCCCTTATCCACCACCAGCAACAGCAGCAGCAGCAGCAGCAAGAAGAATGTCCTCTTAAGCATGTTTGTTATCCCTCCGCGCGTGTGTAGCCTTGTTTTGTTTTCGAAACCAACGCTTTTTGTTGCAACTGCCTGCCTGCCTGCCTGTCTGCCGCTCTGCCACTGTTCCATTCTTGGGCCGAGCTGCTTGATCTTTCAGCTCTGCTTGACTCGGGGGACACTCTGGCCCGCGGCAAGGCAAAAACACTCCCGGAGTTTCGCTGGATGAAGCGGAAAGAACACAGGGGGGTTTTATGTGTTACTTGCCGGCTTGAATTTGTCAGCATCAATAAGGCGCTCGGGAGCGTGCCTGCCCGAGGAGCCGTGACCTCGACGTCGGGCATTATGCTGAAGAGCAGGGACGGCCGCCTGCAGATGCCTGAACCGATTTGAAGCTTGACATGTAGGTTACGACTGACTGTGATCGTAAAGCGTCTTGACAGCGTTTACATAATAGCTCCAAGAGTGGATCACGAAATCATTCAAGTGTTCAAAGCGGATCTCTGAAACACTGTTGCAAACCTGTTACGAGGTCCATTCGAGAAGAACATCTACCGTGCAGAGCGGTTGCATTTAGTCTGTGAAATGCACACACGTTCCAAGCGTCGGCAAGGATCTCCTCGCATGTATCTCTCAATGTGGTTACGGTGCTAGCATATGAAGCCCAGCAGCTTTTAGCAAGCATATAACGATAGGAGAAAAATGTGTTTCGTTAAGACACCAAGCTGGTTGGAATCTCGTTTGTCCGGAATTGGCTTTTTGAAGACCTTCCTATTTCCACCGTGTAGCAGCACATTACGGACCTTTTGTGGCACAAATAATATCCTCAGTAGATCCTACCACCATAGCTAGTGCTTCTAGAACAGGGAGGAGGGATAAAATATGAAACAAAATTGAGCAAATAAACCAACTAGTGAATGAGCGGTGGAAAATGTTTTTAGTTTTGTGTACCACATGACCATGTTCGGAAACCGTGTTCGGTGTGTGTGGCTGGCAGTAGTTCCGCATAGGAGAAGGAGCATTGTGTATGCCTTTTTGCGACCTTTGTACATATTTTCTTCCCTGTACGTGAAGCAATCCGGCAGTGCTGCTGCTGGGTAACGAGCCAGGATATTGGATGAAAAATTTCCATCTTCCAAATCCCCATTTCCCCGCCTCCGCCTGTGTGTATAGTCGTACATTCCGATTCAGCCCATTGCAGGAACTCCCAACTGCCGAGGAGAGTCTGTTTTGGGTAGGTGAATTTAAACGTAAATATCCATAACGCTCTCCAGTGTAGCAGCTGGAAAAAGCAATAAGATTCGAGAGACAGAGAAAGTCCCAACATTACGTGTACATGTAGTAAGCATGACCCGGAAGATGATTCGTGATGATGCTGGTGAACTTTGCCCTTCCCTACACCGTTCTGAGTCTGAGTTTTGTGTACAATCCTTTTTGGCGTGTGTTTGTGGATGACAGAGTGAAGTTCTCTACACGGTTTTAAGCTACACTGTGGTGGAATCGGGTGGAATATTCATAGGATGGAAAATGTGAATGTTAAATATGCAACGCTGAGCTCGTCGTTCCATCCTATGTGGGTGTGTGTGTTCCGCTATTTGCTTTCCTCATTGAGTTGCATTCTCCAGTGCTGAGCGGGAACTTTGCCAGGCACTAGATTCCACTCTGTTCTTTGCACATGTGTGTCCCATGTGTTGGATGCACATTATTTACTGTTTTAAAATTATTCTACACCTTATGTTTAAATTTGGTACTGCAAATAATTCAGGTGTGGGGTGCGTTCTCCCTAGTTCGGGCTTAAAGCTTCCACAACAACAACAAGGCTCTTCCCGGCAACTTCTCGGTTAAATTAAATCCCAGTGGAATGGCAAATCTAAACAGAAATAACAAAAGACATGATCCCATCTCAACATTCGGTTGTCTTGATTCGCTTTGTTTGCATAAAGCTTTGTCAGGAAATTGGAAAAATCTGCTCCATCACATCTACGCAGATCAAACACCGTTCACCGATGGCACTGCCAGTGTGTGCCAGTTGGTGTGTTCGGTTTGGTCCTTCGTACCGGAATGGAGATATCTCAATCGATTTGTACGGGCACATCATCCCGAACGACCGTTTCGACCCCGACGACACCACAATAGATTGTAGAAAAGATCGTTATGTGTGTGTTTGTGTGCGTTGAAGCCATTCGAGGAATAAAAGTCGATTTGCTAAATCAAAGACGATCCTACGAACGACCAACGACATTACCATATTGAAGAAGTGTCACTATACTTGAGTGCAATAGAGACGCAAATGGCTTCGGCAGGATGTGTTTGGATCAGCAGACCCCACTAACCAGGAGTGTCAGCACAAACTAGAACTCATCGACCGCACAAACCAGATAGATCGCTGGGGCGCACTAAAGCAACCCCTTTCCGGTGGTTCGGGTCGGTAATCGGTTTCTTCTGGCGGTAAACATTCCCCGAACTTCTTATGTTGGTGGTAGCAGAGCGAGAATGAAGCCATTGGACAAGAAGGCTCCCGTTGCTCTAAAGCAAACCAAACCGGGGATCCACTTTGATGCGCGTTGTTTACGTGCACAATGTTTACCACCGGTGCCGTGTCTTGGCTGGCTGGCTGGCTGGCTGGCTGAGTGGAGTTTGAAGCTTTTTTTGTGCTGCTCTGTGCGTTTTCCTTCCCCTGCACAGATTGGTTGTAGATTTAAATGAATCACGGTTCTGCATCTTGCTTCTGCTACAACTACCGCCACCACTACGCTTCAACAATAACCGACCGGGGGCCTTTCTTATGCTCGTCTTTTGGTCGGCAAACAATATCGCACACGCCGGCACATCGGCAAACTACCTTCCTTAGCCACACAGAGCTGTGTAAATGCAAAGATTCGCCTCGTTCATCCTCTGTAGTTCCCTCTGCTGTCAGTCTGCTCGGAAAGAATCACCATTGAACGAGCTGGATTGAAGCACATCTGCATAATTGAGCGCTTTAATTACGGAAGATGTTTTCCTTGAATTAAATTTCATTAGGTATTAGTTGTTCACGCCTTTGCTAATGTTATTATCGTCTTTGTGATTCATTTTTCTCTTTCTTTATTCTAGTACTTGTTGAGATTATTTGCCTTCTTTCGTTGTATGGTTTTAATAGAAGAGGGTTTCGTTCTCTTTTGCACATCTTTACCTTCATCTCGATGGGTTCTGAGTACATCGTTGTAGTTCGCAATTTGCAATTTCGCATCATATTTTCATCACTGGATTAGTTTATTAGACTTTTCTTTTAGATTATATTTTTGTTTCTCTCTTTTTTACAACGAATTCATACAATGTTTTCTTCTTCTTTTTCTTCTTCTTTTTTCCTGCAGGAATTTCTGCTAGCGATCGATGTAACCTCGAGCGGCACGCCGGAAGAGAAACTAAAATGGGCGTTTAGGATGTACGATGTAGACGGTAACGGCGTAATAGACATTCAAGAAATGACTAAAATAGTGCAGGTAAGTTTCACCTTTAAAAACGCTGCACCAAACAGACAAGAAAAAACCTCCCTTTTTAAAAGGGATCCATTATTATCAACACCAAACGCAAAAGAGAACGGTACACAAAGCACCACACCGAGGGTTGTAAAAACTGGACTGTAATTACGTTGAAATATCTAGCAAAAAACACACATAAAACCACATTCCCATTAATTGAAGGAAACAAAAAAATAGCACACGCCCTACGTGTACTTTGTGGTGCATCAATTAAAAATGGTTTACCACCCGGTTGTCCTCTGCCGGTGTGTGTGTGTCTGTATAATGGAATGAAAGATGAAAGTGTATGGAGTGAATATCTTACGGTTTAGTCTTTTTTTGTCCACTTCTATTAAAATCAATCCCTGCACGCCGTCGCGATCGATGGCGGTATATCATTATGCAGGAGTAATGTACACGGTCCTCACATACACACGGCTCCCTGGTTGGTACCCGTGTGTTGTCCGGTCGATAGATGAAGGTGCGCGATAGTTGCAGTCAGAAGACACGTTGGCGCCATTCGAGCAACAGTGCGGGTATTGTTGCTTCCCTCTTTCTGTCTACCAACCCCGAAGGGTGTTTGTGTGACGCATCTGCACGTAGCGGTAGAATGTATTATACACCCAGGTTGAGGGTAGCAGCACGCAGCTGTCGTTGGGAAAGGCTTTAGCTGCTTGAAAATCCGCCATTCATGCCAGCTTGCCTTTTGTTGGCGTATTTCGTGCGCTTCCAGGCGTGTGTACATACGGCAAAAAAGTGGGGTTTTATGTTTAAACCTTTTCCCGCACGTGACCTCTATCATCGGCAGCAGTTCCTTTATCCGTTGCTTCAAGTTCGGCGTTTGTTAAACCATCGCCCTTCGAAAAGAAGGGTTATAAAACGATGGTGGTGGGCACGGTCGGACTAAAGCTGATTGCAAAATTTATGCGTTTTTCCGACTGCAACTGTAACTCACCGTCGTCACGGCTTCCCAGGTGGGGCATAATAGAGGTGAGCGCAGCTGCTGCTTGGGTGCTTCTAGAGCGGTGCAAGGAAAACGTACGTCGATAGTGTTGGGGTACGTGTGTTTGTGTAGTGGAAAACTTCACCTTAAACAGGATTGTTGGAGTGTTGTACAGCAGAATGCACTTTCACGCATAACATTTGCATGAGCAATGAAGTGGATTGAGTTTTATTATATTGAAGAGTGTTTCTCCCTACCCTCTTAAGTGTGCTGCTGGGGTGGTTTCAATGTGGTGTTGAAAATTCAATTCGATTTGAAGGATGATTACATTTTTCCTCCCCCAAGGAAAAAGGGTTATTCAACATTTTTCGCATTCAGAATTGTCACCAAAACAGGAAGGAAGTCTTTAATATTCCGTAGAAAATCGACAAAAAAAACGCTTCCATCATCTACTGCTCCTATTATGAAGCGGTATAATTTCGATTCTGCATCGCATCGCATTGCACTGCCGAGATTGAAATCGTACAATATTCATTAGTTGATCGTTATGCGCTCCATTCGCCGACAATGAAACCACCAAACGCTTTCCGCACGTTATCGTAGAAAAATCGATGCTTTAGATTGATTTCCTTTCCCGACTTGGATCATATCGCCGCCCGACGAGCGAGGCAGCCCACACAAAAATGAACCGCTTTCTCGGAGACCAAATCAATGCCATAAATGAATGAAATGTCGGTGGCAATGGAGGCAAAGGGCACGGCAAGCATAAGATAACGAAAGCAGGCAAACAAATTTGAATTTCGTCGATTCGCTTCGATTACTTCACTTCACTTGCAATTTCGTATTCGATTCAGAGAACCTTTATGTACTGCTGCCGCCGTCCGGGCACACGGGAATTCGAAAATAAGAGGAATGATAATTTAATTTAAGCAGTCGGCAATGGCAGCAGCATTCACAAATTCACTGTATGCTTGCAGAGAGAGTGGGAGAGAGACTGTGAACCATTGGTAAAAGGTCACTGCGAAAAAACGTATTAAAAAGCAGTGTCCTTTTCTTTTTTGCTGATTCCTATGGACCCTCCGCTAATGTAGTTTGACAACCTAGGTTTGAAGCTCTCTGTCGTTTCGTGTAACATTTTTTTTTCTCGTACCACAGTACTACTTTTTCCTTTCGCTCACTTGATGAGATTCATTTGTGGAAGGAAATATTTCAACCGATAAAAATCACCAGCTAAAAGGGAACGAAATTGTATTTCGCAATCCAAAAGTCATCTCCTGCGCAAAGCTTAACTAGATGTGCACTCCGATGGTCGGTTGGTGCTGCAGGATTGTATTTTGTTTCTTTGTTGGACGGAAAATTTATGGTTCACTTGTGGCCGAAAAAAGAGTCACAATTGAAAGAAGAAAACATGAAAATCATGTCGCTTTCGTGCAAATGCACCTGGGGTCGAAGACGGGATCGGAGAATAGTCGGTACAAAACCAAAGAATAGCTGATGATGATATCCTGATTCATCTGCCGCAGAGCTTGATTGGGCAAGGAGTGGTAGGAGCGGTGATTCAAGCTCTTTGTAAGGTTGTGAAAAGAATGTAAAATGATGCAATGTTCTTCCATTGCTATCCAGCGTCAACGTTTCGCGGGATAAGGTGAACGAAAACGAAGTTCTTTATCAAGGATCCTTTTTGTGCAAAAGTCTTCAAGGGGTTTGTCCCTTACCTTCACGATGGTACGAAAGGTAGTAGTGTATCGATTTTTGTCTTTTCTTCCTCCCAATCGATCTTTGAGGCAATGGAACTGTGCTGCGAGAGTGAGTTATGGAATGTTTTTCACGGTGCCTGTCACTCTCGTTGCTAATTTTCCATTACTTTAGTGGCATTTGCTCGCGTTGGTCATTTCTTCCCCGTGGTACGAACTTGGTACGAATTTTTATCTTCCCTTTTGCCATGCCCCGATAAGTTGATATCAATGAATTATGAATGCATTCCGTTCCGGGTTTTCAAATCGGTCAACGGTACACGGCCCCAGGACATGCAATTTTAGTCGTGTTCAGTCTGCTCAGCTAAATCCTCCTTAACAACTTCTTTACAGGGTTTTACCTTCCAAACTCCCCTTCCCTACCTTCCTGATATGTCCTCTCGCATGAAGATGATATCAAAAGGGGATCGGGAAAACGATGGGCAAGGGAGGACTGCATCTAAATTCTCATTCGCAAAATGGACAGAGCCGTTTCTAGTTTCCCCTCAGGCGACCGGTGCTGTAATTGCACCGGCCATGCAAGATAGCATGACAACATGAAGAGGCCGGGGCCGTTCAACCGACCGGTGCCGGGGTTTGCGAAAGCACAAAGGTGGGACGACATTCGGCTACAAGGACTACACGGGAAAGTGTGTGTGAGAGCGAGAGAGACACGCAAAAAAAAAACATAAATAAACTGTGAAATGGAAAAATGTCCTTCTGTTGAGTGGGTTTGCAGAAGAGAGGCCCGGGCGAGTGTATGTGTGTGTGGGACGGAGATCCCTTAAAAGCTAATTCCTCAAGCCGATATTGCATCCTGTACGTAGTCCCGCTCGTGCCGCTTCGCTCCGGAGTGCTGTTTTGGGGACGTTTCCGTTCTAACAGCGGCTACTGTTGCTGCTGTCGTGCCATGGCAAAGTCACGATCGGTTTGGACCGTGTAATATGGTTCTTAAAGCCTTTTTTTTGTTTGCTCTGTACGTGCTTACATTGCCATGCTGGCCATGTTGTGTGCCGTAAGCTTTTACTTTCGTTATTTGATCCGAACGGTTGGATTAGGTTGTTGTTTTGGCGTGTACCAGGGGGGTGGGGGGCATACGTATGATGCTTCCCCGTGTGTGCTGGACGCTTTTCCGGAATGGGTTTTTGGAGCGGCAAGTAATGGTTTTTTTACGCAGGAAACCATTTTATTTTGAACCTTTCAGTACCGAAAGAAGGGCACGTTGGCTAAAAGAGTGTTGAAAGCAATATTTATGTAATACTGCAATATTTAATTATATGAGTGTGTTGCTAGAACTTGATAAAGTATCTAAACAGCACTACACATTCTGACACATATTGCATTAAACATATCTGATGCTTATGCATTTTGAAGCAGCTTCCCCCAATCCGGTCTCAACTCATCAAAGATAACGCTTCCGCCAAATGCCCTCAAAGACGTAATCCCAAATGCGCATACATATTTCATAACTCGCAACCGGGATACGTATGTGTCCGTGTGGCTGTGTGTATATGTGGTCTTACATTTCTCGACGGATCACATTTCAACTTGTCATTACTGCACGCGCACGTGAAACGGGGCGCCCCTTTCGTGCGTATCTGTCTGTCTTCACCGAAGCCGCACGTATTCCTTCGCAAACGCTCGTGAATGAATTTATGAACGAACCATTTTAATGGGTTGTAATTTAACCTCAGAACTTATTTGTGGGTTGTTAGAAAATTTACTTCCATGCGGGACACCACCATCACCACCATCCCATCCCTGCGAACTCCATCAGCAATCAGAATGGTGAACGTGAAACCCTTTCCCAACCAACGGCGGCATTTCCTTTGCCCCGAATCGATGAAGACGATGAAAATTTATTGCAAAAGCCCTTTTGTAAAGTGTACGGTAGTAGTACGGTACGCACACATGATGAAGCCCCGCCGTGTGTACGGCTTCTCAACCTCTTTCGCGCCCGCCAGCCCGCAGCCCCGAACAGCAGCGCTCGGACCGTGAGTCGTGTAATTAAGATAAACAGCGATCGTAAATCATGGCTCTTGTTTTCGGTGTGTCGGAACTGCTGCACAACAAACCACAACAACAACAACAACAACAAATAAACACACAAAAACACTAATGCCTGGAATGTATTGCCGTCTGCTACTCCCCGTTTGTACGGAAGTGAAGATCTCGAGGTATACGTCGATGATTCCGGCTGTATGTATGTGTTTTCAATCTTCTCGCGTTTTGTGACGCTGCTACGGGGATATAAAATATGAAGCACCATTTTCATCACGATGTAATATTGTAAATTGTAGCCGCCCGTTGATGGTTGCTTCAAGGTTACGACGGGCAAATAATGCTCATCTGCTATTTTCGTCTGATTGGCGTGTAATGTGACCCGCGAAGTATTAATGGTTTACCTGTACGGTGAAGTTGAAGTACGTTGTAAATTAATTTGTTGAGGATTTTACAGTGGGTATAGCCGAAAAGAAGAAAGTTAAAAAGAAGATACAAAGAGAGGCTTAAAGACATTTGAGTTTCACTCTCAGAAATGCTATCAAACTTTGACTTCAATTCAACGTATTTTTTGCTTCTTGAATGCATTAACAAAAGCACATTCATTGTGATGAAAAATACTTCAATAATTCAGCCAAAAAATGGTCCGATCTTACTCATGCAGCACAATGTAGCAACTTTGCACTCCGGATGACTTCATCTAGTAGTACCGCTGCACAAAAAACCCCAATCACTGCACACTCTACAGCGCCGCGAACGCGCGAAAAGACCAACTGTCTTTCAAGCTGGCGCCGTTGTCAAGCAGCTCAACCGAGCGGAAGTTATGAAGGTTTTGCGGGAAAGTTTGCCAACCTTTTGCACGCCTTCCAAAACCGCCTCGAGGCTCTAGGCTTTGGGATGGTTCTTTGGGAGGAATGGGAAGGTCGTTCCGCTAACAAATTTAGCACAGAGGCACACACACATACACCGCGGGGTTGTGCATACCTTCTACTGCAAATTATGAAAACTATTACAATCGATCAAGTGCAGAGAGCCGCGTGGCACGGCACGGGAGTTTTGCGAAAACGATTGCGCTTTCGAAAGGACAGGGAGCAAGCAAAGCTCTCTTGTGATTGATGATATCGTACTGCCCGACGGAGCAGGTGGTGAAAAGGCGGGAAAAGGAATTTGTTTTTGACGGGCCGAAAATTTTCCAGTTCTACACGGTTCAGCAGCACACTCCGCAGGCCAAAGCTTCACCTGAATGTCATTAGCAGAGCATCATGGTTGAAGTGGGCCGAAGAAAATTTGAAAACCATTATGTGTGTGTGTGGGGGTTTTTTTGTGTGGCTTTTCTTTCCCTCCCCGACAGTGATGGATTTGTGCACCGAACGCTCTGAAGCAATAGGCTCGATAAACATGATCCCTTCCCTCCCCGTGACCAAAATTTGATATTAATGCATACATTTTTCTGCTTCCCTTTCTTCGCAGGCAATATACGACATGCTGGGCGCGTGCTCATCGAACAAACCGGCCGACTCGGCGGAGGAGCGCGCGAAAAACATCTTCGCCAAGATGGATGAAAATAACGACGGTCAGCTGACGCAGGACGAGTTCCTGAAGGGTTGCCTGCAGGACGAGGAGCTGTCCAAGATGCTCGCACCCTAAGCGGGGGGGGTGCACCCGGGTCGACGGGCACGAGTTAAACAAAAACACACACAACACTCACTTACACACCTGCCCGCCCGCCCTTCATCATTGCCATATATAAGACACCATACAATCATACTTTTTGCACACATCCTAGAGCAACAAAAAAAGAACATACACACTGAAACACAAGTCAGTAAAATGTGGAAAAGAAGAAGCATACACACAGAGAAGAAAGGTCAAATTGAAACAGAGTAACGCAGCGATTGCGAAACAGGAAACCAATCGAGAGAAAAGGAGTAAAAAAAAGAGTGGAAAGTAAAAACAAACATTACGAAACCTAGACAGAGAGAGATGGGAAAGGGAAGAAGATAAAGCATAATAGAGCAAGATGACAGTACTATATATAGAGAGATATATTTAGAAGAATAGTACAGTGGCCGGCAGAATAAAGTGGCCACTACTTACAATTTTACATTTTTTACATTTTTTCCGTGAAAAATGAAGTTATTGTACTGCTTTATTTTTTGAAACATTGTTCGTGATATGCTTAAGAATGCGCAGTACCATAGCATGACAAAAATGAGAAGTTTGCTTCAAGAAAAAATTTTTTTTCTAAAATTGATCAAAATCACTGTGCCAAAATAAAGTACCCACTTTATTCATTCTACAGAAAATATTATTTTGAACAAATATAACAGCAAACTTATAATTTAAACGCGTTCCTCTCGCATTCTTCACATGTTCAAGGATCGTTGGCGTATTTTTTTCTAATTTTTAAAGGTTTATCTAGTTCTGCATCTAGTTTTTGCATCTGGTTCTTCTCAAGCGTTATTAAGAGCTTTAAATTTAAATTTATATGTGTGTGACACCAGTCTTATCCACCTTCGCACATAGAATCTGCCACAAATTCTCGATGGAACAAAAATTTAGACTTCATGGAGGACATGCAAGGTATTTTATACGATACTAGTTGAGAAATGATTTTTGTATTGATTGTGTGTGTTGAGATGTTAGCCTGTAGGAACATGTTTTTAGTTTTCAAACCCTATTTTTTTAAAAGAAATATCCCAAAGTAGTGATGAAGAATGTTAAAAAAGGTATCAGCCATCGTTGTACTTTTGATTCACACCAGTTTTCCTGCTACTCCTAAAGAGAAACACCCCCTAGCTATCACATTGCAATTTTCGTAATTTACTGCCCGTTAGATGTAGCGTCCTTCAAGTTCCTCGCCCGAGCTACAGCAAGACTAACAAAGCCAATTGGCTTTAATATGATCAAGAACATGCTGATATATCGTTAGATCGATGAAAAACTGGTATTTGGACAGATGAGTCCAAATTAGAACTGATGTTCAAAAATAAGTAGACGCGATCCAACAAACCAATATGTATGAAGAGTGCAATGTGATGACCATGGAGGGGATTTCTATACGAGAAGTGGGGAGCATGGTTTGAATCGACGGCATAATGAAAGCTAATACCTATACAAGCATCCTATGTGAATTTATCTGTTTTCTGTGAAAAATACGGAGTTAGTAAATAAATTGATGTTACAACAGGAAGACGACGCAAGTTATGCACGAAGAATTTTTTATTTTATTTTTTCAATCAAATCGAATAATTTTTTTTAATGGCTCCCAGTTATTCTTAATTTTAATTCAATCGCGATTTAGTGTGCAAATTTTAATGCAAATGTAGTGAAAATGACGTGATTAAGAAAAACAAAATATGTTAAAGCTCTGAAATACTTTTAGGAAGAACCAATGCCAAATATGTGCAGATAAAAGCAAAATAAATTATGGCAAAGATCATCGAACATGTAAAGAATGCGAGAGGAACGCATACAAATTATAAGTTTGGTGTTATATTTGTTCAAAATAATATTTTCTGTAGAATGAATAAAGTGGGCACTTTATTTTGGCACAGTGATTTTGATCAATTTTGGAAAAAATATTATTTCTTGAAGCAAACTTCTCATTTTTGTCATGCTATGGTACTGCGCATTCTTAAGCATATCACGAACAATGTTTCAAAAAATAAAGCAGTACAATAACTTCATTTTTCACGGAAAAAATGTAAAAAGTGTAAAATTGTAAGTAGTGGCCACTTTATTCTGCCGGCCACTGTAGGAAGCGCAACGATCCATACGCGAACCATCAATACGAAATGATAGACCGTGGGGTGATTCTGCCACCACCACCACCAGTGAGCAGCCTGGTGCAAAACGGGGGGGGAGACGACACCTAGCACAGGACACCGCGCTACGTCCTTGATCGCTACAATTAGAAGTTCTATGTGTCTCTGTGTGTTCGCGTGTGTGTGTGTGCGTGCTTAACTGCACTCGTTTAGGGTCGAGTTTTCATTCCGATCGGGCTCGGGCTCCCCCTGTACTTGGGCTGGCTGGTTTGGAGCCAACCGTCTGGGAAGGCGGTTTGACGGTGGAACCCACCAGCACCTCTCAATCGGTGTGTTTTTTGCTTAGCCTCTAGTCTCTTCACTCCCTGTTCACACTATTTCCCGTGTTCACAGCCCTACAAGGAGGAGTTGAAGGGAAATGGGAACAAATCGAACAGTTATTCTCGTTCGCAGCAGCAGACGCCCCGTCACACAACAACACAGCGTGTGCCCTCCCCCCTTCGCTGTGTGTGCACGGGGCGGGTGAAGCGAGGCAAGGTGGTCGATGAAAATTTAATATGAAAATGGAAAGCCCGCCCACCTCCACAGAGACACGCAGGCAGAGCTCGATCGAGAAAGAGATAGAGAGAGTGAGTTTTTGGGCCCCGCGAAAGGAACAGAGACAACCTTTAGGGAATTTATGCGTGCGCGCGCTAACCACATTTAGCTGTAATAGTACTCACGTCCTGCCAAGCGTCCAAAGTAAGAAGAAAAAGAAGAAGAAGAAGAAAAGTAAGAGAAACCTCTACCATTTTGCTGATGTTGATGCTACGATGTAATGATATATTGATGAGAATTTGATACAAAAAAGAGTAGTGTGTGGGAGCGTTGTGTGTGTGTGTGTGGTACTATGTGGGTGCGCGCTCTGCTGTGTCAGATTACATCCACACACTCACTCACACACACGCACACACACACGCTTGCACACGGGCGCTCTTTAAAGCGTGCGAGTCAATCGAAGGGTATGTAATGCCCCTGTCTACAAGAGCTAAGATCTAATCTAAGGATAAATGTGTCGGGCTGTAAAATGGAGTTCAGGAACGTTGTTTCACAACGCCGGTAAAGCCCGGATTTCCTGGAGCAGTAGCAAGGCAAAGAAAACGGGACAAGCAATTGGGCCACTTTATGTTGTTTTTTTGGTTCGTGCTTTTCTCTTAAATGCAGACAGGAAACACGAGAGAGGACAGTGGTGTGGGAGTGTTAAGAATAGATGTATACATGCGCATCCAGCGTTGAATGCGTGTGGCGTGCGTGTTAGTGCGCTTGAAACGCTTCTCCGCTAGTCACCAATATTGGAATGGATCAATTGATGTGCATCTGTTGCTTGAGGGGGGAGGTTTAAATGGAGTTTAAGACAAGCCAAGGAAAAGAAATTACCTCACGCACACACAGCCACAGAGAAAGCACACGACCAGCACTCTGTTCCGTATCTTGTCCGCTAACGCACGGAACAAGATTTATCACAGCGAACTGTGACGATAATGACCGATAGACGTAAATGAGTAAATGAACGAAGAATCACATCCACAGCGTCATTCGCTCCATAATCGGACGGGCGTTAATGGGCGGCTGGCATTAGTGGGTGGACGGCCATTTAAGGCGCTTACAAGCACACACACACACACTGTACTGTGAAAGCCATCACTAGCTGGTGAGAATAAATGAGCCCCAACGCGTGCGTGTGTGTGTGTGTGTGTGTTTGTGTCGGGGTGAAGCCATAAAACCACAAGGATACGGACTGACGCCGGTTGAGCCGATGAAGAGGCTCGGAAGGCAGTCGGGGTTGGCGGAAAAGTGGCCCCAAAATCATTCCCCATTTTCCATGGTAGGGACGGCGACAATGGGTTTGCCCGCGCGGGTGAGGCTGCCAATATTTCTTTGCACAAACATCTTCATCTTTTCGGAGCGGTGCAAGTTTATGTGTTTATTTGTGTGGCTGTCAGTTGTGCGTGTGCGTCTGTGCGTCTGTATGAATAGGATCGTTTCTTCTCGAAATGAGTAGACCTCATTATCAAGCAAAAGAATTCCATCCATGGCAGTGGCGTACTTCTTTTTTACTATTTTCTTTTCTGTTCTCCTTATTCGTATCTTGCATTTGGTACGGTTTCTTTAATGTCTTGTGGGGTCTTCATATAAATAAGTGCGATGGTGGTTTTTTGTTTTGTTTTTCTTGCTTTCGATCCTCGTTATTTTCTCCTTCTCTTAGCAAACGATGGAACTTTAGCAATGAACGCGAGACTTCATTCATATTTATATGTGTACGCTTATTTGAACGTCTATGCGAGCGAGGAGTATGAGTTGGCATGTATGTAAAGGACTTGTTTTGTTCCCTTTCCTTCAACCCTGAGTTGGCTTTCATGCCGAATTCGTTACACTTTTTCGGGCCATTCGTAGCTCTTCTTGCTTTCTTACCATTACAATGCCATTTCTGAGAACTCACGGGACAGAAATGTCCTTTCCGAATGGTTCTTTTTTTCAGAATGCATGACTACATGTCTGTTATTTTATATTATTTCTTCATAATTTAACGGTTTTGTTACACTTTTATTCAATTAGCTTGTCATCTTTTGATGGACGATCGTATGTAGCATCAAAGATCAGGGGGATGTCACCTTTACGAGAGCATTTATCCAGTTGAGCAAACTCGAAACGGACTGCTACACCAATACAACCCACTATACTGTACTGGAGGGAGGGGTGAAAAGAAAAACATTTCCATAATTCCCGCAGTACCGAGCCGGTAAGAAAATAAAAACATCATCAGAATCAATCG
Source organism: Anopheles gambiae (assembly GCF_943734735.2). Lineage (NCBI taxonomy): Eukaryota > Metazoa > Arthropoda > Insecta > Diptera > Culicidae > Anopheles > Anopheles gambiae. The sequence continues at coordinate 113,376,748 of NC_064601.1, forward strand.
TGCGACACAAATGCGCAATGAAGCGTTTCGAAATAAATCTTGCGCGTGGTTCTCCAGTGGCAGCATCTTACGCGCCGCTTGCTGGGGTACTACTGTCACGGTGCATTATTGTCATGAATCTGCCAGATCGGCGAAAAACGCACTGAGGGGACGACGGATACCGTCGTGATTGTTTGTCCAGCCGAATGGCAGCGTGTGGCAGCGAATTGGTGGTCACGTTTTTCGGCGAATTCGGGGACGATTTTTCGGTCGAAATGATGATGTGCTCTTTACCATTGGCTGTAAATATTGATCGACATTGTTACAAACGTTGGTTTGGTGTTGTTGCTCTCTAATATTGATTTTTTCAATTGCTCTCAGGTACGCGGTTGGTATATGTGGTATATATTATGGTATTTGCGGTAATTGGATTAGGTTTGGCAATCAAATGATTGTTTTTTGTTTTTTTGCCCTCCATTGATCTGTGTGTGTGTTTTTTGTCCTTTATTATTTCGCTTGATAATGGCAACGATTTGGCGGATGCAGAACCCCCCTCCCGGCACGACACTATTGTTCTTCATTCTTTGATATTTGTAACGACCACGCTGGACGATTTGTTGTACATAATTGTTAACGCAAACTTCTAGTCAAGTTGTTTCCTTATTATTGTTTGCGAACTTTACGTTCAACAAACACGGTCCACAATCGATTGAAATGAATGCGATGAAAGCAATCGTTAGCGCTGAAGAAATGTCGACCGTGTGTGGGTGTGTTCGACCTATTGTTTTGTGGAATGAAGCTGAAATGAAACGGAACATTCACGGCAAAACTGCAATCGAACTTACGGTTCGTGCGCAAGAAGACAGGCCAGCTTGAGAAGGGAAACATTTAACATTGTAGTAACATAAAATGGTAATCATAAAACAGCAAACTGCACCGAGCGATGAGATAGACGCAAACATTGAAACTAAGAGCACTACTGTTGATATATTTCTATTACGCAGAACCAGAACCCCCCCCCTCCTCCCAAACCACTCACACATCTCCCCATGTCCCCGCGCTCCAACATAGAGTATGTTGCCCTCAACTAGTTATTGCGGGTGAAAATATAGGCGCAAAATACGTCAAACGCTAAAACGAAACATGTTTAAATGGATAAGAGAATGGAACAAAGAAACAAAAGAAAAGAACATTAAAATCTAAACTCTACATATGCACTCACGTACGAACGCAACAAAGAAACAAACAAAGAAACAAACAAAAAATACTAGATGTCAAATTCGAGAGCAAACTCATACTAATAAATACAACAAAAGAAGAAAAAAGAAACACACAAACACACACATAAAGAAGAGAAAATAATCATTCTTGCACAAGTTTAACTGGTGTCTACTAGCACAAACATAATAAGCGTGTGGCAGCAATCGCAAACTGCAACCATTCCTCACATGTTCGCATACATTTGCGAACATGCTGAACATACCATTTAACAAAAGGAAACCATCTCCCCATTCACCCCGTTAAGGATAGGTTTGGAACAGCAGGGCAACGTCATTCGGCAGCAACACGCGATTGTTCAAGGGAGAGAGAAAACAAACAAACAATTGGGTGACCAAGTCGCGAAATTATGCAAACAATTTAATCGAAGCACAGACACACATAAACAAAACAAAAAGGAATAAAAATAACAACCACACACTTCTTCACTACTCTAAATGTGTAAAAGCTCCCCGAGATTCGAGATTGTACTGTGTGAAACTTTGGAACGATGTGAAAGAAAAGGGAAAGCAAAAGAAGAAAACGTGCGTTTTCGGTAGTGCTCCAATGCTAATGGTGTGGCTAAAGAAAGATTATTGTGCACACGTATAACTATATTTAAACGCTATCTCGTAAAACTGAAATCCCGCTGAACTCTCCTAAACAGAACAAACAAAAAGAAGACGAAGAAAAAAAAACAAGAAAAAAAAGAACTAAGACAACTCAAATTGCATCTCTCCCCCCACTTGTCTGTCTGTCCACCTGATTCATGTTTAAGAGCGTGTGTCCAAGCAAGCCGTGCGCGTGCGGCTCGTAGTGAAAAAGAGGCGGCGTTAGCAGGCGGTTTAAAGGGCTACAAAATTAAGTCATAATAGAGAGCATGTGTGATGTTGATGGGATGTTTTTCCGTTTTTTTTTCGATATTTAAATAATAATAATTATAATAATAATATAAAACAGAGCATTACTGGAGACAGGTACACAGCAAGAACAGCAACAACAACAACAAAAACAACAACAACAAAAACGAAACAAAACTTCAAGCATATTTGTAAACAAAGCAAAAGAAGAAACACAAAACAAGAAGAAGAAAAAGAAGAAGGTAACATACAATTAAGCAGACAAGCTTAAAATGGTAAGGAAAATCTTTCCTAAAAAGAAATATGCGCTTTCGCTAGTTTTTTACATTTTTCTACTGGCTGTGTTCGGTTTTGTTTTTCTCTTTGTAAACTTGTAAACTCATAAACTCTGCCACAAACCAAAACCAAACCAAAAAAAGAAGGAAAAAACACAATCGAGGGACAACAACACACAACGCAGACACTTCGACACACAATCAAACACAAAACACGCCTACACACTCGCATACACGCATACACTTCCCTGATGGAATGGTGAAGGGGATCAGGCCGTTTGTGGAGACGAAAACCATTCCTAAGCGATGCTCTCCGGATCTTGTCGTTACTGTCGTCGCCTGTATGAACATCCCTTTTTCCGAATAAAAGCCTGTTTTCAATCGTTTTCGAAATAAAATACATGTTTTAACTATAAAAAAGTACACTTGAAACAGTAGTTGCCGGGATAATTTCTACTTCAATTGGTACCCCTCGTTTAGATAAAGTAATGAAAGTATGATTATCTGCTGTGCGGATTGCATACTTTTGGGGGAGAAGTTTTCTCCATCAACTCCCAACGGTATGCAATCCGCACGACGGAATTAGCTTATTATGAGCTTGTTTGCTTTTAGCAACTCGGCGTTAACTCGACCGGGGGGACAACCCTCCTTTACAAATAGAGACACACAATGTGGCTACATTGCAAGTAAAAGTTTGTTTTACCGTACATAGGGAGGCATAAAACTTTACGCAAAGAGTCATTATTCTACCCCATTCGCATAAAATGCACGATGAAAAGTGTCCATCGTTGGGGAGCTAATTTTATCGCGAGTGCTTCCTCATTCGCTCCATCATCTGCATCCCTCGCGGATGTGAAAACTGTGAGCTACTTCAAGTAAAAATGGCGCCTCTTTGCGACAGAAAAAAGCACACACACACACACACACACACACACAAGTGGCACTCTATTTCCCTTTAGATTTGTGCGGATGCATTAGCAATTGATTGGGTTTGTGTGCTGCCGCGGCGGTGTGTCCAATAGCTGCTGCTGCACCAGTGTCCGTAGTTATTAGTGGAAATTGAATTTCTGCTGCACAAAGCCACACACAGCACCGGCACCCTAACTTCATCAGTATCGGTGTTGTGGGTGGGGTTGTTCGAGCCATAAACTACTCCAGCTGTATAAACTGTCAAGGAAGTGGGTTAGAAGGGAAGCTTTTTTACTTCTCAGGAGCGCTCCCCCAGTGCTGCAAGTAGCTCATCGCAATACCTTAGGGGAAATGCTGTAAAGATTCAATTAACCCACCCAATCATCTCCTCTAGCTTGGTGCGCGAGAAAGGAGAGATGGAAAGCGGAAGGGTAGGAAAAACAAAGACTCGTAGCACTCGACGGTAACTACCACGGTGACTGAGAAATGAGACTCGTGATGCAGAGTGCACAACAATGTTGATGAGCGGATGCGACATCCGATCCATCACCGGCGGTCACTGTATGTCTTCGGGGCTTCGAAGCCTCGAGCGACGTTTCCTTCTTCACCGACATTTTGTACGCCGCTGGTTGAGTGATAAGAGGGATGCTGATTAAACGCAAGAAATGGCCAAGACCTCGATGGCTCAATCAAGCACATTGTTGCAATCGCTGCTACGCTTGAGAAATTTGCTGTGCGAGAAATTGCTAAACTGTTACTCAATTTACTTTTGTTTTAATCAACTCTTTATTGCCATTTTTGGGTTTTTTTCATCACTCGTTCTAACCTTTTTTCTTATCAGCTCGGAAGCGTTAGCCTTAGTTCGTAAAAATGGTAAGCTACGAAACGAACGCAGATTAAACGGAAAACGGTCTATTACTGGTGCCCTAAGTGGGTGGATTGGGCATTTGTTCTGACACTCGTAACATCGACTCAAAAGGAAAAGGAACGAAAAAGGAAAGAAAAGCGCCAAAAATAAATTAGGCAAAAAAACGACGCAAACCCAAACGTCTATCACTGCTGAAGTGTTGAGCCATGCTCACATTGACACAGGCACACAGACACAGGCACACAACCAACACGGCGCTGCGTGTGAATATCGAACCGAACGCATCGTGGTCGTAATGAACGGAACAAGCGGAAATCCGCGGAAAATTCACTCCACAATCAGGGTTTGAGTGGGGCAACCAAAAAAAAAAAAAAAGAAGTGTTCCTGCGATGTAAGGAAAATCATTAATAACCGGAGTAATAACAGCAAAGTACCAATCAAGCTTTTCTTATATCAATTTTCTTCTCTTCTTTTCTTCCCCATCATGTGGCTATGGTTTGAACCGGCTCCGTCTTGTGGGTTTCGTCTTGTGCGCTTGGTAAAACATCACACCTACACCACACAGAACATCGGAACGAAACATCGTCGTTGGAAAGGCACAGAACGCAAGCTCTGAGTCACTCTGTCCGTCCGTGTGACGTTGGCGTTGGCTTCACAGCTTCCTCGTAATCTAATCCCGAGCCGACAACGATCCCGAGAAACGGAGGAGCTGTCGAAAAACGGACAGCTGGACAACGGCCGGATGAGATAAATCGTTGCTATTCTTTTCTAATTAAGAAATTGAAAAGTGTGCAGTACGCAGGGTGTGTCCAACCCTCCCCGACGTCGACTTCGAACACAAACAACAGCCGGCCAGCCAGGGAAGGACCAGGGTGGGTCGCGCACACACAGCCGCAACACATAAACCTCATTAAAAGACAGCAAACACTGCGGGGAGCAGCACAACGTTACCATACACACACGCACAACGAAGGTAGAGCGCGAATCGAGGGGCGCACAATCACTAGAGGGCGCCGCTGCTTTAATCATTTCTATTTGCACTGAAAAGCCACCGAACCTAAACCGCGCCGGCCACTTGGCTGGTGTTTGTGAGGGGTTGTTTTTTTTTTGTTTTGATTTTTTGGAGAAAAATAGCCACCATTCCATCCGCACGAGACGGAATGGAGTGGATGGGTGCAGCAAACACAAGTGGGGCGGCAGCGTAGAGTAACGCAAGTTAAGATAAATTTCTTTTCCTTCTCGTTTGCAGCAGTGTGAAGTAAGCAGCAGCGGCACTCGTCGTTCGTTCATCCCGGAACGCGCGTAACAAACGGAGAAGGCAGCTCGTCACAAGCTCCGAGCCATCACCAGCCAACCAGCCCTCTCTGGAGTCTCTGGAGAGTGTTCAACACACTGAGAAGCACTCCCCTATCCCTCCCCATCCACCAGTCTTCAAACACACAAAAACACAGCCAGAATGGGCAAGCAAAACAGCAAACTGAAGCCGGAGGTGCTGGAGGACCTGAAGCAGAACACAGAATTCTCAGGTTGGTGTATGGGGAAAGGGGAGGAAGATCATGGGGGCGTATAGTTTACGGTGGGTTTTCCTCTTCGCGTACACTTTTCGCATTCTGTTTCTGTGCGGATCTCTTCAGTCCCGTGGCAATGTGATCCTCATTCCGGGACGCAACGCGTGGGGCAAGCAAGATGTGGACGTTATCATTCCCGGATATTATTATTCATTACAGATCCCAGAAGCATTTTTCGTAGGCTCGTTCATCGTTCTTAAGCCGCACGGGCGTTCCCCTGGAATGAATGAAAAGACACACAGACAGCCGTCCCGGGCGCGTTAGGGAGCAAAAACCCTGAACGAAAAATAATGCGTCATAAAGAGCAGCATTAATTGACAAACACGCTGCTGCTGCTGCTGCTGCTGCTGCGACAAATACACACGCACACACACAAAAGCGCCCTCTAAAATGAAACCCAACTGGTGCGGGTGCGGCCGCCACATCTCATCTCACGGAATGACCATCTCACTCGCCTCAGTAATGGAGGTGTAATGTTTTTTTTTTTGTAGCTGCTTTATTTCGTGGCATAACTTAATTATTGGTACTCTCGGTTCGCAACAAGCGCACCGGGCGAAACCTCGATTCTGCGTGGCAAAATATTAAATTACCCGACCCGACCCGTGTGAGCCATACGGGCGACCAGCTTGATCATATCATTATCCACACACAATATGTTTATTAATTGAATGTTTCGAGACGACGGCTCGTTGTGTTGTGCGGCTCGTGTGAGGCGTTGTGATAAGCTCATTACGATGGCATGTCGAGTTGATGGACTACGCAATTCAATTAAAATTGTGTTTTTTTTTTTGGCTTAAACTTTGAAGATCAATGGGATCGATAGTGTTTAAAGCATTTTTATCACAGTCAGAATTGAGCGATGGCAATGGGATTTTGCGTCTGAAAGTGTGGAATTGAAACTGTGACAGATTGCCTACATTCAGGCGCTTGAAGCAAGAATGCTGTAAAATAATGTTTCATATCAAATTAATTAAAAGATAAACAAGTGGACTTGTTTGCTTTGCTAGCTATCAATACTATAAAGCATTTTAACACTCAATAACTCGAAAATAACTTTTCTTATCTTAAAACACGACTTTTTCCGTCTTATAAAGTTGTACTAAAAACTGTTCTAATAATCTGTTCTGTTTGATTGGATCACGTTGAGTCGTTCCATTATGAAACTACTTTTTCCAAATCAGAATGTTAGATTTGATGCACAATCAACCTTTTAAATCATCATAAAACATTCGGCTCGATGTTTATGGCAGACTGACAGGATTTTTTTTTATTTGGTAAACGCACACACAACTTTAAAACGTCGGCAAGCCGGACCGAAACCGGAAAGGTAATGGGAATGGGGTACCGATAAAAATCTGCCAACGCACACGAACCCGGGACGGATGCTCGCATCGAACCGCATCGCCAATGGCAGAAACGTGGCTCAACGGCTCAACAGGAAATACATTTCCGTTTGGTGTGTTCGTGCGCGCCTCACCACTAGCAGCCAGCAGTAGCTCGCACGAGCATACATTTCGTATCGCTGTTTGTTGGCCACCGGGGTCGCTCTAACAGAGTCCTCCGACTGTCCGTCGCAGCGACATCTTCTTCAATCAAATAAAACCCCGGTTTCCGGGACCCGGGCGTTCGGTTGGCGGTGTCCGCGGGTGAAATGCGAACTTTAGCTTCTTTATACCTATGATACAATAAACCTGCATCCTGTCACGGTGTCGACCTTCGACAGACGGATAAAAGCTTCGCAGTCGTGTGGCACGTGCACGTGCACACACACACACGCGCTGGCGCGCTCGCGCATTCACGCCCACAGAAGGTGGACACCCGTTGGTGGTGGGATTTGTTATACTGTTCCACGGGTCAATAAAACGAAATCGTCCCAAACCGCGGGTAGAGAAGGACACACACACACACACACACACACACATACAGAGACAGAGAGACGTGCCTCAATCATCAATCACAACCAGCCAGGGTTTTGGAAGGAAAGGCAGAAAGCTTTCACCGACTCCGTGGTGTCCGTCTTCCCGTCGTCCCATCGTCCCGTCCTCACTAATCGCTAACACACACACACACACCGTTTTGCGTCCTTCCGCGTGAATTTGTGCCATACGTTTTTCAACATACGGCTCATTAAATCGAACGCTTTGGGGCCCATAAAAGACCACAGGCACACACACATACACACACTCATGGACCACCCTGGTGGACGACGTCTTAAACCTTCGTGTCACCGTCGGTGATTCATGAAACCCATTCTTAGCCATTTATTACGATTTCTTCTTCCGGTCGCGCAGCTTTTACGATACGGTGATGAGTGATGCTTGCCTCGTTTTGCCGTCCCCGAACCCGTGGGGGCCCCATGGAGTGAAACGCGAAACGTCTTAGAATCACGTCCGCGTTCCATTACACCACAAAGGCGCGCACACCATCAATTTCACGTTATGATGGAATCGAGCAATCGAAGGGAGGGCAGAGCCGATCTGAAAGTGATGAGCTAAATGATAATAGTGTGCAATAACTGGGCCATCACTGCGGGAGGGAGACCCGATTAATGATTCCGCTGAATCATGGCCGCGAATCATGAACTCGGTTCGGTTTTTTGTGTGTTTGTTATTAATCAATTGATGCGTGGATAGTATCGAGCTCGAGCTTCGGCACTCATATTGATTTCAGCTTACCAAAATATTGGCCAAAATCAATAGCCAGCACCAATGTCGCCGTCGAGTTTGGATAATTTATCTATCAATCACATTTATTGCATTGGCTTTGTTGTTATTGTGATGGATGAATTGGTTGCTTGTTATGTCGCTGCGGAGTATCACTTACTAAATGGATACCCGCGCGAACGTACTTCGCAAGCCCGCGTTAGACGTTAGACTAATCAAAGGGTAGTTAAAACAAGCGAAGGAAAAGGTGATACTTTACGATCGTAATTATCTCCTCTCTTAATAAGTGGGAGAAAACAACGGAACAACGCAGAAATCAGCCCATTTTTTCCATATCGTCTTCACAAATTCATTTCCTGCTCATACTTTATTGAAGTAATTCCGCACTTCCCTCCGTGCAGGAAGTTGCTTTTGTGCCGTTGAGTCCCGTTTTATCTTCCCACCGATTTATTCACTCCAGAGAGACTGAGAGAGAGATCAAACCCGACCCTTAAACCGGTTGGGATCCTTTTCATACATTGTGCCGCACACAGAAACCTTTTCCAGAAGTGTAATGTATTTTTTGTTGTTGTGTACAAAGTCTCACAAAAGCAGCTCTTGCTTGCCTTAAAAACCTCACCCTTAAGAACGAAGCTAGAATTAACCTTCTTGAGTGGTGTTGCTTGGTGGAGCCCAAATTAATGAAACGGATACCGATACAGAGGGAGGAAGTGGTGGTTCCTTGGCAGCTTCTTTCGATCGTTCCTTTCCTTTCCTCCCTGGGGGGCGTATGACCATTCCACCAACTGAGGGGCTCGGGTATCTATTTTGGAGCAAAAATTCGTTTTACGAAAGGGATAAATCACGCCCTGCTATCAATTTTTCTTCGTCTTTCGTGCGGGTTTCATCCATAGAGAGAGCGTGGTGTAAAGCCCATGCCCCTTGGGTGGGTGTATGTGTAGGCTGTTTTCCTCCGCCGTGCTCTTGACACGGTGCAAGAAGCGGGTGTCCGTTTTACTCTCAAACGGTGGTTCATTGCTAATTTGCCACTTGCTCCTGGCGTGTGCAATTTCCCACTAATGGAAGAGGAGAAAAGAAAAGGTTTCCAGGGAGGAAGAGGCTCAGAAAGTGTAAGTGGAACCATGGCACAAGAAATGGCATGTTGATGCCTCGTTTCACTCCTTAATTTGGTACGAACATGTGCTCTCCGGTGTGCGGATTGCGGTACAATGCTTTTTCGGAACGGTCGGGTCGGCTCGGGGTGTGTGTTGCGGTCGGGAACAACGGGAATGGACGGAAAGTAACTGGTAGCACTGTACTGCTGTGTAATGTGTGTTGCTGGGGAGGGAGTTTAAGCTGTCGAGCTGCTGTTGGTGGTGGTCCTTCGGGAAGGCAAAACCCATCACGGAGTGGATCGTCGTGATTGGTCGAAAACATAAAGTGGCAGACGCTTCCGGGGGAGCAATCAGCAAAACAAAAACCGTGTGTGATAAGGCATTCGTGTGCAGAATCGTGCAGCTCGGAGTCGGTGAAGTAAATTGTGAAGCAAATGCGATTGCAATGGACTTTTTTTTGGTGTTTGGTGGGTCGAGCTGATGGTACGGTGCGTGATGTGATTTATCATAAAAAGATGGATCTTGTTGCAATGATAAATGCGATAGAAACGTTTAAAATGCAGCAAGATGTAGTTGAGTTATGGTTGTTTCTATTTGCTTGCAGCAGTCTTAAATATTAAAGAGTTGCTGTAAATATTCAGCTGTATTCACTAGCGCTCCCTTCAAGAAGATGAACCATTGCAGAGGTCATTTTCCCATCAAATAAGTCAATAATTTCGCAGGCCATATAGAAGCCGTTCTGCCCAAAAACAAAAAAAAATAAAACCCCGCTCGGCCCCAGGAGTGGTGGGCAGGCTTTCAACTTGCACACAGACCAGTCAATAACATATTTATTTCCATTTCCAGTCGCGCTCGATTCGATTACTCTCGGCCAAGCACGCCGGTCGATCGCACCGAGAATGGCTGGCCCGCGCCGCAGCACAAAACACAGGCACACAGACAGGCCTGAGAAGCTTTTCCAAAGAATTGTCTTGAGCCTGCGGGGAGAGCTACTGCCCTGCCCGGGGCTAGTGTTTTCCTTCGCTGCTGCTTCCGATTCGATATTTTAGCGCAAAAGAGCGAACGAGACAGTGGTATATGATATGTTTCCACACTTTTTGGGAATCATACAAAAAAAAGCCTGGAGCATCTCTGTACCATTTTGGACCTTTCAGGAGGAGGGTGAGAGTTTTTGGTGGTTCTTTGTGGGCCGCTACCGGTACCGGTGCGCGCCCCGTTTTGGTGAATGCGGATAAATAAATAATCGAATTCGAAACAATAAATTTCCTGCACTGGAACGATTTCCCAAACGTCTTAATACGATATTATTGTACCTATTCTTCATTCTGCTCTACTCGACCAAACAGACACACACACACTCGACCATTTCCACCTTTGAAACAGTGAGGATTCTCTATGTTCGATGGGCTTTCCCTGACTGTCTTTTGGCTCCACTTTTTTCCCCCGCGTCGAGGAGAGCGGTAATCGTTATTCGATTTCTTGATATGTGTGTTTCCTTCCAGCAGGAAAAACAAACTCTAGCAGCGCTTGAAATCATATTTAAATTTACGTCAGCATGTCGACTTTAGACCGCTTCCCCTTTCTTCCGCTCGAGACGCACACCACGCATCGGTCGATTGACGTAATCGTGTCCTGAAATGGGGGGGGGGGGGGGGGCATGCATGTCGGTGGCCATTTTATTTTGTCGTTTAGCTTATTTGTTTTTACTGGGTGTGATAGTTGTTTTTTCTTCTTTTATTTGTCTGCCTTTCTCACACGAAGTTTTGTTCTTTTTTGCTCTCTCTCTCTCTCTTTCACCCGCAGATGCTGAGATACAGGAATGGTACAAAGGCTTCCTGAAAGACTGCCCGAGCGGTCATCTGTCGGTGGAGGAGTTTAAGAAAATTTATGGCAACTTCTTCCCCTACGGCGACGCCAGCAAGGTAAGTGTGGAATGTTATAATATTCCCTATGGATTCCCATTTTTTTCACTCTATCTCTCCCAAACGGTCTATCTATGTCCTTTTGCTTCGGTTTTCATTCTTTTTAATGTGAAATCGTCTGAACGTCGCCTTTCAGCTTCATAAAGCAATGGCGAACAAACGAACCATCACGAACACACTGTGAGAGAGAGAGAGAGAGAGAGAGAGAGAGAGAGAGAGAGAGAGAGAGAGAGAGCCACTGGCTGTGGCAAAACAGTAGATAAAATATTCAAACTTCAATATTCAACATTAGCACGATTGTTGCGTCCCGCACAGGCAGCCGTCGTGCGGGGGTTCATGCGCGAACGCCACTTTGTCGGCACCCGCTTTGATCCTTATCGTGGAGATGTTTGCTTGCTTCATGTTCGTCCTCCAGCACCACCACCACCACAGAAGCAGCAGCAGCAGGTGGTGGTCGCCTACACAGCGGGCCCGGAAAACAAAAACAAAAAACCCGGTCAAAACCGTCCATCTCACGGCGGGGAGTTGTTGCTTGAAATTGAATCAACTTTCCACGTATTGCTCCGTGGAACTTCTTCCCACACACCGGCCGGGAGCGGATTTCACTGGAAAATGTCGAGTTCGTTCCGCGCTGAGTGGATTAGCAGTGGATGTGGAAGATTGTTTAAAACGACCCACACCCGATGCTGCCGGGGAGCTCTCTTGAGTGCTCCCGTCCGGCAATGGAAAAGTCAGGCCCCGAGTGGGTTTCGGTATGGACCGTGTTCTAATTCCGCGCCGCGAAACGCTCCCGCGCAAAAGGAGGTCCTAGTCAATTCAATCTGAATTGCAACCGTACGCCAGGTAATTAGCTCGGGCTTTTGGGGAGGAACGGTTGAGATTAAAATTTGTTTTCATAGTATTTTTTTCTTCTTGTTGGTCCTCCTCTTTTTCCGTGGAATCCACTAATGCGGATCAGGACCTCAAATTACTAAGCTCCACGAGAAAATGCATTGAAAGTACGGCTGTGATTAGGACTAATTTCGCTGAAATGTAATATCGGCGGATGAAATTTACATTGAACGGGAAAGTTTTGCAAAAAGCCAAACACACCACCGTTAGTAGAGCGAAAAGCTTGACTCCTTTCGAAACACATTAAAATTTAATACTCTACTCTTCGCACACCCTACCAGGCGTCTCCATCGTCGTACAAACTACCAGGCGCCTCCATCATTGCTTTCGTTCATAGCGTTTCGATAATTAATACTAAAATCAAACAATAAAAAAGTAAAGCAGCTCTGCCTCCTTCCCTCCCTTTCCCCTGCCATTAGTCGAGGCCAAACGGTGGCCGAAGCGCTAAAACCAATCAATCATGTTTTCACCCCTCTTGGAAGGCTAAATGGCTCCCGGCTGATGGTAAAAGGTAAAGAAGGTGCGCTCGGGTATATTTCCTTCCGCTCACGCACCTTCCAGCTATCCATTAGTGACGTGGTGGAAGAGAGGGGGGCAGTTTGAAGGGAATGGCCGAAATGAAACGTTTTGAAAACAAGTGGGGCAAAAATCATAAATCTGTGTTCGTCACGGGTCAGTGGAGGTCCGTGGAGCGGCTTGATTTTTCACTACATTTCCTTCGAAGGTTTTCAGTTTTGTTTGTTCTATGTATGTGTGTGTGTGTGTGTGTGTGTGAATGTTTACTTTTTCCCATTTCTTCACGAAAAAGAAGGGTCCTCGTGCTTTGACCTTGCCTTACCGTGACCTTGCACAGCCGTGTTTGTTGTGAGTGTTCTTGGTTAAATATTTCCCTTTCGACACAGTGTATGTGCGTGCAGCGGCTAGTCCTGGCAGGAAAAAAATGCCACAATGTAAAATACCAGGCTCGTTTCTCAATGTCAAACGGGAAAGGAAAGGAAAGGAATTGTACCTTTGTTCGGTTTGCTCACCGGTTGCTGCACACACAATTCACCTATTTGCCGAAGCCAGCGAAAAAAAGGGAAAGAACAAATCGCTCTCAACACAATCGTGAATTGGACTAGTTTCGTTTTCTTCTCCTCTTTTTGTGAAATGAAAATCAATGATAATTGGACTGGTAATGATGATTGATCAACCGACAAAAAGGAACCTACGTCACGACAAAGCAAAACAAAATCCAAAAAACGCAACACACCATTTGTCTTTTCTCATTCCCCTGCCTCGCTGGCAATGTGTTCGCACTTTTCCACTCGAATAATTCTTCTAACCCCTTTCTGTTTCGCTTTACTCTATACTGCTATCAATTTCAGTTCGCCGAGCATGTGTTTCGAACGTTCGACGCGAACGGTGACGGTACGATCGACTTCCGGGAGTTCCTGTGCGCACTGAGCGTTACCTCGCGCGGCAAGCTAGAGCAGAAGCTGAAATGGGCGTTCTCGATGTACGATCTGGACGGTAACGGATACATCTCCCGACAGGAAATGCTGGAAATTGTTACCGTAAGTCCCGGCCCGGCCGGCCGGCAAATTGAAGCCGGAAACGCAATTACCTTGCGCGCGTCTCTCGCTCGTGGAAAAATCAAAAGCTCACGCATTTCGCACACGAAATCAACATTCATTTCTCTGCCAGGACATTAACGAACATGTTGGACGCTAATACTCTATCTCTGTTTCTCGTATTTTTTTTTTTCGCCAGGCAATCTACAAAATGGTCGGCTCGGTGATGAAGATGCCCGAGGACGAAAGCACGCCGGAAAAGCGGACGGACAAAATCTTCCGCCAGATGGATCGCAACAAGGACGGCAAGCTGAGCCTGGAGGAGTTCATCGAGGGCGCGAAGAGTGATCCGTCGATCGTGCGGCTGTTGCAATGTGATCCGCAGGCGCAGTGAGCAATTCCATGCTGAAAACAACACAAAGAAAGCGACACAGAAACAGCAAACAAACAAACAAACATACACATACAAAAACAGACATAACAGCATGCCTGCAGCCAGCAAAACGCAAGCGAAACTAACAGCCCAAAACACACAAACAAAACACAAACAAACGAAAGCAACAAATACAACAAAATGTTTAACACACACTCTTGTACACAAGCAAACAACAAAACAGCGACATGCTATTATAGGTAAACGTTAAAAAGAAAAAACAAAACAAAACACTTATAAATATATGCCCTATACATATTTTTCCCCTTACACAACTCAAAACTTAACATTTAACGTATCTAAAAAGGATAAAAGAAAAAAACGAGTTGATTCAGAATCAAAACATCACTGCAACACTAGCTAAACTCCATCGAAATTTCCTCAACGTTTTAATATATTGTGTAAATTGAGCTAAACGAAAACAGAAATCCCAATTCGAAATGCTGATGATGAGCGTTTGCACTGAATTGATTATGAATTAATAATATAATAACTGCGCTAGCCGGGTGTGCTAGTACGAAACGGAAGGTTAACTATTTAAAACAAAAAAAAAACAAAACAAAACAAAGAGAAAACAAACCGCGAAAGATAATTAGCAAAGCGGCGCAAACTTTTCTTTGTTTCCTCCTGCAACGGAAATTGTGTTCTTGCATTTCAACGTGCAAGTAACAACAACACACGGAAGCAATTGTGGGGGAAAAAAATGTATAATTTTACAGCTAAACACGTTGCGCACCAAAAACATAAACCCAGAAAACGTTGTACTTTAAAAATTGGCTTTGTTTGACGTAACAAAAAAATGAGATATTTAATATTAATCAAACGTACTTTTTGCTAACTTATTATCCATTTATTTCCTTCTCTCAATCTCAATTGAGCTAACATGAATCTGCTCTTCTATTCTGTTGTTTTTCTTTTATAAACTCAGGATTCAAAGAATTTCAAAGCACACAACTAGGTTTAGGAGTGTATGATCATTAATTAAGGTTTTTGTTTTCTGTTTTGTCCTATTTGAAATACCAACATTGTATCGCCATCACGTGCCACCTTAAACGACAAACTAAAACATACAAAGCCCACACACACACACACACAAGCATACAAACAACTCAAACACCACAAATATGCCATATGCAAATGCAATGCAATGATTCTCTGCTTGTTTGTCTCTTCCCGTTTCGTCGATGCGTTCTCTCCCGTGTGTTACCCCGTTGAGTTGAGCCGAGCGGAGGAGGTTGCTTTGGTGAAAGCGCTGTGGCGCGCAGAAGAGGAAACGGGCTGGACAGTACGCTGGCGGGTGAAAATGTAGCTCCAGACATAGCACGCCGCTCGGTTGTGGTCGTACGAGCTGCCCACTTTCCTCTTCTGGCGTGAAGACGCATGACGCAGACGGGATCATCATTCTTCAGCAGTTTCGTTTTACAATAAGAAAATGGTTTGTTTGTTTGTTTGTTTAATTTACTAAAGAATATGATCCGGTTCTGTGCCATGCATATCGAGCGGGTTCGCTTGACACGGTTACTCTACGACAAGCTTCGAAACGTCGCTCAACTCAAATCACAAACAAAGACGGGTTGGGGAATGGCACCGCAAACGGGAACCGCAACAAGGCAGCGCTATAGCGTCTAATACAATACCAACCATTACACTGAATGCCGCACACGCCATGAAAAGCAATACAATACAGAGCAACACATGCTACCACGAGTACATTACACACCATCAAACACACACACACACACAGTGGCAAAGAGCCACTAGAAGAAATAGAAAAACAACACAATGGAATTTTTCGCTGCCTCCGCGTACTCACCTAGCAAAAGAAGCGCCCGATGGATCGAAGGCGGCCCCAAGCTTTTGGGCGGGGCGGCTGGATGGGCTCAATGCACTGTAGCGCTCAACACACACACACACACACACACATAACTCACCTCATGCAAAGAAAACAAAACCGGCTGTGTAGAGCTGTGTGTAGCAATAGTGTGTGTGCGTCGTAGTAGGCGCGGCGAAACTGTCAACCGTGCCCAGTCAGTGTGTCACGCGGAACAAATCGTATCGGAATGTGAAAGAGTGTGGTGCGTGTGTGTGATTGTACAGGCAGGGACTAACAAAAAAGAAAAGAAACAAGCGCGAAAAGAAAAACCCCAACACCCAATAGTGTGTGTGTTGCGAGCGATAAGGTAAACCCCAAACTGTACGGAATTGAGCGACTGTTTTGCGGAATGGGGCCGTAAAAACAGGTCCAGCAATTGTTTGTAAAGCCTGAAACGAACCACTATTGACGGGGGGATGCAAAAGACCAGAACGAAACCACGGCACTGATGTATGTAGCAAACAAATAGCAGCAGCCATATGTAGAGAAGCAAACAAACTGTGCAAACACGTCGATCTTCCGATTAGCAGAGCGTGTGTGGCGGTAGTAAGTTTTGTTGTTTTTCGTTCGGCCCTTACACGCCTACTACTTACCACTACTTCGAGCGCATTCGATAGGGTGCGAAAGAGCGAAAAGAGCCATCCATAGAATCCACTTTGCGCAAAGCATAGAGAAAAGAAGGGACACACTCACAGCCTAAAGCGAAAGCATTTGCGTTGCGTTTGAAACCCCAAAATCTCCTTCATAGTTTGTAGTTCATATCAAACACTCAGTTTGGTTTGAAAGTATTTTTTCTGCTTCTCCGTTTTTCTCTCTGCCCTCCAGTGTGTCATGTATTATACCCCATTAATGTTTCAAGGGGTGTGTGTGTTTTTTTTCTAATTTCCTTCCAATCTCTGTCTCACCCGTGCGACATGCCCAATGTCCGCGGGAGCCCCATTTTCTATTGCTATTATTATTATTATTATTATTATTATGAATTATCGTTATTATTAATTATTATCCAAAATGCCTGATTTCTACGCGCAAACCGTGGTATGGAACGCCCGCGCAAGCAGCAACCGGTTTGCAACCATTATTTATTATCGTTTAGTCACTACACGTTGATCGTACCGGTTATATTGTTCGATTTTGTTCCGGAAGACGGGGACTCGTCTCACACACTTGTGTACTACAATATTTACGATTTTATGCAAGCTTTAAACAACCCCCCATTAGCAAGCCCCCAGCATCGCGATCGTCCCCCAGTGCGCGGATTACTATCATTTGTTTGTAAAACCGTTTAGATATTACAGTTCTGACACCAATGCAAGCTGTTAACAAAAGAAAACAATGTTTTTTTTCTATCGAATTTATAAATTTACCACTCGTAATCTCCTTTACCTTTCGGTGATTAAACTGCTCGGAATCTTTACTTTTCATACTAATCGCTGTAATAGCTAGAATCATTTTCCTTAGTCCGTTTTGTTTTGCTCTAGACGCAATTATTTAAAGAAGAAAAACGCAGCAAATGACACTGTTAGAAAGAAAAAAGTGTGAGTGTATGAACCACGTGTATAAGTGTGTTGGTAAAGAGAAAACTTGAACTACACAAAAAGAGCAGATAAAAAGAAAAACATTATTTCGAGTCCATACGTAGTGAAGAGAGAGAGAGAGAGAGAAACCATACACACATAGAATGTTGAGCGTAAAACTATAGCGAGTGGTGTACGATCGTACATATATAAGTTTGTACAGTCTTTTGATTATATACATTAAATCTTTTTATTTTATTTAAGCCGTTCGAATGAGTTTCTGTCTTTTTTTTGTTTTGTTGTGCTTACTCGTTGCTTACTCTTTGTTAGAATGATTTTATATTTTTCATGAAAGAAATTATACAATATTTTGCTTATTTATTTGCATGCTTCTTAGCTCTAAGTAACTCAGGAGTTTCCTAAAAAAATAATCTAATGCTTGTGTTGTCCAATGCCACACAGGTCTGGTCGAACGCAATGGAAGTCTGATTCCTTACCCGCAGGTCACACGCGTTAAAGAATGTTCTCTCGATATTCAGCTAGAAACTAAAATCGTTAGTTGAGTTTATTCCTAGTTAGTGTATACTAATATTATAGCTACTTGTTGCTCTTTCTCTTACTCCGTCTCTATCTTCTCTATTTAAAGGAAAAAAAGCTACATGAAAACGTTGTTACAAAACAGAAAGCGTTCAAGAGATAATGTTACTCCAGATAGCGAAAAACGAATCGATAACAACAACATCAAACATTTACGTAGAGCTTTTACATTATAACATATCGATACATACGTACCGTACCGCGCGTGTTTTGTCCCCGACTGGTTCCTTCTCTTCTATTTACTACTATTTGCTTACTCCAAACGGTCAAACGATGTCTCCATTGTCGATCGTCGGGACGGCACGGTTACTTTCAAATTTTTAACCATCTCGTAGAAGAAACTATTTTAACCCACCATCCCCCCTCTCGTTTTAGTCATCGTACAGAGAGGGGGTGAATGTTTTAATCCCACTTCTTCCGTTCCGATCTCTCTTCATCTCTAGGCGTATCGTATATACTCACGTGTGTTTGACCTTTTACCCCTTTCCCACCCATCTTGTTTGGGTTTTATTTGACGTTTAGGTAAAGCTCCACATTTAACAAATATGAAAAAAAGTGAAAAGGGAAGGAGGGCGGTATACATTACAGCACAAGCGTCTTACGATCGGAATACGAGAGAGAGAAAGAAAAAAAAAACAAAATAACCAACAACCCCAAATCGCCCCCATGTAACAACCACAAACTGTGTTGAAATTGTGTGTGTGTGTGCGTATATTTTCAATGTGAGAGATAGAGGGGAGGGGTTGAGGGGGCGGGTGTTGGCCGAAGTTACTATTTCTTGAAGGAATTACATGTTGTGTCAGGACAGCAAAAAGAGAGATGAACGGGACACGATGTTTGTGGTTAAGGTTTTGGTAATGATATAAGAGCCGTACAATTGAATTGAATGTACCTCCAACACAAACCTTTGGGATAATGCAGCCAATGCACCCAACAGCACTAGGATCAATAATCATTATTATTAGGACAAAAACGGGAGAGAGGCGTTGAAAGGGCCGAAGTGAAGAGATAAAAACAAAATATTATGATTATGATAAAACAGAGATACAAAAGCATACAAATAAGCGATTATGATAATTAAATTATTAACAACAAGCAAAACAAACAAACAAACAAATCAAGCTCTGTGACATTTAATTGACGTTTTAGAACACACACACACAAGTGTAAGGACTGTGTAAAGGATAGGTATGAAGATAACAAAAACACACACACACACACTAAGAAGTCTCTTAATTCGTATAGTATTCATCTCCTTACCAAAGGGCACACACACACAGACACATCAAGTTTGCATCGGTTTGAAATTTACTCTCTGTACGTGTTAAGCAAACGAGTGTAGTAGAAAGAGAAAGCGATACATCTGTCACGCTTCAGCGCTCTCCGTTCAAACACACATGAAGATGACAAGAGAGAGAGAGAGTGAGTTTGAACATGTTTGTTTGTGTGTTTGTGCGTCATAAGGAACGCTTAGTATACACTCTACATACTGAAAACAAATTAAACGGAGAGAATTAAAAATGGTAAATACAAAAGAAAAAAGCTGTTAATGCATGAAGAAAAACAAACACAACTGACATAGATAAAGCGAACAAGCACACTTGCACACATAATGGGCATACTGCACACATGGTATATGTATGTGTAATGTGTGCGAGTGTGTGCGTTAGTGCATTTAGATAGTATTTTGGAAGTAATGTGGAACGCAAACAAGGGAGGAACGGTCAAATTGCATACATTCAAAGCCAAGACTGGCGGTAACCAAAAAGAAAACAAATAATATAGTAGAGACACTTTTGTCAAGCGAGACACAACTACCTGATTTATGGAGTGCACCAACTAGCAGCAGCAGCAGCGGCAGCTAATTGGCAGCAACTGCATTACGCTATAGTTTATATTATCCGATCCAGTGCGCGAGAATGTTACAGATTTACTCGATGGCCGATAGTGCAAAACGGTGTGTACGCAGCAGGCCATCAAACGCCATTCATGTCGCAAGAGTGGTCCACAACACATGGGGAGAGGCAGAGACGATTTCTATGATTATGGTGTATATTTTTGTAATCTTAATGAATTAATCTTGTCTGCTCATGATTAGTTGTGAATAACTCCTTCTAGTTTTAGTCTTTTTTTATTGAAGTGTACTTTCTATGTCCTAGTTTTAGTGTTTTGTTTTCATATACAAACATCTTCACTTGTTAGATAGATAGGCGAACGACATCAAAGTACTATTACTACTACTACTACTACTACTACTATCTTCGAACTCTCCATAGTATAAACTCTCTCTCTTCATAGTGTAAAGCATCAAGACGGCGCCACTGTGCAAGGGCTGGACGGAATTTTGGGCTGTGTGTATGGGTGTGCGTGTGTGTGCGGCAAAAGCTCGCAAAACAGACAGCCAACGATGTATTCAACCACTTAGCGATATGCATACTTTATCCCCTACTCCTACCCCTACCATTTTGGGCTGCGTTTAAAGCTTTTGGCCCACCGAAAACGGTTCTAAGCTCCAACAAGTTCCAACCAGTATAGTTACACACCACCAGCACATAATAGGAAATGTATTTCTTCCTCTCTTTCTCCTTCTCTCTATCGCTCTTTGTCTTGTGCCATCTTTAAATGGCGAGACAGCGAGTGTAGTGTAGTTGTGTAGACAGCGACAAACTTGGCGGCCGCGTGAAACTAATTATTACTAACTACCAGCAGTTCCACCAGCTGGAGCTGGTGCAGCAGAAACTACAGCCACTTACAAGTGAATTAATACATCGTTTTTTGCGAAACAAAAAAATGCGCATTACAGCCCACTTTCCCAGGCGCGCGCGCGAAATGATTGTAGTGATATAAAGCTAAACCAAAAGAGCAAACAAGATCTTTAAAATCGATAATATCCACCATTTTTGATGCACAACTTCGTTTTACCACTTACCATTTTACCTGTTGCTCGATTATCGTTCAAAAGTATGAGGAGAAGAGTGAAAAGGAAAAACCTTTAGTATTAGCAAAACAAACAACCAACGTACGAAGAATTGAGGATGAGGGAAACGTACAGCGTAAACAGACACCGAAACACACACACAAACACGTACGAAAAGGAAACCAAATGACAAATAAATCAAACGCAAAAGGATACCTTTTTGAACCTAACAGGAGAGTAGTACTAACGAAAGCAAAAAACAAACAAAACACACAAATTAATGAAAAACGATATAATCCCGTCTTAGTGGTCTTTGCCTAGTGATTTAGAGGAAACAAGAAACAGAAGCAACCAACAGCAGAAAGATAGTTCTTAAACAAACAAAACACGAGATTCATGTAACAAACAAAAATAAGCCCCGATTACGACGCAATAAAGCCTAATACACCGAAGCATTACACCACTGGCGACAAGCAAGGAAGCACACACACACAATGACCACGTAAAACACAAGACAAGAGAAAACAACGCCGAACGTGAAACGTTGAACCAGACAAACAAACAAACAAATACCAACTCTATATATTTACTTGCACAATATCTAAGGCACAGCTCTTCCGAAACTTTTCAAAACTAACTTAAAACAAACAAAAACCTAGCTAACTAACGTTTGCGATGATATGAAGCATTAAAGAGTAAGCAGCAAAGCAAAGGGAGTAAGAAAGTAGAGTAAAAGAGGTAGAAGAAAAGGGGGAAGGAAAAAGAAAAACAAAACAAAACAAACAACACACAGTGTGAAACAATGTATCGAAGGTAAAGGAAACAATATTTTTAAATTAATTGCTAACAGAAAGAAGAAACCAGCAGCACTCGCTCTCTCCCTCTCTTTCTCCCGTTAAGCAAAAAGGTCAGATCTGCAATCAACATGCAATCAACAACAGTTTGTGTGACACACGTGTTAACCTGAAGCTGTGTGTTGTGCGTTTATGATACGGTGCTGTGGAGTAAAAGTGACAGGTGAAGGTGATTGGCTCTGCTGAAAAGGAGGGAACGAAGAGAACGAAGAGAACGAATCTAGCAATGTAGGAGGAAGGTGGACGTGCTAGGAAGGCGTGCGCATCGTTGCATGGATCGTGTTGCAAGTGTGGAAGGGAAAGAGGATCACACAATACAATTGTAGAGGCAGGCAGTATCGAGACCTTGAATTGAACTCATTAACTTATCAGAAAAATGCTTGAATTTCTTCTAGAACACAACTAAACAAGCATTAAAAAAAGTCACAATAAGATCATGCTGTCGTGAGGATTGCAGAGCTGTAGGCAACCTGTCACAACGATATGCCTGCAATCAGCCGCAAAGTATGCAATCCGGACGACACACTTATCGTTTTTTTCAACAAGGCTGTTGCCATTTAATTTATTTAACAGTTTTCAAGTAAAACTCTTCGCTCTTTTGTGCAACCACATGAGAAAGCAAGACAGCGTTGTTTGTGTGTTTCCTAACTTTGTCTTACAAACTTGCAAACGGGCATGCCACTTGCTGCATAGAAAATGACACACTGAACAGCGAAGCGAAGAGCACAGCAAGATCGAACCGTTCCGCAGCAGAACACAACCGTTTCGCGGGCTTTCGGCAAATGGGCGCCGAAGATGATTTGAACAAATCGACTATGTTAAACAATTTAACGGAGAAAATCAATAAAACTCATATAACGTGTTGGAAGATGAAAACAAAAAAAACGACACCCAGATGTTGTTTCAATCATTATGCTTTGATGCATTTTACTTTAATTTACGTAGCTTAGTTGTTAAGAGCTTAATAAGGAAACGGTTCTAGACTAATGTATGCAAATGGGTGGATGTGCCCCCGTTTTGTCGCATGCGTTCTGCAGAGGCTACTGCGATGCTACAGCGTTCGTCGAATGTTCAACCTTTCTGGCCGCTGGTGCAACGCTTCTCCGAGTAGCTCGGTGTAGCTCAGACGGTGTTGGTGCTGGACGGCGGGTGCGTTCGTGCCAGCCGGCTGTACGTTGTGGCCTCGGAAAGTCGAATTGGCCGCAAACCCATACTCTCCGAAGGATTTCACTCGACTCCGAAAACGATTCGCATCATCGCGAGCGGTCCGTTGTTCGAAGAGATTGCCACTGGACCGAAGGCGTTCAATTGAACCGTTTAACAATTCCATGACTTTTCTGGACGGGGTGAGTTTGTTTTAACACGATAGCGATAGCGATGTTGCCTTGTTGTTTGTCACTGAACGATTGATTTCATTCTTCAGGAACGGTCATAATTTATACTCTCACATCCAGGGTAGCTTGGATGCTTAGTTGCCTGGAGTTGTTATTATGCCGTGAAGCTCGCTTTGTTACCCTGAGGTCTGTTTTGCCTCTTGAAAAGAACAACAACGAGAGAAGGCGTTTCAAACAATTAGAACCTTACCTGTTTCTGACCAATTTGTCTGTGTTTACGGGTGTCAAAAGCAACTCCCAACATTTCAGTTTTTATTGCAGGTTTAAGGCCAAATAACCAACAAAATTCAGGACAATTTCTTTCTCTTGGTGTGTGGTGTTGTAAGTGTGGCAATTGTGTCCAAATTTACAGTTCAAATCATGCCTTTCGAACAGTTTGATAGTCTATTAGTCAGTCAGTTCAGAACCGTCCTGAAAGAAAACTCCAACACATTTCGCTTAGGTTTCAGAGTTACTTTCGTTTATTGAAATTCGTTGTGGTAGGAGCGTTTTGGGTGTTCTATTCGTAAGAGGGTGAATTGGGTGTGAAGGTCAAGTGTGTCTCAGGTGTAGCTCAGGTAGCTCTGGCACAGATAGGCCGGATAGGCAGAAGATCACTCCTAACCGATCACCACCGTCGGTAAGTAGAGCTCATATAGAGCCTTACCAGGGGTCGACTTTTTCCTGCACCATCAGGGAAAGTTTGGAACAAAAAAAATGAAAGAGACAGGAAATAGTAATCGAGCTAATAATTTTAAAAGCATCTTTTTTTTTTAAATCAACCAAGCATATTAGAATCTCAAAAAGCGAAAATAACGCAGCAAACTAAAAAGCGGTAGCACACAAAAAACTCCACCCTGTACCCGGTTCGTTGAGAAAATGGCGGTACCAAATCACTGTTTGGCAAGAACGGGGTAAACTTTCACCGGGTCAGGGTGGCTTGTTTTGTTGCTGTTGTTGTCAGGTTACATAGTTGTAGCGCGCGCGAGCGAACCAGGGCGTGTTCATGTTCACCCCCTTTTGTGTTCGACTGCAGTTAATAAGCAAGTAAAGCCTACTTAGCGTAAAAAGGTAGGAAGGTTTGTTGGGTAGAAAAAAATAAATAAAAATAAATCCATTGAAACAAAACAAAACACGATTTTTCAAACTACTCAGGCTACTATGATACATGTTACACACTCGCAAACATATGACTTAACTCTGTAACGTGTATGTGCCAAAGGGCGCCCACACGCACACGCAAAGGGCATTACAGCAACTTGGCACTGCCCTGTGAGTGGGTTCGAGGTACAAGGTAAAGCGAGGGGGTGGGGGGAGAAGGAATGCAGGGCCTGCATTTCGAACATTTTTCATGGCACACTGCAACAGTGTTTTACAGCAAACTTCGAAAGAGAACCTTCCAAGGATCGGTTTTTTACGGGGACAGGGTTTCGGGGCAACAAGCTTTCGTTTTCGTTCGAGTCTCTCTGTGTGTTGCTGTGGTGCGCGTTAAGGTTCACGTTCGTTTTCATTGTTTGTTCATATTTTTTTGTCTTTTTTAATACTTTCTAAGGGGTCGTTCAGTGAGAAGGGTTAAACAAAACGGGACATATTTTTTCGTTTTTTTTCAACGTTTTTTTTATATAAAATTTACAAAGTGCATTTCGTAAGCTAAGCAAGCGGAAGCATTTTTATTGCAAAACGGGATGTTATTAGTTTTTCATTTAGTTAAAAAAAAACTAACTAAGCCAACGGTAGAGAAGGGTAAGAGTATCAAATTTGGAGAGGTTTTTTTTGTTTTTTGCTCTTCTGGTTTTGTTTGGTAGAAGCAGGATGGGAAACGCATTGTTTTTAGAGGATCTTGCGGTACTTTCTGTTAGTGTATGCCTTCGAGTGGCAGTTGTACGACTTGATCTGATTACTTAGCGTGTACATAAGCTTCTTGTCGTCCTTCTTGTGGCTGATGCTGGTGTAGTTGTACGCATCGTTGATGTCACGAGTGGCGCTGGATAAGGGGTGGGATGAAGAGAAGGAAAAAAAGATGAAAAATGAAGAGAGGAAGAGAAGATGTTTTACAAATTCCATTGCATTGGACTAAAAACACTTGAACGTAAGTGCTAGCGAGAGATTACTTACGTCTTCTGCGTTCTCAGGACACGCTCGGCCCAGGTCTGGGGGCGAGGGATCTCCGAGGCAACGCCCCGTGATCGTCGGTCCAGATAGTCGATGACGTCATCGTAGTAGTTCACGCGGTAGTCGTACATGTAGTTGTACTGCAAGAATTGTGGGCTATCGCAAGAAGAGGAAAGGGAAGCGTTATGATTAATATGGGGGAATTAAGTAGTCCTAAGTAGATGCATTAGATTTAAATTCCTTTCCCTTTTACAGGGTTTTTCACGATTTATTGGTTGGGTCTCATAAATTTTTGGTGGGTTCTCATATTTTTTTGGTGCGTTCCCATTATTTTTTAGCCGTTTCCCATAATTTTTTGGTCCAATTGGAAAATACCAATAAATTACGGGAACAAACCAAAAATCTATGGGATACTATCAAAAAATCGTGAGAACGCACCAAAAATTCATGGGAACTGACCAATAAATCGTGGGAAACCCTGTAATAAGCCCTTAACAAGAGGTCATGAGTATTCATGAAGCATTTGGCGCCTAAAGTTATGTAACACGCATTACTTTTAGAGATTAAATCAAGCAATTGAGACTGTTTTTATCATTCGAAGTAAGAACTTTTATCTTAGTTCAGTAAATCTTCCTCAGAATGTAATCATCTTAAAAGAATCGCCCCACTTTCGCATTACTTACCGAACCCAGTGCTTGTAGAGCGGCATCTTGCGACGGTTGAAGTCATCGACGATGTTCAGCGGCTTTGCGCCCGGCTTGTTCTTCACGATCACACCAGTGGAGGCAGCACCATCATCCATGGTTGGGCCGGTTTATTTGACAAAAGAAGCGGGAAAGTGTACCTGCAACAAAAAAAAAAACAAAGCAGACCAGTTTGCCAATAAAAGAAATGGCACGGACCCGAAACGTTAAACAAAGCACAAAGCACTTGTGGGCGGTGATCGATGGGGGGTGGGGAGGCGAATGTTCTTGAATTTTCCTTTTCTAAACTATAAACACTCTAACAATACACGAAACACAAATGCACAGAAGAAACACTCGTTGAGGGCTTTAATGTCGGGCGCGATTAAAATTAGACATCATTTACAATTGGCTGGCGCTGAGCGTAACGATCAAGTAGGCAGAGTGCGCACTTTTCGCCTCTTTTTCCTGTCGCCATCTGTTTTTATCCGATCGATAGTAGTGCAACAGTGCAACGATCGGCACACGATACATACACACCAAACAACTAGATCGAACCGAGACATGTCTTTTTTTCACTAGAGAATTCGCTTTTTTTTTTTGAAAATCATTCTCCTTGCCTGTCGATCTTTTCTGGATTGACTCAGCGCATCTGGTGCGTCTGTTACGCGCGCAAAGCGTTGCGCGACATTTGCGCGATGTCTCGTCTAACAACGCAGTCAAAGTAGGCGGAAGTCTCCATAGCTCGGCTGCCCTGTCAAAGGGGGTTCAAAGAGCAGTCGCCGATCGTTCCGAAGGCGATGATTTGTGGCGATACTGCTGGTGATGATCGTGACAGTTTTTCCGTCGGTTGTCCCACCTCTGCCAGATGGCGTGTGTTTGACGAGTGATTTATGTGAGGTGTCGTTGATGGGAGGCTATTTCTTGTTTGGCAGTCCACAACACACCGAAAAGTTGACATTGTAGTGAAGGGTTGTATCTAGTTCTTGCTTTTAAGCGTCTTGTACGATCATTATTTATCCTCAATCAAAAAAATGGAACAACATTTTCCTTGATCGAAGCAATTTTTCCATCTCGCCACTGCGATCATCGATCGATGTGCGTAATTAATCGACCATTCAGCATTCCTTCTAACTTGCTTGAGCATGTGCTAACGAGCATGGCCAAGTTATAAGCGGCTCGGAAGAGAATAATAAATTATCTTCACACGCCGAGTCGATAAAGGCCAAATTTAGCACGGCATGCACGATCCGGCGTGGAGAACACGGCCAAACAAACAAATTGCGTTGCTCTCTCACTCTTCTTCTCTCCCACCTTGCAATACAAGCATTGAAAGCATGCCAGCAGGGGTGGAATATTCCATTTTTTTCCCTCTTTCAAAAAGAAATGATGTAAGAATAGACAACTAAGCGTACGAATTGTTGGAACTGTTTCAAAAAAGAACATGTATCAAGGAGACAGATTTCTGAAGTACATGTCCTTTTGTGGTCACAGGCAAATGGAGGCAGTAACACAAAACTTAGTACAACATGAACAACTGCAAACAATTATTCAAACAATGGTCCAAACAAAATACACAGTCTTATTGTCTTTTTTTCACGTTTAAATTAAAAAAAAACACCCAACAAACAAACACCGAAATTGTTCGAAAGCACTTGGAAGAGGCAAACAACACTCACAGAACCCCTCCGTACCTGTTTGAAATTGACTTGTTAGTCCGGTGGAATGAACAGAGAGACTGACTGCTTCCCGTAACCGCGCGGTATCGAAATCGACACGCTGTCGGCCGTTCTGGCATTCGCAGTTGCAGCTCTCCCCTCTTCCCACCCCTCATTAGCCACCCCCCCCCCCCTGCCTGTGGCACTACTATATCTTTCAAGATCCTCATCGTTGTGGAGCATCTCGAAAGCTCGCTCGGTTTTGGCATGAACGGCGCACGAACGGCCCTCGTCACCGGGACGAAGATCATCTCATCCGATCGAGAGGTTTCGTTGAAAGAGGGATGGCAAAGGGGTAACGGGGTTTTTTCGCACGTTCGAGTGAAAACACCTTTCCGCTTTCCACCCCAAGAATCCCATCACTCGTTCAATGGAGGTTTCGCGTGCGTCGTTTGAGCAATTCCCTCCCGCCCGATCCGCACGAAGTTCGGAAACAGCGATCGTTCGTCAGCGGAAGCTGAGTGATCGTTATCGAACAGTGGGATCGTGCTGGAAGGTTTATGAGGTCAAAATTGAACTTAAAAAAATTTACGATAAATTATTCCAAGATTTTTTGGGTTACTTGCGCCTAAATGTATGCAATGTTGCTTATAGTATGCAATTTACATGACAAAATCACTATTTTAGAGCGTTTTTTGCCACTATTAATCACGTTATCATAAAACAACCTTCCTTTTACTAGTAGTTTTGATATACAATGCCTTAATTCACATAATATATAGATTATTTGCAAAAAATAATTTGTTAAAATATAAATTGTAACCTAAGTATTGTTCTCAAGTGTATCTTGAAACAATCGATGAAAGGCAAGCATCGGGCCATTGACAACCTCGTGATGCTGTGCGACTAATCAATCAATAGACTAGACTATATCAATGACACCCGGTGACCCAGACCCAGAAAGCCTTTTAAGGCCTTTCCCAAGGATGCTCTACATGTGAGTCATGCTAGGCATAGGTCGATGTCTTCTTCTACTTCTTTGGCGCAACAACCGTTGTCGGCCAAGGCCTGCATTTACCAAGAGTGGGCTTGACTTTCAGTGACTTACTGAATACACGTGTAATAGGATAGTCAGTCCTATGTATGGGTGTCGATTTGAGGCTTGAATCCATGACGAGCAGGCTGTTCAAGTTGTACGAGAAGACGACTGTACCACCAAGACCGGCCCAGGTCGATATCGTTGGATTGTGTTTGATGATGATTTTTAAACTCATCTACTATCATTAAGTAAGTAATAGCTCATGAAATTACCAACTAACTTCCATTGTTTGGCATCTAAAGCGCAAGGTTTGTTGCCCATCCCCAACGAGGACTCGTTAATGGTTTGCTACCTTTAGCAACATCTTCTGACCTGTCTATTCGGGGTTGTGGTTTTTATTTCCGCTTGCCATTCTTGATCCCAGTTTTAGCTCGCTCAAAAACAAAAACGATGCTAATATTCATTCCCTGCATCCCTTCACAATTTGGCGGCGACTAATTAGCGACCGGTGAACAAATAGCGAGAAATTGTTTATATTTCGTAAGCCTCACTGACTCGATGTCTTGGCTTGGATGGCTACGCCTCGTGTAGCTCTGCAACCATTTGGCGACCGATCTATCATCGTCGCAACGAGACGGGGGACTCGCAACCAAACCTCCCTTGCACGCGCAACTACAAAGCATCGCAGGCATCGAGCGTATGATATAAGCGTTTGCGATTATTTGAAGAATTCGTACCAAAGATTTACGTAGGTAAAAGAGGGGGCCTCCTCTCTCCGACTATTTTTTTTGTTGGGGGGGGGGGGGGTGATGGCAGCTGGCCCATAAACACACTTTTGCATGCCACCACCAGGATGGTGGGTTGCATTTGTGTTTTGGCCTGCGCGAGTAGTAAAATTAACTATCTTATTTTAACCATTTTTTTCATTTGCGGTGTTAGTTCTTCTGTACGACTCGAGAGTTTTTTTTTTCGCTTGTGTTCGTCGCACGCCAAATTCCGACCGAATGTCGACGGTTTTTCGGTTCCGTTTGCAATCGTAAGCCCCCGCGAAGCGTGCCCCCCACCCAAAGACCGAGAGGACAAAAGGTGCGCGAAGGCGGGCAATCGTGTGCGAAAGTGTGAATGTTGACACTTTTTATGCCCGTGCGCGTCGCCAATCGGAAGGTTATTTTGAGGGGAGGGGGAAGGGAAATCGATCGAAAATTGATTGTGCAATTGCAATTGGTTTCGCAGCTGCAACTGTACTGTCGCGCGGGTGTAATTTATTGCGGGGCCACCATACGGTGTTGATTAATATTTAAACACAAAACCACAAAATGCGTCTCCATTCGCAGTGGAGCAATTATTTTAAAACCAAGCGAAAATAGCTTTATAAAAAAAAAATATTACTTTCTGTCTCAATCCGAAATGGCTACGCCATGCACACACATTCGCACACAGACAATGCTTGGAAGCAACTAAACCCCCAACACAAGCGCATTTTTCTCCTGTCAAAACAAATGGATCCACATTTTCCCCAACACCTTTGCTTTGCTCGCCCATCCCCATTAGTCACCTGCTGGGAAACAATTCGCATGCTTTGATCCATTTCGTTGTGCGTTGTGTACAATACCACAGCCCCCGGGGGTGGATTGGTGCCTTCTACCTCCACTGGCAGCACTTTACGGTGACGGCAAAAAGTGTCCTATTTTTGGAAGAGAGGACACAGTCCCGACCATGCCGTAACTTTGTCGTCAGTGTCAAGGAGGGGCGAGACAGATTGTCCTTCGTTCCCGGTCAGGGCCCAATTGCTGCAGCTGACTGTGGATGGATTGAAATCGTCTTCGTGATCTTACGTCTTGATTGTTGAAGGGTTTATAGAGAAGTGTTGATTGTGGGTGTGTGTGGCACACGCTTGACCAGAGCATGGACCAACGCGGGTCATGTTCAGGAATTGGTGTAATGTATATGCGGAATATGTGATGATCTACCTTGACAGGCGGCAGCTGGCATGTGTCAGCTGTGCCGCTCGTGTCGAGTGAAGAATGGCTTGTTCTTCCAATTGAAAGGGAATAGGATGTTTCTTTTCTATCCTACAACAGCTACATCGCTAGCCATTTTTGTAGTTTTTCTGTAAACAAATGGACCGTACTGTAAGAGCTCCCAATCACATCATTTCATCCACTAAAAACCATATCATTTGGCAACAAAATCCCCTGATGTCTCCATGTCTCATGTACTTACGCTAACAACATACGCGCGCGAAACAACTTCCCTTAAAACGTGACCGTCTTCTGACCCTAACCTTACACTGCAAATACTGCTGAAACAGCCATTAAAACGACTAGACGACAGCGAGCATCACACTTCACAAGCCATAAATTATCGCCAAAACGATGCGCTGAGACGGAAAAAAACACATCTTCCGCTTCAAAGCAGCAGCAGCAGCACCCATTGATTGAAAGCAACCCCTTCGCTTGAGGTTAAACGAGCGAAGTATTTCGTCAGCGCGTCGTCACTCGTCAGCGCGTCACACCTGGTCCACCTGGCGACCTGGAAATGGGCATGGCTTTACGCGTTCATGGTTCATTTAAAAATAGTGCCCCCTTATTTACGCTCTTTCCTCCCTTGGTGCTGGTGCACTCCTTTGCTGGCACCGACCTTTTAACTAAGCTGGGTCTTGGTGAATTATTGGCGACAAATGGTCTCGGGGTTTGCTCGTAGCACGCCGCTCCATAAACGTTCCTTGGGCTGGGTAATGACGACGCAAAACTGCAGACGATTTAATGCCCGACCAGCGTGTCTGAACGTGAGCAAGTTGTTGATTGCAGTACAGTACGTGCAGCAAGTCAAGCCAGTGAACACACTGGTGTGACTATGGCGCACTCTTGAAAGACCCTCCTCGGCTGCACAATCTAGACCACAGCAAGCTGAAGGATTTACTTGTCCACCAACACCATTAACCATTTGTTAAGCTACACCTCGCACCCAAAGGGCCAGTGGTTTAGTGCACTGTGGGGTGTGTGGCATATTTATGTAATCTCGGACAGAAAACTAATCGTCACATTACTTACACGGCTACAACGTCGTACAAAAGAAGTGTCCTGTCATGCAATTACTTGTACACTCATGCGCCCAGAAGGGGGTGGGCATTGTGAGCAATGTTTTACGTTCAAGCAGTCTAGCAAGCTTTCCGTGTTGCTTCGTTTTGTTCCTAGCGCGACCGTTCATGTGAGAGCACCTAAATGTATGCAACACGTGTATGCGTGTTGTACTAAAACTTGAGTGTGGAGCAACCTGTTGTGTACTAAACGAGTTAGTAACCAACTTTAACGTTCTTTTTTGTGACTTTTTGCAATATAAGACACTGGTTTCGCTACTTTTTCTATAATTCAGTCGAGCCATTTAATTCCACCGTCACTCTGTTTTGTTAAATACCCTCATCTTCTCCCCATTAATCAAGATCATGGCTCTATTTTGTTTTGCTTCAAAATGCAACATTTTTTCTCACAGTTCCTTTTCCCGCTCGAACGAAAATACACTCTAAAAAACATGCGAATACACGCCACAAGTAAATAAACATCATTTATTATGCATCATGTTTTCCCATTTGGCTAACTTCACGCTTCGGCTGGTGTCGTCGTGTGCCTCGTCCTGTAAGGTGTCACGCGGAAGTATCATACAAGAACGAAACGAACAACAAGGGAAAGCAAAATACTTTCGCACGAATACGGCCCACACACACTTTTCTCATTTTAAACACATAAAACGGTCTCGCGAGACTCGTTTGCGTACGACAAAAACACAGACGCACGCTTCAATGATGTTTAGTACAAATATATTGCTGTCTTTAAAGAAAAGCATCCATTAGCTGCATCGGTTTATGGCCGATTTGGTTCCCGATTTACTTTCCTCCTAATCTGTCCTTCTGTCTGCTTGCTCCTCGCACTCCCAGGAGATTCGCATTTTATACCATTTTTTTACACACACTTACATAGAGACATTGCGTCTTGCTTTGGCTGCTCTTCTCTCCCTAATTCTCCGTTATCTCTCATTCTCTGGGATAGTAACTAACATCTTACCAGCTAGATCTGAATGGCCCTACAAAACTGTACGTATTACCACAACAACAAAAAATATTACACAAGAATGCAAGAGATTCAAACTAAAACGTCAACAACACACACACGCGCGCGCACGCGCCTGTTTGGACAAAGTTTTTTTCCCCCCGCCCCCACTTCTTCCTCCCTTTAAAAGCTGACCATTTTCTTCTGCGTCGTCTTCACCTTCAGTACGCCGGTCGTCACCTTCATGCCGTCCGCGTGCTCGCTCAGACTCGCCGGCACAATGTCCTGGGCGGCCGTCTCCGCCAGCAGCTGCTTCAGCTGAGCGTTGCGGCGAGCCCGGGCCGCCTGCTTCGCCTCAAACTCCTCCATCTCCTGGTCGATGTCCTGCAGCCGGGCCTTGGTTGCGCTCGCCCGCTTGCTCGCGTACGATTCGGCCGTCTCGTCCTTCCACTTGAGCGCCTGCGAGCTCTTGGCCACCGAGGACGATTCGGTGCTGGCACGGATCTGCAGCATTCCGACAGCAGGGTCAGAAGCAGCGGCAGCAAAAATCACGGATGAAGGGGACAAAAAAAACAAGGGCGGGAAAATACAACAAGGGGAACCGGTCAAAACGGAGGAATCTACATTTAAACGTTTGAAAAATGGGTGATGAGAAGTGATGGGATGCCGTTAAGTAGAAGGGTTTGCAGGTGACAATCTGGTTTGAATGAGTCAGCAAAAGCGTAATGAGTCGTCCCACGGCAATGAAGTATGCAATTCGCACAACAAAATCAGCTTCTTTAAAGCGCATTTTTAAATGCTTTTTGACACCTGGGGGGCTGTACACGATTTGCTTTTTGTGTTGTCTCCTGCGGGATTGCTTAGCGTGCTGCTGGCTGGCTCCAAACTGGCAGCACGCTCGTGTCCAACGCAACCCCGGCTACACGTCCATCGTTGTGGCAGCACTTAGTCTCGGGGGAGATATTTGCGGTATTTGTACTGTACACCAAAGGGAACGGGAACCGTCGCCGGCATCAGCATCATTCCGGATTGTAGAGGAAGGTTATGGTAGAAGCATACAGGAGGGGGAGTGAGGGCAGGACGGGGACGAGTCGATGCGATAGCCCGGAAAAGAAAGCAGTGGAAAGAAGAAGCGGCAAGCATGATACAAAAGCGTTTAGTATGCGGTTTGGTGGTTGTGCTAAGAGCAGATTAAGATGTAGATGTGAATGAAGCTTAGAAGATGAAGATTTATGATGGATTAAGCTCGCAAAAAAGAGGGTTTGTAGAACGTTTCTCGCTTATTCACACTTGAAGAGTGAAAATGGCTCATATTCAGGAAAAATGCATAATTTTAGGCGTTAAATTTATTTATGTCTAGTAGCCTGTTTGGATAATAGCATAACTTTAGGCGTAATTTGGATTTTTTTTATGCCAATTGAAGATGTTTTATGAACGATCGTTCTGCTTTAAACCAAAATTTAATGTTGATTAGCTTTAAATCATACCAATTTAAAGGGAATGTTAAACCTTCCTCACTTTACTCTCATTATCACACATTTTTAAAAGCAACTCCTCAACTTAAGCTCTCTTTTTCGCAAGCAAAGAACGTTCTACTGCCTCCGTGCCGTGTCGTTAAACCTGATGGAATGAGGACTTAACACCCATTTCCCTGAGTGGCTCTACTTCACCGCCCCGCTTGCAACAGGGCGGAAGCTTACCTTGAGTGCCTTGCGTGCGGTCATGCCGGTGGAGACAAACTCATCCTCGTCGCTGTTCACCATCGCCATCTTGTCCGCCAGCTTGCGGGCAGTCTGTTCGCTCAGCTTCGAGCGCGTCTCGGACCGGTACGACTCCAGGGCATCGTCCGACTGCAGCTGGCTGAGCAGATTCTTGCTGGCACGGATACGGTCTAGCGTCGCCTGGACCTGTGAGCAGAGAAAGAGAGCAGGAAAACGCATTGTGCAAAGGAAAAGCTTGAGTTTAGTTGCTGAGGTGCCAAAAGATAATTCTTTTTTATGACATAACGCGACGAAAAGTTTAATTTTGCTAACCAGAATGCAACGGGAAGCGGACAGTTTTAGTGGTTAGAAAATTGCTTTCGAAGAAGATTGTGTTTGAAGTTATCTTTATACTGTTTTTAATTTAATTTGATACGTAAATCGGATTAGTAAGCAGGCAAATTATGCTCAAACAAATATTTATTCAAAATGGAATCATTTGAACCTTTTCCCCATCAACTCAAAATGCACTGTTGGTGGTTAATCGATAAAATCAACTCAAAAGGAACAGTTAATGCGCCAGTAAATCTCAATTAAACAATTGCCATTAACATCCTTCCCCACTTACGGCCTCCTTCTTCTTCCTTCGAGCTTCGAATAATTACCCACAGCCTGTAAAAAAGATCCATTTCATGTGCTGCGCTTAAAAAATTACTCATCCATTGAGGATTTAATTCAAGCCCGGCGTGCACCAAGAAGCAACATTACGGCACAAAAGGCACAACAAATTCCTGCGCAACGGAAAATACAATACGCTGCGTAGGAAACAATCGTTCGAACCCACCACCGACTGTACCACCACCGGCAAGAATGTTGACGGTGTGTTCCGTCGCGGGTGGGGGAGGGAGGGATGACGCGACACGCCGCCGCTCGACGGTACATTATAATTAGCGGGCGGATTGCTTTGCCGTGGACCGAGAGGACCGAGGTTTGCCATTTGCGAGGAATTTATTTTTAACGCATCGAAGCAAGCGACGTGTATCGGTAGGGGGGGTTTGTGAGATACAAGAAAAAGGAGAAAAAATACGGGAGGAACCAAAACCAAGACATCGCTTGGGCTTGTTAGGCCTGTTTCGCTCTCGCTTACCCATACCCAGGAGAGGGATGTGTGGAGCGGGAACGGGCCATAAACCGTGGCACCGTGTCGAGTTCTTCCTCGGGCGATGGGGAGGATATTTTTAAAATTATCGCCACACCGCACACCGGTGGGTAATAGTGGCAACAGCAACAACAACAAAAAAGCCGCAACAGTACCCGATAACGAACCTACAGAAAGAGGTGGACGGTCTGGGCGGGCGGGGGCAAATGAAAATAAAATCTTACTCATCCCACGCCTCGGCTGCGGACTGCGGAGCTTTGCAAATACCTTCGAAACACACGATGGCACTGAGTCAGCATGGCCTGCTAGATGCAGGAAAGGAGGGTTCAGTCACACCGTTGTGACAAAATATCGCCAAGAGCCATCAATCAGCTGATTGTGCGAGCGGTTTGGCTTTTATTTGGCCATCTTCTGCTGGGTAATTGAGTTGCTTATTTGGGGTGTACATGGTGAGAGAATTATGAGCATGCTGACCAGGTAATGAGGCTTGCCGGGCAGCAAAGAATGCACATTTATCAATGCAATGCAGTCTGTGAGGATGTTATTTGAAATAATTACTGCACGCTTCGTTCTTCATTCCCCGCTGTCTCTCTCTTTGCCAAACACCCTTCTTGTAATAATAATTTGTTCTAAAATTAGCACTGTTGGCATTGGCAAAAACCAAAACATTCTCCCACGAACATGATAACAACACATTTGCAAAGTCTGAACGGTCTGACGGTAAAAAAGGTGAACACACTAATGTTTTTTCTCCCAAGTCCCAAGACCGAAGAGTCATGTCAAGGCACTTGTTTGACACAGCCAACATAAACCACCGTCATCAATCTTTGTTTTGACTTTGTGCTCGAGCCGATGAGCCGGGCGATGAGATCATCGTGAAAATTTAAGTGACTTGGCCTTGTCTAGGGGATTGGTGTATTTTTTTATCAGTTGTGCTGAAGTGCGCCGGAAAGCCGCTTTGTCGTAAGAGAATAAGGTTTTGGCTATGTTGTGCTAGCTTAAGAACTGGGCTAAGGACAAACATAATTCAAAAGCAAATTTTTGGTTTTTTTTTTTGTAATTTAAGACTGATGAGGCATTCATCAAGGTTTGACTTTGAAAACTGACTCATATTCTTTAGCTTGAATGGGCCTGCCTTCGTCATAGCTCGTAGGAATAATTCGGTTTTTAGTACGGACGAAGCACTAAGTGTCTAGCAGCTTTAGTAATCATTTGATTGAAAACTTTAGTACGCAGCCTTTAACGATTCTTCTTCTTCTTCTTCTTCTTTTGGCTCAACAACCGATATCGGTCAAGGCCTGCCTGTACCCACTTGTGGGCTTGGCTTTCAGTGACTAATTGATTCCCCCCCATAGCAGGATAGACAGTCCTACGTATGGCGGTGCGGTCTATTTGGGGATTGAACCCATGACGGGCATGTTGTTAAGTCGTACGAGTTGACGACTGTACTACGAGACCGGCTTAGCCTTTAAGGATAATAAGTGGATAATATTCTTGACCACTACTCAGAAATTACCAATGAAGAATTGGTGAAATGAAGAACTACTATGCATACTTCAATGCCTTTCAGAGAAGATAGGGAAGCTTGTACTAAAATTCGATTCTGATAATCATAAAACACACTCTACAACATTACTGTCATCTGTTGGCGATTCCTTTGTAATTCATTTTGCATTGCATTTTCGGATATTTTCATCACAGTTGCGTTGAAATGAGATGTACATGAGCCACTAAAATGCACGTTAAAAAGGGAATGGACAGAGATGAGGGAAAGGGATACACTCCTGTTATAATACTATTAGTGAAACATTAGTACATCATTAGTAAACGTTTAGTATGACATGCAATTTATGTGGATCGATCCTTTTTCAAATTTTGATTAAATATGTTTCCAGCCATTTTGTTCCTTTGCACACACTATCTTTTAGAGAGTTCCAATAGAGTTTTATGTGGTAATTTTTGCGTTCCAAAAGTATAGTATAAATCCTAAAGCTACTAAAGCCTGGCTTCTATCATCACGAAAAAAAAACTCTCTTCACTCATGATGCGAAATGGACAAACAAAACGAATGGTATACATGTAACGGTTCTAGCGCATGGTGAGGCATGGCGATGTGGCTGCAAACTGCAAACGATCGACCAAGCATGATCCAAACGTACCAAGCAAACTTACGGTAACGATCGCCATACACACTCGACGACAAAACCGACGAACAGCCGAGGGAAAAAAGAAAACGAATCTAAAACACATCGAGACGTGCGCGTGGAAACGGACATTCTTCTGCCCGAGTCATATCACATTTTATTCACGTGTCGCGTCCTTTCAACCACCGGAAAAGGAGTTCGATGGTGGGCTATGGGACGGAGCGGGGAAGGGCGGGTGGTTGTAGAGATGGTAGATGGGGATACAACAACAAGATTTGATCATAACATTTTTGTTTTGCCCTTACGTGTGCTAGTAGAGAGACGCTACTGACATGCTTCGTGCGATGGCGTTGGAGCACGGATCGAAATTGGAACGGAAACAGCCTTTCAGTTTTACACGGATACTAACACGTTTTGTTCTAAAATTTGTTCTAAAAACCTTGCCTATTTTGTTTAGTTTTTCTAGCTCGCTCTCAACTTCCACCTATTGGTGTTTCGTTCCTTACAAACTACTGTATATGCTTTGTAAACTCCTACAAACTACAAACAATCCAAAAACAATACTACTGTGACAGGCAACATTTTAAGCGTATCATGTTCTCCCTTCCTTTTTGTTTGCTTTGCTTTTGCTCCTCCTTCACACATTGTACTACTAAAAACGTTCAAATTCGTTCGCTAATTAGTTTCGCTCGCTAAGCGTCGTTTTGGTTACTGTTTTGTGTGCGTTTCGAATCGATTTCTACTCAATTTTGTACGGCGGAACATCACAACACATTCTACAAACAATCCGATTTGTGACTAACGGCGTCTGTTCCTTGCTTCTAAAGACCTAAATTATAATGTTGTTTTGTTTTTTTGTATGTCACTTGTACGTAAAAGAACTCAGGTAACGGCATTGTCAACAATCCAGCTTGCTCTTGTGTAAAGCGAGGACATACTCTACTCAACGGTTCGTTGGAAACATATTTGAATCTGGTCGCGGTTTGGTGGTATTAACAATTAGTACGACACGAAACGTGGAGAGTAGGGGAAAAAGGGGGTGGCGGTGTGTGGGCTAGGGTTAGAACGGGGGGGGGGACTCATAGTTACGTGGTTGACAAACTTGTTGAGAAAGTGGAACAT
This sequence comes from Anopheles gambiae, assembly GCF_943734735.2. NCBI lineage: Eukaryota > Metazoa > Arthropoda > Insecta > Diptera > Culicidae > Anopheles > Anopheles gambiae. The sequence goes on from NC_064601.1 coordinate 113,415,811, forward strand.
TTTGGTGAACAAAATCAAACTAAAGTGTGTTTTAGAACACTTTGCGCCTAAAACTATGCAATCCGATGTGAAAAATCCATTCATTTCGGAACTTTTTGTTACCTTCCTGTTCAACTCTCTCACCAAGACTGTCAACTAAGTCACAGAGTATGAGCAACTTCTCATAAGTATTCTTCATGAACACAAACACACACACACACACCACACATTGGGTAACATTGAGGTGGAGAGCGGGATGGAGAGCGAAACCTCATCCTCAGCAGCAGCTGGAGTAGTAGTCGTAGTAGCAACGCGGGAAGTAGCTCGCATCGCTCGGTAGCGGCACTACGTAAATGACGCTGTTGTTGTGGTTGACCCACGAGCGTCGCAACAGAAACCGTCTGAATCTCACCTGATCGTCGAACTCGCCCTCGAGCGCCAGGGCCGAGCTGACCGGGGCCGGCGCCAGGCTCGAGCTGCGGAACTGCTCCGCCCGCTGGTCGATGGTCGACTTCTCGTGGATTACGCGCGAGGCCCGGCTGCGGGCGACCTGCAGCTCCTCGTCCAGATCCGCCCCATTAAAGTCGTACCGGCTAACGAACGGGGAGGCGCGTGGCTTCACCTCCCGATCGAGCGACCTGGGAGAGAGAGGGAGAGTTCGAAGAGAAAAAAAGGAAAGGGAGGGAAAAATAACACCATCAGTTCAAGATCACGTCCAACTCGAAAAGGAAACATCGCCGTTCGTTGGCCTTGCAAACGAACCGGTACCGCCGCCCGATTCATTGACCGAGGAAATTAATGTTTACATCATGCGCACATCGCGCCTGCCGGACGTTTCGGACATGCCCTGACGTCAACCTTGATCGCAAGGCGACAGCTGTCCGGCGTAGCGCTTCGGTTCGCAAGGGCCAACGCATCCATCGCCATACTTACGGTGCGCGACGGCTCTTCTCGAGACGCTCCAGCGCGGCCCGATAGTTGTTCTCGACCATGCTCATGTTGGCGTCGTACACGCGCGTGCGAAGTCCTCGGCGAGCACTCATGGTGACTGTTGATGCGTTGATGGTTGTCTGTTTGTTTCTTCCCGCGCGGGAGTTGTGATTAGTTTACCTGGAAAGAAAAGACAATTCCAGCAATTAGTTGTATGTTGAATGATTAAAAATTGCCTAGATTTAGGCGCTCTTCTAATTTTGTACTAAAATCCATTCAATAATGCTTATCAAGTATTGTTCATACAAGTCCCAAAATAAATCATTATTAATACAGTTGTTGACAAAACATCATGACCACCAACTCACAAAACCACTCTTGCCCGCTCTTGCTCCAAACTGACAAATCCGTTAGCGTTCATGTAAACACACCACTATTTACGATTTGTTCTACTGCCACCGTTCTCCAAACCCGTCCAAGCCTGCTTTGACCATGAGCAACGCATTTCACGACCAACAGCCGTGCACATTGTGTTAATGGCGTAAGCCGTAAGGCACTGGTCTAATCTTGTTGCGCGCAACATTGTTGCTGGCAAAATGTATGGATTTTGACAGCTAGCGCAACTTTGTTGCCGGCCAAATTCAAACCAATTTGATTTTTGTCTGGCAACATTTTGTATTTACCTTGGTCATGGTAATCGGGTGTATGAAATGACACAGCAGCAGTGTGTGTTTTGTTGACATCCGCTAAATTTGGAATTTTTGCATTTATAATACATTTTTTGATGTATATTTTATTTTTTCAACACTTTATTCAACAAGTGAATGATAAAAAATTAAACTCTGAGCTGTTAATTGGTTAATTTTTGACGCTAAACAATGTCAAAGTGAAATGTTGCCAGCAACATTCATAGACCACCTCAGCGATATGTTTCCGAGCAACAATGTTGCGCGCAACAACATTAGACCGCTGCCTAATGCGTACGACCCCGATAAACAACCACCTTGTGGTTCTTGACGAGTCCCGTCTCTATCTTCCTGCAACCATTCCACCATTCCGATCAGTTTCAGTGACCGACCGGATCTGGAAGTGATTATTATTGGAATGTTGGTTGCCATCGTGCGTCAGGCCATTGGCCATCGTGCGTCGCACCAGTCCCTCGGCAATGCATACCGCAATTCACACCGAAGCCTTGTAAATAAACATATTAAACAAATAAACTACAATTGTTCGATGCGATGAAAGACTGTCATTAAAATTATTTACCCTTCCCAAACGAAAAAAGCCGTCAGCTGGTCTCGGTGGGAGAGAGAGAGATATATAGAGCGTGCGAAAGAGCTGTCTTGTTGCCCGGGGTAACCAACTAAGCAGCAATCGCCACTTGTTTGTTGCCTTTGTTGGGCAAGGTTAGAAGCTGCCCAGAAGATAAATACACACACACACACACACAACCCCAAGCCATCTCGCTACGACCGATTAGAAGCGGGAATTGTTTATTTGATGCTAGCCTAATTAATCTGCATTCCTTCGTCCACCGGGCGTCTGGCAAAGCGCACAAGAATGAATTATTTTCATTTCCTCCTTCTTCTCCTCCTCCCTAGCTATTGCAAGCATCCCATCTTCCTCCTTCTCTTCCCGCTGCACTCCGCTCTAGAATAGGGTCAACAGCATGAAAGGAACGTAAAGCGTGTAGCTGAAAATAACGCACTCGCTTGCATCTTCGAAACACGGTGTGCTCGTTTCAGACACGGGGAAATGATGCATCTTTCCCCTAATTCCCTCACTATCTCCCGCCTTCAAGGGACTGCACGTCACTCAATTCTGATGTCGCTCAACGGAGCACTTAATTAGGCGAACCCATCACCATCGGCCGTTGTCGCTTGGCGCATCCGCGCCAAAACGGTACGCGCCCATTGCAACATCCCAACCCAGCTCCACTTAGCTCCGCGCCGAATTAGGGCAACGTGTCTCGGCATCGAGGGGGGGGGTAAGATTACATACATACGCAACTTTGAGCACGAAACCCATCATAAACCTTGACTTAGATCACCTCTCCCTCACCATGTGTGTGGCAAATCCCACACTGCTGCTGAGGGCATTTATGGCTAGTTTAGGGGGAGGTATTATACGGCATAACCCGGTCCCAGTTGTCCGGTGAGTGAGGGAATGGGGGCGCCGGCAGCCAAGGTACGGTACGGTCGTATCGAAAATAGACGCACTCATCTAGTGTGTGCGACACGTTTTCGTGTCGTCCATCCGTGCGGGCAAAAACCCGTGGTCGAAGCAAGCTGGGGGAGGTTGCTCCTCAGCAACTAGCGCGTGAGAATCATCACCATTCACCGCCAGCAGGAATCAACCGGTTCAGCCGTCTTAAGAATGAGAGCGGTGGGAAAGGCAGTGTGATTCCGTTTGCTGTGCCGTGTCTCTTAACCTCACCCAACGATGAGGTTCGATGCATTCCTTCAGGCACGGTGTGTGGTGGCCAAACTAAAATTAGTTAAGCGTGACAAGTAATTGGTTTTTATGTGTGTGAATGTTTCACGTGAAACATTAAAGAAGAGAGTGATAAAAAAATAGGATCACTTTTTTTGCCCAAAGCTTGTGTGTGTGGGATAGATAAACACATGTCGTTGCGAATGAACGACCAGGCTTCTCCATTACGATTCGCGTGAACGACCAGGCGTCTCCATGATCATTTCAAAGCCTCCTAAAACAAAAAGGGATGCTAATTTTAGGCATTTAATGCAGCACAGTGAGCAGCTTATAAACATCTGCATAATTTCAGTCAGAGCCGCTCTGCCGCTTACTGGGATCAAGTCAGGTGGGGGACCTATTTTTGCACAATTGTTGCACATTAAAAATAGTAATTGCAGCCATTCCCCTTTGCGCCATCTGGTAAATTGTTGCGCCCGACAATAAATCATCAAAGCGGGACGGAGGGAGATCGGGTGAATAAACCGATGCTACCAGCCAAGATGGACAGCTGATTGTCTCAAGCTCCACATGGAGATTGTAAAGTAAGCAACAACAACAAAAACAGTGGAAAACACATTTTCCCTCAGTCACCTCAGCCACAGTGTGAGATCATAAAGTAAAAATATTACGTGATCACTCACTAGAGCCGTTCCCCGTTCGCCCATTCAGTTCATTTTTCAAAACGTCGTGTTTTGGATGGAAATTTTCCCTTCCCCTTTTTCCCACTCTCTCTCTCTGTTTGCCTTGAAAGCAAAAACCACTTGAAATTTGTATTGGCAGCAGCGGAATGAATTGAAAACGCCGGCCCCATTTACACTGGCGTCTATAATTTGATCGCGTTTGATCGCGCTTCCGCTTGAACAGTTTTCCGAAGGTCTCTCCAAAGACTTTCAAAACACACACACACACACACACATATACACACAGTCGTACAAAAACCTACCTAAGGTATGTGTAAACGTTTGACGGACGTTTTTTCTAGTGCTACTACACACACGGCCACTGCTTTCGATTCCGCTCTGTATCTGCTTCTCTCACTCTGCCACACAACACTGGTGCCCTATCGGATCGATTGGACAAGAGAGGAGAAAAAAAGGTGCAAAATAAACCATTTAAAAAAGGACCGCTTCCAACACAACACTGCACACCACACAAGCACACAATCGCACACACACACAAACACAATTGCTCCCTAACCTGTAGCTATCACACGATTGCTGCTCAAGTCCTGACTTCCGACTGAAGGCGCCCGGCTCTTGGTGCGACTGTTTTAATGGACCTCCTCCCCCCAGGTGCGGTGAGTGCACTTGCGCAAGCCGCTTCACCAAAGCAGTGGTGCCAGTGCGCATACGCATCCATGTGCTGAGTGTCTGTGTGGAAATGTCAGTGGCGTGCGTGTCTTGACGGAGAGCGAGAGCGAGAGAGAAATTCGAGTCTGAGCACCTGGTGAGTGTCTTCCCGGTCGGGCGCACTGAGAGAGAGATTGTTTGGCGATAAAGATGGAAAGCAAAGGCGAGAGAGCGTAAGATTAAAAACAAGCTTATTCATCAATCGTACTGTGTTTTTTTTTTCTTTCTTTTGTGACTATCAAAAGATAACACACAGCTGACGAGCCACAATTAAACTGTCCTCGTCATGTTTGTGTACGTTGCGCATTAATTGCTGCTGCGAGAAAATTCCCACCGGCGTGACTAAGCGGCCATTATTACATCCTGCTGCTGCTACTGCTGATGATGGAAGAGGGATGATGAACCTATCTCAGACAGTAAAGAAAACACCGTTTGAGTACCGCTTCTTCGCCTACTGCTCGCACTGACTTCCGACAGTTCGGGATGACTGACGACGACGACGACCACAATCAATGTCCGTCGCGTGCTGTTGCCTTTTTGGAAAGATTGAGCAGGCAGTGGCGTAGAGGTAAAAATAGTAACAGCACCCCCCCCCCTTCTCCTCCTGGTTGGATTTAGGCTTTGCGGGGAGAGGTTGGTTTTGTATTTGTGCCGTGCCCTTGGTACGGATTTATGAAGACGCATTCTGGCATTGACGTTGACAGAAGGGGGATGGGAGTTCTTCTCGAGAGCAATGCGCGTTGCCAACAGTTGCCCCGGCTGCTGCTTTCAGCAAGCTGAGCTCTTGCTACTATCGGTTCTTGCACCTGAAATAGAGCGGCAAACCCCCCCCCCCCCCCCTTCACCGCGAGCTGACGGCAGTGAGAACAGTTTACGCGTTTCGTTTTATGGTCAATTTGATAGCATGAAAAGGTGTTGATTAAAAATAAATGGTTTATTTCTTGTTGCGAGGTGGCGGTTGCATTTTGAGAGATTACTGTATTACTCTAAACAATAAAAAGGCTTTTTTTTACAAAATTTAGCTATTTTATTGAGTATACGATCAGATACAACGCCTACATTTATGCAATTTACATTCCAAAATGCTACTAATAAGAACTATTCTTTCACTATAAAATAGACTCCTAATATGACCTTCTGCAAACTACTGTATCATACTGTCTGGCATTTCAAACTATTATCTACCTCCTATCTGCACACCTAAGGAACACGAGCACCTTTCATAACCTTATCACAAAAATCCACCTTTAATCCCTCGCTGTCGCTCAGTCACACAAACAATCACTCACTCACTCACTCACTCAGCAAGCGAGGCAATCCGAGTTGGCTCTGATCCAATCCAAGAAGTAGCTAACACGCCCGTACACCGTCGGCATCCCGTCCGTACACCCGTTGCCCGACCCGAACGATGTTACACCAACTTGATACGTGATGCCACCCCACTCTTCGATCGTCAGCGGACCACCGGAATCACCAACACAGGCCGATCGACCACCGTCCCCCGAGAGGCAAATGTTGTGCGGTTCCACCAGCATCGAACCCCACCGCGCCGCGCACGCACCGTTGCTCAGGATCGTGTTGATTGTGTAGCGCAGAATGGACGGCAGTATCCCGTCCTTATCATTCGTCCGTCCAAAGCCACTGACGGTGCCGATTATTCCATCGAACAGCCGCTGATCGGTACGGGCCGGAAGTCGTACCGGCTGCACGTAACTGTTGAAGCGAAGCGGCGCATTGAGCCGAACCATTGCCACATCGAAGCGAAAGTTGGTGGCGGTGTACGAAGGGTGCACGATGATGCCACTGGTTGCGAAGCGTATCCGCTGCTGGGTCGGTTCCATCACCATCCGGTTGTGGGCACCGAGGATGGCCATGCCACCGGTCGCTTTGGTCGTTTGATCGAGCATTACGCAGTGTGCCGCGGTGAGGATAAAGTTAGGCGTCAACACCGTCCCACCGCACATGATGGTGAACATGCCGAACTCGGTCAGCAGCAGTGCCTGGTACGGGAACTGTCCTACACGTGCCTCCAGTCCGTTGGTGATGCGACCTGACGGATGAGTTCCATGAGTGCCATTCCTGTAAACCTGCAGCTCTGGGGGTAAGCGGGCCCAATAGTGGTCGAGCTCTTCCACCGGTTTAACACGTGTCCAATCGATCGAATCGACGGTTGACGGCACACTGTACGCCGCACCATGCGCAATCGAAACGGTCACCAACAGTAGCACAATCAAGCTCCTCATCGTGTAAAGCAACAAACTAAGATGTCGCGATAAGCACACAGGCAGCCTTTATATATAGAGCACGCACTGCGTCTGGCGGATTGACCCAACCCGATAAAGAATTCCCAAATAGTACATGCACCTTATCCATCTTATCAGCCTGCTCAATCGATTCTTGGAAGCGGGTTTTTGGGAAAACGGACCATTATTCGTTCACGATGTGTTTGTTGCTATCAGTCTAGCGTGCGCGATAAGCCAAATTTGTGCGCTTTGCGTAAATCGGGCGCCGTTGGGGGTGATGGGGCGGGGAGCTTACAATCGTCAATGGGCCAGTGGGCTGGAATTTGGCCGGATTGTATGCATCACTCCCTTTCGTTCTCTGCAGCGCGGTTGGCGCATTTATTTTTGGCCTTCAACCGCCAGTTTATCGTACAGTGCTGCACGTGTCGTTGATCCCGATTGGGAATGGTAGCAAATTTTGGAAAGGAGTGGGGTGCCTTGTGTTGTTTTGGTGTGCAAATTGATAAAAACATTCAAGGTTGCCACACGCGAATGTACTCCATGGGGCGGGGAAAGGTGAGATTATTCGTCGTTAAGTAACGCGACATCAAGAGCCAAACGATAATATTGGTGAAATGTGTATGGCATTTTGCAACATGCATGCTCCTGCGAGCACCTTTAAAAATCATAAAATTGTTAATCAATGCTATCAAACACTTTTAAATACTACATTATTGCAGCAATGTTTACAGAATTCCCACGGTATCAAAACAACGTGTCAACCAACCGTCGTCTGCTTGACGTTTGATTTTCCGGTTCAAATGTTTGCTCAAACGTCTGATAGCGTTTGCGACAGCAGCGCTGCGAGCGGCGGGTGCGCGTACTTTTCAAATTTTTAAATTCAACGCACGCGGTCGGTTATAGACGGTTTGGACGGTTTTCTGAAGAACAACTTTCTTACGTTTCTCTTACAGATGATAAGAAGGCAAAATTTTCAACACCAAACATGCATGACACAGCATTATCTGAAGCATAAGATTACCCAAATAAAAAAAGGAAATTTCAGCCTTCTCTATCAATCTCCAATGAAACAGGAATTGTTTCTAGAAAAAAAGAGTAAAAAACACTCCCAAAATGTAAAGTGTATACAGTACAGACGGGAAGCAAGCGCTTATCGTGCGGGAATAACCAGCTGATGATTGCCTTTACGATATTTACGTCAAGCTAGTCCGTATATTACCTTTCGGTAGTGTACAGCCACTTATCAAGCGTAAGAGATTATTCATTATCGTAACGCGGTTGGTTCAGCTATCTCCCCCCAATAATGCTGCTACCGAGATATGTATCCCCTAGCTTACAACCCAGCAAACAACATACGTCTTAAGAGATCCCGAGCGAGATGATCTTATCGGGAGAACCCACAGCGATACGTCAATACACACAACAGGAACGCTCCCCGATAGCCTTTTCTTATTGCAAGTAATCCCCACCTCGGGAACATTGCCTATAAATACAACCTTCCGCAACGCTTGCGACACACTAGTTACTAGAAAGGTTCGGGGACGTTTCGGAACGTTGTTTATCGGGTGTCTGTGATCAAGATGAAGTTTTCCCTGTTGGCGCTGTTTGCGCTCGCGTGCGCCGTCATGGCCGCCGACGATATCGACTGGTCGAAGGTTCGCCCCATGACCCGCATGCCCCAGTACTGGCGCCGCCTGCCCAAGGACCTTCTGAAGCAGTACCTGACGGAGGTGCGCAACATGCCGGCGGGTGCCCGCGATAACGCGCGCATCGTCAACGGTTACGTTGCCCAGCCCGGCCAGTTCCCGTACCAGGTCGCCATCCTGAGCACCTTCCCGACCGGTTCCGGGCTGTGCGGTGGTTCCGTGCTGACTGCCAACTACGTCCTGACCGCTGCCCACTGTGTCGACGTTTCGAACGGTGGTCTCGTCATCTACGGTGCCCAGGACCGTACGGTTAACGAGCCGAGTCAGCAGCGCATCGCGTTCGAGCAGAGCGGCGTCCGCCTGCACCCGAACTGGAACCCGGCCCTCATCCGGTACGACATTGCGACCATCCGCGTCGTGTCGCCCGTCACCTTCAGCGATCGCATCCAGCCGGTGACGCTGCCGCGCCTCAGCGATGTGGGCAACGACTTTGCCGGCCTGATCGGTACCGTGTCCGGGTTCGGGCGCTTCTCCGACTCGATCCAGGAGGCGTCGGCCATCCTGCGCTACGTCAACAACCCGATCCAGACGAACCTGGCCTGCTCGGTGCGCTTCCCGGGCGTGGTGCAGCCGGAGAACATCTGCCTGTCGGGCGATTCTGGCCGCGGTGCCTGCCAGGGCGATTCCGGCGGTCCGCTGACGATCGTGCGCGACGGTACGACCGTCCAGCTCGGTGTCGTGTCGTTCGGTCTCGCTCTCGGCTGCGAGCTTAACTGGCCGTCCGTCTTTGCCCGTACCACCTCCTTCCTCGCCTGGATCGGGGAGAACTCCGACGTTCAGCTGCTGCCGTAAAGTGTCCTCCGCTTAACCTAAAATTACAATACAGACCAAAAAAAAAGACAGATTCGTTACTAAACCAACACATTTTCGTGTCCTTCGTTCGCGTTTGGCTTCTTTCATGAGAAAAGTGGGTTCGTTCACTCCGTGCGGATTTTGGTTCAAATTATTTTACCAATATTTATTTCCCTTCCTTTTCATCATTCGTTTACCTATTCCATTCTGCTCTATCCACAACGATTCAACGATTCACACGGTTATTACCTTTCGCCTAGCACAACTTCCTTTCCTTTACTCTTTCTCTCTTCATTCAAACACACACACATTCATTCTCTTTCTTACACAACAGCACTTTGCATAGTGTTGCTACCCGAATTCGTTTCTGTACTTTTACCACACTCCTTTCTCTCTCTCTGTGTTCGCTTTCACGTATGCCCTTTTCACCCTTTTCACATGTTGTTTTTTTGTTTGTTCTCTTATAATTTACAAATTTACTTAACTGGGGCTGTTGTGTACTACGTTCACTTTCAAGTAGTTTTCTTTCTCTATCCTCTCTTGCTTTGCTTTCTAAGAAAGCATCAACATCATTTAAAAGAAAGAAAGAGAGAAAGAGAGGGAAAGAAAGCTAATTGAAAGAGAAAAAATATGTATGTAACGCTTTGATTTCGCTGTTTTTGTCGTTATAATGCCGTTTCTTTGTTTGCTTACTCTCGCTATGCGTCTTCGGCGTACTTACACTTGTACTGTAAGTGTAAGTAAGTGAAACCGAGATGCTGCCCTAGGTGAGAAGAATGAACACAACGCAAAAAATGGCGGGAAAGGAAGTTTTGAAAATTGTAACCGTATTGGAAAAGCGTATCGCAACGGCTACACGCACGCACTCGCATATACGCAATATGGGAATACGTCAACAAATATTCTCTCTTCCTGATGATGCGTACGCTTCTTTGCGGCCATATGAAAAAGGGCGCAAATGCTTAAGTCTGTCTGGGGCCCCCGGGGGGGGGGCCGAATAATGTGTGGGAGAGTTTTACACATTAAGAAGGGGAAAAAAAGACAACAGTTCAACAACAATAACGCCGGCAGCGATTGCTGCGATTGCTGCTTTTGTTTTGTTCTTGTATGCAGAAAGAAACGCGAGATTTAAACGCGCCGTTTTTTGCGCTACTACTGTGCGCAGTCTACTGAAACGAAACGAATGGCATTCGATTATCGCAGCAATATGCGTTTTCTTCTCACTTTTTTCTACACACACACACCCAGAGAAATTTGGGGGTGGAAAAAAGAAAAACAATTTGTGGAGCTACTACTTTCCCCCCCTTGCACGTGTGCCCCACACGTGGTTTATGCGTGATGCACAAAAGAGGGTTGTTAATTTCCATTACATATGCTTGGGTTGGTATTTATTGTTGGTTTTTGTTTCTGTTTATCTGTTATCGTCGGCGTACTGGCATCTTACAAAAAAAAAAAAACTCGCATTCTCGGGATGTTTTTGATGCCCTTTTTGTTTAATACTAACGCTCTACCACTAGTAGTTCAAGTTAATTCATAATCTTTGGACTAACAGTGTGTTTGTGTGTGTTTGTCTGTGTTGGGTTTGCGTATCTCGTTCGATAGATCGATGTTGGACGTTCTGCAGCGTAACAAGAGAGCATCAACACATGACACTATTAAATCGCTAATTTATGTTCCTTTTTCGGCTTGTGTTTGCTTGAATTCTGATACTGCTATAACTTTGTTTTTTTTTGTAATTTTTCTTCTTCATTCTTTTTTTACATGTACATTTGAATTGCTGCAGCAGTTGTTGGTTGCGTTATATTACACACTAAAAAGATGCTCCCGTCGTGCTGGTGTATGGCGCGTAATTATCTTTAAATTCTCTCCACAGGATGCCACCTTGCAATATGTAGAGTCCAATTAAACGGCATACACACATACGTAAATCAGCAAATTTTTCCTTTGCGGCGTCGCCGTGTGGTGTACTGTGTATATTGGTATTTTAAAAGTGCGCTTTTCACTCTCTCTCTCTCTGTCTCTGTAACGTATTAGCAGCGTAATGGAAATCTTTTACAAAATTCACTACCTGCGGTCTGTGTGTGTGTAAGTAAAAATGCTCTCAACAACACACTGAGAGTAACGTCCGTTTAGCAAACTCTCTAACCATACTGTTTACGAATGTTAAACGAGTTTTAGAACCATCTCCTCCTTCCCTCCTGTGTAGGTAGATTATTAAACTCGAATCAAAGCCAAAAACGATAGCGTCTGTTAAATTCTGGCAACATACTATTTTAACATAATTTTTACACGCATACACTTAAAACATATCACCCAAAGAGCAGGCACGGCAGGAAAGCTAATATTGGTAGGAGCCTTTTTAGTACATGCTGCTGCTGCTGCTACTGCTGATGGTTTTCTCCGTCCGACACACATGCACACAACACTAGCTGCTCGATTATTTCCTCTTCCTTCTCTTTCCCTTTCTCCACCCTAATCGATAATCTAATCCTACTATCACTCGGTTTTCTTGTCGTAGACTAAGCGAACCACGGACAAAAAATACTCTTTCTCCCTCCTCTTCTCCACGTGTTGTTTGTTTTCTCTGCCCAACCTTTCCCTCCCTTCATTTCAGTCCTAATATACACCGGCGACGACGGTAGACGTGCGTAACTCTCTGTTCCTTTAACTCGCTGCTATCAACACTAAAACTGACCAAACGCAACCGTCCAATGACGCAAGATTAGTTAGCGCAGTGGAATTCCCACACCCGCCGGCGCTGCCGCTGCTGCCCAGACGATGATATCTGGGCGCTCGCCTGTTCAGTGTGTTTGTGTGTCCGTCCGTCCGTCCGTTCGTCCGTCTGTTGACTAGACTGTGGAGAATTATCTGGACAAACTACGAGCGAAAAATTCTACAAAATGGCGTACGTTCGTTGTGTCACAACTACAGGTAAGGTGTAAGGGGTTTTATGCGTTCCAAGTGCTCCGAAACGAACCACGAAAGCTCGCGTTCGGCTTAAAGCTTTCCATCCCAACAAAAACAAAAACGTGTAATCGTTCTAAAAGTTCACACTTTTGCCTTTCATATCAACACCGTAACAGAAACACATATGCGTGATGTAAAATAGGGCGACAAAATGAGGGCAAACCGACCTGTGTTTCCCCCACTTACAAAACAGTAGAAATAAAGTGTAACTGTTGTTAAAATTAATCCTCAAACCATCATCCACAAAAGCGGGGAAACAGAACAGAAGCTTTTCCTAGCGGAATTATAAATCTTCATACCCTTACTAACAGCTCGACCACAACTTCATGCTGGAAACACAGGAGCAAAAAACACAAAATAATAAACAGACTAATACATTTTACACAGCACATTTCGCGCGTCGACTGCATACCGGTCCACAATTCCCTGCCACGAACCGAAAGTTTAATCACTCCACCTCAGCCCTTAGATTGGCCCTGCGCTACCGCATTTTTTGCTCGCTCTCGTCATCGCATTCACGCCGTGTGCTCGGCTCTTCTTTGATTTTTGCTTACACTAGAGATTGTACAAACTAATGATGACGCCGATATTAGGATTATGTCGAGCTAAGCTGTGGGCTTTCTCTTATCTCTTTTTAACACAACTATAGCTGGGCCGAGTCCTGGTGCATCAGTGGTGATAGTGGGCCCGCTACTTTACGCCCACGCTCGTACTCGTAATCGACGTCCAACGAGAGCCCTGCCGGGAAAAGAAGGGAGAAAGAGAAACAGAGAAAAGCATTGGTGGGGGAGTGTTAGCTGTCGTTGTTCGCTCTACAAATGATTCACTACTAGCAGGTACTCTCTACTTTACTATACTGTACAGGAAAAAATCAGTTCAGTGTTGACTAATAATACTACAAGAGGAAAAGAGTCCGAGAGCGTCAATTTATAGATACAGATTCAGTGAAGTGTTAGTTCAGCAGCGTTCAGAGAGCTTAAGCGTAAAGATTCAAGAGGGCCAACTCTACGATAGCAGCGAAGACGATAGAGAAAGAACGCGGACCATTTAAAAACTATTTCTTCATAGTCTTCTTGATCATATTTAGCAGCATTTGAATGTTTAAAGGCAATTGTTTGAAGTGAAAAAGCTTACACACAAGTATGAGATATGCTCTATGAGAGGAGCTGGTAGATTTATATCGTTTTTCGATTGTTCTAAATTCCTTCTATTCTATACACTAGCTAAATATTTAGTGCTTTTAGTGTTGCAGGAGATTTTGTCCAAGTGCAACACGAATTAAGAGGAAAATTATAGAGTAAAAGAGAGAGAGAAAGGAAATAAAATGACTGAACATAAAATGAAATCAATGCCATTACTATTGTGGTGTACGTGTAGAAAAGTAAGATAGATAGAGCAGGACCAAAACACAAACACAGAAAACCAAATCATAATTACTTCAATAACAAACTGTAGTTTTGCTGCGACGAGCATTCCAGCAGCACACCTTCGAAGCACGGGATAGTAAAATCAACTCCATACAACAACTCCCATATGGACAAAATCAGGTGAACGGAACACTTTTCCAACTTGGGAGTGAGATAAGTGCGGCACACAAAAACCAAAAACAAAACTGGAGAAACAGTAGCAAGTTGTGCAACGGTTGTTGTTGTGGTTTTTAATAATGGTGGAGTGGTGGTAGTTGTGAGTTGGTGGAAAAATAAAATAAAACACTCTACAACAGGCTCGCACACATCTCTGTCCATTACTTCTGAACCCCCGTCTGAGTCGTCGTATCGCCCGCTGTATGTATGCATGTGTGTTTGTTTCTCACTTATCATCACCGCACTAATCAGTCTCCAATAAGAACGGTCAATCTGTCTTGGCTCCGATAGCCGCTTTCTGAAAATGGGTGGAAAAGAAGCAAAAATAAACCAGAAATAGTGGGGAATTCTGAAGGAAAACGACCGCAACGAGCAACGGGAAAACATGTTGCTGCATTTGCAAAAGACAGATAATGTACACGTTTACTAATCATCTACCCACAGAAACGATTCAGACACCACAGGTAAGGAGATGCCACAGAAACGCACAGAGCATTCTGAATGAAAATGAAAGACATCGTTCGAAGACGAATACCACAGAGAGCATGTGCGGGTGATTAGTAGATTAGTTCGACAAACACCACTTTCATTTGTTAATGTGCCGTTCGTTAGTGGACTGTTAGTGTGACCATCACACACACCAAAACACACGGAAACACACAGGTAAGAGGGAGGGAAAAAGTTGGAAATAACTACTTTTCTTCTCACCCGATGGCCGCCGCATGGTGTCGCTCGGCGTCTCCGGTATGAAGGCCGCCACGGCGATCGCACAGATAACCATGAGTGCTCCGAACACGAACGGCGGGCCCGGCATGAGCTGCGAGTACTCGTCCTCGATGTGATGGTGCACCGAGCCACCGAGCAGCGTCTCGTTGCGCACGAACTTGGCGTCGGAGCCGTCGAAAACGCCACCGCCCGCTACCGCCCCGATGGCGGCCCCGTTCAGGCTGTGGCTCGCTACATTATGCTCGTCGTTCAGGTCGACGTGAAACACGTAGAAGATGACGCCGAACATTGCGGGCCCCAGCCCGTTGCACAAGCCGCGCATTCCTGTCACCATACCCTGGACCACTCCTGGCGGGAGAGAGAGATGGAAAACGTGTTAGATGTATTCTCTTGCTCGCTAAATGCCATTACAACGGTTCCACTTACCCTGTTGGTCCGGGTTGGAATGTATCGACACGAATGCACTGATCGCCGGGTACGTAATTGACGCTAATGAAGCAAGGATACCTGCTGCCCACATCATCCTGCGCCAGACAAAAGGAACGGAACATTAATTAATGCACGTATTTCTTTTCTCCTCGCTTTCGCTTGCCATGTACCACACACACAACACACTTACCATGTCTGACTGCCAAAACCATACCAAAGCAGTTGTAACATTTCGAACAGTAATCCTATTATTATTGTACGCTTTGCACCAAGTGCCCTTTTGGGAGGAGAGGAAGAAAGGAAAGAAAGGAAAAGCTCACATTAGCGTCGGTTCGTCCGGCGGGTTCGTTCGCGCAAAACTTACTTCATTAGATCACCTAGGATGACCTGCGTCAGTATACTTAGTATACCGACGACAGCAATAAAGATCGATACATCGATCGAGCTGAAATGCATTTTCAGTTTCAGGTAGACGAAAATGCACGAATATTGTCCCGCTTCGGGCAGATAGGAGAGCAGCACCGTAACACACTGCATCAGAATCGTTTGATCCAGACCAACTTTACGAAGTGCCTGTGGGAAAGGAAGAAGAAAAGATTGTAATTAAGTAAAGAAACTAATTTCTCTTCTACAACTCGCTGTCCTGGACTTACCGCAAACGGATCTGCCTGTTCCCAGCTGATCGGTGCACCCCACGAGCTGGGACGCACCTTTTCCGGTAAGCTTTCCGGCACCGCCACCAGTATGAAGAACACATCCAGCACCGCGATTGCAGTGGCAAGGGCAACGATTAGCGGTTCCGAGTATTTGTCGTTCAGGTAGGCTCCGAGGGCAGGTGAAATAACCTAAAGAGGGGGCAGCACGAGAGTGTTGTACAAATTCACACGAAAATTAAATTTGTTTTCCCAATTTATTGATGAACATCATCAACCCAACTATCTTTTACGTACCAAACTAGCGGCAAACGTGGCTGACACCAAACCGTACGCCCGTGACCGGTCTTCCACCGTCGTCACGTCCGCGACGTACGCGAACACGACGGAAAACGTTACCGCGAACACGCCACTGATTGAGATCATTGCAAAGAACCACCTGGAAGAGGGTTGGCGAGATATAGAAGACAGATTAACAACCGCACACAGTGTACAAGAGCAAGGGGAAGGGAAAGGGAACACACTTACCAAGAGTTGATCGACATCAGAGGGATCGGAGCGCAGGTGAAGAACACCGTAATTAGCAGGAAGAACTTCCTGCCCCACACGTCCGACAGTGCGCCAATCAGTGGAGCGCTCAGGAAGGACAGTATGCCCTTGATGCCCATCACCAACCCGTTCATTAGGAAGGTGTGATCTGGAAAGGTTTGATTGAGGACCTGCCGTAAAAGGAGCAAGAAAAGGATAACAGGACGGTAAATAGTTGCTGCATAGGAGTTGTGAGTTGCATCAGACACCAAACCCTGCGCAAGTGACTTGTTATGCAAGGAAGGCGGCAGGGTTATTTTTAGGCAGTGTGGTTACGTTACGTTATGGCTAATACGATTTAGACCACGCTGTAACCTGCTGTCGCCACCCAATTACCGCATTACTCTCCAATTCCTTCGCATGCTTTTGTTATGTGAGACAATGCGCATAAAGGAAAGGAACCGATTGCTACACGAATCAGTGGAACATGTCACTTGCAACCGCTTCTGTTTTCACAAACAGAACTCTGCTCTTCTGTAACGCAACGAGGCAGCAAAATACTTACATTGATGACCGGCATCGTTAACAGTCCCCAGGCGAAAAATTCCAAAAATATGACTACTAAGGCATGATAAACGCTCGGCTCTCCTATACCGGAGCTCTGAAATAGAATGGGAAAAAACGGGAACGAGAACAGTAATAAGTGGCTGAAACACGATACACAGTCGGCTGAAAGTTTGCGCGATGGCAGGGAGAGAGTATAAGAAAGCAGGAAAAACATATAATTTAAAATATAGCTACGATGATGATGACGATGGCAGCGGAGAGCTGTTTTGTTTTCAGCTGCTTTGATGAAGCGCGCATTAATTCGTTTAATGATAACAGTGATCGATTATATTTACATTCCCCGTAGAATGTGTTTGAAACGGAAGGAGGACTCAATGAACATTGTTCTTGAAAGCACGCTGGAATTGATCTGTGAAACATTATCCATCCTTCCCAAGCCATTTGCTCGTTGATTGACAAGTAAAAGCAATCGATAGATATTAATATCACAGTTCACTTCCGTCCAAAGTTATCGGAAAATAGGTAGGAAACTTCTCAATTCAAAATCTTTGTCCTTCCAAGAGGCTTTTTAGAACCTGAATAGATCCTCAAACTTCGCAACAACATTAATTAACATGTATAAAACTTAAACCACAACCTACAGCTCGACCAATTATCGATCGACAAATGCTGCTAATTCTTCAAACGGTCTGAAAGCTCCAGTACGAAATACCCGGAATACATCGCCTTGTATCTCCGTGTTCAATGTGCAACGGTCCAGAACACAATCGACCATGTTCGCAGCCGTGTTTGCTAACCGCAAAATACCAGTCTGTCCACCTCCACTCATCTGGACACAACCGAAACATGATGAAATATTGGCGCATATAACATTCATCGCTTCCGCTCTCGCTTCAGATGGGGCAGCAGAGCATTTCATGCGAGCATTCCCCAATTAAAGACCTAGCAAATAATAACATGATGTTTAGCGGCCAGCGCCTCCCACAACAGCTATGATACGCAAATACAGCAAATAAAACGAACGCGAAACAATGGAAAAGGTAGAGAGGAGCGCGGCAGAAAAAGCAGAGCATGAGGGCTTTGTGTGTCTCCTGCTTCAGTTTCTCCTGTTTCAGTGTCTGCAACAAACAAACAGAAAACCAACACACCAACCCTTGGGATCTACCAACCTTACAGTGATTGAAGATCAATCGCAGGAAGTAGATGAGATTTTTGCTCTGTTTCAGCTGCACCACGGTGACGGTCGGTAGGCCACTGCAATTACTCAAGTTCGACGGTGTCGTCGTGACCCGGCTGTGCGGGTTGCCGACCGCTCCGTTAGCTGTCGCTCCGGACGGGGCTACTGCTGCTGCGCGTACATTACCGTCCTGTGCATTACCCGTACTTCCGATGTCGACCACCGTGCTGTTGCCACCCGCTGTTTCGCTGACCGGATTGTCAACTATGTTGCAACACACGCCAGCTTCCGGCACTCTGCTGCTGCTGCTGCTGCTGCCATTGGAACAACCGGGTTGCTGGTCCGTTCCACCCACCACCAGTATGCGGGACTTGTTGGACGACACGGTTGCCGTCGTTGCGGCCGAATGTGTTAGCATGGACGAATCCTCATCCTCATCCTCATCGTCCTCCTCCTCTTCGTCATCGAGCCGTGGCTTTGGGCCGGATTCTTTGCTACCTTCACCCAGCAGCTCGCCCGGTGTCAGAACCACCCCCATCTGTCCCGACTGTATGTACCGCTCGTTTACAAGTGTCATCCGCAGGCTCTCCTCCTCCGGCGACACCGGCTTCAATCTTGCCGGGCCCATCATCGGCGAACATTCGCCGGGTAGGTCGAAGCAGCTGCTGCTGCGACTGTTGCTAATGCTTAGATAATTGCTATTCTGATCGTCCGTATCGGTACAGCTGTCCTCTACCGGCTCGCCGCCGGCAGGCGGTAAGATCGCTCCCAACTCATCCATAGTAACCACGTTACTTCTATCACAGACTTCCGCATCACTTGCATTCCCGGTTCCGGGTCGCAGCTGCTGGCTCGCAGGAACGGCCACTGCCGCCGCCGACGCCCCACCCATGTGAGACAACTTCGTGCTGGCATCACCCGCCGCCGCTGCTGCTGCCGCTGCACCCAAAAACTTTGCCGAATGCTCCTCCATCCTCACTTGTACTATACCGTTCCCGTACCACGTTAGCCTTGCTCGCCTGTCCACGGAATTGACCCTTTTTCGCTGCTGCTTTCGCCTGGCGGACGTTAATCGGCAAACTTTTCCCTACTGCCAGCGATCGCTACCTTGCGCTGCCAGAGCTGCATCCAGCCGAGCGGACCTGTGCCACCGATCCGTCCGCTGCCGGTACTGACGACTCGATTCCGACTTCCGCTACCGCAACAACAACAGTGATAACAATAATGGCACCGACTCGGGCTCATTTAACGCGAAGTGTGTGTGTGTGGAGTGTAGTCTATAGATATAGATTAGAGTATGGTAGGCTGGATTCTTGACTTCCTTCTACTTCGGGAGCACAATTTGCTCTCTCTCTCTCTCTTTCCACGTAAGCTTCTAAGTGTACTTTGCGAATCAGCAACCTTCAGCAAAATCCGATCTGCTGCCCATCAGCCAACGGCGTGATTTTCGGGGTTCGTCTTGTTTAAAAAGCGCTCTCACTCTGTCACACTGGGGGTGAGAGGTGTTAAACACGAGCCGCCAATACAGTCAAACACACACACACACAGTACCGGGGTTTGTGCGCGGATATATCCGTCCCTTAGGTTGTGCCGTGCGGGAAGCTGCTAAATTTAAACACCATGCGCGCTGCTGCGGCTGATCGCAATCACCGAATCTTCGCGCCGGTTGAGCTCGTGTGGCGACGTGAGAGACAGGTTGTAGAGCTGACACACAGTAACGTACAATGGACAACCCGACCCGCACAAATGTACGCATTTACTTCCGACGCGTCGGCGTCAATCAACCGCGAACCGGACACGGACGGAATTGCGGCAACGCGGTGGCCGATTATTGACGCTTTTTGCAAAACGTGTCCACACAATTGCCCC
This sequence comes from Anopheles gambiae, assembly GCF_943734735.2. NCBI lineage: Eukaryota > Metazoa > Arthropoda > Insecta > Diptera > Culicidae > Anopheles > Anopheles gambiae. The sequence goes on from NC_064601.1 coordinate 113,435,784, forward strand.
GAGCTTGACTCACGCGCTCTTGTGCTCTCTTCTTCTATGGGTTTGAGGAATTTGAATTTTTATGTCTTCATTCGAGAGAAAGCAGCAGCAAACGCGCGCTTATAAATGGCTTCCGCCGCCGCGTAGGAACTTGTCAGATACTATCGGTGAAAAAATAAACGTTTCCTATCTCTCTGGGTAGTGTGGTAGAAGTAAAGCGTTCTTGAGGTATGACAGAAGAGTAGTGCACTTTTGCTTCCTTCAGGCACATACATACAACGCAATTCAAAATATATTCCTCTATGTATGTATCCTATAGGCCCCGTCTCAGACCGTCGGTTGATTGGATTTATGATTCCGGCTATGCAGGTATTCTCACACACTGTCACTATCAGTGGTTCACAGATCGAATGCAGCCCACCCCGTTTTTGTGGGTGTGTCTCTTGTGGTGTGTGTGTGCGTATTTTAAAGCTCTCAGTCGAACGGAAGCACTGCTGCTGCTGCTGCTATTGCGTTATTCTTGGTTCCTGCGGAGGATTAAGCAATTCTGTGTGGGCGATTGCGCCTCAGTGACTCCTCCTAGGACGTATACGATGACGATGGCTCCCTGGACGACTTCACCACCCACGCACGCACTGCTCGGTTTATTGCTGCTCGCTTCAAGGACTTTTGTCAGGCTTTGCTGGGCGTGTGCTAGAGGGTGTGGTTGAAAATTGAACGGATTCCACTGTTTGCTTGCTTGCTTGTATTTGATTCTGTTTGAGAGAGGCACTGAATTTGATTGCAAATAATTCTTCACAATCGTCGTACACCGTGCCGTGTACACCCTTTGATTTGGTTTCTTTCTCTTTTCGGGATGGTCTTTTCTTCTTTCAGACGCACTGATTGCTCACCTACAAATAGATGTGTGGTTCAAGTGTTGTTAGTTTCGCTAGGGCATAATATCGCATTTAGTCCGAAAGCAAGGGGGGCAGCAACGGTATCTGTGTTGGCGCTTTTGTTTCTGTTTGAAACATGTACAAAATGTGCAAATTTTCTTCACTGCACAAAACTAATGCACATAACATCCTTCTCGTCTCGTAGAATACCCAAAGAGCACATTGAACTAATCCATACTAAAAGGGGTAGCTATTTTTGAACGATCTTTTTCTTTTGCCATGAACTTTCCATCCTTCCAAGAACTCTGACGCACTGTAAGAAAACACGCCAACATAGCATAAAATCCTTTCCTATGAAAAATTGCTTCTTAAAATGTAGCCCTCCCACAGCACGCACTACCTTCTTTTCTCGTTCCAAAAGCATCACAATCTCCCTTCATTCTTTGCAAAGAGCCACCCACCCTTAAAAAACGACAACGCGTTGCTCACACCCACCTGCTGGAGAAAGGTCTTTTCTCAATAGAAAGCTTAAAAGCAATCAAAAGCACATGGAAGAAAATAACACAATTCCAAGCACACCATCAGAGCACCCCCGAACGAACCAGCACCTCCAAAGATAGATTAAGCTTGACCGTCGCCATCGTTACCAACGGACGAGGCCGCCGCCAGAGGGTGATTAACTTTTGAAGGGACGACAGGAAAATAAAGCATCAACCCAGAGTACATCTCTCTACACCCATCCTTAATCAAAAACAAAGCGCACACACACACACAGTCACAGAGCGGCGAGAGAGGCTTGTTTGTTTTGGGTAACACAGCGTGTGGATGTGTACGGCGGGTGTGGGCGGCTGCGGCAACGCATTTTCTAATGTGCCACCACCACCCCCCGAAGATGATGAGATGCAAAACAACACAGTAGGCGCTTTTGCACCGGGTTGGCTGGCTGTGTTGGATGAATAAAACATGGCACTCGGGAAACAACGTGCCCCTTCTCTCGAATGCAATCAAAGCTGTTTATGAGCTGAGTGGAGGAGAAGCAATAAATAAAACAAGCTCGCAGTGCTGCAAAATGTCACTGTCAATGTCATGAAAAAAATCTGACTGAAACAAAATCTATATCAGCGTCACGTACTCAATTGAGATAATCAGAGGTGATACTCAAAACGGTTGGTGTGACCAATACATGCTTCATGACATTTTTGCGACCATCGTTGGGTCAGTGACTATGTCATGACTTTTTTGTTGTGATCAGTTGTGCAAAATGTCTGACTGACATAGTCATGACAATTTCTGGCTGAAACAAAATCATGTCAGCGTCACGAGACGCTCTACTGTGATGATCAGATGTGATGATCAGAAGCATGTGATTGATTCTCCAACTGTTTGAGTCTCATCACTGATCTTCTCAGTTGTGTGAGTGAGCTGATTTGAGCTTCGTTTCAGTCATGAGTGTTGGTGACTGAAACAGTGGCATTTGGTAGCCAGAAAAAATCATGATTATGACGCACTTTGATTGAGTATCATCAATGAGCATCAAGCTACGGATATGTTCATTGTTTTCGTTGGTGAAAATCTCGTGATACTCATGACATTTTGCAGCACTGCAAGCTCGCCCCCAAAAAAGGGCTTTCTATTAACAAATACGTTGACAGCTTGTGCAAGTTGATGCTTCCTATAAAGTGCAAAAAATGGATCCAAAAAGCTATGTCAAGTCTTTTTTCATATCAATGTGATCCAACATTACAAACAAAAATTCCATTTGCATTCAGGAGCTGCTAGGACCTCCGTTAAATCTCTCCGTTAATCGTTTGGTTAGACTAACGCTCTTTTAAATAACTGGTTTGTGAAAAGCGTAACCAAGGATGTGGTTTTTGAATAACCTAACCACACCCGAACACACTGAACCGCGCGCCGGTAGTAACAACCATCGGCATCATACAATGTCGAAAGTTAATACCGAAAGGCTGTTACATGTTACTGAAAACTTTTCCGACACCGGAACCCGCAACAAAACACACACACAGAGGGTTTAAGTAACTTACTGCGGGAAGGGAGGGTTTTTCTTTTCTTTTTCACCTTTCCCGGCAAAGGCCAAACATCATCCAAAATGGGGGGAGAAGCAGCTTAAACTGTGGTTGCAGTTGAAAACCTATATAACCCTAAACCACAGTCACGAAAAGGTGTAATCACGAAAGGCATACAGGCCAGAGTAAACGCAGTACCTAGCTCCGATTCTATCCTTTTTAAAAAAAAAAACTAAAAACTAAAAAAAGAACGTCAAAATGTTGGCCCCTCTGCTGCGCCCGTGCGGTTTATGATATCGTGTGCATTACACACACCCAGCGTCAAAAGCCGTTTGCCATTGCTGCTCCAAAATTCAACCCTATGCACCACACAAGCACACACACATCGTACTGCGAGTACTGCATTGGGGCTTGGGGCTGCGACCACATGCGCTTTTCCAATGCACACTACTAACACGGTATATGGTAGGTATGCAGCACGACGGCGGCGGCGGCAGCGTTGATGATGATGATGATGATGCACAAGATGGATCATCGAAAATCCGCAGCACAACCACAGCGCACAGCTCTCGGGTGTGTGTGTAGAACCTCTCACAGCTTATTGGAAAACCAATCAAATCCCCTTCCCAAATGGGGACGCCACGCGATGAACGGCCGTATTCGTGACTCGCAGTTTTCGCAGCTGCCCTTTTGCCGTGCTGCTGAGAACAAAAATCGTCACGAAATGTCGCGCTTCTTGGATCGATTATTTACAGCGGACAAGTTGTGATTTATTGCCGGTAGCAGCACCATCCAAACGGACGCACAAACTGTGTGCGAAAAGGAAGTTTCCCATTCGTGTCAAGCCCGGTGGGAAAGTTTCACCGGCTAGTTAATACATTTTGAGAAAGTTGTTTGAAGGAAATCCATTTCATTGTAAGCGAACTCTTATTTGTTCTTCTTGCCGTAAGCGGGAATTCCAAAGACGTCCTAGAATTCCCCCTCCCGGTCAATGCAGAGCTTTGATGCTTTCAATTAAGCCCAAAGCGATTACAATCAAAGTTGTAAGCGATCCCCGGCCCACTTGGATCATGTTTATTTCTTGCGAAATCGCTCTCCAACTCTCAATTGAACGGGCCATTTCCTCGTGTAAACATCGCAACGCGTCTCCCCGTCGTCTTTGGGGCAGATTTTTGCGCTCTACTTTGTCCAATAAAAATGGGGCACAACATTACTACTACTGGCACTCCTGGGACTGTGCAAAAAGAGCAAAACATCTCCCCTCCCTCTATCACGTCCCGCACATGAAGGGGGGGAGAGTGTAATTGAAGTCGTTGTCCATTTCGTCTGGGTCAGTTTGCAAACTCTCCTGTGTGGCATGCAATAAACACACACACACAGACACTCCGTGGTCTGAATCACCACAACCATCACCCACTTGAGAACAGGGGGAGATCAAATTTCATTCTCGACAGTAAATTTTCCCCATCATCCTTGACCTAAAAACAGCCGATGCTCCTGCACCTCAAGATATCCGAGACCCCGGGAGGAAGGGAAGCGATGGTCTGGCCTGGGCTGCTGCGATAAACGATTTATGATACGTTACGGAATTATGTTTTATGGGGTACACGCTCTCCCCGGAGGGAGCATTCTGCACAGAAAGAGCGAGAAAAACACCTTTCTAACGGTTCGCACCATTTCACGCGCAAAACCCGTGTCTTTGGCAGGCAGTGCTGGCTACAGTCTACAAGAGAACTGCTAGGAGTGTTGGAGATGAACTGGGAGCGTTGAGGTACCGCCGTTTTGGGAGTTGGAATTTTACGACAAACTTTTTGGAGGTCAAACATATGCGAATATAACGACTCCGAGGCCTACCAAACATTGGAAACTGTCGTCATTGGTTAATAATAACTTTTGTTTGGCACTTGACTGAACCTAAATCACGACAAAAAGGGACTAAAAACAAATCCATTGAAAAAAATAAAAAAATAAGTAAAAAAACTCAATCAAATATCAAAAAGAACATTTGAGAGTTCTTTGAGAGCTTCTTACTTAGAACAATCGTTCTATTATTGTTGTTCTAAAACCTAAGCTCTTTGTCGTGTGTGGTAGGCAGCTTGCGTCATATAGGCACGGTACGATTACACAACAAATAAAAGACTTCGATTGTGTTGTTAAATCGACCAATTACTACGGAATTCCCGCAGCTACTGATCACGATTTACTGCTAACGACGAACCAAGGCATAATCCGTGCGATGCAGTAATCGCTAATTAGCGTAATTCCACCCTTGCAGCACAACATACAAAAACATACGATAAGTCGTCATTTTCTTCATTCCCTTCGGCTGACATCATCTCATTTTGGCACGAGACTTCAGCAGAGGAATAGGAAAGAGAGAGAAAAAAAAACACACACAGACAGGGAATGCGCATTCCAGTAATCAGACTAATTGTTACTTCTGCAGAAGACTCCAAAGGATCTTTCTTCTACACAACAAAAAACTCTACTTTCACAAAATTTACGATGCGTCTCGATATGGAACCTGAACCAACTCCATTTAAATCCTGCCACCACCACTGCACAACACAAATCCCATCCAATGTCAAGCGGAAGTCGCGACCTCGGTGGTACCTTAGCCAGTGTCTAGAGAGAGCGCGTGGTGTCGTCGCCGTCGTCTTCCAGCGATGCTCGCGATGCTGCTTTCAGAAATCATCCAGCAGGAAATGGGCATAAATGAAATCAACAAACTCCTGGCATAAACACGCAGACACTGGCGACGGCCTAAGGTTCTGCTCCGGCAATCCCCCCCCCAAACCACTCGAAACCTCGCTCCAAAACTCAATTCCAAGGGAGGTATGGTTTTTCTCTACGACAGCAAGTTCATCACACCGACCCATCTCCCCCCCGTCACTACCGCACAAGAATGAGGACTCCCCCCTTCCTTCAGCGCGTGCTAGTGCGCATGTCCCAAAGGAAAACGTTGCCTCACAGAGCACATTCCAACGGGTTTCGAAACGGATGCCGCCACCGAAACATTCCCTTTCCCTTTCGTACACGGGAAGGAGGTCTCGGGTATCCCCTGTGCTTCTTTACCGGAATAGTGGGGAGAGGAAGAGAGTCAGGATGGTTGGTTCGCGCGCTCTCTCGCTCTCGCGTGTGCCACACGGAAGGACAAGATGGATCCGGTTGTGCTAGACCAATAGCAATAACAAGGCAGGCGCTGGGAAAGCTTCTCTGGCACTAAAAGATATGCCGACTGTATGTTTTTTCCTTTTTGCCTCGAAGCGCATGTGTTTTTATGCTGCCGTGTTCATGTGTGTGTGCGTGTGTGTTGAAACACTCACACGCAAGCACTGGAAGGGTGCCGGACGGACGCCGCCATCATCCATCGAGCAGTAATTTACAACAGCTGTCGATAGCGATTTTCTCAAGGTCTGCGCGAGTGCCGGGTGCACGTGCACTCACAGACGGCGACACGGGGCGGCTTCGGGTCGGTTTGTTTCGTTCTCTTTTTCCTTTCGCTGATGACGCCATCACGAAGGGAGCACCAACTCGAAAGGAAATTCACCAAACGCAGGCTGGCTGCATATCGACGATGTGGAGCCTTCGCTCGAAGGAAGGAAGAAAACGAAGCAGAAGGTTCAAATGTTCGTTGGAATGTAGCAATCATAAAAAACGGCATTACCTGCCATTAAGTGTCGTATCTTTTATTGTGATTTGGCCCATAAGCACACACAGCTATACACGGACAGAGGGAGCAGAATACGTGAATACGATCAAACTTTGGTGATGTACAACCTCACTGCCTTCTGCAACCCATTTACAGGGACGATGAGAAGAAGACGATAAAGCACTTTGCGGTGAACCACCAATGGGATGGGAACAACAAAAAAGGAGGACACCCGTTGTCCCGTCGTCAAGAAATCGCATTCCAATAAAGAACATTCTAACGATATTATACATGCCAGTACAACGACCCGCGTCGACCGAGACTCATACCGAGATGCTCGCACAGTTTCTGCTGAGCAAACAACACGCACCACCACCACACAGATAACGCACATTTTCTCAAGCGTTTATCGACCGATCGCCGAGTGGGGCGCGCCATCGGAACCACCGAATAAGGACACGGATAACGGGAGAAAACCACACAATAATCCTGTGCCCGCAATCCGCATTTGCATGTCGTTCTTTTGCTTCTTGTGCTTCGATTCACTTCTTCGAAAAGCACCTCAACAACTTCTTCCACTTGAACATTATAATAAAAATAATATCATACACACACCTCATCGTTTTCGCATATACATTTGTGGTCCATTTGTTTTTTTTTTTTTGGCCCCTTACCGAAATCCCCCAAAACTATATCTACAGCTGCTGCAGCTGGCAGCTATCACAAAGCGAGGATGTAACATAAACTTTGCTTTGCTTTTGCTTGCCGGACCAGCCCTCCGCACCCCGCCCTTCTTGCCAGCAGATAATGATGTGCCACCACCACTCTCTCTGGTGCCTTTTTTTCTTTCAAGACATTCCATTTCGTGCTTACTCGAGCAAATTTTGCTTGCAAAAACAGAAGCAGCAGCAGCAACCGGCAAACGATACAACACTTGAAAAATATGGCCATAACCGAAGGGATCGGGACGCAAAAAAAACGCCTAAGAGAGGGAAAGAGAGAAGGCGAGACAAAAACCCAATCAACCTGGGTGGCAGCAAAAACCCATCACCCAGATGTAGATTAGTTGATTAATGGGTTGGGCGTGACTTTTAGCACAAACGCATCCACACACACAGAGTGAGTAGGTAGTATAGAGGAGACCTTCTTTTTTAGTGTTTTGTTTTTAAAAAGGAAGCAATTTCGCACACAATGCAGCAAAAGCGCCAAGAGAGAAGCAATACGCTACAGTTGTGGCTGGTAGCACAGAAGTTAATGTGTCATGTGCCATGTCATTATGAAAATGAAGTAAGGGAAATCCTTTCATTCTAAACACAGCACCAGGCGTCTCCATCGAACTTCTTCTCTAAGTAATGATCATACTTAAAAGAGAGAAAGAATGGAGTGATTTGTAGTAAAACTTATTTGCAAATCATTTACATGCATTTTTTAGATAAATTGAATCAGAAAAAAGATTTCCACATAAACCACACAACATCATAATGGTTCACTTTTGCATCTTGAATTTCCCATTTTTTCTCTCTGTTCTACTTCGTGTTTCTTCCACTTCTCAGCGACAGTCATCGACATAATCAGGTACTTGTGTCGGTAAGGAGTTTCCCTCTTTGCCTCTATAAATAACTCAAGAGAGTTCAAGAAGACACTACTTCAAGTTTAAAAAGGCGATCCCCGTCTGTTCCCACGACGCGACCACATCTGCTAACGAACGAGTTATAATTATTCTATTCCCCATTACATTTTATCTAAATCATATCCCCCAAAGCGTATGCTTATTACAAAATGTGTACCCAAACCAAATCGTCTGTGCTGATAGGAAACTCGTTTCCTTACGCAAACCGGCATAAGCAGTCCAGACGGAGAGCAAACTCCATAAAACGTTCGATCGTTGGACCGTCTTTGCTGATCTTTCATATAATGCCAACAGCCAGTACTCCTCCGGCGCGTTCGGGTTTTAAATTTCATGCACATTTACAATGTTCACCCAGGCAGGGAGGTGCTAATTTTGCACTTTCCTTTGAATGACTGCTCAAACACAATCATCTCATCAGACCTACCCCTCCTGCCCTTCATCGCTCCCGTTTTATCGACCACCCAACCGGACCCATTCAAACATTAAGCCGCCACCCAACAGCAGGAAGTAGAACACTATCCACCATCACCACCACCACAATCGACCGAGCCGAGCCGAGAGACCCAAGATAGCGAGGTGCTAAGAGTTTAGTCAATATTGACCAAAACGTCATCCGCTCGGCGAGTGCGCTCGCTCTCGGGGCTGCCGGTTGGATGCGAAAACACGTACCCCCGTCGCGGAGAGCTCGGTGTGTAGTAACTACGGTCTAATGGATTGGAATACGTCTCCCCCAATCCAGCCCCGGGGCTCGTCTCGTTCGGCACCACCGCAGAGCATGACAATAGGTAAACTCGATTGGACCACGATGATTGGCGGCTTCGTTGGTACCTTCGGGGTCCAATCCAGCCACAGCAAACAAATGAATTTTTGGGGGTGTTTTGAAAGAGACCACACAAAAAAGAAGAACTGAAAGCAGCACATACACCACAATCCACTGCGGGATACTGAAATGACCAGATTATCGGTCACGGAAGCGAATACCAACCAGAGGCGCACTGTTGTAATAAGTTTATGGCACAGAAAAGGTCACAAAGGACACATACTGCCCCCCCTGCGGGTTGCCGGTTTGCCGGTCCGCATTATGAACAACATAATTAAACACAAAAGCAGCAAAAGCTGCCACACGATTTGTGAAAGTTACTCATGAAATATGTAACATACAGTTAGAAGCAGGGGCTTTGCTTTGTGCTTTGGATTATAGTAGGAATAATTCTAACCCTACCGATCATCCGACCACGCGACTTCTGGAAAGTTCCACAAGCAACAACCACATCAGATGATCACCTTTTTTGTGGTACATATATAGCTGGCCTGCGACGACTGCCACCACCGCCCACAATCATTGTCGCTCTCATTAGCACTTCGATTGTGGTCCAAGGTGGGAAGGAAGTTGTATCAGAAGCAGGTAATTCTTATTAGCATTCGCTATAATGCAGATGTTTTTGGAATAAAATATACGCCACATTAAATCCTTTCCGACCGTTTTGATCTTGGGAATGAAACAGCAACACAGCTCAAGTTCAAAGTAAAAAATGTTTCTTTTCTACAAAAATACCTTTTCTACTAAACAACAAGCTCGCTTTATAATACATTTCGAATTGGACCTACTAACTTATCAAAGCTATAATAAATGTCAATAGAACCAAACATGCTTTATCTTCAGTAGAGTTGAACGCGTAGAAAACATTCAATTAATTCACGATGAAGACAAGATTTGAACGCATGTCCAAGGATGTACTTCAAGAAACGCTTAGCACTGTACCACACAGTCGTTTCTTTTGCCCCACATTATGAACCAGTTTAGTTTTTCTGAACTTGAAGTGTTATTCTCTCCATGAAGCGTTGCTCTGTTCTGTACATTCTGAAACACGATCAATACAATCTTTCTATTTATCATCACAGCTTGTGCCAGAGAGTCTCCACAAAAAAATAAATCTGTTTTTTATCCTTCTGTCAACATATTTACCACACGATACCTTTCCAACATAACCTTATAGAGTAAGCCTAACTGGTGCCAAAATCGATACCACAAACTTCCACTATTCTACACCTAGCCAGCAGCAAACGACCAGATTTATATAGCAGAAAACTACTGCTGCAAAAAAACAGTATACCAATCGTAGCTAGGGCAATGTTCCAAAGCGATTCTCGATTAGTTCTGGCTACATTCTAGCTTTCTGTGTCCTTTGCCATGGTCAATGTACGCAAGGGTAGCTAAAAAACCACTCCCCCGATCAACAACACACCAGATTGGAGGCCGCCAACAACAGTATTTGATGTTTTCGACATTAGCGGACGCAAGAGGAGAATCCTGCGATTTCGTGCCAATAGGCAGAGAAACCGGTTGACCTAGACCTCAGCGCACACACACACACACGCGGGAGAGAAGGGGACCTCCACACTCCTCAGCAACGCATCCATCATCATTATCTTCGCACCGCAGCGGGCGGCAAAAGATGGTCAAGCACGTGAAGTGACTCTACAACAAACACCACCATGTCAGACGATTCGTCTCGCGCGCGCCCTGCTCGAACGATTGCATTCCAACCAACCAACGCGGTGCAACAAATCATCGTTCGTCGTGTGATAACAACATCCCATCACCATCCAGCGCAGTTACCTTTTTGCCAGCGCGTTCGAACGATGATGCTGGGATCAAAAGTTCATCAATTTCAAACCTCTCTAGACCTCTCTAGTATCCCGACCCCCCCTCTCCCTGCCGTGTTCGCGTTCAATGGCACACAAACATTATGTAATGAGCTTCTCCTGCAACGAGCGAGTTCTTTTAGCCGTTTCCCAGCATGGCAGCTCCTTACCATCGGAAAGAAGGCAGAACATATCAATCAATATTAGGTGGAAATAAAACATTCCTGCGAGTTCTACTTGGTGTGCCACCAGCCTAGAGCTGGCCGCTTCCCGCTCACTGTCACCGAAATGGCGGCGACGTTGTTACATAATGGAATCGAGAAAAAGCGAGAAAGAGACGAAAAGCCGCCAAATGACGACGGAACGGAAGGAGCCAAATCTTTAACCAATTTCCTTTCTCCCCAGTTGCTTTCCAGAGTTGTGCTAGAACTGCCACCGGGGCACAATCTAAAATCCTGTGTCTTATAGTCGCTTGTCCACGAGCACACCCACAGCTTTGCTCTATCCTACGACGCTTTAGATAGGATGATAAGCAGCGGAAAACCAAGAAAGCAAAAAGAGCGTAAAATATATTGGGAACCTTGAACGACCACGGCCACGGAAATCGCACGGAGAAGGATGAAGCGCGCACGTTGGTAAAACTGTCAACTGTCCCCGTGGGGAGAATTCAAGGATGCAAGGAAATGCTCTCACGCTTTCTACGTTAAGTGTTTTACGGACCCCCTCCTCCTTCGTGGAGGGTGAGATTGTGATGGTTTTTGATGTTCTTTTCGTTCCTTTCGTTGGTGCTGTCCTAGTACCGAACTCAGAACGCCATCAGAGGGAATGAAAGTCCCTGGTGGCAATCCGTTCTACTAAATCCTACAAAGAAAGACAAGTTTTAATTGTGTCCTTTTCGTCACAGTGTAAATCCTTGGACATAGTGCCCACAACACCACCAAAAACGAGTGCCAACATAAAGGAGCACCATTCCTCATCGTAGATACCGTTGCTTGCACACCCGCTTGCCTAGTTTGTACGGGCAATATTCACTTTCTAGCCCACATCACTCGAATACATACTCTGGAATGTTGTTGTTGTTGTTTTTGGGCTGGCTGGCTAGGTTGCTGCTGCTGTGGCCGCGTTGGCTGTTGTGCTGCCGTGCCTTGCATTCCGCGTTAGTCTGTGTGTGCGTGTGTTAGCACCCGTTTTGTCCGAACCGTGCCAAAAATGTCTGTCTCCTCTTCGACAGGGCGGCGATGCAGCAGCACAATAGAATTTAGGGGGGGTTATTGCGTTTCAACACTAATACACACTCAGACAGTGCTTCTAAAGCCTGAACAAGGTGCTTGCTGCTGCTGTTCACTTCTTTATTGATTCGCAATGGCTCCTCCACGGTAAACTGTCAACCGAAAACTTTCACGAAGGTATTGCTTTTTGCCAATTTGGAGCACCCTTTTTATGGCCTACTTGATTTCAGCTCCCCTTCTTTCGGAGAAATTTGGTTTCGGTGTGATTGCGTTTTTTATTTCTTTTCCTTTTCGAATGAAAATGGGAATTTCTCGGATTTGGGATTTGGGGAAAACTCTACTATTATTGTCGCATCGAGCAAATGAAAACACACGCGCATACACTACACGCACAAAAACAAACACGACTGTATGTACGCCCCTTCTGCCTTTTTGGGGGATAAAACGCAGCCAGTTTTGTCTTGCACTGCTGCACGGGGGGGAAAGGGTTTATTCCTTTTATTTTCCAACACGTTCCACCACCAACATTTCTGTTGAAAATTCTTCCACACAGATGAGCTTTTCCTTCACACACACACACAAACAGGCACCCACACACGACTCTAGCAGACGGAATAACAATTTTCACTGCACGTGAAAGGGCTCTCCCACTGTGGTTGCTGCGATTGTGGACACAAAGCTACATTCGGAGATCATGCAGCAGAACAACAGGATGGCACGCTGTGATTGTCGCTTTTCTCCACCGGACAGAAAGGGGGTCGATATAAGTAAGCGGTCGTCGTCGACGTCGCAGAGCAAAGAGTCACCGTTGCTGCAACGAACCACCACCGCCACTACAGAACAGCACCACCATTTTTGTTCACCGAAAAAATAAGAAACCAAAAACGACGACCAGCGACGACTTCATGCGCGTTCGATGGTAAACCACGAACTGCGGCCACCAGCACGAAGGCCACCCATCGGAAGCTGACCGATCGAGAAGTGCTCGGAGCGGAGCGAGCTCGCGAGCATAACATCTCTTCTCTATCCCAACACTTCTCCCTTGCATTAGAACCTTCCGTTGGAGAGCGAGAGGACACAAAATAAACTAACCCGATGGGTCAAAGGGGGAAGAGGGGAGGGTGCATGTTTACGTTCCGGGACGGGGGCTAATGGCCATGGTGGTGGTGGTGGCAATCCCCCAAAAGAAGAGACTCGCTTGCTCGGTTCAACTGCGATGTACACTCTTCGGTTCAGGCGCTCTGCCGAGAGCTTCGTGCATTTGGAGTGCATGGCTTTGAGGTGGGGGAGCCCCCAAACGCTCATTCATTCACCCCGAAAGTGCAATGCAATGTGGTTCGTTCTCTTGGAGCAGTGAGCAGCGTGCAGAGAGAAGGAGAACAGTGAGAGTGAGCTGTTCGAGTCTCTCTTCGGCTCGGGTACGTCAACAGTGACAGATAAACTTATCGTTTAGTGTGTGCTTCAAACGATAAGTGCGAAAACAGGCAAGCCGAACAGTAGCAAAGGAATGTTTTGCAGCATTTTTAAGTTTTATGATTAATTTAAGTTTTAAAAGTATTTTTACTAATAAGTATGAGCAATACTTATGACGTTTCTGGCGAGTCGCTTTGCTTGGGTTCCAACATTGTTTGTGGAATATTTCGCAAAGTTTCGCATTCTAATGTATTTAAGTCTCAAAGATATTCACCACAAAAGGCAAATAAGTAATTAGTAGTACCCATAAGACCGTAAAGTTAATTACTACCGACCCTAGCAATAGATAAAACGTGACAAATGTCTCTCATATGCGTGTAACATATTATTACACAGCCGCTTGCTTAAAACACGACCTCGCACAATCACGTGTTGCAATATCAAGCATCTTCCTGCGTGCACCCATCAACGGTATGAAATTGAAAAATGTTATTAATTTCTTCACGTTTCAAAACAGTGCGAACAACGGCCAACGAGAGAAACATGATTCACACATTTTACACGCACTGCTAATGCTCAGTAAATACTGCGGAAGGTAACAGGAACAGAACAACGGACAGAGCATACCTGATCATTCCAGAATTCGTTCTTCGCTTATCTATGCTAAAATGTTATCTACGCGCGTCTTATCTTCAAAAGCTTTAGAATTAACATATCTCTCGCTGTATCTTTGTCATCGTCATCGTTTGCTTCTAAATGTATGCAGCATATTCTGGTTCTCATTAGAGATAAATTACCTGAAAAAGATAAAACAGAAGAAAAAAAAGGGATTATTAACAACGTTAATCGTTTTCTGTAAGGGGTAAGATGTGAAGATCACGCCAGTTAGAGCATTATGTCATCCGGAACTGTACCCTCGTGTGCAGCAACTCGTCTTCAAATCAGGTTTACCTTAATAGTAGTAAATTTGCCTGCTAATTACACACCCACCTTAACCAACCGGCGCTTCGGCCGGTTACTCACGCCCTTTAAAGAGCACAATTTATGCAAATAAAAGAGTACACCACGACGATACGGTTGTTGCTGGCTCATCAAGCCCTGTAGCCTGTATAAGCGTATATGTACCTCCATTATCATCGACTCCACCCACGCATAATCGTCGGTTTTAGCTACAAATCTCAGCACAAAGCAACGATACTGCATGATCTCATCGTATTTAATTGTCGCAAATAACGCGTCCCGAGAGCACCGAGTGCTCGAAATGATTAATTCCTCCGCTTGTTGGTAAGAATTAGAGATTAGAACCGTCAAGTGTAGGCAGTGGGAATTTGGTCCGGAAAAGCAGAAAGATAAGACCTACCGCTCCTTCTCTCGTGCTCTACCTAGAGCTAAAGTGGATAGAAGAGTGTTATTTGAGTGTTTGAAATTGTTTAAAGTAAAAAGACATGTTTTTTGAAGGGGAAAATAAATTGCCACCAACCCGGCGCGAGGGGACACAAAACACGGAAATAACGCCTGTGTGTGCATCCGAACGGCTTTCCGAAGACCTCGAAGACCCACACGAAAATGCATTGTGTGTCCTTCTCTCTCCCCACTTAACAGGGCACATTTTCACGCCAACACACGCGTGCAGCCGTATCGTCTTCTAGACGACGTCCATGCATGGGGATCGCGTGCGTACACAATGCGACGCAACAATGTGCACAAAACCACGAGACCAACAACGAAACTCAACTCAAAACCCGCCACAGCAAATAAAGTCCTACAATCATTCTGCCACACCAGTACACACACACACACATTGATGGCGAACCGAACTACAATTGACGTCAGCGACCAACAGGCCGGTGGCACGCGGGAAACCCCGGCCTGCCTGCCTACCACCCATCCCGGCGTGTCACTGCCACAAGAAGGTGACAATAAATTAGCTGAACTCGCCCAACACTCGGCCACCAGAAGCTCGGCTGGAGCAATAAAGTGATCAACCCCGCAGTCGACTCGGAACGAACGAACGAGTCGCCACTTCATAAGCGAAGATGCAAAATTGTGTGCCATCTTTCGATTTTGCGCTTCTTCCTTTTGTTATTATTACGCTGTCCAGCTAGCATAAATGAACGAGACTGTATTGCGGGACACACGGGGCATGAAATTAATCGAAAGATGTCCTCCTTTTCTCCGTCCGTTTGACTTTAAATTGAACAATCTGAATTAGAGTTGTTAAGATGAGCCACAAAAAAGGGGCAAGAGTTAATTGAGAGTAACTATTTTATTTTCATGTTGCAATCAAGCTGAAACAACCCTTATACGCTATTAAATCGTTTCACTTTTGAGCATTCAGAAATCACTTTTACTCTAACCCCTACGACGCTCACTCTGTACGTGACATCTCTAGCGATAGCGCAAGATCACGTCTCCGGCTACTGGCGAGACAGGGCAGCAGCAGAAAAATTGCAATTGCACCCGATGCACGGACACGCAAACAACCAAAGTGCACCCATGCAAATTCAATCAGCGGGCAACAATTGCATTCGCGTTGCACAAGAGCAGGTTGGGAGAGCACTGGGAGTGGAAGAAGGGTAAAGTTCTGTCTGCGGTTCAAGCCCAAACACATAGGAAATTTCGCCAATCTTCGTCTCGTCGTGTCAACTATAAACAAGGACGGCTGAGGAAAAAGCCCCGAAGGGTGAATAATAGTTACGAAATGAAAACGGGAAGGAAAATGATTCCAACTAGCAAACAAGCACATGTGTTGATCAATTTCAATTCATCTCAATCAATAGCGGCAGCCTCGGCAGCGGCAGTTGTCGCAGAATGTTCTCTTCGCTATAAATAACACCCGCAAGGCAAATGGTTTAATAAATAAACGTCACTTTAAAATGGTAAACCCCGTTCCTTGGTACGGCTGACGGTACAAACAGGCAGATGGTTTCGCAGCAGGAGAGAGCTTGGACGCGCTCTTTGACACACTTTGTGGGTGCAAATTTTCACACTTTTCATTGGTTGAAAAAACGTGCAAAAGTCTCAACGGATTGGAATCGTTTAGCAGTTACAGTGTAGCAGCAGTGCGGTAGCATTATGAAAAGCATGCAAAATTTAGCACCGTACAAAGCTTCCCAGGTGTATGAAGGTATCTAACATCTGGCACGGAGAAGTGTGGTTTTGTGTGTTCGATATGAAATAAAATCAGCAATTCTATCATCTAGAAATATTTAATTAATACATGTTTGAAATACAATTCACAGTAAATCCTTCTCCGACATGCCTAAAATACGCCGAAAGTAACTTTCAACTCTCAAAAGGTATATCAATTATGCTTTTCTCATCTCTAGCTCACACTCACAGCGCCTGACTGAGCTGATCAGCCCAACTTTGTAACCGTAATCAACTCAATTAATTAGTAACATTCGCTTTGAAGCCAACGCGACTCTCCACCGAAGCTACTTCCAAAGAAGCTTTAATGCGATTAACATAGTAAAAGTGAATTAATATAGAAATCCTTTCCTATCTCACCGGCACTATGCAACAAAAAAAGCGGAAAACGAGATAAAACAACCAAAGAGCTGATCAATTAAAGCGATGACAAAATCAATAATTGGTCAATTTTGTGTGCAGCAACGATACAGAGCGTACAAACATGACTAATCGATCGTAGGACACGTTCAATCGTTACACAAAACCGGACCACACAAAAAGGGGTATCTAAACATGATAAATCCAACCATTCGGCCCTTATCGCCGTACTACACACGGACGACGATGGTGGTATCGTCTGCCTCAGAGGGATGAATTATTACATTGAATAATAGCATCGTGACACGGCCAAAATATGTACCACAACCGAGCGCCGTTCGCTGGTTGGGCGCCTTTTCTCATCCCTCACGCCACTGACCACACTGATAACGATATCGAGAGAAGCTGATAATTGAAATTGCAAGCCATCAAACACACACACACGCACGACGCGTTTGCAACCATTTCGCAACATAACCGTGATAGCGAGCGAACGCGATTGAACGGACGGACGGTGTTAATCAGAAGCACATGGTAGGTTCGCTGCTGCTGGCTGCCCAAGGCTTGTGCAAATCTCATCCCAACATCTCGATCTGGGGAGGGGGAATGTGGAACAAAATAATAGAAAAAAAAAACAGCAAAACCCCCCACCGTCCTCGCAAATAGGTCATGGCATGTAGAGCTATGTTGTTAAAAATCCATTTGTTTGCTTCCGGTTCAGCTTTCCGCTGGGGCTCAATCAAGGGGGTCGACACAGCGAGCCCGGGGTCCGATTGATGTGCAGAGATTGGATATGCCAATCGATTTCACAGGATGTTTGTCCGGTTTTGGCACCACTTACTGCGAGCGAAATGAGCAAGTAGAGGAGGCAAGGATGTGTGTGGGTAAAGTGGGGGGTAAAAAAACAGTCTGACCTTTTAAGCATTTTTCCGTCTGACACGTGTGATGCTGTAGGGAATGATAGTTGGGTCCGATATGGAACCATCAGATGCAGATCATTAACATGCAAATTAATTGCAGTAATGCATTTCTGAGAAGCCTTCAAACGCAGTCGCATTCGGGCAGCTGGGTTTAATTAAAAATGTAACTATAATTGGAGCGCCCATCTTTTGCAGTCCCGTTTGGCTGTATTGAAAAAGAGTTTTTCCAATTATTCAGCTATTGCTTAGTGTAATTAAAAATAATTCCTAAGGCCTCACTAATGAGTTGCAACATAAACTGATCAGTAACATATTAAAGCAGAGGAAAACATCTTGTCATTTGCTTTAAAATGCCTAAAAATAATCTCGCTGGATGTATTAGACAAATATGACTCCCGAGGGCACCTCACGAGAGAAAGAAAATGAAAACCTGCCAACGAAACCAAAAAAATAGGTCACATTTGGTCGCAAAGACTGTTTCCCAAGATAAGACTAAAACAAAATCCAAGCATTCGAGCAACCGCGGTGTACGGTGGTCTGCTAAATTTACGTAAGCTTCGAGAACGGGTGGTGTCCGTTGCCGTACGTAATGTCCATCTGCAAAAGCATTCCCTTTCGTACGTTTGTTTGTTTGTTTGATGGCATGAGAGCTGCTGCTCTGCTGGCGGGCACAAACACAACCAGAAGCAACAGTGCCGAATGCTATTTCCAGAGACCAACGCGCCCAGAAGATTCGTACAATCCTCCTTGCTGATGACGTGTGTCGGACAGATGTGTGGCGAGAGATGCGTTCAATGGATTGGAAGTCGTTTTCTGTGGCGATCTTTTTCTTTGCATAACGGTCCTACGACATTCACATTGTCAGAAGGCACATGGCTAAAAATGAAAATAAACATTAAAAATCACCGCATTGCGAGTGGAGAGAGAAAAGGAACTGAAAAAGGCAACCGTCAGCATGCTTACGGTTGAAACAATAAACGAACAAAAATGCTCTCTATTCGCACTGACACTGACCTACGCGACAACTGAGCTCGGCGACACCATCACCAGCTTACAAGCCCGGGAAACCGGATTCCTCCCGGCCGACCAAAAATGGCTTGCGCACACATCAGACTCGCTCTCATTTTACGAGCGTGAAAGGAGATAACGAGTAATGCAGGCTGCTGTTAATGTGATCCATCTAAATAGGTAATTCAGCTAGCTACCCATCAATTTTGAACTTCAAAACAAACGCTCAACCCACATCAGACACGCATCAAACCGCACTGGCTCTGTTATGGCAAAGGGTTACGCATCTAGCACCACCTTTAGAAAAAACTTGCTCCAAGCAAAACCTGGACAGGGTCACGTAAACACGCAGCCCTGACGCATGGTTGGGGTAAGGAGGCGATAATCCACTATCATTACGTACCTCCGGTGTTGCCCATGACAGTTCAAGCCCGCAGCTAACTATCACGGTCAAGTTCATGTACGTCCACTACCACCCTGTCTGTCCTCTTTCGTGCGATCTTCTCGAGGGCAACCCAACAGGCCCAACGTATCGAATGCTTCGGACCTGATCAGCTGAGCATACTACAGCTTCTGTAATCGGGGCGACATGAGGCTGTGGTTGGAAGGTGGTGGCCAGTAGAAAGTACCACATCACAAGACGCAACTGACGCATGTGTGTGTGTGTTTCAGTGTTGTTGTTGTTTTTTTTTCGTTTGCTTCATTCTCTTTTCACGTCTATTTCGTTGTTCCTCTTGGATTATCATGGACCTGCGGTGGTTCGTTTTTAGTTGTTTTTTCTTTGTTTTTTTTTTTTAAATTTGGAAAGCAATCATCCATCTACCGGTACTGCTGAACCGTGATCTTTTAACGCACTAGAAGCAGCTTTTGAAGAGAGCGAAAACGAAGAGGATCCGTCGTAAAAACCGGTTCCAAAAAGCATACCACCAATCCTCCCTCCCTGGGTGGTAACTGTCCCTCTGTTCGTTGTCCGAAACGGACGCAACGGATCGAATCGTGTCGAAGATCATCATCATCATCAGTAACAACGGCAGCAGCAGCAGCATGATCGCGCATGATGCATCAATTAATGGCCGCTGTTCCGCCGTGCTAGCGTTACAATTGTACTTTAATTACTACTGACGCGTATTGCAACAAAACTTAACGTCGATCGAGCCGTGCGGAACACGGGAATAGTTCCGATTCTAAAAACTTCAAATGCAAAACGTAGAAAATAGGTTTTGCATCCGTCTTGCTTGGGCCATTTCTTCTCTGCTGCTGTACGCTCGCTTGCTATGTGGACGGTTTCTCTTTCTTTTCAAGGTGAACCCCGCGACCGACGGTGCTGTACGGTGTTTGTTTCGCCCTTGCTTGCGGGTTTCGTTTGTCCAGCTCCAGCTCGCGTCATCGCGGCAACAGATTGTGGTCGGTTTTGCGTTTTTTGCGTCGATTCATGCAAATTGCATTAGTACGCTTACGTACCCACAAACTGTCTTGGGCAGTGGTGTGTCTCACGTACTCCTGCCCCCCAAACGGCAGCTTGGCAGACACCGATTACAGCCGAAGGAAGGAGGGTGGTAGCTAAAATTCCCCCCAAGAGGGTTCACACTCCACCACGCTCCACCACAGCCCTGCATTAATTCGATTGTTCCGTCCGGTAAGCCGGGTCGATCGATGCAGCCGAAAACACACACACAAACATGTTACTTATGGAAAATCGGAACTCTCTATTCTCTTTTCCATCCCCGGTTTGTTTTTTTCGTCAACCCTTAAAAAAAGCTAAAACAAAAACACGTTTAGTGACACAATTGGTTCACAATCGGCTTACCGTTATCACGCCGTCCTTGATGATGGCCGTCTTGCGGCTCCGCAGCACCATGATCGGTTTCCTTAGCGATTTTTTCGTCATGTTCGCTTGGTAGACCCCGCCGTACCGCCGATGCTGCTCCTCCTCGTCGTCCTCTTCCTCTTCCTCCGCCTCGTTCTCCACGAGCAGCCGTATCCTGTCGCGCCCAATCGTGTCCGCTCCGAAATGTCACAACAACGTAAATATTCGATTCCGCTGTGCGGGGGAAGGCCACCCGTACTGCTGCTGCTGCTGCTTCTCGGCCTACTGTTTATGATATGGAACCGCGAACGGAGGATGACGAAGGCCCCCCCACCAACTGTGTCACTCGTGCACCTGTGCAATCAAACACACACACTCACACTCGTACCGCGCGTTTCCTGCCGCGTGTTTCGTGTGAATTAATATCGACGCGGCCGTGTGTTTTCGCAGCCTGCTCAGCCACACTACTGTCTTCTTCTCGTCTCCCTGGAAACCCGGAAATGATTTTAAGCGCTTCCCTGAAGCTCTCCCGACTCGGACCGGATGCGTTCTTCCCTGCCGGATGCGATGTGCGCACTGTGTTTATTGGATCCGGACAGTTCGCAGCGAATTTTCGACATCACCACAATACCGCTGGCCCGGAACGTACATAGAATGGATCACCCACGGGGTTTTTTGTGTTCCACTACACGTATCGTGGCATTTTCCCGACCACACCAGCACACACACACGCTCACAGAGTAACTATTGTTGAGGATTTCACCACTTTAATGACCGCCCAGACAATCGCGGATATAAAACGAGCCAATCCGTCATAAATCACTCATCGTACAGTACACACAGGCATTCCGAAACGAAATTCGCGCAATGGATGCCGTGCTGCACCGCGACAGAACTTCTAGAAAACCGTGTCACCAATGGAGAACGCAACAGTGGCAGTGTGCCCACACACTACCACTCACACACACTCACTCACACACACACGGCACACACTGATTGCTGTTGTTCTTTCGTGGCTGATATTAATTTCATCCAAGTTGGGTTATTTTGTGCCCGCGTTGGGTGTATTGTTTCACTCGCGGGACACTTCTTGCTCTTCCCCTGCAAATATCTCAACCAACCGTGCGTGCGTGCACAGGCGTGTATGTGTTTGTCTCTCTGTTCCTTGGCTAGAGCAAGCCTAACAGGGCACAAGAACCACCAAACAACACAATCGAATCCCGTTTACCTTCAGCGCGTGCAAATACCTCCGTACTTTTTTGTAGCCAGCCGTCGCCGCCGTCACCGCCACAGCCACACGTATTTTTCTCACTTCTCGGCTGGATATTTTACATGGCCCGTGCAGATGATGCACACACTTCGAGTAGCGCGCCTGGGTTTTTTTTGGGGGGAGGTCGTGCCGTCTCACTTACGCTAGTGGGTGAAGGCTTTTGGCGAGAGTGCAAAGGAATCACGATTCGAAGCGCTTGACGGCTCGGTTGGACAGTGGGAGGTTGATGTGGACATTCTACTGATTGATGAAACAAGCACAGTGGTAATTATTTTCTTCAAAAATGCAGCTATCGAAGAAATGTAAATGAAACTTTTCACAGCGCCATCGTCGAAGAAGTTTGTTCCTAATTTAGTTTATTTTTTATGTGTTTAGAGACGTTTTTGTTGAATTTTCTGCTGTTTTGAACTTATATTAGCTTGTACTTTTTACAGGTATAGCTAATTCCATGTTCTAATTTTCTGTTCCAAATGTTCAATGAAGAAAATCTCAGCTCTACACGAATTCAAGAAGAATCACTTCTTTCCAAGACTTGCCCCTAGATCGGCTTTGGATCAATACGATTGCCGGGAAAAGTACAACATCCGTTCCTAAGACCGGTATAAGACTAGCAGTAGCTCCTGGATGATAATATGAACGAGTCAAGACCACGACAGCCTCAGCTTCAGTGCCTTAATCAGATGACCGCAACAGGTCCAGAACCGCTGAATCTAAATTGCTTACAGAATTCTCTTCCGATGATGTCCAGGTGAGTAAAGTTACATCGATATCAACAGCCAATTACCGCCACTCATCATCACCAGCGTTTATTTCGTTTTAGCAACAGTTTCAGCGCCGTCTTAATCTCCTCTTCCGTCATGTTTTCGAAATCTTCCGCCCGGAAGGGAAAGAACCGATGGTCGTTCCCGTTAAGCATACCATTCCCACTGGCATCGGGTGTACTGGCACCTGCACTCGGCTGCACTCCATCATCACCGTCATCGTCATCATCATCCTCATCGTCCCGTATCCGGTGCCGATTGAGATACTTCCACAGGAACGTTCCGAGCACGAGCGTATTCGCTACGGCAACCGATTTTAATCCCATCAGAATCTTCAACGGTAAAATGAACGCCTGCAGCAGCAGCACGGGAAGCGTCAGTATGGCCAACCCGGCGATCAGATACTTGAGCAGGTGAATGATCGATGAGCCGATGCCGGTCCAGCTGTGGTCGGATATGCTGATGGACTGCACCGACGGTGGTGGTTCCGGTTTGCACTGCTTCGCCGCAGGTCCTACTGCTTGTGGGGGATGAACGATTTCACCATAACCGGGGAACAAACTGCATTAAAGGAGGCTCATTAGACGGGAATACACATCACACACCTCGTACTTACTCATCGTTTGTCGGATCGTCGTACGTGTAGTATCGCACGTTTCGTTTGTTGCGTGAATCCTCCCCAACGGATTCGAGGCTGTTGGCAGGATCGATGATACTGTTTCCACGAATGGCATCATACACGGAAGACAACACTAAGCGCTTATCAATTGCCACTGAAGAGGATTGCGCTAAAATGCATCGGAAACACAGGATCGCTAAAACCGATCGCCAAAGAAGGTGCGCCATGGTTAGAACCTGTGCTATGAGTACCGATCGGAACTAGATCGCAAACAAGAATGAAGCTGACGAAAAGGTTTGATGGTGCTTTTATAATTTCTCGACCCTTTACACCGCATAAAGCACTCAAAAAAGAAGGACAGCCGCTTCCATTCTAAGCGGATTAAGAACATCGATTGCCGTGACAAATCCAGAACAAGAACAGATTGTTTTCTCGTGTTCGCTTTCTGCTCGCCTCTCGTCATCGTTTAAACACACCGGTAAGTTACGATTCCATTTATATATATTCCATCCCGCAAGATGTACAGGGGATGCCAGATATTAGTATTATCTTTATTAAATCTAAAAAAATAGCATCCTACTTGATGCGCATCTTCGGACCGCGCTGACGCGGCCGACCACCCGTGCGCGGTCTCGCCGGTGGCTCATCATCGTACGGCACCCAGTTATCGTCGTCGTCCGGTTGGAAGTCTTCCAGCGTCATCTCCACATCCGAATCGGGCTCGTTGTTCTCCTCACCATCCGCGCTCGGTTTCTTCACCCGCCGGACGACACCGTCCTTGGTCACCTCGTACTTGCCGCCCGTCTGCTTGCTGAACAGCTTCTGCTGCTTCTGCACAAACACCTGCCGCGGTCCGGTAATGATCGGTACCGGCACCAGATTGGGATCGATCGTGCTGACGTAGATCGGCAGCGAGTACGACTTTTCGCACACCGTCTTCAGGTTGATCGCCTGCACATTCAACCAGCCGCCCGGATAGACGGTCTTCAGCTGCTCCAGCAGTGCCATCCCGTTCGCGACCGCCTGCTCCACCGGCATCCAGTGGACGGCGAACTTGATTTCCGTCACCGGACCGCTGTAGGTCTGCCGGAAGGTTTGCACCAGTGCCGCCTGCTCAATCGATTCCTTAATCTTTGCGTCGCTGTCCAGCTTCACCGCGATTGGGTTTTTACCGCGCCGGGCAAACTGTGTGCCGAGAAACGAAAACACGTGCCCACTGATGCGTGCGTCGACCACGAACCGCTCGAAACGGTGCACCAGCTTGCGCTTCATCTCGAACGAACTGTAGTCGCGCTTCAGCTGCTGAAACGGAATGACCTGCACGTTGTACCCGACCGACAGCTCCTTCAGCTTGTCCTCCCAGTGGTGCAGCGTGGGCAGATAGTCGACATCCCGGCCACGAGCGTTATCCTTCACGATGAGACACATTTCATCCTCCTTGCGCATCAGCGTGTGTGGAAGAGCGCTGGAAAAGGCAAAAAAAAAGGGAATTAGCTTCATTTCACCGGTGCAGCACCACCGATGGCTTCCTCCTACTTACACGCGACAGATCCGTAGCGGGCACCTTGGCACCTTCACAGCCACGGCTTGCAACGCGTACTTTAGATCATCCCCGAACAGCTTGTTGCCCTTCTCGTTGAACTTGTTGTGCACCACCTCGTACAGCTTCCGGAAGCTCGCCTTCGTCACTAACTGTTCCGGCACGAGGGCCAGCGTCTCCTCGGACACCTTGGACACCACTTTGCCGCCCAACTTCTTTTGCTTCTTTTTCAACGCTTTCAGCTTGAGTTCTCTTTCCCTTCGAGCCGCCTTGGATTCATTTTCGGGCTTGGGTGAATCTTCCTCGTCCGTTACCTGCTTCGTGGGTTTCGGTCCTTTACCATTCAGTGGAGGCATTTTTTCCTCGTTCGCAATTTCCTTCATCGATTTCGATCCTTTCTCCTGCTTTGCGGGCGCTTTACCATTCGCTTGTACCAGCTTCTGTGGGGGTTCATTTTCCTGCTCCGCATCCTCCTTGTCCGCTTTCGTTTTGCTTGCTTTTACCAGCTTCACTTCCTTTTTCTTCTCCAGTAGCTTTGCCGCTGCGACTACCTTGGCGGCGGATTCCTTCACCGGTCCGGCGGACTTGACTTTCTTCGCCTTCTGGATGTCGGTTTTGGACTTTTTCAGCACACCCGAGCCCTTGGCGGCTGGTTTCTCTTTTTTCATGGGTTTTACTTTCATTTCGAAAGTAAAATGTACACTTTTTTAGGGTAAAAATCCAAAACGCACGTGTTTCGCACGTACACAATGCGGAGCGCGTGTTGTTTTGTGATCACGTCGCTTTGACAGCTCAGGTGACAGGACGGGCCGTATGACGTTTGCCCGTTCGCACCCAAAGAGCAAAACGGTTCGTTTGCCAGGGTTGAATAGAAAAAAGTGAATAAAAGCGTATAAAGTTCACACAAAGCGTTCAACTTCAGGAATAAACATGAATCTGTTGCAGTTTTAATTTTCAAAATAGTTTTATGACCCCACAATTCATATCTTTTGGTGAAAATTAATATATAAAAGCAAGATAAAATTGATGGAATGTTCAAATATTAACCAACAGTGTCCCAGTGTGCAGCATCAGGTCGTGCGAAACGAACGACCACATCTCCCAAGCAGTCTCTCTCTCTCTCTCTCACGCTCAATATCACGTACAACGGCTTTCAAGCTTACAAGGGCCAAAAGAAAGGGCGAGGGGATGAATCGAAAACAAGGAAAAAAGCAACGTCAAACGGAAACTAACACTCGACGCGCGCGGTTGTGTGTCAATCTCATCTCCGTCGTCGTACTAGTGCGTCGCGTTGAATGTGTAGAGGAGAAGATATTGTGTTTAAAGTGTGTTTTATTCCTAAAACTGTGTTTAGTATTTAAAGTTACGCTGATTAGGCGCTCGTTCAATTGTTGGTTAGTTGAGCAAAATCGTCTCCGCACAAGCGCTCCCCGCAGCATCCGTGGCAATAACCTCGAAACATCTACCGCATCGCTTTGTTTACGCTACGCTGAAAGGCAATTATCGTGCCGTGAATCGCGCCGAAAATTCGTGTGCCAAAACCACCATTCTATTGCGGTTTTGTGGGATTAACCGCCGACGGGGTGGTTTTGCTGGAAAGTGTTAATTTTTCATTAGAATCCACACACGCACACGCACGGGCGTCGTTAGAAATCGTGGGCTTTACCGCCGTGTGTCCTTTTATTATTTGACCACCAATCACCGTGCTGAGGTGTGCTTTTATATATTGCCGGTGTGTTTTTTTTTTCAACGAGCGAGCAAATCGGGCACGGCATAACTTTCATTTCCTGCTGTATATTTAGAAAACGCACGACATGACCTACAAATTATTCGGCAGCGTTTAATGGCGTGTGCTGGATGCGTGTGCAAGTCTCCCTGCCCGTACGTCGGCTGCAAGTACACACTGCTGCAATTGCAAAATTCTGCATCGCCTGCTACTGCTGCCTTGTGTGAAATCTTCCGTGCTCAACTGGTTTTTTGTGTTTGTAGGTGCAGACAGGGGGCAACAAGTTGGAAGATGGTGAAATAGAAGCTGCCAACGGCGAATTATGTTTTTTTTAAATAATCATATTCAACATGTTATTCTCTTAAATACAAAACAATTGTTGGCACTTCCTTTTTTTTCAAGCACAATAATGCCCATCAAATTATGTTTCAACATCCTTTCGGTTTGTTTCCCTGTGTGTGCCGAGTTTTTGCTGATTTAAATTTCCACCCCATTCAAGCGTGTGGTGTCTCTTTCTTGCACACGCTGTTGTCGCCTTAGTTACCCGCCTAAGGGGTGCGCGAGCGTGCGCCCGTGTGGATGTGTGCGAGATAGCGCAACCAATTTAACCTGCGTCGTGCGGGAGTGTAGTGGTGTGAGTGTGTGTTTGTAATAATGGTGGCTGTGTGAGCTAATAAAAACCTGCGGCATAGACAAACAGGCAAAGAATGTGATGTTGTTGCTCAGCCCTCCCCATTCACCCTTGTTTTCTTTCCCGTTTTACTTGCTTTATATAGGTGTGTGTATATTTGTTGCTGTGCTGTACACGCAGCTGTAGTTCAATTTCGTAAATAGTGAAGTGAAAAAAGCAACACCCTCGTGTGTGTATGTGTTGGTGGAAAGTGTTTTGCGCACATGTGTGATGCGTGGAGCTGCTCCACTGGCTTACCAAAGGCCTGATGTGTATGTGTGTGTGAATATATTTGACGTTCGACCGCTGGGCAGCACGTTTTAGGAGTTGTTTTTACAGTGTTTCCTGGCGCGGCGTTGGAGCATGGTTTAAGGGTGTCGTCTTCCTCGGTTGAAGAAACCCTTTCAACATCCCAACAACAGCAGTCCCAGCAGGTCAAAGGCAGCACACCGTTGCGCGAGGTAAGTAAACTCTCTGTTCGTCACCCCCAAAAGCATCCCCAACCTGTTGTGAAAGGCAGTTGTTCGAGAAGAAGAATAGAAACATTGATAAAAGGAAGCTTTTAAACCCGAAAGCACTTCAGTGAGGCATATCTCTCTCTCCTGTTGAAAGGAAAAGGTAAAGTTCAAAGACCAAAATGTTCTTGCACTTTTGCCTTTGCGGACATACACACGGTTACTACGATTACGACGGTGTTTGGGAAGAACGAAGTGTGGCATCTCCCTCTAACTCACCTTCGCTTCGCATCCTCCCTGTGAGAGATATTCACCCCGATGTACTCTCGCCCTTAACGACCGGGGAAAACAGTGCATCGTCCTCCTCCACTGTGTCCTGTGTTTGCCGCGCAGCCCATGCGCATGATGCAATCGACCCGGGGACGGACGGCCACCCTCAATGTTCCAATGTCAGTGTCATCGTCTTCTTGCGTCGTCCCGTTTCACGCCAACCATTTCCACTGCCCAAAGAGGGATGATGCCGTATCGAACTACTCGCAGCATCCGATAGCGCTATAGTATGATGAAAGCGAGAGCGAGAAAGAGAGAGAGAGAGAGAGAGAGAGAGCGTCAACCCGTTGTTTATATTTGTAACTTTTTACAACAACCAACGAGAATGGACGATGCGCTCGGTCCATGTGTGTTCTGCTGCTGCTGCTGTGTGTGACGATCCATTCAACCTTGAGATTAATTGGGACGCATTTGTATCCAGCAATAGAGCGGTGGTACGGCTCATGCCGTTTGAAATGGTAATTTCAAGAGTTTAGATATTCTTTGTCCAACCAAATCCTTCTCCAACTGAATGCGAATGGAAGTCATTCGTCCTTAGAAATGCCTTCAACACTCTCTGGTTCATTGCCTTCTATTTGTCTAAACAGTGTTAGAACTGTTTGTAAAACATGTCCAACAAATTCTAAAGTCCTCGTTTAGAACATTGCCGTCTTCCTCCAGCCGGCCTCCACCAAAGTGTCAGAATGTCCCTGACGTCGTCCTCTTCCGTCAACGGCACTGCGTTGTGGCAAACAAAACACTCCCCGAGAACGTGATAAGAACGCATACTTTCTCTTATCGCAACTATTCCCGCCTCCTCCTCCCCCCCCCCCCCCCCCCCACACTCACACGACTGACGCACTGCTCACATATTGGTGGTGACTTTCGTCTGTCAACAAACACAGTCATGGTGGTGCGCCTGTTTTGACATGCACTGTTTGGCTGGGCCTTCTCCCTCAGGGCGTTTCATGGCATACTATGGCTGTGCACTGCATCAAAGTTAGAGGCCAGACAGATGCAAGCAACGGCACTGGTGCATATTGTGCACTGTGGGATGCAAAGAGAAATGGGGACACAAAACGTCGTTTGCGGTAAGCGAAGCATGCAACGCGACAAAAAGCCGTAGGATGTGTGAGGTTTCCAGTTTAAATGATGGAGCACTAGAAAAGGCCCCTTTGTATCGTACGAAGAGGAGATTTTCTCCTTTTGCTGCTACTCTGTGACGCGCTGAATGTATTCCGGGATTTAATTCAAGGTGCAAAGAGAAGGGAAATGCTGGAGGTAGAACTTCCCAGTCTGAGACTGGGATGAACAGAAATGGTAAAGGGTTCGGAACTAAAATCGTGGGGGCTAATGAACTTCTTTAAGCCGGAATTGAATTGGTTTATTCAGTCCGTTCAGTCTTCCTCAATTTCTGAAAACTCTGAAAGGCCCTTCCTTCGTAACTTCTAGCAGCAAACTTCCCCCAATAACAATGATAACAGTTTTATCAACCAAAGTCTCAAGCCCTCGCCCTTGGGTCGTGTGGGATCTTATCGACAAAATTCCTGAAGCAAGAATTATCAACCAAAGCTGGTATCACGATTGGAAGGAAGGAAAGCAAACAAAATCATTAATGCAGCATGAAAGCGACAGGTTCCTCTCACAGGTCCAACAACCGGTTTGAACTGGTTTTCATTGTTTGGGTGACTTTGCTGGCTCCCTCCTAGGTCCGAAAAGGAACATGGGAAGATCAAGAATGACGCATTAGAAAAAAAGGACCTTTGTTAGCTGGAATCGAAAGCAAAGGAAAGGGCCAATGCGATGAACAATGCACGTACATTAACCCCTGAACCGAGCGAGCTTAGGGCAGGTTAGGTTTTGTAGGTTCGTTTTCAAGGTTCTTATAATAGGAGATTTGATTTCTTCGATTTCTTTAAAATTCCATAACGATAATAAAATATAAATTCGTGTTGTGAAATTTTAGGCCGCTTTGTGTCTTCTTTGACTGGGAGATCCAATACCAATCTTCAATAGCTCTGTCTGGAACAGTCGAATAGCAGGACGTGTCGATGACGCCGTACGTGAAAGTATGCATCTTTCGAGAGAGAGAATGTGTGGGGGAATGATCGTGGGATGATGACTGGAACTTATTTTTGCACGCGAGGTCATTTAAAGTGGTTGATTTACGGGATGAAAACAGCACTTGGAAGTACTTGCAACAACCATAACTAACGTCCCGCCTGGGTTCATTTGCGTTTGGATTATCCACAATGAATGGCACAATTCTGCGTTTGATGTGACATAATGTGCTGCATGTGTCGTTAATTTTGTTGAAAATAAAGTAACAGTTCCACCAGTCGAAAATAAACATCGGACTATCGCGTACGATAAGATAAGCGAGCGATCTGCAACTTGCCAGGCAGGCCTTTATCCACCGCGCTTATCGCAACCGGCCATTGGCTGCTGGCCATTGCCGGTGCCTTTCCGTAACAGTTCAGACCAGTTTAGAAACATCTTTGTATCTCGACTCTTTAGGCAGTAGTGTGGCAGCCCTGTCTAGGAGGACCGGCCACTGGGTTTCCTGGCCCTTTCCACCGTATTCACGCGTCCACACCCCGAAGAAATGGAGTTTCTGCTCGGTGGTGCTTCGTCCATGTGTGCCGTACTGTTTACGAACCCGTTCGACGTGCTCAAAACCCGCCAGCAGCTCGAGGGTGAGCTGATAGCGAAACAGAATCTCAAGGAGCGAGCGTACAAGGGCATCCGCCAGTCCGTCCTCACGGTAGTACGGACGGATGGGTTGCGCGGTCTCCAGAAGGGGCTTCCGGCAGCCCTACTCTACCAGTTTTCCATGAACGGTGTCCGGCTGGGGACGTACCAGACGGCGGAGAATCTCGGCTGGACGAAGAGCACCAGCAATCCATCGCTAACGCCACTGCTTTCCGTGTTCTGGGGCGGATGTGCGGGTCTCGCAAGTGCTACCGCATCCTGCCCATTCTACGTAGTGAAGACACAGCTCCAGGCCGTCACTTCGGGGTCTTATACGGCACGGTTTCAGCATCATCACAGTGGGACACTGTCGGCGTTTGTGAATATCTACCGGCAGAGTGGAGTTCGGGGACTGTTCCGTGGGTATACGGCCACCCTAGCCCGACTGGTCGTTGGATCCTCCGTCCAGATGTCATCGTTCAGTGCGTGCAAAGAGTTCTTCCTGCGGTATCAAATATTCCAGGAATCGATTGTGCTGACCGCGCTGGCGAGTAGTACGGTGGCGGGATTTCTGACCAGTGTGCTAATGTCACCGTGCGATGTCGTCACGACACGCATGACCAATCAAGGTAGTGTTCTCGGGAAAACGTCATAAAATCCTGAAGAAGGCTTTAATTCCCCTATTTGTTTCTATACAGCGGTATCTGCCAACGGAAAGGGCCTCCTGTACACCAACATCTTCGATTGCTTCTTGAAGATCTACCGATCGGAAGGTATCCATGGTTACTACAAAGGATTCGTCCCGATGTATCTGCGCGTTGCTCCACACACGATGCTTAATCTTACCTTCTGGGAGTTCTTCAAGGGTTTGCACGACCGCTACGGCAAGCAACACTGATGATGAACAGCGGTGAAAAGAACCTGTCTCCAAAATGCTCGATACAACATACATTCCCGATCATACAAAGATTGATGTAAAAAGAAAGACACACACACCCACAAACACAGCAAGTGTAACACAAAGTGTTGCTTTACGGCTTATCTTATCAGCAGAAGACATTCGTAGAAGGCTTGGCTTTCGTGGAGGTAGCACCCATATCAGCTACACTCAAAATACGAATTGCATGCAATGCACACGCTCCACACCTGCTATAAAATAGCAACTTCCTTTCGGTGCAAAACAGGAATTCATGTTAAAGCGTGTTCCATTAGATCGTTAAACGATAACAGACTTATACCTCCCGTGCACAGAGCTTCCAATGTATCTACACTACAATACAACGCAAGATTAAAGAAGAGTGCCTTACAGAACAGAACAGACAGACAGTCTTCTTCCCCGAGAGCGCTTCAAAATGATGACATCACCTCCTGGGCTGTGGAATCAAGTTGTTTGGATGTTGGCGGGTCGCTTCTCTAAGCCACAACAAACGATACCCTTTGTATGTTCGACACACATCGGGGCATGTGTTACACCGATGTTAGGACTTATTGGTTATTATTGCAAACTTCATGTTTACAACGGTCGCGCTTCGGTGGAAGAGTCACTTCTATCTGGAGCAACCAAGAAGGGCCCGTCCACACAGTTGGACTCATATCGATAAATTCGTTGAAAAGTTGGACACCAATCAAGTGCACCAAACGCTTCTTGCACGTCCTATTTCCCACTAAGGAGTTTTGTGTTGGCAATGCGACAAGTGGGATAGGTACTGAGAACCTTGGTACGCATTTGTCATTGAATCACGACCTATGAAGACTTCTTCACAAGGTCTTGATTGATTGCTCCAGGCGGATTTAGGTGACTAGGTTAGTGTGGTTAAAGCAATCGAAGATAGAAGATCAATTTGGGGGAGAGGTGTTTTTTTCAATGCTCACGATCATCCTAAACAAGTTACAGTGGAATTCGAGTGGTAAACATCATTTACTTTCTCTCACATTTATGACGAGCTCGTGTGTATACTTTCTCCAAGTTATTCGCATCACCCAAGTGTCGCGTCGTGTCCCAATTTGGCAAATCATCGTTCAGTTTGCTCGGGTCGATCGTGTCATGCCATGTGGCCGGTGTCTCATGGTCATCATTGTTTTGCAAGCTAGCAAAATCAATTGATATCGCTAATTTATTGAAAAGTTTCCATCCTTCTTCGCCTACCACCGCAGGAAAGGTGGGTTGAGCAGGGGTATAAAGTGACAATATGATCGATCGTTTCGGATGGAGAAGTGTCACTGCAAAACCATTTACGACCAGTAGAAGTGATCCATGTTCAAAGCCAGTTAACCCACATTTCCCATACCCGTGTTCATGGGTACATTTTAAAGATTTCAGTAGGTAAATATGCCGTTCCATTTCCCATTCTACCGTATTACTGTGGTTGCATATGGGTGCAATTTAGCACCCTCTGTTCCGGGTGACACGAAAGAGGAAGAACGGAAACCGGGCTTTCCCCGTGGTGTTTTCGTTCCGTATCGGGCGCCTGGGACGCCTTCTTACTGTGTCCCGGATTATTTGCTACGACTGTGTGTGTTTGTGTGCCTAGGGCTTAGACAGTCACAGGGGTCATACAACGGCTTAATGGTGGTGGGTCGGCGCTGGGGTGCAATTACCTTTCGCCTGCCCCTACCCGCATAGCAGTTGTCACAGTGGATACAGTGGTGTGTGGCCGGTTTGACGCAGGACAGACAAGGGGTAGCAAGAAAGTGTATGTATTCTATTTCATAATACTCTGCTGCAGTGAGAGCGCTACTGAGTAGTGCTACCGACGCAGCCCGAAGTGGATGGGCTTCATGTTAAAGATCACCTTGTACTAAGCGATTTCTTGGAAGGGCTTGCCGTTAAGTAGAAAAAAGCTGACGTTTTGAAATTGGAATAGATTAGACCATATCTTATGAAACTTTAACGATGTTAGAACCGAAGCCCATATCGTGACGTTGATGCAGCAACACAATGCTTTTGCCACAACAGCACAGAGAAGGGAGCCAGCAAACACGAACATCCCCAATTGAAATTACAGATGCATGTGGGAAAATAGTTGTAGTACATCGCATTCTAACCGCACAACAGGTTTGCATGTGTGTCGATCGGGGTTTTGTTGTTTCACCCGTCACGATCCGCCTTCAACTCTGTGTGTGTGCCTATGAACGTGTAGAAAGCGATGCGATTTATGCGCATTAGGAAACCCTGCGTGAGGCAAATTATCTAACACCCTCACGGCCCTTTTTTCCGACCGCGGCGACCGGGAATTCCGTTGCAAGGCCATTCCCCGGTATGTCCCACCCCTTTCTACGGGGTGGGAAGGAAAGTGTTTCCAACCGTCGCCTTCTTCCTCGCACATCCTCTCCTAAGTATGTGGGTCAATATTGGGCTCGCTCTCTCTTTCTCTCTCTGTGTATTGGGAAAGTATTGTATTTGCATCATCCATATCCACTTGAACGCTATCAGCGATCTGTTGGTAGTAACAAAAACCGTCTCTCGACGTCCATCTGTATTGTGATGTGATCATATCGCTTTTTGCTTCAGTAGTCTGCAATATGTGTGTCAGATTAGGCAAAAAAGGGAGCTAAAAAATGTCCGTTAGGTTGTTGTGAGGAGGAGCGAAAGTGGTTTGTAAGGAGAGAGTTACGCGCGAGCAGTACACTCTGGTCAAAACGTATTTAATGGAGCTTTTTGTGGGTGATACTATAGTAGATTGCTTAATTACAGATGTGTTTTTTGTGTTAAATACACGTTCAAGATCAAGCAAAAGCG
The DNA here is from genome assembly GCF_943734735.2 of Anopheles gambiae. Classification (NCBI taxonomy): domain Eukaryota; kingdom Metazoa; phylum Arthropoda; class Insecta; order Diptera; family Culicidae; genus Anopheles; species Anopheles gambiae. The sequence continues at coordinate 113,470,260 of NC_064601.1, forward strand.
AAAGTAGGCAAACTGATGGAGTAAATGACGTAGTAAATGTAAATGACGTAAGTAGAGTGAATGAGTTATTCTACAAGAAGTGGCAAATGTGGCCAATCTTTGGGATACGTTGCCTCAAATTAGGATGTACTAAAAAAGCGTAACAATTCTGATTGTACGGGGTCATTCAAATGACTTGTTCAACGCCCCAACCCATTACAAGCCGGAGGATCTTACAAACATTTTGTTGCGTACTTTAGTTCTTCAATCTCTTTTTTGGTATTATTTCTATCCCAAGTGTTCACGCCGGTCTGGTAGAGTTGTCAACTCGTACGACTTAACAACATGCCCGTCATGGGTTCATACCCCGAACAGACCATGCCCCCATACGTAGGATTGACTATCCTGCTATGGTAACGTCACTGAAAGCTCACTTCACTAGTGGGTACAGGCAGGCCTTGACCGACAACGGTTGATGTTCACGCAAAAGAAGAAGAAGAAGAAGAAGTGTTCACGCCATTCACAAGTTGGAAAAGGCAAAGTATTGAGTATATGGAAAATGAGTGTCTGAAATATTAGTAACAATTGGATAGGAATAATTCTGGGTTTAGGCATGCTCTATAATAACTACTTCATGAAGGGATGCAAAAAAAAAACAATGATAAGCGTCAGAGGCTTAGCTGTAGCAGATGAATAATGCCACATTATCGTAACGTGTAATCTGTTGTTTGCGAATGTAATGGGAATGCACCGTATGGATGTCATCTATTTCTATCTCTCATGTTCTATACCTCTCTCTCTCTCTCTCGTTCTCTCGCTCCATGTAGAAAGCAACGCCAACGTTGATAAACAATTGATGTCGTTGCATTTCCGTTCCGTTGCGATGGTACGATGCACGGTAGCGACATGCTTCACACACGAATCTCGACGGTTGCGTATCAACGTGCGCACATGCATATTGTCATATAAAGTGTGCATTCATGCAGTAAGGATGAGGCAGATGGGAAAGAGAGATAAAGGGAAGAATGTTTTATAGAAAATTAATAGCACACCAGCACGATCGTGTGACAATTGGTACATGCACACGAATAGATTTCTAGATAGACAGTATGCCTTATATGCATGCCACCTGTCGTCCAGTGGGTGTAAATGAACAACTGGAGCAAATAAAATGTACCTATGGGCGCATTTGATTGCCTTTTGCATGACCATTAGTCGATTGGTGTGTTATCGATCGGTAATTACCTTGAACTTTCCATCACACATTTGGTATCCGACATTGAACGAACTTCCAATGACATGACACGTGGGGTTAACACATGGTGAGCATCCATGGGAGGACAATTTATGAGTCAGAAGTAAGCGTATGTAGTTCGGCAGTGAAAGGGATTATTACAGAACCGCACACCAAACACACCGGTAATGTTTACACGAAAGATTGAAGTTGAATAATGCATGATAATATGCTGTCAAAGGTCGCGTGTTGTTTAGTGAAATCCGTTTGTTTGTGTGGTCTATTTTGTTTATTTTCTTTTTAGTTTCGGTGTGCTATCAGAATGCACTGACTCATGCCCAGGCAGCAAGTGGTGCGCCTGATTCATTCAGTCCCGTTTTTCAGTTGTTTATTTCCCATTTCACAGAACACTCGGTCGTTGCAGTTTTGTTGTTTAGCCTGGCTGATTATAACCAAACAGAGCTGATATGACACTCTTTCTGCGCTCCCGTTGACGTGTTTAAGGCTCTACACAGAGGGGACAAATACGACTCCGAATAACTGGAGTTCATTTAACTTTTGGGCGAAAGGAAGTAACATCTTCAACGGTTTGCCGACCCAATCAGCCGTTTGCGAAATTGGCGCTGAAAGCCAGTGACCTAATAATAAATTGTATTAGCGAACTACGCGGCGTGTTCCATCAGTTCTAATCTGTCCAAAAAAGTCAACGGGAAAGAGAGAGAGAGAGAGAGAGAGAGAGAAAGAGAGTGAAAAACGGTTGCTAATGTTTATGCTGGTACTGACGATTGAAGCGGCATCTCAATGTGGCTTCAATCTCACAGCGGAAGATCATTACTGTCGGCTGCCAGTGTAGTTCTGTATGTGTGTGAAACATAAATAAATATAGTTTTTTTTTCTCTACCAGTCACGACCGGCATCGTTTGTTCGATTGGCGCCCAGGAACAAGCACAAAACGAATAAAGTCATTAGAATGGTACAATCAGTTTTATAGGGGCTTTCCGGTTTCTGGTAGAGTGATGTGTTAATACAGGGGTAATCAATTACATTATGCGGTTTTAATCAGAACTGTGCAGTGCAATCAATACGGAAGGCAAGAAAATGTATTCGATAAAAAACGGTCGATTTGAAAATGCTCGAACTCCAGCTGAGCACGCGAACGAATCGCACTCTTTAGTAGGCTATGATGAATCTATCTGTCCAGCTGTCTACTCAAGTGCCCTGCTTCCTCAGTCCAGTCTGAAGTGTTGATCTCTCACTGTGTGCGTGTGCCTTTACGGTGTGAAAATGTATAATCCTACAGACGGTATGCATTTCCCGCTTTGTGGATTAGATTAAAGTACGACCGTATTGCGTTAGGGAATAAATTTCGTGCGTGTGTGTGCGTGTGTAGGCCACATATAAATAGCCCCAGTTGCTATGAAAATAGATTGAATAATACATCCTCAAACACCCGACCATCCGACCGAGTTGATGCTTGCTTAACTCTCGCATGGAGCATCATCTCCGCTCTCGGCTTTCGTTGTGCTGTTAAAAAGCAATGTATTCTTACCTTCCTTTGCAGTGAACGGCGGCTGTTCGGCAGAACGGTTGAACCTTGCCATTGCACTACCGAAGCTTCCGGCTCGTTGTCCCGAATGTCGTGCAATTAGAATTCCAATGGTGCTGGAAGTTTGCAACTGCAGGACTGGCTTTACGGCTGCACTGAAGGAGCAGGTGCACTTTTGTGTGAAGTACTACCTGAGCCGCTTTATGTCGCTTGTGAATTGGACGGTTTGTGTGTCGATAATGATTGCCTATTTCGTTACTTGGAAGGATCAATCTCTTCTGATCTCTTTTTGTAGCGTCGAAAACAGATTGCCGCAACTGAAACTGTATTCCCAGCTTACGGATCCACAAGTTACTATTTTTATCAGAGGAAAGCATTAATATCTTACTCCAAAGATTCATTGCAAAAGTCAGAAGAGCCAAAAAGAGAAGAAGTTGCAAGTTTGAATGCCTCTCGATCCAACCGTTGTGAAGATTGGCGCCCTAGCCAAGGTTGTGGTCCAGTGAGAAGAATCACACAGGAGAAAATTAGCTGGTCGACAGTTTTCCGAACCGTTTCCAGCGTTACTAGCCGGTTGCTACGATGCCTACTGCTCGTATCCCTCGTCATTCTGACTGTGCCACTGTGGATGATTGTTGGGTTCATCTACATTGTGGAGGGTTGTTTGATGCCCTAGACAAGTTGTCCATTGTACGAGCTGCTCCAAACCGCCAGTTGCATCCGGCAATCTTGGGATGAAATAAATATTACTCCCACAGATTTTACATCCCACGTGCTCGTCGCGACTCTAGAACACTAAACAGATGTTTCGGTGAGACGCAGCGCGTGCTTGGGCGCACATGTATGATTCAGGAAAAAATCCTCGTAACTGAGAAAAACGTTCAAACCACCGACTGGTGTTGGCGCTGCTCCCGACACCGTTTGGTGTACTACATGGACCATTTTTTTGGCTCCTATCTGATTCGCCTCAACTGGTCAGATGTGTGTGTGTTACGCTTACGCTACCGAGGGGGCAGCGAGCCTGGTTGCCTTAAGCCGGATGCTGATGAATGAGTCTACGTCTCTAACCTTTAGGGCGCCAATTGTCTCTCACCCTGTTGCACGCGGTCAGAAGACAGATGAATGAGCGAAAATGCTCGCTTCTGAGAACAAGCTGGTGCCATGTCTGGTGCCAAAAAAAGATGAGCGACATGAAAACCGTGACAGATGTAACCGGACTAGCGCGGGTCGTGTTGTTTTTGAAGGTGCGTCGTCGTAGGGTGCTAAGTGCAAAGACTTGTGTCTCTGCGCCGACCAGTAGTAGTAGCTGGGCCTGGTGGTTTCACCTCCCTTCTTCTTCGCCGTTAACTTAACCACATTTATGAGTCATGCATAACGCGCGCGCGAATCGGAAAGAGAGCCCGATCAGATTTTAGTACACTTGGATGCGTCATAAACAACTTCAAATCAACCAATTTGTTGCTTGAGTCCGGGTGGGGAGTGAGCATAATCAAAACCGATTTTGGTACGCTTCCAGCGGATGAGGCAGTGGCATACGGAATTATGTATGGCCTGTTGGCTGGCTGTTAGTAGTGATGGGACGTCATCGGGAGGAAAGTGACTTCACTTGTTTTGCCAAATTATAGTTTGGCACATCCCCTCTCAAACGGAAAGCACATGTCATTGAATTTGGTCAGAGGTGATTGAGAGAGTGAGTTTGTGTGAGTGCGGTATGGCCACCGAAACAATGGAACCATCATTACCACCACCAAAGCGACATTGGCTACAATAAAGCGTTAAAGTGTTAATTTGAGAATGACGCGCGCTCATGGCGAAATATCCGCAACACTTAGACCAACAGCCGATTCTTGTTAGTTGTGTGGAGTAGCAATTTTGTTTTACGTTTTGTTTATTCCACAAGAACTCAACACTTGAGGAATATTCACTCTTTTTGTTTTGTTGAACGACGCAAATGTTTGCCTATATTTTGAGTGTGTATGTCGTCGCTCTCGCCGCTTCAAAGCCAACAGTTGAAACAAACAAAACGAGGAAGGAAAGCGAACGCTTCGCGCAAAGTTATACGACACCGATCGTTCAGCGTCAATTTACAGTTTCTTCGAGCCGCTAGTGGAGCGTTGCGCGCATTTTTTGTCGTTGTTATGGAAAAGAGTGTAACATGTCGCAATATATAGGTTGAGACGACACGTCAACCAGATCGGTGCTAAATAATTAATCAATTCAGTCTTGCTGCTGGACCTGAGGCCCGTACCGACGTAACCTTTCGATCGTTTTACAAAGGTTGGCAACAGCACAAATTGCTGGTAACATAATCGGGTCCATGTTTTTTTTGCTTCCTTTCAGTTGGAATTTTCTGGCATTAAGGTGAACTCAGGGCATATTGCTGGTGAACTTCGGCACTGAAAGGCGGAACTGATGGCTGGAACGCACGAGGAGCTCGACTAATAGTCGCTAATTTTCAATCTGAACAGAAGAGCGCGGGCAGACGGACCCGAAAATGAGCTGACATGGCCGAAAAAAACACCCTCATTGCATTCACGGTTTACGAAAAACAGCGGCAAAGTGTGTGGATTTAATGATGGCCATCGAAAAGTAGTATAAACAGTATAACAACAACAAAATATGGCTTACAATGAGGTCACACTGAGTGCGCCAAAGTGTGGCTGAGTGAGGGGAGGCCCAACCAAAAAACTTTTGAAGGGGGGTTTGGTGTGGCGGAAAAGACAAGAAGTTCGTTTCGAAACGCGTTGGCGTTTGTGAAAGATCGTTCCAGCGGCTCTGAAGAAGTTCAGAGTTCCATGAATTAGAGAGCTCTGGCAATGTACGATAAAAGAGGGTTTACCCAAGTGTAGTTGGCCTCCGGTGCCGGTCTCTATCCCAAAGCAACACTTGTTATCAATGCACCCAGCTGGCAATCGTTGCCCTTATGGCTTCTTCTTCGTGGTGTCTGAACCACTTTCTCTGCGGAGAGCGTTTGTGTGATGACTCGCATCTCGCACTCCGCTTGTGTTCTCAACAAGCCTGAATGCAACCGGAACCAGCATAAGTGTCACCGATTGCAACACCACTCCTCCCTCAGAACAAAGCCATAAACAGTGCCCCAAGAGTGCTGGCCAATGCCATCGGCAGACTGATTTGAAGACTGGGCAATTCTTGAGTCATTGACGGAGGGAGAGACACCCTGTGTGTGTGCACCATTATCATTTGTTCTGTTTGTGGAATGGGACGCTTATTTTAGGTTCACATAATCTTCCATACAATAAGCTCTTCACAGTCAGAACTGCAACTTATCGTACATTACATATCTATCTCTCTAGCTCTCTCTCTCTCTCACTCTCTTCGTCACGATTTGTGACCGTTGATGCCTTCGAGATATCGATGCAATGTACTTCATTTGGAAACCCGCGTAGCAAGCGACAAGGAGAACGAGCCCAACAAGGAACAGTTGGCTAAAGGCGTTGATTGGTGATCGTTCGTACCGCAAGCGTGCAGTGCAATAAGGAAAACAATTTACCCTCCCGAGTTCATATCGCTGCCGTGATTCATCGGCTTGAATATCCCAACCCATCAGCTGCAAAAGTAAAGCGCAAACACAAGTAGCAGAACAGAAGGGGGTACACACACGCAATTGCTGCCGATAAAGTGTCCACGAAGGATAGAGAGCGTACAAGTGGCGGTTGGGTCTCAAGTTGTCACAACACATACTCTACTGTGTATGCCTTCGGGATCCAATTTCGCATGCGCAACTCTCGCGCAATGGAACGTGTTATTGTTGTGTTGTTGTGTGGTGTGCCACTGTGAACGCTTGCTGCTGTAATCGATCGATCGACGGACGCGATCGACGGTATGGGGGATTAATTGCACTTGGCGTTATTTTCCACTGAGCGATAGGATAGGGTTGGTCGTCGTGTCGCTTTCACGATCGTCGTTGCAATCGTTAGTCAATCGAAAGGCATTTAGCAAACGGGGGCGAAGTGGAGCAAGATAAGAAATTAGTTCTTCCTGTAGATATTCCTGGAACTGGAGAATCAATCGATCGATGCTTACTTTGCAGTTCTACTGTGATACAGAAGTGCTCTATCAGTGCAAGAACAAAGGAATTGTGTAGCTCCCTTTACCTCGGATCGTACGATAGGCAATGATTTATTGTCGTCTTCGCCTTGAATTATCTCGCATGTGCGACAATAAAGCCTCTCCAAGATGATATGCTGGCTAGGCACAAAGAAACCTCAGAATCAATGCTAATTCCATCGCGTGCGTCGTGAGTGCGTGAGATGCTTTATTCTTTAAGTGATCTTCTTGGCGATGTCTAGCTGGAATGGTGTTGGCTGTATTTCTGTTAAAATTATGATAAATATCTTGATGTATCTAAAAGAACTCTATGAGGTTATTCAATGGTCCAACTTCCTACACGTACGAGTTTATGATTCACAGAAACAAAACACCAACCTTTACATTTACTTCCTACACCCTCTCATCGCAGTTATGCTAATTAGAAGCTTCCTCTTCTCCACACACACACAACTCTATTTGTCATTCTCGCGGCAGGCATTCCGTTAGGCGGCGGATTCCGTTCCGTTCGCCCTTAGTATATAGTGTAAACACCGCACCAACCTAACTAACTCTATTGTGCTTCTCTCTTTTGTTTCTTCACTTTCCTTCCAGCCAGGTGCAGCAGTAATTGATGTAACGGGAAGAACGCAAAGTGTGCCAATTCTGGAGTGTGGCTGCTGCTGCTGCTCTCAGCCTGTATCGTTCTTAAGAACATCCCGCGCGCAATCGTTGGAATGAGTTGAAGATCTTACACAATCGAACACGCGTCGGTGTGACGAGATATACAGCATAGGAGCGATCTTCAAAAGAGAACAAAGAGCATCTCGCCAGGACGAAGGGGCAATAGAGTGAGACGTTTGCATACATTCGTCGCCATCGTCATAGTTAGTGGAAGCGTGAACAAGTGGCTGGAATTATTTGTGTGATCGCACTAATCTCCAAGTTGTTGGTGTTGGTGCAGTGTGTAAAGCGGCAGCATTACAGACAGTTGCGATCGCAGTGGAGTATTTCTAATGCTCGAGTGTTCTCACGAGCCACTGCACTGCGAACGATGCCAAACCGGACCGCCGCCATACGGGGTTGCTAGTTATGAATGAAGTTTGTCCGCTCCCTCTCTAAACAACAGTGTACAGTGAAGCAAGCAAACCTGATCGCTGTGCACAAGTGCATTGCTCGAGGGTGACGAAAAGCAAACAAGTGAACGGATAGTAGAAAGAGAGAGATCTAAAGCTGCAGTTGTAGCGGAGTATAACCCGGACTTTGTGTCCACACTGTGTGTGTGCCTTTTCAGAACAGAATTACAACCAAATACACACAATGGCACGAGCACGAAAGAAACTGTGCATGCAAATGCACCCAACCACGGCTGTGAGCGGCCTGCTGCTGCTGGCCATGCTGTTAGCCATTTGCCACGATGTCCGAGTGTTAGCCCACACCGAACTCATCAAGGATGATCACCTGGAGGGTCCGAACGTGTGCAAGGAAGTGGAAAAGTAAGTGTGTTGTTTTGTGCGCTTGTAAATGTGATTTACCTTCGAGGAATTAATTACGCCAAAGGTTGCTGGCTGGCGATTAGTGTGTTGAGGTGGTGGTGGGATGAAATTACCGAACGGCAAGAGTCTGTTGAGTGCAAATTACTGAATGAATGAAGGTGAAATCGGGTTTTCTCACTGGTGGCAAAGTAGTACCGGCTTTCGCTGAATAGTGGAAGAGGGTTGCAGGGTCCAAGATGGTGTGTAGGGTGGTATTAGTAGGTCAAACGATTGATTAAATAACGGAGTAAGCTTTAGTAATTTCTAACACGAAGCAAAAGTGTTGAAAATAGATATCCATCCAACAAAATTGAAGTAGAAACATTTAATGAGTGAATTAGTCAAATAAATTGCACAAAGAGCTAATTAAATCGTACAAGAACAGAGAGATCCAACACACTTACACCACATGAGTCACTCGCTTGATAAAACGCACTGAACTAATTGCAACGTTTCCCCGTCTCGCCTTTCTTTTTCCACAGCATAACCGTCACGATAACGACACCGCGCGAGGAAGCGTACCAGGAGCGGTACCAGAAATGGTGTCTCGGCATACCGCCCCGCTGTTCGGCGTACCGCATCAAGATCCGGACGGTGAACGAAACGCGCACCGTCATCAACCAGCGCATCGTGAAGAAGTGCTGCGTCGGCTACCAGCTGGACGAGGAGCAGCTGCACTGCATACCGGAGTGTAAGGCGGGCTGCGTGTACGGCACGTGCATCAACCCGGACGTGTGCCGGTGCAACAAAGGATATGCTGGCAAAACGTGTAACATAAGTATGTGCCTTTGCGAAGTGCCCTGTTGGAATTTGTGCGATCGCTAAAACATGGGGTTCGTTTCGCTTTGCTCTTTTTTGTAGGTTGTCCACCGAACGTTTGGGGCTCGGACTGCAAGCAACCGTGCAAGTGTGCGAACGGGGCAGTATGCAATGCGGCCGACGGTAGCTGTGAGTGTAGCCGTGGCTTCAAGGGCCGGTACTGCGAGGAAACGTGCCCGAGCGATCGGTTCGGGCAGGATTGTGCCGAGATCTGCCAGTGCAAGAACGGTGGCAAGTGCGACCACGTGTCCGGGGAGTGCTTCTGTGCGGCAGGATACACCGGACCGCTGTAAGTGTTGCCTTGTTTGATTGTCTCGTTGTTTTCATCGCATTAACCTGTCCTGTCTTGCTTTTTTTTGTTCTTTTTAGCTGCACCGAACCTTGCCCGGCCGGTACGCACGGGGCCCAGTGTCAGTCGAAGTGCCGCTGCCAGAACGGCGGAACGTGCGATCCAGTGACGGGTGAGTGTGTTTGTCCGGCCGGTTTCACCGGCATGGTGTGCGCCAACCGCTGTCAGCCCGGCTGGTACGGGCTGCAGTGCGCGAAGCGGTGCGAATGCTTCAACGGCGCCGATTGCGACCGGGTGACGGGCCAGTGCATCTGTGCGCCCGGGTTTATGGGCGCCAAGTGTCTCGACTCCTGCCCGAACAATCAGTACGGCATCAACTGTACCGAGACGTGCCGGTGCCAGAACGAGGGCATCTGTGATACGGCCGATGGGCGCTGCACCTGCCCGGACGGGTGGAAGGGTGCGGATTGTGGCCAGCGGATCTGTCCCCAGGGTCGGTACGGGGCGAACTGTACCGGCGTGTGTGACTGCAAATGGGACAACACGAAAATGTACGCACCGTTTGTTTTTCCCCACCGCTTGCGTTTGATTGCGGCGTAATGTTTTAAACGTTTCCATTTTTATTTCTTATTTTTTGTTGGACTCCTCCTTCGTTTGTTGAACCGTGCGTGCGTGTGTGTGCAGGTGTCATCCATGGACGGGCAAGTGTCTTTGCGAACCGGGCTGGAGTAACAGTGCCTGCGATCGGCCTTGCCGCTTCCTGCGCTACGGACAGGACTGTCAGCTGATGTGCAACTGCAAAAACTCATCTCCCTGTTCGCATATTGACGGTTCGTTTAAATTGATTATTTTACTTGCTTTCTTTCTGTTGTCTGTTCATGTAATACTTAGATTTCACCTGTGTAAAACGGTTTCTGTTTGTGTCCTTCTTTTGCACCCTACTCACATCATTTTGTTGGTCTATTTTCACCATTTTCACCTTCCTTCTTTACCATCTCAATTACTATTTATGTTTACTATTTAATTTTTGTCCTAATTTCTCTTTTTTCGTTTTAATATGTTTCATTTTTGCCTTATCCCGTGTACGATTCCCGAAACTCCTCGCTCTTTAACCACAGGCACCTGCCTTTGCATTGCCGGCTTCAAGGGCGAAAGCTGCGAGGAGCCCTGCTCGAACAACACGTACGGCCAGAACTGTAGCGAGCGGTGCCAGTGCATGAACGGGGCGGCCTGCGACGGTGAATCGGGCAAGTGTGCCTGTGCACCGGGCTGGCAGGGCATCAAGTGCGATAGGCCGTGCGATGCGCAGCACTATGGGCGGGACTGTACCGAGAAGTGCCACTGCCAGAACGGGGGCGTTTGCAATCCGATCAACGGTCAGTGCACGTGCCCGGCCGGATGGACGGGCGAGCTGTGCGACAAGAAGTGTTCACCCGGCCGGTTCGGGCAGAACTGTGAGCAGCTGTGCGATTGCCATCTGGAGAACTCGCTGGCCTGCAATGCCACCACCGGCCGGTGTATCTGCAAGGCAGACTGGGGTGGTGAGTTGTCACTGGAGTGGTCTCTGGTTTGAATCCGGTTCGAAGAGCCAAAAAGTGTAGGATTGCGCCCTACACTAGATAGTGTTGAAATTCGATTCTCGAGTTTCCAATGGGGCCAATTTATGTTTCGGCATAAAGACAAAAAAAGCTTTCTTCTGCCTTTTATTGATTTGGTTTTTTTTTTTGTTTTGTTTTTAGGCGTTCGCTGTGAGAGTCGCTGTCCGCTCGGATACTACGGTGAAAGCTGCAGTGAGATCTGCACCTGCCATAACAACTCGTCCTGCGATCCCACGACCGGTGAGTGCATCTGTTCGCGTGGCTGGACCGGCCCAAGCTGCAACGAGCCCTGCCCGAAAGGGTTCTTCGGCCACGGCTGCATGGAACGGTGCTCGGGCTCGGCGGAAAGCAATCGCACCTGCAATCCCATCACCGGCCAGTACAGCTGCCCGCCCGGGTACGTTGGACCGACGTGCGAGCATCCGTGCTCGTCCGGCTACTACGGGCAGGATTGTCAGAAAAAGTGCCCAGAGTGTCGCAACGGTGCCGAATGTTCGCACATCACAGGGGAGTGCCAGTGTACGCCCGGCTGGAAGGGACCGCTGTGCGAGACGGTGTGCGAGGGCATGTACTACGGCACGAACTGTAGCCAGGTGTGCAACTGTAAGAATAATGCAAAGTGTCGGAAGAACGATGGCACCTGTATTTGTGACGCCGGGTGGATGGGACACCGGTGTGATGAGGTTTGTCCGGAAGGGTTCTACGGAAACCATTGCATGGAGGCGTGCGAGTGTCCGGCCGGCAACTTTTTGTGCCACGCGGCAAAGGGATGCGTGTGCAGCGTGGGCTGGACGGGCAAGAACTGTGACGAGCGTATGACGAACATGCTGACGCAGGATCGGGTCGATGAAGGTAAGCAAAAATGATTGTAGGTAGCTTTAACAATTAAGTTATCATTTTTATAGTGCAATTTGGTATGATTTGAACTAAAAAAGGTGGATGGAAAGGGTTGTTTGTACTAACTGCTACTCATTTCCTAGCGACACGTTTAGTAAATGAAGCAAATCACACGTCAAACGATGACGTCACCAACATAACAGAAAATAAGCCAAAACAAGCGATCGAACACCACTCTCCAGCGCTGTACAATCTTCGCATCGAGCTGCTAAACGATTCCGACACGCATCACCACGAACGGGAACACCACGTGCTCGCAGGTGAACACATTGCGAGCAGTCGTCCTAAAGCATCCGCAGCGTATAACGTCACGGTTGAGTTCTCACTCTACGGCAATAGCTTTCTCACGCGCTACAATCGAACACATTCGCTTCGGCCAGGGCAGCAGATGACGTTACAGTATCGGGACGACGGCTTTCTTGACCTCACACTTGTGCAGATGAATTCGTACGTTACGCTCGGGGAGGATTTGGTCGCCAGTAGCTCGGCTAATGTTATGGAAACATTCATCAACAGCACTAGCTATCGTGTAGCATTGGAGGAGGGGTTGACAGTGTACGTGTCTTATGTGGATCTGCAGGAGAGAAACGATTTGGAATGTGATTGTGAAGGTAACAGGACGTTTTTGCTGCGTACGGGACAGAAGATGGTGATAAGGTTGATAAGGATGAAAGAGCCAACACCGAAAACGATCGAAGAAACCACTGTAATCCATGAAGATGAGAGTGTAGATCATTCTACAGATGCAACTAGAGCTCAAAACACAGCAGAAGAAACTACTGACGATCGCTTTAGAATGGTAGATGAGGTGGATGGACATGAATTTCCCATTACAACCACATCCTGGATGGATACTGTTACTTCGGATGAACAAAGCTTAATTACTGAGGCAGTTCCAGAGGTAACAGAAAGCCTTCAACCAACAAATTCAACTTCAAAAGAGACTTCTCCGGGAGTGAATTCTAATCGTAATGTCTCGAATAATAGTCGAGAGGATGCTACAACAACTCAATCTGATTTACTTGCGACTAATCCGACAACTGTTCCTTCTCTGATGAGCACAATACCTTCTAATGTACAAGATCTAATTACTATTGCTGTGAACCATACAACAGAGAGTATCGAACCAACAAATTCCACTGTAAAGGAAGTCTCAAAGGAAGATGCAACTAGCTCTAATCGCAATGTCTCGAATAATACTCAAGAAGACAGCAAAGATGGTGGTCCTACAACCGTAAAAATGAACTTAAGCGACCATGATGAAACGAAAGAAGAGTATTTAAATGAATGGTTGAAAGAGTTTTACGGACTTGATAACGAAGGTGACGAAAGAAAGCAAAACAACGATAAACCAGTAACGAATTCATCATCTTCTGTGGTGGCCCAATCACAAATTCAACCACCAGAGCGACTATTGGGTAATATGAATGTGCTTGTGCGTTTGTGTGTTGCACTATTACCCGTGCTTAATACCCAATGCTGTTTTATACACACACACATCGAAAAATATGCTGCAGTTTGCGCAACCGAACGCACCTGTCTGCACATATGCGTCTCAGAGTGTACTGCACAATATGTCCCCCTTTAAAGCAATGTTCCTTTTCACAGCACCTTACTAATCGTGACACACTTTTCATGTTCTCTCCTTCGCCCCCTCTCCTATTCCCAGGTTCCTCCAGCTCCACCGTATGGATGGTGGTGCTGTTGCTGATGTTTGGCGCGATGCTTACCGCAATGCTGCTGTACTACCGGCGCCGTGTCGCCAGCCTAAAGGCGGAAGTCAATCACGTCGTCAACTACATGACCCAGGAGCAGCCGAGCCATTTCGACAATCCCGTCTACGCACGAACCGGCGGTGGTGGTGCTCCAAACGGTGGCAGCATCGCCAGCGGCACACTTTCCTCCAACGGAACGATCGTACCGCCGCTCGATGCACGCACCGGCCTGTTGCGCAATGTGCTGCCGAACAATTTGCGCGATGTCATGTCGGGGCGGCGTAAGCAAAATCAGGACAAGTACAGCTACCCGGACAATGAGTACGATGTGGACAAATGTAAGTAACAGGGAATGATGGTGATCATCAACACAGTTGCGGACGCTTTTGCTGACGTCGTGTGTGTTTGTTTCTTCCTCCCCTTTGTAGCGCTTTCCTTCTCGCACTATCGGCCGGAAAGTTTGAAAAACTTTGAAGCGGACATGACCAATCCAAACTTTAAGGATCACGTGTACGATGAGATTCGACTGAAGGATTCTATCGGTAAGAGAGCGTGCGAAGAAAATCGTATAAGAAATGGTGAATTCACTTGTCGTTTGCGATTATCCGTGTTGCGCCTAACAGTATGCAATCTGCAACACACCACGAAGCATTTTCTGTTATACACCATTTGTTTGAATCATTATATTCAGTTTTTGAATAACTTTCTAACTCTTGTGCAATAACCAATGCTCTTAAATAGTTACTAAAAGTGATATTTAATTAATATATTAATTCTAACGGACGCAGCCGCTTTATCGCGGGATCCGAATTACGCCTACATTTGTAAGTTTTGTCGTATAACAGTGCTTAAAAGCCATTTAATTTATGTACTTACGATTTTATACACATTGCGTTCAATTCCTTAGCTAATCATCTTTCCCATTTCCCTATTCCAGACACCGAGTACGACCACCTGGACTACTCTCGCCCGGGAAGCTCCCACAAAGCGCACTACTTCCGCATGAACGATGGCGCCTCGAATGGAAATGTCACAGCAAACGGTGGTGGCACCCTTACCGGATCGATCGCATCGTCCAACGCGTACGGCAACGGGTCACCGAAAGCGATCAACGTGCTGCGTGACACTGCTTCCGCCGGTCCCATCAACAACCTGTCCGCACCGCCCACCGCCAGCCGGGTGAACAATCTCCTGCCCGCCATCCCGTCCGTACCGGCGGAGGCGAAGTGTAGCAACACCGACAGCGCCAGCCTCGGTAACGATCTTTCCTCGTCCTCGAACTCCTCATCCCCAACGCCACCATCATCACCCTCCCAGCAGCGTCAGCGGCTCGTACCGGGCGGGGACGATCTGTACGTGCCGATGTCGGCCGGTGTTGCAGCCGCCACCAGCGCCGAGCACGGTTCGTCCGCATCGTCCTCCGGGTCCGAGTTTGGCGGGCTAAAGATCCCCGACCATCAGCTCAACATCAAGGAGTAAATCCGTGCCCACGCGGGCAATCCTTTTTCGTTTTCTCATCGAAAAGTCCACAGCAATTGGTTGGGATTTTCGTGTTTCGTGGCAATTTGCATTTGTGTGTGATATAGTACCCGCGTCCCCGGATCCTTTCCCCCTTTTGAGTGTTCCTTTGCGTTTGCATCTCGATGATCATTACGATCATCACCCGTCTTCTTTCATCATCCCCCCCCCCCCCCGTCCCTCTCATTTGTACACATGTAAGGCAATCATCCCCCAAGCGTGATTAGGAGTTGTGTGTGTGTGAGTGTTTGTTTTAGTTTTTCATTCCGCCGTTCGCTTCCGTTCCGTTTTTTTCTTTTCTTTTCTTTTTTTAGGTGTTTAATTTTTAGGTTACGCATGCAAGCAGCAGCGCGCCCCTCTATTTGCCTCTGCCTATTACTTCCTCTTCCACATATATGTGTATGTATGTGACTGTATATGTGTGTGTGTTTGTATGTATGCGTGTGTGTGTGTCTGCGTGATAGTATAATGATCGTGATAAAAGTGAAAACACGTGGAGCAGAAGCGTCTACTAACAACGATAAAACGGAACACATAGGCATATTACACATCAAAACCGTGCGCGTGCCAAAATATTGTAAAAGGAAGAGAGAAAGAGAGCGAGAGAGGAAGGAAGAAAGTATGAGTCACAATACAGTAAGGTTGTATACTATTTTTTAAGCAGCATTATTGAATCTCATCACGCCTGATGTTGTTTGGTGTGTGTCGCCAATAGAAAATGCCTCGTGTGGCAGACAACGACTCCCCAGAACTGATTTTCAGCTTATTTGGCTTGTTTTCTATTTTTCCCAATTATTCCCACAACGATCGTGTGCGGAGGAGGGTACACGCATTATTTTCCTTACTTCTTTTACACACACTACTATTGTACGACGATGAAGCCAAGTTGTATACATTTTAGAAGCGATTTTATAAGTTTTTCGTTACCCCCGCAGCACAGGATCGTACCGATTCTGTTTAAAGAAGGAACACGGATTTCAAGGCGTTTGTACGTGAAGATTACAGTATAGAGGGTGATTGTAGTTTCCTGTGGGGACACGCCACCCCACTACTGGGGGGAGCAGGAGCAATTGAAAGTCAAAGACGATTCATAGTTAATAAAGTGCATTTGCAAGCCAATTCGGGGAAAAAAGCAAGTGAAAAGTAGGGGCAAAATTTCTCCTCTCCCACGTTATCAATAAGCAATACAAATAAGCGTAAGCAATTCGTTACAAAAACAAAAAAAGATTCGTTAAATTCGTGTGTTTTCTAAAAGAAAAATATAAAAAAGTGCAAAGATAAAACTATTTTTGGAAAGTAAAGAACAGAATAGAGTCTAATCGAGTAAAATAATAAGTGGAGGAGTGTTTGAGGGAACCTGGCAGAAGAAGAGAGATCCAAAATGGAGGGAAGCGTTCCTTTTGCCCTCCCCGATGATTCCTTCATCGTTCGAAAATCGTGTTAAAATATGATAGGAAGTTTAATAGAGAGTTGTAAGATTATCTTTAACATGTGAGGCACGTGTAGCAAAAAAGAAAAAAAAACAGCAATCCTGAAGAAGTATTGAACTGAAATTGGATTGAACATTATTATAATGATGAAATAAACGAAATTAGATGAATTACACACTATTTACTTCAAAACAAGCAACCGTGAGTTTATTACTCTCCTACTTTCCAATACTTTCATTTTCTTTCATTAGTATCACACCGCTTCTTTTCAATAAAATGCACAGACGTCGTTTTGCATTACTTTTTATGGCAAACCTTTTGTGTTGTTGTGTTTTTTTTTCTTCGTTTTTATTTCGATTGTACCGAACCAGCAAATAGTTGTGTAGTAGTAATCGATAGTAGTAGAAGTAATAGTATTAATAGTAATAGTAGAAGTACATCTCTCATCATACTGTCATCGTCTTTCGTTCGGTTGTTGATTTTTGTTTGTAGTAACATTCACCATTCAGTTTAACGCAACTTGTCCCACATCCCCCCACTCCCTCTTTCATTTATTCCTATCTATATAGTTATATAGTACGCGTTTGTTTTTCTTCATTTCCACTACTAACCTCAACTCAACTGCTTCTTACTGAATTTTGTTTTTACCTTATAATTGAGAGACGGATTGTTTTGCATGACCAGTGGGGTGAGTGTGTGTGTGTTGGTTGAAATATTTACATGATCGTTCTCCTCTTCCCAGGTGCAGTATCGTAAATTAAAAAAAAAACTGCTTCCAAAACATAGAATTTCCGTTCTAGTCTATCGTGTTGCTGCTGAAAGTGTTTGTGCAGATTGGATTGAGAAGGGAATACACAGAAGTGAGGAAAGAATACGCTCACACGCTTCATTCCTCTCACTAAACTTCTAATTCTCACCGCTAAATTCCCATTTCTCACCGCTTTTCCGCTTTAATTTGAATATCAAGGCGCCTTTTATTCCTGTGTTTTGTTTTTTTAATACGTTTTTTTCTCAATACGACCACCACAAAATACAATCTTCGTCGACCTCTACTACCTCTACTACCCTTTCCTATCCGAAACCGTGACGACAGCAGTGTGACCTCTTACACACCTCCAAAAAACCCCATCTTTTTTCATTTTTAAATAATATTTCTTCCTGTTTTTTGTGTATTGACTTTCTTTTTTACTATAAGCCTTACTTTTCCTATTCTCTCCCTCTCTTCTCTCTCTTCTCTCTCTCTCTCTTACTCTGTGTGTTGATTGCACAACACTGTTTTTCAATCACACACCTGTTGAATATTACACCTAGCCGAAATTGCAGTTGTTTGTGTCTGTGTCTGTAAATGTGTTTGTTCTAACAAGACACAAACAATATGCGTACACACAAACAAACACACATCCGATAGAAATCCCAAATGCCTTAAGCTTAACTTACTTAACTATACATAATGCTTGCTGCTGCTGCTATTTGTATTCTAGTTACTTCCGCCGTGTTCACTTTCGCTTCCAACCGCTTACCCCACCACACTATTTTGGCGACTATTTGTGTCCTTTCCTCACTAGCTCTCTTTCTCTCTCTCTTTA
This sequence comes from Anopheles gambiae, assembly GCF_943734735.2. Classification (NCBI taxonomy): domain Eukaryota; kingdom Metazoa; phylum Arthropoda; class Insecta; order Diptera; family Culicidae; genus Anopheles; species Anopheles gambiae. Next base: position 113,488,453 of record NC_064601.1, read on the forward strand.
CTGACCAACCTGCTAAATTTACTATTCGCCCCCCGTATCCCTTTTATCAGTTAGAAAGTTAAATTACCAAACGGATAGCTAATACCTCGCCAATCTGTTGTGTCCTGTGTCATGGCGTTCTTCCAGTGTGTGTCCTCTGTCTACCTAAATGCCCTCAGAACCTTCCCTTCTATGTACAAATTGTGGTTGTTGAAGAGACGCGTGGATTGACCACGCCTCGCCTGTTTTGTTGGTGAAAAGGTGGCAAATGGAATGTTCCTGCTGCTACTATTTCCTTCTACTTTTATTTTACACTAACGTATTTACCTCCCCCTCGCTAAACTTTCCCCTTTCCAAAACAGGCGCCGGCGGCCCCCACATGATGCCATGAATGGTAACTGCTAACCTTCCCCATGGTGGGAGGACACACTTGCAACCGTGCTCTTTTGTCCTAGCACGCCAACAGAACGCCACCGGAATCGGTTCCGGAGCAACCGGAACGGACTACGGGTGGGGTACGGGTGTGATGATCCGCTACCATCACCGCCGCCACCACTTCGGATCATTTCTCCTTCAGCAGCAGGTTAAGGAAATCGATCTCCTTCTGCTGCTGCTGGATCGCTTTGTTCTGGTTCTTCACGATCTTCCGGCAGGCGAACAGCTCCTTCAGCGTCTGTTCGTACTTTTCCTTGTAGTCGATGTGGAGCTCCTCCACCAGCCCGCCACCATTCGCGTTCACGTTGTGGATGCTGTTGTTGTTGATGGTGGTGGTGGTGTTCGTGTTGGTTACGGCACCGGCAGGCGTAACGGTCAGCTGCGACTTGAGCGACGGCGGTATGACCGCTTCCACCTTGGCGACCTTCAGCTTCTGGTGGTACGCGTAGTCCTCGTCGGCCGAGTTTTGATAGCTCGAGTCACCTTCGGACGATTCTGCAATTGGAAAAATGGAAGAGGAAGTTCTTTAGTAAAGAAGAAGAAGAAGAAGAAGAAGGAATTCATTCGAAAGCTGCAGAGGTTAGGAGAGCGGCTTTAGATAATTAATTAATCAATTTTCAACGCAACTAATCTTATAAATCTTAGGAGAGCGCACTGATTTTAAGCGGAAACAACCTTGCTCCAGGAATAGCTCCCCGGGTCCTTATCTTTCACGCACTCCTCGAATTGCAAGGCAGATTTTCGTGAGGCTTTCTTCGTACTTATGAGAGTTAGCGACACGTTCCCGGCAAACACGGCGATAACGTCGATCGTGGCTGGATGAAAGGGAGAAGCAGCAGCTATTTCTAACTGTGACTGTTGCTTTTTGGTACAATTTATCGTGTATCCGTCATTTTCTTGGAACTTCCCCCAGGCTGATAAGATCATCCACCAACCGCAGACGCATAGGTCAATGGGCTTGCCGCCTACAATGTTGCGGGTTTTCTTGTGCGGTGCGTGTGGTATATCCTCCTTCTCCACCTCCTCCTCCTCATCCTCCTCCTCCGCAGATTGGATAAGAAGCAAAGCCGAAGCTGATAATGTGTGGATCAAGAGGTCGCGTTGTTTCTTCCCTCCCCACAGTTCCCACGCTTCATCAACTATCAAGCAATCGTGAGACTGAGGTGGTGTCTGGGTGGGTGGCTGCTTTCCTTACGCAATCACCAATGCAATCAGCAGGTGCAATTCAAAGTCATTGATGCACTTTTTTACTCCACTTTTCCCTCTCTCGCTCTCTCTCTCTCTCTATCTCTAAGGAGTAAACATAAACCACCGACCGGTTAAAACACACACACACACAAGAACTGGTTTTCGCATGACAAGGCGCATACAGGGGGAAAAACCCACCACCGCATAGAAATAGTAGCAAAAAAACATGTTTTTTTTATGCTGAAATGCATTTCGTTTCGCTCCAACGCCACTCTCAGTGTGTGTGGTGGTGGTGAATTTGATGGCTAAAATTAGCCTAACCCCCTCTCCCCCCGCCCATTCCCAAACACGGTGGTTGGAATGATTGGAAGGAAAACAGCCGCGCTGCTCGCTCCGTTATGCGCGCGGCTCGGGCCGACTCAAGGTCAAATGCGCGAAGAAAAAACCGGTTCTCTTTGCGTGTGGTTTGGTGGCTGGTGTTGGGGCTGGTGTTGGCTGCTACTTGCTGGGCTGGCATGTGACCGTGGACTTGATCGTGATTAGTTACCAAGGGGCATTAGGATCAACAGCAGCAGCCACGATTGGAAGCATTGTGGGGATGTTCACGTGTTCACGACAAGAATTGAAGGCACGATGGAGATCTAGGTCTATATTACAATGCATAAGAGAAAACCCTTGTGAAAGAGAAGGCACGAGACAGAGATTGAATTAAAAAGCGAAACTTAGCAGCATAACAACAACAACACCACACCACACGAACACGATGCAAGACAAACCATGAGAAAGAAACGCACGCAGCAACAGAACAGAAACAGAGAAAAGCAGAGAGGAAGCATAAACGAGGTAAACGCGTGCACAAATAACAGAGCAAATCACGTGGTGAAGTTGATTAGCAAACAAACACTGCGATCATGATGACGATGACGATCATGAATCATAGACGAAGACGAAGGCAAAAGTAGACAAAAATAAAGGGGGGCAGCAGTAAAAGTAGGAAAAGAACGGCACAAGAATCAAAACAAAACATCACACTGTTGCGCTTTAACTCGTTCCTCGTTTCTTCTCTTATGTGTTTGGTTGGTTCTGTTGTTTCTGCACATTCTTGTGCGTGTTTGTGTTTTTAAATGGATGATTAATAAGGAAAGGCACGCGCGCGCCGGCATACTTTCGGTTTCGTTTTATGTTGCTGCGCGCATTGCGCATCAGAAACAAGAAGAAGATGGGATTGGGAGGTATGCAATATTGTAAAAGAAAGAAAAGTAAAAAGCCGGGCCCGGCCACCGGCTGCTGGGGTAAGAGTGTATTGAACTTGGCCGCTGTATGGTGCTGCAAACATTATTAGCATTATATGTGTATGTCATTCAACAGCATATATACAACCAGTGGCGGAAGGGTGTCACACACGCGCGCGTCAAAACAAGCGCAACACCGACGTCATTGCCATTGCGTCAATGTGGCCCCTCCTCCCTTCTGCTCTTCTTTTGCTGCCACTCTAAACAACAACGCTTTATTCGTTTTTGTTTACGCCAATCTCGGCCAAAAGGCGGTTTTGCGCGAACCAGCACGTCGCTTCTCCTCGCCGCCGCCCGTTTGCTTTCCGTGTTTCGTCGTCTTAGACTTCACGCGGCTTCACTTTCATTCATTCAGCAAAAGGTTCGCGCACGCACACACACATAGAGACGCACTATCTTTCTAGTAGTGCTTGTATATGTGTGTGTGCTTCTTTTCCCCTTTGTTTGGAATCTGATAAGACACCGCGGAACCAGAGCGCGAGCGCGCGCGGACACATGCTCTCTTGTTGCTGTTGCTTGATTTTTTGCTGGTCCCCTTCGCCGTGGAACTATTCTTGTTTTACGCTTATTTAAAACGAGACAGAGCGATACATTCCCACGCAAAACAGGTGGTGAGAAGGGAAAATGTGTCTGTGTGTCGAGTTTTGTATTTTCTCCTCCGTCCCTTCTGCCGAGAGAAAGATAGAGAGAGAAAGACGCACGAGCAGAAAAGTGCGTGTACGATTGGAGTGCGCAAACGCCACTGCCGCCGCTTGTTGCGCGCGTACATATGTTCTTCGCAAGACGGCGTTGTCGGCGTGTGCGTTTTTGTTCTATTTTTGCACACATTCTTAAAAATATTCTCTCTCGCTCCGAAACACACATCAGATCGAGTTATCGAGGATTTTATTTAAAAGAAGAAACCCCAACAGTTCGTTGCGCGATTGCGCGATTGCGATTGCGTTTGTATAGGGGCGTAGTGAGGAAGGGATGACGTTTCTTTTGGGGTTTTGTTTTTCTCTCGCATTTCTTTGCCCCCCCCCCACCTCTCTCTCGCACACACAACACTAGACAAGGCGTCCCTCTACCCCCCTATCCTCACTAGGTCAATAGAGAATTGCGTGAAAACAACAACAGCAATGACCTCCACCGGCGGCAGCGACGGCGGCGTCTCGCGTGTATGTATTATTCCATTCACACCTCATGCAAGCAAACACATAGAAAAAGCATATATATGTGCATCATTAAAAAGCATTGATTGCTTTGTTAGTTGAGCGGTCGGTCGCGCGACGAAAGAGCACGTGTGCACACACAAAGAAAGCTAATCGACATCAACAAAACACACACGCACACACGATTGTCTTCTTGATTTTGTTTTGGATGGAACCTCCCCCCCCCCCCCCCAACCCCAATATGCCTACTAGATGTTTTTTAGTAAGCGGTTCCTGTCTATAATTTAAAACATTCCATTTTTTATCTGAGATTCGAACCAAGAACGAGCAGACTGAACGATCCATACAATACCAACACGACTGTAGAGCAGTCCTGTCACCCACGGAGAAAATACCTCACCTTATTCCTCACACACTGCCGCTACCGCTTGCAATATACATTCATCGCCCAACATCGTACACACGACGCACGCAATTAGCATTCACCTCAGGTGGGAGGATTATTGAAACGAGGTAAACTCGGTCCAGCAGCGGGTGAAGAACCGCGACCGGCTTATTCTACTACGGCCACTCCAGTGACCACCACACCAGCAGCAGCAGTGTGGCTATGACCTTCACACACATACCCGATTGACCGGACCGGAATTGGGTGGTCCCAACGACCAACACGGGGCGCGGGCGGGTTTGCTGGTAAGAAAGAAGCCTCCTCACCGGGGGAGTGAGACATACACCAATGCGTTGCTGGCCAGCACCTTTGTCATTCCCTTCTTCGGAGGCGCTGTTTTGAAGGCGCACGGAAGATTGGACAAAACACACACGCAGTCGTGACGGTAAGTTCACACAAACACAACAAAACAGAGAGACATACAAACACAGCAGAGAGAGAGAGAGAGCGATCAGTATCAGTTTGCCTTCCCCGTGGGGAGATACGGGGAATCGGGATTTGCCTGGACGGCGACGAACAGTGATGACGACGATGACTTCGAGACTTTTAAGGTGTAGAGAGCCGCGTCTGCACATGCGTGTCTTCTTCTTCCTCTCCCAAACGGCTAGACAGATAAAGCGGAGGACGGGACAAACACACACAACAACAAAAACAACAAACGACGCGTCTGCTTGTGCGCTACTTGTGCCGCAGCAGAAGCCATTGTGTGTTGTTTATGTAGGTCATGTTTTGATAAAACAAAGCGCGTAAGTGCACTCTTCTATGTCCAGGCACGCTGCAAAGCTTCCACACAAAGTTTCGTCAGGATCTTATCAACTCTCTTCATCAGCAACACACGTTTGCTTATCTATCCTTGAAGCCGGGATATGAAAATTAAATTTAAATCCAATACCACCTGTAAGCAACAGAGGGAGAGAGTTGTTAGGGCCACTTGTTGAATGAATGAATTGTTCAAAGAATTTAGAACGCACAACAAAAACGATGAAGAAGTAAAAGTGAACCTATACATTGCCACTTTAGAGAGCTTTTTCTCCTATTTTCCGACGTTGGAACATTCCGAACGACCCCCCTCTCATCATCGCATCTTTTCCACCACCTATACGTGGATGCACAAAAAGCAACAGTTGGAAATGGAGTTATCACGCCGTCTGACATTCACCACCTTCGACTGGGAAAAGGATTCTTCTGCGCACACGAACACTAAAAAGCCGTCGCGGCATGCATGCAGAGTACACTACTCTGGAAGGAAAAGGGAAAACAACATCGCACTCGGACGAAATGTCACCATCGACCATGCGCCATTCGGACTCGGCCAGTGCCTTGTGTGTCTGGGGGGCATGTCGACAAATACATGGACACATGACACAGTCCGGCGATTGAGAAAATTCCCATCTATCTCTCTCACTCGCTCTCTGTTACTTGTACGCTCTTATAAACGTATACATCCTGCCAGATGTTGGCGATTAGAGTTCACCCCACCTGCAACGCCATCGCCATGTTATAAGCTCCTCTAAACAATCCTTTGCCGTCGTTGTATGTTTTTACGTTTTTGTGAATGAACTGATATAGTAGTAAAAGAGTGTGTGGATACAAGCGGCCACACTCGTCATGTCTGTAGTAGAATGGCCTTGAGTCCTCCCATGGGGGCGAGTGAGCCAATTTCATGACCAACACGCAAAAGAGATACACACATCTCAACAGATACGAGAGTTTGTGTTTGTGATACAATGATGTTCCTAAACGATTCTAAGCTTTCCTTGCCCCTGAAGTTATCCGGATCCTACTCTTTCTCCTCTGTACAATCGCTCTACTCTGCCATTCGGCAGTATATAAAATAGTCAATCATTCAAGTGACATACATTCCAGCTTGAATATCACGAAGCACACCACAATGGCCAAACCATTACACCATTTGGAGTTTGGACTCCGAAATCCAGCCTTTTTTTTTGTTCACCAAACCCCACACCCTTTGCCGCTGACATGCTTCAACGCACGCAGTGCCATTATCATGCCATGCCTCTGGGCTGGAGCGAGGGATGAGGTATTTGGGATTTCCCCCGTCATAAACACACTACCACCCGTGACAGACGACGACACACGCGAACGTGCAGGTATAGAGAGAACGTGCAAAAACGCGTACATCTCCGGAGGTGCCGTGTGCCACAAGATGCCAAAGAGGGGTCGCCACAAAATGGGGAAGAAAAAGAAGCCCCCACACACACGCAGACATATTTTCTCCCCCAGCGTTACAACGAAGAACAAACGCAGATGGAAAAAAAGAAGCTGGCAACCTCCACACCTTTAACGGGGGGCCAGCCAGCACAGTCTTTGTGCTGCTCAAAGATCTCCATCCGGAACTCCCCTTTTTGCCCAAGTTCCCCCGTTTTCTCGCGCAGCCACCATACCACCAGCACCTGGGAGAACTGGCCCGGGAGCTGTTGGATGGTGGTGGTATTGGTGGCAGCCTTCATTAGTGGACCCGCGTGTGTGTCTGTGTGGCTGTGCTGGAGCGTAGCACAGGTGAGATGAGCCGCTGAAATGGCACACACAACACATCGCTCACACCGCGTGCGCATGACCTTGGAGGTGACAACGGGTCGTTAAGTCGATCGGAACACGGTGGCAAATGATGGCGCTGGTCGTCGTACGCGCGTTGGGTCATCACAGATTGGGCCGCACCGATTGGGAACGTATCCAAACGCTTATCGTGCGCGCAACGTACTCTCTCTCTCTACAATGTCCCAGGCCCCCTCTCTGTGTCCCAAGTCACGCGATCCTACTAATCCACGGTCTCTGAAATTGAAGTCCCAAAAGCTTTAACGCAGATAACGCATCGTGCATTGGCCAGCACCTACCTCCGGCGGTCATATCCATGTCGACCATGTTCAGCCCGTACTCGCTGTGATCCAACAAGCGCCCTCTGCTACTGCTGTTGTTCAGCTTTCCGCTCTGCTGGTGGTGGTTGTGGTTATGGTTGCTCACGTTGTTGTTGTTGTTGTTGTTGTTGTTGTTATGGTTGTTGGCACTAGATTTTTTCGTTGTCACGAGCGAGATCGCCCCACCATTGTTGTTGTTGTTGTGGTGGTGGTTGTTGTGGTGGTGGTTGTTGTTGCTGCTACCATTGCTCGGCGGCGTACCGATGATGGCGGGCGTGATGGACACCTGCCCGTTCACGAGCCCGAGCGCGGCCAGGGCGGTCGCCTTCCGCTGCTGGTCCTTCAGCTGCTGCTCCTTTAGCTGCTGCTCCTTGATCTGCTGCTGGCGCTGGATCAGGTTGGCAAGGGCGCCGGTCGGTGCGGCCAGCGGCGGCACCGCCCGGTTGCGCTTCGACGAGGAGACGGGCGTGGTCGCGGTGGGCGTCGTCGTGGACGCTGTCGTCCCCTGGCTTGCTGCCACCATACTGCCGCCGCTCATGGCCGAGGCGGACCGTTTCAGGCTGGCGGTCAGGCTGCTCAGCTGGCTCGCGTTCTGGCTGGCGGACTGGGTGGCGGCCGCCGCGACGGCAGCCATCATGAGCGACAGGTTGGTGTGCAGGTTCGGGATCGAGGCCACGGCCGACAGGAGCTTCTCATCGATCGGTGAGCCGGCGCCATTGCTGCTGCCACTGCCACCACCGCCGCCACTGCCACTGCCGATGCCATTGCCTCCACCATTACCACCGTGTGGCTTTGCCGCTTCCAAGTTCGCCGGGTTCACGGACGGTACCGAGCCTTTTTTGAGCCTATGCGCGCGCGCCCGAACACCAAAAAAAAAACACAGCCCGGCAGAGGTGTTAATGAGCGTTCGTGCCAGATATTTCGTCCGCCAGCAGCACACCGACACGGGATGCGAGGGGTCCAATCGATGTGACGTCAGCAGAGTGTTGGTAACGACGTTCCAACGCACAAGTCGTCGCGTTTCCGTGAGTGCCGTTTTTGTGCCGTCCATCATTGCGGGCGAGATAAAGGACATCATCACCAATCCCAGAGGTCATTTTGGAGTGCAGAGAGAGAGAGAGAGAGGGAGAGAGAAAAAAGAAGAAAAAACATTTATTAGGATTTTTGTGTGATACGAAGAGCTCGATGGTGCTGGGTTGATGCCACTTTTTACTGCCCAAACACACCATCATCCCGGATATGCTGCTGCTCGGCAACCGATCGGACCTGGGGAACTTTCCGGGAGGAGTGTTCGGAGTTTGTGTGTCGAACCGAAACGTAAACCGAAAAAAAGCAAGAGATGATGGAACGAGAAGGAGACAAAAAAGAAGCTTGAAGAATGCCAAGGATGGTTCACGCGGGAACGTGAATGATAGTTAGAGGACATACACACACACACATAAGCCATCCTCTTCTCCTCCGGTTGGTCCCAAAACACGTTGAGGCTGCGCGCGCTGATGTACCAGACCCCAGCCACCAGATGACCGCAAAAGGTATCGTACCATCCGGTGTACCATCCTCATCCCTTTAGGTTTTCTCATCGTGGTATCGATTCTTTGGCCTTTTTTTGGGCTCGGGGTGTAAAAAATGCCCGTGGCCGGGCGCCGGGGATAGTTTCAGGGGCATTTAGGGGCCCGCAAGACACGACAACCCCCTGGGTTGAGCGCACAAACACAGTCGCGCGGGCAGGTAAGGGAACACGCAGCCAGCCCAGCCAGCCAACCAGCCAGAAGGGTACGGGCATGACGAACCCCGACGGCAGTGTGGCGAAGAACCGAAGCGAAACCGGTGCCAACCAGCCACAACCAACCTTCCAATCCTTCGGCACTGTCTGTCTGTGTGTGTATGTGTTTGGAGGCTGAAGTGAGCGAGCACTGCTCACGCTTCGGCAAACGGTACGCCCGCTGCGGAGTTCGAGGCCAGCCGCGCGCGGGTCTCTGTAGTCGTGTGATTTGGTGTGGTGTTGCGCGCGGAGTGTTACCTGGAGTTTCGAATTGAAGGGGGGGTGTTTTTTTCGTCGCACTTATGGATGCGATGTTCGCTCGTGGAGGGACACACCACCATTACGGTTTTGACATTGACGAAGGGAGCGAGCGAGAGAGAGAGAGAAACGCACATTTTCGATGGTTTGTCAAAATTCCCGTGGCCCGTTCGGAAGGCGCAAAAACCCGTGTAAGGAAGAGGGTCGCTTTTTTTATTTGGGAGGAGGAATTCTCCTCAAAGTTCCCATCCATCTCAACGGCGCAAAAAAGCGAACCCACACTTGAGGAGGACCTGAGCTGGAGTTTGGCAAAAAGTTTCCTCCGGCCCAAAACGACCCCCGAAAAGAGAAGGGTGGCAGGGGAGGTGGTGGTACGCGTGGGAGACGCTTCCTTTATTGAAAGCGAGTCCCCTCCCTCCCCCCCCAAAACGGCCCAAAAGGAAAGTTAATTTCACACAGCCTCAACCAACCAACCAGCCAGCCCGCCAACTCCAACAAACCCCAAGAAACGCAAGAAAACACAGGCGGGAACCTGCTCTTCTCCTCCCCGCTCCCCACTATTTCGTAAGGGATAAAAGAGACCCTCCTCCTCTCCACCAGCACCACGCCCGCCAGACCCCGAAGAGCCCGAAAGACTTGCCGTGTTCCCATAAGGTCGAGTAAATTAGTCTCACCGGTCCGCTCCTTGCCTGTTGTTTCTTCTCGAGCTGCCCTTACTGGAACACACCCGGAGAAGACAAACCATTGGCCTACCTGCATCTCCCTCCCCTCCCTTTGTCTGTGGGTGGAACGAGAGTGCACAACACACGCACACACACAAGAGGGAAGAAGAGCGGTTCAAGAAAGAGCCAAGGAAATCGATTACCATTAAATTCTCCTTCGTCGCCGTCGTCGTCATCGCCGTGGACACGGGATACACACTCTACACCTTCAACGCCGGGGTTCCGTTTCCCTACGCCAGCCAGGTCGTCGATTTTACGACACCAAAAACCTTCCCCGCGTGCGCGCGCGAGGATGGAGTGTATATCGCACGCAAAACGGTTCTCCCCGGGTGTTGCCTGCTGGTGCTGCTGCCGTGCTGGCAAGTTATTTTAAAGGGGGCTGCTGCTGGCTGCTGATGATGCCGAAGGGGTTTCCCATCTCGTTTCCCCATCTCTCGTTCGTTGCGCCACGCGGCGGGACTGAGACTTGCGGAACAAGGTGTTGTGCTCGCGGGCTGCTGCTGCTGTCGATACGCTTGGGGTTTTGCGTATATACGTTCTTGTGTTTTTTTTACTGACCGCGAGACTTTTTTTGCTTTGACACTTCACTCTCTTGCTTACTCTCTCTCTCTCTATCTCTCTCTCTGTGGGCATGGGTGTGTGCGGTCGCGCGTTACGCCCCGGCAAAGATGACGACGTCAACCATCAACCATCATCAACAACAAAAACCCATCCCCAAAAAACCGAGATGGCAAAATCAAAGATCCTCACCACACACACACATCACTCGGCTTTGGTGTGACTTTTTTTGGTCGGTGGGGGGGAGGAGGAGGGGAGAACCTTTTTTTGTGCTTGCTAGCATGTGCCGAGAGATCATCCCAAGCCAGGCCTGTTGGTCCGTTGGTGGGAAGAACGCGCGACGAGATTTTCGCGCGACGAAGTACCTTCTTCATCCGTCTTTGCTCGCGCCGCAACAGACTAGGCCAGCCTCGCTTGTTCTCTCTGTGTGTGCGTGTGTGTGTGTGTTTGGTTGCCGTTTTTGCGGCTCGCTAACCAGGCATGTCAGCTTCCGAGGCAGCAACAAAAAACGCCAGAAACCCAACGGCAAAACAGTCTCCTCCGAATACCCTTCGCGCGGGGCGAGATCGTTGGTTTCTGAGGGGGGAGATTTCACTCTTTTTTTGTTGTTGGGAGATTGGGTGTGGGAACTCAAAAACCGGGAGAGGCGCTGCCAGTAAGCGGACAGCAAATAAATAAACACTCAAACTCACAAAGCGAAGGGTTGGGTGGTGTGTGATGGGAACCGCGCGCAACAGCATCGGAGCGGAAGGTTCCCTCTACCGACTTCTGGCGGGGCTCGCAAACCCCACTCGCTCTCGGGTCGCGTTTTTATCACTCGCCAAAAGGGTCTTAGGAGAAAAACAGAACCCCACACACACTTCGGCTGGCAAGGTAGAAGGTAGGAAGAAGAAGATGAAGGAGATGGAGGAGCAGTTTAGAGAATTTCTGCCAACTCGGCTAAAAGGCCCAACACCGCTAGGAGCTCGGTGCGCGAGAAGGCCACGGCGGATTGTGATCACGCGGGCGCAGCGAAACTCCCCTCGAGCCAACACACACACACACACACAAGTAGACACTGGCTGATGCTGCTGCTGCAACCCAGAAAGATCCGGAGGGCAACAGACATGCCACGGCCCGAGAGATGGTGCGCAATACCACCACCAGCGCGCGCGTCCTTCTCGGTTTCGGTGGACGGATCTCCGATCCGAAAGCGCTCGTGCGCGGTCCAAAGGTCCAACGCATCATCATCATCATCACCACGATCATCAACCGCGTTGCCAACAGCCGCGTCCGGTCATGAAAGTGTCCGGTGTGTCTGGGGGCGAGTGCGCGCTGCTCGCTCGCGAGGTAATCGTTCCACCAAATCCGGTCCCTGACGACGCCAGAGGGGTGTATTGGAGGAGCGCGAGCAACACAGAACAGTATTAGAGCGAGCGAGAGAGAGAGTGAACGGGACAACCAAACGCACACACCAAAAATTGGGGTGTCCAATCGAAAAGGTAGACCCCGAAAAAGGTTTTCCAAAAACAAGGTTCCCCGCGCTTGCTGGTTACTGCTGCCATTAAACATCCTGAGGTTTGCCCTCTTCGACTACGGGGGTCTGTGGTCTGTGTCCTCGGTGTGCTGGTGCTGTGTACCTGTGTGCCCACCAACCAACCAACCAACCAGCATCCCCGTCACTTTTCACACTCCGGTCCAAGGATCTCCTCCCTTCAAATGCTGAAACCGAACCACGAATGCAAACAACTTACCCTTGGCTGAAGAGATTGGGATTGTTGAAGTCCGCCGGCTGAAAGTGGTCCGAGCAGATGCGGGAACTTTTGTACAGATATTCCGGCCCGTTCTCGTCGTACTTCTTGTACAGCTCCGGCCGGTTGCAAAAGTCGACCCACTTCTTGCAGCTGCGTTGTGTGTAGCGCGCGATGGAAAGAAAAGAAGAGCAGAAACAGAAACAGTTTGGGCGTTAGTGTATCGGGAAGATGGAAAGTTTGGATTTTGGGAGGGCGAAGATGCACATCTTTCCCCGTAAAAAAAAACACGGAAAAACAAGATCTAATCATAAGGGTTTGCCGGCTCTCGCTGCTTTTTGGGGAGTGGATATTGACAGGTATACAGAGAACAGAGAGACCCTTATGCCCGGACGGGATGTAGTGACAGAGGGCGACGAAGGCGAGAGAACATCAGCAATTAGCAGCAGTACGTAAACTTCCAGCTTCCAGACATTCGGTTGGCCTTTAAGCAACGACACGTCGTCAAGCGCAGGAGGAACACGCACATTCCTGTGCTCATCCCAACCTTCAGAGAGCTCAGAATTCATTTCCTCATCGTTCACCAGGGCTTTTGCCTGCGTTTGTGTGCGTCTTTGTGTGTGAGCAGCAATCTGTCAACCCGAGGTCGGCGGACACTTGCCGCCAGGGATCGGCGGCCTCTCTCGCTCTGTGTGTGCCGTCGTCGCAGAAAAGAATGTCGTAATCACTCCGCGCGCTGCTGCTGCTCGCCAATGAAAAAATCCAATATTACACACCGACACACACACACAGCCAGGGAGTGTGACACTTGTGCGACTCTCGGTTTGGGTAGGCAGCGGCGGACTGGCGACCACTGTCGGGCTTGAATCACCCCCTCCTCCCTTGGGCGCACGGCGCGCGCTACAATGACGCCAAACAGCGGGCCAAAAGTCGCCCCGGCCTAACGCACTAGAGAGAGAGAGAGAGGCGTGGTGGCGGTGGCACACGACGATCGAGGGACGCTGGAAGTGGACGATCGAAGGGCGCTCGGGTGTTGGTGGTGATTGCTCGGAATGGGGCACAATGACCGCCGATGACGGACCTGACACGGTGCGCTGCTGCTGCTGCTGCTCGGTACTCAGTTTGCCAATGAGATGTTACACAGCGAGCTGGGTGAAGGGGAGGTAGGGGTGAATGTGTTGGGTCCGTGCCGCAGCCCCGTAGGTTAAAAGCGCGACACAGTTTGTGGCGGTGGTGGTGGTGGGAGGGAGCGCACGTAAGAAGAAAACAGAATGCCACAACTGGCGGCGGCGGCGGCCGCACCGAAACCGAAATGAGGGTTGCTTGCACACACACCCAATCTCACCCCTGCCTGTTCCCACCCCCCTTGGACTCTCTGTTGCGTTTGTTGCGTTGCGCACCGTGGCTTCTTCTCTCCCACACACGCACACAGACACACTCAGGCATGCCCGGACTGAACAAGGGTGGACCTGGCAGGCGATTACGGGCCGTGCGCACCGTGGCGACTGACTACTGCTACCTCCCTCTCTGCGCCGCCATTTGTCGGGGCAACTGTAACCACCCTCCCCCACCCCACCCTTCCCCTCCTCCCTCGCAAGAGATATAACACACACCGGACGCAGCGTGTGCCCAACCGAGAGAAGCGCAAGGGAAACCACCACCACCACCACCAACAGGCGAGCACACAAAGGGGGTGAGAGCGATTGGTCGGTCTCTGCTCTGGCGGACCCAACACACACACACACACACGTCATGCGGCGCGTCCGGGAGCGCGCGTTTGGACCTGGGCGACCGATAAGAAAAATCGTTGGAACGCCACCGTCACCACACACAAGCGATGATGTATGGGGCGACGGAACACGACATTTTCAGGCCATCGGGGGAGGGGGACCTGCTGACAACCCGACTGGCGTGGGGCCTTCCAAACAGCTAGAATATGCTCCAAAAGGTGTGTCCGCTGTGAAGAGGATCTTCTGAAGCAACGAAAAATGCAGCCTGGACCGAACCAGTCCGCTTGTGTTAAAACTCCCAACGCTCCAAAAGCCCATCATCGGGGTAGAGACACGAAGAATACAGTTCAAGGTTCCTTTCGAGTACCTTCATTCCATCCAGCACACACACACACGAAGCAACCCAAAGTTCGCAAAAGCTTCCACACACTGCTTGGCGGCGGTACCTTCCTTCACCCTCACCGACTCGGAATGAAGGACAAAATGGCCTGCGCGCACAGCGCGATCGCGCCGATCGATGGACAAGTCAGCGCGCGCCCGCCCGCCAACAGAGTCCGTGGGTGTTGTGTGTGTGTGTGTGTGGGGGGAAAGGGGTTTCATTTTTTCTCGCGTTGATCTTCTTCTTCTTTTTCGCTTCTTTGAGCGCGATCCTCCTCATCCGTTGCACCGATACACACATGCGCAGAAGAGACACACACACCCTCTTCTCTCTTCTGAGTGCGTTTTTTCGGGGTGTTGCGAGTTCAGCTTGTTGCTTCATTGCTTCCAGCTCCCTTTGACGGTGTGGTGCATCATCTTTTTTTATAAGACCCCTAGATCCCCTCCGCTCCAACGGGCACACCAAACACACACACACGCACAGTAGGGTGGAGTGCGCAGAAGGAAACTGAACAGCAGCAGCTGTCGTCGTTGCATGCCCACGGAGAAACCCTCCCGATTGCTGCCGCTGCTGCTCATGCTTCGCTGATTATTATTGGACTTCTTTACTCCCCCCCCCCCCCCTCCCCCCATCCATTGAGAACTTGCCACCAGGACTTCATGTGGCGTAAGAAAATAAGGGGGAGAAATGCACAAACTACTCCAAACCGATCGAGCAAGCCCTGGGCTGGAGCTAAAGTTGCGAGCGACTCTCCCTGGAGGACACCAACTCCAACAAGAAGTCCTCAAGAAGACACAGGGAAGAAAAGGCGTCCTGCTGCTGCACCAAATATTCCACCCAAGTTTCGTTTTGAACATCCAGACCCTGTGTTGTGCGCTTCTCCCCCCTCTTGCTAGCTTCGGACGACATATGTCCGAGTTCGGGTTTCGGGTAGTACCTCCAATTTCTTCCACACACGCACCAAGCAGAGGGTCCTCGGGGTTTTGAGGCATTGCATGCCAGCTGGCGTGCGCGCGCTTGCCCGGCTCACACGCCAAGGGCTTCGTCAGACCGTCCAAAAGGGCACGTAGACGTACGTTGGGTTTCACTACCTCCCTGCCACACACCAAGCCCAAGTGTGTCTCTTGCCCAGGGGGTTAGGCTTCAAAAGGGAATCGAGAAAGCGGTGAGCTCGACAGGGCAGACACACACACCTGCTGTCAGGCGTGTGTTGCCTGCCCGCATTCTCGCCCGCAAAACGGGCAGCTGGAGTTTAATGCATTGTGCTGCTGGCTGGCTGGCTGGCTAGCTGGTTGGCTGGCTCTAGCTGGCCTGATGGTGGCCGCTGTTGTTGTTACCATCCCCCTCCACTTTCGATTCCAATTCGAAAGGCTATCCAGTTTGTGTGTGTGGGTAATCTTTCCTTGCTTTTCATCTTTTGGATGTCAAGGAGTACTTTCGCAACAGAAACTACCCGGAGCTGATGCTGCTCCTAGAGCCGAATCTTGCAGCTGCGATCCTTGTCACACAGATGTTGCCAGAGTTGGCATTCAATTTCCACGGTCACACCAAAAAAAAAAAAAACCACAGATAACACGCTCTTATCGAACAAGTGGTGCGGCTGTACCAGCAGCTTTTACATGACTCAACCCACCACAACAACTCCCAACAGCGGATTCTGAGCTCTCTGGAGCTCAGAAGCTGACCCCCTAAACCCCTTCGCTAATGAGTAGGTTTTATAGTGGGATAGTTATGAAGCATCCCATTTCCGCTATATTTTTAGAGCCCACACCTCCAAACTGGGAAGCAATCTGGAAGAGCACGGGATGGGAAGCGGCAACGCATTAATCACCGTCGCAAACACCAACCGCATCACATCGGGACGCACCGCCGTGAGTCATCCGTGCCAAGTGCCAAACCCCCAGTAGGACCCGAGATGGAGGGGGGGGGGGAGAGAGGTCGCAGTAAGTGGCGCAGCAATTGGCAAACTCTCAACTCGGCACGTACGGCCAATGAAATCTACGGCACATAATAAAACGGTGTCGCACCAGGGCTTTGGCGGTAGCCAGGGCCTTCTCCTCCTACTCCTACACCACACGGTGGAAAGTTACACCTTTTGTCTTGGCAGCAACGATAATGACCATCTGGATGGACACACCATCCAGGGGAGGGCGTCGTGTTGGGATAATTGATTTTGTCCGATAGCCAGAAGCAGTAGGTTGCCAGACAGGTGTTGCCACCGGGAACGGGGTAGAAGCGATGATGGAGAAGCAAACCCATTACACACCCATGAAATGTACCCAAAATGTTAGAAACAGCAGGGTACGGGAGAGAGATAGTTCCCAACTTGTACCCTCCCACTATTGGAGGACACATTCGGAAGAGCGCACCACGCGCATGATTCATACCACTCGCAGCCCCAACATCCAAAAATAGGACTTTGGAGCTGGGTGGGAATGTGCGCGATTAGAGTGTCCCAAAACCAAAAACCACCGTTCCAGGAATTGGTGCGCATTCCCTGGAAGATAAAGATCGAGTGCGATTTCCTGGAACACGACTTGCGGGCAAGTTGCGCACCACACTCCCTTGGTCCGTCCGGATCCCACCGATAAGAAAGTTGACCGCCGGACCGCAGCCCTCCAGGTCTTGCAAGAATTGGCGAAAAGCCTTGCAAGGGGGGAGACCGTCCATCAGGTCTTTTCGGATGATAACGGACACGCGCGGAGTTTTTTTTTTGCTGATATCACCTTCCTGGAGGGTTAATAATCAGATCCAGATACTTATTCTTGGAGTTGGACATTAGACAAGTTTTTGGAACATCCAAGAAACGACCCTAGATTCTCCAGCTTCCCAGAACTCAGCGTCAGAGGTGATCTACACTGTTGGAGATACCCAAGATGATGATCTCGACCCCTCCCGCACTACAACAAACCCATAGTGTCATCTGTCAGGTAGTCGTGGGCCTGCCAAAGTCCCCACCAGCAGCAGCAGTAACAGCTCGCCATGCCCGGTTGGCCTTGCCACGGGCACATGGTCAGAAGTCACCGCATGGAGAGTGGACGACCGACTCCACTCCAAACTCCTCCCCACCACACACACACACACATACACGTGAGCACGCGTGTACTTAACTGCAACCAGAGGGGTCCCCAGCAACTCCGCGCGCAAGCAAACGGTCGTGTGTACGCTGCTGATCGCCCTTGCTGCTGCTCCACTTCCACTGCTCAACCCCATCCGGTCAGTCCCTCAACCTCCCTCCCCTTCCTCTCTTCGTGTGCGCGTGGGGCTTCTCGCTGCTGGGGAGTTCCTACAGTAAAACCTGCACTGTACACACACACAGCCACGAATGGGTTTTACAGTGCCAGTAGGGCACACGCTCGCTTACACAGAGCGCTCGGTGTGTGTTTTTTTGCTGTTGAGTTGATGATGGCGGTCGGTGGCGATGGCTCCGAAAACGTGCTGCGCCTTCCCGTGCGCTTCCTGCTCCCCCCCCCCTCTCCCTATTCCTCCCTCACTGACTCTACCCTCTTCTTCGCTGGTAGGTAGCTCTGGACTGCAGCAGCACGCACCGAACGTAGCTCTCTTTCCCGCTCATGGGCCGGTTGGCAATCGACCAACAGCAACAGCAGCCGACGGCGACGGCGGCGGCGGCCCCCAGAAGTGCTCGATCGAGTGCGCGAGCGAGCCCGGGCCGGCACACACGGGCGAACTTGGGAATGTGTGGTTAGCTGGTTGTTTGTGAGCCATTCGCCCGCCTGCCTGCCCTCTCGAGAGAGGGAGCGCACCACCGCGGCACCACAAGGGGGTGTGTGTGTGTGTGTTGAACGCGTGATATCAGCTACTGATGATGGAGGACGCCGCCATCACTGTGCCTGGTGGACTGACGCTGTGGTTGAGGGGGAGCGATTACGAATGGATGTGGATTCTCGCGTTCGATTCGAGCGAACCAGCGGGTACTCCTCACCACCACCACAACCCTCTCTCCGCGCTCATTTGTCCGTGTCATTTGTCGCGCTGCTGGTGATGCGGCACACCATCATCATCATCATCATCGTCATCATCAGCAAGTTCCTGCGGTCCCGCGGCACCGAAAGCGAAAACATTGCGTTGATTGGGAAAAACCACCTACCCATAGAGCCCTCCCCCATCCCATTCGCAAGGGAAACTCGTCAGTGCGGTGGGTGATGGTGGAGGGGCGCCTTCCATCAACCGCTCCTTCACCCTCTTCGTTACAAGCCAGTGGGAAACAGAGCACAGTGGGTCGGTCTGTGAGTGTGGTGGAAGCGGATGCGCGTGCAACAACACACCAAGAGCTAGCTGCCCGTTTGCCACCGCCGCCACCTCCACCTCCACCGCGCACCAAACCGGAGAGAGACCGACCATCATCAACATCATCATGCCAATGCCGGATGAGCACCACCACCACCATACACACACAACGGCGGCGGCAACGACGACAACAACATTCGTGCCGATCGCGCCAGCAGCAGCGAGTGATGATGACGATGGTCGATGCCAATGGCGGCGGCGGCGGCGGTCGCGTTTTGGGTCGGTCACTTGCTGATGAGCGTCGCGGAACCGAAGGGAAAGGAAGGAGGGGAGGGAAAGCGGAAGGGAAGGAAGTGGATGGCTGGCAGTGATCATCGCCATCGAACACAGAGCAACCAACACAGCCGTACACAGGCACAGCCAGAGAGCCAGGCAGCAGCTAGCAACCGACCGACCTCAGCGCCAACGTCGTCCGGTCGGTTGAGTTTATCCAAGCACACACCACAGCAC
The DNA here is from genome assembly GCF_943734735.2 of Anopheles gambiae. NCBI lineage: Eukaryota > Metazoa > Arthropoda > Insecta > Diptera > Culicidae > Anopheles > Anopheles gambiae. The sequence goes on from NC_064601.1 coordinate 113,507,716, forward strand.
ACCACCGCTGGGTTTTTTTTTGCTTCTCTTCTACCGTTCCTTCTTTTGTTCGCTCAGCTGCCACCGCCGCACCACGTCGTCGAGGGGCATGCTCATGCTGGCTGACGATCCTGGTTCCGCGCACCTGTCTCTACATCCGCCGTCGACCAAAACCGTGCCCAAGTGTTCCAGCAGCAACAAATCCAAACCTCCGTGCCGAAAATGAAGGAAAACCCGATCGTACGATCATTCTAGAATACTGATCGACGGGTTGAGCGGGATGAACATTCCAGCATTTGGAGCAAGCAAACATACACAGACTTATACTGACTTTGGCAAGGAAGTTCTAAAAAACCTCGGATGCCAGGTAGTTCCCTCTTTTAGGGATTTGGAGCCGTGAGATACCAGCAAAAGGACGGATTGGATGGGGAAAATCGTACGTCCACCATTACAATCTTCTCCCACAAGCAACGGTCCAGCCCACGCGAGATGCACACCAAACTAGTGATGGGTAACGTCGGCAAAAATTTGGAGTGGACACCGATAGTATCAGAACTGACTCCGGAAGGTAGGTCCGCCCAGCGTCGTTAGAAGTCGTCCGGAGTCGTCCAGAGTAGTTCGAAGTCATCCGGAGTCGCCTTGAAACATTCAAAGTCATCCAGAATCGCTTGGAGTTGTCCGGGTGCCGATTCCGGATGACTTCGAACGATTCTAGACAACTCTGGATGCCTCTGAGCTACTCGGGGCGCCTAGGGGCGTCTTTGGACAACTCTCAACGACTCCGAGCAACTTCCAGCGACTCCTTGAGTAATTCAAAGTCACCCAGAATCGCGTGAAGTCTTCCGGAGTTGTCCAAAATCGCCCAGAGGCCGATTCCGGATGACTTCGAACGACTCCGGGCAACTCTGGGAGACTCTGGGCATCTCTGGACAATTCCAGGCGACTCCGGACGACTCCGAACAACTGTCAACGACTCCCAACGACTCCGGACAACTTCGGATGACTCCAGAAAACTCAGGACGACTCTAGACAACTCTGGGAGACTCTGGGCGTCTCTGGACAACTCCAAAAACTCAGAATGACTCCAGACAACTCCGGCCGGAACTAGTGGTTCCCATTTTGCCGGAGGTGGAATCAGACTAACAATAATCGGAATCGGATCGTAGTCGTGGGTGTGCTCCAGAGAGCACACATCACTACACCAAACGCTTCATTGCACCAGACAGGCCGCGACGGCCCCAGGCCAGCCCAGCCCAGCTCAACCAGCCAACCGAGCCAGCTGCCAGCTTATAAATTGAGGGAACGTCCGGTCGCCAACGTGTGCATGTGCGAGAGCGAGCGAGAGCGAGACAGCGTTGGATATTTCACCCCTCAGCGCAAAACCAGGCAATGATGACCACACCAAGCATCGGCAGCGACACACACACACGCACAAGCTGCAGCACAAAGGCAGCGAGCGCGCGCTCGCACGACAAGGGGGAAACATTCCCAAGGCCCCGGGTAAAAACCCACCCCGCTGTAGTCGTCCCCGCGGTCGGTCGCGATGGGTTTCGCCATCATCGCCATCGTTGCCCCGTCGTGGTCGTGCCCGCCCGACTTGCTGCACACCAAAAACCGAAGGGATCGACACACCGTGCACGAGGCGGGAGGAAGACCGAAAAAAGACCGAGAAAAGCCCAAAAAAAACACGATACCGGGAGTTTGAAGGTGACCCAAAACGTGGACACGCTGCTGGTGTTTCGGAGTTTCGGCTTTCCTTTGCTCTGTAGACGGCCGCTGTGTGTGTGTGCTGAAGCGAAAAGGACGGACCGGTAACATCAATAACAGCAGCAGCAGAGGCACCCGGAGAAAACACGGCCTGGGCCGGGGCCCTTTTTGCCGATGCGGCCAAGAAAAGGGAGGGAGAAACTCCAAGTCCCAAGTTCCACCGATGGTGCCTGCACCCAACAACCACGACCGACCGACGACGACGATGATGATGGCAGATGGTCCTTTTTCCAAACTTCCTTTCGTCCGTTTCTCGCCAGCCTCCGCGCGCCGTCGTTTGGTTGTGGCTGTGTTCCCCCTTGGTATTTCGTACACACTTTGTGCTGCGCGCCTCTCCTTGGGCATATGCCTCTCCTTTCCTTCCCTTTTTGCTCGGTTGCTGGTATTGCATGCCAGCCCCTGTTGTGTGTGTGTGTGTGTCTGAGCGTCCCCTTCATTTTTCTTCGTTCACTTTCTTCGTGGCAGCGTCGTGGCAGCCACAAGGATCATTGCTCGGCGTTTTTGGGATCCCGTTGCGTGTAGCGCATGTGTCCGCTCGTTACCAGCGTCCCCTATTGCCCTGCAGGCCATTCCACACCCCCGTCTTCCCTCGGCATGCCTCCGAAAAGGACGTTTGCTCCCTTCTCGTCCGAAACACTGGTTCGATTTTTAGGGATATTTAGGATATTGGCTTGAGTGTGTGTGTGTGTCCCTTCCACCATCACCACCGCCAGAGGAAAAGAAACATCCATCACACTTGTCCCCGTGGACAGTGTGGGGGAATAGACCAGTGAAACCATGTCGAATCGCGAGAAAAAAGCAAAAAAAAGGGCAAAGAACAAACCGGCACATCCGCGGTCACAGATCTTTTCTTCTTAAAGAACTCACTACTACTACTACTTACAGGTCGGCATCGCGCGGAAAGCGGAAGTAGGACCGGATGTTGGCCTGGTTGAGCAGCTGCCGGTTGCGGCAGCCCAGGACGAGACAGTGGCTTCCGGAGATTTTGCCCATCTCCCTTTTCCGCTTTCTCTGGGGATTTTGGGCTGTAAAACGACCACTGTACAGACACACACACTTTGACACACACTTTGTCTCACTAAACACGCAATGAGGTGGAGAGGTGCACTACTTGTGGATTGACACTTTTGTTTGGACTCTCTTTGGATTGCTTCTTCTGCAACAAAATAGAACCACAACGACGGGATAAGCATCACTTGTTTGCTGGTGCAGGGGAACTGCTACACACACGCCGGGTGATCTCTTTTGTTGCCCCTTGTCACCATACAAACACTACTACTACTGCTACTACTGCTGCTGCTGCCTGTACTAAAGGGGCAAACACGATCGCCTGTGCGTGGCTGGAGCCTTCCAAAGGCCGAACCACGATCAACCTTCTCCAAAAGCCCGTGTCTTTGTACGAGTGTGTGTGGCTGGCAGGTCCCAGAGTCTCTTCCTTTGTCTTGCCACCGGGAAGCGGTGTGTGGGAGGGAGTGGGAGATGAGCGCGTGTGTGTTTGTGCGTGCCGTTTGACCGTGCGTCCCTTGTGTCCCGTGTGTATGCGTTTCTAGCCCAGCCGATAAATGGCCGTGGGGTGAGCAGATTTCCCTCTTTTTCTTCGTCTTCCCCCTGGGCCAGCAACGGTGCGTCGCTACCTCCTCCCCCACGTGTGTCCGGACCGGAACAAAGCACACGCACACACACGGTTCGCCCCTGCCCGTTGCTCTAACGACAACACCAAAGGCCCAAGTGGTTTCCAAAACTCGGCAAAGAGACGTGCGGGGGGAGGAGAGTTCCAAATACCCGATAGCCCCGTGCGGGTGTGTGTACGCGCTGCGGTTTCCGGTACACAGCACACACACACACACAAACAGGCACAAAACCACGGCTCAATTCAATGGGAATGGGGGGGGGGGGGAATGGGATGGTTGGTTCATGTGTTTTTTTTTCTTTGCTGCTTCCACGCATCGCTTTAATTCCATTCCATGAACGCACACACAAGCGCACACACACACACGAGCCACGGGTTCGCCCGGGATGCCCGGGATGGTGGACGGTCGGGCCCGGGATTTTGATTTCCAGTCCAAAGGACAAACTCCCTTTCTAGAAAAAAAGGGTGCCACAGTGTGTGCGTTCGGGGAAGCGTTGCAGATTGGGAGGAAGGAACAACAACGGGAAGCTGGGAAAAGTGGGAGAAATGTGGGATGACGCTTTCATCATCGGCTTGTGTGAGTGTGTGGGAGTGTTTTTTTCTGTTATCAATATCGATAATAATAATATTAGCCCGGTCCGAACGCACACGAACGCACACACACGCCCACAAAGCGTGTCCCGTAGATGGACGTCCCGTAACAGGACACAAAGGACCTACACACACACACGCGCGCGCGGACATTGGCTTCAACGCACAAACTAATTAGCCGATATAGGGAGCACGGGCTGTAGCTGCCACACACTTTAATTTCCAATACACGCGCTTTGCCACCGAACGCCGAACAGTGCACACGGTGCGAGGCGGACTCACACTATCAACACACACGACGCCCCCGATAAAGCGACGCACCAAACAGGGCACGTGAACGGTGACGGACAACACACCACACACCGGGACACCGTGTGTGTTAGAAAGCGAAAATTTCTGTTCCCACAAAACTGCCAACCTGCCCGGATTCACACAACTCACGGCACGGCCAACGGTTGTGCACGCTCTTTTGGTGCACCTTTAAACACACTTCCGTTCCGTAACGCACACCCCCCCTACACTTACGTTTGCGTTAGGGTACGACGCAGCGGCAACACTAAACACACCACGTACACACGGTTACACGGTTACGGCACGGCACGTCCGTTCGCTTCGAAGTGTGGAAAGAAAAAACACCGCTTTACACGAGCGACCGTCACAGCTGGCGTTGGTTTCAGGTGGCGCGCTCTCCCGAGCAAAGTGTCGTGCGGGTGCAAGAGTGAGAGTGAGAAAGAAAAACGGCGCTCGCAAGCCCTACGCGTGCAGGCGAGAGCGAGAGCGCGCGCGTGTGCCGGACCAGTCGGGAGAGCCCGAGGGACAAATGTTTTTGCAGGGCTCGTAGCCCCATTTGTTTATGGCGTACATGATAGAATTGTTTTTTAATCGCATTTTAAATGTATTGAATTAGAAAAACATACACATCGGCAACAAAATACTCTAATAGCATTCTGAAGCATGTTAAAATGCTACAAAAATCATTCTTTTCATAACAAAACAGTTCAAAGCAAACACTTTGCTGAACGAGTACGACCCCTGCACAACAAACGTTGGCGAGAGAAACGAAAACAACAGCGAGAGAGAGAGAATTTGCTTCATGAGAAATTGGTTAGATGCTGCAGGTACACGGTACACGACATCAGCGCTGATCATTGTGCAGAACGCTACAACAGTCGCAGCATATCGAACACTACATATTTAACCATTATTTGTAAACAATATTGAAAAAAATTACTGTTGAAATAAACTGCTCTTATAAAAAAGCTGGCTTTTTTAAACCTCATACAAGGCCAAACAGAATCAATTTCCATCCAGGCCCCCCTACATAGCATCGATGATTATCCGAATGTGAGGTACTAATAAGGCTCGGAGCCTAAAAGTCTTATTCTGTGGATTTGATGCACCATTTTATGCCGTTCTATGTATGTACTTTTTTTCAATAAGCAGAACAGCGTTAATACACTCTACAGCTAGGAAAAGCGCAACACAAACACGCAAGCCACAGCACTTCACCAGCAATCCGAAATGAAGTGATAATTCCTGCCAACAGATTACGGAGCGTTTTTCTCCAAAAAGCCTCCAGCTTTTACAACCGAACTGCTCGCGGGGTTTTACTTTTTCCAGTTAGTAAAGCAGATTGTAGCCGTTTGCCTGGACGTAGCCATTTCGCGATTAAAGTATTGCTAGGCCCAGCCGAGCGCCTGCCAGGAGCTACAGGAGGAACCAACCCTATTCTCCACAACGTGTGCCGATAACGCGTGTTCCCGCAATTCCAGCCATTTCCCTTTAAAACCCACCGGATCCCCTAGATCCCGGAACACGTCAATCGATAAATCACGGACGAACAACTCCAAGGGGGTGGAAAATGGTTTCCCCCTCCCCCCTTTCCTTGCCGCACCCTCGATGAGCAGCTCGCCCCAGCCAAAAAGCCGAACAGCTCGCTGACCCTAAATATCGATCGAATGTGCTACACACCAGCCCAGTTCCCAGCATTCCCAGTTCCCAACCGTAACAACCCACAGAATTTGGCCCTGCTGCGTCACACAGCACAGCCGCTCTATGTGCTAGGCGAGACAGGAGGGAAAAAATCTCCACCAACACACACGCGCATACACGCGTACCATGCCAGCCCGTCGCCACCCGCCGTGACCATCCAACATCCTCCAGAGGGGATGCTGTACCGACTATGAACGCGGGGACGACAGCCTAAAAGTATCCGTAAACCGACCCCTTGGCAAAAAGACATTCTCTAATGGCGCAGATGAAAGCAACCAGAAGGAAAGGGAGAGAGAGAGCGAAGGAAGGAAAAAAAACTTTTCCCTTTGTCCTCCCTAAAACTGGGCTTCAAAGAATGAAAGCAGTAACAACAACAAAAAAACTCTCCCAAAGATGATGCGCTTCGGCCACGGGACACGGGCTTGACGGGAATGGGGGGGGGGGGGGGGGGGGGGGGGTAAAACTTTACCAAGAACACAACCCTCGTCGAAAATGAATTCCTTGCACGGTAGAAAATGGGTTCCCCCTGCATTGAACCCGGAGTTTTGTGCCCCCTCCTCGGCAGGGCAGAGATCCCTGGAATGGAGGTAAAAAGTCCACCAGATTTCCCAGGCTGTTTCTCCGACGCTCGTTGCTAGAACCGCACGGAGTCAACGGAAGCGTCCTGCCGTCGCCACCGCCGATTACTCACCATCATGGTTTTATGGTTGACTTTAGAAGGAGCGGTGAGGTGGAAGAAGCTGGGTCATCGTGCAAAACTGGACTGGTAGAAGAAAGCAAAAACACCCACCCAAACCAACGGAACAGCCTTGGACGATGATCCAAGGGCTTTTGCTCGGTTGTCGTAGCAACGGGACGGCGATGGTCGGAGCAGGTCGGTGTCGGAGGCGACGATTCTGTCGAAGGAAAACTTCAACCAAGAGCCCTGTTTGTGCTGCTGTGTTTGTGGAATGCCCCTGACAGGTTGCAGTGGGCAAGGGAGTCTCTTCGGATGTAATATCAACGGCGAAGTAAGTAATGAGAGCAAGATAATACACGAGCATTCTCCTTCAAGTCAAGATATTCCCGGGCGTTTGGAGCGTTGAGGCGAAATTCTAAAGAATTTTGAGACACGTGCCAACCTGACATGAGAACCTGAAAAACTTGGCTGATATCATCAGTTTCTCATGGGTCGGAGGGGTAGGAACAGGAGCACCGAAAAAATCAGAGTGTAGCGTGGGTTGAAGAAGCTTTCGCCTTAGCCGCCGCTGCTGCTTCTTAGCTGGGGCGGTTTGCTTATCGATCGAAATTCCGCCAGTTCCGAGGCAACTTTCGAGTACTTGGCCCTGTTCCTATGGCAGCCCGTTGCGGTTAAATCCGGGCAAAAACATCTTGCACCCACAGCCACGAGTAAAAATGCCCTTCCAAGGAAAATAGCTCCCCAATCGTTCGGTACTTACATGACAACATCCTTCGGGAAGCAGTACAAGCTGCAGCAGGGGCTCCGGCTGTTGGTGCAACCTTTCACCGAACAGTAGGATGGTGGCATGGTGACGACGACGGCAGGGTTTGCTGATCTTCTCCGACACCGCACACTGGATTACACTGCAGCAAGCGAACCAACCTGTTGGTAGGAGTTTTTTTCTTCTTCTCCTTCTTCTCTCACTCTAGAACTTTCCACTTCGAACTGGTGGCGTGCGCGCTTGAGGCAGCTGTGGTCAATATGTTTGTTCAAAAAATTGCAAAACCGACAGCGCTAGGGCAGCAAAAACAGGAAGAAGAAGAAACGTAAACCTTCTCATCCACTTCAACCTCCTCCGATGACGACACCGGAAAATACACACACATACACAAAAGTCAGCGTGAAAAAAGCCGAAGCCAAGGGAACGACGTTGGGGGAGACACGTCGCTGCCTGGATTACTCGGCCGCAACGGAACTCAAGTCCCACTGCCCCAGGAAAAGGTACAGAAATATCTTCGCACGAGCTTCTATTTCACCATTTCCACCGTCCACCACCGCCGTCCATCACTTCCACACATACAGACGGCTGGACTCTGTGCCGAGATACTTCGCGAGAACTAACTGCGGCACGGGAATTGGCACGGTACGGGGCAATGTGACTTTGGATACACTGATCTCTGCTTTCGCTGGGAATGGAGGTTAAATCGTAATTCGTTGGTTGATTTTTTGATACAGATTTCCACCACTGAGCCTCACACACACACTCACAGCACTGCGGCCGTTACACAGAAGATCTGGAAGTGAACTGACTGACGGGCAGGCTGATGATTTCACCTCAGTTCCTCAGCGATTGCTAGGATCTTGCTACCCTAATGAGCAGGTGCTAGCAATAAAACAGCTACTCTCCCAGTGCTCTGCTTCCCTTTAGCTCTGCTTCAATCCAAAAAAAGCAGTTGGCGTGGAGTGGCAATACGGCCGGGTTGACACACAGTCTACTTGTGAGTCTCTGTCAGCGAGCGCGACCACTAAGCCATTGAAGAAGAACCGCCCCGGCGTGGGATGATGATGATGATGATGATGCTGTGGCGTCTCCATGCGGTGTCGCGGTGCCGTGCGCGACGCATTTTCCAACGCCGTGGACGGCGAAGAACGGTGAAAAGTTATTTCCACCCATCGCCCCTGAAGTGGGGGATGTACTAGAATGCTCTCTCTCTTTCTCTCTCGCTCTCGCTCTTCTACGAGCACAGCGAGTGCAGTTTTGCGTGTGCTGACGTTAGTCGGTGCACAGGGGTAATCACACTTTTCACAAATTCAGAACCTCACGATTAATTGATGCTTTTTTTTGTATGTCCTCACTGATTGGTTTAAATTTTCACTTTCAGTATGAAGCACAAAGAACTTCGGTACACTATCGATTTGGACCACATCACACGGACCAGCAGTGTGTCCCTCCGTCTAAGACGACCAACGCAACATCTCTAGACGTCTTGCATTTTTTTGTTTTTGATTGTGTGAACTCTGGCTCCGAACGGTTTCAGAAAACAGATGATTATTACGAGCTGGCCGCCCTTGTCCACACACACACACACACACACACACACACTGGTAGTGTTAGTGAACTCGGGAAAAATCGGGGGAAAACAAACAAAACAACGAAATATGTGTCACCGTACAGCCGTACCCCGTACCTTCTGTCTGGGGGTTGTGATTTCCCTAGCGCAGTGCACTCGAGGGGCAACGCTAAATCGACCTCAGAGCAACGGAATCGAATGAGCTCATCCCGCGATGTATGTGGGAATGGAAAATGGCCAGCCTTTCGAAATGCACTTGGCCGTGTGTTACTCGAACCGGATCGCACGGGCTATATGCTACAAGCACGTTTCGCAGGGCCTACTACCAGCTGCCCAGGACACGCAGCCGGAGTGCTGCTTCAGCTAGAATTCGTTGACGTTTTGATCGTCCGTTTTCTCTTGGGCGGAATTTGTATTTCCCCACCCGACAACCACTTTTGACTTTTCGGAGGGGAAATTTTCCGATTTTCATCTTCAGCCCAGAGACAGGTTGTTGTTCGCGTGAAGTCGCGCACACACCATCAAAATACGCAGAGCAGGCGACGACGACGACGATTGTGTTTATTTGATTTTCCCCGCACAAATACACTCACAAGGAGCAGCGACATGCATTTGTGTTGGTGCAGCGCGTTGGCTCGAGTGTACGAGTGAAAGTGAGAAAAACGCCGGCAGTGTACAACCAGCTGAGTGGCTGGGAAAATCCCCCAGATAGCGAGAGAGAAAACAACTCGTCGGTGAACATTCGTGAAAAGCTGTAGACGTGTGTTCGCTTATTTTTTATACCCACCCAAATACCTCTTTATTGCCTCTCTTCGTGAGTTTAAAGGGTCCACTTTTCCCTTTCCGTGTTAACAAAAAATTTCGTATAATAATGATAAAAAGTTTCGAAAAAATTGTTCGCGTAAGATAATATTGTAATAAAGGTACTGCCACAACCGTCGCGGGCTCCTAGTCGATCATCTTCCGGATCATGTAGTTCAGGATGCCACCGTTGCGGAAGTACTCTAGGTCAACCTCCGTGTCGAAGCGCACGATCACCTCGAACTGCTTGCCACAGTCCGTGCTGACCGGGATGCGTTCGTGCGGCTTGCAGCTCTCCGGAATCGCAATGCTAAACAGCTCCTGCCCCGTCAGTCCCAAGCTTTCCGCGTTCTGGCCGGCCAGATACTGCAGCGGCACAATGCCCATCCCGACCAGGTTCGAGCGGTGAATGCGCTCGTACGATTCCGCAATAACCGCCTTAATGCCGAGCAGGTACGGACCCTTCGCCGCCCAGTCACGGCTCGATCCACTGCCATAATCCTTGCCAACGAGCGCAATTAGCGGCGTTCCCTCGCCAGCATACCGCTGCGCACAGTCAAACACGTCCATCTCCTCCCCACTCGGGATGTGCAGGGTGCGCGGTCCTGGCCGCGGAACCAGCTTGTTCACCAGCCGAATGTTGGCGAACGTACCGCGCGCCATAATATCGTCATTTCCGCGCCGCGAACCGTACGAGTTGAAGTCGCGCGGTGTTAGCCCCCGGTCGGACAGGAACCGTGCGGCCGGGCTGTTGCGTGCGATCGAACCGGCCGGCGAGATGTGATCGGTCGTGACGGAATCGCCCAGATTCAGCAGCGCCCGCGCGTTGACGATGTTTCCGATCTTGGGCAGGTCGCGCGTCATGCCGTCGAAGAACGGCGGCCGCTTGATGTACGTCGACTGGGTGTCCCACGGGTACAGCTTGCCGGTCGGTGCGTTCAGCCCCTGCCAGGAGTCCGACCCCAGCTCCACCTTTTCGTACACATCGCGGAACATGGCGGGAATTACGTGCTTCTGCTCGACGGTTTGAATTTCCGCGCGCGTTGGCCAGATGTCGCGCAAAAACACGGCCGAACCGTCCGGACGCGTACCGAGCGGTTGCTTCTCGAAATCGATGTCGACCGTGCCGGCCAGTGCGTACGCGATCACGAGCAGCGGACTGGCCAGATAGTTGGCGCGCGTGTTCGGGTGAATGCGGCCCTCGAAGTTGCGGTTGCCGGACAGCACGCCGCAGCACACGAGATTGTTCTTCTCGATCGTGTTCGCCACATTGTCGTCCAGCGGGCCCGAGTTACCGATACAGGTCATGCAACCGTACCCGACCACATTGAAGCCGAGCTCTTCCAGCGCCGGAATGACGCCCGACTCCTTCAGATAGTACGTCACGACACCGCTGCCTGGGGAAAGGGAAGTTTTGATGTATGGGGCCACCTTCAGGCCCGCCTCGACCGCTTTCTTTGCCAGCAGGCCCGCACCGAGCATTACGGACGGGTTGCTCGTGTTGGTGCAGGACGTGATGGCCGCAATGACGACCGAACCGTGCCGCAACGCGTACGTCTTGCCGTCCGTCCAGCTGAAGCTACCCTCGGCACTCATTTCCGCCTCCGGCACGGCGAATCCCTTGAAGCCGACCTTGCTCACCAAACACTGGCGGAAGTCCTGCTGCATCTCGCTGACGGCCACCCGGTCATGGGGCCGCTTCGGCCCAGAAACGGACGTAACAACGCTCGCCAGATCCAGCTCGACGATCTGCGTAAAGACCGGATCCTGCTCGGCATTGCCGAAATCGCGCAGCTGATCCGTCGCCTTCAGGTACGCCTCGATCACGCGCACCTTCTCCTCCGCCCGGTTCGTCTGGCGCAGATAGTCCAGCGCGTTCTTGTCCACCGGGAAATAACCGACCGTGGCACCGTACTCCGGGCACATGTTGCTGATGGTGGCCCGATCCGCAATGGACAGTTCGCTCACGCCCGGGCCAAAGAACTCAACGAACTTCCCCACCACACCGATCTGGCGCAGATGCTTCGTGATGGTCAGCACAAGATCGGTGGACGTGACGAGCGGGTTCAGCTTGCCCACCAGCTTGTAGCCGATCACCTCCGGCAGCAGCATCGAGATCGCCTGACCGAGCATAACCGCCTCGGCTTCGATGCCACCGACACCCCATCCCACCACACCGAGCCCATTGATCATGGTGGTGTGCGAGTCCGTGCCGACGACACTGTCCGGGTACAGCATCCGCGCTGCGCCCTCCTTCGCCGCGTCCTGAAACACGACGCGCGCCAAATACTCCAGATTGACCTGGTGCACGATGCCCGAGCCGGGCGGAATGATGAGCATGTTGTTGAACGCCTTCGCTCCCCACTTCAGAAACGTGAACCGCTCCTTGTTGCGCTCGAACTCCAGATCCTGATTCTTGGCCAGCGCGTCCTCGCTGCGCGCAAAGTCCACCTGCACCGAGTGGTCGATCACCAGATCGGACGGGCAGATGGGATTGATGCGGTCGGGGTCGCCGCCGAGCTTCAGCACGGCGTCACGCATGGCCGCAAAATCGACCACCGCCGGGACGCCGGTAAAGTCCTGCAGGATGACGCGGGCCGGCTTGAACGGGATCTCCAGCTCGTCGTCGGAGGTCGGCGTACCCTTCAGCTGCTTCCATCGCAGGATGCCCCGCACGTCCTTTTCCAGCACCTGGAAGTTGTCGCAGTTCCGGACGGCCGACTCGAGCAGCACGCGCACACTGTACGGTAGTTCGCCTGAATGGAGGACGCAACAAGCAAGAATCAATCAAAAAGGAACATATTTGTCAAACTCAATTCCACTTACGATACTCCGGGAATGAGGCAATGTCGAAATAGTGGAATGTTTCGCCATTGACGTTGATCTCCTTCAGCAAACTCTGGAATGGATTAGCACCTGGCAGGCAGTTTGGAAAAAAGGGAGAGAAACAGGGTATTAGATTAAACTAGGTGATAACGAACCATGTCCCAAAACACTTCCACTTTCATTGACAAGCCTCCAACCCATCGGAAGCAATCAAAGCAACACAACACGATCCACAACGTCATTACGCAACGTCTCCTCGACCCCTTGCGCCCCCCAGATCAGACCGATTGTGTGTTCGCTTGAATGGCTCTGCCAACTTTGTCTTTTTTTTGCCCTGCGTCTTTTGCTTGTACAGTTCCCTAATTAATCCCCGATCGTGTTATCTGTGATCTGGAGAAGCTTCATGCCCACGGCAATAGGACGGGGGTCGCCATCATCATTGGTCGCTGCTGCGCTATCACTACTCCGACTCTCGCAGTGTCCACTCTTATCGGAGTTTCAGTTCGAGCAGTGGGAAAACACCCCGGAATGTTCTACCGCCGCCGTATGCACTTGAACCGCGGATGTGTGCTTATCGCGCCAATTGGAGGTTCTTTTCTCTGTTTTTTTGGCAGAATTTTAGCTTAATTTTCACTGTTTCATCTACTTACCGGCCATCTTTACTGCGGTTGTTTACTGCGCCTTTTGCGAACGAATCCGGAATTGCAGCGGAATTACACAAACACCAGGTGGATGATCTTTGCAGGCTACTGCGCGACACTTGATGACGTTGTACGGTTAACGGAAGGGGAGAAACAGTAATGGGCGACTAAATTAGACGGCCAAATGCTTTTCTCACCAGCACGAAGGCACGGCACTTCTGTGTCCGTTTAGAAAGTGACCAGTTTTTGTTGTCCAACGCGATGCGGCGTCAGAACAGCGGGTACGTGCACTGCCTACCGGTTTGACGTTTGACGCACGTTGACGTTTGTGTTTGAATTTGTTCGGTGATTAATGCGATGTGTTTATGAGTACAAATCGATTCGAAAACGTTATTATTATCGCTGAAATGTTGAAAATAAATTAATCCATAAATTTAAATTGCTTCGGAAAGTATTCATGCTTTCAAAAATAAAACTTGGCGTTGAAATCTGCAGCACAGGGTGTTTCGGTAATTCCGTCCCAACAGTTTGACATTACGTCAAAGACGCTTCTTCTTCTTCTTCCCGTTTTCGGTCGCAGTTGTTCGTGAGATTACAAATGAAAACAATATTCTGCTGGGTAGGCGTAAATTAAGTGAAAAATTCTTGCTTATGTAGCACCCGAAACTGCGCCACAATGAATCACACACTGTTGTACAGTATTACGCTAGTGATAGTATTCCATGTAGCCACTACACAGGTAGGAATAATATGGCATTAACAAGCGCCCTGCGTAAACAGGGGGTGCACAACGTCATCAAGGGGAAGGCAGTGTTCTTAATCTCATTTTTCCCCCCTTTTCTTTTCCCAGAGCCAATCGTACGAAGATAAACGGTGCAAATGCATCTGCCCGAGCTTCAAGACGGCGGACAACACCACGCAGGAGGGAACCGACCGGATGCTCATAATCGATAATGTCCCACCGAACAAGTGCAACTGCGACGGTGTCATCCTGCCCCGGCTGGTGGGCAAAATCAAGGGCAAGGGGCAGGAGATCTGTCCGCGGTGCGATTGCAAGTACGAGAATCGCAACACGACCATCATCAAGGTAGGCCGAGATAGAATGCTTGAAGGGGGGATTGGAAAAACAAATACGATAGCATCTTCTCGCTTGGGGTTGAACCTCCCTCCTTCTCTCATAACAAAGCTCGTTTGTTTGTTTGCCTCTTGCAGGTGGTGGTCATCATTGTGATATGGATCATTTCGCTGCTCGTTATCTACATGCTGTTCCTGATGTGTTTGGATCCACTGCTGAACAAGCGCGTGAAAGCGAACTACCAGGAGCACACGAACGAAGATGTGATTATCGCCAGTGATAGTATCAGCGGGTCGCCGGCGGGCGGCACCACTGCTAGCATTAATAGTGGGGCGTCGTCGCGCCTGTTTCGCGACACGTATAGAAATAAGTACAGCGGAAGCTTCGTAACAACGACGATTGCGGCCCGTTCGGGCGACAGCGACGAGGGTAGCGAGAGTGAGGTGGACTTTTTGGCCCCGCACCATCGCACCCAAGCATACGGCGATCGTGAGCGGGTCCGCTTGATAAGTGATTGAGGGGCCTTCTTGTGAAGGCCCCGACAGCAGCGGACGGCGACGACTATCGTCGTTGTTACGAAATGTTCCTACCACCAGACAGACATGGACGCAGACATTCCCCGACTCACTACACACACACACACACACACACACACACACCAGTCTGGACTGCCATTTATTCCACTTTCCGATGCCCGGAATAAAAACAAAGCGTATCTGTTTCATTTTATAATTTCGTACCCGTTTATAATTTCATACCGTTTTTGTGTTAAATTTTGGGCTTTTACACTAACTCCCATTATTAGAGCTCATACCCCCTCGTCTGCTGTTACTAACACAAACTGTGAAGGGAGAATCGGTGGGATTTGTGTGTTTGGTTTCGTTTGTCTTGTTTTTGTCTTCCACCCCAACCAATAATCGTGTCTTAAACTGATGACGAATTATCTCTCTCTACTTTCTTGCAGGACGACACCGCCGTCACCGTGGGCAATGGGCAGGATATGCACGTGCGGGAGAATAACGTGCTGAACCGGGTCGGCCACCAGCAGGACAAGTGGAAGCGACAGGTACGGGAGCAGCGACGCAACATCTACGACCGGCACACGATGCTGAACTGAGAAAAATCACGGTCAGTGACGACGAGCCAAAACGAGTAAACTCATCCATCACAACACGCCGAATGTGCAATGTTTTGTATTTCCGATGATCTGCAAAAGCTTTAGGAAGACGGGCAGCGGTTATTCCATGTTTTTTACCCCAAAAGCATTGTGTCCGGACAAGCTTATTACTGGAAGATGATGAACTAAAAGCTACTTTTGTTTTTTTTTGGTAATTTATGTATTGTTGTGTTGAGTCGCTAACCCGTATCCCGAATGTAATAACTGTGGCCGGAGAACGTGCGATATGAGTGCGGGTCCGGTCGGTTGAAGAATAAACCTAATTAGACTTTATAGATTGTATGCCGCCTAGAGTGTTTTTTCCGTCCTTCAGTAATGTTTGTAGACTAACTTCATTAACTTACGATGATGTCCTGTGTCCTCGCCACACATGTTGCTAATCATACAATTCAACGTTGTGATCGAAGAGCAAACGATTAAAAAAGATTAATGCACACAGCAACACAACAAATAGAAGACCACCGCTGAGTAAACAAGTTGGAAGAAAATTATGAAAAAAAGAAACTCCCGATGTGCCTCCTGTGAGAATCGAACTCACGACCGCTGGTTTACAAGACCAGCGCTCTGCCTACTGAGCTAAAGAGGCATGTGATAGGGAGAAGGTTACATCTATTTATAAACATTGCTCAGCCTGTGTGAATGAGTCACATCAAAGGTTGAAACGTTCTACGATAGGTTCTCTTACTGTGAACGCCTCAACTCGCTGTTAGAAGATTAATTTGATTGTTATTCTACATGGAAGCAATATTTCAATTATACCCTAAATGTTCTGAGCCAATTCCATGTTTTCCTTTATCTTCTCTCAGGCATGCAGAGCATTTTTGTTGTGAACGCTTTGTTAGAGAAGGTGTGTGTATTTGTGCCTTTTTTTGTTCGCGTTGTGTTTCACTATGTAACGAGTAAAACAATGATGATAATTGTTTTTTGTTGGATGATGTTTGTCGAACGAGTCTGAAAATACATTCTTTAACATTCCGATTCCGATGTTCAGACACCTACCGTCCGAGGGGTTGAAAGCTAGTCCGTATAGCCAAACTTTGGATTATGTATTGACATATGATTCCACTCTGCACGAACAGGGATGTCCGGATAAGAGTTTTGTACAGGAGAGCCTATATTAACCCTCATAGATGTTTCGGATCCTATCCCATTGCAGCCTCCGCCGGTCCATGGCTTTCCAAAGACGTACGATGCATGTAAACAGGATGATAACCCACGCAGCGTAAATAGCATGTGATGTGAGAGCAGTTTTCTCTTTCCATATGGAAATAGTTCCATCCGTTGTTCTAGTACACAGTATATATAGCGCGTCTAAAGAATAAAACACCGCGATGTAATATATTTAAGCACTGTGTTGAAAAGAAATCAAATTAGCGGTTATGAAATGAAGAAAGTGAACAACGACCCGGGAACATTAGTCGTGAAATTATAAAAAAGCTTCTAGCGCCCAACGTGGGGCTCGAACCCACGACCCTGAGATTAAGAGTCTCATGCTCTACCGACTGAGCTAGCCGGGCGTCGTTGAGGAGAGGGCGCTCATAGCCCTACAGTTTATACCAGTCTGCTCAACGGTGCTTCGAGAGTTCATGAATCGGTCGGGTACTCCCGCACAGACTGATGGAATTTGATGCGTTCCGAAATCTTTGCTTTCCACGATTGATCCCACGGCGATTCTAATGTGGTCCCACGGATTGTCCCACGGTGGAGGGCACACAACATCAAACCTGTGTGTAATGAGAGACACAATTTCCCTACCAAAATCGAGAGACCGATCGCTCAATAGTATCAGGCGCACAGGATGGGAAGAGTGACCGGGGACACGATGTGTGTACCCATCCACCCCGCTGGCAAGCTCAAACCCATGGATGAGTGGTACCGGTGCGGCAGTAGCACCCCGGTTGTGTGACCAACTCATTTCGAGTGGCTGGTGGCGGAGAAAACCTTCCGCCATCACCCTCTGTGCGGGACCGATTGCGCACCGCGTATCAATGCGTTACCAAGGGAGGGCTGCCCGCTTCCTTACCCTGTGGGACGCGAGTGCGCGAATGAGAGATGAGAACGAGTTCCGAACACACGACGGGGTTTGGCACATGCGGACGGCGCGCCGCAGTCCATGGTGGCCGCGGTGGCGGCCGGGATGGGTCTCCGTCGGCGAAGGGAGAAGCGGTCACCCGAAGCGGCACCGAGAGTGGCCTTAGCTGGGTTGTGAGCGGGCAATCGAGAGTTCTCCTCCTGTCTGAGATAGAGATAAAATGCGCGGAAACACCTCTTGAGTGTTTTGAGGGGTTACTTTACTATAGTTTAAAGTAGAAAAGGTAAATCAGTAAATAAAATTAAATTGTATTTCTTGTACTGTATGAATAACGGTTGTTTGATGCTTTAAACTCGATTTATTACTACAAATCCATGTTTACGATTTTAAACCTTTTCTATTGCTCTCCTTCACAGATCCGGGGTAAAGTCCGAGTTCGCCTCAATCCAGTCTAGATAGTAGGTAACGCGGGCAAACACCGTCGGAATGCCATTGTCACAACCGCCCGCCGAACCAAAGGAAACGACACCCACCTGCAAGCTTTCCCCGTTATCCTGCACCGTCAGTGGGCCACCGGAGTCACTGTTGCAGGCCGAACGACCTCCATCACCCGACTGGCAGACGTTCTGTGGCTCGATCAGCCACTCAAATCCACTCCACGCGGCCCGACAGTCCGCGTTAGTTATGATGGGATTCAGTACGTAGTTGAGCACATCGGAAAGCCCTGGGTTAGCGGTCGAGTACACACCGTACCCGGACACGGTACCCATCAGCCCGGCAAAGGTACGCGTATCGGACCGGCCCGGCAGACGGATCGGTTGAATCCGGTCCGTGTACAGGATCGGTTCGTCTAGCCGCACCACCGCAATGTCATTGCGCACGTCGAACAGATCGTACCCGGGATGGCCAATGACTCCGCTCGCGCTGAACGTGATGCGCTGCTGGGACGGTTCCTCGATCATGCGGTTGTGGGCGCCCAGGATGGCGGTACCGTTGGCGACGGGCGTACTAGCATCGACCCCGATGTAGACACAGTGTGCCGCCGTTAGGACGTAGCGTTGGGTAATGATTGAGGCACCACATAGGCCAACACCGCTGTTGAACTGCCCAAGTAGGGCCACTTGATAGGGGAACTGACCGGGGCGTGCTTCTTGTCCGTTAACGATGCGACGGTTGGGAGTGTTTTGTGTCGCGGTGGTTGGTGTGCGGAAGTGAGCTTTGATGTGATCGAACTCCTCGATCGGACGCACCTCGGACCAGTCGATTCCGAACGAGGAAGAAGAAGAGGTGGTGGGGAGTGGTGAAACACCGTGAAGCAGTGCCAGAAGGCCTACCAGCGTGAGTGAAATTACACACTTCATCTTTGGATGACAATAGGGATTGGAGCTCGGAGGGGTTGCCCGAGTGATGCGATCAACCAATGGCTGAAGGTGTGCTTTTATACCAAATTCGCTGCTTATCACTTGAACTTTGCGATAAAGATTCGTCCAAAATTGGCCCACAATGGAAGTCACGTGCGATAAGTCCCCGCCTGATAAAAGCGTTAAATCAAAGGAAGATTTCATTGGGAATGCCCTTTCGGGGAAAAACGTCCAGGAACGGAACTTTACTTCGAAAAGATTGATAAAAATAGAACCAGAAAGCGCGTGCCAGTGGCCGATCGGGATGATAAAAATCCCAAGGGAATTCCAATGATGCCAGCGTGTCATACTGGGGGCATTCCCCATGGGAAAAGCGAAGGAATTGAGATAAGAGCGCCTCTCCCTTTCGAATGTTGTAAAACAAGCGGGTAAAGGTAATCAAACGTGTGTAAGCAAAACCCACGATTTTTAGACCAATTTCCTCTTCTTGTTCTAAGCGGCCACCTGCCAAGGTCTTAAAAACAAGCTTACCTTAGCTTCTGTCTCAGTCAAATAAATCCCAAGGCCTCAGACTCAAAATCAAGGCCGCGGTTAACACAGTCCATCGATTTCGTCCGGCCTTGCAAGAGCCGGTACGCCTGTCGAATAGTCAACAAGGCAACTAGGATTGATGTTTGAAATAAGAACACAGATGTGACATGTTGTTAGGACATGTTCTATAGACGCCTTTATCACGTTACGTCCCAGTGAATGATAGGTTCTTGGGAGCAACGAGCTCTGATTCTGAACCGTCTCCGACAATTGTTAGTTTGATCACACCTCTAGCGAAAACCGAACTACCAGTTACGCTAGGAGTTGGATTCGTCTCGGGTTGTAATCATCTGGAATCAGAGTAAGCCGGAGTTTTCGGTATTGAAGGCTGAAGACTCCAGCCGGCCCCAAATAAGGCTGTCCCGCTAGTCTAGTCCCAACAGATTGGTTTTAAACCACTGACAATGAATTAGTTACTTCCATTAGATGTCCCAATTCTCTTGTGCAAAATAAGCCTCAAGAATGCGATTATGATCTTGTCCTTGAATAACAAATCCTCCAAGTGTGCCAAGTTCGTTCTTTGGCCCTCTTTAGAAGTCATGCGTTCTTCTTTTTAAAGGGAATTCATCCCGTCCATAGATGATGCTGTCATGACTGTTCGCTTAGCACTGCGTTGGAGCCTTAAAAGAATCTTTTTAACTAAATTCCAGGTCTAGTCCGCTAAGCAGAAATACACTCACACATTCTCTCTGCCATTCCCAAAACCCGTGAATTGTGGTTCAGTTGTGCAAGCACTGTCCAAAAACCTGTATTGCAGTACGAAATCCTGAGACAGAGAACTGAACGTGGGATGTGTTTGCACAGCTGCCCCATCCGCAAGCACAGTAGACGTGTATGGTCCCCCGCAGAAGCGTTCTATTGCAGAAGCATTGAACAGTTTTGAAAACAAGAAGGCACGTTTAGACCGTGCTCTTGCCTTGTGCGGATATCGAATATTGGCAACGAATCGGTGTTGCCGTGCTAGATACATTCAGGAGCCATGTACGCGTTGGCTGTGTCTGTTGCGTTGGCCTGCATCGTACTGCAGGTTGGTATATTGAAGGGTGGTGGATGGTGATCGCGTGATCTTAATACGCTTCAATTCCTCCGTGCAGGTCGCGTATTCCCGTCCCGACTTTGGCATCCGGGGCACGATCGATGGGGTGAGCAATGTCAACTCGCGAGCCATCCTGGTGAAGGAGTACTTTCTGCGTGTGAACGACTACATTATACCGGACCAGAAGAGTGACATTGCGACGCTGCGTGATGCGGCTAAAACGCTGCAGGCGATCGGTCAGTCGGTGAACAACCTCGGACCGGCCCTGATGGATGCACTGACGACCGCCACGGACAACGACAGTGGGGATGTTAATGCGACGTTCGCGCTGATCAACATGGCTCGGTTAAACTTCGAGGGCTACGTTGAAATCAATCTAAACGAACAGATCCTCAACTTGAACACGCTACTGGGCATGCATGTGCGCGATCAGCTGGTGGACGATTTCTATCACATCTCCAACCGACTGGCCGCGGTGAACAACACGCTCGGTCAGCTGCAGTCGGCAGTTGTGGCGGCAAACAACGCAGCCGGCGGGGGCCCTGTGTCGCAGGATCTGATTAAACAGTTTGTGAATGCCGATCTGGTGGCTCAGCTGTCCCGCCATCTCACCCTGCTCGCCTACCGCATTCCCGTGCTGACGTACACCGTGACCTCCTCGCTGGAGAACATTGAGCAGGCGGACGCGTACTACTACGGGCTGGTGCAGGACTCGGACCGTGTGCTGAACGAGATCGAAACGTCGGGCGACGAGTTCAACATGCTCGCGGGCAACTACTCCCTGCTCGTGGAGCAACAGATGAACCAACTGATTGCCGATTACAAACCGGAACTGTCGCTCGCGAACGATTCGGCTACCGCGCTGAACGTGACCGCTCTTGCGACGGTCGTAACCAACCTGAAGAACGTGACGGACGCCAAACTGGCCGAAACGCTGAAAGCCTACAAGGACCTGTACCTGCCCGCCATTCTAGCGCTGTCGAAGCTGCTGCCCATCGAGTCGAACTTCTCCTTCCTGACGGGCGAAAATCCGGCCGCAGTGCTGGTAGGGGTGCTGATTGCGAACGGTCCCTTTTCGCGGTTCTGCTTCTGGAAGTACTCGAGCCTGCTGCACAACATTCTGCTCACGTCCAACTTTGCCGCCGAGTGCTACGATCGCGAGTACAACCGGTTGAGCACGCTGCAGCAGGCGCTTCTGCTGCAGATCGAGCTGATCTCGTACAGTCTGGAGATCGTGAACCCGTACTCGGTGGTGTGTGGGTTCCTGCCACCATCCGTCGCCCTGCGGACGGAACAGTGCGCGAACGAGGTGAGAGCGAGAGATGGTATCTCGTAGCCTTTTTTTAAATATTGGATTGTTATATATAATGTTATTTTTCTTTTCTTTTTTTTCGTTACACAAGATCGCATCCTACTTCAACATAATTTCGAACGATTTTAGCAGTAAGCTGGGGGCGTTCGTTAATCTGACCTCCATTGAGCTTAATGCTAGCAAGCAGCGACTGAGCGTATGTTGGTCGGCCAAGATACAGTCCACGTTTGTCAAGTACCAGACGCTCATTCCGGAAATAAGAAACTGCTCCTTGACCGGTCCCGAACTGTAGATGACAGAGACGGTGTAAAATAAGCATTAAAGCAAACGGATTTCTGCTAAATATTGGTGTGTATGTGTGTTCGATTTTCGTCTCTTCTGCTTTGTTGGACTACCGATTGTAGTTGACGCTGGTAGCTGTTTTGATGACCGATCGATCATCAACGTTCGGTCGTTGTGATCGATGATTCATGAATCATATTAAAGGTTATTTTTTGTGAACATCTGTTAATTTGGCTTAGTTACAGGATAGTACAAACAATTTTGGAGCTATTCAATACCTTCAGAATACTAACAAAGGTGCTAATTGACACAGGTTTCATGGAAATTCACAAGAGAGACTAATTATAACTAACCGTTAACGGAAGTGAAACTGCTTATAATGCTATACGGAGATACTGGGACTAATTCTAATCCTTTTGCGGCATTGTATCTGTTTTTTCCTCCATTTCATACCTTGATCTGATCCCTTGCCAGTCCTAAAACTGAACCAATACCATTTCTGGAACTTATGCAGATCCCATACTGCGGAACAAAAATCCCAACATCGTACGGGTCTAGAAACTGTAACTGATCTATAAGGTCCCTAGAACTGCTCCAGCTCACTGTATCTATCCTATAAATATATCCAAACCCATACTGGTCCTAGAACTGAACCGGAACCGATACCTGTCTTGGAATTGATTTTGAACCCACACCGTTTCTGGAACTGATGTTTAACCCATGTCGGTCCTGAAACTGCTCCCTATTTTGTTTCCGAACTTAAATATGTACAAATCCAGTATATAATTCTTGAATTCATCTGTATCAAGAGATTTGGAACGTACTAACGTAACGAAGGAACAGTTCAACACGGTACGCAACACCTAATATGATTATGTTGACAAGCCAGTGACGTTCGCGAAGCCCAAGCTCGATACTAAAATTACGCAGCGCAAGCATGCAAAGCTCATGCTCACTATCCTTTGCTTCCGGTCTTGCGTTCGGAACGTGACCTATAAATAACCGTGCGTCCTTAGCATATTTCCCTCCAAGCTCCGAACATAGTGCACGGCTCGGGCTATATACAGGCAACGGAACGACGTTACACGCAAAGCTGTTTATGTTCGCAAAAGCATTATCGCCACGGACCAACCAATTCCCTGCCGAAAAGTTCCGATCGAAAGAGGAGTTTTTGGTGCTTAATTCGCACTATTTGCAAGCTGTTTATGTGAGGCGCTGGTTTGAAACTTTGTGCCACTTTTGGTCTGAGGTGGGGGTTAGATGTGGCTCCTGGCGCGGTGGGGCGATGGTGGTTGGTTGGTTGAAGCGGATAAGCGGATCATAATTTTCCCGATGCCGTTCTCGCTTCAAAGCTACCACCATCACGAGCCCGCAGTCCACACAGAAAGCAAAGGTCTCTCACTTCACTCACTCGCTGTGCTCATCACTCATCATCATCATCATCCTGTGGCTGTGTGCTCATCTCAGTTGCGAGCGACAAGTTCGTTGTGGCGTTGGATGATATGTGGCTGTTGGGATATGGTGGGGTACATAAATAAAACATTCATCCTCTATCCTCGGAGACATTTACCCACCCCGGGGGTTTCGGAGAACAATGTCCACTTTCGAGACATCGGAGGATGCGAACACGTCCACCGTCGTCATCGTGGTGTGTGTCGTCCGTGTCTGTGACTGTCTGCCTTGTTGCCACAAGCGCTTTCACTTCACTCGCAGAGCAGTGGAACCTATGGTAAGGACTTTGGGGAAGGACACACTATGTGGCCCTTTACTATTTCCTTCAGTGTGTTTGTGGATGCAATTACCCCATCCTGCAGCAATGATGTTGATGATGATGAGGATGTCTCTACAATGTTGAAACGAGCAGCTGTAGAGAGTAGAGTATCAAATGCGTTGAAATCAAAATGCTAAAATCTTGCCCATGAAGCTTACAGACGATTTGAATTCGTTTATTGGTTGGCGGGAGTGTGTGTTTGCGTGTGTGTGAGTGTGCGTAAGTGATAATTTGCCATTGCACAATGGGTGGGGTGATGTAACAGACTGCACAAGAGCTTAGCCCCCGTACCCCGCCAGGAAGCCCAAAGCAGTCAATTTGGTATTGTAATACGGGCAGCAGCAACTGCACTGGACAGTAAATTGAAATTAGAACCAATCCCTTACCTAACCAATGAGTCGAGAGAGAGAAAGAGAGAAAGAGAGAGTGAAAGAGAGAGAGAGAGTGTTAAAGAATGTGAACCTTTGGTCTCTTGCTACGTCCAGTGAAGACGCACATGCAGTTCAGGAAGCGAACTAAACATGCCAATGCTAATCGAAAATTCAAATGACGCGTTATTGTCCAATGTCCAAACGGTTGGGCCCGGTTGGGTGAATATTTTATTTCGGCAGCACCCCACAAATGACCCTGTGTGACGGGAGGGCGTCACTGACATTGAACAGACGCGGTGGAGGGTAAAATGGCTTCTTGACTCGGGTGCATGTCAGTGGTCAACGGTGGACGCGTGTTTTTTTTATTGACTAAATTTTCACAGAAAAGACAAAACAAGCAACAACCCTGATAATGCTATCCGCGTGTGCCCCCGCGAGGTAACACGCACATACACATGGGGCCACGCATGGGGCCGTCTGAAAGACGGTTACGAGGTGACACTGACCTCTTTGGATGAGTTGCGCTTTGTGCAGTCTGCGCCATTGGCCAGCTTGCCGTTGTAGTCGCCATTCATCGCCTTGCCGTTCGAGTCACTCTTGTGGATACCGTTCTGCTGGAGTTCCGCTGACCGCCGTGCGGCAACGGTCGGTGGCTTTTTCTTGATGTACGCCTGGTAGTAAAAGTCCAGGAAGAGACAGAACATGAAGAGATTCTGCGGCAGAATGACAAACAGTGGCCACTTGGGGAAGGTACAGTTGGGCTGGAACAGTAGCACGAACCACTGCAGGAAGATCATGCCGAACTGGATCTGTGGAGGCAACCAAGCATCGATACACGATCAGTGTGATGTGTCTGGTTCAATACTCTCTTGCTACTTACGATCTGCAGCTGCGTGATGTACTTCTTCCACCAAAGGTTGTTTTTGTACTTGGGATTGGCGGAGGTGAGGAAGTAGTACGCGTACATGACCACGTGCACGAAGCTGTTGATGAATCCCATAAACACACCGTGCCCGCCGGGAAACCATTTGACGCCGCTCCAGACCAGCATCACCATGCCGGTGTGATGGTACACGTGCAGGAAGCTAACCTGGTTCTGCTTTTTGCGCAGCACGAAGAAGATCGTGTCGAGCAGATCGAGCACCTTCACGAGGAAGTAGTAGTAGCAGCGGCGTGCGATCGCGATCGGTATCTCGGTCGGCGAGTAGTCGACCGGTTGACAGAGAAAGCTGTACCCGCGCAAATACCCAAGCCGAAAGCCCTTGAAGGAAGATCGTAAAGACGGGGTGATCAGTGGGTGATGATCGTATGTGGATAAGGATGCGAGGAGCTCCTCACCTCGACGAACAGGAACGCACACAGGACGACCTGTATCAGATTGTAGTACTTGATGATCGTGTCGATCTGGAACGGTTTCCTATTCTCCATCCATTTCGGGCCCCACTTGAGCACGAACATTAGATAGAGGCCGAGAATGGCGGCCCCCGGCCAGGGCGTTTTCATCAGGAACCAATCATTGACCCGTGGATCTGTTAACGAGAGGGTAAGTAAGTGTCACGAGCGAGGATCTTCTCATTTATCTAATAAAAAAGCACTGACCACTGACTTCGTAGTTGACGTAGTGATAGAACGATGCCAAGTACCGTAGCACCAGCATCTTTAAAGGGTGTTAAGTCCTTGTCGTGTTTGATCGTTTTACCGGGCCTGTGAGACACCACACCGTGTCGATCCGTGTGTCCGGACCAGTTAGAACTTAGAACATTACTGAGCCGACGGGCCGACAATGGTTGCGACTACTCTCGCTAAGGTTAATGTTTGCACTGCCGGACAGTAGAGACAGTCTGTCCGGCACAAACACACCGGCACGATCGACCGGTCTTCCTGATGCGCAACTACAACCCGGTGGGACGCACACACTGTAGTGAATGGCGCAGTGTGTTTTAGATTTGTGTTTTTTTTGTTCTTCCGTTTGTGGTGTATAATTTTCCATTTCAAATGAACACCGGAGTGTGTAGTGTGTGCAACGCATAAACTTAGACTCTCTTCTTCCTTAATCACGCGGAGAAGCGGAGAGCGGTTGACCAGACGGCTGGACGATTGTTAGCCTTCCCCATCCAGTCACACCCTTTCCCGCACCCGTTTTGCTCCATTGTTTGTAGCTGGCCAACATTTGCCGTGTGCAACGGCCATTGTTAGGGTGCATTTAGCGCGGTACGTACACACCAAACACACACACACGGTCGTGGGAAAGCTCACATGCCCGCCGTTTGACCTTCGACATTCGACGGCGTTCGTCGCTTAGATCCAGCGCGCGTTACGTCGCAGTAGTAGCAACTTAGTCCCGAGATTGTAGAAGGTGTTTGGGTTTCGGGCGTTTGGGGATTTCGAAGGCGTTTGAATAAAAGGGAAGCTAGCCTTTGAAAGGTGCGTTTGCGGGTAAGTTCAATGACTTGTGCAATGTCTCGGGTGGTGTGTAGGTAGCATTGTTTGTAGTTAGCTAGTCGAAAGTGTAAACGTGTAGTTCAGTAACTTCAGGGAGGGGTCGAAAGGTCATCAGTTACGTTTTGTAAACGTGGCGTACCCTTTTGTGAAGCAAGAAGCATACAATGTTGCTACAAGTTCAGTGACACAGTTATTGAGGAGTGCATTGGACATTGTGATAGTGGAACACTAAATTGCAGCTATCATGAGTTACAATGTCTGTTTTAGAGGTAAAATAACTTCCAAAAATTAACATTCTGAGGAAATTGAGATCATTAAGAAGGCTAATGTAACGTAACGATAATAGAAAATATCCTTTACTATCTCCCACTTCTTCCAGGAACTGCGCGAATTTCCAGTTCACTGAGCAGCAAATGCTAATCCTTTGTTCGGCGTGTGTGATGCAGCGCGATTTGCAACGATTGAATCCGTACGCCGAATTCGGATCAATTATCTCAGTACACAGCGCACTGTACATAAGGGACATTCCTAACCCGCACACACACAGCAACACTGGAATTTCACCCCCCCCCCCTCCCTCTCCCGAAAACCACCCATCAAACCGGATGTATCAAAACCGAAACGCACATCAATATATTGCGGTGATCCGGCATCCGCTCTCCCAACAAACCCCACGTGTCGGGCCTGGCAGCCGAGCGCAAAGGGACGCTCGTTCGGAAGGATGAAAAATTACTGAAATGTTGCGGTAATCGCGTCAATATGTTGTAACGATAATTTATCGCAATCGCTATTCGATCGGGGTTGATACCTGTCCCCCCCATCGCCCCCCTTCACGGGCCTTTCCGCGTTTCAACCCCGAGTTTGGAATGTTGCGCGGAAGGAAAATCGTGGAAGGGACGAAGCAAATTTTAGGCAACATCAGCTTGCAACCACAACCCACCTGGTGTCAGTGTGACGGGTTTTGGGAAAGGGGGGTAAGGTGAGTTAATAAATTTAAGCGCACATTGATGGTGTGATGAAATGGCGTTAAACGTAAATGAATGGCAAAAACATACGATACCAAAATCTAGCGAAATGTACGGTGAAGCGGAGCGCTGTTGATTTGTTAAATCAAATCGTGTGATGCGAATAGCATAGCTTTAGGCGTAAATGTGGGACAAATAATGTTTTTTTTCCCGAAAGTATGCAATGCGCATTACAGTATTGGCTTAATTTGTGAAAACTAACACAAAAAGGAGTAGCAAAACTGTGTGCTCATTCCTCCGAAAATGCTTTCCCAACGCATCAAGCAATTTCTGTTCCGAAAATCGCAACCCCTTACGCTAAAGTTAGTTAAACAAATCAGCACATAATGGGTTACAGTTGGAGTTCGGCGTTGGCGGCGGCCGTACATACAGCCTCCTGTTGCGGTGAGCTGTTTCCTATTCCTTGCCACCTTGCCTATGCCTTTGCATCCGTGGAAGGTAGACCTTAACCGTCGCTTTTCTAGCCTTTTCCTCGAGTCGGGTTTTTGTTGCTACTTTTAAGGGGATGTTGGGGATGCTTCTCTCAACAAATCTCCACCACGTCCCTCTGCTTTACTGCTGCCCCGTTCAACCTCTTCCCCTTCCTGTACCCGATTCCACCCACCGAAAGGGACATTATGTAATCATCTTCAAATAGTCTCCCGAAACCTCCCCCCGCAAAACTCGACACTCGAGCCGACAGCCGAACCAAAGCCCTGAGAGATGTCAGCCCAAAAGTCAGAGGCAGAGGCAGAGGCTTCCCCGTCGAACTCACCGGGGTTATGTACAGTGGTGTAAGTTTACCATCGACGGGCTGGGGGGTGGAATCTGGCAAGGATAAAGCAAGCGCTTCAGCAAACCTTCGCCAGCTAACCAGCGTTTTGCTGGTTCATCGCTGGGTTTGGTGGAAGGTGTGGTAGCAGTGGTATTACCGTATACTGGCCCCACTGTGAGGCAGACGATGGAACGGAAAATCGTACCACGAAGGCACGCACAGAAGGCAAAGTTTTCATTTCAGCAGGGAGCAAAACCGCCCGTCCAGACGGCTACGACCCGCTACGGGAGCGCTCTGCAGCGAAATGAAACGAAAGGATAAAGTTTTTTGCTGTGTCCCCTGCGTCGCCCGAGTCTCTTCACTCTTTCTTGCTCTTTCTCTTTCTCTCTCTTTCTATCACTCTCTTTTGAGTGGTAGATGTTGGGTTCCATCGCGGTAAAGGGTTTTCCATCACAACGTGATAGCGACGAGTACGAGAGTGCGCTTGGTTTTTTTGTTTGGTGCGCCTTGCCTGCCCGATGGCTATGTTTGGTGGGAAAATGAATTTTCAACCAAATTCCCCTTCCCCCTCCACAGTTCCGTTCCTTGCTGCCCTATCCTATCCGATCCTAGTCGAGCTGCCACCATCTCACGCGAAGAATAGTCAGCGTCACGAAACGTCTTGTGCAAGGTAAGGTTGTTCAAACAACCTATGAACCGCTCGACTGTACCGAGAAAGGATATACACGTGTATGTGTGTGTGTGTGTGTGCGGTGTTCGTCCGCAGGCAGTTCCAAAAATGAAAACGCAAGCACATGAGCATTCTGTGAGTGTGTGTGTGTGTGTATGAAGGGCACACAACCATCTCCATCATCTTCATCATTCGGGGCGCCGTAAAAAGGGACCATCGCATCCTACGCATCCGTGGATGTGGCTGTGTCTAATCGTTTTCAACGTTTCGTTTTACCAGGAATACAACAAAAAACATTCTACGATACGAACGCATTCGCATGAAATTTATCCCCATCATCAGAGTCTTCCTTTCCCCCCTCCCATTTCCAGTCAGTTGGAATGTTCTCGGTTGAGTGTTTGGGAGTATTTTCACCCGCCATGCTTCTTGGGACGTGAGCGCGAATTAACCTGGGCGTAGATTTCTTGACAATTAACGTCATCTGATGTGAGAGGCGAGGTTGTTATTTAGGGACGGTTTTGTTCGATCTAACTTTATTACACTTAGCGATAATGTGGATAGCAAATTCATCGGAAAACTGGGGAAGTAATCGGGGCACCTTTGCTCTTTGGGGATTGCTTCCGGAATGCGTGCGTTTCGCGGTAAAGGAATCACATTTTACCCGACTCTGTACGCTCTCTCATTACTGTCGGTTTGCGTGTTGTGGACCTGGGTAAGTAGGCATATAGATTTAACATAGAACTGTAGTCGCATACTTTGCTGGGAAGCGTTCATTGGAAATAGATCATTACTATTTCGTGGGACTAAATGAAGTTAGTTACGATAGCTTCAAAGTAATCTGCACAATTGAACCGTTACAATCTTTTTATGCAGTCCTTTGAGTCAATTTCCCCATTATATTCTCCACTGCTCATGAAGACCCTTGAAGAACTCCCAGAAGGTAAGGTTGAGCATCGTGTGTGGAGCAACGCGCAGATACATCGGGACGAATCCTTTGTAGTAACCATGGATACCTTCCGATCGGTAGATCTTCAGGAAGCAATCAAAGATGTTGGTGTACAGCAGGCCCTTTCCGTTGGCAGATACGGCTGTATAGAAACAAATAGGGGAATTAAATTCTTCAGAATTTTAGGACGTTTGTCCAACACACTATTACCTTGATTGGTCATGCGTGTAGTGACGACATCACACGGTGACATCAAAACGCTTGTAAAAAATCCCGCCACCGTACTGCTCGCCAGCGCGGTCAGTACAATCGATTCCTGGAATACTTGATAGCGCAAGAAGAACTGCTTACACACACTGAACGAAGCCATTTCTGCAGCGGATCCCACGACAAGACGAGCTACCGATGCGGGATACCCCCGGAACAGCCCTCGAACGCCACTCTGCCGGTAGATGTTCACAAACGCCGACACTGTCCCGCTGTGATGGTGCTGAAACCGTGCCGTATAAGACCCCGAAGTGACCGCCTGGAGCTGTATCTTCACTACGTAGAATGGGCAGGATGCAGTGGCACTCACGAGACCGGCACATCCGCCCCAGAATACCGATAGGAGCGGTGTCAGTGAGGGATGGTTAGCACTTTTCGTCCAGCCGAGATTATCTACGGTCTGATATGTCCCCAGCCGGACACTGTTCATGGAGAACTGGAAGAGCAGGGCTGCTGGTAGTCCTTTCTGAAGGCCACGCAACCCATCCGTTCGGACCACCGTGAGGAAGGACTGACGGATGCCCCTGTACGAACGCTTTGTGAGGTTCTGTTTCGCTATCAGCTCACCCTCGAGCTGTTGGCGAGTTTTCAGTACGTCCAGAGGGTTTGTGAATAGTACGGCACACATGGAGGATGCACCACCGAGCAGGAACTCCATTGCTGAGATGTTTAGATGAAGTGGTTAGATGAAGAGTCGAAGGTAAACTGTTCATCATAAGCAAGCACCAAAGTCATTTGGATTCAAGGTAGAGAGATCTTATCTTATCACCGGCGTACTCTTATGTGCTCTGTCAGATAAGAGGCTGGTTTGCATATGAGATTGCAGTTTTTTGGGAGAGATAAACGTAGATTATGTGACATAAATGATGCAAGTGGGTGTTTAAATTACTAAAGCTTGTCTTAGAGCATTTGGAATGGCTCAACATATTGATTAGGGTCAATGAGGGTCAACCGCGTTGAAGTTACTGTCTAAATTGGCTCATAAAAGGACTGTTTTGCATGTTTTGCAAGGGCGATAAGACACAAATATCATTGTTTTGGTAAATTGAAACTAATTAACAGGGCTTTCAACCGATCGACTTTATTTGTATGGATTACTTTGCCTCATTGCGAGTTATTGTTAACCACCTGTCCAATTACTTAAATTTAACCCCAGTGATCAAATTACCAACCCCAAGCTAGCTCACTGATAAAGAGCATCGTGCCAGACAAAAATGCAAAAGCTCCCACCTTTCTCCCCCTCCCACCAATCATCCTAATGCTCGCGAGTGTATAAGCTAAGTGAAAGTTCACCTTTCTCATCGACAACGATAAAGCGCGCTCCGTCATCGCGTCCCATCCACGCTTTCGGGTGACGATTCTGTCTGCTTCGGTAATAACATAAATTTTGTCAAAATATGAGATCGTTATCATTGAAGCAGCACCAGCACCAGCAACGGAATTCGTCCACGGTGCACTTTTGGCGTTGCACTCTTTCACTCTCACGCTCTCCTCCCTCTTCATCCGTTTTCGCACAAGCGCTTGCCAGGGACGAACAAGACTTGGAATTGCGGTCAAGATGTCGTACTGGGTGCTGGGTGCGAGAACCGATTGAGAAGGGAGGGAACATATTTTGAACTTACCGACCGATTCCTCTCAGCTTTGCTCTTTTCTTTGCCCTTCCCTCGAGCGGGCGGGCAAGCGATCGCGTGGCAGGGAGGTGAAAATGTTGTGATATGCGCTCGGCGTGTAGCAAATCCGTTAGCAGTACCACCACCAGCAGCAGCAGCTTGTTGTTGGGAGTTTTGTTGTGCGAGTGCAAGCACCCAGTCTTTCGTGGTCAGAATTCATCGACCTTCTTGGGTCTGGTTTGGTGCGACGGAATGGGACTGTGGAATGGAAATGCAGGGACTGCATCAGGAGAAAAGCATCATCAACAGCTTCTTCGCGTTTCGCCGTTCGTGAAGGGGGCTATAGTGCCTTGACAATTCCGAATGCCAATGAACGCGCCGAACCGAACTGGGCGACCGAACTGCGCTCTAGCGTTTCGCCCTATCGGTCAGGGGGTGGCGGGGAGGAGAATGGGAAAGAACTGAAGAACACTCCGGCTACAGCACACACACACACACACACACACACACACACACACACACACACACACACACACACACACACCGAACGAAACTCCACTTCACTTCGACGTCCATAACTTGTCTGGGAGTCTCGACGGCGTCTATTGCCGCTTCACTTGATGTCGCGTCCGAGCCCGGAGGACGCCCTTCGCTTGCAGCACCAACACAAGACGCAAGACACACAGCCACACACTGGTTGCACTGCTTGCAGAAGGAGTAAGATAATTGTATTTATTGCCCTGGTGTCTTCCTCGTCCCCTTTTTCTGCTGTCCAGCTCACAGCCCCGTTTGCGACCCTGGAATGGGTGGTTATAAAAGTTTTTAGTGAAGCATCTTTGCCGATAGACTTACACCGTGTGATGCAAAGCACCGAGGGAATGGCAAACACACAGTTCAATATCTTCACCCTCTCTCTTTCCATCGGCATAAGGGGATGGGGGGAGGTTAAATGCACAGCAGGAACTAGATAGACCGGAACCGGAAATGTATCCGAAATGGGAAGGATCGCACAAGTTGCAGTGCTGAAGATGGCATCGGCTTTTAGAGCAGAGGTTTGTCCGGATTGTAGGGCGAAAATGGGGAGCTACACTGCAGAAGCGGGAACCTTGGCAAAGGTTCGATTCGTCTTGGCTATCGATCAACGGACGGTTTATTGATTTTAACCCGCAGCAACACCCTCCGTTGGGCACTGGAAGGGTTGGGCGCAAATCACGTTTCAAGTGATGTTCCGTAAATGGTTTTATTGCGAATGGGGTAAAGCGGTATAATATCTTCCCGGTACTGCTTACGGCGTAGGGATTGGAAGGTATGCTCAGCTCAAGGTGGGACAAGAGAAGCGAAAACTGTTAAAATACAATCTCTTCCTAAGATGAATATCCAAGGGATGTGCAGCCTGAAGAGAAATATTCAACTCAGGGAAAGCTGATGGAGCAGACAAGGCTTCAAACGTTTGAAAGGTTGCATCATTTGACAGTTATATAAAATACCTTCGAAACTGCCAAAGAAGAATTCATTTTGGAGAATGTTCGTCTTAATACTCTTATGTAGGATAAGTAAGTTAGAAAATAACAAGATGATGAAGTTCATTAAAGGTCGATGCTTTAGGGGGTTTCTTAGGTCTTGACAAATATAAACTGGTTAAATTTGAAAATATTTTTTAGACCCTCCGTGGAGTCCGTGGAGTGGAGATAATATGAAACTTTCTTAATAGTATTGATAAACTCTATGAAGCACCTTTCTCTATCATTCAAAATATCATATGGATATATAACTACACTCATTCAAACGTTGGGTTGAGATCAGTTTTGAACCCATGCCATGTGATGCGTTAGAATAAGTACTTTACCACGGTACTGTCATACTGTCTTACTCATCACGCCGCTATTTGTTTACCTGTATCAACCAAATAAAATCCCATTATTTTGTTCGTCTAGCTTTACTAGAATTGCTACTCGTACTCCTTTTGCGATGTATCACTGCTCCATCAAACGAAGCAACGAAGACTGAATTTTGCACCGACTTCACTAGCTTAAATCCTTTCCAACCGTACCATTACGGCCAAACGCTAACCAATCGTGGATTGCCTGTTGTGTTGGGAAATTCATTTTCAAATTGTGCAAACAGCAAAAGAAGTCCCGTGTACGGGAACTCGTCCGACGATGGAGTCGTACAAAAATTACTTCTCCCCAGTATGTGTGTCTCTCAAACGCGAATGGGAAATCGAACGGGTAGCCATCCTTTGCACAGTTCGCACAAAGTATACGCGCGACTCTCTGCGTTTTTGGGAACGGAAAAGCTAATCAACGCCGCCGGCGGTTCTGCCCTCGGTGGCGGAAATAGCCACCGATTGGGTATCCCTCGTTCCAATCGTTCGGCAAAGTGTTGCTTACAGCGTTTCGAAAAGCACAGGATACGCACAGGATTTGTTTGCTCAGTGCTGCAGACCAACCCCGCAAAACCCATCATTTCAAGGGATGGCATTCGCTCCCTAAAAGCAGCGGATAGATATGGTCCCACACGCACACGCAACACCCGGGAATGGGGAAAAGGCCAAAGAAAGGAAAAGAGTGTGGGGGAGGAGGGCTGTATCGACGACTTTATTCTGTCCCTAGTCCGTTTCGGTCGTTGGCTAGCCATCAAGTTCGATTACGAATTGTTGGTTTCCCCTCATTGCCCTCACCGCCACCGTACGACGGCCAAGGCAACATCATCGTCAGGTTCTGTCTGTACCATCGGGGTTAAACCGTTGAAGGTGCCCCGGACGACGACGACAACAACGGATGCCACCGGATCGGTGTCCTTTTTGCTCTCTCTCTCTCTCTCTTTCTTTCCAAATCTCTCTCTGTCTCTATCTCTATCTCTCTGTCGCTCTCGGCAAGTGAGCAATAATGGGCTCTACCGTCACTACTATGTATCACACGGAATGTGCAATGTTCATCCCTTCCACTTCCTCCCCGTGTGTATGTATTCTGTGTGTGTGTTTGGCTGTTCTTTTTTTTGTTGCTCCATTCCACCCATCTCGCATGCTTTGGAGCAGATCGAATGCGTTCGAGCAGTGTGCTCCGTCTGCTGTTGAAGTTCTTCTTCTACGGTCCGACTGAACGCCACCCACGAACACGGGCGTTGCGTGTGTGGGAGATACAGTTTTTTGTTGTTGCTCTTTCCCCATCTTTCGTTTTTGTTTGCTCGCTACGACTCCCTTTTCCGCGTGTTGCTCCCATCGGCCGAAAGGTTCAACAGGGATCTCGACCTCGCACAAAACGGTTGGGGTGATGGACACGAAAACGGTGAAGGTCGACCGGTGTTTTGTTGGGCTTGTGGTGTAGCTTGCTTGGAGGAGGAGGAGGAGGAGGAGGTGGAGGAGAAGGTTCGATTTTTGAATGTCATACATAAAGGCAACCTTGGGTAGTGCTGTATTGTGTCCCACTGTACAGTGGTTGACGAATCCGTTGGAGTGGTTGGAGAGATGGTTTTGAAGACTGTTTTTGTGGTATTTATTTAACAATTTACTTTACAAATGTCTTTAATAGAAAATATTGATGATTTTGGATTGAATTGCTATTTGTTTGTGTCATACAGAGACTGTTTGATGGAGATTGTTTTACCTGTTTTTGTTATAATGTTTTATTAGTTCCTTTTATATTAAACTAATTAATTTCCATGTTCCTCTTGTTTCTTTTCAATTCAAAGTTATAGTTATCTTTTATATATTAATTGTTGTATGCTGTTTTTGCTTATTGTATTGTTTTTATTTATTTCATTATTTCTTATCTTTTTTTAATAAATTGCATGTTTTGATGTCCCTTTTTTGTTCTTTAGTTCATTATTTGAGTTATTACTTTCGTAGTTTTTCTTGTAATGTTTTCTTTTTACTCTTTCCTTTTTCATTATATTTTTGCCTATTATTTGTTCTGAGTTTTTTGTTCTCTTTAAAAACTGATTCTTGTTCGGTTGTCTTTCCATTAATCAAATAATTTATTACATATTTTTGTAGCTTCAACAAACTATTTAATTTCTTCCTTTGTTTACCGACGTCGCTTAAGCTTTCCGACATTTCTTCCGCTACCATACCACCACCAGCATTTGGTACGACACTTCCCCCGTAATGGTTAATGTGGCACTTATCCGTTTAGGGACGGTGCTTGGAAAAATCGCTATGTTTATGTTTCCTTTTTTTGGTTGTAGCTGTTGTAGCCTTCCCTTCAACGTTATCCTTTACACCGAAACGGACGGCCCACCGAATCCGTTGCAACCGAAGGCAAAGGCAACGGGTCTCAGCAAATCGATTTAGCCACCCGGGTGTGTGTGTGTTTGCCAGCATAGCGCACCTACAGCAACAACCTGTGCTGGCTATACCAACAGCAACAACCTGTGCTGGCACTCACCTCATAAAAATCCTTCCTGCAAACGCCCTCCGGCACTGGGTACGTTGGCGTGGCTCTACCGGATATTCAGATGTGTCAAACGGATCAAACACAGTAAAGATAGGGGGCATAGGGAAGGGACGACGAGTGGCATTTCCCGTGGGTGCGTGTAGGTGTGTGTGCAGGAGTTTCGAGGATTTGGCTGCGTGGAAATGAGGTTCGGTCGTCCTGTGCGAAGGATAACGAGGATGGGAAAATATTACAAATGTATGCCACGGCAACGAATGGTCTCTGTGTGTGTGTCTGTGTGTGTGTGTGTGTGTGTGTCGAAAGCCTCTCTTCAGTGGTTTGTGAGTGTACAGGCTACATCAAAAAGGGATCAAAAGGCGGGTGGGCGGGTGGTTTGATGTCTCTTTCGCTCCCGGGGTTTTTGGCGAGAGAATCTGACTTCGGTAAATAAACCGGTGTACCTTGGGTCATGCTTTCGACTGTCGATTCACTCGCCTGCCGTGTTCATTTTCCTGGTGGGACGGAAGCACGGATGTGGCAGTGTATGTATCTGTGTGGGCACATATCTATGTACGGGGCTTTTCGGAATGCCAGCGTATGGGGGAGAGCGAGCAAACGGAGAAACGATAGAATCATTGCACGGTTTTGCTTGCCAAATGCTGGACCATCCCATGCCCTGGAACGGTGGAACGTTGCGGTCAGCTCACCGAGGAAGGTCGAAGGAGGAGCGGAGGTGAATGCAGATCATGTTGGCGGTGTACTCATTGTTCGCCGTGTGTTGTTTGGCTACCCCATCCGCCCCCATTGTCGAGGATTGTCCGGAGCAGTGTGGCTGATGCTGTAGTGAAGGACTTCAGGATATGTCCATGCTCAATCCCTTGCCCCAGCAGCTTATCACCAGCAGCGCCATACCCAGCAGGGGATGGCGGAAGTGGGAGGGTTGGTGTAATCCGTCCTGAACGGTGGAGGATGGCTGCATGCGTGCGAGTGTGTTTATATACGCTTCGATCGGGCGATCGAATCAATTATCATTAATTCATTTCGAGTGGAGATATCGGCACACAACCTCGGGGCAATGTGAAATGGCCCCGTCGCCTCTCCGAGCCCACTGCACACAGTACATGGACGTTGTGGTACGGTGGTAAAGGGGGCGGTGGGAGTGAATTGGTACTATAAATATTATTGGCAATAGTGTTGTGCTTCTAGCAGCCCGTTCTGTGCCCATGTGCGGGTGTTCCTTTGTTGGCGAGTTTGCTGACTTATTGGCACAAATATTTTGCGAATCAGTGGTAGGGCTAGGCTTGGGAATCGATGGATGGTCACGCAGGCACCTTTGGTTTGGCGTGTCACCGAATTGGCGATGGAGAAAACGCCCCATTTCGGGCAGAGTTCGGAGAAGCGCGGTGCGTTTCATTTGTTTTTAGAATTAATTAGCCCGTTTTCTGAGTGTTTGTAATTCTGTGAACACTTGGAATCATTGCAGGTAATTTAGTTACTTCGCTAGAATGAAGATCGGGATGAATTTGGTACGCATTGGCCGAGATTGTCCCTTTCTCAACATGGTTTGTAATTAGTTGCTTCAAGGAATGATGTTTTTCTGAGCTCCAAAGGATTTTCTCCTATTTTGAAGCCTTCCATAACAGCCAGAGCTTCGAACTTCCGGGGCGCAAAACTCAAATCAGGGGAACTTCACTTCACTATAAGTGGCTTTCCGTTGCCTTGCAAGAACCTTACTTTCTCCTTGCTTCATCATCGGAGAGAAAGGATATTCCTCGAATGACCCGAAAGAAAGCGACCCGATCGGTCAGATTTTCCCCAAAAGGGGAGCTTTTCTTGGGCAGCTCCAACCCGACATTGCCCCAAAGTAGGTTAAGGGGCGTGGGAAAAAACCCCCACATTCAAGCGGCCACCAGCACCAGCGTACTGCGCTCCTGGTAGTGGAAGTTTAACCTTCGGCGGAGTAGCGATCGAACGAAGCTGCCGAAGATGGGGCTGCCCCTATTTCGCCGAGTGTATCACGGGGTTCGGCTTTTTTGGTGTCTGCGCTGGGTGGAGAGAGTGTCTTTTCCGGCCTGTTTCGCCTTCGGATGCGCGTGTGAGCTTTGGTCGCTCGAGACTGCTCAGCACGAGCAGCGAGTGGCCCGAGCGATGGGGAAAATGATATTAGAGTTGATGATTTCTGTTCCTTCGATCGTTCGTAAAATAGTGAGAAACTTGTGTCGCTTTCATTTCACTGAGCATCGTGAGCGCTTCTCTGTTTGGGGAGGGTTAAAAGAAGGAAGAGTACCGGAATTAAATAACAGCTTTTATACTTGATTGACAGTTATGACTAATTTTGAGCTCAAACAGCAACAGATACCCTTGAAAGGCTAGCTCCCTTTGATAAACGGCAGCATTTTGAAATGAAGATTGCATACATTGGGGCTCGAAGCACGCATAACGCCTAAAGATATGCAATCCGTAGGAGTAGAACTCGCTTACTTAACGAATGATTGGAATTTTCTTTGCAAATCGGTACACAATATGATTATGAAGGATGCCAAAACAAAATCCAATTAAACAAATTCTATCAAGAGCCTTTCATGCTTGCCGTGTGAAACAGGGCTCTGCTGAAAAGAAACAGGGCGTAAGAAAAGCCATCCTGGAAGCTACTACTCCTACTACAAATAGAGACAGTACAAGCCGTACGATGTAACAACACACGAGGTACGGGATTCAGGTGCAACCGTCCGGGTGGCACATTGTGTAAATGGGCATCAGTGCTTCAAGAGAAAACCATGATAAATGTATCAAACATCGTACGTTTGTGTACGAGGTGAGCTGTCCGCTTGCCTTCGACAGCGTGTTGTGTGTTGGATTTTACGCATAACATTAACACCACCCATGAGCTCGTTGCAGAGGGGGGATAACAGCAGACAAAAACAGGGTGCAGTGCACAGGGGAGTTTGTTTAAATTTATTGGAAAATTCTAACCCATGCCCATGGGTGCCAGCAAAGGCATGGACATATCCCGTCCCCCCGGGCACCGAGACAGGTTTGAGAGATTGTTACACATTTCGGCTTTTTGTGCCGAGAACGGAGTTTCACACTCGAGCTTCGTCTAGTGTGGGTGGAAGTATGTCTCGTCTGTTCATGATTTGGTTTTAAACCAATCCTCCCTTTTCCGCCGGTTCGATCACACATCGATGCCGTTAGCTATCGTGTTGGTTTCGTTGGTTGGTTGGTGCATGTTGCCAGAAGCATGTTGCCGAGCATGAAGCCAATATGTGTGTTGATGTTAAAGTTATGTGAAATAATGCGGCGAGGCGACGAGGCAGTGCGCACAGCGGAATGGGCGGAAGGATGTTCACTTGCCACGGTGCAACGTTTGGTACGAAGTTATGATGTTTGTATCGATACTGTCAGTACGGTAGCGTTAGATGTGCAGTTGGGAAACGGAGAAACAACAGAGAGAGAGAGAGAGCGAATGCCGATCGAGCGAGCAAGAGCAAGATAGCGACACAAACGCTGCAGAGGAATGGACGGAGATTTAACTGCCTTTGTACGCTTCGGTACTTTAGGCGGGCTGTGACGGAACATGTAGAGGGGAGTGCGAAGAGTGTGTGTGTATGTGTGCATGTGTGTTTGGAACCGAGCCGATACGATGGCATCGATGAACTGCATGTAGCATGTTCAGGACTTTCCATATGTGCGAAACGATGCCATTCTGGACCGCTCACGCCTCACCGGCTCGCCTCACCACCTTTGCTGCAGTTGCACCTTGCGGCGGCTACTGCAGGCAGAGGCGAATGGTCGTCTCACCACAACACCCGCCCACATCGTCCCCCTTTCGCACCTAACATTTATAATAAATGGAGGAAATTTATGCATTTCGATCCCGAAAGCGTACCTCGGAAACAATTGCTGCACAACGCACATGCAGCAGCGGGGGCGTGAAAATAGGGGAGTGTGTGTGTGTGTGTGAGTGTGCGGGGTGAAATGCGGCATGCGGAAAATTGTGCACGGGTACGTACAAAACAAAGGTGGTAACAGATGCTGCTACTGTTGTTGGTTACGGGAGCTATTTACGAGCAAAGAGAGAGAGAGACAGAGACAGAGAGACCCCTAATCTGTTGTTTTGTAGAAGCATCCATCCTGGTGTTCGGTGTTCGTGTTCTAAGAAATCAAGCCCTTTCCCTCTACTGGTCGCCATCCTGGATGGCCTTGCACTCCTCCTCGCCGAGTCCGGCACGTCACCCACGGCCTATGCAAATCGTATCAAATCGAGGGCATTGAGTAGCCGGTCGGGCGTTAAATAACCGTTAAAGCTACCGGTTCCGGAACGTGGACAGCATGCCGGAGTGGGAGGCTGAAACCCCTTCCCCAACCCCCCTTGTTTGGTTCGCTCAAACGGGTAGCTGATTTATTGGCTGTTGATTTGGATGTGGATTAGGATGAGCTGGCAGTATGATGATAAGAGAGAAAGAGAAAGTGAGAGAGGGTGTGGAAGGCAATCGAAACGTTTGTGAAAGCTTATTAAAGTGATTTTCCCCAGCATCAAACGCGTACACATTGTGCTGTCGTTCTTTGACCGTATTTATGCTTATCGGTTGGGGGTTAAGCCTCAAATCATAAACATTTCAACTTTACAGCTTCGCATTTATCACGCTGTATGGCAAGCTGCTTCAATACCAGCTCATAGCTGACTTCTGAGAGTCCTTACTGGCTAGCTTACATAACTTTAGGCGTTGTTTGAATATTTTTGCGAAAAAACGCCTGAAAGTATGCAATCCACAGCGCAATGCGCGTAAATAAGTGCAAATGAAGTAGCAAAATCATTTCATTGGTATTTTAACCCTATTTAAAGGTGTTTATATGATAAAAAATCCTATACACCAGTTTTAGTAGCAAAATAAAATCAATTTTCGTATTCCAAAGCAGCACTCGGCTCACACCATTAGCTTCCATTGTTCTTCTAATCCTTGGACCATGTGACAAAATACTGAACGATGTTTGTCTTTCGATTGTCAACGGTGCCAGCACTTTAAGTCCTTTCGTTTTCGTGGACTAGCAGATGAAAAAAAAACAGAAAAGATGGCCAATTTTTCATAATTAATCCCCTCCTGTCGTAAACCATACCCGAACCGAGCGGCTCTATGTATCTCCCATTTCGCTCTCTCTTTCTCTCTCCCTTTCTCTCCCATAGTTGTCATTTCTCTTTCCAAACGCAGAGCGCATTAGAAAAGTAAAGCATCTTAGCGCTGTGGAGATGATTTGTTTCCCTTCGTCTTGATGTTGATGTTGCCGGTCTGGTGTCGGGTCATAACAGAAAGAGCCCCTAACCTTCTCCCTGCCCGATACAAAAGGGTGTTTGTGTGCGTGTGTGTGTATCGATATTATGTGCTTCATGAATTCGTTTCGTGCTTAGATCGAGATCGCCAACTCCCCGTTCCACCCTCATTTCACGCCTTACTCAGCGACACAAAGACGCTCACGCTCGGTGCGCGCAAGAGGCATCGTAATGCGGAAGCGCACAAATGCATGTTTATGTTTTTCCAGCCCCACTGGCGCTGGGACCTTTTTTCTTTCGTATCTTTTTTTTAGTGTTTGCTTGCGCTCGCCTCCCTTGCAGACACGAACCAGTCAAGATGGGAGAATCTTTATTCAGTGGGATTGATTTACGATGGCCATGGTTCTGGTTTGGCGCTTACCCAGCCCACCCTACCCCGTTTGGCATACACTGTAGGGGGAACCGAATTCAGTGGCTGGCCAGCTCTGCCCGACTCGTGGTGATTTATTGGAATAATATTCAATCATTAGCTTCGTCCCGGGCAGTGCACGTTCCGTGTGTGCGTGTGTGACGAGGGTTGTCCCGGGCTAAAAGATTACCGCCGGACAATGGTTACTACTCCCTGGCTGGCGCAACGGGGTAGCAAAGTGGTATTGATTTTGTAAAAAGGCGTGTTAATAAAGTGTGTACGCGGTGAAAGGTAGAACGCAGCACAGTGGGAGAGGGCTTGTTTTTAGCTCCGGTTCAAATAAAGTCCGTCTAAATGAAGAAGACAGAGCGGTCTGTTGCAATGTTTGTTTTCCGTTCTGCTGAGGAGGAGCTGAGGAATTGAGCAGTAAAGAACCGTGCGCCTAATAATATGCAAGATAGTGTAGCTTTCGTTTTGCTTTTGTTGCGTGATGTTTTCATTTGCATATTCTATGGATAGGATAATTAATTTGGTTTGATGGTTTCATTGTTCTGGTTTGATTTATTGTATGATCATTTTTGTTGAGTAAGACGCTTCATTTTCCTGAACGTTGTCATACTTTTCTTAAGCTGATGTGATGCAATGTCTTCATAAGAGTGCATTTGATTTAAAATTTATATTTATTAAGTGTTATATGATCCTTTATTTGCTTGTCCGAAATGAATCAGAATGAAATTTGTCAGTGTTAACACTCTCTTAGCTGTTAGCTTTTCAAGGCCATTCTACACCTCCAAGAATACCGATTTTGACAGACTTCCTAATCACGGATGACAAAAATCGTCTTTCCTCATTCCAAAACAACGTCCCACAGCAATGATCCGCTTTGCGCGGTGATCGACCACCGCCGAAGACCACAAACTGGTTCCTGGTCTGTTCGCCGGCCATTCTCTTTCCTCCCTAGAGCTAGCCAATGCCCCTTGTCCAATGGTTTTTGCCTGCCCATCCACGGACACTAATAGCTCATAAATTTATCATCGCACATATCGCGCGAACTCGCGCACGTTGGCTGCGCACGGTTCCTGTTCGCTTGCCATTTGGTTTTGGTATTCGCAGCCGTGCCGAAGCACCCACCAACGGGACGGGTGTATTGACGACATCGGGACGGGCAAACCACAAGACGCGACTGGGCGAGGAAAGCTTTCGCTGGCGACAGAGAGGAGCGAAGAAAGAGCGAGCGAGAACGTCCGAGCGACCGAGAATGTGTGTGCATAAATCTTAAGCTATTTAACTTAAAACCACCAACACCCGGCGACCGAGTACCGATCGGTTCAGCAGCCCCGGGCGCTTGCTTTTGCCGCGAGCCTTGGCTGTAGTTTGTACGCGTTGCTGTTTTATTGGCGCGATGCTTCTCTCGTTTGCTCGTGCCGTAGCAGCAAGTGTTGACCGGCAAGCAGCACATCAGCAGGACCGGGCCCGAGCTTGCTTGTTCCTTTCTTTGCCGCGCGACGCTCATTATCGCCGGTTAATCATAATCCGCTGGGGCTGGCTGGGGATCCGGACAATCTTGCCAACACGGTCATCGGCGGTACATATCGTTTGGGTTGTATCATCGTGTACGCGGGGAGAAACACCAAAAAAAAAGTAGAAAGAATACCGAGGGTCATGGTTAGAGCGGTAGTAAACCAGTTTCTCCACTCAAACGCAGCAAACGAAGGAGCAGGTTGAACAGTTTCGCTTGTGCATTGCAGTACACCCTCGCTTTGGGGCGGGAGAGTGTCGTACACGGTCGACAATATGAAGTACCAGCAGGTAGTCAGATTATTTAAGTACTTCACTTTTAGGAGTCTAAAAGAATGGTAAGAATAATATGATTCTTTAAAAAGTACAGTTTAAGTACTTCTACAAGTACAGTTGCTTTAATTATCGTATTATTTTGTGTTGTAAGATCGCCCTATCGATGTAATTATACTCTAAAATAACTGAGTCTTTCGAACCAGGTAAGATGGTCTCGTGCCAAGCGTCGTGAATCACACAAGGAAGAATTCGAGTTTGATTCTCGGATTTTACATGACAAATCTTCTTAAATTGATTCAAATTTTCACAATCCTCCAAATTTCTTTTGGATCAAAAAATGACTTCGTGAGAACCGTTAAAAATTGTATTAATATTAGTCACAAAATTCAATTAAAATAAACTAGAGTATCTGTAATACTGTGATGTCGTACTCGTACTTTAAATATAAGAATATTTTTTTCAATTGAAGCTCCCAAATCAAAATATTAAGCAAAAATCTGTTTGTA
This sequence comes from Anopheles gambiae, assembly GCF_943734735.2. Classification (NCBI taxonomy): domain Eukaryota; kingdom Metazoa; phylum Arthropoda; class Insecta; order Diptera; family Culicidae; genus Anopheles; species Anopheles gambiae. The sequence goes on from NC_064601.1 coordinate 113,552,028, forward strand.
ACCAATCACCACCCCTCCTGGCCTTTGAAAAAGTAAAAAAAGAACCGTGCGTCGGCCGGGAATCGAACCCGGATCAACTGCTTGGAAGGCAACTATGCTGACCATTACACCACCGACGCCCATGTTTTCTAGCGCGCCAATTGCAATCCAGAATCGCTCCAGCAGCTTTCCAAACGAGCGCTCGCTCAGTACACAGCACCAAACAACGTTAGAGAAGAAGACACACAGAATTGCACACACATTTACACACGCCACCGGGATGTTGCCAAAAGATCGGTACACACAGCCCCGCGGTCAATTACGGAGCGATAAAATTGACGGTGTGCCTGTGTGTGTATGCGCGGGATGGTGTTGTGGCCTCTATAGCACAAACGAAAACAAACCACTTTACAGTAGGGCGGGCGCGTAATGAAAGGGAGAGAAAATAAAGAGTAGTTACACTTTTTTTCCCACTTACTGCGGATCTGTGTGTGTGTGTGTGTGTGTGGGGGGGGGGGGGGCAGTATTTTATTTTACAATTTTTCGGTCTTTGATCCAAAAAAAGGCATGTAAGAGGCTGTGTAATTTGGCACAAAACACCCATGAGTGACGGTTGGCTATGGGTGGGTGTGCACAGTACACAGCAATACAGAGCAAACAGGGCACACGAGTACGAATGCATCTGATGTTGTTACAATTCGGGTTTTTATCGCTCAACACTCCATAAATCATGCCCTTCGCTTGGCTGCTGGGGGTTGGAGTGGGGGTGGCCGTGTTAGAAGAAAGTGCTTCCAGAGTCGTGTGCAAGTGAGTGCTGAGAGTGTGGATTGCGGAACTCGAATTTGAAAAATCTCACATCGAGTGGAAGGGTGTCATGGAAAGTGGTCTATTTTTAGATTGTATTAAAGCGGTCGTAGAATGACAACGATTAGGATGTGTTTTTTTTAAACAGATGAATGAAAGAATAGTGGTATATTGAGAGTAACTTTGAAGTACCTTTCAAAAAACCACACAATCAACTCGAATGAATGACACCGCCCATTCCCAAGTGGTCAACGAAACCATAACACTTTCTTTAAATTGTTCTTCTTTGGTTCTGTGGTTAGGTATTGGATTGAGTTTGGAATGCTGAAACCGAGATACGTTTGCTGTTGTTTTTCTTTCTTTTTTGGACGTCCTGTCCAGCATCCAGTGTACCTTCGGTTGCGGCTGTCATGTTTCAATTAGGCAAATTTATTTATCACCAAGTCCCCGGGAGTCAACTGCGCGAATTCCAACCGTCTCCTCTCCGTGACCGGGGAGCATAAATATACAGCAACACACACACATACACACAAATATGAATATCTGTTGCGCCGGAGTCCTGCGGTCGGCGTGGGGTACGTATCTGTGTGAGATTTTTGTTTATGTTTTAAAATGTTTGTCCGCCGCTGCTCTCAACATGATGCGATATTCCGTTTCTATCCCCCAAACGAGTGAGTGTTTTGGGGGGGGAAGTAGGGGGAGAGCCAAACCGGGTGGGCATATCGGCATTGGCATTAGCATAACCGAGAACAAATCGATTCCAAATGTCCGTCCAAATCGAACGAACGAATGCGCGCGCGAGAGAAGGCTGTAAAAAAACCGAAAAAAAGAACACGACCCCCTCGAGGCCCCCAATTGGCAGAAAAAACGCTCCCCAGAATGGAAACAAAAAACCACTCCTCCACCAAGGGAGAGTATCCGATGATAAACTGGTTTTAGTTAGGCATTGGTGCTTGTTTTTTTTATTTGCAGCTCTTATTTGTTTAATAAACGCTGTCACACGCATCGCGCCTGACGACAAATCTGTAATAGGGTGTGTAATTGAGCCGTACAGTTCCTCCCTCCCTCGTAGCCTTCCCTTACGCTCCACTGCTGGCTGTCAAAATATGGCCATCACCACCACATCGCGGAGGAGAAGCGGGTGAGTGGTTGGTCTGCTGCTGCACAAACATGTGTAACTTTTAGCAGTATCAACTAACCCCCTAAAACGCTATCCCTTCTGCACCCTTTCCAGGTGGACTATCCAGCAACCAGTTGCTTGCGAGGTTTTTCCCGGGGGGAAGTTGGAGAAGTGTGTGTGCGCTCATGTTTCGTCTCACTCGAAAGCCTGCCCGGATGAGTGTTCCCTCGGCTGCGATGATAGCTTGTTAATGAGCTGTTTTATTTCTGCAAAGCAGTCGGCGTATTAAAAAGGCATCGTTAGTTTAATTGTAATAATGAACAACATTTTAAGAATCACTTGTTAATGTTGTGCATACCGAGAACATTTGGTACTTTATGTCACTTGCTGCATGTTTTCAATCCCAGGAAGTAAGCTCGTTTCTTCGGGCCTAGTTTGTCTACTCTGAAATACTGGAACACTGGCCCACTGGCAATGATTTTAAAACAATTAATTTAGGCAATGAAATGAATACCAGTTCCCCGAAATAGTGATGGGTAAATACAATTTTTTCCGGAGTCGGATTGATCCGACTCCGGCACCCCTCGGAGTCGGACTCGGAGTTACTCCGGACTGTTTAGCGGGGGGAGGGGGGGGGGGTGCGTACGGGAAAACCCACGGACTCATCCACTCCGGATCACTCCGGATTACTCCGGATCACTCCGGATTACTCCGGATCACTCCGGATTACTCCGGATCACTCCGGATTACTCCGGATCACTCCGGATTACTCCGGATCACTCCGGATCACTCCGGATCCGGAATGACTGTCCATTATCGTTTAGACAATTCTTGATGAGTTCATTGACTTTCCAGTCGTACATCGAATATGTATGAAAACTGATCCGGACTGATCCGGAGCGATCCGGAGTGATCCGGAGTGATCCGGAGTAATCCGGAGTGATCCGGAGTAATCCGGAGTAGTCCGGAGTAATCCGGAGTAATCCGGAGTGATCCGGAGTAATCCGGAGTAGTCCGGAGTAATCCGGAGTAGTCCGGAGTGATCCGGAGTGATCCGGACTGATCCGGACTGATCCGGACTGATCCGGACTGATCCGGAGTCGAATCCAGTTATGATCCGGAGCCGGAGTCATATTTTGCGCACCGGAGTCGGAGTTGATCCATGACTCCGCTCCGGATTACCCATCACTACCCCGAAACCAACAGACACACACACACAGAATCACAGTCAAGCACTCACTAGTGGAACGCTTTATAAAATCAAGCACGTAACAATGATTGGAGCTCTGTTAAACAATCTCCGCACTGACAGGCCATGGATGGAAGGTCTCCCTCTTTGGGTTGGGCGCATTTCATCCTGGGAATTGTAACCCACGATTTTGGGGCTTGCTCTTCTGGAAGTCCCTGAGTGTGTTTGTGTGTGTGTGTGTGCTTTGGTGCGATGGGTCGTTGGGTGTAAAAATGTGTACCAAAACCCACCACAGGGCCCACCATGCGCACCACCCAGAGAATCGATGAGCTACTCCAGTTCCATCCATTAGCTCCAGCTAGCGGGGGAAGGGAAGGGGAGGGCACCATTTAGCACCCGAGCCGAGGGCCGCGTTGCAGTTGATTATGTTTGAAAACATTAATCAAATCGACTTGTTCGGGCGCGGAGTAGATGCGGGCGGCGAACAGGCTGCGGAAGTTCTGGGCGTTTTGTGTAACTGTTTGCACACGGGATGTCAACAGGCAGTCGGGTGGTGGTGGGAAGTTCCGGTTAGCGAAGGGGGGAGTCGATCAGAAATCAGCACCATGACACAGGACAGCAGTCCGCGGGTAAATGGTGACTTCCCGTTCCCGCCCTCTTTCCTGTTGTCTCCATATTCCACTTAACACCAGTCCAGTTGTGCTAATCCTTTGTTCACCGGTCGAAGGTACTCCTTAGCAGGGTCCTCCCAGGGTTAGAGGGGTTTGTTGTCTTTGCTGATGTTAGTAGGGGAGAGAGAGAGAGCGGGTGAATGTTGTGGATTGTGCTAGCGATGGCAGCGAAGCGACGATTCGAAGCTAATTAATTTATTAGGTTATTGATTGGGCCGTTGAGCGATGACTTCCCCCCGGGGGGCGGTGGGGAAATGGAGGCGGGCAACCTCATCTCAAACAGGCACGGGAGGCAGCAATGTCTCAATTCCGTAACCTTTATCACTGCTGCCAAACTGCCTTGGGCGGGGGGTGGTTTGTAATGTCCGACGCCTGTCAGTGTGCCGGAGACAGCAATGCTTCTCGTGATCGTCTTTGTCTTCTCCAAGCTGAAGTGCATTCCAGATTGCATGCAGGGGAAGCTGTGTAGTGAAAAAAATAAATGGCGTTTACATTCTTAAATATCTCTGCTACGTTCTGTGTGAATCTGTGCAATGTTCAATTGGTGCACCACTGTACCTCTTCTACTATCCAACGTCCATCATTCCACTGCGCCTCGATCTGGCTGTGATATCGATACGTCTTAATCATCGTTGCACCTCGTTCGTCCCCCCCCACTCCCCCAGGCAGGCGTGCATTGATGCATTGTGCATTGGAAGCTCGGAATAGCAGATTGTTTGCATAATTGATAGGCATAACTATTAAACAAACAGCCCGATTTTGACTACCATTAGACAAGGGGAGGTGTGTCGGTGTGATGACTCCCAGGGCTGCCAGTGTGAATCTATTGGAGCATTCAGCGTGCGGTAGGATGCGGAAAGGCAGGATGCTTTGACAGGATGAAACGCAATCACTCACGTTGGTTGTAGTTTAGTGATATCGATGTTATTAGTGTTGCAGTTGCGGGTGGCATTTGTAGGATGTTAGTCAGGTAAAAGCTTGCTCCAGAAGGCGGTGGAATCAGCAGAATGTAATTTAATTTGAGCTTACAGTAGCTTACTCTCCTATGAAGGTATGATTTGGTGTGTTGGTGGTAAGAAGCTGTTGTTATATTACTTGAAATTGCCATCAATTTTATACATTTCACACTGTCCTATCCACACTTCATGCTTCAAACACAAGAAGGTGCACAAGATCGAGATAACTTTAACATCCCATCCCCGACACAGTTCGGAAGTGCAAACAATTAAAGCATAGCGATTGTATTGGTAAAGGTGCGTATCGGGAGGAAGGCTCTATACGCTAAGCGTTAAATAGCGAAATCGAAGGTAATTAGTATGTTTCGCAACCGTTTCTTATCACTATCAATCAGCTAGTTGGGGGCTGATTATGTTGTTCGCCAATCCGCGACACGGTGTGGATGGATGGATAATTATTGTTTGTCGTTTTTGGGTGTGACGGAGTGGTGTGAGAAGAGATTCGTTGCGCTGGGAGTTTGAATATGGTTGTTGCTTGCTAAACTATTACAAATAATATGGTATAACTCTTAACGGTAAGATAAATAAGAATTATATTAAACATTTATCATTGATCAAGAAATGTGAGATTAAAGGGATATAAAACAGTACAGATAAGCTAGATATTTTGGTCCAATCCTCGCTTGAATCCATGACAGTAATGATATATGAATTTCAAGCAATAATCTAATAAGATTACTCATTCGTGTTTGAAAGAATGAATGAAGTTCAACTGATAAGCGAAACAAGATAAGGAATGTGAAGAGCAGTGTGGACCAGGTGGCCAGCAATGGGGAGCAAACTAGCGGCCTTTTCTCACATCTGTTTCCGTAGTGTAGCGGTTATCACGTCTGCTTCACACGCAGAAGGTCCCCGGTTCGAACCCGGGCGGAAACAAGAGAGAGAGTGTTCTTTTTTCCTCTTTCCACAAACAAAGCTATGTGACTTTTCAAGTATAAAAGCAATTTCTGTGTGTAGTAGAGTTCTAATACAACTATTATCTTTCCTTTTCTAAGTACCTCTGTCTTCTACTGAAACGCAACAAACTTTTGACTTCAATGCCGCCCAGGCAGGTTCGGCTTCAAGGGTGGGATTTATTTAATTACAGCCGTAATAATAAACTTGCTCGCTCTTACCCACCCTTTTGGGTTTGCAACTTGCCACCCGGTTCCCCGGGAAGTAATTGTTCCACGATCATCTCCCATTTTCTGGAAGCTTGCTGGACAAGGTCCGCGGTGGGGCAGTCAGTTCTTGGAGTATACTTTCGCCCTCAATAAAGATGTCCGGATATTGGGCTTTGTGTGTGTGTTCATCCGGCGCTTACCATCTCGCTAGCCCGAGGGCATTTCAAGAAGAGGTCAAGACATAGCTGGAGCGACTATTTCACGTCCTTTCCGCTAAGATGCATCCATTTGCATCTTGTACCGTATCGGTGAGCGTGCAGCAGTACAAAGGTTGATTGGCGAGGTTGCGCCGACCGGGAAGTGAGGAGAACATAAACGGGTAAAACGGGTTTTCAGCTGAACCCTGCGGAGGTGCCAGGATGGGCGCTAGGAAAGGGCTCGGGGATTGGTTTAAATTCTGGAATTCTTCGAACTTGTCCAATGGGAAGTTTATGAGCCCGGGCGAGGTTCTGGCTCATCGTTCGAGACATTGGTAGCTGTGGACGGATTCGCAAAGGCACGGGAAGTGAGGAGGTGAGTGCAAAACTATGCACAACATCGAATGCCGGGAATCAAGTGTATGGTGTACTGCCGCCGCTGCTGCTGCTGCTCGAGCGCCTAGGATCAAGAGGAACGAAGCGAATGGTTTCTTGAGTTGGTTGCCGAGATAACTTCTTCAGGGCTTCGCTGGGTGCAGCAGTACTGTCAAAAAGGGGGTAAGGTGAACGCTTTGGTTTGCCCTAAGTCCCTCCCTTTCTAACAGATCGTCTGCATACTTGATAACTTCTGATTTTGTTCCACCCGGGGTTTCGTATTTGCTCCTGTGGCGATAGAACCGCATCGTACAGCAGCGCCGCGGAATGTGTACCGTTCCAGCGAGACCCCAACTGTCTGTCCGGTGTGGATGTGTCTTGTGGAATTCAGGATACACACGGTCCTGCCGTCGCCCAGTACCGTGCGACAGTAGGTATTACTGGTGCAGTACATACGCTGACAGCCGTATCTCGTAGCTGATAAGATTTCTGTGTTTTCCCGGTAGGTCCAATCTATGAAGCTCGAGATAGGAGCGCTTGTGCGTCGACGTTCGGTGCTATCCGGGGCTATCGTTGGTCGGTGGCTAACTTTGCACTGGAAATTGCTTCAAGAATGGACTGCTGCTCTGGGAAACTATTTCGCTGCCGCTCCGAAGTGAGTGAGTGTTTGAAATCTGAGCGTACGATATATGCTCTTGGTAATTAATATCTTGCTTAGAATTTGCGATTCCAAAAGGGCGTGGGAAAGCTAAGGGAGCTTCATTTTGATCTTCACTACGATGTTGTTTCCCAAAACGATGATCAATAAGTCATTGCAGTTATCTAAATTAAATAGCGTTGATGAAAATTATATAAACGCCTGAAAGTATGCAATTCTCATATCAATATTGATGTTTTAAAACGAAATAACTATTGATTTCCTATTAAAAGCAGTACTTGCAGCAGAAAATGAATGAACATCGCAGCATCTTCTCCTTATCCCACAGAGCGATCCATTTTCCCCGTTAAACAAGACTCCTTACACAATTCAATAGCAATCTCGGAATCTCAACTTCTCCATCAAGCGAGCAACTCAGCGGTACTCAACGCTGCCCTAACGCGAGGAGAAAGCTGTGGCTCAATGCGAGAGAACTTTCCCTCAATCGACTCCACCACCGTACCAGGGTAGCAGGAAAGTGTGCAGGATTTGCCTGCTTTTGGAGCCACCGACACCGACACAAAGCCTTACTCTTTTGTTCGCCGAGCAAAGCAAAGCAGAAGCAGCAGAGCGTTCGAGAACGAGTTCGCATGAAAGCGGATCTGGTTGGGTGCGAGAAAAATCAATATGACAGTACCACTACCACTACCCGGAACAACGAGGAATGATCCGAGTGTTTTTGGGTGAAATTTTGTCACTCTTTACGTGCGGAGATCTTGTGCCTGGTGCGTGTGCAAGAAGGGAAGGGATGAATAGCAACCGTTAAGACATAGTCTGCACAACTGGCCCCACATGGGAAGGAGCCCTTATTCTTCTTCTCGTTCAAATGGGTAGAGAAAACACACCTTAAAAACGGGAAGGGCATTTTACAGCAGCAGTAGCATAGGAAGTACCCTGTATACGCAATAAATCATGACGGTCTTGTTGAAGCGAAGAAGCGCAGTGCGGGGATGGTAAAATTATTCGCGAATGGTTACAAGTTGATCGTTGGATTAGACTGTAACACCGATACGGTAACACAGCACACAAAAACACACCAACGAACGAAACCTTTTAATGCGTGCGTGTGTAAAGGAAGGCACACGTGAGGTGGTCGTTTTCGGTTTTATGTTCGTACTGTTTAATGAGATAGTATGTAAGTCTGGAGGCGATGGGAAGATAGGAGAATGGATTTGAGTAATCGAGGGCCCAAGCGGAACCAGCTGATTAAATATTAAATTTTCACCTTCCACGTGCTCCTCGTGCCGTGCCGTGATCTCGACACTTTGGGATGGGATTTGTATGTTGTGGTTTGCGTTGCGAAAGACATTACAATCGGGGAATGTGAATCGTGTTAGTTGGTGGGTCATTTGTTGTGGAAGTGGAAGAATTGTATATGAATTGAAGATAATATTAATGTTTAAACTGTTAATGGTTAGTTTTACCATTACATAAAACCAATCATTTAGTCAACCATTAGCACAACAAAGAACATGAAATGCTACCTTCACCGTTCTATGCTTCCAACACACTCACACATTCGTTTCCAAAAGTTAATATTAGGAAGTCCTTCGGCGATGCTATGGCCACCATCATCACCACCATGTTTCATCGATGTAAACAAATCGCATTTATTTTTAAACCATCACAACTCATTACACCACCACCAGTGGCGTAGTGCTCCAGTTTTAACTGGCTTTGCCGTTTCGATCGCGTGTGCGCTGCCGCGCAATTTTAAACCCCAACAAAAACGCCCAATTAAAGTGTCCCGAAAAAACCAAACTCACGCTCGCCTGGAAATGGGGCCTGGGGTGGGCTGGGGTTTGGCCCCTTTTCCCTATTTTCCAAACACGGCTGGACCGCTGCTACCGCCACTAGACTAAACACGCGCTCCATTTTATAATAAGGCTATAATTCATTTCCCCACTACTAAGAGAACGGTAGTTCTAAGGAGCTAAACCGGGCTGAGTTCGATTGTGTATTTTGATGCGATTCTTTGTACATTGCCAAGCGAAAGCACAACAAAGCGGCCGGCCAATTGGCGGCAATTCTTTTGCCGCTTTGCCGCGATTGAAAAGATTTTGTTTTTAAAACTACAGACAAAAACATTCGTAAATAAAATCGGTTTGTGATACTTAATCGGTACACGTTGTTTGTCTTGGCCAGGGGTTATGTGGAGACATGTTTTGAAATGTAGATATAGGTGAGGTTAGTGATTGTTTGCCCTACTTCTAGCCAGATATCGTACCAGTTACCAGTTGAACAAATGCTCGTTGCCCAACAAATGATTCTGGGTTGGATCTATTAAAAAGGGGCTTACTAGAGATGCGGCAGCTTACTGCTGCTGTAGCTCGATCGTTGTGTGTGCATGACAATGGTTCGCGCAAGAGAACTTCTGCTATTTGCTGCGTGTCTGCTGTCGGTGAGTAAAATGTGAGACTTTAGAAGATACAATTTCTTCATAAAAAATGATCTGCTTTCCCGCCAGATGACGTTCGTCGCAGCGAAACCCGACTTTGGCGTTGATGTGATGATCCGGGGCAGTGTAGCAGTGCAAGGTACGGCCGTCATGATCGAGGAGCGGTTGAGCGAGCTGACAAAACACATGAGCTTTTCCCTCGTCTCGTCCTACGGCTTGCTGAGCGATTTGCGCACCCAGATGGACCTGCTGGCGCGCAAGGTGGCCACCATTGGGACGACCTTTGCAACTGCTTTGAACCAAGCCAGTACAAGCAACAGCAACGTCACTGCTACCTTTCATCCCGTCTTGCTCTCTCTCGCGCGTCTGCAAACACTCCAGGTGGACGAATTACCTCCAATTCTGGCTGAAATCGAAAAACTCGTCAAACTATCGATCAAGCTAGAGCTGCAGGACTCATTCAAGACACTTCAAAGCTCGGTGCAACTTATGGTCGGAGCGGTAGTGCAGCTAACCGCAGCCGTTGTTGACAATCCGGTGAGCATAGATGTGTCCATCGTCAATATGGTAACTCGAGTGGCTTCGATGTTGCGAGCAAACACTGTTCCGCTAAACTACACGATCGCTTCGACGGGTGAGAATATTCGAGCGGCTGATGCATTCCTCGGAAGGCTATCCAGGTCGGTACAGACCACAACGACAACGGTTGGAAATGATTTTACAAGCTTTATGGATGATGTAGAGCAATTGCAAGACACGACGCTGCAAGCGTTGGGCTGCACCAAGCAAGAGATCAGTGGTCTCGGGGCATCGGTTGAACCCTTGGTGGCAATATTATGCGACGGTTCGGGCCCGTGCGATATTCGGACTACGGTTACAAAAATTCTGCAATTGCAGTCGGATGACCAAGATGAAGTGGCCCTCACGGTGAGGGAACAGTTCAGCAAGTTAACCCCATACAAAACCATCCTAACATCGGTCGCATCTGTTACGTTCAGTCGAGCCTATGAGCTTGGCTTGTATCTTGCCGACGTGACGGCAATGAAGGGACCGTACGGCCTGTACTGTTTGAACAAGTACGCCAGCGTGGTGGAACAGCTTCTACCGCGCGTTAGGGATGGTTTAATAGTGTGCTATCGGCAGGAGCACACGCGACTACGAACGCTCCGCACCAGCCTGCTCAACATGTACGCGACGTTCGTGTACGATTTCGAGGATCTGTTCGATCAGCTACAGCTCTGCACTGCGGAGTCGGGCAATTTTTCGTTCTTAACTGCTATGAACGGTCTCTATACACAGTTGGTGGAGCAAATGAAGAAAAAACTGGAGCTAATGAAGTCGTTTCTGGTAGCTGAGACAACTAGTAGCGCCCGCCGGCTGCTGCTGTGTGGTACGGAAGCCTCCCTAGCTGTCGCGAACGATCGGGCGCAGCTATGGAGCGAAATTGGAGAGTGTCGACAGAAAGGGCCGTCTTACAATGTGCCAATGATGGAGGTTTGAGATGTTTAGAGGGAATATGATGTTTTATGTTATAATATAAATAAAGTTTTGTGAAAAAAGATAGCGTTTGTTTATTGTATTGAGTTATTACTGTTCAATGATATTTAATGCGATGACGATCTATTGTATTGATCAGGCTTGACTGACACATTTACTGTAGTGTGCAAAAACAGACATTTCTAATAAATCTTAAAATACTTAAAATATAGTAATAAAACTATAAAAAGCTGTATCTTAAGCGGCTTTCGTCAATCCCATCTTTTAATTGCTTTCTATTGATCTTCTTTCTTTTCAATACTGTCTTGCCACTTCGAGACAACAAAGCCACTTGGAAAATTGTGTATACTCTTCTTCTACAACATCTGTTGTTGGTCAAGGCCTGCGCCTGTCCCACTGCTGGGCTTAGCTGGTTATATACATAGTAGGATAGCCAATCCTATATGTATGGGGGAACGGTCCATTCGGGGTTTGAACCCATGACGGGCATGTTGGCATAAGTCGTACGAGCTGACGACTACACCATCAGACCGTCCCATTATATTTATTATTTTGTTAAAAATAAGAGAAGAGCTTTAAAGAGCGAAAATGATGAGGGAATAACAGAAAATCTGGGAACTCTTCTGGGTAGATTGGACAGCCGGGAGAATTCTTACCTGTTTGTGATATGAACTCACACAAACGATCGTTCAATTTTGTAGTTAATTGAATGACAAAACAATCTAAAATGATTCAAAGAATCAATCGATAATTCATGCATTATAAAACAATTTTATTAAACCATTTTTGTCTGCACAATCAATTAAGGCATCCTCTCGAGCTCTTCAATTTTCACCAACGCACTGCTTGGCGTCCTCTATGTAGTTAGGTACTAGGTTGAGGAAAGTCAAGAAATTCACGCGCGTAAAGCATAGTCCAACCCGGTTCAAACTGGCAGTCAGGGCCGATAAGAAGAAATTCGCAGCTCTGGTCAATTTATCAGTATTACGCGCTGTCTTTAACTTGTTGTAGAATGAAGTGATCTGGAATTGAAGAAAAATAAAACCGAAACAGATGAACAGGTTGGATAGCCATCAGATCACGAACTCGAAAGCTTACCTTTGAGAGACAGTCACACTTGGCATATTCCGCCGTGCAAGGTTTCAAGTTATTCCACATGTCCTCTACGTCGTACGACACCATCAGTGCGTACGTTTCCATTAGCTCTTCCAACTTTTGCAACCTTGGTCGCTCCGTATCGAAACATTCGTTCAACCGTATCCTTCCCAAGGGAAGCAGATCCGTCACTAGGGCAGCGTACTTGCTATGGCAGAACTCGGCATTGGCGCTTGATTCGAGGAGCTGCTGGGCGAGCTGTAATGCTGGAGAGCCCACCTTTTGCGAGCTATCCGAGTAGTACACCTGGCTTACACCATTCGCGATCGATTGTCTGTTGCCTGAGCTTGCAAGTTGAATCGATAGCTTCAGATCCTTCACAAACAGTGAACGGGTGGTCGTGAACGATAGTAGATCTGATTTTAGCTTCACGAAGTTGTTCTGATCTTCTACGTCACCCTTTAACTCGTTGCTCAGTCGAGTGCCGGTAGCGTTAAACAATTGTTCAACCGTGAAAAATGATGTCTCAACAACAGCTTCAAGCGTTGACAGTCGTCCGTTGAACGTAGCTGTGTCCTGCTGGAACTTATCGGGCAGAGGCTGTTCGTCCTGCTTGAAGGTAGCTATGAACGTGTCCGCCCTTTGGAAGTTCACTCCAACACGCTGGAACACATACACCAGCAGTGGTAGATGTGCCTTCGTGTTTCTCAATGCATTCACGAGCGGTCGCAGCAGACCTGCTGGAACGTCACCTACAGCGGAGACACTAAGTAGAGCCTGTCGCAACATGTCCGTCGTAACTTTTACATCGGGAAGAGCGCTTTCAATAAAGTCCAGTGCGGTCCAGAACTCACTGCTCACGTACAGACCCACCTTGGAGGAAACATCCGAAACGAATGCATCGCCTTTGCTGTTGTAAAACGTGACCAGCTCCGCATACTTATCTAACACTGCATTCAGCGTGTCATTCACGTTGGAATTGCTACTTGTAGCGGTTAGCAGCTCTTCCGCGACGGCTTTCAACTTTCGCGAAAACTCGTCAGCAAAGTTGACTACCAGCAATCGTTTGGATTCACTGTTGGGTATTAACCCGCTCATCATTATGTTGAGCGTATCGTCAATCGACGCAGAAAGGCGGGACACATCCATAGCGCCCTGAATGACGGCGGACGTCTGCGGGACCTTGAAGGGAGTGCCAAACTCGGGATGACCGCTCACGAAGGCAAACTAAAAAGGGGGGTAAATGGGTAGAATAAGAGACAGTTATAAGCGTTGGGATGCGTGAAGATGCAGTTGTCGTACCTGTGCCAGACAAAACGCCCAACAAATGTATCTCAGCGACTCCATTTCGTGGCTCACCAGGAAAAAAAACTACGACTATGCGGGTCGGGTGCAGTATCGCTCGTACTATTTAAAGCTTTCTAAGGGTCTTATGTGTGTCTATGAACTTGCAGTTGGGTAAATATCGCCCCCAAAAAAGGGCTTTATTGTTTGTTGTAATGCTATTACCTAACAATCTGTTACAGATCTGTATTTGTTAAGCGAAGTTGCTTTGGAAGTGTGAAGCTATCGCATAGTGATTTTAAGTATTGTTTCTGTGTGTACAGCTGGTTTGAGCTACTTCGGAGCTTTCCAAACTTTTGCTTTAATGTCTCTGTTCTAGAAAATCATCTGGCAATTGAAAGAGAAGAAGAAAGGGAGCTCTCCACACTTCTGAGCCATACTCTGTGGTATCCCATGATGAAACCATTTCGCCCATCTCGACATCAACTTTCCAGGGGCTCACTGCTTCCAAGATGGCCTGCTATGAGCAGCCTATTAGATGTTTATCTGCAGTATCTACCTTTTTACCGCGCAACTGTCTCCATCACACTTACGTTGCTCTCACACTCTCTCACTCACCATCATCATCCCAAGGACAAGCATCTCAGCTCATCTGAACTTTCCAGGGGCTCACTGCTTCCAAGATGGCCTGCTATGAGCAGCCTATTAGATGTTTATCTGCAGTATCTACCTTTTTACCGCGCAACTGTCTCCATCACACTTACGTTGCTCTCACACTCTCTCACTCACCATCATCATCCCAAGGACAAGCATCTCAGCTCATCTCCCCATTGCCTCCTCTAATCGTCACTCACTATTTACCTAATCAATTTGAAAGTGGATACCGTTGATGCCGTCAGATATCACCCGACCAAACCTGTGCGCTGTGAGCGTGTGCTTATGTGTGTGTGTTTGTGTCTATCCCGCTCGGCTTTCGGTCACGATTCGCTGCCATTTTATGAGCATATAAATCGTCCGTTGAAAGGGGGCTCAATGGCTTGCCAGAGAGGGGGGAATGAGAGAGACTACGTGAGAGTGAAAGTATCCTCCTGGTGAAGGGAAACGCGAAAAGCGGATCATCCCCGACCCGCCCGAAGGGAAAGCAACAATAAGGGTGGCGCACGTGAAAGGAAACAATAAAAGGACCTTTGCTTCTTGAGCGAAAACCCATCAACACGGTCGTGCGAATGGGATGGGAGAGTTTGGGAGGAAGACGGGTTACGCCTGTATGTGTGTGTGTGTGGTGCTGTTGTGGAAATTTCTCCATTTATTCAGGGCGTTTCGCTTCCACTGATGTTGCAAATTTCGCTACACCATCGCGTGATTTGGTAGAATATAAGCAGCAGCAGCAGCAGTGGCGCCGAGCGGTTGTTGTGTGTTTGTATAGCAACGCCGAATCTTCGGCTGCGCTTGGAGAGGTTCATTTGTATGCAGGATTGTTTGGTGTGCCGGATTGGAGGTAGTATGTGTGGGTTGATAAGTTGCTTTGATTGGCTGGTAATGTTTCTGGTATTTCGAAGAACGATACTTATACTTGACTATTACTGGACTTTTATAATAAATTTCTTTTTCTTTTATTACTTCACTTCATTTATTCTGCATTGCGATATCGAGAAAAGGTGTAAAAATTATTACTAGAACAAAATCTCTTGAGAGACCCCTCCCTCGCTTGCTCTACTCAAGAATCCATCGCACGCCGTGAGAGAAAATGAACGTTACCTCCTACCATTTACACCACAAAGTCAACTTAGCTGTGCAGCGTTATCTATCCATTTGATTAACATGCAACGCTGTTCTTTCCTTCTATAATGAATCATTCTACAAACTTTTCAATATCATCACCACGATAGCATGATTCCTCCTTCCATCCTGACCCGCTGGTAGGAAAAAGCAACAGTCAGTTCAGCCGAAGCGCTGGAAGCGCCCAAGAGAAGATTGAATAAGTCGGTGAAGGTGCAGGAGGGCATAGAGATACAGGACACCCCACCGATGGCTTCTTATTTTGCAGCCATTCTCATCTTCCGTCCCCCTTTCTACTGCACGCCTGCTCGGAAAAGTGGCCACAAATTCACCACCAACTCACATCCTACGCGCAACAAAAAACGGATGGCAACGCGAATCGGGCAGATTGGAACGGTGCTGGTGATACTGATTATGCTGCCCATGTACTTGTGCGGGTGGTTGTGCCACAGGACGCCGTCAAGTGCTCCTCTCGCCTCCACCATTACCGTCGCTGGGATGGGGCAAACTTCCCGGAACACGAGTGCGCGCTGCGGGAAATTGCTCTTTGCCACGGTGGAATTTATTCGCCGCTAAACGCGAAGCTGAACTGGAGTAAGCCGAAAGGAGCGGCGCTTTAGGAGCATATTTTGTTCTCGTGCGCTAAAAGTACGCCACCCTTCAGCCTGGCCCTTTTGCTGACGTTCCATCACAGTACAGCAGAAAAACCCATCAAGAACCGTGCGAGCTGCTCCTGTAACACCATCATCGTTCGGTTGACATTAGTCGATGTTTCCGCATCCGGCTGCTTGACTTTTCCCGCTGTTGGTTGTTTTGTGGATTGCGCTCCTCGTGTTGCTCTCCTTCCCAGAGGGACGCGCTCCTAACCTTTGCTTTCGCTTCCGCTCGCAAATCGGTTTTTATTTATTATATCTTCTAATAATCGAGTGGAACGTTGCTTATTGAGTGGGAGATGGCACACAAACAAGTGTAGAAAGACTTCAGAGCGTGAGAGAGAGATAGATAGAGAGATAGAAAATGTATACCACAGTGTGAGTGGAAACGAACATACAACGCGGAAGCGACGCTTAGCCTCGCCTCGGTGCGACTTACTGACTTGGCCGCGGGCGAAGGCGCCTTCGCACACCGAAATTGATGAGATTGAGTGAAGAGTGAGAAGATTAAATTTGGCTGCCGGGGGTACCACCGTGGCAGGTGATGAAAAGTGAGGGACGAAAACATAGAGCATAGAGTTTGAAGGACCAAAGCATGCACAGGAAGAAGGGTTTTGATAAACTGTTAGTGATTAGTAAGGGGAAGCAAAATTTATTCAATCTGTCGTAGATTGTGCAAAGTTTTGCGAGAGATACCTCACGGGCAAAAGGGCTGGCTAGGAAGTGGAAGTGTGGCGCTGTTGAGCAGAGAAGATAAGGGAATTCTTTAAATGGGAATAAAAAAAAAAAAACAAAAATCCCCCAGGAAAGAAAGGCCCTTCCGAGACAAATGGTTGCTAATTTTCATTGAATTGTTGTTTCACCGGGCAAGGCAAATTCTGCGATCTGTGCTTTTGGTGTTGTTAGAAACTCTCGGGGTGCTAAGCGGAACTAATTTGCTTTGCCTCGGGACGACCGGGCGGGCGGGCAGAAATAAATTATGCTGCAGCAATTTAAAACAGATCTTTTTTTTTGAGTTCATGTTCATGTTCCAGCGGCCGTTGATGGAATGCGCGCTGAAGCTGTTAATTCACGCAGCGCGCACAAAATGCGAGTGTTGCTGCGATCGGAAATCATTTTCCACAAATTATCCACTCCACGCGCAACTCGACGACAGGAAGCGAAGGCAAGCTGGGATGAAAGGGGGGATAAAATTGTGACAGCCGGTAGATTTCGGTTGCAGATTGTCATTCCGGTTCTTAAGCTTCGCTCTTTCGGCTGGCGTGTCTTCTTTCCCGGTTTCGCTGCGCTGCGTGCCTTGCATGCTGATGTTTACGGTTTAAGGGGGAGACAAACCATACTGAAAGCCCCCTCGGGGTTGCAGTGCCGTCCGGGGCCGCTGCTGCTGCTGCTACTGCTACTTATCGTTGTCACTGACAATGCGCCGACATAAAGGACACAACGAGGAAAGCCCGTGGCTGTGAGGGAAAATGTCAAGAGTGTGGTAAATTCTTTTGCTAGGTGCCGGGTTGTTTCGAATCTGATGATACTTGACTTTGTCGAACAGGGAAAAAATGATTAGAATTTCGAGCAAAATTATCAAATAAAGAGTGCGAAAAGACAGTTTCGATTAGAAATGGTCGATAAAAAGGGCAATCGTTCACAGGTGTCGTGGAGGTGTGTATCGCTGTTCTGTAATTCATTTTAACATTTAAAAGTATTCCAAAAGCAACCTATTTTGCGACCATGTTTGTTATATTTGTTATCATCCTTCAGCACGTCCGGCTAGACAAGAAGCCTAACACGACCAGCAACAAACGCCACACCATCGACAAGAGCCTACCGACATTGTACCTTCTAAACGCTTTCCATTCTCGTTCCCGCTCGCTTGTGAATCGGCTCCTTTTTTCTTCTTCCTGCACCAGATTTGTTTGCATCTGTCTGTACGTTTGTGTGTGTGTGTCTCCCTCTCTATGGGTTTGTTGTTGGTGGTGTGTTTTTGTTTCCGAAATTCACTACATACCGACTGGTTTCGACCAGGGTTGAGCCAGTCACAATGCGCTTCTACGTGGAAAAACGTACGCTTCGTAGTACCTTTGCCGCCATACACACGCTAGCGTATTTGTGGTTGTAGGGGTGAGGAGCAGGTAGGATGAGTGAAGTGGGTTTTTGGGGCTTCTGACGGAAGGATTCAATAGCAGTGAGCGTGTGGAGAGGAGTGGAAGGGACCTTTTGCCATTTGCATCGTAGCCGTGGTCGTAGCCGTAACCGTGTTGCTCCACCATCGCAAAAGCTTCAGTTGCATACAGAGCAGTTCGGTACGGATGGAAGCGACTGTGTGTGTGTGTGTGTGAAGGTTTGTCTGTAGTTTTCTTTTTTTGATGCAATGGGGTGGGGTTGAGTAAGTAAAGGACACATGGTTTATTATTGAAAAGCGTTGAAGCACACTGGGTGCAGCTAGTTGGCTTTAAATAAAGTGGTTATTTTGAGTTGATTTCTAGAAAGTTATTTTTTGTATTTATCCTAAGGTTTGATAGGTCAAATTCTATCTGAAATATAAACTTAATTCTAATTAAAATGAGTTAAAATAAATCCGATACACGTCAGTTACTCCTTATCCAATAATCTACCCAAAAGCACTTCCACCAGTTTGAGCTTTTATTCCTTTACCATGAAGTTCTCTCTCTCTCTTCGGTTAATAATTCGAATTAAATTCCACTAGAACCTTCCCACAATTTTAGACACTTTTCGTAAAATCCAACAAAAAAAAAGACAGAATTTGCCCCATCAATTCCGAACGAAACTTTCAGTCCCACCGTGCACGTTCGGATACACTGCTTTCATCCGAAAGTACCATCCAGCATTCACTGTCTCTACTCTCTCTCACTCTTTCTCTCTCGCTTCGTCTCTCTCTCTCCATACACTCTTCTTGTAGGGACAGTTTTTCCATGTCACGTATAGAGCCGTATCATTGGTATCAGGGCGTCCCTATCCTTCCATCCGCCCTACCAGCCCCCTAAAAGTGCCTAAAGCTTTGCCCAAGCGAACGACCCACACCGAAACGAAACGTTCACATTGTTCGGTGGCTGGTTTGGTTTTGGAGAGGAAAGCCAAGGGAAAATCATTCCCAAAAAAACGGACCACTCAAACGGCTGAACTGTGTGTGTGTGTGTTTGTGTGTCTGTGTGCTTTTTTTCGTACACTCTGCTTGTGCTCGTAAGCGTTGAAATGGATGGGAACTGCGTCCGGGGATGGGCGAAGTTTTAAAATTATTCAAACAAAAATTGTTCGCCTTTCGCAAAGCTCGGTTAGAGAGAGAGAGAGTGAGAGAGAGAGAAACAGTGAGAGCGTCGGTAGGGGGTAGGGAGTGCCAGGACGTGCTGGTGGTTTTCCGAATCCGGTTCTACTGTGTTATGTTTTTCCCCGTTCCGTGGAACAGAATGCGAGGATGCTGGAGGGATGCGGAAGAGAAAGTGAGACACAGCTTGGTTGCTGTTGTCTCATTTTGGCTACTTCATTGTTGAAATTGCAACGCTGTACGACACAAAGCTTCGTTCTGAACTTCGTCCTTTGGCCGGGTTGGTGGGAACGGATGGAACGGTAGCAGCAGCAGCAGCAGCAGTCAGGTTGCCGTAGGTGGTTAGTCTAGTCGGTCGTAGTCATCGCTGTGTTTCACCTTTCATGTCCCAACCCTTGGCTTCGTTTTCGCTCTCGTCCGTTCCAGCGCCTCGCCAAGTATCGCTCTTTTGCGTGTAATCGGGTTTTCGGGAGAGGCATGAGAAAGGTGGTGGTGGTAGAAATGAAAAGTTTTGCATGATATGATAATGTGTGGCGCTTTTACGGTGCTTGGTAGAGCTTTAGGAGTTGTTGTTTTGTTTCCCTCTTTCGCTTACGCGCACGTGTGTGTGTGTTGATTTTGAATATCCGGTGAGCGCTGGAGACGGGAAGAGAGGTTAAAGGAGGAGGACAGTTCGGAGGTTGATTGTTAAGTTGCGAACGGTGAGAATGAGACGGTTTTTAAATGAGGGCGAGTGAGCGAGAGAGACAGAGAGAATTTAAGGGAAAATGGAGAAAAAGAAAATAAAGCTTCCCCGTTCAGTGCAATGGAGCAGCCTGGTACTTGACGAAGGGTCTCACTGATAGGAGGATGCGTATCGCCCTTTTTGTTGTTGTTGGTTTGCTTGATGAAAACGGGTCGAACTGGAGTGAGTGTGAGCACCGAGATGAGTTCCTTCTCTGTCACACTCACGGTGGGGAAACACTTTTGTTACCATCCTGTCACCTAAAAGGGCGCTCAGCGTTTGTGGCCTCCCCGCCCGTCCGACCGTGCAACACTCGGGCCTGTGTGTGTCGTTATTTTGAGGTAAAGAGCAGCGCTGTGTGACGCTGTGTGTGTGTTCGCTGGCACAATGTGAAGGACTCTCGCATGTTGGCAAGCGGGTGGGTTTAAGCCTCCACCAGAAACGTGGTGGTTCTATTCCTCTTCGGTGCTTCGGGAGGTGGCGGAGTCGGGCGCCGAAAGGGTTCAAGCAAGAGCACGAGCAGCAGCAAACATATGCATATATGTGCTTAGTGAATATTCGATGGAAACATTCTATTGGGCTTATGTCGTACCGTACCGGGCTGCCCGAGAACCACCGTCGAGTGAGGCTGATGGGCTCGAACTAACGCTCCCGAGAGAATGGGTTCGACACCGAGAAGGGGGGGCACAAAAAGCGTTTGCCATGTTTGTTTATTTATTTGTGTATGATTTAGGCGGATTTTGTTATTGGAATTAATAAACAGAAGCACGCGGCAATCTCGACCCGCGATGAGACAGACGCTGCTGCTGTTGTGTGGAAAATTTGGTTTGAATTTTTAATGTGTGAGTGTCCCCTTTTTTAGATTTGAAGGCATTTTTCGTGTTATTATACCCTTTGCTTTTACTGTTTTGGTCAGTTTCACTTGTTGTCTTGTCTGTTTTGTTATTTATGATTTTTTATTCTTTATATTAGCTGTTGGTTATGTTGTTTTCTCTTTCTTTTATATTAAAAATCTTCCTTTCATGATTTCATTATTAATTTTCTACTGATTCCTAGAGTTGTATTAAGTTATTTTTGACTCTTTTCTTACTCTATCACATTATTATCTTCTTCAGTATTTTTACCGTTTCCATCATTATAACACAAAGCGCGTTGAACATTGTTTCTGCTACTGCTTCTACAATGAAGTGAAACACTTCCCCTTACCTTTCTTGCACCCTTTCCCCTTTGTTGTCCCAGTCCCAGTGCCGTATTACTACCACCGGATGTAGCTCACCGTATGTCTCTCGTCTGCTTTCGAAGCTCGATTTATTATTTTCCCTCGCTCTCCCACATTCCCCAGCGCCATTGCAACCGCTCCTCACGATCACAGCGGCTACCGTACACTTACATACACTGCACGGTAAGTTTCATTTCCCCCCTTTTCCTTCCCATCCCTTGCGGGTTTGCTGGTTGGTGGTTTGGCTGACAATCCCAACGCGAGAAGCGTTCCGCAAGCAGGACGAACTTTCAGACGAACCTGGCGCTACAACATCCGAACACCGAGGCGAGCGCTGTGTCTGGGAGTATTGGAACTGTTTGCCTTCCATGCGCTTCTCCCATTCGACTGCCAGAACTTTCGCTTCAGCCGTAACCGTGGGTAGGTTAGGGCGAACCCTTTCACTGCACACCCCCTTCCTGCAGGCCCGGTTTGAAGCGGCATTCATCTTTAACCTGCTTAGCCGGTCACGTTGCCTGCAGGATGCAAAGTGCATCCAGATTGGAATTCGAGCCGGAGCTGGGAGAGCTGTTGCATTCGCCATGGGGTTGATTTACAGGCGGGGGCGAGAGCTTCCGTTCAACGACATGAAGACATGTGTGAAAGGGAATGGGGGTTGGATGGTTGTAGTGTCGTGCGCTTGTGTGCGCCAAAAGGAGCAGTAAACGATGCAGTGGCTTTATTTTCAGTGTGGCAGTGTGGAACCATTTTTTTGCGTCAGAAACGTTCCTTCCCTGCTGCTGCATTCGTGTTGCAGTTCCAGACTGCTTTGTCTGCACTGTTTGCACTGGTGGTGGACACGGTCAAAGTTTCAGACTTTGCATCGTTTCGCCGTGGTTTGCTTGGTGGAATGCTTTAAAACATTCAGCGAACTGCAGGGCATTATCGGGAAGAAAGCATTTTTTATTTAAAATATTTTTGATTGATTTGAAGTTCACATACTTTTTTCTTCTAAAGAAGTTCAATCAAACAACAAGCTTAGTCCTTTTATAAGATTAATTTATTAGCAAATCAGAATCATGGTCAGCATTTATTCGCAAATGATTTCACAGTGTGATGTGCTTTTGTACCGTTTTTCCATCGATTTGATTTCTAGCTTTTTGTCGCTCCTTCTCTCTCTTCCCCCCTCTCTCTCTCTCTCTCTCTCTCTCTCTCTCTCTCTCTCTCTCTCTCTCTCTCTCTCTCTCTCTCTCTCTCTCAATCTTTTATATGTTTGTGTATGCTATATCGTAGGTAGAAGTTTGAAAGCCCTTAAAAAAAACAGACGATAATGTGTGGCACTTGCTGCACGGTGTCTGTGCATGTCTGTGCGCGAGATAGAAGCCATTGTTTGTCTGGATCGACCCAAACCCTTTGCAATCGTTAAGCCATACCATGTAGAGTGTGCATTGCTCGGAGTTGTGTAGGTGAAAATTGAAATTGATTCCCTAAATGCGATTTTGGAGAAGTTGAAATTGAGCGATAAGTAACGAAGAGTTTGAGTACTGTCCACAATTTGAATCTACCTGTAGTGAGGAATTATTTCAATTATTTCAAAAGGTTTATCTTTACGCATAGAAAAGGCCCTTTAAGGCTTTCAAGTCATCACAATTCTTCCACGTATTAATTACAGACATCAGTCGCAGGCTCATTTGATGTGTGCCTTGCTCACTCGAAACGAGACGCAAACAAGCTTCAAAACGCCGTCCAAACATCAAACGAAAGAGCGTCCCAAGAAGCAACAGCCGCAGATATGCAACACGCGTGGAGTATCGAGATAAAGCCAAAGCCAAAGCATGTGTGCCCTGAACCACTCCACTCCACAGGGACGGACGGGGCTAAAAGATAACGAAGAAAAACGAGGTTAATAATGGTGTGTGGAGGAAATTAGCGAAGGTGATAAAGAAAGCTGGGCAGAAACAAATAAGAAAAAAAACACGACCGCATCTGCGACTGTTATGCTTTGCAAAAGATGAAGCATAAATAAATAATCGATAGCGGACCACCCAGCAAGCAACTCGGTTCGCCCGGTTGTGATGAGCTGTGTCGTCTGATGGGAATTCGATGGCCAGCGATACGGGAGCTGGTAGGTCAGCCCATCATCCGTGTTTTTTTTCGCCAATTTAATGCACGGACGGGCAAGAAAGAGGGACGTATAGCCCAAAGTTTCGACCTCTTTCGATGGTTCGGTGGTGAGTTGGTAGCGGCGGGGTGAGTTCAGGGTTTGTGGACGCTTTGGAAGTTTGTCTTGTAGTCGATCAAAATTGCATGTTGAATCACGATGGGGAAAGTTGAAACCGAGCGAGTGTTTTTTGCAAGAAGTGTGTAACCGTGGAAGCTGTCGCTTGACGGAGACCTGACCTTTCGTATTGATCTCTGTGCTGTTGCAAAGGGAGTTTCTTGGAATGTGCTACAGAAGAATTGGTTACTTGAACTGAGCGTTTAGATTAAACTGAGCAGGATTATGAGCGTCAAAAGGTGAAATTTTGTAGGGAGGATCTTGTAGAATTCTTGGGATATACCTAAGCAGAAAAGAGCACATTAAGCACCACATAGATGAGAAAAAGGGCAATTTTTAAGAGTATTTCTAATAATGTTATCGTTATCCAAGAGGTTCAACTAACTACAAACATAAAGATTGCTCTCCAAAGAGGCCCAAAGAGTCTGCTAAATAGGGTCACAAACGGCATTGCATAAGGGCGAACGAACTAATTCAACAGTGTGGCAATCATACAACTCGGCCCGTGCCCGTCTGTATACACCTCAAAGGGCCAAAGTAGAGCTTTGCGTTTTGTTTGCTCAAAGCTGCAGATGCATTTATGTGGCACGTTTCTAAGTTTCTAAGTCGTTTGCATAGCTGCTGCTTACTTCTGTACAGATTGTTTTCCTCTGCTCTCTCTGCCCCAGCAATCGACAATGGCCCAATCTGGGGGGAAAACTATTATAAAAGTGAGGACGATGACGGCGCCTGCCAGACTGTCATACAGCACGTCAACGAACGCTTTCAACGATGCCTGGAACTTGGTTGTCATCGCTGGGCGTGTTCTGCCTGCTGCTGGTAAAATAAAACGATTTCTTTTGCTGTATCTTAGGTGCCTACTTTAAACATTATCCTTCTACAGTGCTTTGTGTCAGGTGAACCGCGTCCTGATTTCGCCCTCAACAGTACCCTCATCGGGACGGTGCGTGTGGCCGGAGCCATCGATGATACGCAGCTGGTCGTAGCCGATATCAATGCGAATCTGTACATCAATCTCAACTCCACCTATCCGGGGCTGTCCGCGCTGCTCAAGCTAACGCAGGAAGTAGGAGAAACTGCCTCCCGCCTGCTGTACAATGTGCTTACTCCACTCGAATCGCTTGCGCCCTCGCGAGACTCACAAGACGTGCAGCTGTTTGACGAAGTGCTCAAAAACATTACCACCCTGCAAAAATTCGTATCAGTGCGACTCGTGGCAATAAGCACCACTATTGAGATGAAACTGAATGGCTTTCTTCCCTCGAAGCTGGAGGACGTATTTGGGCGTGTCGTGCTTGGGCTGCAGGAGCTGGGCCTGGCGTTGGAGACCCTAAAGAGTGCCGTTACAGCAGTGCTTAGTGGAGGCAGCCAAGGGGAGTGTCCTCCAAAATCCGTCCGACCCAAGCTTGTCTATCGGGTGGTGTACGCCGTCCGTACACTTAGGGCTTACCTGCCCGCGGTGACGTACACACTGACGACCGTGGTCGAGAACATCGCGTTAGCCGATCGGTTCATTGTGCGGCTGTCGGAAGACACGAAGCAAGTACAGGATCCGAACCAGTACGTCGATCTAGTGCGGGCCACTACCGGCATGGTATCCAGGGCAGTAGCTACCAGCATTGCCACAATAACTGCTGAATACGGGAAGGTATCCGCCAAGCTACCGCAGTTTGCCAACCTTACCACGCTGATGGCATACGGACAGGTGAGCCAACTGATGAGCTCCTACAACGCTGTGCTGATGCAACTCGGCACCATTGATGCATCGTTCGATGCCTCCCTAGCGGACATTGCGGAGAAACTGCGACTCGCACTGCAACCGGACGAAAGCACGCCGATGGTAGACAATGCGGAGGTAGTCGCGACACTGGTCACCACCCTAATCTCTAGCAGTCCGTACGGGCGCTTCTGTTTCTACAAATTCTCCGAGCTGCTGCTCGGACTGACCGACACCGGACTGCTCGGGGTGGAAGGCTGCATTAGCCGAGAGACGTTGCGGCTGCATCAGCTTAGTTACGCACTGCAGGAGCACGCCAGGCTGCTGCTGTTCGATCTGAAAGATCTGCCCACCGAGCTGGGCGAATGTAATCTGCTGCCAAACGCGAACCGACGTGCGGCGTGTGTTACGACGGTTAGTGAGAGAGCGAGAGCGAGTGAGTGCGGGCTGGAGTTGAATTTTAATGTCCATTAATGTCTTTATTTCAGGTGGTTGGTTTTTACACCAGTGTGGCGAAAAGTTTCCGAACCAAATTCAACAACCTGTACAGTACGGGATCGGCGGAAGCGGATGCAAGCAAACACCGTCTGGCGGCGTGCGTGAAGGTGCTACAGTTTAAGCTGGTGGATGGATCCTCGACCGACCTGAACGCTCAGATTCGGAAGTGCTCGATGGTGGGTCCAGTGGCATAGTTATAACACGCATGATGTGGGATGGTCCTCATTGTATGAAGAAAGCTGTTTAATAAAAGTAATAACATCTGGAACTGTACCTTTCTGTGCTGTGGTTGTCTAATGCTAGAAGTCAAATGAAGCCAAGGCAATCAACAATTCTATCCTAGACGTTGTCAATCCAAACTTTTGTCGAGCTTGTTGTAGACATTCTCGAATTTCAACAATTTCGAGGCTAATCCAAGGCTTCATTCAAGAAGTGTAATGGGCTTAGAAACAGTTTGTTGCACTTCTTCGATCTGAAAAATTGATTTCATTCAATCACTGTAAAGTTTAAACGGAATTTACAATGTGTCAATTATTTCGCAACATTTGCGAAGACTTTTTTGTGTTCCGCAACCGTTCCGCTCTCCCGGGGGTCAAAACCACATAGTCGCCGACAAAACAAACGCAGAGAAACAAACGCTGCACCGTATTGTTTACATAAAAACGTTTGGCTTGGAGCCTAACAGGCCAAAACAGCCGCTCAAAACAAATAAGAAACCAAACTGAGGTGACAGACAGAGTGTGTAATCGAGCCCTCGGCCGTCCATCGGGCATGCGGGGTAATCAATCTTCATTCGAAACGGATTTTTATGTGCGACGGAAAGACCACCGATCGGCGGATTGGGTTACATCGAGCGGTGTTACTGTGCTCGGGGAGGAGGGTTTTGGAATGAGCCCGAATGCAGCAACCCAAATGGGTTGAGTCGTAAACGCGACAAAGCATCTTGACCTTGACCAGTCACTTGACGTGCACTGCGTACAGCGATCGGAAGATTCCCAACAGTCACAGCCTAGAGTGGTCTGAGCTTCCGAGTGCGCTTGAATGGTGGTTTTTACTGCGCTTCCTTTCAAGGGGGGACACTACTGCACCCGAAAGTGGCAATGCTTGCTCGGGTCAGGAAATGTCACTACATAAAGTGGCAAAAGAGAAGGTCGTCAACATGGCTGATATGTTGGTTTAATTGGAGGTTCGCTTGAAGATTCATTCGTTGTTAGTAAAGTGTTTGACCTTAAATCGATGTAGTTTAGTGTCTTTAGAACTGAAGTAGTTGTTCGAATTCCTCCCCGAAAACATTACATTGATTATTTTTCGTCTCAATTTTGCAAACAGACTGAGTCACACACATGCTTCTAAGTACACATGTTTTAACAGCTGTTACTGTATCTGACGGTAGCATCGCGTCTGCGAAACAGTTTTCATAAGAACGCTTCTCACACAGCTAAAGAATATCGTACAATAAAGTAAGTGATTGATTTTTTCTCCAAAAATGACAGCTTTTTATTCATTAATAGTACTATTATTGATTAAGGTAAGGGTTCTACTTTCAAGTAATGTCACAAATAGGGTTCTTACTCATCAAAACATTCATTGAAGCTCTCTCGTGCAGGTCCAGTTCCAAATTTTGGTCTTCCAGTATCAGTCGCCGGCAGTGCACAAGTGATCTCTGCATCCAACCAAACAAGCGCGGTGGTGAAATCCGCCACAAATCACCTCGGTAACGTCTCGCTTGCTTCGAACTACACGAAACATCAAACGGTGTTGGTACAGCTGGCAATGATCGCTAACTTTACCGCGAGCGTCGATCAGTCGATCGTGATGCCTTTACTTGCACTAGCTGAAGCCACATCGGGCAATGTGAGCGAACTATTCAACGCCATTTGGGAAGGGATCGCTACAACACAGAGCTACATAACGCATACACTTCCTGGCGATTTGAAGAAGCTGGAAATCGAGATCGATCACTACGTACCTGATCGATTGAAGGATGGGTTTGGTTGTGTTCAACGAGGGCTAGATAGTTTGAGTGAAGCTTTGAAGTCACTGCAAAATGGTGTCTTAAATGCAGTTAGGGAAGCAGGGACGAATAGCATGTCGAATGTAGAGCTAAGGAAGTTTGTGAGCTTAAAAGTAGTTAATGACGTAGCGCGCAGCATTAGGGCGGTGAGTGTTTGCTTTCCATCGATTGTGGAAACAGTTAACAGTACGAGTGACAGGTTGAAAACAGCTGATCAGTTTATCATCGACACGAGCCGGTTGGTTGCAAAACTGAACGGCAGATTTAGTCAAAGATTGATGAACCGTGCGGCGAGTTTAAGAAGAGAATTTATTGAAGTAAATAAACGTTTGGTTCCCTAGTTGTAAGCATTTTTAATCCTTTTTATTCCAAAATTATTGAATCAACTCAACAATAAGTCAAAATGAAATAAATTAGCTGAAAAGATTAACTCAGCGTAATTTCACGATGAGCGAAATCGTTCGTGCCACTGGCTGGCTCTCGTTTCTTTAACGCGCCCCGGTATCGCGTATCGTTGTCGTGACTTTTCATTACAGCAGAAGAGACTGCGCGCGTCGCGTGTAATTACCAACCCGGCTCATTCACCTATGCCATATGCCATAAACTCTGCTAAAAGCTCACGTGCCCCGCTGGAGCGTTTAACCTCGAGCCGACCTGCAATAACCATGCGTCTCCATCGGACGTGCGACAGGCGTGACCTTGAGGCATCAACCTTGAAAAGGAACACCATCTCGCCTCGGTCTAAGCGGTGCTCCTGTGAAGAAAGCCATTGGGTGAAAGAAACAAAGGAAAACGAAAGCGGACAGGGCAACCGAAAAATCGAATGAAATTATCACCTTACACGGGTAACGAGCCGCATGCTGTGCATGCTCACGTGCAGCGCTGACGAGCTAACGGGCGTGTAAATGAGGATGGAAATTTCCTGCCTGTTGAGCAGCAGCAGTCTCCCTCCCACAGACGCGTCCCACCGATTATCGCTGATGTCGTCGAATTAAAACTAATTGTAGCAATCGAACGAACGACGCGAACGGGGGGAATAAAAACAACAAAGCCAAGCGCTACTACACACGTGTGGTTATTTTTCGTTGTTCTTGGATGCGCTTTTGTGTGCAGCTTTTCGCTCATTTATCACCGATGCACTCATGAGCCACGCTTTACTTACCGAGTGCCGTTCTCTCTGCCTCTCTTTCTGTTGTTTTACGTTTGCAGTGAGTGTCGCGCTGCTCCGCGTCACCGGCTGACTGACACTAATGAGCCGGTGCATCATGACGAAGCCCGCGATATATAGTCGCCCGGTTTCGCGTGCAGCCCATCACTTGAATGGGGCCCGTAAAAATCATCATGTTTACACCGAATTGTACTCCCGTTCCTATCGTTTCTACTGTTGCCGAGGGCGGGCAGTCTGTGTGCGAGTGCTGATGATGGCCATCAACGCTAGCGACACGTGACCGATGGATCACACATTAGTTAAGAAGCCGGGAGGCAAGAGAGGAAGGTCAGTTGCAGTGCGAAGTGATGCATGTGAGAATGGTTCTGTTTTGTTCATTCATTCGGTTGCGATAATCAGCTTGAATCAGTCGTGGTTCGACAAATTTAGCTTGGGTTGGACTGGGTATGACATTTCATATTCTTCACTATTCTTCTAAATCGTAATTTTTTGGATGCCACACTTCTTCCTAAACTTTTTACAAAGTTTGTGGATTAATCTAGAAGAATTGTTCGAGATTTTTGGATGTACATATTCAATAAAAGCGTTTTTATACAACTTTACGCTTGAATTTCGTAGGCTATAATCATAACATAAGCGTTGTTTAAGTTGGCAAAAAACTCTTTGAGCTGATTGAATGTTAAAAACAGAGAATATCATTAAATTTATCATAAATTGATCACTCAAAAAAATCATTTCCTATCGTAAGTTTAAACCAAAAAGATAAAAAGCAGTAAAAGATGCACGCAAAAATGCTGTTTCTTCAAACACGACAGTAACTTCTCATTTGAAGTGGAGTTAGTCGCCCATATTTCATCATGATCAGATGATCTCACCAGCAGACCCCGCCCAGATTATGAAATCGCTTCAAACACGAGTACCACAGAAGCCGCATTCGCCAATCCCGACCGATTTGCTGCTGCGTTTTGTGCGCGTTAATCAATGTCACGTCATGTTGAGTTAAAATCATGCCTGACTGGTTTGTCGCTTCTGCCTGGGCAGGAGGAAGAAGGAAGGGAAGAAGCTTTCCCGGTTGTGTCCGGATGAGCGGTGGCGCACAAGGCAACACCCTTCCCATCCCATCCCTCCAGCAACGTGTTGCATAGGCAGTTGGTGAGATGACGTTTATTAGGTTATGGCATCGCCGGTGTATCGTTTCGCGCTACGGCGACTACCTGTCAGTCAGTTTGCGCTTGCTCACCTGTCAGCGGACCGATTGCACGTGGCGCCTTAAAGGGGTGCGTTCATTCGTGCGTCAACCGGCTGTTCTACCTGCTTCCTGCTTTGTTGACCGGGTCCAGAATGGGAAGCAAATTGTACGACAGGTAAAGAGATTCAAGGTTGTGCCAACTAAGAGTGCAACAATTTGATATTTCTTTCTCAGCAAAGCAAACTCTCTATCTTTCAACGTTCAAATCATTCCCGTTACTTGCTCACGCCATAAAAGGAGCTCATCACACACACACACACACACACACTCAGTCGGTGTTGATTGATTGCAACAGTAAGGGTGGTAATTTTTGGCCTCGTTACACATATATCCCCACCCAAGACGAAACGATGCCAAATCAACGCCTCTTGCCGGCTGATCGTACACAAGTGTCGCACGAGCCGAGGTTACCCAGCGGTTAGAGTCACAAGCGTAAAATAATTCACCGTTTAATTAACTCATCTTTCACGTGTTGCTCTCCAACTCGGGCTGGTGCTCGGGAGACTGTCGTCCCAATCATTTCCACCTTGCTGATGTGCACTAAATGGTGCAACTACTTCCACCGTGTATCCCGTGTCGTTGCCATTTTTTGACACTGTTTAATCCACACGATCATGCGTTTAGTAGCCTACCAATACACAAACAACCAGAGTGGGGGGAAAGATCTCATTTTCCCTTCGTATACGGTGGTTTGATACGAAATGGCAGTATCTGATTACGTACGTTTGGGTGAAAATAATATTTTAAATTTAAACATTTCCCAACATAATAACGTTAATAATAGTCGCCCGGTCTGGGCCACCTTTAGCGACGACGCATCGGCCGCCTGGCATCCTCCCAGGAGGAATCCAACCGCTGTCGTTGCGGAAGACACGAGGTTTCGGACCGTCGAACCTGCCTCGGAGGGAGGGTATTTATAGCGGGACCGATTCCCGCGTGCTGCGCTTGTGGGGTGTTTTTCCGGAGCGATCTTGAAGAGCGAGAAGGTGTGTGTGTGTGAGATAGAGAGAGAAAGAGAGATGGGACGCCGGATGGGGTCGATGTTTCGTAAAGACTCGTGGTGAACCGTTTTTCCAAATCGGGGGGATTCGGGGACCGCCGGTGAAAGGCTGCCGGGGTGAAAGGCAGATCACTGCCGACGACGGCTTCAAATGATTGTCTATTAATAATCTGTAAATCATATAAACGGTCGGCCTCGGCGAAACCAACTCGACGGTGGCAACGTTGCGGTTGTATCGGCTGAGCGCGACTTGCTATTCGATAGACAGACGCTCTTAAAACACGACCACGACCGCACAGAGCAACTGTCGGCTTGGATTGGCAATACTAAATGGATGCGACTCGATGGGCGAGTCTGTCGGTGCGTGCGTGAACTTTACCAACCGGATGTGTGTAATAAAGATGAAACCAACTGTTGATTGGATGTGACCAATCACCAATCGAATTGAATTTGTGTACAGTTTGTAGGAAAACTGGACAAGTGGAAATGAGCTGGATCGCATTTTCAAGACTTTCATGTGCAATTTAGATGATTTTATCGACAGGATAGGTCAACATTTCATATCCGAGCAACAAAACATCAAAAAGCAAAATAAAATAATGCAACTATTGAGTGAAATACGGCTTTTTACCTTTCATATCCTGGTCACGGCACCACTAACCCGCAAAACACCAAGGAAAGGAACGACAGGAATGAAAGTGTAGCAAAATCATCCGACTGATTCTCATCGCGCTCATGCTGTCTCCACACTGGTTAGACAATTTTGTTTATTTATACTCCGGCCTCGGCATATCTGTTTACCAACCAACGCTTTCTTACCACGATCGGGCGATGATCGTGTGTGGAATCGCGAAGAAAGTTGCACATTTTGCACCTGACGTTCTTTCCCATTTTGATACAAAATTTTGCTGTGTCCATACACACATACACACACACACATCCCACGACAAAGGTAGGCCGGAATCAATCACAGCAATCAACGAACTCCTAAGTAGCCTGAAGCATGTTGACGGAAGCGTCCTACTCACATTACTACCACGCGGCAATCGCATCAGGTCGCGCTGAAAATAGCGCACCGCACTGGGGCGGCTGTGGCTTAAAATAAATGATTTTTATTTTTAAACCGATTGGATCATTTTCATGTCCAAAGTGCATCATTATGGAAGTTAGCTGCTAGTAGCTGATGAATAGCTCTGCCGTTATCGTTAGGTTAGGAGGGAGCTGCGAACGTTGCTACCACAGAGAGCTAGGAATTCGTCATACAATGCGGGAGAGCAAGAGAGAGAGAAAGAGAGCGTGTTTAATTTGAGAATTTATATTTCACCATGACTATCAACATTCGGAAGAAATAGTGAACGGTCTGATATCGTGTGCCGCTTTATTTCCAAAACCAACTCTTGTCTAAGGGTACCGTCGGGGTGCTCATCTCATTGGGTGAGGCGCTAGTCGTCCGCTGTGGGGCCCGTCAAGGCACAGGCCCGGATGCTGTTGATCAGATCCGTTTCGGTAAACTCAACCAGATTCACCTTGGCCAGCTCGTTGCAGATCAGGAACCGATTCGCGCTTGCGGCCGCTTCCGTTTCGATCAGCTCGAACAGGTACTGCATCTTGAGGTCAAAGTTCGCCACCACCTCAGCGTAGAAGCCGGAAAGCTGTTGGTGAAAGATGAAAGATTCGAAGGGAACGAACGGTCAATAAACGATGCTATGAAATAAGGCCTAACCTACCGCTTGAACGCATTCGTTCAGGTTGTCCGGTGTCGTGAGTGAGTCGCAGATGCTCAGCTCATTGAACAAGTCTTCGTAGTCCGGCGGCAGTAGAATCCTCACTGTGGCTAGCGTGTCCTGCAGATATTCCAGCCGTGTGATCTCCTTGTCCACACAGAGCGCCGAGTTGTCCGAGAGCGAGGTTAGGAAACCGAACACCAGGCCCATGTACTTGTTGAAACAGAACTGCGCATACTTGCCATTCTCGATCACGGTCAGGATGAGACTGTCGAGCAGGGGGGAGGACACGTTCGTCGTTGCATTGCCAGCGGACAGAGCGTTCGCGATGGTATTGAGAAGCGTCTGAAGCTGATCGTCCATCGCTGTGTAGCGCTTAGTTTGCGTTTTGTTGAACACTTCCCGGAAGCTGGACAGCGCACCGGTAACGTTGCTGAATGCAGGCGCGGCAGTTATGTGCGTCAGATTCTGGATGTCGGCTGCGACGCCACTGTACTCGAGGGCGTAACTGTCAACTCCCGCTTTCACATCGATCGCCAGCGCATCCGTTACGTTCTTTACGGACGCCAACACCGTCCCGGACACGTCGGCCGACTGGTTCGACGCTTTCTGCACCAGCAGCAGATAGTCATCGGCCAGGTTAATGTTCTCGAGCGTGCTGTCGATCGTGTACTTAATAACAGGCAGGTACGCCTTCAGCTGGTTGATCGAGAACACGACTTCGTAAATGAATGCGGGCTTGACGTACTGCTTCACGAGCGCCTCGGTCAGCTCGGTCACACCGCCGGCTTGCGTGCCGGCCGCGTCCAGTGCCAGCCGGAGGGTTTGCAGTTTCGCCGTCAGGTCGTTCAGCCCGAGCACGATGCGGCGGAAGCCGTCGCTAAACTGTTTCGGTATGTAGTCGAGCCCTTCGCTGGCGAAGTGCGTCTTGAACACGGCCTTAATGTCCGCGATCGCTATCGGTAGCTTGGTGCTGATCGCTTCCTTGGTAGTGTTGATGTTCGTAAACATGGTCGCGAACGCGTCGGACATATTGCCGGACACGTCCGACACCAGGGCGGTCACGTTCGGGACGAGGTCGCTACCGATCGTCACCAGGTCGGTGGCAACGCGCACCGTAATGTTGGCCAGCTCCTGCAGCCCCTTGTAGTTGGCTTCTACCATGTACGGGGTGTTATCGTCCGCCGCCAGCAGTACGGTTTGCGCTTTCTGTGCTGCAGTGGACACCTTCCCACTGCTCTTGATCGGTAGCTTGATGCCAAAGTCAGGCTTCGCGTGAGCGGACGGCAGGAGCTACGGGAGGAGAGGAATGCGATGGCAAAGCTTCAGTAAATGCGGGTTGGAGTTTTCAGGTTGAGCGGTATCTACCTGCGAGAGACTCTGCACGCACAGCACAAACACCAGTAGGCGCATCATTGCGAAGGACCACTTTCGGCTTTTCTACGAGTGGTCCAATGTCACCACCAACTACAACTAGAACTTCCAAGGTAATCGGAGGTATCGGGCACGAAATCTTTCACCGTTCCCAACAGGGGTAGACTGTGTGTGCTGCGTACGTGGTTACTGCTGCTGATCCAGCTGCAATAGAGCGGCACACAGTGCGGTGTTGTGTATGTCTGTACAATCGGTGGTTTCAGCGGCAGCTGTGCAAACAGTCACCAGACCAGATCTGCAGAGTGTCGAGAGCCCGGCGGGTGAACACTTTGCGGTGCAGATTTTTCCACTGTTGCCAGTGCTCCACGCGCGTCTGTCCGATGCGAATCGCCTCGGCGACAAGATGCCCTGGAGCCGTAGTTTCGGTGGATGTGATGTGAAGTAAGGGCCAGACCATTCTGGCGAATATGCTTCAATGCTTCAGGAACAAAGCATGTAGTGCTATTTCGCTAAAGTAATATCAATATTCATTATTGAAGGACTTCAAGGTATGAGACAGGGAGCATAAACAAAGACAATCTTAAACTTGCACAACCAAAGCTTGCTTTATTGACTTCGCTCGTGCTACACATTCCACCAAACGCTCATTCCTCGTTGCCGTTCGGTCCCTCCTCGGCACAAGTGGTGATCTTTTCCAGCAGCAACGGCAGATCCGACTCGCCGAGCGAAGACTGTGAGAGGCGCAGGCAAATCTTCAATCGGCTGCCGCTCGCTGCAATCTCGCGCGCGATCGTATCGTACCCGAGAGCAAACATGTCGCCAAAAGCTGCCTCCAGTTTTTTGTAGATACCGGCCAGCTAGGGTGGGAAAGGAAATGGGACGAAAATGTTAGCAAATCGCAGGAAAATGAACAGTGCAGTCACAAAAGAGCAGAAAGAAGCTCCACTCACCGAGGTAATGCACTCGTCCAGGTTCGCCTGATCGCTGATGCCATTGCACACGGTCAGATCGCCGGCAATGTCCTCGTAGTCGTAGAACAGCACGTCCAGCATCAGCTCGATCGTGGTGCGGAAGTACTCCAGCCGCGTCACCTCCTTGTCGACGCACTCGCGCGCATCGATGCTGACCGTGTCGAGCATGGAGAAGAAAAAGTCTTTGTACTTGTAGAAACAGTACTGCGAGTACTCGGCGTTCGCGATGAGCGTCACGATCAGCGCGTTCACTACGTAGCTGTCCTGGATGATGAACAGTGGGGCCGCCACCGCGTACACATTGATCACCGAGTCCTTCAGGCTGCCCAGCACAGTGTCCACGGACGGGGTTTTGTTCCGCAGGTCGGCCAGGTTGGCAGCGTAATCGCCCAGCAGCGCGAGTATCGCGCTCCCGTTGGCAGCCGCAGCGACGTTGGTGAGGGAGGAAAAGTTGCCCTGCAGCGACGATAGATCGGTACCGATGCTTGTGGTCGTGTTGGTGATGGCGCTGCCAATCGCCTGTATGATGCCATCCAGATCCGCCGCAATGCTCGACTTTTCGCCCAGCGTAAGGGCCACCTTGTTTGCCAGATCGAGCATGTACTGGTCGGCGATGGCAATGCCCTCGATCGTACTGTCCACGGTGTACTTCAGCACAGGTACGGTGGCTCTCAGCAGGTGCAGCCCCTTCACCAGGTCCGTTATCAACGAGTTGCGCATGTAGGTAGAGACGATCGCCGATGTGAGGGTGCCATTCACGCCGACTGCAGCCTGCGCATTGCGTGCCCCCTGCTGCAGGCCGATGAGCGTCACATTCAGTGCGGACAGCGCTTTGCCGATGTGCTGGAAACTGTCCTCAAACTTCTCGATCAGTGGCTTGCCGATCAGCACGATCAGCGGGGTGGTGATATTCGGCATACGATCCGTCACGTACGAGCTCGCATTGGCAACGGCGGCCAGTGCCGCCCCGAACACGGTGTCCACATCGCCGCTGGAATTGCTGGCGAGCGCATTAATGCTGCTGATGACGGTGGTTCCCAGCGGCTGGAAGTCGTTCGCCACCGTCTGCACCGCTCTGAACACTTGATTCAGCAGCGTCAGGTTGTAGCGGATGGTAAAGCTGAGCGTGGCATTGTTCACCACGGAGATGGCAGCGTTCGCTTCGGAGGCGGCGAGCCCAACCCGGGACGTGCCACGGACGGGTGCGCTCAGCGCAAACTCTGGTCGTGGCTCTGCGGCGATGCACTGCACATTGGAGTGCAGGAGAGAGGGATTGGAGTTATCGCATCACCGGTTCTTCGACAGTTCTTCCTTACTTACCTGCAGTAGTGACAGCACGATCAATGCTGCTATTGTAACTCCCATCTTACGCTCGCTCGTCTTACGTCTAGTGTCTGTAGCTAGGGATGCGCTAGTTTGAAATATGCCAAATGACTACGTCTCGGAATCGACGTTCAATGCCACCGACAGTGGTGAGGCACAGTTCTTGGAACGAAGGGGCAACCGTTGCTCCAGTCGTGCGAACACATGCGCAAACCAGCTGTGCACACGATGCGCAGTTTGTGGAGGCGATAGTCCTGGAATTGGGCTTGGATTTCAGAGAATGCACAGAAACATACGACCCCCCACCCTGTGCGAAGGTGTGCCGCAGTGATGTATGCATGGATGGATCGCTAGTTCAAGCTGATTTCGATGCAAAGACAATGAGCTCGCTGGGAGATAAATGTGTCTAAATATAGGCTACAGTGTACATCCGTTTTTTTAAGTTATTTGCATTAGACAGTTAGAATTTACTGAAAGTGGGCAAAACTGTAGTAGCTAAGGATAGCAGCTAGAGTCACCGAAGAGTGGTCAGAGAAGTGATTGAATCTTCCCCATCCAAAACCATCTCTTTGGAGCTCCGTTTGGTTCAACTCTCAGCCCGCTCTAATACGGACAATATTTGAACAGGTGCCGCAGGGCTCATGAAAGCCTACCGTTTCGAAATGGCAGGCTGTCTGCACGCAACCAGAAGCTCAGTAACACACAGAGAACGGACGTTGGGTACAGAGAGTGAGCGAGTTTTGCTCCACAAGCACACAAACAAAAAAACGGAGTATGGATCGTACCGCTCTGTTGGTACTACTTTTCCTACAGGTACGAAACGATCCGCCGCATCTTTTTAGCGACCTGATGAGACATTTTTCCTGCACATCACCCTTTTCGCTGCCCCCAGGTATCGCTGACCTTCGCCAGCCCGGACTATGGAATACCGAATGCCGTCTACGGCACGGCCCGGCTACTGACCAGTGTGTCCGACGCAGCCAGCTATCTAGACACACTGGCGGCACCAAAGCTCGTACCGGCGAACATCACGCAAACCACCTTCAATCTGTCGAACGTGGTGCAGCTCCTCCAGCAGACGGGCAGTGCCATAGCGCAAGACGGCAACAGTGTGGCGAGCGCGATCACCAACCTCACCGAAAGCACATCGGGCGATCCGGCAGCACTGTTCGACGCTGCCAACCGGACCATCCAGATCGCGCTGGATCACATCACGAAACTGCTTCCCTCGGTTAACTTCAACCTGAGCGCTCTGATCGGTGACAGCGTACCGGAGCAGCTAACCGATGGCTTCGGGAGGATATATCTACGGCTGATCACGCTGCGCACCCAGCTGGGTACGCTCAAGTCTGCGATTCTTGCAGCGATCGCAGCAGCCGGCACTACCACGCCCATCCCGACGGACATACTGGCGAAGTACATAACACTGAGGAAGGTGTACGACGTGGTGGAGTCCGCTCGGAAGCTTCGTGCCTATTTACCGGTGCTGCGCTACACGCTCAACACCTCGATCGAGGACATGGTGGTGGCCGACCAGTATCTGGCGCAGTACACCGGCATGCTGGCGTCGCTCGACAGCTTGGTAGCGACCGTTCTGCAGCCGCTCTCCGCAGCCAAGGAGGGTTACTACTCGGCACTGAAGGGTGGTGTCCGCGATCTAGCCGGTTTCTACGCACTCGTGGAAGAGTCTACGCTCCTGCTGGCGGTGTACAATGTGACGGGGCTGGGAACGTTGATAGACACCATGCTGGGGAAGTTTAACACCCCACTGGCAAACGTTACTCAGGATGTTGCCGCCGTGGCCTTACAGCTGCAGAACTATCTGGACGCGGTCAAGGGTATGGTGGGGATCAGTGACCCCCAGGTCATCTCCGTCACCGAGAGCAAGCTGACCGTGGCCCTGATCCACACGCTGATCGATAGTGGCCCGTACTCGCGCTACTGCTTCAACAAGTACAAGGATCAGGTCACCGATCTGCTCAACTATCTGCTGGAGGAGTCCTCGATATGCATCGACCGGGAGATACCGCGCCTGGGCAACCTCGGCCCAGCCGTGCAGAGCGTCCTCGATGTCAGTGCGTACGACTTTGAGGACATTAACGATTGGCTTACGATCTGTGACGGGCTGCAGGAACCGGCCAACCAGAACCTGTGCGTCACGACGGTTAGTGAGCTGTTCTTCTAGCTTGTACTTGAGCGTCTTAACAGCCTCTCATTCGCTATGCTTTCCTCCTCTTCCGAACAGATTACCCAAGCGTACACCAGGCTGGGAGATGACTTTGCCGACAAGTATGCACTGCTGTACGACCTGACGACTACCGAGGTGAACGCGAGCAAACAGCGGGTGAAAATCTGCATTGACCTGTCGAGACGATGGCTCGCCGACGGCTACATTCCGAACCTGCAGAACGGCATCGAGCAGTGCGCTCTGAACGGCCCAACTGCGGTCTAGAAGCCGACACGTTACGCGTCAATAAATCGCAATCGAAAGCAGAATTTTGAATTTACTTGTTGTTTTCGTTTTCTTTTTCTTTTTTTTGTTGCTGAAATGTTAAATACAGACTGACGGTTTTTTTGAAGCAAAAGATATGCCTTTTTTTTAAAACAATATTAGACATTCGAGCATACCCCGAAATATTAATGCGTTTGGCTGTGTG
This sequence comes from Anopheles gambiae, assembly GCF_943734735.2. Lineage (NCBI taxonomy): Eukaryota > Metazoa > Arthropoda > Insecta > Diptera > Culicidae > Anopheles > Anopheles gambiae. Next base: position 113,591,057 of record NC_064601.1, read on the forward strand.
TGTGTGTGCATGCATGCTATGCGAGTGTATTGGTGCAAAAGCATCCCCAAGCTGATCGTGAGCTCCATCACTGCGTGGATTGCCGAACAGCTAGGCATATTTGTACAGCAGGATCCGGCAGGCCATCTTTTTTTTTTGCACTCCACTCATCTGTTTGCTGTGTCTGCTCCCTGGGTCCCGCTCGAACGGGACGTGGCAAAATGCTGCGCGGGCAAGATGCAGTGTGCCCGCAGGAAAATGAATAGTTAAGAAGAAATTAAAATTTTAATAAAAATTAGTAAAACAGCACAATCTTAGAAAACTATGATTTGATGATTTCAATGATGACAGAACAGAAAATTTGACCGAAATGGAAATGGATTCGTATTTTTGTTTTAGATTTGCTTCATATTAAATGGAACTGTTATTTGTCTTTTTATTGTTTCAGAAGCGCATAATTGATTACATGTTTGTAAAAATGTTCTAATTGCTCGGTAAAAACGATTCAAGGCGGTAAAGTTATATCTAGCATAGACAAGGGCAAAACATAGTAGCTTCATTTACACTTCCAAACCACAGGGGTTATTATAATTTCACGCGAACGGGTCTCAGATTGGGGCTGTTTAAACAGCTGCGTGCTGTGCCAAAACCGGCAAACGGGTCGCAAGGGCCAGTGCCGATGATACATACCACAATCGACGTATATAAAAGCGGTATCTACCCAAGACGCAATCAGTTTCTTGTCCTCCTGCTTAGCAGAGAACGTCCACGAAATGAATCGACTACTGCTAGCGTTCGGGCTCGTCTGCTTACTGCAGGTAAGTACTGGTTGCCACCTGAAATGGGATCCTGAACGGCACCTCAACACTCTTCTGGAAAAACCAACCCATATCATGATGCGTTTGTTACACGCTTTCTCACACACAGGGACTCTCTGCTGAGCCGAGACCAGAGTTTGCGTTGAGCGGTACCGTTCCAGCAAGCATCCGCATTACGGCGGTGAAAAACGATGCTAATGTCACTGCGACTGCCATCAAGGCGCTCAACGTGACTACTGTTAACTCCGGATTTGCGGGGCTAGTCGGCACAAAGACTCAGATTGAAAAAGTCATCACCGACTTCGATACAAAGGCGCAGGCCATCCTTGCCGCCTACGATACGCTGCTGGCTGCTAACGATGGCAACGTATCCGGACAGTTTGACGCCTTCGTCACCACCATCAATGCAACGATAACGTATATCTCGACCGATGCCAGCAACGTTACGGCCGAGCTGGGCGTGTTCAACTACACTGGCATCTCGGATGAGTTGACGGACGCGTTCGAGCGCATCCTTACCGGATTGACCGATCTGAGAGCGAAGACCGTCACTGTGCAGACGGGTATCCAGGCCGCAGTTAACAGTGCAGGATCGGCGACAGTCAGTGCGGACATTCTGCGCCAGTTCGTGCCACTGCGCACCATGTACGATCTGCTGCGCGCGGCCAGCAACCTGCGTGCCTATCTGCCGCTGGTGCAGTACATTCTGACCACCACGATCGAGAACATCGCGGAGGCGGACAGTTACTTGATGAATCTGAAGTCACTTCTGTCGACGGGCGTTTCGTCAGAAGCGAGCAAATACGGTGTCGATATCGAGAAGGTTACCAGCGAAATTGAAGCGCAGCTTGCAGCGGATTTTGCTGGCGAGGCCGACACTGCTAATGCCACTTACTATACTGTGAATCAGTATTCAAACATTAACAGAGCCGCAAACCATAGCGATCTAATGAGTACTCTTAGCACGCTGAACACTCTGTTCACCACCACCACACTGGCGGGCAAAACGGCCACTCTCGGTTTGGCATTTGATAAAATCAACACATCACTGACCACCCTCGTCAGTCAGCTGCAGAACTCAACCGATGTGCTTACGAATCCGCTCGTCAAAGAGCTGGTTGACACGCTGATGGGTAATGACGAGTACGGTCGCTACTGCTACCACAAGTACAAGGATCTGGTTCAGGGTCTGTTTGGACAGTCTTTCGATTCGGCCTGGCAGTGTGTGGACAAGGAGTACGAGCGTCTCGAATACTTGAAGGTCACGCTTGCGTTCATCGTCGACATCCTGGCTTTCGATTACGAAGATATCCCAGTGCAAGCCGAAGTGTGCAATACACTTACTTCTGACGACAATCTGAATAGCTGCGTGTTAGCGGTGAGTACCAGGAGTTAGATATGAACCGTTATGCGGTAACCTTTACTGACTTTTCATGTTATTTCTCTCTTTATTTGTCACTCCCTCTCTTTCTCTATCTAGCTTACCAAATACTACAAGGACCTGTTCGTAGCCACTGCCGATAAGGTAACCCAAGTGTTCCAGTTCGCCACGGATGAGGCCGCAGCCAGCGAGAACCGTATCCTAATCTGCTTCCAGCTGGTCAACATTGAAGGATCCGTCACGGCAGTGGAGGAGATCAGCGCTGATCTAACCACCTGCTCCATCAGTGGCCCACGCGGCTCGGATTAAATAACAAAATCCAGAAAAATAATGTAATCTACCAGTACGCCTCGGTAAGGAAAGGTTGCCAGAGAAATAGTTTCAATAAACGCAACGACCCTAGCTGCGCAAGGCTTTATCGTAGCTAGGAAAAAATCTAAATCTCAACGTGCAATGGTAGTTTTGCTGTCTTTCCTTCTCTTCTGGCTCGCTCGTCGTGTGGCAGATCTTGACAATATGTCCTCATTGTCATAGAATTGCCGGCAGCTCAGTTTCATTATGTCAGACTGTAACCATCGGCATTAAAGCCTAACCTGCTTCGAAGCTATTTACGGCTCATAGTCAAGCGCTAGGGCTGAACACACCGTAGCAAATATGGAGCCCGAGGAATACCAAGGTCAACAGCGTTCTGAGCATTTCTAATGAGCCATCCGTTGACTTATCCCAGTGCATCTGTGGTGAAGTCCTTCGTAGGCTTGGAATAATTCTTGGTCAATGCGTTTGCTTACCGTGAAGGCATGATCATGATAACCAATCTATCTACACTCTTCGCTTATACTGGAAATTAATGCCATCAACTGCTACATCACTGCATAAACACAGCCTTTTGCGGGTGTTGATGTGTGTTGTTTTTTCATTACATACCTGCTCAGCTGCATAGCATAGCATAGCATAATTGCATTCCAAGGCGGTGTTGAAGAGATAGACCTTGAGGACGCAGATTCACGTGAGATCTGAATACAACTGAAGTGCACGTTTACGTTCCGCTCGATCCTGTTAATAGTGGTCGTGGAACACATAGATTAGTGCTTTGTAGGTAAGGCGATGTGCTGCACGCTCATTCATCACACGTACGACCATATTGGATGCTTTGGAATAAATCTGTATTGTTAGATCGTTTGTTGGTTTTACCTTTAATCCAAATCCGGCTTAGCAGTTATCGACGACACTTGTTGCAAGAGATGTAAATATGAAGTACATAAGATGAGTGAGGACCTTCGGCATGATTCGGTCGTTTGGTCCTCCTGAGTAATCTGCGTGAACATCTCCAGTTAACATTAACTCCGGTTGATTTTCTGCATCTCGATCACATGGAGGATATGTTCTGTCAGTTTATCACTGCTAATTACTCTACAGCTTTGCGCTGATCACACTAAGTAATCTTATCCATCATATGTATACTCAGAAGCTAAAGCAAGAGAGAAGCAATTTACCTTACGACGTATAACTCCCCCGTGCGTTCTGATCTTCAATGACGATCCTCACCGTGGTGCTGTGTCGAGAGAGTGATCGTACTCCGTCTTCTGCTGTCTGTAGAAGAGCTCCTTCTCATCGCCGGTATTTCCAAAGTGTGATAGATCGTAGATCTGGTAAATCGGATATTGGATATCATCTATTATTCTGCTTGTCATAAAAATAGTATTCGCACAAATGTTAACAAACAATAGAAACGCCTCGCATGCTGTACACACGTGCTAAAGTTTGAGATTGGAACAGTTAGCTAAACCACTTGATTCAACAAAATCCGCCGTATGTGTGTGGCGCTATATTCAGCTGTTTAGGGTGAACCATTCTTTTCGTGACTTTCAAAAAACGTTGATTCTTTAGGGCGGTTCGCATCGCATGGAGAGAGATGTAATGGTTGGATATCGTATAAATTCTGTCTTCATTGAAGTATGATCGGTAGGTCGCGCAACTTGAACATTACCGTCAGCAAGAACACGGATCGTTTAGGACGATGGTGTTGTAGGATCTGAAATAGCGACGTATATCGTCTTGAGAAGTAAAATATAGATGATTTTAGTTTAGTTTGGAGTTTAGAAGCGAAATTCGTGGTCGTCTTTGGTAACCAATAAGCCCCAGAAATTGTTTCGCCATTTTGCGTTGCTACAGAGCCATCTAAAACTATTTCCTGTCTTTCAACACATGATTTTGTCACCTGAACTCAACTTGTGATGGTTATTCTCAATACTATTGAATGGAACCTAAACCTAATATCTTACCAGTCGTTTAGTGACAAAGGCATAACATTTAGCGCACCTGTTGCGTGGTAAACTGGTAAACTCCATCCATTCTTAACTTTCACTATTTCGGGTCAATAAGGATCGATAAATCTTCCTCAAATCTTTCGTCTAAAACGCAATTGCACAGGATTTCCTCTGATTTCTATAAGATCCGATGTAGTCCCATCCTTGACAGTGTCGGCAGTGCTAATGTGAGCTTTAATGGTTAAACAATTGATCTGTTACTGGTACTTTTAACTTTTCCTCTAGAATCTGAGCAAAGGAGTGCTTTAGGAGTGTTATATTTCAAATATGTTTAAAAAAACAGCCCCGAAACACAATTATTCCTATATGTTCTATAAATGGGCCACTTATTGCACCTGAGAAACGAGTAACGAAGATAGGGATGAAATAAGAAGTTTTACTGTACAGAAAGTAATGGCGCTCGATGGAAGTTTGAACAGCTGCATGCTGTGCCAAAAAATATTTTCCTCGATCGTTTGCCCGAAGGGTTGGTAGCGATGGAACATAACACATTCAACCTATATAAAAGCTGTGGCTACCTTGCACGCAATCAGTTTCTTGTCTTCTCCTGCTTAGCGGAGGACGTCTACGAAATGCATCGACTACTGCTAGCGCTCGGTCTCGTCTGCATACTGCAGGTAAGTACTGATTGTCACTGTAAAGGGGATCAACTCAACGGAACCTCAACGCCTGTACCATGATGCGTTTGTTTCACGCCTTCCCACACACAGGGACTCTCTGCTGAGCCGAGACCAGAGTTTGCGTTGAACGGTACCGTCCCAGCAAGCGTCCGCATTACGGCGGTGAAAAACGATGCTAATGTCACTGCGACAGCCATAAAGGCACTCAACGTGACTACTGTTAACTCCGCATATCCAGGGCTAGTCGGCACAAAGACTCAGATTGAAAAAGTCATCACCCAGTTCGATACAAAGGCTCAGGCCATCCTTGCCGCCTACGATACGCTGCTGGCTGCTAACGATGGCAACGTCTCTGGACAGTTTGACGCCTTCGTCACCACCATCAATGCAACGATAACTTACATCGCGACCGACGCCAGCAACGTTACGGCCGAGCTGGGCGTGTTCAATTACACTGGCATCTCGGATGAGCTGACGGACGCGTTCGAGCGCATCCTTACCGGGTTGACCGATCTGAGAGCAAAGACCGCCACCGTGCAGACGGGTATTCAGGCCGCAGTTAACAGTGCAGGATCGGCGACAGTCAGTGCGGACATTCTGCGCCAGTTCGTGCCACTGCGAAACATGTACGATCTGCTGCGCGCGGCCAGCAACCTGCGTGCCTATCTGCCGCTGGTGCAGTACATTCTGACCACCACGATCGAGAACATTGCGGAAGCGGACAGTTACTTGATGGAGCTGGACACCCTTCTGTCGTCGGGTGTGTCGACGGAAACTGGCAAGTACGCAGAAGATATTCAAAAGATTGCGAACGAAACAATCTTCCAAGTGGTAGACGGTTTTGCTGGTGAGAACATAAATACTGAAACAGCTTCTAATGAGATTTTGTTATCGCCGAATATTGGGAGTGCCCCAAGACATTCCGATCTGATTGCTGCAGCAACCAATCTGAGTGCATTATACACCAACGCCACGCTGATGCAACAAACAAATGCAATGATTGCTGCATTTGCCAGGATTAGCACATCTTTGACTTCGCGCATTGCTACACTGCAAGCAGGTTTCAAAGTGCTTGACTTTCCACTCTTCAAGCAGCTCGTGGACACGCTGATGGGCAATGACGAGTACGGTCGCTACTGCTATCAGAAGTACATGGGGCTTGGTGGAGTCATTTTTGGACAGTTTTTTATGTCGGCCTGGCTGTGCGTGGTTAACGAGAACCTACGTCTCGAATACTTGAAGACTACCCTGGGGTTCATGATTGAAATACTGGCTTACGATTACGAGGATGTGATAGAGCAAGTAAAAGTATGTGATAATCTTACCAGTGCGGATAATCTGAACAACTGCGTGGCAGCGGTAAGTACCAGGATCATTGTGTACACAATGTTGCAGTTTTATATCAATGTGATTTTGTTCCCTCTAGCTAGCGAATTTCTACACGGAACTGTTTAACGAAACTGCCACAAAGATTTCTACCATGTATCAACTCGCCACAGATGAGGCCGCAGCCAGCGAGAACCGTATCCTTATATGCATCGAGCTGGTTTACATTCAAGGAACTGTCCTTGAGCCGCAGAAGATCTCCGACAATCTGGCAATCTGTAGCCGAGACGGCCCAAGGGGTTCGGATTAAGTAAAGCCAAGAGAAAACAAAACTTTGTATGCTACCAGCACATCATAGAAAGAAAACGATGTCAGAGAAATAGTGCAAATAAACGCAACGACGCTAGCTGAGCACGGCTTTATTATAGTTAAGAATAAACCTCAACTTGCAACCTGTTGGTGTTGCTGTCGTAGATCTACCGGCAGCTCAATTTCATAGTTGCAGAACTTCGGCTGTGCACAATACAGCCTTACCTGCTTCGAGGTTGTTTACGCCTCATAGACCAGGAACAATTCTTTATAAAAAAGTCTCTACTTTTTTTTACTTACTCCCTTATCTGAAGACAAGGTCATTTCCAGTTATCAACACTCTTCAACAAAACAATGAATTAATGCCATCAACTGATGTATGTTTTATGTTTTCCTTACATACCTTCTCAGTTCATTTTTCGAAGATATATCGAGAATGATAGCATGCTTGTATTGGAACCCAATGTTGAAGTGATAAACTTGAATGACCTATGAGATCTGACTACAACTTTTCTACACGTAAATCGTTCTAACACATTAGATGGTATGCAATAAGGCCGGAAATAGGGTCTGAAATAAGTTGTAACGTTTGTTGGCTTTACCTCCAGTAAATCCTGCTTAGTAGTTATCGATGACATTTGTCGCAAAGGGGTACACATCTGAAACATAAAATTGGACAGTGGACCTTCGGGATAATCCAGTCTTTCGTCCTCTGTGTAGTCTTTGTGAAAATTGCCAAATTCCGTTTCTTTTGGATTTCGATCAGATACAGGATTGTCAACAGCTCTTCTGTCAGTCCACAGTTCTGTCAGTTTTTAGGGATTTTCTTAGTTATCTGACACTTTATGTGATATAAATTGGAATCTCTAGCAACTTGTATGGACACATCCAATGGGATGTTCCGTCGAACCTGTCCAAAAAGCAGACCACAGAGTTAAATTAACATCATACAAAGTTCTATGTCAGTATCAAACAATGTATAAAGTGTCCTTAGCTATGACCTGTGAGACAGCTATGAGAGTCCTTGAAAAACCCTGTATTGCAGTCAACTCTCTTTAGCTTTGCACTGATCACAATAGTGGCCTTATATAAAGATGGTGGGGCACTACATGGTGGGACAGCTACAATGAGGTATAGAAGCTGTTCAGACCCAGGCACGAAATCACTGTCATTTGATTGTGTTTAACGTGCATTACAGGGTTTTCCGAAAGAAATCAAGACCACGGGACACTTTGACGAATCGGCGAGAGTCAATCGCAAGACTGCGGAACGATACTAGAAAAACGTTGACGATACCGGAATCTGCGTATTTGTATCGCAAGACTGCGGCACACTTTTTCGGCCACACTATCGTACCCCAAGGACATATAACTTATAACAGACATATAACAGCCTATCGGAAAACCCTGTATTTCCATCCAATATTTCTTAGTCCATTTCTTTCATAATTTCGGACTGTCGAATAAGGATAGAGCAGTATTTTTAAAATATTCTATTTTGAACGCAGGTACGTATGATTTTATCTCATTTATACAAGAGCCAGTGCAGTTGGGAAACTTTGACAATGGGGACCTTCACGATTCTAGTTAGTTTTTTGTATGGAGTTTGACAGTTCCCAAGGAAACATTTTGGACCTAGCTTGAACAAAAACTGGGCTGTCTTGATCTATCTTCTATACCGCACCTGCTTGCACTCATTCGCGAGCGTTAAAATATACTCTCTCGATTTCATGTTCTCGCGAATTGCCTGCTGCTGTAAGAATGTATGAGTGAATGTGCAGCGTTTTTCTCTGTGCTTCCTCTTCTCCCCCCTCGTTCTTACTCCCTTCTTCCATCAATCCGATGCGCAATTCCTTACTCGACCGCGCAATAACATTTGTAAGGTTCCGCCGCAATGAGATGCTGTACGGAAATATACAGAGCAATATCCATTTAGCATCCGTGGTCCACACGGAACGCCGATACCCCAAACACCACCGGCCAATATCAAATTCTCGATATTTTGGCGGTGACTGGTGAATGAATGTGTCTCCCCTCTTCTCATCAATATAATTCACTTGCTACATCTCCTCCCCTTCTTCCCCCTTCTCCTAGAACTCATACAAATGAAATTCTAGAGAGAAGTGTGAGAAGAGGGAGAAGCATCATCAGCTTTTTCGCTCTCTCTCAAAAAATAAGTCCAAAATTGTTTGCCTTTGGGTACCAGTTTGGGTACTGAGATAGGGCCCCATCTCAGGTCCATAGTTTTACCCATTCATCGCGTTTTGGAAGTTTGGGTTGGAGGCTGAAATCATGTTTCGGTTTTGGTTTTGGCTGAAACACTCCATACAAAACCACACAAAAAACTAGCCTGCAATTTTCAGTCTAGATTATTCTAGCCACAAAGCTAGAATTAGATTCGAGTACCTGCTCGAAAACACGGTGTTGTTTAAATTTATCCCAAGGTGCATTAAAGAGATCAAGTGATGGAATCTGGAATCAAAGTATATGTAGTCCAGGTGGTCTCATAGCACTTTTTATAACCAATTTTGAACATCACTTTTTGGCAGAACGAGTGAAAACTTTTGCTCTAACGAGCTTTCTGGAGGCTTGACGAATACTCAAAACACTCTTAAAATCTTCATTCAGAAGCAGAAGCGATAAAAATCAGCCTTCTAAATGCATACACCTTGGGATAAGCCCACCTGTATATTATACTCACATAGATAGCTGCTCGAAAACTGCTGTACAATGCAAACAGCTGACAGGCTGAAATTTCAGCCTACGAACTTAAAACGGAAAGGGCCCCAATGACGGCAGAGCTTTTTTGCCCAAGTTGATATGTTACTGATATTTTTGCTGCACAATCACTGGTAACTCTTACTCCAGGAGTGGTTTAATATGTGCGTTTTAGATAGAACATGATGAAGACTATTGCAAAGTACATGAATCTCTACAATGTTTAAAAAATAGGTCATTTATGGCACCTGAGGAACGAGTGACATGGATAAGGAAGAAATAATCTGTTTTACTCTACGGAAAGTTATGACGCACGATGGAAGTTTAAACAGCTGTGTGGTGTGCCAAAACATGTTCCTCCGTCGTGTGATGGAATGGTCGGAATCGTTGTAACATAACATAATCGACGTATATAAAAGCGGCGGCTACCTTTCACGTAATCAGTGTCTTGTCTTCCCCTGCTTAGCGGAGGACGTCTACAAAATGAATCGACTACTGCTAGCGTTCGGGCTCGTCTGCATACTGCAGGCTGCCACCGGAATTCTATACCATCTCACAGGCACATCAACTCTCCTTTGAAAAAATTCAACTTTGTTACACGCCTTCCCACGCACAGGGTCTCTCTGCTGAGCCGAGACCAGAGTTTGCGTTGAATGGTACCGTTCCAGCAAGCAACCGCATTACAGCGGTGAAAAACGAAGCTAACGTCACTGCGACCGCCATCATGGCACTCAACGTGACTACTGTTAACTCTGGTTATGCAGGGCTTATCGGCACAAAGGCTCAGATTGAAAAAGTCATCACCCAGTTCGATACAAAGGCTCAGGCCATCCTTGCCGCCTACGATACGCTGCTGGCTGCTAACGATGGCAACGTCTCTGGACAGTTCGACGCCTTCGTCACCACCATCAATGCAACGATAACTTATATCGCGACCAACGCCAGCAACGTTACGGCCGAGCTGGGCGTGTTCAACTACACTGGCATCTCGGATGAGCTGACGGACGCGTTCGAGCGCATCCTTACCGGGTTGATCGATCTAAGAACGAAGACTGCCACCGTGCAGACGGATATCCAGGCCGCAGTTAACATTGCAGGATCGGCGACAGTCAGTGCGGACATTCTGCGCCAGTACGTGCCCCTGCGAAACATGTACGATCTGCTGCGCGCGGCCAGCAACCTGCGTGCCTATCTGCCGCTGGTGCAGTACATTCTGACCACTACGATCGAGAACATCGCGGAAGCGGACAGTTACTTGATGGATCTGGGGGCCCTTCTGTTGACGGGTGTGTCGACGGAAACTGGCAAGTACGCAGACGATATACAAAGGATTGCGAACGAAACTATTAACCAGAGTGTAGACGGTTTTGCCGATAAGTTCTCCGATGTTTCTTTTATTGTCATTGCCATTGTAAATGGACCTCGTTTTCCTAATGCTCCAAGATATGACGATCTTGTAAGAGCAGCAATCATCCTGGGTTCATCCTACAATAACGACACGCTGTTTCAACCAACAAACACGATGGTTGCTGCATTTAACAAAATTAGCACATCATTGACCTCGCGCATTGCTACACTGCAAGCTGGTTTCAAAGTGCTTGACTTCCCACTCTTCAAGCAGCTAGTGGACACGCTGATGGGTAATGACGAGTATGGTCGCTACTGCTATCAGAAGTACAAGGAGCTGGGTAAGGGAATTTTCGGACAGGCTTTCGATTCGGCCTGGCAGTGTGTGGACAACGAGTACGAGCGTCTCGAATACTTGAAGACCACCCTCGAGCTAATGGCCAACCTGTTGACTATCGATTATGATGATGTGTCAACGCACTTAAACAATTGTAGTCAACTTGAAAGTGGAGATAATTTGAATAACTGCTTGGCAGCGGTAAGTACTAGGAGCATGGAGTACACAGGTTAGCTGCTTTCTAATCGTCGTTTTTTTCTCTTCTCTAGCTCGCCAACTTCTATACGAATCTGTTTCCCCAAACTGCCAATAAGATTTCCACCATCTATCAACTCGCCACAAATGAGGCCGAAGCTAGTGAGAACCGTATCCTTATATGCATCGAGCTGGTTTACATACAAGGCACTGTTATTGAGTCGCAGAAAATCTCCGACAAGCTGGCAATCTGTAGCCGAGACGGCCCTAAGGGTTCGGATTAGGTAAAACGTGGAGATAACAAATAACAAGTATAAATAAACACAACGCGGCTAATTGAGCACGGCTTCATTGCAAAAAAAAAAGTTACGTGTGATGGTAGTTTTTGTTTGTCTATAGCGCAGCCCAACCTGCTTCAAGGTTGTTTAGTATCAATTTCAAACGAAGATACAATTGCATACAATGTTGCTTTACGTGAAGAGCCACGTTCAATACGCGTTCAGGCCCTGTTGAAGGTAAAACGACAAATTTATGTAAATGCAAATTCACCGCAATTCCCTTGCATTAGCCCTTTAGAAGGGATATAGCTACCCACCATCCCAAACTAGCTGTTGGTTAAACTAAAGTGAACAGAGCCGTAGCGATATTTGGCGGAAAATAAAAGAGTTACTTACGCAAACACGACCATTGCATGTTCACTTACACACTGCACTCCATCAGCACATTTGCAGTGCAATTTCCCCTTTGACCAGGCCAACGAAATGCTCGCATGATACAAACTTTCACACAACACGCACACACATAAGTGACGATGTAGCACTGAGTCAAACTTCCGCACAACACTAGCGATGTACACGTGATTGTGCATCCAATACGCTCACTATTTAATGGTGCATCCTAGCGTTGTCTGGCGAGCAAACAATCATCTCATAGGTTAAGCATTAAACAGTGATTGTGGAGGCAGGAATCCTGCGCGTCTTATCCTGTAGATCTGGTTTATCGATTAAATTAGTATAATATCTGCAGCAACAGGGCGGTCCCGTGGTACAGCCGGCAACTCATGAGTTCAAGCCCCGAATGGACCGTCGCTTCGTAGCAAGATTGACTATCCGGTTGTGTAAAAAACCTGGCAGATAACAGCGGCCTGGCAGTGTGTGGACAAGGAGTTCGAGCGTCTCACGACAATCTGAATAGCTGCGTGTTAGCGGTAAGTACTAAGAGCTAGAATTGAACCGTTATGCGGTAACCTTTACTGACTTTTCATGTTATTTCTCTCTTTATTTGTCTAGCTCACTCCCTCTCTTTCTTTATCTAGCTTACCAAATACTACAAGGACCTGTTCGCAGCCACTGCCGATAAGGTAACCCAAGTGTTCCAGTTCGCCACGGATGAGGCCGCAGCCAGCGAGAACCGTATCCTTATCTGCTTACAGCTGGTCAACATTGAAGGATCCGTCACGGCGGTGGAGGAGATCAGCGCTGATCTAACCACCTGCTCCATCAGTGGCCCACGCGGCACGGATTAAATAATAAAATCCAGCAAAATAATGTAATCTACCAGTACGCCTCGGTAAGGAAAGGTTGCCAAAGAAATAGTTTCAATAAACGCAACGACCCTAGCTGCGCAAGGCTTTATCGTAGCTAGGAAAAAATCTAAACCTCAACGTGCAATCGTATTTTTGTTGTCTTTCCTACTTTTCTGGCTCGCTCGCCGTGCGGCACATATGTCCTCGTGGCCATAGAACTACCGGCAGCTCAGTTTCATAATGTCACTGTAACCATCGACAATGCGCATTTCAAGCTAACCTGCTTCGAAGCTATTTACGCCTCATAGTCACGCGCTAGGTCTGCGTAGCAAATATGGAGCCCGAGGAATACCAAGGTCAACAGCGTTCTGAGCGTCTCTAATGAGCCATCCGTGGAATTATCCCAGTGCATCTGTGGTGAAGTCCTTCGTAGGCTTGGAATAATTCTTGGTCAATGCGTTTGCTTACTTTATGTAAAGGCATGATCATGATAACCATTGATAGATTGGTCTCCATTGGTCCATTGATAGGTTGGTGACTCTTCGCTTATACTTGAAATTAATGCCATCAACTGCTACATCACTGCATAAACAGAGCCTTTTGCGAGTGTTGATGTGTGTTGTTTTTTCATTACATACCTTCACAGCTGACTTTTCGATGATATATTGTATCTCGCATAGCAGAATTGTTTCCAATCCAAATCCTGATTAGTAGTTATCCACGGTATTTGTTGCAAGAGGTGCCTATATGTAGCACAAAAGATGAGAGAGGAACTTCATGATACTCCAGTCGTATGTCCTCCTGAGTAATCTGCGTGAACAGCTTAATCTACAGCTTCATCTACAGCTTAATCTAACTCCGGTTGATCATCTGGATCTAGATCACATGGAGTATCTTCAAGATCGTTTCCATCAGTTTATCACTTCTAATTGCTTTGTAGCTTTGCACTGATCACACTAGTAATCTTATCCATCATATGTTTACTCAGAAGCTCCAAGAAGAGAGAAGCAATTTACCTTACGACGTTACTATGAACAACTTCTCCGTGCGTTCTGAACTTCAATGACGATCCTTACCGTGGTGCTGTGTCGAGAGAGCAATCGTACTCCGTCTTCAGCTGTCTGTAGAAGAGCTTCTTCTCATCGCCGTTATTTCTAAAGTGCGATAGACCGCGGATCTGGTGGATCGTGTATTGGATATCATTTAATATTCTGCTTGTGCTAAAAATAGTATTCGTACAAATATTTACAGGCAATAGAAATACCAGGCATACTGTACATACATGCTTAAGTTTGAAAATGGAACAGTTAGCTAAACCACTTGATTCAACAAAATCCGCCGTATGTGTGTGGCGCTATATTCTACTAGTTGGTGTAAACTCTTATTTTTGTGTCTGTCAAAAGCATGCATTCTTTAGGAGGGTTCGCATCGCACAGGGAGAAATGCAATGGACGGAAATCGTAAAAATTCTGTTGTTATTGAAGTATGATCGTTAATTCGCGCAACTTGAACATTACAGTCATCAAGAAAATGGCTCGTTTGGGACGATGGTGCTGTAACATCTGAGGAGGCGACGTTTATTGTCATGTGAAGTATGAAATGGACGGTTTTAGTTTAGTTTAAATTATATTGAATAGTGTACACAAATAAAATAGTAAGTAAATCACGAAGAAACAATAAGGAAAGAACAATAATCAATGTACCGTTGTACATACTTCTCAAAAAATGATTGTTTATTCGAGGTGAAATTTGTGGTTGACTTGATTTTTTTAAAATAAAAGCAACTAGTTCCGGTTTTATCATAACATTCACTTATATGTAACCTATTTCATCCTTTTAACGTAAACGTAACATCTGCCTCATTTCTCGTTTTCCTGCCTGCGAGTGAATTTCACTTTTCCGTACACCTACCACGTAATTGTTGCACAATTTCATCAATTATTCCCCTTCGTTGTAATTCATTCTATGTTCTTGTTTATTTAGTTTTTTTTATTGGCAGCACTTTGATTTTAAGCAGTTCTGCTATTACACCGAAAAGTTCCCATTTTATCTTTCTCTCATGACATTCTTTTAACTTGTGTTGAACGTCTTCATTTGTCACAATTAGGACTATTGGCAAATTTGTACTTGCATTTTAGTTCTTGTGTGAATATCTTTTCATTTAACCCATTAGACTCATAGACTGTTTCGTCATTTTGGGCTGCCACAGAGTCATCTAAAACTATTTACTCTCCTTCAATAAATGATTTTGTCTCCTTAACTCAATTTATGTTGGTTATTCTCAATACAATTGGACGGCGCCAATGTATATCGTACCGGTCTTCAGGTGTCATAGCCATGACCTGTAGAGAAACTGTTGCGTGGTAAACTTTAGTCGCTCCATCTATCGTTAACTTTTATTACTTCGGCTCAATAGGGATAATTGTGAATCGATCCTATCTTTGACACTGTCGGTAGTGTTATTGTGAGCGTTATTAGTTAAACAATCGATCTGATACTGGTATTTTAAACTTTTCCTTCAGAATCTCCTTAGGAAAAAGGGCAAAAAGGTCCTTAAGAGTGGTGAAAGACGTGGGTTGTATTTCGAACATGTTTAGAAAACAGCCCCGAAACACATGTATTCTTAAATAATCTATACATGGGCCACTCATTGCACCTGAGAAACGACTAACGAAGATAGGGATGGTCCGATAAGTTTAGCAGTACCAAAATAGATTTCGCTCAATGGAAGTTTAAACAGCTGCGTCCTGTGCCAAAACACGTCCCTCCGTCGTGTGGTGGAAAGGTCGTAACCGATAGAACATAACACAATCAACGTATATAAAAGCGGTGGCTACCATGGACGCAATCAGTTTCTTGTCTTCTCCTGCTTAGCGGAGGACGTCTACGAAATGAATCGACTACTGCTAGCGTTCGGGCTCGTCTGCTTACTGCAGGTAAGTACTGGTAGCCACCGGACCCAGGATCAACTTAACGGTACCTAAAAACCTCTACCATGATGCGTTTGTTACACTCCTTCCCACTCACAGGGACTCTCTGCTGAGCCGAGACCAGAGTTTGCGTTAACCGGCACCGTTCCAGCAAGCAGCCGCATTACGGCGGTGAAAACCGAAGCTAATGTCACTGCGACTGCCATCAAGGCACTCAACGTGACCACAGTAAACTCCGCATATCCAGGGCTAGTCGGCACAAAGACACAGATTGAAAAAGTCATCACCCAGTTCGATACAAAGGCGCAGGCCATCCTTGCCGCCTACGATACGCTGCTGGCTGCTAACGATGGCAACGTCTCTGGACAGTTCGACGCCTTCGTCACCACCATCAATGCAACGATAACTTACATCGCGACCGACGCCAGCAACGTTACGGCCGAGCTGGGCGTGTTCAACTACACTGGCATCTCGGATGAGCTGACGGACGCTTTCGAGCGCATCCTTACCGGTTTGATCGATTTGAGAGCGAAGACCGTCACTGTGCAGACGGGTATCCAGGCCGCAGTTAACAGTGCAGGATCGGCGACAGTCAGTGCAGACATTCTGCGCCAGTTCGTGCCACTGCGCACCATGTACGATCTACTGCGCGCGGCCAGCAACCTGCGTGCCTACCTGCCGCTGGTGCAGTACATTCTGACTACCACGATCGAGAACATTGCGGAAGCGGACAGTTACTTGATGGAGCTGGAGACACTTCTGTCCACGGGTGTGTCGACGGAAACTGGCAAGTACGCAGTCGATATACAAAGGATTGCGAACGAAACTATTACCCGGCTGGTAAATGGTTTTGCCGATGAGAACATAAATACTGAAACAACCTTCAATGAGGTTTTGTTTTCGTCGAATATTGGAACTGCCCTAAAGTATCCCGATCTGATTGTTGCAGCAATCAATCTGAGATTATTGTTCACCAACGCCACGCTGATGCAACAAACGGACGCGATGGTTGCTGCATTTGCCAATATTAGCACATCGATGACCTCGCGCATTGCTACACTGCAAGCTGGTTTCAGAGTGCTTGACTTTCCACTCTTCAAGCAGCTCGTGGACACGCTGATGGGTAATGACGAGTACGGTCGCTACTGCTATCAGAAGTACAAGGAGCTGGGTAAGGGAATTTTCGGCCAGGCCTTTGATTCGGCCTGGCAGTGTGTGGACAACGAGTACGCGCGTCTCGAATACTTGAAGACCACCCTGGGACTTATGATTGAAATACTGGCTTACGATTACGAGGATGTGATAACGGAGGTATACGTATGTAATATACTTGCTAATGAGGACAATTTGAACAACTGCGTGGCTGCGGTAAGTACCAGGATCATGGTGTATACAATGTTGTAGTTTTATATCAATGTGATTTTGTTCCCTCTAGCTGGCGACATTCTACTCACAACTGTTTAACGAAACTGTCAGAAAGATTTCCACCATCTATCAACTCGCTACCGATGAGGCCGAAGCTAGCGAGAACCGTATCCTTATATGTATCGAGCTGGTTTACATTCAAGGAACTGTCCTTCAGCCGCAGCAGATCTCCGATAATTTGGGAATATGTAGCCGAGACGGCCCTAAGGGTTCGGATTAAGTGCAAGTCCAGAGAGAAAAAGAAAAACAGAAATGCTAGCATACTATGGAAAGAAAATGATGCCAGAGAAATAGTATAAATAAACGTAACGACCCTACCTTCGCACGACTTTATTGCTGTTAGGAATAAAGCTAAACTTCAACATGCAATGGTAGTTTTGTTGTCTTTCCTTCTTCGCTTGCTCGCTCGTCGTGCAGCACATTGTGATAATTTGGTGTCGTTGTCGTAGATCTACCGGCAGCTTCGTTTCACAGCCGCAGAACTTCAACTATGCGTAATACAACCTATCCTGATTCGAGGTAGTTTACGCCTCACGCGAGGTAGTAATTCTTTGTTAATACTTCTCTGATTTTCGTTATTTACTCCCCTATCTGAAGACATGATCATTTTCCAGTTATCAACACTCTTCAACAAAACAAGAAATTAATGTTATCAACTGATGCATGTTTTATTTTTTCCTTACATACCTTCTCAGTTCGCTTTTCGAAGATATATCGTGAATGATAGCATGCTTGTATTGTAACGCAATGTTGAAGTGATAAACTTGAATGATCTATGAGATCTGACTACAACTTTACTGCACGTAACTCGTTCCAACATATGGGATGGTATGCAATAAGGTCGGAAATAGGGTCTGAAATAAGTTGTAACGTTTGTTGGCTTTACCTCCAGTAAATCCTGCTTAGTAGTTATCGATGACATTTGTCGATGACATCTGAAACATAAAATTTGACAGTGGACCTTCGGGATAATCCAGTCTTTCGTCCTCTGTGTAGTCTTTGTGAAAAGTGCCAAATTCCGTATTTTTTTGATTTCGATCAGATACAGGATTGTCAACAGCTCTTCTGTCAGTCCATAGTTCTGTCAGTTTTTAGGGATTTTCTTAGTTATCTGACACTTTATGTGATATAAATTGGAATCTATAGCAACTTGTATGGACACATCCAATTGGATGTTCCGTCGAACCTGTCCAAAAAGCAGACCACAGAGTTAAATTAACATCATACAAAGTTCTATGTCAGTATCAAACAATGTATAAAGTGTCCCTAGCTATGACCTGTGAGACAGCTATGAGAGTCCTTGAAAAACCCTGTATTGCAGTCAACTCTCTTTAGCTTTGCACTGATCACAATAGTAGCCTTATATAAAGATGGTGGGGCACTACATGGTGAGACAGCTACAATGAGGTATAGAAGCTGTTCAGACCCAGGCACGAAATCACTGTCATTTGATTGTGTTTAACGTGCATTACAGGGTTTTCCGAAAGAACTCAAGACCAGGGGACACTTTGACGAATCTGCGGGAGTCAATCGCAAGATTGTGGAACGATACTTGAAAACGTTGACGATACCGGGATCTGCGGATTTGTATCGCAAGACTGCGGCACACTTTTTCGGGCACACTATTGCATCCCAAGGACATATAACTTGACAGCCTATCGGAAAACCCTGTACTTCCATCCAATATTTCTTAGTCCATTTCTTTCATAATTTCGGACTGTCGAATAAGAATCGAGCAGTACTTTTAAAATATTCTATTTGGAACGCAGGTACGCATGACTTTATCTGATTTATACAAAACCGAGTGCAGTTGGGAAATTTTGACAACGACGGCAAAGCTATTTTGCCCAAGTTGATATGTTATTGATAATTTTTGCTCCTAATCTCAGGTACCTCTTACTATAGGAAAGGTTTAATATTTGTATTTTTTTGTAGAACATGTTAAGAAGAGTATTGCAAAGTACATGAATTTCTAGAATGTTTAAAAAATAGGTCATTTATGGCACTTGAGGAACGAGTGACATAGATAGGGAAGAAGTAAGCTGTTTTACTCTACGGAAAGTTATGACGCACGATGGAAGTTTAAACAGCTGTGTGGTGTGCCAAAACATGTTCCTCCGTCGTGTGATGGAATGGTCGGAACCGATGTAACATAACATGATCAACGTATATAAAAGCGGCGGCTACCTTTCACGTAATCAGTGTCTTGTCTTCCCCTGCTTAGCGGAGGACGTCTACAAAATGAATCGACTACTGCTAGCGTTCGGGCTCGTCTGCATACTGCAGGTAAGTACTGGTAGCCACCGGAATTCCATACCATCTCAAAGGCACATCAACTCTCCTTTGTAAAATTTCAACCCGTACCGTAATAAGTTTGTAACATGCCTTTCCACACACAGGGACTCTCTGCTGAGCCGAGGCCAGAGTTTGCGTTGAATGGCACCTTTCCAGCAAGCAGCCGCATTACGGCGGTGAAAAACGATGCAAATACCACCGCAACAGCCATAAAGGAACTCAACGTGACTACTGTTAACTCCGCATATCCAGGGCTAGTCGGCACAAAGACTCAGATTGAAAAAGTCATCACCCAGTTCGATACAAAGGCGCAGGCCATCCTTGCCGCCTACGATACGCTGTTGGCTGCTAACGATGGCAACGTCTCTGGACAGTTTGACGCCTTCGTCACCACCATCAATGCAACGATAACTTACATCGCGACCGACGCCAGCAACGTTACGGCCGAGCTGGGCGTGTTCAACTACACTGGCATCTCGGATGAGCTGACGGACGCTTTCGAGCGCATCCTTACCGGGTTGACCGATCTGAGAGCAAAGACCGCCACCGTGCAGACGGGTATTCAGGCCGCAGTTAACAGTGCAGGATCGGCGACAGTCAGTGCGGACATTCTGCGCCAGTTCGTGCCACTGCGCACCATGTACGATCTGCTGCGCGCGGCCAGCAACCTGCGTGCCTACCTGCCGCTGGTGCAGTACATTCTGACCACCACGATCGAGAACATCGCGGAAGCAGATAATTACTTGATGGATCTGGAATCCCTTCTGTCTGCGGGTGTGTCGCTAGAATCTGCTTATTACGCATACGATATCGAAACAATTGCGAACGAAACTATTAAACTATTGAAAGTCAATTTCGCCGGTAAGAACATCGATGCTGTTAGTGATAGCATTGGGGTTACAACTGCATTTTTTTTTTTGGATGCCCCAAGATATGAAGATCTTGCTAAAGCAGCATTCTACCTGCGTGCATTATACACCAACGCCTCGCTGTTTCAACCAACAAACACGATGGTTGCTGCATTTAACAAAATTAGCACATCATTGACCTCGCGCATTGCTGCACTGCAAGCTGGTTTCAGAGTGCTTGACTTTCCACTCTTCAAGCAGCTCGTGGACACGCTGATGGGTAATGACGAGTACGGACGCTACTGCTATCAGAAGTACAAGGAGCTGGGTAAGGGAATTTTCGGCCAGGCTTTCGATTCGGCCTGGCAGTGTGTGGACAACGAGTACGAGCGTCTCGAATACTTGAAGACCACCCTCGAGCTAATGGCCAACCAGTTGTATTTCGATAATGAAGATGTGTCAGAACACGTATACTATTGTAATAAACTTGAAAGTGGGGATAATCTGAACAACTGCGTGGCAGCGGTAAGTACCAGGAGCATGGCGTACACAGGTTAGCTGCTTTCATATCGTTGTTTTTTCTCTCCTCTAGTTCGCCAACTTCTATACGAATCTGTTTCCCCAAACTGCCGAAAAGATTTCCACCATCTATCAACTCGCCACAGATGAGGCCGAAGCATGTGAGAACCGTATCCTTATATGTATCGAGCTGGTTTACATACAAGGCACTGTCATTGAGCCGCAGAAAATCTCCGACAAGCTGGCAATCTGTAACCGAGACGGCCCTAAGGGTTCGGATTAGGTAAAACGTGGAGATAACAAATAACAAGTATAAATAAACACAACGCCGCTAACTGAGCACGGCTTCATTGCAAAAAAAAAAGTTACGTGTGATGGTAGTTTTTGTTTGTCTATAGCGCAGCCCAACCTGCTTCAAGGTTGTTTAGTATCAATTTCAAACGAAGATACAATTGCATACAATGTTGCTTTACGTGAAGAGCCACGTTCAATACGCGTTCAGGCCCTGTTGAAGGTAAAACGACAAATTTATGTAAATGCAAACTCACCGCAATTCCCTTGCATTAGCCCTTTAGAAGGGATATAGCTACCCACCATCCCAAACTAGCTGTTGGTTAAACTAAAGTGAACAGAGCCGTAGCGATATTTGGCGGAAAATAAAAGAGTTACTTACGCAAACACGACCATTGCATGTTCACTTACACACTGCACTCCATCAGCACATTTGCAGTGCAATTTCCCCTTTGACCAGGCCAACGAAATGCTCGCATGATACAAACTTTCACACAACACGCACACACATAAGTGACGATGTAGCACTGAGTCAAACTTCCGCACAACACTAGCGATGTACACGTGATTGTGCATCCAATACGCTCACTATTTAATGGTGCATCCTAGCGTTGTCTGGCGAGCAAACAATCATCTCATAGGTTAAGCATTAAACAGTGACTGTGGAGGCAGGAATCCTGCACATCTCATCCAGCAGATCTGGTTTATCGCGGTATGTTAGCAGTCGACCCAGCCCGTAAAGTCTTTTTAGGCCGTCCACAAGGAGGCGTGGTAGGCCCAAATTGTGGTGGCAAGATGGCGTGGAGGCGTCCGCCATTAAGGCCGGGATAACGGACTGGCAGACGAAGGCGCGAGACCGTGAGGGGTTTCGGTCTCTCCCGAGGCAGGCCAAGACCGCAAAGCGGTTGCAGCGCCACATAAGTAAGTAAGTAAGTTAGTTAGCAGTCGAGTATCGAAACCTGCAGAGCTTCGGTCTGGATTTGTTTTCTCTACCCACTTCACATGTAACACTAAGGAAGGTTCACGCATTTAGCGGACAGCAGCACACCACCCCGCACCTAGTAGTCATCGCTACCGAGGGCATGAAAACTGCAAAATCGTACACCGCAGCTGGACACATTTTCAACAGGCCTCAACTCGTGCAGCTCGAAAAAAGCAACGCGGTGACGTAAAGAACCTGCCTGGCGAACACTAAATCCATTCCTAAGCCGACAAGGAATCGCATTAAGCATTAAGCAACAATGCTGAAAACAGCCAAAGCTATCGTAGCTCATCCGCATATTTTGAATTTAGTATAATACCTGCAGCAACAGGGCGACCCGGAATACAGCCGGCAACTCGAACGACTCAATACCAAGCCCGTCATGGCTTCAAGCCCCGCATGGACCGTCGCCCCGTAGCAAGGATTGACTTGACTATCCGGCAGTGCGGTACTAAACAAGTCTCGAAAACCTGTATAGGCCGGCATGTCCGCGTAGGATCTTACGCCAAATAGAATAAGAAGAATCTGCAGCAACAACGCGAAAGGCACATACACTTTACTTAACTTCCGTTTGTCGTATTTTTGTATTGATTGTTGACTTGCTTCAAGTGGTGCAGTGGGAGACGGGAGGATACTCAGACATAGTCACGGAAGCCCTGACATTTGACCGTGTTTAACGAAATTCAATTGTTGTTGTTTCGTTGAGTTTTGAGCTTAAGGCAAATCGTTTATATGTATAAGTAAAATTCTAGAAATAAAATCTCTTCAAACTTTATCACACAACACAACAAGCTACTACGGACAGTAATTATAAAGTGCTAGAAAAAGAGGCACCGAAACGCGAAAGAACATGATCCGAAACTGTTGGATTGAAAAGAAGCTATTAAACTTACGACGTTACCGTGTATAATTCCTCCGTGCTTTCAATAGTGATCGTCACCGGCGTGCTGTATCGAAACAGTGATCGTTCTCCGTCTTGAGGTGCCTTCAATAGCCGTACATCCAAGGTGTGAATTGTGAACATATACTCGCAATGCTCCAACGGAATAATCTATCACGAAACATCGGATCACCTTCGCGCACGTGGCACGTTCGCACTCATTAAACGTTGCGCCGAGATTTGGCGCGTCTACACTGCTCTGGTAGATTGTGCAATGGATGGCATTTACTATTCTGGGATAGCTTGGCGCACGCCATTTGTTTGACGAACGTTTGCAAGAAGTGGAAACGCCCGGCGTACTGTGCAAATGCGCCATAGGTTGCCATTGGAACAGCAGCTAAATCACTTGATTCAACAAAACGCCACCGCTACACTCTGCTAGTTGGTGTCTGGAAGAATGGACCATTCTTTTCACGGCTATCAAAAACATTAGTTCGTTAGGACGCTTCGCATCGTACGGAGAGAAATCGCTGGTTGGACATTGCAAACATTCTGTCAGTATGGAAGTTTGCTTCGTAAGAGAAGGAAGAATACACGGCTCGTAGCGGCACTGGTGCTGTAGGATTTTGGCGGGGCGTTTTTTTGGCTAGTGAACTAAAATATAGTCAATTTTAGAGGGCTACTTAACCTTTGTTTATCGTATGTTTAGATTTAAGTATCTACAATGGTGTGCATGAATAAAAAGTAATTCAATTATAAATAAACAACCAGGAAAGAACGATATTCATGGTACGATTTTACACACTTCTCAAAATATGATAATTTATTCGAGGCAAAATGCGTGGTCGTCTTTAGTAACTTAGTAGACACTTCAACTGTTTCGACCGTTTTGGGCTGCTGCAGAACCATATTTGACCATGTTTGCGTTTTTACAACACATGATTTTGTCATATGAATGCATGCCTTAAATAGCCTAGCTGACGACACCACAGCCTTACCGGAAGTCACCATAACATTTATATCTGAAACATCCTTATCTTAGGTCCTTCTCTTTTAACCGCATAAAGAGTTGAGAAAATCTTTAACAAATCTTCCGTTTTAACGCAACCACAATGGTTTCATCAGATTTAAGGAAGATTCGGGACAATCTAATATTAGAAATTGATGTTAGCAGGGTTTTCTTTAAATATAAATGTAATAGAATGACAAAATGTTCTGTTACTGATACTTTTACCTCCGAGTCGGAGTATAGAAGTACTGTAGGACAGTGGTCTCCAGCCTGTGTTCCGTGGCGTTAATAGACGTGGTCCGCGAAAGAATTAATGTTTGAAAAAGAAAAGCTTATTTTTTTCAATTCGTGCATTTTTTCTCCACAATCAAGATTAAATTTATATAACAGGCATATCAAAAATAAGATTTAAACATATTTTTGATCAAAAACTGAGTCCAAAAAAGGTGTGCCCTCTATGGATGTGGGCCACGGCAAACGTATTTTCAAAGCCAAGTGGTTCGCGATCCTAAAAAGATTGGAAAGCACAGCTGTAGGAGAGTGTAAGCAAGGATCTTATTATTAACATGCATAGAAATCTGGCCCGAAATACATATATTCGTGAATGCTCGTAAGATGGGTAATTTATTGCAAGCACTAGTAACGAAGAAATGGGCTGATAAAAGAGATTTCCTCCATCGAAAATGATGGCGCTCGATGTATTCAGCGTTCTAAGTCGAGACCGGTACAATTTGAACAGTTGCGTGCTGTGCCAAAACACGTCTAGCCATCTTTTCCTGGAACAGCCGGTGCCGATGGTACATACCACAATCAACGTATATAAAAGCGGTGGCTACTGAAGGCGCTATTAGTTTCTTGTCTTCTCCTGCTTAGCGGAGGACGTCTACGAAATGAATCGACTACTGCTAGCGTTCGGTCTCGTCTGCTTACTGCAGGTAAGTACTGGTTGCCACCGCACCCAGGATCAGCTCAAAACCACCTCAACACTCTTCTGGAAAAAATTCAACCCGTACCATAATGCGTTTGTTACACGCCTTCCCACATACAGGGACTCTCTGCTGAGCCGAGACCAGAGTTTGCGTTGACCGGCACCGTTCCAGCAAGCAGCCGCATTACGGCGGTGAAAACCGAAGCTAATGTCACTGCGACTGCCATCAAGGCGCTCAACGTAACCACAGTTAACTCCGCATATCCAGGGCTAGTCGGCACAAAGACTCAGATTGAAAAAGTCATCACCCAGTTCGATACAAAGGCGCAGGCCATCCTTGCCGCCTACGATACGCTGCTGGCTGCTAACGATGGCAACGTCTCTGGACAGTTCGACGCCTTCGTCACCACCATCAATGCAACGATAACTTACATCGCGACCGACGCCAGCAACGTTACGGCCGAGCTGGGCGTGTTCAACTACACTGGCATCTCGGATGAGCTGACGGACGCGTTCGAGCGCATCCTTACCGGTTTGATCGATTTGAGAGCGAAGACCGCCACCGTGCAGACAGGTATTCAGGCAGCAGTTAACAGTGCAGGATCGGCGACAGTCAGTGCAGACATTCTGCGCCAGTTCGTGCCACTGCGCACCATGTACGATCTGCTGCGCGCGGCCAGCAACCTGCGTGCCTACCTGCCGCTGGTGCAGTACATTCTGACCACCACGATCGAGAACATTGCGGAAGCGGACAAGTACTTGATGGAACTGAATACCCTTCTGTCGACGGGTGTGTCGACGGAATCTGGAAAGTACGCAGATGATATCAAAAAAATAGCGAACGAAACTATTTACCAAATGGGAGGCGATTTTGCCGAGGAGAACATGAGTGCTCAAGCAGCTTACACTGAGATTACATCGTTGCCGAATATTAGGAATGCCACATCGTTCTCCATGCTGAACTCGGCAGCCAACAGGCTGGGAGCATTGCTCATCCCCATGGTAATGACTCCACGAACGAGCGGGACGGCCTTACTATTTGCCAGGATTAGCACATCGATGACCTCGCGCATTGCTGCACTGCAAGCTGGTTTCAAAGTGCTTGAATTTCCACTTTTCAAGCAGCTAGTGGACACGCTGATGGGCAATGACGAGTACGGTCGCTACTGCTATCAGAAGTACAAGGAGCTGGGTAAGGGAATTTTCGGACAGTCTTTCGATACGGCCTGGCAGTGTGTGGATAACGAGTACGCGCGTCTCGAATACTTGAAGACCACACTTGGGCTAATGGTCGACCTGTTGGCATTCGATTACGAGGATGTGATAGAGCAGGTCAACGTATGTAACACACTTTCAAATGGGGATCTGAACAACTGCGTCGCACAGGTAAGTACCAGAACCATGACGTACATAGGTTAGTAGCTTTCATATCGTATTTTTTTCACTCCTCTAGCTCGCCAACTTCTATACGAATCTGTTTCCCCAAACTGCCGAAAAGATTTCCGCCATCTATGAACTCGCCGCAGTTGAGGCCCAAGCTAGCGAGAAACGTATCCTTATATGCATCGAGCTAGTTTACATTCAAGGAACTGTCCTTGAGCCGCAGAAGATCTCCGACAATCTGGCAATCTGTAGCCGAGACGGCCCTAAGGGTTT
Source organism: Anopheles gambiae (assembly GCF_943734735.2). Lineage (NCBI taxonomy): Eukaryota > Metazoa > Arthropoda > Insecta > Diptera > Culicidae > Anopheles > Anopheles gambiae. The sequence goes on from NC_064601.1 coordinate 113,617,701, forward strand.
GGATTAAGTGAAGTCCAGGGAAGGAAAAAAAACTTTAAATGATACCAGCATATCACAGAAAGAAAAGGTTGCCAGAGAAATAACTTCAATAAATGCAAATCGAGTAGGTTTGATTAGAAATCTCATTGATAGTACAGCACGATCTTCATATGTCTGTTGTTTTGAAATGGGAACACCAATTGAATCAACAACATCCTCCCGTGTGAGGAGCCGAGTAGTTTTGGTTGTTGTACAGTAGGAATAAAACACTTCTTTAAGACGATGAGCAACGAGGTAGAGTATAGCGCTTATATGTACTAGAACCAGATTGAGTTTGGTATCCGTATGCATACATGAGCTCAAATTCAGCAGCGGGTTTACAGTGTCAGGGGCCCTAAGCAGTAAGAAGCGTTGAGGCCCCTTTGTACATGATTACTGGGGGGTACTCGGCATCTGTCTTTGATTATGTAACATTTCAACTTAAATTTGGTGCTGCCGGGGGGGGGGGGGGGGGGCGGGGTGCTTAGGGTTCGTCTAGCGCGGGGCCCCAACGTCCATCACCCACGGGGCCCTCCTTGCTAATACAGTGCCATATTCTATCAACTGTTATGGATAATGGACTAAAGATTCCGGGGCCCCTCATTGACGGGGCCCCCCGCAATTGCTTACTTTGCTTACCGTTAAATACGCCACTGCTCAAATTATGTTTTATATCGAACCTGAGTCTACGTCATACCCCGTCAGCATAGATTGAAATCAGATACACCGAACTCATCGTCCTTGAACTGCCTTTAATTTTTGACAGTAATCCAATTCCCTCGGTTCTGTAGTTTGAATAGCAATTGCAGCCGTTTCCATAGCGATTTCCCGGTGAAATCTGTGTATGAGATCTTTTATGGGATAACATTGATGTTGAGCTGTAGATACTAGACATTATCAATTGCGGTGTAATATGCCGCAGGATCTCTTAAATATTGCTGATAGGAAAGAAAAATCAACAAATGAGTATTGAGGCGTTTTTTTACCTGTAGTAGATCAGTCTCTCGTCTACAGGGGTGGTACAGTTGTCAACTCGCACGATAAAATAACATGCTTCGCTATATGGGTTCAAGCCCCGAATGGACTGAGTGTCCTCCCTGTTTGAACTGAGTATGCTCCTCCTAGATCTTTTGAGGAAATCAATAGGAAATCAATCAAGTTACTTGATAGCCAGCCAAGCTCATATACACCTTGATCTCAACATCAGCATTATTGTGCCATAGAAGAAACAGAAGAAAACGTTTGAGCTCTCTTCTACCTATTTCCAGTGCTTTAATATTATTAATTTATTCGCATCGGTGCGCCTTTTGTCACCTACAATTTCCTGCCGAGAATGTAGACAACATTGGCAATCTCTGAACTCATCACACACAACACAATCGTGTGCCGCCACAGCTCGGAAAACAATCAAATGTTGCAAACTCTCTCTCTCTCTCTCTCTCTCTCTCACCACCTTCCCTAAAACGCCTTCGTAACAGCTCCAACAACAACCTGACCGCTGAAGCATAAATCGTGCCGAAAGTTTTGCAGCCACCTTCCTAATCACGCCTTTCTACGGTCTTTTCCGGTGGCGTTAGAAAGACAAATGATGAACCATCGCGATATGGTGGTGGAGCGAGAGGAGAGCGCACGGATGGGCGCTTCAATCCGCTCCTCATTGCCGATTGTCTTGCAAGACGGAAAGACAAATAACACACACACACACACACACACACACACACACACACACACACACACCGGCCCATCAAGATCGGGTCAAGGTTTTTCGCAGTGGCGCGCGAGCGCGCAAGGGCTTGGTTTTTGTGTTGGTTTCCACGCCACGATCGAGACTTTTCCGGGGGTGAACGAAAGCAAGAGGTTCAGAGAACGGAGAGAACGTCGAATTGGCGCATATTTCGGGCAGTTGGCACCCGATTGCCCTCTCTCTCTCTCTCTCTCTCTCTCTCTCACCAGTCACTACACGATGCAAGGTTTTGTGTCGCTTAAGGTCAAACGAAGCGAGAGCGAGCGGCCGCCGTCCGCCGCGTCCTGTTTTCCCTCCAATCCAAGGGGGCTGGCGAAATGATAAATGGCCGGTGAAAGATCGCGGCGTAGCGCAATAAATTTATTCGATTTCTTGCACCGTTGCCGATGAGAGGTAGCTGTGTGGCGAAGATGCGGATGGACAGGGGCTGCTGTGTGACGAAAGGAGTTTTTTACGAGATCGATGGGACGGTGCATCGTATATGAGTGCAACTACTGTGCAGGATAAAGTGTTTTTCCTTTTGAAATTAGAAGTAACTTCTTTCAGTAGTTTGCTGACCAGTTTGTTCACCTCCACCCAGCCGTCATCATTGCGATCAATCGACCTGAAACGTAGCCAAACGTGTTCGCTCTGGCTAAACAGATCTGGCCCGGCTGATAGCGGCCGGCACAGTTAATAGGCTGGCAGAACAATAATAACTGCCAGTAAGAGAAAAGGTTCCTCGCCTGCACCCCGGTGCCGGTGGGAATCATAATTTGAATTTATATACTTTTAATATATTCTTACCGGTTTGTTTGTCTGCTTGCACTGTTTAGGCTGTGGGTATACCCTCCCCGTATTCCACCCAATATCTGGTTTGGGCCGGCAAACTGCTCTCCCCTTGTGCGCTGCCCCAGCCGATCAGTCAGTTCACCTGCCCAATAGGGTTCTCTCCCTGCCCGCTGTACGGCCGGTTTCTAAGCGAACTTCTAAAGCTCTTTCTCATTTTCCGTTCTGGTGCTGTTCGCGATCGCATCCGTCTCGGATCCCTTCTCCTTCCTCGATCGTTCGTACTGAAGGGAAAGCCAAACCAAGCGGCAGATGCCAACCATGCCGAACCATGTGAACCTACCCGCGTGCGGCTTCCGAGGGCTTCCCGAGTAAAATGTGAAGCATAAAATATGTATCCCATGTGCAGCGCGCGGCACTGAGCGAATAAAACAAAAGCACACACACACACACATGGATGAACAGTTGAAGAAAACCGCGTACGAGTGAAACATAAAACAACAGCCAAATAGTGAAAAGGAACAAAAAAAACATCCGCCGTACGCAGAATGCAGAAGCGGTCAGTCGTAGCGGCCCCCGAACCGAAAAGTAAACGAATCAAAATGGTCCGCTTGATGAGTTGATGAGGAGGTAACAAAAACAAGAGAGAAAATGAAAAAAAGCACACACACACACACGGAGCCAAAGCAAAACAAGTGGAACGAAACAGAAAACCAAGCGATGAAATGGAAATGGAAAGATACAGAAACAGGCGAGTAACAAACGGAAAAGACAAAACCCAAAAGTAGACGATTGCGGGCAAGTGACAACGGGGAAGCGGAGCAGCGGGCGGGGATGAGTTTGGGATGCGTTAAAAATAAGAAAGTACGAAACGGCACCGCTCAACCCTGCACAACGACGACGACGAAGACGACCGAAAAGCCATCATATCGGCACCGCCACGGTTACGGCCCCCACCGGCGGACTCCAGCAGCTCCAGGGGGCTCATCTTTAGCATACGCGCGCGCGTTTACGCCCAATGCGTCCCCCGCCACCCGACCCGATTGCAGACACTGCGCCGTTTGGGAAAAGACGGGGCAGAGACGAAGTTTTGCAAACAAAAAAAGGCGACGGTGGAACGGCGGAAAATGGGCACTGAAAAACGCATCACGGTCATGTACGGCCGTTTGCTGTTGGGGATGGGGACGGAACTCCGAAGCCGAGCCTCATCATTGAGGTCCCCGGTTGTGTCTGAGCTCTTTTCCCTTTTCGTCTTCCCCCCTCTTTGTTTAGTGGGCCTCAATCAGTAGAGCGAATACGAAAGAGCAGCAGTAAAGTTTGAGCATATTCGGAGTGGATAAAAACATCTTTCCCGAGATTTGCCTGGCACGGTGGTGCACGGGGTAAGATTAACATGCTTTACTTGTTTTGTTTAATCGGCGTGTGTGTGTTTGTGTGTTTAGTTTTGCTTTGCAATGGAGTTTATATAGTTTAACCTGGAATTCGATTCGATTGTTATTGGACGATTTATGTAATCAGATTAGTTTAAGTGGGTTAGTGTAAGTAATGACGGTTGACACTAGATCTAGACACTTTTTCTTTTGAGGTAGAAACTAAGGACGTGTTAGAGCTGAAACATCTACCATAAGATCAGTTATTTGTGTAAATATAAAATAACACATTTGTTTGCTCAATGTCTGTTAAATTTCACTTTGCAACTATGAAATCAACATTAACGATCATTGTTTTCTTACTGAACCCAATCAAATGGGTGTTCTTTACTGATAAATGTCAACATTCCTTATTTCCTTTTTGTTTTACCTTTCTATGCTCGCTGTTCTTCTTGAATTTGATTTTCATTGCTATTTGTTTCTTATTATCAATGTTTTTTAATGAATATTGCGTAAACACAATAGTTGACACACATTTTTTGTGGTTTTTATTATGCTTTAACCTTTTCGTCTAATGTTTTTGTGTACTTTTCGATTATTTTTAGTTTGTATGTTATTAGATAGTGGTTCACAAGTGTTTTGAGTACATTTATTATCCTCTTTTTTATCAATTTCGCTTACATTTCTTTAATTTTATGTCATTGATTGTTATCTTTTAGAATCCTAATTTTAAATAATCTTCACTTTCATCTTAACAATCATTACAACGATGTTTTGACTTTTTGATTCTCACGATACAAATTAAACCTGCCATGCATAGCATCAATGCATCTCGCATCGCTCCTTCGGAATTGTATTTTGACTGATAAATCCACACACACACACACACACACGCGTACAAATCGCCAACATCGCCCGTGTTTGCAAATCACGCTCTGAGAAATATTTCTCAGCCCTTCCTTTTGTTCACAATATTTATCCAATTGGCGTTTTGTCGTTTTTCGGTGCGGCTTCGGGGTACTCGGAGGTCGGCTTTGGAAAGGGGAACCGATTGCCCCGGCAATAAAAATCCGTTCGCATCTTCATCTTCGCCCAACACCAACCTGTTGCATCGAGCGAGCATTCTTTACTCGTCTCACACACACGCACGCACACGCACGCACACGCGGTCTGACAGGATGGTGCAGGATGTCGGTTTACGTGGGCTCGATCCAGGGACAAAAAAGGGCTCTTTTAGCTGTGGGTTTTGCGCCTGCATCTTCCGCTCCGGACGCCGCCGTCTGCGCACTGCAACCCGTCGACCATTTCTGAGAAGGGCAGGCAGACGAAACGAGACCCCACGGTCGGTACGAGACATGGAAGCGCACACATCCCGCTACACGGGAAGAGTGCATTTTTCGACCGAAAACACGCAAGCCGCGAAGGAAGGCAGGAAAGAACGAGAACGAAGCAAACGGCGCGATACATAAGCCTCGGCGCAAACGCATCTTCGCAACTTCATAAATACGTGTGGCTTCGGCTCCTTCAGCGGGTCGTCTTGCATGGTCGTGCATCGGTGTGCTGAACGGATGAAGGGAGCGGGAAGGGCGTCGATGCTAAGAAGCGAATAAATTGGTATAATAAGACTGATGCGCTCCGGAAAAGGTAGCACTCGCGGAGAGGAAACGCTTTTCGGCGCAATAAATAAGTTGCTCACACGCGCACAGCCGTGCCTGGTGCCGAACATGGTTCCGAGCCCAAGCGCCATGTGCAGGCGCAGCGGTGTCCAGGTGTGCGGAGGTATTCGGTATCACTTCTTACTGCGTCTCGGTGAAACGTTTTCCTTTCTTGCCTTCGCTTTTTTGGTTGCGTTTCAATTTAGATAGACGCGATCGTTTGTTCTTTCAAGCGACGATCGACGCATGGAATTAGGACTGGCGGCATTCACCCATTCCACTGATAAGCACCCACACTCACACCCACACGTCATCCTTAATAAAAAAGGGGTTCCAGCTGAAGCTGGCTTCATTTTATGAGGCACTTTGAACCGATCCGAACCAGCTACTCCACAAGCGAACGAAGATCGATGATCCTGGCTTACATTAATCCCTCGGAGTGAGTAAGCGCCAGAGCGACCCCATGGACAAAAAAAACACACACACACAGATATAGACTACTCATCACGGGAAGGGAAAGTCTGGAGAAGAGTGAAAGTGTAGACGACACGCCAACACTGCCACATGTTAACAAGTTATTTACGAGACCTCGGATGACAACCAAGCCGACCGACCGACCGGTATGAATTAAAGGGAACCGGAGGGCAAAGGCGTCAAGCCGGGGAGCCGGGGTCCCGGTGAATGGATGCGTTTTTCCTTCAGGCGTGTCATCGGCCTCGGGTGAGCAGAGTTTTCGGGTGTCTGGGATGAGCATAATTGGATGTCATTTTCCTCACAAGAGTTGCGCTACCTCCGTGTGTGTGTGTGTGTGTTGTAAAAATGTAATTCGAAGAACGGTCGATCTTAAATTTCTTCCATTCTAAACTCTCTCCTTCTTTCTCCTTCGTCTTATTGGCTTTCTTCAATCATTCTCTCTCTCTCTCTCTCTCTCTCTTCATCTCACTGCAAGACGGGTGTTTATTTCCGGTACGCTGGTTTTCCGGTGTTTAGGCTGCTTGCAAACGGGAGCGTAATATGGTCGCATAGCAGATGCCTCACTTACACCCTGGAATTAATTTCAATTGCAGCCATTTACTTCGCGGGTTGAGAAGTGCGCGCTGTACCGGGGTGTATGATATGCTTTTGTTATGCTTTTATTGGGAGTGGATTCTTCAAGAGCTCGAATGAAGCGATTGTAAGGTGTTTAATCGTTTCTTGATGTCACAACCAGATAATGAATAATTGAGGTTTGATGGAATTGGAAGCAATTTGCTAGTTAAACTGTTTACAAAGTGATTCATCCTAAGCGTTAACTACTTTGGGTTATAATAAATAGGTTGAAGATGCTTGCAAGTTTCAATGATCTTTTTTTATTTATACTTCTTAAACTTACCAATCAATGCGACGAAGACGAAGTACCTGCTTGAAAGTGACTCAAATTATCTGGGAAGCATTTTCTCATTAGCTGACGGCGAGAAAGGAGTCGCCGGTAATAAAGGTGTTCTGCTATCTCGGGTCGGTCGTTACTTCGGTCAAGGACTTCAGTAATCGTGCGTACAATGGGATTTACCAACTGCTGACATCCAGAAGACTTCGAGCCTGCATGAAATGTGAGATATATCGTACATTGATTCGCCCGGTTGTCCTCTATCTACCTCTACCAAGAAGGAGTTCGATAGTGATCCCCGGTCCGGCATAAGGCGCAGGGGAGCACAGCGAACTCGATGGCTGGATCGATCAGGTGAAGCGGGACCTGTCGGAGATGGATGGGAGGCCGCAGCCAGAGACCGATCATCCTAGAAAATGATTCTTGACCGGGTCATGTCACAGCGACATGCTCTATTATGAGCAGGCAAACAAGAGAGAGAGAGAGGAGAGACCTAAACCTTATCAACACATTCACCTCCCCTCTAGCATTGCTGAACGCCTGAAGGTTATCATTATGACCATAAATTGTGTCTTGGTTTTAGTAGAATGTTTAATACATTTTTCATGTTTATGTCTTCATCTTCCTCTTCTTCTATTTGGCGTAATGTTCTACGCGGACATGCCGGACCTATACAGGGCTTTCAAGACATAATCCATTACTACTAGCTGGATAGTCAAAATCCTTGCTACGGGGGGACGGTCCAATCTAGGCTTGAACTCATGACGGGCATATTATTAGGTCGTTCGAGTTGACGACTGTACGATTGGACCACCCCATATTCTCTTCATATCGATGGCATTTTACGCTTAAGATTTCATCTCGTTTACGCTATCACCTCCTCTAAGATATCATGCAAGAAGACTTATTTCAAATATCTTCGTCAATAAAGCCCTTTTGTAAGCGACCGTTTTGTTTAAAACATATTTTAATTACGCTCCTCTTTGCCGTAATTATCAATATCAGATTTCTAATAGAAACGAACATTCTGAACAAGCACTGTATCGCCTCTATACGGTTGCTGCGGCACTCCAAGTGAAGTATCGGCTCCATGTATCGGTTCCGATTGGTAATTTTAAAAATAGTTCCCACCCAACAATGGGTCACGATGGTGGTGGGTGCCCGCCACCCCTGACTTTGTAAATGAATCACTCCATCACTTTCTCTTTCGGTTGCGTTATTTTTCTCCCGCCGCAACGTTACATCCTTTCCCCCATTCGGCCACCCCGGGTTTCCACCCATCAGTCAGGGTCCATGGCACTCGCCTGCGCTCCGTTGCAGAAACAGAGCAGCACAGTGATCGCAGGGTGAGAACCCCTTTCCCTTCCGGTGGGTGGATTCCGTTGGAAAAACTCGGTACACACACACGCTGCCCGTACCCGCTCCTAGCGATCTTCGTTTAATTTAGTACGGTCGAGCACGGTCGGGAATGTGACCGCAGCTGGAAAAATCGTGGCAGCACTAAGTGTTGGCATTATAATTTCCTTCCCGCCGGTACGGTAAGGACGGTAGGGAAAGGGAGAAGAAAGATACAGTGTGTGTGTGTGTGTGTTTTTGCCCCCGCTTCCCACAATGCGGTGGAGAGATATTTTAAGAATCGATTCGATTGGAACTTCGGGCTCAGCGTGCAGTGGGTGAGTGGGTGATGCAAATCTGTGGATCAATATCCAGTGAAGTGTAGTTACTTTTGGAAATTTTTCCTTTTTCGCTTTCAAGCTGCGGCGATGTGTCTGTTTTGCTCGTTGGAAATGTGTTTCGGTCGTGTTACTTACTCTCTAGCATGGATTGGAGTGATTCCTTCTCAATTATAGGACGGGTTTATTGACATTAAATCGTTTTCGACACATTTGCGCTCTAAGCATTGACTCCAATTTTTATAATAAATTTATTGGGTTTAACATATCGTAAAGTATCTGTTCTATAAACACAATTAACCCAACGCTTTCACTGCAAAAACAGGGCTCCCACCTTGTAAAACTCAAGCCATAAACTATGCAATTAAGTCATTACAAAAGCCACGAATACTCCCCATTTGTTCCTAATGGTTCCTCACTGCGCCGTAAAACGATTACGCTTTTGGGGTACATTTACAGCCAGAACATTTGTTCGTCATTGCAAAACCGCATTCTAAAGCACCAAATGCTCGCGAGTGAAACCAATTCTAAATATACGATTGTTTATTTGCTGGGAAATAATTTGTGCCCATCACGGTGTCTGGAAAACGGGCTAGAAAATGGGGGGAAAAGGGAGCGAAAACAGGGACGCTCACCACACGCACGTGTGCGCGAAGATCAAGTGAGCTCGAAGCTCGTTTGCTCACTGGGGGAAAATTCACAAGTGAGCGCATCCTCTCAGTTTTATTTCCAGCACACTTCCCAAACCCCCCCCCCCCCCGGCACCACCGTGGTCGTTTGCGTGTGCGTCGTTGGACACCAACCTCGGCGGCAGACAAACCGCCATGGAAGAAGCGCTATATTTATAGGAGAAAATGGAGAAAACGGATGAAAATGGAAACGATGGGCAGGAGGTGAAGGAGGAGGGAGTAGAAGGTGTGGTAGGGCGCGCAAAGATCGATGTCTATTTTTGGTCACCCATTTTTCGATACAACACTGTGTGTGTGTTTCGGGGCGTGCCGGTTTGCGGTTGGTGGCTGCTTGTTTGCTGCCCGCTTTCTAGTCGCTTTTCTCCCCACACCGATACATACACGACAGAGCGCAGGGGGATTAGTGTGGCGTCTTGCCGCACTCCCAGCATCCCCGGGGTCGGGTGGTTCTTTGTTTTCCGTACGATGTAACAAACGCGCCGCAACAGCGGAAACGAACGAAGAAAGCCCCGTTTTGTGGATCGACCCGCGGCGCGATCAGAACGCGCGAGAAACCGGAGATGTCGCTTTTCCCCGCACTGTTCCACCATTCCTTGGCGTGGCATGGCTCACTTCGGACTGCGCTTTCCCCCCCCACTGTTCTATCGGAATGCGTGAACGTGGTAGAAAAACACACCGATTGACAAATGGGGGTCAGCCATTTGTTCGGTCGGATGGGGTGCTGGAACAAAAAAAACGAGCCGTGCAAAGAAGTGCCGCGATGGAAATCTTTTTCCCTTTTTCATCCCCCCCCAATAACATTCCACCCATCGGGGTAATGATTGGCTAAGGCCGCCCGGAACTAGCGGACCCGCAAACAACAACAACAACAACAACAACAACACTAGCAATAAATGAAACTCGCGCCAATGGGTTTTTCATACCGGAGAGATTTGCTCCAACAATCGGTGCCGAACGTGAGCGGCGCGAGCGCGGGTGCCGAAACCGGGAAGAAAAATGGTTAACTTGAAGGGGGAGGAGGAGGACCAAGCAGCCACTTGCCAGCCACAACCAAAAATACGCCAAAAAGAGCGAACTGACCCCGACGCCGTCCCTTCGACGTCCGTGCGTCGAGATGGAACGTTCAGGTTGGCGCTCAAATCGGAACCAGTTGATGAAACGTTACCCGTGATGCGTGTGTAGAGAGTAGCAGGGATGGTGTGTTTTTGGTGCGCTCGAGTTTATCGCTTGCGATGGGGGAAGAATGGAAATAACTTCCGACAGGCGGGATCATCTTCTACGGAGTGCAATTTGTCAGTGTACCGAAGTAGACGGCGTTTGTGAAAGAAACACTCGTTAGGGGACGTTGGGAATGGGAAATGTAAAAAAAATAGATGGAAATAAATGGCTATTGTTGATTATAAGTTTTTTTTTACTGTTATGTGGCCTTTCCTTCCAACCACAATTGAAATTATATGCATGACATCTTCAACTTTCCATGAGATTAAGTAGAAATAAGGATTTCTTGTTTTAGTCCATTCCAAGGTCAGAACGAGAATCCATCACAGACCATCTATATACCAGCCTGCGCACTTACCATACGCGCTGTGAAGACACTACGCAGTAGTTCGGCTTATGGTCGGTTTTGTGTTTAGATCGCTATCAACTGATCTGGTACAATGCTGTAGAAAGATAAAGCAGAGATCAAACCAGATTAAACAAAGGTAAGTTTCCGAGTAGTAAAAATTCGAAACTATTCGTTCACATAGCTTCGAGCGGGGAGTGCCAAATGTAAATTGAATCACCAAATACGAGGTCGCTGAACCCGGTTGGTCGTTTTTCGGTCGGCGCTTTGCAGCAAGCAGAAATCAAATTTTGAGCAACCCAAAACATCCCCTCACCCTTCCCATCATCCCCCATCGCCTCTGCTGTACCGCGGTTGCGGTAGGTGTTGGAAAGCTGGAAACGTGAGGCAAATACGAGTAGCGCGTTTGTTTTGTGCGATGTGCTCTCGAGGCGTGCGAACGTGCGCGAGACCCGCTCCGCGGTTCCATTCGCCACCGTTAGTTGCAGATTAGACCTAAACCACGTAGCGCGCTCGTTCCGCGAAGCGTCGTTGGAGGGCACGGAGAAGAGCAGAAAACTGGCGAAGAAGAACGATATAGAAACAAAACTAAACCATGCGCACGATCGGAAGCGTCGATTGGTGTGGAACGGAGCCGGCGGTGGTTGGCTTTCCATCCGCAGCTTCCGTACGGTCGATAGTGGCTTAAGCGGCGAACCCTTTCACGGCTTTCCGTACCTTACGGCTGGCAAGGTGCGTACTCAATTTAACCGATCTTCTCCTATTACGTGCCCGAGACCATCCCTCCGCAAAGATGTGATGTGTGTTTGCCCGGCCTGAACTCATTCTGTCTTTCCCTTTGGTGCCTTTCGGTGTCTCAAACCCCGCGATACTCTTTCTAACCACTGATCAAAACTCACATACGTGTGTATGTTTCTTAATTTTTGTGTGTGCTGTGGTTTTTTGTTTGGAAGTGCTTTCCCAAAAAAAAAACCCCTTCGCACACCCCTTTGCGCGACCACCACCAAACAGCCATGAAGGTCGCTGGGGTGTTTCCGAGACAGTTTCCGCTGGGGTTGAACGGTGGCGATGGTACCACGTCTCGTACCAGCGGCACCCTTTGTCTTGTGAAGAATGAGCAGTTGGTTGGGAAAGAAAAAGAGAACGGCAGGCAGAACAGCAAGTACACTCGCGGCCCTAACCAAAAACCACATCCGCAGCGCGTTTGCGGGTTTTATAATTTAAATTAATTTACAGTTCCTTCAACCTTTTGCCTAAGCAAAGCTAACGCCGCTGGTTGTGGTGATGGTGATGGTGGTGTGGGAGGGGGTTAGAAAAATTACTTCGAACACTTGCCTCAAACGTGAAGCTAAGCGATCGGACGTCGGCGTGTGTGAGCGTGTATCGTTCTGTGTATCGTCTCTACTAATCGACTTAGCAATCTAGCGTTCGCGATGAAAATTTGTTTCGAATTATGTTTTATGCTAAATATTCCTTATAATCTTTTTTAAGAACTGATTCGATTATCTCTTCGAGTTCTTCTTTATTGTGCGTAATAGATCGATTTGTATTTTAGTGGTAATATTGCATACTTTTAGGCGTATTTTTGTTCAAATACTCCCCAAAATGATTTAATCAAATAAAATGCATAATATAAAGTGATATTTTTAGTAATTTTATGATTTTAATTAATATCTTCTCGTGCCAATCGTAAACTGAATCTCGTGCTGCTTCGCATTACCTACCTGAAAATGCAGTAAAATCTCTTTCATGATTTCCTCACGCGATCGTATTTTGACACATTACACTCATGAATGCGATCTTGTTTTCGTACTTTGCTGTCGTCGTTATGCCGGCTTCGCCACCGATCGTTTGCGGTGGCTGTTGTGCATGCAATCAAACGGGCATCAGTACCACCTCTTCCTACTCCTCCTTCTCATCCTCCCATCCCAGGGATTGCCTGTACAGGTGGCTGGGCTAAGATTTGAAAGACAAACTTCGGCACTTTGCCCCCGTTTTCCCGCAGTGCCTGCTATTTTGCTTGCTGTTTCCCTTACAGCCCGCAGTCCATTTTGTAACGCGCCGCTACCAGCATTGCGCATCGGGCGCAGAGAAAGAGCGCATATTATTTAGCGCATTTGACTCACGTTTTTACGTCCCTCCCTTCCGTTGTGGTGTATTTACCCGCCACGATGCCGGACTTCTCTAAAACGGGTGATCTGGAATTCCGAACCGTGGCATCTCGCCATCGCGCTTCCGCGAGCGAATGGGAAAATTGGTGTGTTTGTATGTGCGCGCGCGCCTATGTCGCTGCGGTTCACACTTTGTTTTGCGTAGAAAGTAGCAGCTCCCGGTCATGGGAACGGGCGGGGAGTGTGAGTGTGTGTTTTTTTGTGTGTGTTCCCTCTTCCTTCTTCTCTCGGTTACTGGAAAGGTAAAATTAGGAGCTGTTGTTGTTGCTGTTGCTGCCGCTGCTGCTTAGGGGAGGAAAACTAACTGACCGATTGTTGCGCAAAGGAAAGAAGCATAAATCCACACCGAATGGTACGAAACCCAACAGGGGTGTGCGTCTTTTATCTTCACTTACCGAAAGCCCCAAAAAAGTACACCCAAAAGCATTGTGATCGTGGGCACGTTGTTTCTCTTGCTTTTCTGTCCGTTTCGGTACTCCACCTTCTATCCGAAATGAACCGAGCGGGTCAAAAAGCAGCAATAAACCAACCGAAAGTATGCACGAAACCAAAACGGTTGGCGAGACGGCGACCTGGTCCCACCTGGAATTCAGAATCAGCCACCACCAGCCACCACCGGGAGCAAAAAGGGAGAAGATGACGGTAAGTGATCGCGCGACTCATCTTTCGCGCGATCCGAACAATGCCCCCATGGGAATGGCTCCACGCTGTTTGGGCTGGGCGCAGGGTAGAAGATCACACGTGATGGAGCCATTTCTCTTACATTTTTTTTTTCTCTGGTGTGTGTGTGTTTGAGCGTCTTTTGGAGGTACAATTTGAATGTGTGTTGACTTTGTCCGACTGGTCACACTCGTGTTTGCCTCCCCCCCCCCCCCCAAACGTGATGGTGGTGTCATTGGGGGGTTTTTATTCTTGCACGCACTGATGCTGCCCGCACACATTCGTCTTACTTTTCGGGGGGAACCGTGTGTGAGTGTTTTACCTTTTTCTCTCTTCTCTTTATCCACTTAGTTAAACATGCTTCCTTAGTTTCTTCACATTTTTTTGTCATGCAGTGTCTGGGTTTCAACGGCAGACGGGCCAACAACAAAAAAAATGGATCCAAAACGGACAAAGAGACGAGCGCAAGAGTTGACAGTTTTATGAAATGGCGTATGATCGAAGGTCCAATAAGCGTGAAGAGGCAGGCATGTACAACAAAACTTACCTTTTTGTGGGGCAAAATCCAAGATCCAATTTTTAAATGGTTTTGCATGTCAATTTGAATAGAAAAAAGGTTCAAATTTTGTAAATAAATATTTCAATATTAGTTGACATTGTTTGTTGCTTCATCTATCTTAATTTCGCCTAAAATAGTTCATAAAACTGTAAGTATTTATTAAAACTTTCTACAATCAAATACACTATTACTCACAATGTTCTTAATAGCATGACGCCATCGAATCAAACACGTTCACACACCTACGACAGATGAGGTAGCCAACCAAACTAAATATAAAGAAAACATCTCGAAAACAATTTTCAAACCAGGATAAGCATCTCGCAAGGGACAACCTTCTTGATTTCAAGCGAAAAAAAAAAAGAACTCCACATGAAGCTCCACAACTTCACGGTGAGACATCTAACGCAGTTTTTCGTTTTATTTTTTTGCAACAATACTCACACGATCATGCCACCCCCGTGTCTTCTTCCCTTGTCGCACACTGCCCCCCCCCCTCCCCACCCCTTCAAACCGGATATCATCCCGCTTCGGGTTTGAATGTGTATGTATCGCAGTATCGCTTCCACCCTTTGTGGAATGATTACTTGCGTCTTGGCCGTTTTCTGAACTCGCGAGGTTCGTCGTTTCAGAACCGTCCACCGGCCGTTTGAAAGTTATCCAAAAAATACATACTCTCACACACTGGTATCTTCTTCTTTGGAGATGATAAAGAGAGAAGGAGAGATAGGGAAACACCTACCCTTTGCCCACACCGGGCCCCTCTCACACATGGGTGATCGCAACCGGAGCGAAGGTGAAGTCAGAATAATTTGTTTATTTGTTTATTTGCTCGCCCAACGCGCCCGAATTCTGCTACGTTGCCCGTTAGGTTTGGAAGATTCTTACCCTGCCCTCCCAGATACCTGGTGTGTCTATGTATGTGCGCTGGAGGATGCTGCACCGTGTGCTGGGAAGCCGTAGTTAACGTATCTCCAGGAGATGGTGTGGTTTGTGTCTGTCCGTTTCCCCTTTTTCGTTTCGTTCGTTCGTTTGTGGCGGCGTTTCTGTCGGTGTTGCGGAGATTAGCGCATTTTGCTTCTTGTGTGCCATGATTTATCACCTGTGGACATTCTCCAGTGGGTGTGTGAGTGTGTGAGAGATAGAGAGCGAGGAAGGGGATGATCGTTTTAGATAGTGTATTTTCTGGTTATTAGTCGCATTCTTGCCTTTGGTAGAATTTATCACGATGAAGAAGAAAAAAAAACGGCCACAGTTCGGCAAAACTTTGAATTCATATCGTTTATTGGTTTTGCATTCTGATTGGATTGTTGATATTGGGTGATATTTCCCATCTTTCAAACTGTTATTACCATTTGTCTCGAGGGGATTGGTTGATTTAGTTGTTCTAAGGATGGTTTTAGTTTTATCTTTATGTTATCAACGTTTTCTTTAATTTATCAGTTTTTTTGCTTTTTGGGTTTTCTTCCTGAGTTTTTATTTGTTGATTTTTCCTTTCTTGTTCAGCTAGGCGGGTGTATTGTTCTGGCGTGAATGTTAGATTTGTTTTACATTTTATCTACATCTTTTACACTTTATTTTTCATATATTTCAAGTTTTGTAAGCTGCTTCAGTATGTTTTTCTCAGTTTGTATGTGTGTGCTAGGTCTTTTTATTCATTTATTTTTCCCTATATTGTTTTGAGTTCGTTACTTTGAAATATTTGATCTTTGTGTGCAAGATTTGCTTATCGTACGGTTGTTTAATTATTTTGCTCTATTTGATCTTTAATTTTCTCTTGTGTAACTGTTTTAACCATGTTTGTATTTGTTACATTTTTCTTAATTTTATATTGTTTCCTTCGTATTTCTTGCTATGACCTTCCTACACATCATTTGTCAATAAACTGTTTCGCTATTTCAACAATTTTGCTTACTATTTTCTATCCACACACACACACACCTTCTCCCCGAATCATTCGATCGATATACCGTACGCATAATAGCAGTGTTTGTGCATGAAAAAAAAAACAACAACAACCAAACGCGCGGCATCAAACGGCACTTGGGAGGTGAGGCTTTGGACGGACCACGACACAACAGAGCGTTCGCGAGAGATACCGTTGAAACAATTTCCCCGATCTCGAGCCTAATCCGTCCCTACCCCTACCACCCGTCTCCTCCTTTTCGGGGAGGAGCCCTTACTGCTGCCTTTTTTTTGCAACCAACCACTGGCTGGCACACACTGGCTGGGCAAAAAAAAAGTAAAAGAAAAAAAAACGGGACGATGCCATCGTTGGTGGCTCATCCATTTCCCATTTCCCTTCGCTCGGACCTGCCATCATTCGGATCATCATCAACCGGAGTCGGAATGGGTGAATCTGTGTTTTATTCTTCCTCTCTCTTTCTCTCTTCGCAAGCCTTCACTTGCCAATGCTTTGCCGGCAATGCGCAGCCGGAACGATACATACGATGGCCGGGGCAGCGTTTTGGTACCGTTTGTCGAAGATGGTCGTGCCCGGACCCAAACCCACCGCCTTTCCGTGGTCGCCGTTTTGACTCTTGCGTATCATTTGTGTATGTGTGTGTGTGTGCATGTGAGGCAGAGAACATCGCACCCAAGTACCGGTGTGACTCGTCGTTCTTCCGTTGGCTGAGCCGCGGGAAAGAACCGAGAGCCCAGAACGTCTTTCCACATTCGAACGTTCGTTGCTGCCAACGGTACCTTCTTCGGCCTGTGGAGAGGAAACCGACATCGAAGGGGTGGGGGGGGGAGAGTCATCATAGAATAAATACCTGTTAAATCCAAATGTGCTCCACTCGCAGGCACCGTGGTTCCGTAGGCGAGGCGCATCTTGATACCGCGTGTGTGAGTATGCCTTGCAGTGCGCGCCCAAGCCGTCCCGTTTGCAACGCCCGCCCCGATCATTCGCGGCAAGCGATGCAAAGGGCTCGAGGTGGAGTTCAGTTCACCCAGCGCAGTGCCTCCGGTGCGGGATTTCCGATAATCGCTTCGATGGTCTAAGCATCGTCTACCTTTTTGCTATTCCCTGCCCTCCAGTACGAAGCAAAGAGATCGCGATCACGATCTACTCTTTGATCTGGTCATTCATCATTTTTCCCTTCGCTTCGCGCGGCACCGAGACCAGGCAGGCTAAAGCCCTCATCAGCCTCGTACGGCTCTCGTCGATCGGGAGTTACCCCTGCAAATGAGGTCCAATTTACTGTGCCGTGGTTCTCAGCCGCCTGCAGCTCTCTAGCACAGTCTCTGCGAGCCCTTGTGGCGATGGGTCGATCGGCTACTGCGCAAGCAATGCACTGGGCACTGTTCTATGCTCTATGCTGTATGATCTTCCCCTCAGTCGCGGTTTGATCGCGTTCAAGGAATTTAAGGATCATTACCGGAATCCGGCCCCGGAATGATGGACAGTGGAACGGAATGCGCCACCTTAAGGTTTGTGCCTTCGATGGGGGAGAAAGGTTTAACCGATTGCGCACGAATGCAACTATATTGCAGAGGCTATGTTCGAAGGGGGGGGGGGGGGGGGGGTGAGGTGGTGATGGGTGGAAAATTATGGCCTTTACACACCTTCTACTATGCGATCGATGTAAGGTACGATCGTGGTGTGTTTTCTTTGTTTTTATGCTGCGGCCAGCGATGCGATGCTCGGTAAAGTGAGCTAAACCGATCACGTTTGTTGTTTGTGGTTTAAGGTTTCTTTGTTGACAACGTTTCTGTCGATGTAGTTGTCTATTTCTTTTGTGTTTTGCTTCTTCTTTTCAAACACTGTTATGCTGCTAAAGAATCAATACTATTTCTTTTTTTTTGTTCATTTTCTGTTACCTTTAGCTGTTGTAGGTAAATTATGTTATTTACTTTGTTCTTTTTTCATATTTGCTGCTGCTTTCTTTTGCTTGTTGCATTTAAATGTTTTGTTTTATGTTTTATTTTATTATTCTTATTAAATTTATTATATTATTTTATTATTTTATTATTTAATATTTGTTCTATTCTGTTTTTAATGTTCTTATTTGTTAGTCCTTAAAACTAAGAATTCTTTACTATGCCGTTAATGCGTTTTTTTAACATTCAATGCTTTCGGTCTTTCCAGCTCAATTTTGATTCCTTACAGCACGGTTTGAGTGTCCGATTTTGGTACCGTTCGCCGGTTCGCTTCAATGAACAGGCTGGCCACCTTATAAGCTGGCCACTTTATTTGACCTTTCCTCCAAGGCAACGTAACGCCAAGTGAAGCGATGCTCGGATCCCATCCGTACCCATCCCGAAATCGCTTTGTATTGCGCGTCCGATTACACCTTACACCGGAGCAGAGCGCAAACCACGGACAGCGAAGAAAGTAAAATCAATTTATCAACTCGGAAGGGCAAAAAATCATTAAAATCCCATCTTCACCCCGGAGCCCAGTTGGGCGAGACGCCCAAGACGCCAACTGTTACACGGGATGGACACGGGAAAGGAAGAGGAAAAAAAGGTCGTTCTAGGGTGGGAAACGGAGAACGAAGTATCGAACGGTTCGTGAGCTTTATAATCGTTCAAATATTCAAAGTTCTGTCCCGGGCAGTGGATCGTAAGCTTTCCCCCTCCTATCTGCGCTCTTGATTTGGCCGTTCCCTTTTCCTTCTAATAGATTTGTTTTGATCGTTTGTAATCAAGTGGGACGAAAAGGGCACCCACCGCCCCCGAAACTGTTCAGACATCCTTCCACTCCTCTTCGCTTCTTTGCTGACGATTCTCGAAAGCTTTTTTTTTGTTACTTTTCTGTGTTCTTCGGTTGGGGTCATCTTCTTTCGTTTGCGTCCAGCGTTTGATTTATTCCTCGATCCGTACTTTCTACCCCTTTCGTGCCGCTCGCCTGTCCGCTATGCACCCCCATTGGACCGCGGACACTTATGCTCGCGGGAACTAATCATATTTTTTACGATCACCTTTCGCTTCTTCATGGCCATCATCTCGCACCGCGTCGCGACCGTACGACACACACTGGACTGCGACGACGACGACGACAGCTCTGGATGAATTCCTTTCGCATCGTATTCCATCCCCAAAGGCGATGGCGTTCGAATTTTCTCCCTTTTGCTCCGAGATTTCACACACACGGCGGCGGTGGTGGCATTGGAGACGAACGGTGGCGAGGTGATGGCAGCAAAATGTGTCTCCTCTTCGGTTGCTTGCTTTGCTTCCAGCAAAAGGGGTTTAATCTGACCCATCCCCATCGATTTGTTGGGATGGCAGGCAACGGCAACGTCCAAAAGGAAAGGCGGGCACACAAAGAAGGACGATTAACAGCGCAAACCGGCGTTCTGGCGGGGCCGGGCGCGTTCTCGCGACCGCCGCGTGGACGACCCGATCGCAATAAAACCCGTGGGATGATGCTGCTGCTTCTGCCGCCGCCGCAGCCGCCGCAGCCATCGAATGCTGATGATGCTGCTGCTGCTGCTGTTGCTGCTCGAGCATTGGAATTTCGTGCTTGGCGGACTGTCGTTCGCGTTTACGGCGTGTGGCTTTCTACTGCTCGGCGGGTTTATTGATTATTTTATTTCTGAGTGAGTGTCGGTGGATGGAACGGGGGAAGGTTTGTCTCCCTTCCCTCCCCACTTTTTTTCTCTCTCTTCCATTCGGGCAGTTGTTGTTTTGTTTGTTTCGCCCGCTGTTATAGTCCACTTTGTGTGACTTCATGCGATGTGGGTGTGGCGCAGGGGAATGAGTAAGGAAGGTGGCAGAAAGGGTGAACACGTAGCCATAGCCACCTGATTCCCGTGATCTCGTGGGTCGCATGCCTGTTTATTGACCTCGAACAAAACGGTTCGAAAAAGGAATGGGAAAGACGGTTCATCGTTTGCGTTCGGGGGTGAAAGAAATCGTTATTCAATGAGGATGCTTACTCGCTTGCTTTTCGGTATTCACAGAGATACTGCTGAGTTCTAGTTCTAGATGTGCGTGTAAAGTTTGATTGCGGTTGTTCGGAATAAAATAAAGGACAATAATGTTTGACATTATCATGTAAATTTATGGAGCAAATCAGTCATTAAGAAGGAAAATGTGAGCATGGTGGTTTTAAAGGCCGATCGAAACCTGTATGGCTATTAGTGGCGCTTCTGGTGGAGTGCAAAACAGTGCAATCGGTAAGTAGCGCGCACTTTGCAACGGGTGTCTTTGTTCAAATCTCACTTGAGCTCCGATAGTTGTTACTTCATTTAGGGATTTTTAACGAATACACTTAGCTGCTAGAGAAGTCGGTCTTCGGATTGTTTATAACTTGAACGTCGTTATCGATTTGTCTAGATATTTATTTATACCACATTACTGGTGTTTAGATTCATGTGTTGATGCTTATTATCTGCAAACTACATATTATTTCCTTTTCGATGAGTTGACCCCCCATATCACACACTCTTTCGCCTATCGTTTATTTGTCTCAATCGGCGATAAAAATCACACCGTATGCCTTAATCCTATCACACAAACTCCGGCATCATCCTACCGTACGATTCAAATGTCTGCCCTGCCCACAAAAAAAAACCCATCTTCAAGCGTAACCTGTTTCGGCTCGGAATTTAGTGTGTCCCACCGTAAAGCACCTTCACTTTGGCATCCGGGCTACCGGTCCGGTATGGTCTCGCAATCTGCGCGATTCCACGCGACACAATAGCTGGCAGCAGTCCCCTGTCACACACACCTTACGAGCCTTGGGGGGGAGGGGGGGGGGGGGAGACGACCCTGTCGTGCTTTTGGAGCTTGAAGTTAAGCTTGCTTTTACTCGAATTTGGCCGAATGTTACGAAACTATGATCGGCGTCTTGCTGGCTTTTTTTTTGGTGTGTGCTGCTAGAGAAGCGTATGAGTTTCAAACGGTGATGGATGAGATCATCAGTTAACACCTGTCTCCACGCAATCAGTGCTGAGATGGGTGTGTGTGTGTGCTTTTTTGTCGTTGGTTTACGTTTGAGGCTTTTAAGCTTGATTCGGGAACGATAGAAGCACAAAAGTCGAGAAACAGGCTTCGATGAAACAGTTTCGTTGGGGTGCTTTTTACGAAAGGATTTGTCATTGGCCTTTTTGTGCTGATCGAAAAGGAAGTTAATTTAAAATTTAAATCAAATTTTAAGCTTTTCCAAGGACAAACGTTTAGGTATGAGACAGTCAGAAACTCTTATGATACCGGAGAAATATTGGTAGTATATTAGAGTAATTATAATTACACTGTCATGCTGGCTTGGTGGTACATTCCAAGGCGACTGACACCGTTCCATGCCCATATTTCACCACCGTAAGTGAAGCACTCGCACAAAGGACAAAGGACAAATACCTTCGCTCGAAAATGGAGCACCATGCAAAGGTGCAACAGAACAGACGGTGCGATAAAACCGAAGATAAAGCGAACCTCCTCCAGAAGCCCTATCGACTACGGTACGGTTTCGAAACGGCGGTGCCAAGCTGTGTGCGAGAATGAGAGCAACCTAGAATATTGAGATGAAAAGAGAGAGCGAGAGAGGGAGAAAAAGATAAAGAAAGAAACAAAATCATACATCTGCAACGAGAACGGCGTTGAGGCGAACGAGATGTAGCCATAGTGACCGAGGCGCGCACGAGCATTTGACCCAACGGGTTTGGTACGGGGATTTGTGGAAGCGAAGGTCAAGTACTTTCGCGCATCCCCATCACCCACATTCTCCCTCCCGACCCGACCCGGTGGGAGGAAGACGACGGCGAGGCCTTCTACGTTCGATCGAGGGGAGAATGATGAAGAAATGTGCCAACTTCTTCCACGGAAGTGGAACACAGCAACACCGTCCAGCAACGGCCAAATACAAAACCGCCCGACCAACCCGTGCAAGATAAGTACCGGAGGGATGGGATGGGGGGGAGGGGAGAGAGAGAGAAAAAAATATAAACAGTGTAAAACACTGCCAACACAGCGCGCCCGTTCTTCCTTGCCCCTTCCTACGCCGGCGTGTTCCAACGCGCTAGCTGTTTCTTTTCTGCCTTTCCTTTCGCGCAATTCTTCTGGCCGGTTGATCATTTTCAGCATATTCGCTTCGGTTCGGTTCGGCCGCTCGCGCGGGAGTGTTTAGATGAGCGGGTTTACATCGCTGTCTCTTGTCCCGCTTTTGCTCGCTCATCAGACATGTACATATTTGCCGCAACAGTTTCACACGTTTTTATCGTGTTTGTTAATATTTGTGTGCGCACTGTAGTTTTGGTTTATTCATTGCATTTTGCACGATTTGTTGCTACATTTCGTACAAATTGCGTTTTTAAGCAGCAAACACTGAAGCATGTGTGTATAGCAATTTAAAAGCTATAAATTATGGTGGAAAAAGTATCAATATTGTAAGAAAAAGTAAAACAAATGGAAACCCTTATTTAGAAATAGCTGAAAAGTAAACATAAGAGAACAAGAGCTGATAAAAGACAATAAAGTGAAATAAAAAACAAAGTTAATAAACTTATTATTTTCAAACAATAAGTCAAACAACCTAAAAAGTTAAACATAACAAAAAGAAAGTAAAAAATGAAAAAGATAATAAAGAGAAAAAAGGTAAATTCATGAAAAGATAAATAAAAAGATGAAAAATGTCAAAATTAAAAATTAAAATTGAAAAAAAAAAAACTAAAAACTTTGAGAAAGTGATTTAAAATATATAAGAACTGCCCAATTTTTTTTAATTAACTCAAATCAAAAAATCAAATCAAATTAAAAAAAAGCAAATATGGTATAAATCTACAAACTGAAACTATTCAAACCATTATCGCCAAACAGATAAAATAAACCTCTGAAGAGAAACGTAATGATTAAACCTCATCTTCCTGACCATTTGAATCTGTTTTCTGTCCAGCAGCATGTTCAGTACAATCTCTCTGCCCTCGTCTCCCCCTTTCCCCTCGCTCACTGCGGTCACTCTTCCCAATGGTTTCCCAGTTCCACCCTCCAAACCTTATGGGATGCTGCTGCTGTACCTATGCTGCTGCCGGGTGGGTGTTTCTGCGACTCATCCCCCATCCCGCTTGGTTCATCGTCTCGTTCCATTTCCATTTCGTTTCATTCCGTTTCCTCTATGGCCCGCTCAACTTCATGCCTCCCCGACCCATCCTCCACCCAAAAAACCTCCCAAATTCATCACATTTTCGGCACAACGGCGTGGTGCGTGTGCGAATCGTTCGTACCTTCGCAACCATTTGTTTTACCCTCTACTCCCAGGGAACATTTATACTCCAACCCGACCCGACACTGTACGACGAGAGGGGTTGGAAAGGGTGGGTCACGTAGGTGTGTGTTTGTGTGTGTCATTCGCATACCGAGGAGTCAAATACGGTTCAGTGGTTCACTCACTTTAGCTCATCGTTCCAGCATCGCCCGAGCACTCATATACGTGCGGGGTTTGTCCCTCGCTCGCTCCTTCATTCATTGCGCTTGCACGTGTCCAATCGAGTGGTCTCTTTCTGATCACTGAAGCCGGGCTGGCCCACACTACCCTCAGTCAATGCCAAATGATACGAATAATGAAGAAGAGGCTCCTGGAGACCGTCCCAGCCATCAACCCGGTGGATGACGAAGCCATTTCCCTCCGACCCGGAGCATCCCGTTCAGCTGTGATGTTCAATCCATCGATGGCAGTACGCTTCCATTGTGGAATCGAGCCATCGACCGATATTGATTTCATACAGCACCAACCAACCCGTGTGTGTGTAGTTGGGCAAACATGGTTTACGTAATTTCCGAGCAGCATAATAATGTTTCACAAAACAAAACTCAATTAAACAACCCAATTAACAGCTTCAACTGGTGACCAGCATTTCAACACACATGCTTCGTTTGGGTAAAAGAAGGAGAAGGACAAATAAAAAACATAAAATGCCCCATCGTACTCCGTTGTTTTTTTTACAAGCAGTCCCTGTTGCTTTCCCTTCAAAACCCGCGCCAGGCACCAGCATCCGTAATATTTCACCCGAACTGGCGGGAGCGAAAACGAATCAAACAAGCCTGTCGCTTTAATCTAATCGTGCACTTTATTAATTGTAATTGATTAAACGAAACGAATGCGCACAGTGGAAAAAAGGGGTTGCAACAGCACTCCCTTTTCCTCCTCCTTCGCCATCACAAACAATGCCTTGCATGCGTAGCCGGTCCCTACTTCCTGCTTCCTTCGGCTGTGCTGAGGCTGCTGTGAGTGAAGTGGTTTTTGGTAAACGAGTGTGAGTGTGCATTTCTTCTGCGTCTCCTTTTGCGCTCATCTTGCGCGAGCGGAAGAATTCATAAATCGTCCCATAAACTGGGTGGGTGGAAATGTCAGATTAATAACTCGCGCTGCAACCTCGCGTTTGAATGTTTGCACACTTCCCCCCCCTCGGCTCGGCTGAGTTTGAGAATCCTTCCGCGTGACCCCGTCCCATGGGGGTCGGGGGTTGTGTTTGGGCAAATTGACAAATTAGCTTTACCGGTGGCACTAGGATCAAGCTTTTGCCTTTTTTTTGTTGTTGCTGTTGTTTGTTGTTGGCAGCTCTCATGCTCTCATTAGATTGCAGCAGTCACAGCAGTGGCGAGGGCGATGGCGGAATGTTCACGAGTGGAACATCATTAATTAATCAAATCAATTCCACTTGCAGCGAATTATGTGCTTTCCCCTCCCACGTTTCGGGCTGTGAAGTGATTTCATGTGTTATGCTGCTGTTTGGAGGGATGGAATGGGAGCACCATCGGTTCTATGTTTAATGCTTTGTACAAATGGTTTGGAAAGAAATAATTTCTTCACACTTTGCGTTAAATTATTTTTGATTTATGTTGTTTATATTTACCATTAATTTCCCTTTTTCCAGATTTTTGAATTTTATTTTTTATTTAGTTAATATGTTTTACGTTTTATGTAAAACATGCTCTTTATGTTATCAAACAGAATCAAAACACTGTGAAGAGTTTTTTTTTCACTTTGCGGTAATAGAGATAATTTTAATAATGTATTGAAATTAAATGAATATGAAATAAAATGAAGGATACAAATGTATAAAGCAGTTCTGAAGACAAAATTTAGGAAACATTGTTTAGTATACAGTTGTTCAATACCTACCAAGTTATTATTATTATTGTTATTATTATTATTATTATTATTGTTATTATTATTATTATTATCATTATTATTATTTTTATTATTTTTATTATTGTTATTATTATTATTATTATTATTGTTATTATTATTATTATTATGATTATTATTATTATTATTATTATTATTATTATTATTATTATTATTATTATTATTATTATTATTATTATTGTTATTATTATTACTATTATTATTATTATTATTATTATTATTATTATTATTATTATTATTATTATTATTATTATTACTATTATTATTATTATTATTATTATTATTATCACTATTTTTATTATTATTATTATTATTATTATTATTATTATTTACTCTTAAACGAGCCCGTATGGCCTAATTAAGATATGTTCTAAGTTGTTTACTATATTTTAGTTCATCCATATTTTTGTACAATTTTTAACGATTCTCTGTTCACTATTCTCTACACTTTACTGGTTTTATTACATTTGTTACAAAGCCAGGCCAGGCTACCCGGAACCAAACCCGCTTTCCCTTGCTTCCTGCTAGTCCTGCTGCCTTTGCTGTATGCGAGAAAGCAATCCGCAATCTTTGTAAGTGCGTCAGAATGCCAAACCAACGTGCGAAAGCGTTCCCGCACACCGCTCCCGCGCGTAATGATGTCGCCGAAGCGCAGTGCAAACCCTCCAAACCCGCGAGTGCGCTAGTCCCCGCTTGCTTTACTGGTGGCTTTGGAAGCTGCAATGGGCGAAAAAAGCGGAGCACCCAAGGCAAGTGGCACCCAAGCAGAGCGGGCGAGCGAGTGCGGGCAATTTGCGGAAGGCGACGAGGCTCGACCCCGCCGGTCTGCGTTTATTTTCAACGTTCTTGATATTTTGATTATTTTTATCCATATTCATCGCCGCGCTGTTTTGCCGCGGTTTTACGAACTGCCGCCACCGCGCCCTTTACGAAACCATTGCACCCAGTATCCCGACCCGACCCGATTTGGCCGCAAAACACGGGGGTTTCGGTGGAGGCGCATGGTGGGTGACGCAGTGTGTGTGGGTACTCCCGCGGTTGCTTTCCCACTTTATCGCATCTCGTTCAAGCGCGCGCGTGCACCTTCTCGCACACACACGGAGATGAATTCCTTCTCACGGTTGATCATCGTCGTTGTTGCCGTCATCAACATCTTCGCTCGGCGGTTGTAGCAAACGCTTGTTGGAATCGTGCTGCCCTAAACGCTGTGTACGTGTACGTAGCAGAAGCGTAAAACCGGAGCAAACACCGATAGTCATATGCACACACAGACACACACAGGCACACAAAGGCACACACAGTTAGATTGGTGAACAGCACCCACCCCCGGTCTGCTCGGTTAACTATGGGCTGCTGTACTGCTGCACACTGACAAACAAACAAAAACACAAACGGGCGACCGCCCCACCGCGTACGGCTCGAAATAATCTCGCGTATCTCTCGCTCGCAAAGGGTGCAACAGAGCAGCAGCAGCAGCAGCAGCTGATGCTTCGAGATTCCATACCCTCCCTCCTCATTCTTCCCCAATCACACTGGCAAGCGGGGGAAGGAGGGACAGCAAGGTGAAGGAGCCGACCGAGGTTGAAGGAGAAACAAAATAAAAGAAGAATGCCGCAACGACGTCGCAGCCGATGGTCCGAGTACGAGAAGCGAGAAATATGCGCCAAAAAGGGGCCAAATCGTATTCTCGAGCGCGAATGAGCCCCACCCCGATCGACCCCCCTCCGCCTCCATCGGGATCTCCCGATCCCGGAGAAGACGGCTACGGTCACGCGTCGGATCTGAAACTTGCGTCTGTCTCCGAAAGCCGCTCCCGCAGTTGGGTGGCTCGCAGCGTCCATGCAGCGTCCACCACTCGCCACCCTTGCCCGTGTGGAGTCGCTCGATATGGTGCTAATAGTGTGCTGGATTGAAATGTGCTGGTAGCAAACGCACGTTCTATGCTTATGATTCTAAGGTATAGGTATGTGAGTCGTCACTTTCATCCAAAACACAAATTTGAGCAGTTGTACTAAGTTTTTCGAGCACTTTCGAGCACTTCTCAACATTTTGTGATGAATGTTATTTATATCGTTTTATTAACTTTAAACTATAAATTATTGAATTCGAGTAGTTCTAACAAGTTTTCGAGTAAATTCGAGCACTTTTTAAGTAACTGTGAGGAATAATATCTTCATTGACATGATAACGTTTGAAACAATAAATTTTGAATTCGAGCAGTTGCACTAAGTTTTTCGTGTAGTTAGTCAGTTATAGTTTTGTAACTTAAAAAAGGATCAAACATTCTAATGTTGACATTCCAGTTCGTGATCGATATTTGATTGCTTCCAGACACTTATCCATCCATCCAGGCACGTAGCATAGATACAGTTTTGCTCTCCCTCTCGCGTTCATTCATTCGCGTGGAGCAGAGACTTCGTTTCCCTAGCAGACGACTACCATGAGACACCGCCCTTCCCTTGTCCCACCCCCCCCATTTTGATGCCACACCACACCCATCCATCCCAATCTCACCCCAATTCCTCTCTCTCTCCCCTTTCCCCCTCCTGTCTGCTCTTTCGTCTCACCCCTGCTCGTCCACGGTTCTCACCCCATACGGGTGTTCCTGTGTGACATCGAGCGTAGAGAGCGTATGCGAACGAACAGAACACCGTCCACCACTTCGCTCTTCCTTTCCTCTTTTACTCCTCCTCTTCCTCCTCATCCTCCCTTATCCATCTTGCGTCGATCCATCAAGCATGGTATGGAAAACGAGCGCTCTGCAAAGCAAAACAAAAAGAAAAGGAAAGAAAACGCAAGCACTCCGCAGAGGACGGGGAGGGAAACGCGTTCAACGCGCAATCGATGGATAAAAAGCGTGAACAAAAGAGCGAACAAAACGATCAAACGGAACACACAGGAGAGATGAAGAAACGCTTCGTTCTTTTGCTCGCACCACCAAAACCATTATACCAATTCCACCCCGTTCTCTGTGTGTGTATGTTT
Organism: Anopheles gambiae; assembly: GCF_943734735.2. NCBI lineage: Eukaryota > Metazoa > Arthropoda > Insecta > Diptera > Culicidae > Anopheles > Anopheles gambiae. The sequence continues at coordinate 113,646,012 of NC_064601.1, forward strand.
TTTTCCTTCTTTTCTTTATAAGCATGCCGTTTGGTCTCTCTCTGTGTGTTTCCCTTCTGGTTTCTGGAGGTTCTTACCCACCAACACTTCTCTCGACGCCTTGCCATTCGTCTGCTTTGTGTCTTGTGGCTTCGATGCCTCCCCCCCCCCTCGCGCAATGTTAAAGCGATACTCGCCGTGGCGTTGGAATATATGGCCAAGAATTTCCCCTGCGCAAATCGGGACCAAAGCAAGCGGGAGCGTGAGAGCCCGAATGGCAAGGGAGTTGCACGGAACCGCGAGAGCATGAAGCAGCCGAGTCGTCTTTGGAGCAACAGACCTAGCATTTTTAGGGGTGGAAAATCTGGTCTTGGAAGCACTGCTCGTTGGCAGCCGCGAGCGAGGGAGGGAAGAGCAGCATAACAAGGAGTGTTTATGTATATTTATACATAGGTGAGTGCCGAAGGTGTAACGAGGCGCTATCGAACGATAATGGGACTCGCCCGGGGAACAGGGGGGAACCGGTGGACCAGAGAGGACAATACCGTCGAGGCCGTACGCACATGTACCAGAAAATGGATAATCCGAAGGGCACACACAGAGCCGAGACGCGAGCCAGAGCGAGTGACGCAAAGTGAGCTCCAGCTAATCAATACGCATACGCGCACGATTACGCTCACTCGCGCTCACGATGACGGCAGTGAGAAGGGGCGCAGCAGCAGCAGCAGCAGCAGCAAAACACGATGATGGAGTATGATGACAGTGCGCTGACAACGAAAATAAAGATGACGACCTTCGTCCTTAGCCGAGCACGAGCTGGAACGGTGTAGGAACTTCCCCTGCTGCTGCTGCTTATGTCGTTCCCCTGGGTTCGTGGCGAGTGATCCTGGTGCCGCGCTCAAATGCGCCGCTAATAATGGTAATTGAACTTGTCGGGCTGCTATTTGCTACCTTAGAATTTAACAATGCCACCACGGATTACATGCTTTGGAGCAATTAAAACATTAGCAAATCGATGTGATTGAGTGTTGTATGAATTAAGCGGATATGGGTTTGTAATTTGATTAACTTGTTGTTCATTCTTAGTTGCTTTGTTTGTTTTGCTGTCGTTTACTATTATTTTCAATGTTTTTACAGTTCTTTCATTCATTATAGTCAATTTCAGTATCCTATGTAAAGTTTTAATTCTCTTAGTAATTGTCTATACTTTTTATGTTTTGCAAGTTTTTTTTTATGAAATAATTGACTGCTTCTTTTTTTATGGTTTGTATGCTCTTTTTCTTTGTTTTTTTTTGGTTTTGTTATTTTTTGTTTCTTTTTTGTTTTATTGTATTAATCGACTGATTCACTTTTCACCTTTTTTTGTTTATTCAATTATGTACTACAATTTCATTGTTTTTTTAAGTAACTTTTATATAATTGTTGCTTAAATGTTTACTCTTACTCTTTTGTTTAATTGGTTAAATTAAAAATTTAATTATTATTTTTATGTATCTTTTTTCTAAAACATTCTTCTAAATTCAAATCCAATCACACCCCTTGTAGCTTCGCTTCCCAATGTATACATCAATCCACAGCTCGTCAGTTGAACAACATTCTATTCGCTCCCCGTCTATTTCTTAAGCATCACTTTGCCCGTACACAAAAGAAAAAAAAATACACAGAAACACACCAAAAAACACACAACCTTTCGGAGCGCCCTCGATTCATGCTTTCCCGCTTACATGCCTTGCTCGCAACCACGTTGACAAATATTCCCATTTACCCGTCGATGGGTTTTCGCCTGTGTGCTTGGCTGAATGCTTCCAATCATATTTTTTTTATTGCCCTTTCATAACCGTCCTTTGCACCGTTCTGTGCGGCCGCCTTTACCTCACGAACGCGCACCGACCTCACGGCTACAGTACACTATCCTTGCCCGTATCCTTTCTGCCAATGTACCTTCCCGCACACGCACACACTTTCGTCCCGTGTGTATGTTGTGTGCTTTTTTTATTATTATTCTGTCCATTCTAATGTGTTGCTTCAATTCGATCGTGCATATGTGCGTTTGCCCTCGCACTAAACCCGAAAAACGGAAGCCAGCGCGAAACGCGCATTTACCATAACCTCCCCTCGGGGCGAACCCTCCGATAGTACTTGGTGGGAAAAAAAAGAACTGGTAAAGTGAAATCGTTCACATATACGCAAACACCACTCCGGACTGTTCGATATTCAAATAAAAAAAAAAGAAGGAAAACCACATCGCGTGGCATCGGCAACGGCAGTGCATGTGATTTAAAATCGTCGCCCATACCCGCCGAGCTCGACCATATGCGAAGGGAAAAACAGTGAGTCGAATGAAAGGAGAGAAGAAAAAAAACATACACACACATACTAACAATAACGAATGAAAAGCAGCAACAACAACAAGGGCAAAAAATATGATACAAAACGAAACGTGTGTAAAGGCGAGCTACAAGGGCTGTGCAGGGTGTGAGAAAAACGCTCAGCTCACAGCTCATCGCAGTGTCGCCGGTGTGAGCCACGAGCATTTGAAAGGTGGAAAAATGCCAAAGAGCAACAGAGACAGCATGTACGCGTGAAGCGTAAATCAGCCACCAACAGCAAACAACGAAACCAAAAACCTACCCTTAGGTCAAAATATTTTCCACTACCACACCGCCTGTCTCTCTCCCTCCGGTTGGAGCGCGCGCGCACGCACACACACTAACAACAACACGGGGTCTTCATTGATTTGGCTCTCACTCGGCTGCGTTGTTGCGCTGCGCGAGCGAGAGTGGGAGAGAGTGGTGGTTTTGTTTGCATGCCTGCTCACTCGCACACCAGTTGTCGTCGTCGTCGTCGTCGTCGTCCTCTGCTTACTACGAATGCGTCGCACAATGCTGAATTTTCTGGAGAGTTTGTAAAAAGGACTTTTCTCCCACTGAGTTCGTCGATGGTTGATGATTGTTGTTTTTTTTGCTCGTCTTTTGACAGTTACAGTGCAGAAAAAACCTCTTTTGGTTGTTTCTGTTGAATAGTTTTTTTTTTGCAAATGCAACACTAATATTTGAATTTCTTTTATTGTACACTTTTCCCTACAGTTTTTTTTAAATTGGATTCTTCTATTTGATCTCATTTTTTTTACAAATTTATTATCTACTTCTCCTCGTATGACACTCTATATTGATTCGAAATTTGTACAATTGTCAATTTACGTGTTTGTTTTCATGTAAAAAGCTCTTTTTCTTTCTTTTTAACCTAATTGTACCCATTTATATATTTTCTTGTCTTGCTTTTCAACTGTAGCAAACAGCAGCCACAATATAGCAGAGTGGAAAAAAACATCAGACAACAAGCGGGTGCGTTCGGTATTTGGGTTGATTTGTTTTTCTCCTGTCTCTCGCTTCCCATCTGTCTCGTACCTTTGGTAGAGATACAAAGAGAGAGAGAGAGAGAGAGAGAGAGAGAGAGAGAGAGAGAGAGAGAGAGAGAGCGTATACGAAACTACCACCGTCCCTTTGTGACGTTTTGTTTTTTTTTGCGTTTATTTTGGAACAGAACGGGAACGCGCATCACGTACGCACACTCGTGAGCCGATCATCTGCTCATCATCATCTGCTCTCGCTCTCGTATTAACCAGAGCGGCGAGTGAGAGCTCCCTTTGCTCACTACTGGTTCGATTTCGGCTTTGGCCTTTTTTTGTTGTTGCTGTTCACCTCTCCATTGCGTTTATCCGTATCGCGCGCGCTACCGTGAAAGAGCAACCCTGTGTGTGTGCCTGTCCTCGCTCAATGAAACGGTGCCCCTCATGCTGTAACCTGCATCCGTCACAAACGCCTCTCAACCCACCATCATCATCCCCGTAACGAGGAGCTGCTAAACGGAGCAGCAGAAGTTAAAACAGACAGCAAATATTTTTCCAACCAATTGCGCTCTCCCGCTCTTGCGCACCGAAATTGCGCGCCGTTCGCTCTGCTCACACGCTCGGCAGTCACTGTTGCGCATCTTCATCGGAGGGTCTCACCCGCCTTCCGTTTAGCTTGCGATATAGGGGGGCGGAGGAGGGTTGCAGGGTGCGTTGGGTTCTTCCGCTTGGGACGCTGTAACATATCGAGTGTGTGTTTTTCGATCGTATTTGGATACAGCGCTGCACTCACACACAGAGCGGTGCGCACTCTTTATCGACCGAGCAGCAAACTGAGCCCGCGTACATAACCAGCTGAGGGGAAGGAAGGCAAAATACAACTGCAACCGGGTGCTTGCGTTACGAGGAGGAAGGGACTGGCGAGCGGCAAGCGTTTGACATTGATGACGGCTCGGTGAGCTCGCAGTTCGGCTCGCTCTCGCCGTTGCGGTGCGATAAAGAGAGCGCGCTCTCCGGAGTGCCCGAAGAGGAGATCGTACCAACGTCGAGGTGGGATGGAGAGTGATGAATGAATTTTTCCTGATTTTTCCGGACCACTTCCGCCGTCCCCGTCTGGTGCACCAAACACACGCACACACACATTTTGCATCGTTCGTGAGTGCTTCCTTCCGATTCGGAGATGAGATCCTTTTTTCGGTTTTGCCAGCTCTTTCGCTCACTCGTTGGAGCTGTATCGCTCTAGCTCTCTTTCTCAGCAGACGACGAACCCTTACCGAAACCGACCGACTGTCGTACAGATGATTTTATTCTACTCACGCATGTGTTTCACGCTGTCACGCTCACCCTCTGCCAACACCGCTCACCTGCCCGTTCCGCTCCTGACTGACTGGCTGGCTGGCTGGCTGGATGGCTGGCTGGTTGACTCGTTTCGTTTGGTTATGTTTGCGCGTCACCGACCTTCCGCTCCCGGTCCCCTGAGCTCTCCCCTCTCGCCCCGCGCTTTCCCGGCAACCAGCATACACATAGCTTTTTGCAGTCGTCACGCCGACGCTTCTGTGTAAACCGGGGGAACACCAACCACTACACACCAGCGCTGTCGAATGTTCGGTGTAAGCGAGCAAGCTGGTTTGGAGAATCGGAAGCATAAGTAGGCGACGCGAGTGTTTCCTCCCCTTGACGCTTCCCGTGCTTCGCCCTTCACGGCCTGCTTTTCGCTTATCGGGAAGGGTCGGTGAGCAGGAACGGATCCACCTAGATGGGAATTGTGTTTATTATTTTTGTTTACATTAATATCATCGAGTTGCTCAATCCGTTCATCTGATTGTAATCGAATAAAAAGGTACGAGAGCTTACTTTTCAAGGTAATTGATACGAATATCAGGGAGCTGGCTCTTGAAACTCTCTCGAGCGATTTGTTTGTTTTATATGGAAATTAGTTTAAAAATGTTTTGTCAATCAAACAATTGCAATTAAAATTGATGCACATCGGCACAACAAAACCGTATTCCGACGACATTCTTACTTCATCTATAACTCATTAAAATGGCCCCAATTTAACCGAAGGCGAAGAAATTCAAGGCCATCCAGAAATGGATGAAACAGGATCTTCGCCGAGAGAAAATGAACCAATTACATTTCGATTTGGCTGCGCAGCGCTGCGGGTGGGAGGTGGGTGTCGTCGTCGACATGGCTCAGTACAAAACCTGCCCCCGCACCCTCCCTCTCTTCGCTCCCCTGTCTCCGTGTGTGTTCCCTCTTGTGGCAAAATGATTGGAAATGAACGTGAACGACGGGCGTACGAAGAGCGAGCTGCGTGAAAAATGGAATCGAGGAAAATGCCGACCTCGCCGACCTGCCCTTCCCGTGTTTGGCGGCGTTTCGGTCGCTTCGAGCATTTTCCTGTCGAAGCAGCGGTATTGCTACATTCCTTGAAAGAGGCCGGCAGGCAGGGGGAAATATGATCGGAAATGATCGGAGGAGGGGAAGGAAGTGGGGGAGAGGAAGCAAGGAATTTTGACACGAGGATAGGAATAGGAATTCTGTCTTAAGGCCGGCTAATTGAGTATACAGTGCCGATGCCATGGATGCTTTGTATATAAGCGGATCGATTGATTGATTTGTCATTTTCCAATAGAAATTTGAAGCCAATTTTCCTGGAGAAATTATTTTCTAAAAAGTAGGTTCAAAACATTGTAGCTGAATGCTAAATTCGTAGAAAAAATGATTAAAACAATACAACAGCCTGACAAGTGTTTTCCACAAGGTCGCAACCCGATTCTGGTTGCAAATTAAATTCCCAATGAACTTATCAATTCACTCCGCGCGACACTCAGTGCGATAAGTTTGTCGCTCTCTTCCTCACGCTCACGGGCATTTGATGCGCTCCCGCTCTATCTCACACGCTCATTCATTTGCCAACCCGTGCAGCAGATCGTTTCAATATCTATCGGCTTGGTGGACTGCTGGACGGAAGGACGAGACAGGGAAATCGCACCAATATCATGCCCGTTCCTCAGGGCGGCAGTTCTCAGCGAACGTTGCGTCGAACGCAGGCAGAGCGAAGGAGAGCGCACCAATTGTGCAAAATGAGTTCCCTCCTGCTCTCGCCTCCCGTGAGTGTGTGTGAGCGAGATTTTAAAAATTTAATCATCGGGTTCGGTACACGAGCACTTTTGGTCATGATATTTATGAGGGCCTGTTTTTGATTTTCGATTGCATTTAAGGATTAACTTTGAAGTTATTCATAATTATGTCTCACTTGCAACTAACCAAAAAACAAGCAAAAACTGATACCAACAATACAATGACACCGAAAACAGTGCCAAAATTAAACGTGTCAAATGGCAAACACCTTCGCGCGGATGTGTGTCACGTTGACCATTTAAATTGGCCTGCAAGACCGCTGTGCGAAACAGGCACCCAGTGCCGGCAGTGTAACCGAAACAGACGCGCGTCTCCGCGTGCGCGTGTATTCCGCCATCTCGCTCGCACTCCCATGTACCCTACAGGTACGCCGCGCCGCGTTGTGAGCTGTGAGGCGCGAGCGCACCAGGGCCGGGCGGCACTCTCCCGAACGGCAGCAGCCGAACGGAACCCGAACGACCGACTCTCCGAATCGCCGATGCGGTGCGTGCTACGGTTGGGAACAGCGGGCGCCCAGCACCAAGCGTTTAGTTTCTTGTTTTTCTCCTAACTGAACAGCCACGACGGAACGGATCGTCCGTGACGCTGCACCGTGTTTTTGTCGCACGACGCGTTCGCCAGCAAGAGGTACGTGATTTTTTGGCGTGAACGTGTTTCCCTTGCCTGGTGGCTACCTGGGCTGCTGGGTTGGTGTGCAGCGTATGTGCAGCGATTTTGGAACGCAGTGCAAAACGGGCCCTTTTTACCTGGGTGAAATGTGGCGAACGGAAAGAAATGTGTCCCGATTTGTGTGTGCTTTACCTGTGGGAAAATGATAGCTGTGGGAAGTGATTGCAACCGTTTGGCGATATTAACGTTCAATACAAATTATAAGTGCAGTGTGAAATGTGTGAACTGAGTGATAGAAATTAAGCAGCAAGTTGTGACCAAAAGCTGTGTAAATGGGACCGTTTTTGCCGTTTTAAATGTCGATTTGTTTTGTGATATATTTGTCGGTGTGTGTCAAATATCAGTCTCGTGATTCACCGCCATCCACACAAAGAGAATTGCCCAATCAGTTTCAACATTCGGGGGTGATTCGGTGAAAGATAAGGCATCATTTCTGAGATTCACTACCGCCTCTAAGCGGTGACAGTTTACTTCCTAAAATTCGTAAAAACGTCATAAAAATCAAGCAACAAAAACAGTGAATCACACACAAATGTCTGTGAACTGACTACCAAAAACCCAAAGCCTCCCGTTCACAAGAAGCACATTCCGATCGAGGACAAGCCGGGAACCCGCCGACTACGGTCGGGAGATTGTGTGTTTTGTTGTTATCAGGCCCGCGTATCAGGGCCGCGCGTAACGCGTTTCGTCTCACGTTCGACGCGCTTTTTGACAGCTGCTGTGAATGCTGCCCTCAATGTGTATGTGTGTGGTTGTTGTTTTATATTTTGTTAGAAAAAAAAAACACAAAAATTGTTACAACATAGTTTTAGGTATAGCGATTTCCTTCCACCCCAATATTCTGGTGAAGCAAGTGATTGAAGCAAACGCTGATAAAGTGCAATGTGCACCCGTATATAGACACACATACATAGACACACATCCATAGAAACGGACACATACTCACGCGGCCATAAACACAGTGCAGTGCAATAGGGAAACGTGTAACCTTCACCGATCGAGCTCGAACGCACGTGTACTCGAGTGATTATTATCAACGCGCGCGCGCTCGTTGGGAACGCACAAACTGTGGCTGGGTGGGCCGGGACGGGACGGGCAAACGCAGGGCGGGCCGATCGTCAACTGCTCTAGCTTGACCCGTCACTAACTAAAGATGGCAAATGGCAACCACAACAACCGGGCACCAGCCGGGGCCCGTCGAATGGAGCGAAATGCACGAGGTCGTGTCGTATGGATGTGGATAAATAAAAACGCTCACCAAATAACGCTCAAATAAACGTCACCAGCACGTTAAACACGTGCAAGAGTAGCAAGAGCAGCAGTAAACAAGAAAAAAAAGCAACATTACCATGACCGATGGAGACGAAATCAAACCGCGTACCCAATACAGTGCACTGCAATATGGGGGGGAACTATAGCAGCGACTACGATCAGCGTGTGTAAACATGGATTGGCTACTTTGATTCCTAACCACCTTACCCCAACAACCCTAAAGCTGTCAAAGAGCAGACGATGTCACGTCATTTTTTGTGTGCCTTGTTTATTTAGAGTCGTTTTTTGCGACCTTCTCGGGGGGATTTACCTTTACACGAATCTTGCGAGGGCTTCAGGGCATGTGAGTTGCCATACAGCCCGCTTTATCAGCTGCGAGGTAGCAAGTGGTTTTCCGGGCCTCCTCCTTCCCTAGGCAACCCCGCTCCCCGCGGTTGGCTGACGGTGACGATGGCTGGTGACATACCGCTTATTATCGTACCACGCCAGTCGGCACCGCACCTATGCTCGAAACCGACATCGACATACCATCATTGAGTGGTGGTGCTTGCTGCTAAGGGCGCGGAAGGGGAAGCCGGATGCACGCTTTTGTTTATTTCAAGTAAAAACACGCGACAGGGAGGCTCGCATAGGAGGTCACATATCTAGCGTTAGTTTCACTTCGTTCTACGCGACGCGCTGCGCGAAGTTGCCGCGGTAGCACATTTTGCTGCAGCTAATCATGAAGCTTGCCTCTGACCCAAATAAGTATCACAGACTGACAGAAATTTGTGCTTTTTTTCTCTCTTTCTCTCGTTTTCCCATTTCAGAAGGCACAACGACTCATAGGAGAAGGTGTAAATTGCAGAACTTTTAAAGGAGCGTTTTGTTCCTCGCCCCAGAAAAAGAAAACAAAGACAAAAAACGTTCACCTTCCAATAGTGAAGCGGATTTTGAGCTGGACTCACTAGACCGTTCGGTGCAGAGACAGAGAAGACGCCTGTATATCTCTTCCTGGCTGCCGCAAACCCGCACATCGACAAAGCGGTGCAATCCCGTGTCGCTTACCAATGTCAAACGATTGCGGATAAGAGCGTGTGTGGTGCAGCCACACGTTAACGGCACGCTTGCCAGCAGGATCTCTACGGCTGGGGCAGTGATAGTGTAGTAGTAGGCTGGGTTCAGTTTTGTTGACTGGGTAGCCGTCGCCGTCAGCACTAAACAAAACAAGCAAGGATGTGAGCAACCCCGTAGTGCGTACTGCTCGGTGTGTCTGTGTGTGTGTGTGTGCGCGCGCGTGTGTTAGTGCTTACCACGGATAGTGGAACAACAAAAAAGAGAGAAAGAGAAGGCAAAAAAAGTCGCAACAAGTGCATGTGAAAGGAAAAGGCCAGAAAAAAAGGAAGTGATTTTGCTGTGTGCGTGTGTGATTCACTCTGTTCTTGCCACAAAAGAGAAGTAGCAGTAGTAGTAGTAGTAGTAGTACCGTGATTTACCGAAGAGTGTGTACGTGTGTCGGTTGGGTGGCAAGTGTGGTAAGTGTTTGTGCAAGTGCTGTCACCAGGCGCAAAGGAAAGTGCAATAAGTAAATCGGGTTGCGTGCCTCCTCTAACCCTTCCCGCTAATGTCCACCTGTGTGTGTTTGTATTTATGTTTCACATTCAGTAGTGTGTACGTGCGCGTGTGTGCGCTATGAAGTAAGTGGTGTACATCTGTGCGTTTGTGTGTGCGTGTGTGTGTGTGTTTGTGTTGAGGAAGGGCCCAGACGGCGATAAGCACGATCGGATCGCAAAACATACGACAGGCGGAACAGCTGAAAACGCTGAGATAGAGGAAGAAGAAAAAAAAACCCCCGTGAGAGGAAAGAAAGAAAGAGACCGGAGGACGAAACGCTTTGGGGGAAGCGCGAGACACAAATAATAGAAAGAGACAGCAACAACAGCAGCAGACGCAACTACAACAACAGCAAGCAGGAAGCAGGAATTTCGAGAAGAACCGGAAACACACCGGAACGCACAGGAACCAACAGGCTCGGCTAAAAGGTAAGATCCCAACGCATACTAAGCTCATAGCTTTTTAGTGTACAGTAAATGTCAAAAAGGGGGAAAACAAACGAATGACAGTAGAATGACAGTTCACGAGGTCAAAGCTTACTGTTCAATAATTGTCTCATAAAATAAATGAAAACGAAGCGGCCAACTTCCCTTTTTAGATGTCCTGATACTCACACACACACACACACACACACACACACACACACACACACACACTTATCGGTGTGCCCCTCTGTTCCTTTCCCTAAATGGAAGGCTCTTTCCACAGGATGCTCTCGTTCCGCTACCACTTCGGTACCGCTCTTATTCTGTTTGGTTTTGTTTCATCCACTCGGAAAGGAAGTCTTGGGAAGCCGGCAAAAACTGCCCCGCCACACCGATAATGATGATGGTAATGACGACTGTGTGTGCAATGACACACACACACCCTTACAGTGCGTTACATCCGATTCCCTACATATGTTTTTTTTGCTTCTCTTCCTGTGAGCTTCCCGCGTGTCGAATGTGTGCTTCTCCGTTCGTCCTTTTCCGTTCGGCCCTCGTCCCTGTCTATTGTGGTATTATTTTATTTCGGCTCAGGTCCCGTACCCAAGGGGAATTATTGAATTCCGTACGCACATGCAACTGTGTGCGTATGTGCGGCTGCTGTGCAGTTGCTATACGCGATAGAGAGAGAGACCCCGACCACACACCGAAGTTTTGGCCGGGAGGAGACCCCGGGCGAAAGGGCGAGCGACACTGACGGTGATCCAGCTGTTGATTTGTCGAGTCCCTCGATGATTGCTGCGCGAGAGAAGGAATGAGTCGGAAAGGAAATGGAAAAAGAAAAGATCCTTTTTTTTTGTTGTTGTCGGGTTGCATGCTGTCCGGTGCCCAAATGTGTCCTTTTCGCCTGTGCCTGTGTGTGTGTTGTGGTTATCCTTCTGCATCCGTTCCTCCGTTGTTTGTTGGGCTCCGTTGCTGCCGGTCCCATTCTGCGGCAGGGTAATTGAAGGCCTCAAACCGAAACGTACGCGGTAGAAGTCCGCCTTTGGGTAGGCGCTGGTAACGCTCACGCGGAACGCTTGTCGCCGGGTGCAATGGGACGCAATAGGAACGGAAAGGCCAAGACGCACAATACACGCAAGGCCCTTCAGATATCAAACACATCATCATATCGTCTAACTGGAGAGTACCGTAGCCAATCGTTACATTGCTTGTGGTTGTGTTTCAAACCTCTCCGAAGAAACCGATCTTCAACCGATGGGTACACACCCTGGTACTCCTGGCCGATGAAGGAGGGACAGCTTTCCGGTAATTTATTTGAAGACGGCTGGAAAGGACCGATTCCGCTCGCAATGGCTATATTATCAATTCAACTTTGTTCTTTCTTTTCCCTTTTGTGAAAGACTTTGTGTGGGCCCTGCTGGTCGGCGTCGTCCTGCTGGACATCTGCAACCGACATCTGTGACGCGGAACACAGATCCTTTCACAGCACCTGTACAACTGACGTACATAACGCAAAAAAAAAGGCCTGAACAGAAACAGAAACTCATTCCCTTCGCTCACGCGTTCAATGCATTGCGTCAAGTCATTGGGGAACATTGGTGGCAGAGTGCTTGTGAAAACTCCCCCCAATACCACCCACCCACCCGTCGTTCGACGACGGGTGTGTTTGGCAATGGCGTTTGCCTTTACCTTTCCCATTGATAACGAAACGGCGAGCATTTATTTACTGATAAATCAAACCCCTTCCACCCTCTCCCCACACATGGTTCACCATACGGCACGGCACACACCGTTCGATGTGTGTGTGTATTTTCTGGGAAGTGTCGTAATTGGAGCCTCTGCATTATACAATGAGCTCGTATCAAAATTAATGGACATTGTTTTTCAAGCGAACAGGGTGCAAAAGACATTATTTTTTGGTTTGCGCATTTTTTTTTTGCGCCAACAGTTGCGAATCGGTTTACATTCCGGTACGGTTCTGCGGGCGGAAGGAGGGGAAAAAAGAGGTTTCGAAGTTCTGAAACCCCTTCTTCACCCTGGATTGCAACACCTCGAAATGATATAACCTCAATTTGTCTATCGCTCAACACAGACACACACACACACACACGTACACCTGCTGTACCAGTTTCGGATGTCTCTCCAAATGTGCGTGTGTGTGTGTGCCTATGGATGCATCGTTTGCTTTCGGTCTTTCAACTCCTCAGCAGGGAAGGGCAGGAAAATCCCTCCAGCTCACCTTCCCCAAAGGCTTCCAGAGTGTTTCGAGCACCAAAAAAAAAAACAAAACACCGATCTAAGTAAACATAGAGACACACTCACACACTCACGCGCGCATACAGCAACCAAGGGCGGGTAAGAAGCAGCAGGGCGTCCTAGTAACCGTGGGGCTTTTGGGAAGAAGCGCTCGAGTAAAAACAACGCGCGCGCAACCCCGTGCCATGCGACAATTGCCGACGATGTGTGTTGCCACAAGTGTTTGCTTGATTAATGTCAGCAGCGCACGGCTGTACGACTATGTGCGTGTCTGTGTGTGTTGGTCGTTTTTTGTCGGTGAGGAAACGGTGGCGTGTTGCGAAAGGGTTGCAACGACCATTCGAATGCGCGGGTCATTCTCGAAACGCGGTTACCGGGAACTCCGAAAAAAAAGAAACACAACATACACCCCTTCACAACCCCACCAGGAAGCTCCATTACACAAATTAACATAGCTAGAGGGGTGGACTTTGGCGAGGTGAAATGCGCCGTTTCACTCGATCAATGAGGTAGAATGGAAAGCAAACAAACTCCTTGGGGTGGATGAGGAAGGATGAGTGCGGAATGTCAGAATTGGGGCATTGGAAGTCGAGTTCAGTCTTCAGGAATTGGGTGGAGGTTGAGCAATCGAAGCGAACTGGGTGAAAGAAGACATTGTACCTTCTAAACTCGCAAGAAACAAAGAGACACAAAAAGACACAAATCTCGAACGGCTGCTTATCCCCAACGGTTCAGCTTCATCAAATATTGAACCCACACTTTCTAGCCCGTTTCCCTGATCTTTTCCCTGCCTCAGAGCTGGAGCGTCGAGTTAGATTGTTCAAAGATGCATACAAACACACACAGTCAGACACACCAACCGGAAGAAAGTCTGCACTCGGTCCAATCATAATGGGAGCATCGACGCAAATCGGTCCTCTCCCCGGCATTACATGCTTCTCGCCCTCCCATCGAACGCTGGGACGAAATTGCTGCCCCGAGAGCAGCCATTCTTTCTCCACCCTTGGAGTACGCGTTTGTTTATGGGATTGTGCCTTTCTTTTGTTGTATATGTTTCTCTCTCTCTCTCTCATTGCCCATCCCATGCATGATGACACGGGTGAGACACAATATCTAATGTTTCTTCGCATAGCTTTGTTTCGTGTTTTGTTGGGCACTTGGTGCCTTGGAACTCCGCATAAACACACAGTCTTCTCTCGCGCTTATAGAGAGACATTCTTTTCGAACCTTTTTTTTGCAACTGTTCCGAGGTGTACCGTTCCTCAGCCTGGTTGCTTGGACATTTTATAGCACCGTCACTCTTCTTCCCCGAACGTCTGGTGCTGTCTGGTTGCGTGCTTTGCTGGCGCAGAAATATCATCCGCGTGTTTTGTTTCGTTTTTTTTTGCGCCAATGCTGCTGCTGCTGCTATTATTTTTGAGGTCGCGCGACTTCGAAAACAAAAAAAAAACCTGCAGCCTGGGATGATTTGAAGAAGATTTGCAGCAGGGTGGTGGAGTTGATGACGTGTGATGCTGGGCGCGGGCAGAATCTTCATGCCACAAGGCAGACAATCATAAAGCAGACAGCGGCAGAGTATACGCTTTGCGTTGTTGCCCGTTGATGTAGAGGACGAGTAGAAGGGAGGGTTTGGGGGGGGGGGGGGGGCAAAGAAAGGAAAAAGAAACACACACAGCCACACATCGACACTCACAACGGAGATTGGCGGGGGTGAAACACGCCACAACTGTCGCCGCAACACGCGCCACCACCATTGTTGCTTAAAAATCATCGATCGGCCACCATTCCGCGGCCAGATGCTGCTGAGGCTGCTGCTGACAAGGGTGGTACGGGGTGAAGGAGACGCTAAAGTGTGCTGGTGCAATGAAGTGTGAAGGAGCAGGAAAGAGCGACAGAGTGCGAGCGAGCGAGCGAGCGAGCAAATGCAACGGGGTAAACGATTTGCATTGCAGTTTCCCTGCCGTCCCCACCCAACCCAAGTGCATCAACCAACTCGACACAGACACACGTACAGGGCCGTCCATCTGTGCGCACGATGTGCGAATGTGCATCGTAGCGGAGCGAGAGCGAGAGCGAGAGAGAGAGACCCCTTCGGACGGACAAGTTTGTTGTACGGCGTTGTGGTGGCGCAGCAGTAGCAGTAGAGGAACAGCGACGGGACGGGCTGTGTGCAGTACGGGTTCGATCATGCGATTCGCGATGCAACTGCACACAGTTCCTCCGCCATCCCTCGTCTCACCTCTCCACATCAGCACCATCAGTCCGTCCGTGCGGGCAATGAAATGCATCGATTTCGAACCTTCATTGCCAACGGTTCGAGTGTGTTCGAGAGGCGATATTTATTCCATCTTTTTCCACACTGGCCTGTCTGTGTGCCTTGACGTACGTGTCCCACCTTTGGGCTATAAATGCGTACATACACACACACAGGCAGACAGTCGTCTCTACAGTTTTCCCTCCCCCGTTCACCGTCGCATCGTAGTTTCGCATACTATTTTGCCGGTCACTTTTGCCGGAGTTTGTCGGATGTATTGGATGAGGCACTGGTAGGAGGAAAATCACACACTCTCTCGTTCCGTAGCTTTCCATTCCGTTCCGTCCACGGGGCTCCAAAACACGCCCGGCCATGATTGACGAACGCGAGGTACGACGGTCGTCAAGCCAGGCATCACACCGTGTGTGTGTGTGTGCGAAATGTGTCGCTGTCAGCACCAAACGACCAACACCGGAAAAGACGACGCGATAGCGGCGCTTAGGCCGCTGATCTACTTCCAACAGTCACTTCCGGGACGGTAACTGCCCGGAAGACTGGAGATGCTTGAGATTCTTTCGCACTTGCGCGTCAGTGCCGAAGTCATCCAGCTCCAGGTTTGATGTTTTAATTTATCGAGCTACAGAAGGTTGGCAGGTGTGTAATGCTTTATGTAAGCATTATGAGGGATTAATAGAATGTCAGGCCCAAATTGAAGGCATGAACTGTCTGCTGATGTAATAGAGTCACCCCATTGGAACCTTCCGATGCTTCCAGACTCCCCAATAACTTCATCCACAGGCGGTGACAGGCGGGGTGATCCAAGTAATGTGGCGCCAGGGGCATCAAGCGGGCATTAGAGTTCAAGCACAATAGCAGCACTCGCCACTAGCACACCGGAGAGAGGCACGGGCTGGATGACCTCGGCACAAGCGCGGAATTACGAACCCCATTATGAGCCCGAGAACGGGGTGGGACCGAGAAAGGGAGGATAACTTATGCCACCACTATGGAGCGATAGCTGAAAACTGGGCACCCTTCCCCCAATAGACCTGAACGCCTGCTCGCGGAATGCGTGAATTTGTACCCCCCCGCCAATTGTCAAACGAGGATCGAGGTGCGCGGTTGCAATTTATTTTGCATAACTCCATTAATGGAACGGTGCTAGCAAAGCGCGCGCGCGCTCGCCCGAGAGTGCGATTGCGTACTGCAGAATGTGACGTACGCCTTTAGTTTGACAGTCCAACAACCCGGCCATGTGGTGTTACCATCTTGACAGATGACAGGTGTCAAAGGCAAATTAGTTGTTCGGGATCATTGTGTGACCGAGATCTTTCATCCGCGAGCCTAACGCGATGCAAGTCGGCGCACTAAACGTTTGGTTGACGTTTCAACACCACCGATGTTGACAGCTGTCAACCTGATGTACTAGAATTCAGAGGAGACTATGTACTAATCTTATCTGCTGCAAGATATTAATAGTTTTAATCCAAGGTATTAGTCTCAGACATTTAAATTCCTTGAATAGACTTCCCTGGAGGTCTTTTCGTTTGTCTTGGGCCAATTCAATCCATTCAGAATATGTTTGCTACATCCGCTTGAAGCATGATCTCTTCCCCTGTTATGTTCTCTGGTCCTCCGTCTGCACCTCTCTCCCACTGTATCTCATCGTCACTACCCTATTATCTCGTTCTGTCGCTTCAGATTTGAGTCGAGGTTATATCTGCCAACTCGTACCGTGCGAATGACGAAATGCTGCACAGAAGGATAGCAAAAAATCCCCTAAAACTAAGAGAAGCTTGGTGGTTGGTTTTGCGATCTCTCCCTCACACAGCTGCTCTGTTGTACGAGGCTCAGTTGTCCTTCCCGCAATTGGTTTCCCTTGGCTTCTTCCCCCTTCTGCTCGATCCCGGACCCGGCTCGATGTCATCCTTCGATCAGTGTCGCTTTTGCGTTTACGTTGCGTTTTGTATCGTGCTGAAAATGTTGAGCGATTGGAGGATAGCCAGCCGGCCCGCCGGCCAGCCTGGCATACGTATAGCGACAACACTCGCATACATGTTCATTTCTTTTCGTTTAGCGCTTTATCTCGCGTCGGGTACCTCTTTTTACCTCTTATTTGAGTTTTCTGCCGTGCGTTTTTGCTGTTGCCGTTTGTCGTCGTCTCGGTCGTCGTTGGATGTCTTACCTTTACCGTTTCGTTCCCTGGGTGCATTTATGCCTTGCGTCCAATATCTCTCTTCCCGTTTTTTCCATTACACCCGGCACTTTGGCTTTGGAGTGAGTTGAGCTCTCAGCTCAACGCAGTGCCCTTTTCGGAGACTGTGTGCATTTCGGAGCCTGAAGTAGGCAATAGGAAGTGACTTCCACACAGGAGAGACTACACGGAGGAGGCAGACTGTCGGAGTGGATTTTATACCCGAGACAAATTATTAATTTTCTCCGTTTTTATTCCCGGCTCGGGGCCCAGCGCCTCAACGGACGATCGATGGCCTCGCCCCGTGTGCAGGAGTTTCAATGTGTGTATGTGTCTGTATGTTTTGATGTTGGTCACCGGGTTTTATCCTGTCTCTCCCGCCAGTGTGTGTGTGTGTTTATATTCCTTTTTTTATTGCCACACTACGGAGGAAAGAAGTGCAAAAAACAAAAGCAACAAAACTCCAAGCGGCACCGTTCGGCTGACTCGCGTCGCTGTATACATTTTGTTTTTTATTATTTAATTTCTTCCTCTGCATGCATGAACAACCAAAACGAGCATTCGATTGGTGGAGGGAGCTTTCTGCTGACTGATGCAGTTTTTGCCGCTGTTAATAGGATCTTCATTTTGGTTCTCGGGCCGCGGGTTTTGGTTCGTGTCGGCTTTCCAAAACGTCTACGATCGGTCATAAAAAAAAATGCGATCATGACGACATAAGTAGAGTGGAGTGTGTGCAGCCAGTATCTGCAAAGCAAGGAAGAAGAAGAAGAAGAGAAGAAAACACATACAACTGCCCGGGCCTGTGCCCACCATTAGCCACCGTTCGGCGGCGGGCCGCTTTGGACGGGGTTGGTTTGCGTGTTTTCATGCTCGTTTCATGAGCGATACCTTCCTGCCGGTCCGAAGGTAAGCGCACTGCTCTTTAAGGGGGTGAATTGGCGAAGGACTGTGCGTGTGTGTGTGTGTGAAAGAGAACGAAATACTGCAACACGGAGGTTGCATCCTTGAACAAGACACACTCGCTCGAGGAGTTTGGGGTGAGTTGTTCTGCGAATTCCGGTTGTGATTTTGGTCCAAATTTCGGACCAAAAGAATTCGCACGCTTCAATGGCCAACGGCGAGAGGGCAGGCAATGATTAGCTGCGCGTAAGTAAATATAGCAGCCAGCAAGGCGTATCAATCAAGCTGCAAGTACCGATGACAAGCGATAAAATCGCTCATTGACGTGATTTGAAGCCAAGTGCGGGTGCGCGCAAAGTCTCACGCCTAATCTCAAAACAGCTCGGTTTGCGCTTTGATACCCGATCGCTCAACAAACGTTTCGGCAACACATTTCGACCCGGCCTTGTCACCCTCCGTTTTCCGTTTCGGGTCGGGTCGAAATCCATCCAATCCACCGCGGGTGGTACAAATATGCAACAATCTGTCATTGGGACAAAATTGACACCTTCCAAAAAGTGAAGTGTGAAGCATGCGCGGCTCGAAATAATAGATGATCCGCTCTTGGGAAGTGGCCGGAGACTGGTAGAGACGGTAACAGTGTCCTTGCGCGATACGATCACGTTAGGAATCGGTTGGGAAACAGTCTGTTCAATTGGAACGCGCGGCTCATTATCACCCTTGGTTGGCGGTGGTGCGGTTCGTTGGACGGCGAAGCGTAGAAAGGAAGCGGTCTCGGTCTCGGAGACAAAGAAGCGTAAACACACAACGGCGGACAAAAAATGTCACCCGATCGATGTCGTTCAAAGAGGCAAAGAGCGCGCTCTAGCAAACGGTTTCCAAACGGACCAATGGAGGGCAATAACGCAACAGCAAAACACAAACGGTAGCGAACCGGGGGCGAACGTTGCTGATAAGCATCTCGCCACAGCATGACCTCGTGGGGCATGAAATAACAAAAGCGAAGCGTTGTAGAGAGAGAGAAAGAAAAAACGCACACGAAAGAAGCAATATGTACACACTCTAGCGACGTTTGCGACTAAAAAGCCTTGGGAAAACTACTACCGAGTGTGTGTAGGGCCTGTTGCCTTTTTGTTGTTGCTGCTTACTATTCCTGAGATGGTGACTGGGCGATCTGTGTCGGTTGTGTGCAAAGAGATGTGCACAGTCTCTTATCCGCCCTCGACGTAGCTTTATGATCGATTAGAAAGATGAAGGCAATGCCACCGGGTCTTTGAGGTACAGCAGTCCGCGATTCGTTGACGACCACTCATCCCACCTTAACCTCCAGCCGGGGACAATGATGCGAAGCGGCTTTGTGATTGTATGGGTAATGTGGTTGGGAACAGAGGGAAGGGAAAAAGCCAAGCCGTGTGTGTATTGGTTGGTCGCAAGCCATAAACAACGTAAAATTCACTACCGGAATCTAGGTTCATCTAATTAGCAGGTCGCGTAGCAACGGACCATACGTCAGAAACGAGCTCATCAGTGATGATATGTGTTGTGGTGGAGGGAAGGAGAAGAATCAGTTGATTAGGAAGCTCCTATGAGCAAGAGTGAGAAGTAGAGATAAAGAGAGGACATTTGTGCTCTGCATGCAGTGTAGATGAAAAAATGCGTCTGAAAAGTACGAATTATTATGGAAACACACCTCAAGGTGATTACGAGATTCGATCCACCAATCCATCGTGCGCTGACCGGTCGCCCATTCCGCTACACTAAATCGGTGCGCGATTGGAATCTGTGTAATAATCAATCAGTATCGTACGACGCATCTTTTCATCGTTTTGTACAGTAAAACGGATTCGTGAGAAATTATTCAACACACTCTTTTCGCTACAACCAATTCGAATGAAAGCCGTTAAATTTCACGCGACTCGCGTAACTATAATAATACCATTTAGATATCCATGCACCATTACTGTTATGACTTAGAATCACATATTGCTTTTGGAGAGTGTGCGTCCGATCGTTGCGATAGCATCGGCAAGAAAAATGAGTTATTTAAAACGTGATTAAAATAATCAAAACTAATCATGAGAGTATGTGTGTGAGTGTGTGTGTGCAAGCTTATCTGACGTTACCGCCACCGTGTGTTCCGGAGTGAGTGCGCTTAGCACGCGAACCCCATCCATGCTCCCCCGGTCATGATTGAGAGTGATCAATATTTATTCTGCTGAAGAGAGAACGTGAGCATAATTGACTGGACAGGTCGCGGGGACTCGGTGTGAGATTGCGCGACGTGGTGTTGTGTGCGAGTGTGTAGGACGGCGCTCGCTTCGGTATTCAACATTTCGCACGTACGTCCATCCGTCTGGTGGGCCGGTTCGCGAGGGCGCGGAGGTTCCGAAAAACCGCCCGACTGCCGCCGTTTGCTGCTGGTGCTGCTGCTGCTTCGGGCCGATTACGTACGTGTGTGTATGTCGACACGGACGCCACCAACAGGGGTACGGGTCCACTACAGCCCCAAGAAAACTGGAAGGCACGGGACAGGGGAAGAGATATGGCGTTCGGTGGGGTGGTTGGTTTCCACCGTGCGATCGAATGCATGAGCGCGCTCGTTGGCTCACAGAGCGGCTGGCTAAAAGGGATGATGAATAGGGGTGTGGGTGCGAGCGAGTAGGCCTGTGTGTGTGGGGTGCGCTTGGCTCGCGGTTGCGAGCGCTGATTGTGGTGAGTCTGTTTTGGCATCGCCTCGAACAGCACACGATTAAGACGATAATGACGATGATGGCGAGCGCGCAAGCGAGCTGGAGCCAGTGCCAGAGGGACGGAAGCGAACATGAGATCTGGTTGGGTTTGGGTGGGGTTGGTGGTTGGTTGGTGTGGTGAAGGCGGCACATAAAATCGTCGACCGTGATCTGCGAACAAATCCACCGGCCGTCTCGCATCTCGCTCGCTTATCATCGTCGTCGCCGTCGCCGTCCACGTTCCGCGTTACTGCAGGGTGTAGAGGGGTTGGTTTCGAACTATGTGAGAGCGGCAATGCTTCTGCTGCCTCTCTCTCTCTGTCTATCTGTCTCCGATATACAAGCGGCGTATTTCGAGATGAGCTGTGTATGTGTGTGAGCATTCATACGTACACACGCTCTCGTTAAACCGGGCGTTTACCGAGAAGAAGCTGAGGGTGGCCGCAACAGTGCGCGCGAGTTCTGCCGCCTTGTACTTGTGCAGGCGAACGCGCCAATGGATTCAATTCGTGGAAGAGGGTGACTAAGAGGCGAGGATGGGGTGTGTAAGTGTATGTGTGGTAGGGTTGGGTGGTAAAATTGGTGGAAAAAGATGAAATATTAGCTCCATTCTTGTCACCAGCAGCAGTTCGCAGACAGACTACGTTCAAGGTGACAAGAGGGAGTTTGGAAATCGATGCCAAAGCCAAATCGTGGACATCGGATATTTCGGTCATCGAGGTCTAGTCAGCCCAGGGACCTCCAAAACTCATCTCCAGTATCTCTAGTTTGTGCTCTCAGCTACTAGCAGCTCCCTGCAAGCGTTACTAAGACTTGAGCGTCTTATGACATTTGAACAGCCAGACACTGTTAAATTAATTATGCGTCCACGTCAGTGACCTTCACATTAGGATGCTTGTTTTTTTATTCTTCAAAAAGTCATCGTACTAATCATATTCTGTGTGGCTCTTTTTTGTATACGTCCCTCAGAATGTCCAGCAGTGCTCGGTACACGCTACTACTACTACTGTCATGCGCTCTTGTCATCGTTGTTGACTGCCTTTTGGGACGATCGTTCCATATACACTACCCTTCCCACATCTTCAGAGTGCCATCAGCTTGTCCCACTTCTCCTACCAACAGTTCGACGGAGAAGCGGCGGCTTTACGGCTGCCCGCCTAATGCGTGCTTTGCTGCGTCCTTATCCCCGTGTGTTTCCGCTTCTTTATCGCTTGTTTTGCTGGTCCGCTTTGTGCGCGGTCCACAATCCATCCACATCCATCTCCCGGGAGGGGCAGCGTCTCTTTGCGACCTCCCCTGCTGTGTGTGTGTCGCCGGGTCCGGTTCTTGTCTCTCGTGCGCACACCTTCGTACCGTTGCGTCTTCTTTGTCACCTGCGTACAGCCGGGGCAGCCAGGTGGTGTGGCCTCGAGTTGTGTTTTTGTGCCCGATTGGCGGGCTCAATGCTCAATGCTGTTTTTTTTTCGGTTGTAGTCTGGCAAGGAATTCTGATGACGGCTGCGAATGATCTGGTGACATTAGGTGAACTATTTGAACGATCGTTGTTATCTTCGATTCGGTATATAGACATGATTTTAGCAACAATCATTTGCGCTACTAAGTGGCGCCTCTGATAGGACGTGACGTAACCACACGCTTCACCTCAGCCATGGTGTGTGTGTGACCCTCAACTTTAATTTATGTAACGATTTAACAAAAACCATCACGTCCTGATCATGTGCAGATCGTGCAAAACACCTCGCCGCGAATACAAAATAATACAAAAAAACGTAGCTAATGAGAGCGCAACTACAGGCCGGGATTAAGAAGGACGCTCGCGCGCTCGCGCACACAGGAGGAGGAGTGGCTGCGTGCGCGCGCGGTACCAGAAGCGGCGTTGAAGCGGAATCGATGAAAATATTTACAAACAGACGCTCGTCGCGCACACACAGGCGTGCGAGCGCGCGCCCGCACGGCTCGATGACATTGCTCGTGACAGGTCGCTTACCGGTCGAGTAAGCAGCCGGGCCGCCGCTTAGCGCGCTTCTTGCCTGGATCCCAACGAAACGAGCGCTGTACTGCGCGTGGGTGACGGACGTGCGGACGGGCAGGTGTGAGAACCCGGCAGCGTGAAGTGGGTGAGTGCCACCGTCGTGCTCTCCAGATCTTGCTTACGCACACCCTTTCTCACGCACACGGTCCTCTCGTTTCCGCACGCTCTATCAGAGTTTCTCACTCACTCTCTCTCTCTCTCTCTAGAGGGTAGAGAGGATCAAGATCGCCCAAAAGAAGATGGGACTTCTACGGCAGGGTCATTATTTTCGTCGCATATTACTCGCATCGCTCGGTACTTTTTTTTGTTGTTTGTTGCTGGTCTGTTTCTTTTATTCTTTCCTTTGCCTGTTACATTTCACCTGGTTTCGAACTTCGGTTCGCTTTTCTACCCCGGCCTGGCTGGCCCCTTTTGGTGGATGGCTGTTTGGTACTCTACACCGCCATCGAGGAGGTCTTGCGCCTAACAATTTGGGTGTTTTTGGGACTGACCCGGCAACAACACCACCACCGTGTCTCACGCACTCACCCGCAGATGCCAGAACCTAATGTTTGCCGGGGCTGATCTGGTCGGCCTCTCGTGGTGCCCCCTTACACACACCCGTAGAGGGTTCATCTCTTGGTTGTTGTTGTTGTGTGTGGCGTTGTCGTTCGCTCCGTTTCATGGTACCGCGTGCGCAACGTGATCGTCATGCATATAGCGAGCCAGAGAGGAAAAAAAGCACACAAAATAAAGCATGTTGGGCTTGTTGTTGGGTACACGGACGGTGTGTGTGTAGCTCTCTTTCTCCTACCGCGATGACACCGTTGACGAACGACGACGACGGGAATGGATCGAAACGCAAACACACACACACACACACACACACACACACACATACGGAGTGCGGAAGATCATTCCAAAGTAAATCGGTCCGACGAGGGTTACGGGGATCTTGCTCTTCTCCCCCTGACGGCAGAAAGGGAGGCAGCGGGGCAACGGTTTCCGATCGTCAGATGCGAGTGTATGTACTTCTGTATTTGTGTGTGTGTGTGTGTTTTTTTTTGTTTCGTACCATTTTTGCCTCCCTTCACGGTCGTGGAATTTACATCATGCACGAAAGTAGATCGTTTGCCCAACCGGCCTCGGGGTGGGGAGAAGACCGGACCTCGCTATTAACTGCATTTTGTACCGCTTTTCAGTGCTTGGCTTGTTTTTGTGTGGTTTTTCCTGTGCCTTGGCCAGCCGGGTTGGGCTACGTTTTTCCTCGCGTCTGAGTGATTTCGATAAGATGATGCATGTTTTACATCGATGGCTTAAACTTTCATATTTTTATGAGCAACGATACTTGTTTGCACATTATTAAAGTCCACTTTTATAAACGAAACACACACTTCACGCTGCGGAATGGCTCAAATTTGACTAGATCATCCAATAAATGGCCACTAAACGGTCGCTTAAGCTGCTTCACGGGTCCCGAACGCTTTCTGAGTGGCTTGTTAAGCCATCGAATGTGAAGTGGCTCGATCCCGGGCTATCTATCCCGGGTCTGATAATCATGCGGCCACCATGATGCGGGGTAGTTTGAGCCACCGTGCATCCTTAATCCTGTTGTTCGCTTCCAGGAGGGTGTCTTGCTACCAGCACCCCAAAAAAAAGGCATGTGAATGCGTTACCCTGACCCTTGCCGCTTCCCGCTCTCACTTAGGCGACGAACCCGACACAAAGTGAGGAAGGTATTCGATCATCTTCATGTTCAAGCATCCTGTACGATTACCTTTTTCTCGGTCGGTCGTTTGTCGGCACTCTTTTTGAAACAGTTGTCTCTCTGTCGCTGCTGTCCTCTTTCCCCGCGGGGTTTGTTGCTTTGGTGGCTTTGGCTGATTATCTGCCGTGTGTTTTTGTTCTGTTGCTGTAGATCACTCACTTTTGTACAGCACGCTGCTTTCGGTCGCCAGGACGCAATCACATCACTGTTTTGGGTTCAGTTCTGACTGTTTTTGTGCTGCGCCTGTGGTAGGCGGGTATGGTCCCGATCGCATTCCTTCTGTTCTGTTCTCCCGGTTCCTCGCTTGTGCGCTCTTTCGCTCACTCCTACTATGTGTCTGTGACGTTCTTCCGGCATGCTACCATAGAGATCACAGCGAGGGAATGTGGATTTGTGCCCTTTATTTAATGCTCCCCCGGTTCCAGATCGGTCCAGGCTAACGCTTCTACTCCTCTTGCGCCTCGCAGCGTCTGTGTGTGGGTATTGAGTGTTTATACACTTTTATTATCCGATCATCATTTCCATGTGTCTTCTCGAGGTTCCCTTCCCCTTCCCTGCCCTGCCCCTTCTTCCACCCGGGGGTTTTTCTGTGTTTTACTTTTTACCCATTTTCTTCGTTGTGATTCCGCTATCCCAACCCTCCGCATCCTCGCTTTTCTCCCGTGCTGTGTGCCTTTCACCCTTCGTCGCATACTTTGCCGGTCGGTTTTGCAGTATTTTCTCATCGGTTTTTCGTTTGCTTTCTTCTAGTTCGCGTTGCTTCCCAAGCGTTGCACGGTTCGAGCCTGCTTCCTCCTATTCCAGCTTCGCCTGTATCGCCTCCGTACACCGGTCCGTTTAGCTCATTTTCATCTTTCTTTCTTCATCACCCTCCTCACACTCTTTCTGCGCCGCAACCACCCTTCCGCTTCAACCCCCGGGGTTCAGTTTATCATCTCTCTCGCAGCGCTCGCTCGCTCATTTCCCTTCGCAGTGCGGGCCCGTCGAGATGATATTGCCGGATGCCGGGTTTCGTGTTTCTTGCAGCCGCACTGGAGGCCCCGGGTCTCTGCCTGGCCGTGTGTACCGACAACGGTCGACCCAGTGTGTGTGTTTGCCTGCCCGCCCCGGCACCACGGTGTACACCTTTCTTTTCGGCATGTGTCGCGTTGCTTTTCCCCTGCTGTTCTTTCCCGACTGCTTTCCGCAACACAGACACGGAGACACACTATGCTGCTGCTGCTGCTGCTGCTGCCTAAATAGCTCAAGCGGTGGCAGCAAGACGGCGGCTTCACGGTTTCCCATTCCCGTTTCTCCCCTTAGTTCACCTCCTTGTTTCGAGCCCCTGAGTCGCTACAATGGATTTAGCCACACATTTTCCTACATTTCCATCCGCGTGTGCGCGCGCGCTCTGCTTTGCCTTTCGCAGCTGTTTTCTCAGCGTTTCTTCAGACGCGCCTCAGTACCCCTCCCTTTCTATCGCTCTTTATCGCGTCTTGGAGCCCACCTTCGCCCTCTCCCGTATCTTCCCCCCACACCCAGGCCCTTTTCGTGCGTGTACGCGCGCGCTGATGCGTTCGATTTGTATCTTTTTTTTTTCTCGCCCGGTCTTCCGATTGCTTTTTACCGTGTCGCAATGTCTTCGGCCTCGCCGCGCCGGGTTCGTCTTCGCCGGCATTTTCGTTCAACTGCCCCATACCACCGCTGGCCCTTTCGTTGCCTGTTTGTATTTTGTTTTATTTCTCTTCCATATCCATTCCGTTGGTGTTGCTTTTGGAAATTTGTCCCTTCTCGATCTCGTTGCGTTTCTCGCTCTCTCTCTCTGTCTCTCTTTAACTCTCCTTCACACTCGCCGTGGTCTTGTTGCCATGGAATGTTGAAATTATATTTATTAAAGCAAATGAAGTCAAACGATGATACTGAGCATGCCGGGTGGGTACGCCTGTTGCCGTCGCTAGCGACACCGTCCACCACCGTGGCCCCTTTCTCTGTGTCTCTCGCTCAAACACACGTTCGCAGTACGATATTGACCCCGGACCTTGGATTTGTGCAGAATTTCCCGCCCGTCTGTCCAATGGTCCAAAGAGAGTGAGAGAGAGAGAAAGAGAGAGAAAGAGAAAGAAAGAGAGAGAGAGAGAGAGAGAGACAGAGGAAGCAAATGGAAAGGCACGTTGGAAATCGAACGTTCACAATAACAAAAAAAAGGAGAGCAGTGGCCACTGAAATGCTGCCAAGTGCCAGTGGCCCGATGGCGATTGCTTAAGCGGACCTTTAGCGGACTCCCTGTGTATGTGTGTCTGTGTGCTTGTATGTGCAAGTACCCATGTCCGTTTCGGAGCCACCACAACATACCCGAGACCCGGCCGAAGGCTGAAGCAGAGCCGCCCAATGGAGGAAAGACACATTCAAAACAGCACCACCGGCCCCTCCCGGCTCTCTCGTCGACGTACGGGCATACACTCTGGGGCGAGTCGTTAAAATTTTCCCCCTTTCCGACCCCACCCCATACTTCCCCTTCATTCGGGCAGAAGATGTTAATGTCTTTTTGTTTTCTTCAGTTTTATATATAATTTTTCCATGCTTTTGTGTGAGCCGGCACTCGCTGTTGGTCGCTCTCGCTGTCTCTGCGCCCTTGGCCCGGGCACCGCATCGCATCTTTCCAACCCAGGTGTGTGTGTGTGTATTCAGGGCGCATGCTGTTGCGACATTGTGCAGTGCTTGCCCAGCCCGGCGGACGGACGGATAAACCGCGGGCCCCGTCACATTACTCACGTTCGTATTAATTTCGAGCTGAGTTTGTTCATTTACCTGTTAGCGCTTTTCGCTCTGTTTTGTTGTGTTGCTTTTCCTACTTTTGTACTGTTGCTTCGCTTCTTCGCTTTCTGCATTTATGTTTTATGTTTTCTGTTATTTTATGATTTTTTTTACAACGTTTCTTTTATTTTGTTTTGTAGTTTCTGTGTTTTTACTTTTGTTGCTTCCCTTATTCACTTCATGTGCGTTTTTGTCCCTTTTACTTATGTCTTCTGCACTGTTTGTTTGAAACTTCATCGTTCCAAAATCAATCAAAATGCACTATTCAATTCAATACGAATAAATACATCACTTGTGTTGGAATGCACCCGAGCAAACAATAAAACCCTTTTCACACTGTGGTTCCGATTAGCCGTGCCAAGTTCAGTGGCTACCATCGATGAAACATCCATGTTCAACCTCTTCTCGTTGCGATTGAAATCGATGGCCTCTCTTCCTCTCTCTCTCTCTGCATGATTTACGAACCGACAAAAAGGCCCCGGCAATAAAAAGCGACGCAAAAAGAAAGCATTAGAATGGCATAGAAGGAGAGAGAGAGAAGTGAGCGATCATACGTAGTGTCGATCCGCTGTCCCTTGCGTCCCCCGTTGCAGTCGGGAGTGGGAGAGTGGGCAAACGCAAAGCCAATGCATCTCTGTTAGCGGCTGCACGATGCATGCACGTTGTTTGCATCGCTCCAGCGAATGCACGTCGGGCCGTTTTCCTCTATTTTTAGCGTCCCGTCGTCCCGTTCCCCGTCGGTTTGTGCGGACATACACATGTGCGACGATCATCGCTCTGCGGTGGATGCATTGCCTGCTTTGCCTAAGGGGGTTTGCGCAGATTTCGGGCTCGCCGAGTTGGTGGTGGACACGGGCAGACCCGACACTCGAGACGGCACACACACACAGATTTGAGCGCGGGGTATTGGTTTTTGCCGTGCCGGAGCTGGGGCAGTTTTTCTGCTGCCTTTCTTGTCTGATCTTCACTCGCACACGCGCTTCGTAAAAACCATCCTTCTACGATCGTGTTGCTTGGCGTTGTTCTGGAGCGCGCTCTTGCAGTGGTTCTGGGTTTTTTTTTCTTTTTTCGGTGGGAAATTCCCACGAACCCTAGCCCCTTGTGTGTCCGGTCGCTGCGAAGGAAAAGCAACAACAAAAAAAGGGCAAAGTGACAAATCGGGAGATACAGAGCAAAAACCAGAAATCTTCCCCC
Organism: Anopheles gambiae; assembly: GCF_943734735.2. Lineage (NCBI taxonomy): Eukaryota > Metazoa > Arthropoda > Insecta > Diptera > Culicidae > Anopheles > Anopheles gambiae. Next base: position 113,674,545 of record NC_064601.1, read on the forward strand.
TGAAGGGCAATGTTCTGCTGCCAATCAGCTGACAATGTTTTAGAATATATATATTTTTATACGTTTTCCTTTCGCCTCGCGTGTGAAGCAGGTTCTAGGAGGCAGTGGGAGCAGTTGGGAAAAAAACAGTTGGAAGGAGAAAATGAAACATCACTTTATTTAGATGACCTCTTGAACCTCTCCCCCTGCAACGGGCGGCACTCATACATACACGTCGTGTGTGCGGGTGTGTTCTGTGAAGAACTCTGTGGCGTGCGGAGCGATGGGGTGAAGATGATTGTGCTTTTCCCAGCGCCCCCTTGAGGGTAAAATGATCGTGGGAAATTTTCCACCAACTTTTACTGGTTTCAGGGCACTTTTATTGAAATGCATTGGTTTTGTCTTTCTTTTTATTGCTTCATAGAAATGACTGTTTCTGTTGGTATGCATGTGTGTGTCATACACTGAACATAAGTCTAAATATGCTCCCCTAAAAGACTACTGCACTTTGCGCCCCCCTCCCCTAATCTACATTCCAAATTAAAAGATTTGTGATAAAAATGTGTGTCCCAAGCGGTTGAAAAACCGTTCGATAAACACCCTTTTTGTTCCTCCCGCACCGAAAAGCGCGCATTGATTTATCATCTATTTTCGGCGCGGCTCACCAATCACCCTCGGGGACACTCCAGGACCGCGGACAAAAGGGTCAAATTTGTCGACGACAGGCAGATTGGTGAGCTTCCATGTCGCAAAAGCCCCGGGATCGCAATGACGTTGAATTTACATACAGAATTTTAAACCTCACTGCTGGCAGGGGAGGGGATGGGGACCGCGCGGAGTCCCTTATCACGGTGCCGGTCGGCTTTTGGGGGTGCCATAGAGAGACACACACAAACTCGTGTGACACATTTGAACGTTTGCCGCCGTATGTAAATTGCTGATGCCACTCCGTTGGTTCGTTGTTTTACCTTTACGGGGTTTGCGGGGCGACACTCCAAGGGGCAGTCCCTCCGTTACGCCTCTCGCCTCTTTCTGCACAACTGTCGCGCGTGAAGTCCGAACGGCAAATCGGTTGGACAAATCTTTTCTTTTCTCGTTGTTTTTTTTTTTGCCTATGTAAAATAGCAACAACATCTTCTTTTTTTCCATCCACCATCCACCCCTATAGAATAGAAACGCGGCAAAACGACAGCAAAATCACATCCTACACGTTTGTGTGGTTGCGAGACGACGAACCTCTGCCGAAGAGGGAGGGGAGGGAAAGGAACTCGGGTACAGCTCGATCCATCGAATGGTTTGTTTCATCGTTTGTTAGTGGCTTGATTTATACAGTGAATACAGAAGCGAACCACACAGCCAAAACCACACGCGGTGGAGGAAGGGCATCATTCACGCGCGAGAGAACTTCCAACCTTAGCGTAAAGCCATCGCTTCAGCGAGTTTTTTTTGTTGTTGGTCTACTCCGCGTCTTGCTTATCGATGGTTGGATGGAAAGGAAATGGGTATAGAGGGTATAGAGGTCGCGGCACTCAAACACACGCTTCCTTTCCGTTTGACCCCGGCGACGGGGGAGCACTGCTGTTATGTACTGTCTCACCCTCCCCACTGGGTTGTTCCGAATCGGGTATCGAGTGATGGCGTTTTGGCGATTACGGCTAAGCTGAAAGGGAGTGAGGTTAAGACAGTTTTTCCTCTCCCCTCGCAGTACCACTCGACCATGTGCCATTCGGGGTGCTAAGCTAAGAGTGGAAGCAAAATTTAAATATTCTAACCTCGCGCGCCTGTCGACGGTTGCAAAGGTAAGGTGAGCTGGTGCGCGCGCGGGGGTCGGTTTACGTTTTCCAACCACCGTTTGGTCCACCGGTGATAGTTTGGTTACGTGTCGTTTGTGTGTGTGTGTGCGTGGTGGTTAGATGAATGGATAGTTTGAAGGTACCAGCAACAATGGAAACGAAACTTGCGGCGAGGCGACGGTTGCTGGCCGTTTTCGTTTCCGAGTTCCGGCCTCGCGTGTGGATACGTGCGCCTGAGAATGGGTTTGATCGACACACGACGCTTCCGTGGCACTGGGGGAGAGGGGGAGGGAGGAGAAAATGGTAGATACTATTGTTCTACCAATGAACACACACACAAACACGCAACCAGAAAGACACGGGGCAGTTTTATCTACAATTTTTCCATTTGCTCACAAACGGGTTATTTTTCCGCTTTCGCGTTGCCAGTTCTAAAGCATTTCTTTTGCCACCCGACAGTGGCAACGAAAACCACTTGGAGCATAAACTAACATTATTTTAACGTTCTCTTCTTCTTTTTCTTTTTCTTTTTCAGGTAAGGCGTGGTGGCTTGCGCGGGACAATTCCGAGGTCGTTGTCACCGGTCGGAGTAATATAAAACCATTGGCCTTTTGCTCAATTCAATCCGTTTCCGGGACCGCCACCGAGTGCCGAGAGGAAGGAAATTGTGGTGAGAATATTAAATCGCTTCACCACACTTTGTTCGTCTATTTGTATCTTTGGGTGGTGCACAACAACAACAAGAAAAACCTCTTCTTTACCCCCTCACTGTGTCATTGAGGGCACTGGTAGGAGAGCGATCACAAGCCGCACTTGTGGAGCACCTTAATTATGTTAAATGCCATCAACGCCGAACGCCTCCGTGGCTCCGGGGAGGACTTTTTTGCGGCTCGGTCACTCCTGTGAAACACTAACGCGCACTAACGCACGCGCATAAACAATAAGTAAGCCCGTCGCATATCTCTTACCTAATTGAACCGAAATGTCACGCTACGTCGCATTTGTCGCATAAGGTCGGTATGCTGTTGTCTGTGCATTAAAGCCGGAATAGAGCGAGAGAGAGAGAGAGAGAGAGAGAGAGAGAGAGAGAGAGAGACAGAGAGAAGTTCCGTTAGTCGCTTATCCCAATTGCATAGTCCGTCGTCTTTGGTCCCGTGCGTCTCCAAGATGCGCAGTTGACAACACACAAACGATGAGACTGAAGACCCGTGGCCTCGTTCATCTAACGACCCCCGGAGACGGAGACGGATCCGGATGAAATGTGTGTGTGTGAGTGTTGTGCACATAATTTATACCGAGATGCGTCCTCAGTAACTCCCACGCCCTGCAGTGTGGAAGATGTCCGGCTCTTCCCAATGGGTCCGAATGCACCGTTCGATGATGGCGATGGCGGTGGTGGCCCGTTGCAAACTGCGGCAGTAATCTGGAACAATCAACCCCGGCTCTTCAAGCTTCCGCGCTCTGTTCGGTCTGTTTTGGGTGTCTCGCACGACATCTGTCCCGTCGGCACACACCACGTGGGCGTACGACCTCGACCACTCATATTGGCCGTAAATGGTCGGTCGCGATAGCTGCGCTGTGACGCTCAGCTTCTTGGTGTTTGGGGAGTTCTTTTGGGGGAGGGAAATGATGCACCATCTCTGCATTGCTCCCCTTTTTGGGGAAGATATAAAAACCCATTAGACCGCACCGCTCGATAATGTGAAAACTTCCCCCCACGAGGCCCACGCCAACTTCCCGATCTTTCGAGCTGCGAAGACAAATTGCGCCATTCGCCGTGCTCGCGTCCAGCCGAGGTAATGATGATCGTGTGCGATTGGGTGCCTTCTGCCCGATGCCTACACCTTTCCCAGTGTTTTTGAGGGTGGGAACGGCAGACGCGTCTTTCTTTCGGGTTTGGTTCGGTGAAGATGATGCTCTCGCACACGCCGCCCTCGCACACATTGCGATGATTGATTTCACAATTCGCCCGTCCCCCCAAAAAAGTTTGGAGTTTGATTTTTGGGAAGCCTTGAGCCTCCGGCCCCAAAGACTGACCATTCTCAGGCACACCTGAACGCTTATGTTTCTTCATTGTGGTCGTGTTTTTTTCTTCATCCACTCACACATACCTCACAAGTGGTGGGTGGATTTTTGACCCTCTGCGAAAGCAAAAAAGCACACACAAAAAAGCAGCACCCCAACATCGCCCTGGAGGTGAGCGGAAATGACCAAATTGGGCTGCAATGAAAACAAACAAGTTGGTGGTTTGGCGTTTTTTGCTGCTGCTGCTGCTGCTGCCAACTCTCACACACTCAATCTCTCTCGTGCGCGCGCGCCACCTTAAACAACACCTACGGGGCCGCTCTCTGGACCACTCTGGAACCTCGGCGAGGGTGTGCCTCCGTGGTCAAAGAGAGGGGCAAAGGGGCGAGCTTTATGATCGCCACAAATTTACTTTTGATTTCGTTCGGCACGCCAAGACCGGCGGCCCGAAAGCGCTTGCAGCGTGCGCGTTTGCGTGGCGCGTCGATCGTCGCGCTGTGTCAACGTCCGGGCCGGCCGGGCCGTCCGTACAAGGGCGTTGGATTTGTGTTTTTTTTCTTCTTCTGTTTCATTCGAATCCCCACCACCTGGTTGCGTGTGTGCGTTGAGATTCGTGGCTGTCGTTCGGGTGTGCACACACCAGTCAGTTAACCCTAACCGGAGATGGATTTGCTTTTAAAAGCTTTCCGAACGCATTTGCTTATTTTTTTTTTCATCTGCTTCGATCGAAATTTGCACTCGTTTTCCCGTCCCCCCGGCTTGCTGCTTTTATTTTTCGGTCTAATCTTCTGTTGGACGAAACCGCCTCTCCCCTCTCTCTTCACCACCGATCAAATCCGATCACTTTTATTTATTGCATAAAACAAGAGGCGCGATCGCAAAACCGGGCCCGGTTCGTCCGTCACCCGTCGGGCTCGACGGCTTCATTGAAGTTCGACTCCGCACCGCGACGTAACCGTTCAAAATAGATGGACTCAAGGGTGTTTTATTTCTTCTTGCTTTTCTGCCTGCTTGCACGGGGCAGTGTTGTGTTTTAGAGGATTGAAGCAGCTTATTCGAAGAAAATACACACACACGGAGCGCATACCGCAATGGAACCCACCGGGGCGCACCAAAAGTATGATCATTTTACTTTCAAATCGCTTGCAGCAGCAGCAGAAGCAGCACTGCAGCACCGATAAAAAACGGAGGGGGTAGAGTGCTTAAGCCGAGCACCCGGTGGCGACGAAAGTGCATAACAAAGCAAGGGAGCAAGAAAGCAGGGAAGAAAGAAGAAGTGCAGAAGAACAAAAAAATGGTATCATCTCGTCACTGGCGATCGCGATCGCGGCACTTTGGGGCGCTTGTTTCTATGCAAGCGCAGGCGCGTTAGCACCACCGTTTGATGGCCCTTTTCGGTGTGTGTGTGTGTGTGTGTGTGTGTGCGGTACGGGAGTGATTGCCGATATTTGCAACCACATTTCGGGGGGACTTTGCTTGTCCGCGCAGTTGTGGTGTGGAAGAGTTAAGTTTGCCGCCCGAAACGATGGGTTCGTCGCTTGCGGCCGAACGGTTACGGTTAGTCTCCCGCTTAAACGCCACCGAAAAGGAAGCTTTGAGAGTCGTAATTTTCCCCATTTTCCTTTGCGTGCGCTCCTCATGAGAACTAGTTTAGAACATGCGCTGGATGGTTAGGTGGCGAAGCATCAACACGAATGCTGCATTGTGTTTTGCATCACCGTGTCGGATATTGCACCTTAGGTCGCGGTTGTTTTCCACCGCTCGTGCTTTTCGCTTAACAAACGGAACGAACCGGCCGCAGCCACCGCTCTCCCCGTGGGCTCCCGTTTTGATAGCGAACGATTTGACATGCAACACCCGTCGACGTCGTCGTGGTCGATGGTAGCAGCAAAGATGCAGTTCGATGGCGTCTGCTACTCCCGATGGACCGATGGAAACGCCTGGTCGTTGACGAGCGGTCATTAGTCTCGGTGGATGGGGCGCGGGTTGGTGCAGGGCAAGCGGTGAGGTGATTTCTCCCTCGACCTAATACTCACTTTGGGGCCGCAAGTGAAGGGGAAATATAAATTGATGAACTGGCTCTATTGGGTGTAGCAGCAGCAACAGCAGAGCCACCCGATTCGTCCGTCCGTTTCAAAAATGAGGGCTCCATAATTGGTGAGCTGTGGCAGCGAGAGAGAGAGAGAGAGAGAAAGAGGAGAGGGCAAGGGAAAGGAAGGGAGCAACCGCTCGCATTCGGATCTGAGATGTGCGAAAACTTGTGCGCGAAAGGGTTGGATCGTAGAAGCGTAGAGCAAGAGAAAAACAAAAAATAAGTAAACCATCCATCGATAGGCATGACTTCTCCAACAGCTGCTGCTGCTGCTGTTGCTGCTGGAATTTAAATGCTGCCAAGCAAAAGCTTGCCGGCCCTGTGTGTAGCCATGGTAACACCGTCGGGGTGGAGACCGACTCCAATGGCGTTTGCGAATCGTTGTGCTGCTGTTTGTCGTTCGCTGCGCAACTTTTCAACAGTACGAGGTACGTGTGCGAGGTCTATCAAGTCGATGCAATTCGCAAACTAGAGAAAGGTTGTGGGTGCGGTGGATGGAGTTGGCAAAATGACTTGGCAATCACAAAACAAAGCGACGACGATCGTTAGAAAGAGCCAAACGGTCAATGGGCTCACTTCCCCCGAAAACAAACCGTTCGTGAGCAACACGAAACAACACTCCAGAGGGCAATTTCTCCAGCCAACCAGTCATCGTTTTCCCGTGGGGGGAGTGGGGTGGTAGTATTTGACGAGATGCGCGTGTGTTTGCTCATAATCGAACGATCGAGGTTGTGTGTTTTATTTAATTCGATTTGCATTGAGGGTGAGATCGAGAGTGGCGATAAAAGGTCGAGAAAAGGCACTACGTGCTCGTGCTGGCGGCATTGAGATGGATTCAGCTTTTCGCTATTTATTTGTGTGTGCTTATGCTTCATTATTGGCTGATTATTAATGCTTTTTAAAGCACCAAAACAGTACCAAATCGATCGATGCTTGATTCATCATTGACACATCAGCAAGTAGAAAATAAGAGCACCGACTCACTGAGACTCGATCGCTCTGAGGGGGGTGGGTATGTGTTGAAACAAGTTGCGTTTTGGATACATTAAAACCGCGTTTGACTCTTTGCGCAAACACTCTACACTCTCCCTGCTAGCGTTTTTGGATCGCCGAATGGATTCGCCACTAAACCACGGCGACCCTATGATCATGATCGGTCGAAGATATGTGCCTTTTGAGAACACCACCATCCTCATTGCCTGCACCACCATCACCACCTCTGCATTCCACTGTATGCGATCGCGTGGTACAATAAATGGACGCGATATGTCGATATGTTGGTGTTTAGTTCGTGATGAGCGCCCAGAACGATGACGGCGGCGGTACGGCGGAGCGGGCGCATGCGCTAGATTGGGGCCAGCGCTCTATGTGTGTGTGTGTGTTTGCTCTGCTCCGGCATTTCATTTCGAACCTTCCAACCTCCACCGCGAAGCCGCTGCTGGACGCGCATAAGACGAGCATAAGTATCAAGCGCGAGGGGGATATCATCGGGGTGGGTGTTATGGTGATGCCCTGTGTGCCAGAGCAAACGTGATCGACGCGTTATGGAGATCGTGCTGTAGCGGAGCAGCATGCGAAGGGTTAAGAAATATGTGAACCGAATACCGGCGGGAGAGAAAGAGAGAGAGAGAGATAATGCCGGAGACTAGCGCGATGGACAAAACAAAATTAAGGTACGGTAAAAGGCGAGCGGTGTAAGCTTTTCCCTGCGCCATCGTCAAACACACAGCGAGCAGGTGGAGGGGAGGGGGGTGAAGATGAAGGGGGGAAGCTCAAGCAATCACTCACCGTTATGCTTATGCTGTTATAGCGATGAGCCGTCCTATGCTGCGCGAGCGCGGCGATCTTTCGCTTCCTTTCGCGCTCGCGCCTCAAAAGCGGGACAAAAAATGGTATTTTGATGCCGTTGCCAGATTCGTTGCGACCGCGGGTGCTGCTTTGCTTTCGGTCGCTGAACCACCCCTCCCCTTGCGCCCTTCACCACACCCGCCCGGGGCTGGGGTTGTCTGGTGGTGTAAATCCGCCTGACGAACGGGCCACGAACGGGCCTGGGCCGCGATGATGGAGGACCTGTTGACATTTCGAATGGTGGTCGCGCGAGCGATATGGGAAAGAATAACGAAATAAATGTTTCGCTAATAGTGTGCCCGAATAGAGACAGGCGCTGCTACACCTCTACACCCTTCCTGCTCGAAAGCAAAGGGTGACTAGCGAAATTGGCAAATGGCAGACGGATGAGAAAGACCCATTCGGTATCGCATGCTGTCTTTTTTGTGTGAATTAATAGCATTATGAGTTTTACATGAAGCAACGACATATGTCTCATAGAGGAGAGACTTTTCAATTTCAAACCTTCATCACATCGCTTTATTGAAATGGTGACAAACGCATTAATTCTCATAGACACCAATTTACCAATTTACAATTAAATAACTAATCATTTGTCTACAAAAGGACAGTATAAAAGGTTTCTCTTTCACCATCTGCATAGCAAAAGGCATCAATAAATGTTTAATCAAAGGGCGCACAAACATTAAAGGTGTAAAAAATTTAATTAAAACCCATTTTTATCCGCTTTATTCCCCTGTTTTTATTGAACAGCAGACAAAAACATGCTGTTTGTAGACCTTCAAACGTTGCACTTATGCACTAATCGAAACCATGCGCTTTTATGATGCATACAGTTTGCATACGATTAGTTTTCTTCCGCTCCGTTCCTAGCTGTGCCCTTTTCGGGGTTTGTCCCTAGCCCAGTGCAGTGTGAGTTGGTGTGCGGTGTACTTCACCCGACGACATTCACTTGCTGCAATCATCTCCCTGGAAGCATAAAATGTCTTTTTGCCCTCTGCAATACACCACCCACTGGGTACCGGGCCATTGTGCCAAGATGCTCTTCCCGTGTGCGCTCTTCCACTTGGCACATCAATCACTTCGGCGGAAAAGACGCCTCTGCTGCTGCTGCTGCAAGTATGCCCCCTTCGGTGTTCTCCTTTTATGTTGCTTCTCGAAAGTGGGTGGCTCTCGCAGTACGCGCGCCCTTAACACTCAGCTCATATATGTATGCCCCTCCTGCTTCTCACCGCCCATTACGCCCCTACCCATAAACCCCAAGCGCGCAAAAGGGTGCTGAGAACGGGTTGACCGTTTCACATGTTGACCATTTGCTGGGGCGAACGTTTTAATGCTGCATATGATTATGGGTGTATCGAAGAGGTGATGGTGTGCGTGCGGGTGAGTAAAGACATCAGTGGGTGCTGTTCCGTGGCCTAAATGCGTGGCTGGCTGGGCTCATCCGCGGCTCGAAAAACACCTTCACCCTTTGCCCCCCTAGCGGGACAACTTATCTATTTATCTTCTCCCCCGTTTGGAAAGACGGGCAGTAGATGTGTGTGTGTGTCGATGCAATGACTGCAGTAGGCTCGTGCAACTAATCTTTCCGAAACACTATCGCTTGCGCCGTGCATACCGCTCTGCCTAATTCCAGTGCCCTTTTGAAACGAACAAAGCGTTTCTCTTCAAACTGTGGGCAAAGACAAATACAGAGAAGGGGGGAAAAGACAGACAAGAAACGAGCAGTAGCGACACGTTCAAATGTGTTTTTTTCCTTCCACGTTTGACCTTCTTGGAGATCCATATTGTCACTGCGGTGCGGACAGTAGCCGGGTCAGCGGAGAAACCTCTCGTGGAGGAAGGTGATTCGGGTCAGGGAGACCGATTAATGGCTGTGAAATTCAGCTGAAATGCGAAAAAAGTCTCACTGTTGACAGCTGTGTGAGCGCATTTTATCGATCGAATAGAGATGTAGAGGCTTTTATAGATGCTATAACGATAGCGTGTTGATGGAGCGTGATGGTTCAATCAGTAACGGGAGCACTGCTTCAACCAATCGGTGGAGCGTTTACGAGTTCAATTCGCATTGCGCAAATGTAGCTGAAGCATCTTTTTCAATGACTTTAATACATGTTTCAAAACCACTATATGATGCTGGAAAGTAGGAAATTATAAACAAAGGGTATTTTGGGGATTTTTCATACATAATGCCTCCGACCGCAAACAAGAAACCACATCAAAACAACCGGGGGCCTTCCAAACCAAACCGATGCCAAAACGCGCGCGCGCGTTGTCTAAAACTCCTAGCTGGTTGTTACGGGCAAACTGCACGCGAAAAGCCTTTAATTTGTCGAAAACAAAACAAAAAATCGACTCTGTTCACTGTGTTGTGTGACTCGCGTTGCTAATCGATTTTGATGATAGTTGTTAAAATAATTAAAGTTTGATTATGCGCGTCCCCGTTAATGGAATTGGAATAGGGAAGCGTTCTCGTGTCGTAGCTTCTTGCCCCCTGCCGACTGCCGGTTTGGATACACCACCACTACTCTTTCCAATGTATGAGTGTTTGGGGGTGAGAGGGGTAAAATTCCACCCACACACGGGGTGTGTGACCGTTAAAATTTCGACTTTACTCCAATAGTTTCGATTTAATCCGTAACGCACGAGCCAAACGCACATAGAGTGCGGTGGAATTTTCCGCTCTACACCGGCAAAAAGGATACAATCAATGGGAATGGAGGGGGGGGGGGGGAGGAGGAGCGATGAGTTGGTTGGTTGGAAGCGCTGTGGTGTGTCGAAAGTTTGGGCAAGTTTTTGGGAAAATAGAGGTTCGAGGGGTGGAATGGTGGTGTGTTAGATAAAATCATTTCATACCCGCGAGCGACGAGTTCGTCGTCCTAATTAGCGCTTCTCCGAGGATCGGGGGAGGAAGCAGCGAAAAGGGGCGGTCGGTGAAGGGCATATTTCCCACACGTGTCCTCCGGGGGGCGCTCCATTTTCATGCCATATACACACCCGCCTCCCCTCCCCCTTTAGCTGCTCTTTGCGAGAGCTTTTGCGGCCAGCCGGAAGTTAGTTTATGCCGCGCTAACCAGCGACGTTCGTTATGTATATGCTTTTCCGTGCGTGTGTGTGCGTGTGTGTATCTATGCTGCGCTCCTGTGGTCGTTATTTACGATGTGTCCCTTTGCCCACCCGCTCCCACACCCCCTTTGTTTGGTGCGGAAACGTCGCGCGTGGCCTATCGATCGAGCGGGAGAGCTTTGACGCGGGCTGGAATTTCGAAATTGGAATGGGATTCACTCGCCCCCCCCCCTCCCTTGCATTGGAGGGCAGAGGCGGTCCCACATCGGGAATCGATCGATTGATTGATTTCGATGCTGTCTTTTTTCCCTTCTTGCTGCTGTTGCTGCGTGCATTTCTTCTTTGCTGCTGTCTAGTGCTTTCTCGTTTGGCTTGGGTCGGGAGATTAATAAACGAGTAGAAAGAGCAACAAGGAAGTGTGTGTGTGTGAAGTGAATGTAAGTAAAAGTAGTGTAGATGGGCGGCGTGGAAAAGCACGAGCACGAACTCAGCAATCAGCTGGGAAAATGGAGAAGGAAAGCCGACAGATAAAAAAAAACACTCCAGCAAACGTTAAAAAGAGCACGGCCACCCGCCAAATGAAGGAAAGGCGACTCTATTAATCAGGCTAATGGTGGTGGCGGTGGCGGTGTTGCTGGTGGTTAGGATGAAGAGAAACTAAACTAGGGAGGTGGTTTACGTTGTGAGTGTTTTTTTTTTTTTTAAGAAGACAAATAATGATCCATCGCCATCGAGTTCCATTGCATTTATGTTTGCGTCACAGAGTGGTTTAATCATAAGCAACCTCTTGCATTTTATAATCAGCCCGTCAAGCCATTGCCGTTGCTGCTTTGTGTTTGTAAAAATCTATTTCAAGCACGTCTAAAAAGTCTCATATTTGGTAAACTCTCTTTACTCACCCCGAGCCGTGTTGACATAGCTCCCTGTTTTCGCATACCATCCATCGGTCCGGTGTGCTGGTCCGTTTCGCCGCAAGCAATGCGCGAATGTGCACCAATTACTTCGGGAGCCGCCAATTGCGTACGAGGCGCGCGCGCGCGTCGCTCGCTCTATTGCGCTTATGCAAATGTCAACGCGCACGACCACCGAACCGGAGGGACGGGGGTTTGGCAATCGTCACCGGCGACCGCGGCTCGTTCGAAATTCCGCCAACAAACCGTGATGGGGCTTGCGCAAAAAAAGAAACAAACCGAAACACACCAGCTTCAGTGTGGTACGTGCTGTGGCAGTTTCTGCTGCGTTTACAAGTGTATAAAAGGGGGGGGGGGGGGGGGGGGGGAGGTTAGGCGAAAACTAGTGTAGTGCCACACTATACGATCATGCAGAAGAAGAAAAAAGGCAAATGAAACGAAACGGGCGACGATTCCAGGTCCCCCCTTGCCCGAGCTCCGACTTTCCTTTTCAGTTTCATTATTTAACAATTTGGGTTGAAGTATTTCAAAATGCAGAAAGAAGGAGTGAGCACCGTGGCACAACAAAGCAGTGGCCCCTCAGTCAGGGGGAAACTATCGGGTGGTCGTGGCGTTTCTATCGCGTGTGCTCGCTGTGTGTCACACACTTTGCCAACGATCACCGCGAGATGGCGCCAATGCGTAACACCGATCGGGCGCAACTCCCTTTGGGACCGCAGCGCGCTCTTGGACGACGTTGAACACGTTGGACAAAAAATCAGAGTGTCGGTGTGTGTATGTCGCAACCCAGTGGCGAAGGTTGACGCCGTTCGACCGTTGAGCCGTTCGTGCCCGGCAGGCATGGCAGCAAACGAAATGCAAACCGCGGCGCGGTGAAGCTTCTCCGATAACCTCTGGGCCGCAGATTGGAGCTGGGCAAAAGGGAAACGGTGTGATTTTGTCGGGCAGAAAGTTTTCACCACGTGTTGTGTTGTTGTTGAGCTGCTATACTACACATTTGGTGACACTTTTGCTAAAAGGTTGTGCGAGAGAGAGAGAGAGAGAGAGAGAGAGAGAGAGAGAGAGAGAGAGAGAGAGAGAGAGAGAGAGAGAGAGAGAGAGAGAGAGAGAGAGAGAGAGAGAGAGTGCGTGTGGCATACACCGTGCCAGTCGTCAGTCTATTGTTTTGTCTCAGTTTCGTGGTGGAAGCTTTGGTGAGGTAACAAGGCTAACTAGATTGTTGCAAGATGCCAAATGGACATTGTTCATTTGGGTAATTTATCGATGCAGATTGTATACATTTAGGGGTCGTTTGATGAATAATTGGGAGAGTGTTACAAATTTGCCTTAAAGTATGCAATTCTCAATGCAAATCCCCAATTTTGTTGTTTATTTGCATCTGACTAAGAGGTATTTGTCAAATAATATCAAACCTTGTGCTATTAACAACATTAGAGAGATATCTATCGATCCGCACAAAAGAACGAGGAAGATAAGCAAGGTGGCACACATGCTTCAGATTTTTATGGTGGCTCTGATAGGTATTGAACTTGTTACAAAACAACCTGCCCAGGAATTTCGCCCTCAATTTGATCGTACGAACGTGTGTGTGTGTGTGTTTAAGACCTCTAGTTTCTACACCCAGCAGGGCCACGAACCCTTCGCGGGTATTCGGGTGCAACTGCTGATTAGATAAACGTCCCAGACGGCGGACGCCGGGTGTCTTCCCTGCTCCAATTGCAAGACATTCCGCGACATACACTGCGCGACTATTGCGTAGGTTGGTACGCCTCGAGCGTACCGATAAAAAGAAACAGGGGAGGGGGCGAGGAACATGCTGTCTGAAACCGATGGTCTGAACAAACACCTTCGACGGCGGCGGGTAGACTGCTTCTTAACATCTTTTAACAGCGCAAAGAAGAAGCAATAATGTACCAGAAAAACACACACACAGTAACGAGTAACCGAAAAAAGAGAGGAAAAAAAACAACAATCCCTCCCGTAAAGATAAGCAACACACACAACGCTCTCCGGACGCCGCTGGACGATGCCGTGTATGCCGTTCAGGGTGACCTCACTCTCCTCACCTGCTTAACAAATCAAAACAAAGCGACCATGAGAATAATTGGAGTTGCGAGAAGAACCCCATCGGCAGCGCGATGGTGGACGGAATATTTGTGGCGATTTATTTCCCTTGCCTCTGAGTTTGCGTTTGAGGCAGACTGTGGAGTCGTCTCTACAGCTCCGGAAATGGACAACCTCCACCCTTTCGGCTGGAGCCGTTGCGAGTTGATGGCTTTTTGTTTGGCTTGCTGTTTGGCTGATGATTTGATTAGCGGTCCCCGCACACGTCGGGCGAGAAACGCCCGAAACAAATATCGAATAAATAACCAAAGACGAATATGTCATGATCACTTACACGGCTGTGCAGAGTAGAGCGGTAGTAGAGCGTGGTGGCAGGAGCTCTCCGTAGGTGTTTAAAGGCACGTCCTCAGTCAGGCCGGCACGGGCCAACCGGGCCTGTCAGGCTAATGGAGTATCACATAGTGCGCGCGTAGTAATGTGATCTCAACCCCACAGAGGCCGCAAAAGGGCACTGGACGACGAAGACGACGACGACGACGATCGTCCGATAAAAAAGCGATCAATCATCAGGCTGATCAGTCGCGAGCACCAGGGGTTTTTGGAAGAAGCGCAACCGAAACCGCTCGGCAAACCCAGTAGGAGGCGCTGCAACTAAGTGGCCGTTTCGAAACCTCGTGCATCCGGACGATGATGGGTGGACGATATGGGGGAGAAAGAGTAATTTCGGTGATATATCAGACTTATAAGCAGAGGGGGAGCTAAAAGACATCACGGCGGTTGCATCATGATTGCTACCGCGCACTGCCACGCTGACATTAGCAACCGCAGCGTCTTGGTAATCTTCGAAGTGGGATGAAGCAGTGCCCTAAAAAATGGTGATCCTAATGTGATTTGGATGTGAGTGATCATATCGATCGATGGTTGGCTTTAGTATCCATCCCCATCTAATCACCCTCTGGTACGGACGTGTGTGTGTGTGTGAGTGTTGTGTAGGCAAATGCGGTCGTTCCGTTTCGGCGAAGGAGTTTCCGCTTCAGTACTCCCGTTTTGCATCCCCCGGGTGAGAGAGGGGGTAAAACGGGAAGGAGGAAGTAATCTCGACACGGTCCGGCACATTCCGTTTCATCTCATCTCACCTGAAAGCTGAGCAAAATCGGCACAGACGAGATTGGGTTTATTTTAAAATATGTAAAGGAAAGACTCTCTGTTTAGGACAATTCCCCTCCTTTAAAAAATGGTCCTTCGAGCCGGATTTCTCACGCTTACGTCACGCATTGCTACGAGTCGATGAGTCGATTAGCGCGTTTTTATTGCGGTATAGAGCAGCAGTGGATAAAGATTGATTAATTAATTTACAATTGATACATTTCGGTGATAAGTAGTAACAACAAGATTGCAATCCATGCCGGGGCGGACATTGTCACCTTAATCGGTTCCACCCTGGTCGAAACACACGCTCAGCTGAGGTTTCATTTTATTTGATATATTTATCTCTTTTTGTTTGGTGTCATTTTGTTTTCGTGTCCACATCTCTTCCACCCTACGGGCGGTTGGGGAGCTTATCGACACGATCACTTGGTGGTATCATAAACCGATACCTTGGGGTGGGGATGTGGGGGGACGCGACTGTGATTTCGCGAGCATCATCTCGCTCACCCGCGTGCTCACTGACGCGCGCGCGCTGCGCTCACCGAACAGTTTCGCTCACGCATGGTTTGCTTTTTGGTTTAAATTTACCTTCACTCTGCCCAGCCCGTCGCACACAAGTCTTCCATCTGGCACCCTCCCCCCACCTCCACACAAAGCGTCCGGAGCGCGTCCAGCGCGTCATGCGCGCCTTTGGAACCGGGGCGGCGGTGGCGTTTTGCACAAAAACAATCTCATTCGCTTCACACACAAACCCCCGTGTGCGAGCCGGCAGTGGCAGTGGCGATGGCAGTGGCGTCGTCGTCGTCGTCTTAGTAGCCGCGGCCGCATTGCTGCGAGTTCGAGTTTCCTTCTTCTTCGCCCTTCACCTCGGACGCTTCGCTCGGAAGGGAAGGAGTTGCATTTGCACTGTTGTTTTGTGCTCGCGCGGTTCGCGTCTTCATCGCGTCTTGCGTCCGCCGTCGCCTCAGCACCACCACCACCACCGCCTTCCTCTAAGGGTGGTGTACATGCGCAGCGCAGTGTGGTGAGTATGTATGGTGACCTCGAGCGAACGCAAACGAGCACAGACCCGGGGACCCCGAAGCTCAGGTCCCTGGGTGATGCGATACGACGACAATGAGAAGGCAAATTATTTATCATCTGTCTCATCCGCGCCCGTCCCAGTGTGTGTGTGTGTGTGTGTGTGTGTGTGTGTGTGTGTGTGTGTGTTGCCATCGTGTTGGAATCGAAATAAAACGCAACCAAAATGAAGCCGACGCTTCCGCACCGTGCACCACTGCCGTACCTCGCTGAGGGGATGTTTCATTTTTATCGAGTTGTCGCTTGCGCGTATATGCGTTTTTGTGTGGTTGTGCTGTTTTATTTTCAACCACCGCGAACCCCTGCACTCCCCCTCCACCCCTTCGGTTGTACAAAACCCGACCAGCGGCCCGACGTTACCTCCAATTGCGTTATTATTGTTTGTTGGCTACTTTGCTGCAGCACACGCGCACGCGAACACAGGCCGCACGCACACGCAATCCGCACCGCGAGCGCCATGCCATGCGCAACCCATTCCGGGGCGTTGTTGTTGTTGGGGGCGAAAAATAGAATCAATACCCGTTCCACCTGGTCTCCACCATCGGCCATCATCATCATCATCATCCTCACAACTCACCGCTTTATAAGGTTGTTTTCGAATCCTTCCCGCCGTGGTTCCGCTCGGCCTCCATCGTCTTCCGTGTGCGCCCGTGTAGGCCACGGCATGTGCAGCACAATCCGGTGAAGGATCTGCACACTTCTGAGGCGTAAGGACGTGCCGTGGTGCTGCCACGATGAGGTCATTGCGTTCCGACGATCGAAGATGCTGCCCCGTTTCGACAGTGGAGCGATCTGCATACGGGCGGTGCAGGCAGGGAGGCTCCAAAGAAAAGTTGTCGAGAATTTGTTCTCAAGCCGGCACCGGTTGTGGCCATGATTGTTGGTATTATTTTTATGCTTATTAATACATTTCACCGCCACCGCCATCGTTCGGTTTGCTATTCTTCACTTGCTGTTGCTGCTGCTGCTGCAACTGTTGTCCTCATAAAATAGCAGCGAAGCGCCTGAAGGGGTTGTGAGACACCGCGCACAGGCATCCAAGGCAAGGGCGAGGGTGAGATATGTGCGTACTGGTCTTTTGCCTCGTTGATGACGGTGAAGCTGCAGTTGAAAGAAGAACTCGCGCGCGCGCGCCACCAACAGCAGAAGTACATGGCTGGGGAATGCATCACTTCGCAATGCAACCGATCCGAAACGGATACATCGGGGGAGGGGAGGAAGCAGTTTGGAGATCTTGGTGCCGGTTTGAAGCAGAAGGTGCTCGTGCCTCTCTGCCACACTGGGAACAAAGAATCAAAGCACAAAAGCAAAACAGAAGGACTTCTTCCGCGAAGAAGTTCAACCATTCTACGAATGCAGGGGGTGCGTGGCAGATCCTTGGAGAAGGAAGAGTCATAAAACGTGTGGCTGTCCAATTGACTCGGAGCAGGAATGTTCATAAATTAAACCAGCGAACGCATCGTCAGCGGCGGTGCAGAATCGGTGCGAATTTTACTGACCGCTGGCTTTGGTTGTGAGGCAAAATGGGTTTAAATTTATTGCACAAACGTGTAATCTGATCGATTGCTAGCTATAGCGATAGCATATCGCCACTCGGTCTAGTGACGAACGTATGCGACTGTTGTATAGGTGTTCCAGAGTTCAACTCCCCTCCTAAGCTGTATATCCCGAAGTAATTATAACCAACAAATTCCTTATAATTCCTCCCCGCCATGATCGATAGGATATTGATCGTTCACCTAATCGATGGTGTTGTTGCCGCTGTGCTGCTTTCCCCCTGCTCTCTCCATCCTTACCACTCGTTCTCCTCTTTCCGTGCCTTTGTGTGCTGTGTCCCGTTCGGAAATTAATCACCTCCAATCGGCATTTATATCTCCTTTGGGTTGGTTTTACAAAACAGCTCTTTTCCGTGCGTGTGTCTTCACTGTTGGAGTCGTCTCCCCTGCCTCTCTCCCCACAGAACTGCTCAGAAGATCGTTCATTGTCCTGTGTGCGCGGCGCGCACAGGCCAGACAACAACGTGCTGCATCAGATTTGTGTTTTCCCCATCATCCATCCCGCCACTCGCTTGGGCCCTGCGGACTGCTGCGAGTATGGTTATATTTCAGTTATTCACTTATTTATTGCCCCTGTCGCCGGGCGCCCAAGCCGGTCAAGTCTCGATACTGCCCTTCCCGATTATTCCATCTCTCTTTCTCCTCCTTCGCCAAAGGCAACGAGGGTGGGTAACGATACTTCACAACTTCTCGGGGCGGCAGATAAATTCGATTCCATCGGTTTTAATTGGTCGCCAAGTACGATCTTTCGCGGTCGCTAGCGAATGTGGTGGCGAATCGCGAATGACTGGACAAACCCATTCGCTGCACACTCCACACCCCTCTCTGCCATCGTCATCATCACCCTCATTCCAGGGCCATTCGCGGTGCCCTGGAAGGTACTGGTCGAGTCCGGCTAAAGCTAAAGGTCTCCCCCCTCGGTCCTTTGATCGAGCAGTCCACCAGGCCCGATCGATGGCCCCGGAGTTCGGAGCTTGTGCTACCGATTGGCCCGCAAATCGGCGGACGCCAATTCGACAAAGGTTGGGCCCGTTAACAACGGCCAAAGCCCAGAATCGTTGCGATTGCACAGCACAATCTCGGTGTGCCGTGTGCTTTCCGCTCGCTTGCAGTTTTGCTCCCTCAAGCGCGGGTACTGGGTGCATCGCAACCCAGTCGATCGGTATGCTAACGCGCCTCAAGACGCTTCATTATTGAACTAGTTTGCCAGTTTGGCTTGCGCAAATAGGGAGCACTGGCGGACCCGCCTCAACAATCGGATCATAATTGTTTCGCGCAGGAAGAGGGAAGCGCCGCAGCAGTGGGTGGATGGAATTATCGGAAAAGCTTCGACGTGCGCTCTAAACTCGAGCTGGTGCTGCTGCTGCGGCTGGGAGCTGCTCAGTAGTAATGATCGATTCCAATTATTCGTAGCTCATTAAAAATGATTGTACGCCACCAACGAGGCGCGGATGCAATGGCAAAATGTTGCGGTGCTTGCTGGGGAGAGTGCAGTTAGTGTATGGGGCCAAGGGTTTTCCGATTGAAAATTTAAATCTCACATAACAACGATTTTCCTTCCCCTTTTATCCTATGATCCACACGGTGACATCACATTTATTGCATCGCTTAATATTCTTCCCTTTTTTGTTTTGCTGTTGCTCAGAATCATCCACTAATGTGTTGCAATAAATCCCTTTCCACCAAGAGTTTGCCGTCAAATAAATGGCGCACCTACGCCGAAATTGCACTGATTAAGTGATTTCAATTAAAAGTTCCTTTATCGACGAGAACGAAAACAACATAATTACCATAATGAACGATGCACAATGTGTTATATTGTTTTCCGGCGCTTCCCCCCTCTCTTTTTTGTCTGGTTGTTGGAGTTTTTTTTTACTCATGGCACTCACACGTGGTTTGTTTCGGAGTTTTTCTTTCGTTCACAGCCCGCATAAAAGGTGCAATTTTTTGCTGTCATTTGTTGGCGGTGTTGTTTGCCGTTTGACGCGTTGATCGTATCTCATTCGCTTGTGACTGTAGAAGAGAGAAAGAGAGAGCGAGAGAGAGAGAGAGGGCTAGAGAGAAAGGCAATGGAAATTGTGTTCAATTCCATAATTGCATTGTAATACTTCAAGCAGAATAATTCTGACTGATTTTCAAGTGTTTAAATTCAACTTCAACATACTTCTGACTCACTGGACGTATAAAAAGATGCTTCTTTAATATTGTGAATCAAATACCATTCAATTTTATATAACATGATGAAATCAAAATGAAGAAGCAACGCTACTCACGCTCTCTCCACCTCATATCCAAAAGTAATTCACTTCCAACTCCCAAAAGACAGTGAAGAAAACGACAAAAACGACAAAAAATCGATCCTACCCGAAATGACCTAAACACAGCACAGCACAGCACAAAGCGAAAAAAAAACAACAGCATCGAAATGAAACCCCAATAACACCGACATTCCCTCTTCCAGCGGTGTTACGGTGGGAAATAAATTCCCTAACCCCTCATTTCACTTCCTTCCGCACAATTGGGATTGACCACGCGCATTTTCCATCGCTGCCTCCCAATTCGCTTTATTATGAGCCAACCCAGCTCCCACGGACCTCGGATCCCCTCCCCCCTCCAGCCAGGAGAGTCCATTTTGCTCCACATAAACCCGTACCGCCCTTTTGCAGCTTAATAGACGAGAAAAGAGACAGGCAGCGAGGCACTTTCTCCCTTTCTCGCGGCGCCCACTTTCCACTGGCCGTGGAAATTCATTTATCGATCCTTTTTGGCGCTGGCACTGTGGCGGGACGCGGGTGTCATCGGTTTTATCTGATGCGATGGGTTTGGCATGGGGAGGGACACACACACAGAGGTAGGAAAAAGCACAACCATCCACCGTCGAAAAAAAAAACAATAAAACAAAACTACAATCGTGTGCCGAAAATGACAACTGTTCATTATTTCACATTATCGCTCTATTGTTTCACACTTTCCGGGTTTCATGGGGTGATGCTATCGATGCTCATCTGGAATGTTAGTATGGTGAAAATGTTTTTTTTGGCCACGCTGCTGGTGGAAATTGAAAAACAACAAACAACTACCACTACTACCACCGCTGCTAGGCAGCCCGATAAACGTGATAAAAAACGCACACACACACACGAATGAGTGGACAAATTATTATCCATTGCTTGGAATGTTTTTTGTGACGCAGTCGTTGTTCCACTGGCACTGGAAGGGCTTATGGGTGGTCAATACGTGTTAACTAATGGTATGGATGGAATGCCAGCCTTTAGTGGTGTGTGTGTTTGTGAGTAATGAAGCGTGAATCAATAACTAAATGGATGCCCTTAACTGGTGGACTTTTGGGCAATTTGGATTATCCTGCCGCATAGGTGGGGGGGAGGAAAAATCGGAACCAATCGATATGTGATAGCTTAATTGTATCTATCGCTTGAGCTTCCAACTGAGCAGAGACTGATTATTCCATTAAAATGGGGTTTGAAGGGGATTTGTTTCGATGGAATAAGCATTAAATTATACAAAAAACGATCCTTCAGTTTTATTGTTAAGACATTCCAACCAATATTGCCTAAGGTGGCACATTCCCTTCCAAATCGATTTTCCAACTGCTCCATCGCCAGCTGAGACGGTTTATCATAAGCAATACCGAAACATTGTCTCACCTCCCCTAGCATGGGTCACGCTTGTATCGAGCTTGTTGTTAGGTGCGTTAGACGAGTAGGCGAGTATGAGGATAACCAGAACGAACTATCTCTTTCTCTCTCTCTCTCTATAGAACAGCTTGCAAAAGAAATCAATGACCCTTTCGGAGAATGGAGCAAGCTACCCGACTGCTCGCATTTCCCGATGCATCGGTAAACCATTAATCGATCATAAAGCCCTTTTTTCGTTCCACAATGTGTGTGTGTATGCTCCAGCTTATCTTTCCGTACCGCACTTCTTCACCTTTCACCCACTTGGCTCCTTTGATTTTGTGTGTGTGTTTGAAACTCACTCCCCGAGCCGCGATCTAGCTTTTATGTGTAACAACAAAACGCACAACAAAACTGTAACGAGTGCACGGACGGAAAGCCCCACCCAGGGTAAAAGTGGCCTGAGAGGAAGGATGGAGAGTGAGAAGAGGGCCGGTAATGGTCACATCACGGAAGCGAAGGAAACCGACCGGACTGGCTAGGAACAAAACAGCACCAGAGCCAGAGAATGGTACCAGCGGTCCGAGTCCGGCGAAGGGAGCGAAAAGGTTGCAAAGCGGGCCAACGATTGACACAGGGGTGTGTTGTGGAGGGGTTCGGTGTGAAACGGAAACGTCGAAGGGTCACCGAAGGAACGCACCCAGTGCACTGGAGAGGGGGAAGGTCGGTGTAGCTGAGGTTGGTTGGCGGTTGGAGTCCACTATAGTGGTCACAAACAAACAAACAAAACTTTGCGTTCGACGTCGTCGTCGTCGTCACTATCGACGCCGTAGTTGTTGTTGGATGGCAACACTGCGAAGGAAACTGTATTCGGTCAGCGTGTGTAGTGCAGAAGTAGTGTGAGAGCCATCGGCGCGCCAATAATACAGTCGTGTGCAAAAAATAATAGCAGACGGACGGGCAGGCAAATGAAACTAACTTTTAAGAATACTTTTGCAGCATTATTGGAATTGAAAGTGTTGTTCTATTTCTATGTACCACCCTCCATTGTTTGAATCAAACACAGTTCTTCTTCTTCATCTTTTTTGGAGCGCTATCGCCCTTTCCAGCTGAACCTCATTCTAGTATTTTAGTGGAAAATTGAATAAGAGACACAATTTACTTCAAAAGCGGGGATGGATGATGATTCGGATGGGATTTGAACAATATCCAACCTTTGCAGAGCCCGGTACACATACGATTAGACCATCGGGATGAGCCAGCAAGCATGAAGTTGCTATCGGGGTATAAACCACCTCGTAACACCCCTAGCACTTTCTATTTCTTCTAGCAGAATGACACGATTCTGTTAGTTTTATTTAAAATAAAGCTTTCCAACATGTTTCAATGTACAACAAGGAATCATAAGTGTTACCAATCAATCCAATTTTTCCAAATTTTTCCAACCTTACAATACCACTCGCCTGTTTTCGACCGCTGTAACGAGACCTCGGCTGGTCGGGCACTGTTTTTTTTCTTCCCTCTCTTCAAGGGGTCGCTCATCGAAATGTCCAGCTCGAACCGCCCAGCGCCAGCGCCCTCGGGTGGCTCGGTGGGAGTCGGTGGGGTAGCAAATCACTTCGCCTTATGCGAACCAGTGCACACAAGAAGAAGGTCGCGCTGGCTTCAACACACATACTTACACTGAGAGTAAGAGAGAGCGAGAGAGCGAGACCATAGCAACGGGGCAGGTGACGTAAGGAAATTCATGTGAATGCAGAGGTCTCGCCCTCAGGGGTGGCCAAACACCCCCCACACACACACACACACACTGGGAGGGTGAGTGGAGCAAGAAGGCAGAAGAAATGGAAGGGAAGGGAGTTTCGCCCTCGTTCCACTTCTGCTCTTTCTCTTCTTCATTAGTATATATACCCTCAACCGCTACCTCCTTCATCGTGGTCGTCGTCGTCGTCGTCGTCGTCCACACACAAGTTTATCGTCTCAAGGCGGTTCGTCGTTCCACGGGTAGTCGCCGGCACACACCGCATCGATGGCGGCGCGTCTCGGAAACTCACTGTGCGCTTGTCTGTGTGCGTGTATGTGTGTGTGTGTATGCATAAGGCAAGCATTGTCGCATTTGCCACTGACCGCCTCGACTGACTACTCCCCCCCCCCCCCCCGCTCCCTCTACGTTGGTCGTCCAACTCTCGCCCGCGGATCTCTCGGTGCCTCACTTCATAATGATGCAAAATCGTTCCAACGGCAAACCGAGCGCACGGGCGCGCGCGCGCGCCTGCCCGCAAAAGCGAACGAAAGCCAAACGCGCGCGCCAATCCATCTGGCCATTTGAGGGTATGAGGAAGAGGGTGATAATGGAGGGAGGGGTGTAGTGCAGCACTCTTCCACGCTGTGTTGTGTGTGTGTATGCTTTGCTTCCTCTTGCGCTCGGGTGTTTTCCATATCGTTTTAGCGGGCTCCGGGGGACAGAGGGACCCGCAAAAAAACAGGGAGTAAGGTTTTTATTTCTTTCGCCACCCCGAACCGAACCGGCAACGGTGCGACGTTGCTACACGATGGAGCTTCTTTCTCCCCCGTGGTGTGTGTGTGTGTGTGCTTTTTTTTCTACTTCTTTTTTGCATATTTTTCGCTTCTTCTGTGCTTGCTTGTTGGCCGTTGTGGCTGTTGTTTTGCTGTTTCTTCGATTCGATTCGCTCTTGTTTCGTGCCCGTCGTGCTTCATTCAGAAAGCACAAACATACACACACACACACACACAACCACAGCCCGGCTCGGTATTTTCCACCCCCAAAAGCACCCTTCGGTGGCCTACAGGGGGGGGGGGGGGGGGGGGGGAGGAGCTTTCCTGTGTATGTGTCGCCGCGCAATTGGAGTTTGAGGTTGGTGCTACGGTTTTGTCGAGCAATGATCAGAAACCAAAATAATAAAAGGAAAGGAAAACAAAATCAACGGAAAAAAGGGGGGGGGGGGCAAGTGGTACAGGTAGGGGTAGGGGTAGAGAGAGAGGAAGGGTGTTGGACTGGCGAGTGCCAACCGTTGCAACTTTGGACGGCATACACACACACCCAGTGCGAGGAATGTCGCCTCGAAAACGACGTTGGTTGGTTGGGGGGACTTGTGCTGTACGTGTGCAGTCCACCAAACACACCCAACGTCCCTTAAAAGGGGGGATAAGGGGGGGAGGGGATGGTGGGGAGAAAATGAGGTTCAACTTTCGTTCATATCGGTGATTCGTTTCGTTTCGTTTTGCACCGCTCTTCACTCGCTGAAAGCTCTCGGGCGTGCGCTCCATCCTGCACTATCGCCTGTACGTGTGCGTCTTGCATCGGTGTGTGTGTGCGTTTATAAATTGAATATTTCACCGCCACCAAGCCCTCCCTCTTTCTACCAAAAGCAGGCGCTGCCCTGTTGGGTGTTTTGCAAACTCACCTTGGGCACGGCGGCACGTTGGGTTGGGAAATGGGAAAATGAGTTCATTTGGAAATGGCTGAAGGAAGCGCATCGTCTCCATACTGGCCCGCGCGCCCGCGAGATGGGTGGCCTCGGTTCGGTTTCTAATCGGGCTCGTTGGGGGAGGTGGTGGTGGTGGTGGTGGAAGTTGACACAGTTTCATGTAATTTTTCCCGAGCCGTTCCTTGCTCCCGTTGAAACACTTTTCCTTTGCGAAGGAAGTGGAAAAAGGTTCTTCAAATTGTGGTGCAATTTGTGTAATGTTATTTACTCCCATCTTTTGAGCAGTGGAATAATTAAAAGCCACCCAAAAAACGATCATCTCGGTCAGCTTGTGTCACTATTTTGTTGAATAATTTAAACACTTTGCCTCCACTCGACCATTTCATCACTTGGCAGGCAAATAATCACAAAATGGTAATGGTAAAGAAGAGCATTTCTCTCACTCCCTCACCGAAAAAAAAAAACAAAACACACACACTCAAACCAAACCGCAAATAAGTCACGGATGACGGATGGGGGGGTATGTGGCCAGGTGGCGTTCATTAGTGAAAAGTCATGATTTAGGCACATTTTCTTCTGCTTACGTGAGCTTTCGCGAGCGGCGGCAGGCCGTTGAATGGTGATCGTGCTCTGTCACCCACTCGCAAATTCCCATCCCCCGCCACCGCAAAGCACCTTCTCCGCCCTTCCAAAATCACAAACACAAGGCACACCATCAATGATGGGGAGGAAAAGTTTAAAACCAAACAATAATTGCATCGGAGGCGGTGGGGACGAGTCGGGCGGCTTTTCCCTTTTTTTCAAAGCAGGTTTGAGAGCAAAACGTAGAGCGTACGGAAAACAATCGAAACAACCGGCTCACCACGGTCGAATGGAACTCTTCATCGTACAGACACACAAACACAGCCACACACACATCGTCATCATCATGCAAACGTCTTCGTTTTGCGAACGACGGTGGACGGCACTGCACTTTCGCCAAAGGATGCGCCAACGGGTTTGCGCCAACAATGTTGCTTTTTATGACATAACCTACATTCGCACGTGTGTGGAAGGTCCACGGGCGTTGGGTGAAGCTTTTCCTTCTGCTTTTTCGTGTGTGTGTGTGTGTGTGTTTATTTATGTGCACCGAGTCGAGTGTGGAGTTGCGATCGATTTAATGCGAGGAAAAGAGCTACTTTGAAGGTGGTTGACTGTGATAGACGAGTGTTGAGTGCAATTCAGTAATGATTTAACTTGTGAAAAGTGTCGTAATGGCTCAAAAAATTAGCAGAAAAAAACGACCCACAAAACATTGTATTGAAGCATTTTCATCATTGTATAAATTAATCAACACAACTAATGATGTGTCTGTTCTCTGCTCTTCTCTCCCTACTAGGTATGCACAACCAACGACCCCTGTCTCTCTACCCTGTCCTGCTGTGGTGATCATAAAAATTAACATCGTACCCCAAAAAGGTACGATTCGTTTGAGCCCCTCATTTACACACATACTCGTCACATTGTGTGCCATTGTCGGGCACAGAAAAAAACAGGGTTTGCAAAATAAACGACCAAGCATGCAGGCAGCATATGCGTGTGCGTCTCTCTGTCTGTACCACAATTAAACAACCATCTTGCTAAAACACTGTCACCGTTGTTGAGGGTCGCTTTACACTAACAGCAACAGCATTACAAAAAAAAAAACACACACACAAGCGACAAACGGAAACATAAACGATTCCGGGCCGCTGCCACGCTCTCGGTACACTTGGAAGCCGCACGAACGAACGAACGAACGAACGAACGCAGCGTGAAACATTTTCAATTAAAGTTAATAAATCTTTACCCCCATTTGTGCGCACGGTGATGAGTGTAGTGTTCGTAGCGGGAAGAGCGATTTGTCGTGCCCGGACGCGCGAACGATATGGTGTACAGAGATGCCCTCAGCTCGCGCGTGGATTACCAAACTTTGAAGACGCGAATGAGTCGAATTGTTTATGTTTCGATTTTTATTCCGCTTTTGGATGTGTCATAAAAAGTGTCTTTTTTATGTTCGGTTTTGTAGTAGGAAATTGGCATACGGTTTAAAACATAAGTCCACCGACAGAAATACCCTGGCATGGTTGTAAAATGGTATTTCTTTCAAATGATAAAAATCGATCCGTTCGTTGAACATAAAAAAACACGAACAAAAAAGCGGTATAACTCGAGCAAATGGAACATGAAAATCTCTGTGTCAACCCCGGTTGCAAACAAAATGCAGAAGGGTCCGAGCGACAAACTCTCAGCCCGTCCAAGCAAAATTCATCAACGACTCGTCACCATCGATTGTGATGTGCCGACTTTCTGCACAACAACGTTCGGAGTCCTACGTCCTGGTCGTCCTTCCCCATTTCACAAAACCATAATTCACGCAACTAATGGTCGCTTGTCACTCTGTCTCTCTCTCACTTTCCCGTTTTCGCCACGGATACATGTATTTGCTTCCCGTCCTAAACCGATTCCGAGGACAGATCGGAAATGGGAAAGCAGCATAAAAATCGGCACGAATCCTTCCCATTTCCATCCAGCTTGCGTGGTTTGGATTCTGTGCTGCGGAAGCACACTTTATCGAGGGGAATCGAAGGGGTTATGGGAAGCAATCGAGAGAGCGAAGCGAAAGATGAAAACAACACGCATACAAAAAGTACACAGAGTAGCAGAAGCACTGCTCCGTTGCTGTGCATGCGAACAGGACAGGACCCTTTCGGTCGTACAGTTGCTAGATTGCCGACTCTTTGCTGACTATTTGTGACTAACACAGTGTGCGTATGTGTGTCTGTGACCTAAGACGACCGTTGCAAATCTTGGCATACGCGCACAATCCTCGCTCGGGTGCATCGGAGGATGTTGGAAAATGGAAAACTGCCCCGGCAGGAGGCACACTATCGATAATGCCCGTAAATCCACTTCCCATCCCTTCAAAGTGTCCCGCTTCGGGCGTGGTGGTGGTGGTGGTGGAAGGTGTTAGCCATTGCGCGGGACAGCAAAAGAAAAGAGAAATAAAGACCGGCCCGAGCAATGAAGAAGCCAAGTCGCAAGGGTTAAAAATGCAGACAGCAAAAGGGGTGATTGGCAGTAAATAACTTGCATCCTTCCGCGCGGGTTCCGGGGTCCGGTGTCCCGGGGAAAATCGCACGGATGTAAACATAGAGAGAGAGAGAGAGAGAGAGAGAGAGAGAGAGAGAGAGAGCGCTTACAAAACACGCTGGATGACGAATGGGAGGTTATGAGTGCACGGAGCTCGGGGTCTGCCCGTAAAAGGACGCCAAAATAGGGTGTAATTGAAACGGCGATGAAGATAAAACAGGGTGAATAATATTGGATGGTTTTGAAAGAAATGGTGAAATTTTTTAATGTTTTACACATCCCTCTCTCCTTGGTGAGATTTTCTTTTTGAAAGCCATTTATTATGTGTCGTTGAACCTTAAAACAAGAAGCAAACATTTGTTTGTAAATGCTTTTCTTGCAATACGTCATCGTCAACGATGATAAATTTGACATTTTTATTTTGCGATTTGAACCTAAACCGGCCGCATGTTGTTATAGATGTGCTAACGATGCTAACGATTCAACCACGGTGTCGTCCGACGATGTGACGTGCTATAAACGTACAAAAGGCATCAAATCGAAGCAACCTATATTTTTACAGTTTTCGCTTTTATACACCGTGTGACATCACGATTGCATCACACGTAAACTAATAAAACGCGCACACACACAAACTCACTATCGCCAAACCGCACTGTATCAATATCGACATAATAGAGCTTATTTTCGGGTGAAACGACTTTCACACCGCAACCGTTTTTTTTTTGTTTTTTTGGGCAAACACAGTGCGCGCAAAAACTAAACAACCCCATCCCGCATTAACAACCCCTTTATGCGCCTCATATTACACACACTCACCTTGCATACACCACACTCTTCCAGACACACACTCGCACACACGTAAACACATAAACGGAGCGTCACAAGTGAGCTCTTCGTTCGTGGAAGCCAAACAAAACTATTCCAACAAACACTCTCCGCCACAGCCCAATTGAAAAGGGGAAAGGGGTGTGTGTGCACACACTGTATAGGAGGAAAAGCGTAATTTTCTCAACCAGCGGCATCAAAGCGCGGTGCAACCCCGATATTATCGTAAACACGGGAAGGCCGTCACTTCTCGCGGCCGTCATCATTATTCTTTCGATTACCGTTTATGATCATGATTAAAATATTACGCGGTCACGGGGTACATTGCGTGTGCATGTGTGTGTGTGCGTTGTTTTTGTCACGGGTACATCCTTGTTTCGTTTCCCGCGTCCGGCACTAAACCAAACGCCCCATAATTTGCGCCGTGTGCGCCGGGTTTTCTAATGCTATCTTGCTGCTCCGCGTGCAGCAATTACGGCTGCCTTTCGAGGTCCTTCGAGGTAATGCACACTTGAAGGGAAAGAGAACGGGGAGTGAGAAAAAGGGAGAGCACGAAAATACAAATAAACGCACACACATACACACAACGAAGCACAAGCACTGTTCGTTAAGCAAGGGGACCGCGCGGGACCAATTGCGTCAGCGTCAATGAGCGTTTGAGCGAAATTTGATACATCCTTTCGCTTCGTTTTTTCTTCCATCCTTTCGTTCGATTTTCGGTGTCTGGACCGTTTTTTTTTCTTCTTCTATGCATTTATACGCTCTATTCTACCTCAGCGGGCATATCAAAGAGCTGAGCTGGAGTGTTGCACTGCCTTTTTTTGCATAAGCCGCCGCCAACGGAAACCGTTCTCCCAAAAGGCTTCAAATGACAGCACGAGAAAGACTGTATAGCTGTACTTAATTCACGCATTGTATTAGGTAATATTTAAATAAAAAAAAGGAAAAACCTCTTATAAAAATTGAGATCTCTTTTGAAGTCGTCTCAGCACAGCTGTAAGCACGTACTTACAATTTGTAAAACACAATCATATTATAATGTTCGGGCGCGTCTGATGACTGACGTTCATCGCTTTCCTTCCGCCAAACTTTCTCCATTATGGGAATTAAAAACTCATGATAAAAATATACATAACGCTTCCGAAACACGCACACACACACACATACCTAGAGAGACAGCAGATCGGAACAATTGCGTCATTGGCGCAAATGGCTGATTGAAGGATCACGGCGCACCAGAAGTAGAATCTCTCCTCCTCCAAAAACAACTCGTGTGGGGTGAAGTGTGGGAAGTGAAAAAATACTTTTTAAACTCTTTTTTTGTGTGTGTGTTGTCGATCCCTGTAGCCTCTTTTCCCACCCATTTCTAGGGCTGTGAAAAACAGTAACGGAAAAGGGAAAAAATCGACTTAAAATCCCTTTTTTCTTTTGCTACCGCCCTTAGTCCGCCCGAAGAACGGGGTTGTGGGATAAAGCCTTTTTGCGTACACTTTCTTGCGCAAAAGGAAAGGCAAAAAAACGACAACGACAACAACAACGACACCCCAAACGGCAGACGGTGGCACCACAGCAGGCGGTGTGATGGTGGCTGTTTTCGGCAAAAGGGAAAACAGCCGCCACATTACAAACCTTCTTCTGCCTTTGCCGTAACAGTTTCAAGGCAATGAATTTCGGAAGAGAGGGAGCTGATGGGGATGAAATTGGGAAAGTTTTCCCGCTCTTTTTTCTGGCCTTCTTTCGCTTCCTTTCCAAATCTCGACGACCAAAAGCGGTGGCGGCGGCTGAGCAGGAAAAACTTCGTCCATTTGTCGTCGTCGTCGTTCCTCGCCCAGGCCGGTACAGTAGCGGCGAAAGTTATTTCAAGCAAAATCCCACCCCCACCCCTTGCTTCAACGTACGTGCGTTTGTCAGCGCAGTTAACCGGGCTGCCGGGTTTTGGGGCGCAGAAGAATTCTAGAACGAGGTTAAAATGATGTGTTTGTCCTTAACACGATTGGGCGCGCGGAATTAAATACAAGGACGAATGGGGGTTGTGGAAGCGGAGGTGATGCTGGTACTATTCCCGTGTGTGTGTGTGAGAGTGTGTGGGACGATACATTCGCCTCGATCGGGAAAGTGGGTGGTGTTTTTCAACCCGTTGCGCCATTGGATTGATATTCATTTTCCGACTTCGAAATCAGGCTCTTTGTGTGCCCTACTCGCTCGAAGCGATATTGCGCGTGTGTGTGCACGTGTGTGTGTGTGTGTGTGCTGGTACATATGTGCACACATGCCGGTCACAGAATGAGGTCTTCTGTCTCTTTCTCCCTCGCTTCCACACTCGGAAAAAACCTCCATACATCATGTGCTCGTCGCTTGCCGTACGTTCTATGTTCAGCTCGACGCCCGACGGGACGAGAGAAGCACAAAAAGGATGAACAACACAACCGGCACAAAGAAAGAAAAAAAAAGACAGACACACGAACGTCACCCTGTTCTGTGGCCAGTGCCGCGTGCGTGTGTGTGTGAGTGTGTGTATGTGTGACGCGATCGAAGCGTACGTTGTGTGATATTGGAATCGTTGTGTGTGGTGTGTTGCCTGCCACTCTATTGTTGTTGTGTTGCTTTATGTGTTTATTGATTTTGTTGTCCTTTCCCCACTGTCCCCCCCTGCCTCCCCAATGCTTTCTTTGCCACGTTGCTCTGTCCATCTGTGTGGAGCACACACACACACACACACACACACACCGGATTGAGCTTTTATGCACAGTTCGGCCTTCCTTTTTTCTCTCCTGCTCACCGAGATCATCCAAAACTCCGATTTGGAAGAGCCTGATTTGATTCCTCAAGCACACACACACACATATGGAGTCACGGAACAACAATAACAACAACAACAAAAGTCCTCCCACAACGGAAACACATCCTTCGAACGCAACACAACGCTCCACATGGCTGGGAGAACGTGGAGTAGGAAAATGTTGAAGAAAATTTGGGGAAAAAAAGGCCGACGATTCGAATCGGAAAATTTTGGTGTATTTTTTTTTTTTTTGATTGGTGTAGAAACGGTGTTGAAAGAGAGGAGAA
Organism: Anopheles gambiae; assembly: GCF_943734735.2. Taxonomy (NCBI): domain Eukaryota; kingdom Metazoa; phylum Arthropoda; class Insecta; order Diptera; family Culicidae; genus Anopheles; species Anopheles gambiae. The sequence continues at coordinate 113,706,197 of NC_064601.1, forward strand.
AGGGAGGAGGATGGACAATTTTTCTTTCTTCTTCCATTTTTGCCCGGAGGGTTTCCGATATCCTTCCGAGAGCCGAATAAAATGAGAAAATCGAAATCAAAAAGCTTCACCATCCGAATCTGTTCCTTTCCCGAGTGTATCCTTTTTTTCTCTCCCTCAGCTTGAGAGGGGGGGGGGGGTAAGAAGGGAAAAGGGAAGAGGAAAAAAGGACACTGAAAGACACGGGATATATTTTCCACCGGGCTTAACCGGGGGCGGCCCCGCAGTTTGATGGACCGGCCGATTTCCGTAGAAGCGCGATTGGGTGGGTTTTGGACCGGTTTGTGTGTGTGTGTGTGAAGGACATACACATTCTTCTTATTTTGTTTTGTTCGGGTGGGAAAGACAGATAAAGGGAAAATGTTGCGGGGAGGGTTGGGGGGGGGGGGGGAAGGATCAGCAAAAATATTCTCCCGCGATCTCGCATCCGCTATGAAGTGGAGAATAAAAGCAAGTGGACCGTCCGGTTTTCGTCCCTTTTTGCTGTGCCCGGGAGGCCCGTTTTTCTCGACCTGTCCGGGGACAGGGGATGGCAGGTGACTACGACCCAACAGTGTGTGTGTGTGTGTGACTATAGGCTAATCTGGAGCTGGGGGTTTTGCTACATTCCTGCCGTTAGAAAACTCAGACATAAAAAGGACCTTACCCGCCCGCCTAGATATCCTTTTCCGCGTGCTTCCGTGCTGCCGTATGAACAGAGAGTCAGAAAGAGAGACATAAATAAGAAACGACGAGTGGGCAACACACACACAAGAACCCAGAGAGACATTGCGCCCGTAAAGCTCGTGTGGTTTGTGGGGCCTGGAACGTGATGTTTGCACCGAACTCGAAAGGACGCAAACAGTGGGCGCTCGGGCCGACCGCCGATTCGTTCCCAAACCTCACCGATTGGCCTCGTTTTGATGGGAAAGGAAGGAGTCAACGGACGAAGGGAAGGCGAGTGGACGGATAATAAATTTTCTCGGACTTCCTGTTGTATTATTCAAAAAATAAACTCCACTCGTCCGCGTTCCTCATTATGCCCTTATCCCCCCCTGTTTGGGCAGCCAACTGTAGCCAATTTTCTGTATGACCGTGAGTGTTTGTGTGTGTGTTTATGTCCTTCTTTCTCACCATCGAAGGATATAAACCGCTTCCTTCCTTTTTCACGCGCGCTAGTCACTTTCAGAAATCGTGCCAGAACACACACATACAAATGGCACCCACTGTCCATGGGGGGTGGGAAAGTGGGTGAAATTGTGCACGGTGAAATTCCCTCATCACCCACTCAACCCCATTTTTTTTGTTGGTATTTTTGGGTGTAATGTAATGGGGAGGAACTTTTATGGGGCGATTTTACAATCGATTTTGACGACCGCCACCAACACCGTGTCGATGTCTTGCCCTTCCGAAACAGAATTGTATCACACACACACACACACACACGTCAAGGTTGTTGCTGACAAAACGTCAAACATTCCATCTGGCGATGGGGGGTGGTAGCCCTTCCCCCCCACTACCACCTCAAAAACGGTCATTAATTTTGTGTTGCAAAAGACTCGCCGCCAGAAGTTGAACTTTGCTCGCCCGAGATACAGCAGCCCGACCTTCAACGCGGACGATCCTGTGCCCACACTCGCTGTAGACACTTTCAAGCGACTGTTCACCTCCCCCTTCCCCCTTGGGTGGTGGTTGTCGGCATCTTTCTAGGGCAGCGGGTGTGCCCTCCTCCCCCCCCCCTTTTCCGAGAAAAGTCGCCGAGAGTCGTCAAAGATTTTATGCTTTTCGATGGAAAAAGTTCAATCTTGTCCCTCGGTTGTCCCTTTTTTTGCAGTGTCCCACCCGTCCCCTTTGTACCACAGGGGGGGGGGGGGGGGGTATGTAACGCTGGAGCTCATTTATGGTTCATCCCGTCCCACCCCCCCGGAGTCACGGCATTTTTGGGTCTCCTCTTGTAACCATAAAAGCTCATCTTTTTCTTTACCTCCCTATCAACGGAAACCTTCCCACACACACACACACGCGTACAGCAACGGCAATCCGTCTTTCCCACGCCAGAATCCCCTCCGGTCCCTTCGGTTGCGGGATCCCTGCAGGATGTTGTTGCTCTGCTTTACATATTTACCGAAACGATAACTGAATCCGTTTCTGACCTTTTTTCCCCCCAACCTACACTCCCTGGCACACTCCCCCTTACTTCTTTGTGGGAGGAAGGAAAATGCCTTCAACCTAACCACCCCACACGAACCCACGGTTGCTCATCGATGCTTCATTTAGTGTCTTCGCCTTCTCAGGAAGAAGAACAGGCTCTGCAAAGCCCACCCACATTTCCATGAAGCGGCTTCAAAACCTTATAAACCCCTCAACCATTCTCTCTCTCTGTCTCTCTCTCTCTCTTTCTCTCTTTAAACACGGGAATGATGCTCGGAAAGGAAAGTTTAGCCATCATTCCGGCGCTCTCAACTTTAGCGATTTTCCCGAACCGTTCTGCCAGCCCCATGTCCCATGCTCGTGGTCTGTGCTCTATCGTCGGTGGGATGTGCTTTTGTGTATGTGTGTCCGTGTGTCTGTGTGCTACCCGTTTGTTACCGTTGTTTCTCGCCATGCGCTCGCAATCGCGGCGCAAAGGAAGACGCGCCAACGCCAACGCGATGAAGAAGAGCTGAAGCGAACGGGCGAGCGAAAAAAGGGCGACAAAAAGCCACTAGAAGTCGAGCGGAAGGGGAGAGGAAGGAGGGGTGAGGGTACCATGGGCGGGAAGAATGCGGGGCGGATGATATCCGAGCGTTCGGAATCGTCGACGTCAAGTTTGCTCGCCAGTGTATGTGTCCTTTTGCGTCTTGGGAATTTTCCAACACGCAAGACTGTGTGGCTGTGTGTGTGTCTGTTGCTAGTGCCACCGAGGGCGGGGAGGGAGTTTTCCACGGGATCGGGGATCCTTTGCACACGGAAAATGTTTCTCATTCCGGTCTCATCTTCCTTTCTGTTTTCCCACCCCGCCCGGGTACGCCCGTCCAAAGGCTCCGGCAGCCGATGGAAAGTGGAAAGGTTTTTCCACTTAATATTCCCGCGGTAGCATCACTCTTATTCCGAAGCAGTTTGCAGTTGGCGTTTTATTTTTCCTTTTTCTGCGCCTTGGCGAATGATTTTCCCTTCCCGTGCATCCCTTTCTCCCTCTCCTTCTCTCTTTCTCTTTCTGACTGGTGCTTGTGTGCCGGAAACGGGAACGGGAATGATGGCACCACCCGTACCGGTCGGCTACCATTTTTGCCTGCCCGAGACCAACTAATCCCAAGCAAGGACCCAAGTATGTGGGTCTGTATTAGAGATGGGTTCTGCGGATCGCACCCACGGTTCCGCTCCGGTTCCGGCAATTATGATTCCGATTCCGATTCCAGAGAGAAGGAATCGCTAGTTCCACCGGAATCGTCCGGAATCGTCCGGAATCGTCGGAATCGTCCGGAATCGTCGGAATCGTCCGGAATCGTCGGAATCGTCCGGAATTGTCCGGAATCGTCTGAAATCGTCTGGAATCGTGCGGAATCGTGCGGAATCGTCTTAATCGTCCGGAATCGTCGGAACAGTCGAAAATGACCGGAATTGGCTGGAATCGCCCGGAATCGACCGGATCGTGCGGAATCGTAGTCAATCGATAGTAGTGAATAGTAGAGCCGATTTCGGTCGATTCCGAATGTCCCGACGATTCCAGACGATTCAAGTTCACGTTCCGGCCGCCGCGCATATGTCAATGCTGTCTGTCGTACATTTAAGCCAGGATTGTCGCGCACTGATTTCCTCAATATCGTTCGATATGGACGCTAGCATCTGGTGTTACTATTTGTATCTATTTGTATTAGGATATGCACTGAATAAATGACTTGAAATGAAATGGAATTCCGACGATTCCAGACGATTCCGGGCGATTCCGGGTGATTCCGGGCGATTCCGGGCGATTCCGGGCGATTCCGGGCGATTCCGGGCGATTCCGGGCAATTCCGGGCGATTCCGAGCGATTCCGAGCGATTCCGGGCGATTCCCGTCGATTCCAGACGATTCCGGAAAGTTCCAACGACTCCGCACGATTCCGACGATTCCGACGATTCCAGACGATTCCGGACGATTCCTGGCGGTTCCGGCTTGTCGGATTGAACCTACCCTTCGGAACTGGGTCCGAAATTTGTTGGAATCGTCCGGACCCAGTTCCGCTTTTTTGTGCGTTTTGCCCAACTCTAGTCTGTATGTGTGTGTCTGTATGTGTGTATTGGAGGGTTTTTTTTCTTCTGTATGCTGCTCTACAATGTGAAGTTCTTTCTTACCATTTCTCTCGTTTTTCCTCGAAATTGTGTGCACTTGTGTGTTTGATTTTCTCGTGCTTTCCCGCCCCCCAGTCCCGTGAAGGCATTTTTCATCTCCATCTCCTTCCCGCAACGTGCACATTGTTTTAAAACATTTGTTTGACGCTAAACACACACTCACACAGCTTTGTGCTGGTTCGGCAAGCCGTCCGTAAACAAATCGAGAACCACAAAACTGGTTCCTAATTTGCTTGGGAGGGGTTTTTATTTCCCTTTTCTTTAAACTGTTTTTCTACTGCATGTTCCTTTCCTTTGCTTTGAGGGGTTCAAATAGGTTCAGCTAGCATTGACTTATCTCATTTACTGCAAGCGAAGGCGAAACTTTCTGCACATTAAGTCACCCCACGCTTGGTTGATTTGAAACGAATCTTATTCTATTAAAACGAGATAAAATCTAGTCGCCTGCCAAAATGACGCAACATTTCATCGCCAAACACTGTCTGCGTGTGTGTGTATGAAGGAAGGATGAAAGAGGATACAACTGCTCGGGCAAAAAGTCCGTGTCCGTCCGTCGTCTGCACACCAAACCCAAACGAGGCTTTCCTTTCGAATTCTGTCCCCAATCTGATCGTATCTATCACGGTCCCACGTTCTCTCTCTCCGTGTCTCTTTCCTTCTCATTGTTGCTCTTTTCTTGCTTGTATCGTCTATCCAGCAATGTTCCGGCTTCCGGCTTTTGTGCGTTTCGTGCTCATAAATATGTATGCAGGAAAAGTATTTATAACACATATTTTCACATTTCCACGGTGGCGGTGGCAGATGCAGGGTAGAAGAATGGTAGAAGCTGAAACCACATTTGCACCAAATACATCACAAACTTACACACACACACATAGAGAGAGAGAGAGAAGGAGCGCTTGCCCCGGAGGTGGCAGAAGATGAATTTGGATCCGTTTTTCTTCGTTCCTATGCCTGCAGGAACCGTGGTAAAGGGAGGAAAAGTCGTCTACTGTTTAGGTTGGCTGTGGGAGTTTGCTACCATTACTTGCTGTCTAAGGTTTCCATTTGCTTGCCTTTCCATCATCACTCACGCGCTCGAACAGGGATGATCAGCTTGCGGGGCGATGACTTGGGACTTGGGAGAAGCTTGGGAGAAGAAACAAAGCAAGGAGAAAACAGACACACGGGGCCCGAACGACACATCTCCGTCGACACCATTAAGCAGAGTCAACCGTCAAGGAACGTCCAGGAACACAGCAGGCCACAGAAGATCGAGACGCCAGCGGGATTTCTTTCCTCGCACAATCTTCTCTTCCTCCTTCTCCTTCAGTCCGCTGTGTCCTGGTTTCCGCCCAACAACAACAACAATAACAACTGGGCGATTGGACGTTGTATGGGGAGAGTGGGTTGATAAGATGGCTATGGCGATGATACCACCGCACTAGAGGAGGGATACCGGCAGGAGCCGGGATTGAACTTCGTCCCCGATTTTCCATCATTGAAGGCGAACCAATCCCCGCTTCAAACGACGTACAGTGGGAACGGGAGCGCGGAAAATCGGTGGTGGAAAGTCGAGTTGGTTGGCGCAAAGGATGATAGGCGAAGCAAACAAATAACTGTTCCCATATTCTATCCCTTCGCTTGAGAGTGATTCAAAAAGGGGAGTGAAAGAGAGAGAGAGAGAGACAGTTATTGAATGCTGCCCCCTCTTTCTTACTCTTTGTTCAGGGGGTTCTCTTTCTTCGAATGTATCGTATTGCGCTTTCCCTTCAAGGAGGATTTTTCTCTGGTGTCTTTTCACTGGTTTTCTCGTCTCGCCCTCTTCGTCAGTGTGAAAGTTGCCACCGTCTAGCTGTAGAGGGTGGCTGACGCTATGTGTAAGTGTGTGTGAGTGGGTGCTAAGGGTTTCCCACCACAGAGACAGGCTTAGCACGCACCGTAACCGTACTCAAGCGACCGTTCCTCGCTCGCCGTCCCCTTGTGGAAGGATGGGTGGATGGAAATTGAGCAAAGGAAAGGTCGTTTTTTTGCATTTTTTCTTCCCCGCGTCGCGCAAACCCTTCTTAAGGAGCAGTGTCCCCCCTCCCGTGTCTTTGGTATGATGTTGCGTGAAAACGGGAAACGGGATTTCCCGACCCGAAGACGCGAATTGCACGCGAAAAACGAGGGAAAATGGCAAAAACCAGCGAATGAAGGGTTTCCCGTTTTTGTGGAGGGAATTGTTGATGCCATTCCTTAACTCCAATGCTTCGGTATGCTTTGGTGTTCCCTAAGGATATTTAAAAACACACCACTAAGGAGAATAGAAGGACAAACACAGTGGGTGCAGGGCAGATCGTTTTAAGATGGTGTTTTGGGTGACAAATGTATTTAATTTATTTTTATTAATTTAATTTGCTACTTTGCCCATGTTTTTCAGCACGGTAGAACTTGTTTTTTTTATTGTTTAAATTCTATCAATAAGCTTGTTACATTAATTTTTCCCACTATTCCGTCTGGTGACGATAGTCGCGCCAAGCAAGAACAAAGCATCAAAGGACCACGAGGCAGAATGTTTACCTTCTAAGGTTTTTTTGCGTTCTAGTTCATGTGGATGCGTGTGGTTTGGTGTGTGTGGATGGTGAAATAATTTGCAGACTGTAGTCCCACCCGTCCTCCCCACTTTCCACCATCGGTTGTCTGATACAAACATGCTCCATGCTCGCCATATTTCGCGTGCTCAGGCCGTCACCGTCGGCGGTTGTAGGCCGCACAAGTATGGCGTTGAAATTTGAGCATTTGCTCCCTGTCCACGCCGTGCGGCCGTTTGGTAAGCATATTGTGTTGGTGATGGGTAGGGAGTTTGAAATTATTCCCCACCACTCCTTTTGGCAAACGGCAAGAAGCCAGTGGAAGTGGCAAAGAAAGTGACGTTCGGGTTGCGTCGGCGGCGGCGCCTTAAAGAGGGAAAATTTGCAACACAAAAACTTGGACTTCTTTCTTGCTGCTTTGCTGCGTGTAGGCAACGTGGTGAGTGGAGGAGTGTCGGGTGTCTTGGTTTAATGTGGTCGTTTTTTTAAAGGGAGGGCGAACGAGCGAGGGAGCAGTTTCGCTACTCGATTAGATAACGAGGCAAGAACTGCGCCGGGGTCAACCTTATGCAACCGTACAATTTTCCGCACCGTGCACTTTCGAAGCCAGCGAAAGCGGCAAAGTGTAAACTGAATGTGAATATTAGCTTTGCAGTGTCACACCACCACCACCGAGGCAAAAAGGAAAATAGGGGAATAAACGAGTCACACCGTTGGCTTCCCGTCGTTTCCGTCCGCGCAAGAGAATGGATGGAAAAGCACGCAAAACTAAAGTCATTTATTCTTGATACTAAGAGGACAGTTTTCCATCGGGATAGGATACTATTTCAAAGTGTCTTAAGTTTCGAGTCCGCGTATGATAATGGAAGAAATGGTAAAAAAAATAAACTACATCAGCACGAAGTCCATAAGTAGCTAGAGAGAAAGAACGAGCTCGGGCGATGGTCATTAAATTGTAAGATCCCTTGCTGGAAAAGCAAAAAAACGAAAAGCTGGGAAAGAGGTTTGCGGTTTTGTGTTGCCATTTTTTTCGGATTTGCGCATGCTAATGAATTGCGGACAGCAGGCGGACAGGCGCGGGCAAGCGCGGGCTACGACTACTGCTTAATGATTCTTTTATCTTATTTCGGAGTAATTACCGGCTACTGTTGCCTCACTTTCTGTGGCTTGATTCCCGCGGAGTGGTGGTTGTGGTTTTCTTTTAAATCCTGCTTGGAGAGGGGGGGGGGTGGAAACTGACAACTGAAAAGAATACGAAATTAAGCTCAAAATGCTCTCAAATTATAATATCAAAGGGCGAAATTGAATATTGGTGGCCTTTTTCTTATTCCATCACTCAGCAGTCCTTGTTGATGAAGCGTACAAATAAACACATCGTTACATCGGGCCACCAAATGTGATCAAAATGGAGAGAGAGAGAGAGAGAGAGAGAGGTGAGAGGGAGAAATACCTTTACCCGCGATAATACCAACAATGATGATTATCGGCTTCATGAAAAATCAATCGATAGGAAAAGTGATATCCGGCCAGCGTTTCCCACACAGGGGCTCACGCGCCTAAAGTTATGCAATAAAGATAAAGGGGGTGCGGGACGAACGGCGGGGGCCAGCCGCTTCGTGCTTCGTGCCAATGGACGTCGCCAATGTGTCGTTCTGTATCAGTGCCGTTGCAAATACAAACAAAAGCTGCCCTGGTGCTCACCACTCGCCACCACTGCCCCCGTCAATCGGTTATTGAATTGTTCTCCCCCCCCCCCCCCCCGGATCGCTGCTCCTGGTTCACCCCTGCTGTGCCAAAAGCTCACCAGGACATTATGAGAGGGTGGGGGGAAAAGTTATTAATAAATAGCCATAGTTCCACAGCAAGTGAATGGGTGGGATGGGAAGGGATCACTCACGATTATGGGGGAACAAAGCCGGAAAGTAAGCCGTTCAATAGTGGTTGATATTGAATATTGATGTATTGGTATAGTAAACATTACTTGAATGATCATTTTCTGTAATAAAATTAAACAAACACGTGCACAAAAAATCACAACATTTGAGCTCTTTCAACAAGCTTTTATTATAAATCCTTAAATTCATATTCACAACGCAATGCTCGCTTCATTCTTCCCGCTCCTCATCCCCTAGAAAGCTTACAAAACACATCGAAAATGGGTTGTGAATTAACTCACACCCAAACAAACGCAGCAATCGCCGACAGACGAGAGTGGTGGCCGAGAGCCACATAAAACTTGCGCCATTTCAGCCCACTGTCCTTGCACAAACCCTCCCTTGGAGCCTCTGCATGTCCCATCAGCCGGTGTTGACGGCACCGACCACCGACTCCGGGGCCGATGGCGCCTGACTGCTGTGGAGCTGTGGAAAAGGAAAAGTTTTATTTGATAAACGCTCGGTCCGTGCCCGGGTGCCCCCGGTGTCCAGTTTATCTTTCGCTCTCTGTCTGTGTGTATGTGTGTGTATCGTTTCACCTCCCTCATTACACAACCACCAGTCCAGTCGGGACCCACCCTACTTGGGAGTACTTTATTTGAAGTCGAAATCCTTTCCCCATCACATCCTTTCTCCCCACTACGAAACGGGGGTAATGTGTGTGCTTGTAGTTGTGTGCACACTGCGAAAGAGCTTGATGCCTGTAGGTGGTTGGTGCTTTTTTTGCACTGTTTTACTTCATGTCACTTTGGCGTTCCTTTTTTTGTTGCTTTCCTCGGAAAAGCGAAGGACAAAAAAGTGCTATTTTCGTCTACGGTTACAGAGCGCTGTATGGCACAACTTTTGCTTGCTTCTTCCCCCCTTCTTGTTTGTTTTTTTGTTTGTTTGTGTGCGCTTTTACGCTCTACGCTTACCATGGAGGAGAAAAACATCAGTTTTATGACCACACCATTCACACACACATCCAGCGATAGAGAGCGACCATCGAATGACTTAATCTGAAGCGTTGCTTTATGGCTTATGGGTTGGGTTGCTGGCCGAAGCAGAGCGCGAAAAAGTTAAGACCGAGCGCTGGCACCTTGTCTTTTTTAATGTGCCCCTGGTGCCCCGGTGGAATGACTCTCTGAACCAAAGGACACGAAGAAAGTTCCGACACCTGTAATGGTGTGTCTGCGTACTTAATTCGTACCCAAAACATGCTTGGACTGTGTTCGCTGTGCTTCCAGTAACCAGAATACTTTCTTCGAAAACACACCACCACACGGTGGGCATTAGCTTTACGTCTTCATTTACCGCGCCTCATTTTAGGGCCAACACAAGACACAAAATGGATTGTTGTTGTTGCTACCATTGCCATTGCCAGTTAAATCCATCCGTATCTTTCAATTTACACTGCGCCCACATTAAAATAACGATGACAGGAAGGGCCCACTTTCTGTTGCCAGGAGCCAGGAGCTCCGCAGAGCTAACCACAGAGCCAAGCTTAAAGAAATGCAAATTGGTCCACCTGCCGTCCACCGTCCGCCGCTTTTCCAACTTACAACCACCAGAAGAAGAAGAAGAAAAAACACCAATCAAGTGGAAAAAAGCGGGAAAGAGAAACTCCGGAGCGAGCGAGAAAAGGCGCAAATTTAATTAAAACCATCAAATCATTCGTACTTTTAATGAAATTAATTACCACCCGCTTTGTCAGGTGCAATTTTCCGGCTGCTTCTTGGCGAGTTTTTTGGATCCTTTTTTTCTTTTTTGGGTTTGGGTTGTCGCCTTTTTTCCTTTTTATCGTAAAAAAGAATGGAGTTCGTCAGCGCAAATGGAAGAAAAATGACCATAAACGATAACCGACAAACAAAAACCCCAGACAGAAGGATCGGCTGGAGAGAGGAAAATAAAACCCACTTCCCTGGTGAGTGTGTGTGTGTGTATGTGTGTCTGCACACACCTTTCCAAAGTGAAAGGAAAAAGGTACAGTGCAAAAGAAGAAGGGAAAAAAGCACGTCAAGGAGAAGTAAAGGCAAACTTTTTGCAAAATTGGTTCCTATGCTTTACTTTCGCCGGTGCCTTTTAATGTTCGTCATTAATCGCAAGGAAGGTACAGGGGACAGTGTGTGTGTGTGTGTGTGTGTGTGAGTAGGATAACCGTAGGAATGCTCTCCCTTATCCATCCATCCCTTCACTCCCTCCCAGTGCCGGACAGTGCCGCTCTCTCTCAACACTCAACAACCACGTGATTGGAGAAATCCGAGACCTAATTTAAAAGTTTTCCCTTCGCTCTTCGCTTCCATCGTGGCTCGAAGTGTTTGAGGAGAAGCAGGAGAAGGAGAAGGATTGGGGGTGTTGAAGAAGCAACACAATCAAAAGGAGCGTCGTAGAAAGGGAAGCGAACAGGTCTCGTACCCCACGAGATGATAAGATGGTTATGCGATTAGTCTTTGGGGATGGGGTGGAAAATTTGCCGTTTTGCTCCTGTACGACAAGGCCCGTTTGCTTGAGAAGGTGGATTCTAAAAAATCTACAAAAGGAGAAAAGCAGGATTTGCTATTAACGATCCGCTTGCTACATCTTTCCACAGACATTTGTATACAAAAATATAAATATTTTTCCGCTCCAAAAATGCCATCACATCACAAGCCACTTTGTGTCTGCTTTGTTTGTTTGTCTCACTTTCCTCCCCTGTCTGTCATCTCCTTTAAACGTACACAAGAACGCAAAAGGGAAGGAAAAGGGCATGGATTTGAGGCTTTTCCAACCGTCCCAACCCAAGCCCTCAAGCTACCGATTTATCGCTGTGTCCCGTCCCCATGGGCCGCGCGAGAATGGTGGCACCACTCAGGGCGAGAAGGAGACAGCCGGAGCCGTGTTGTAGCCCCGAAATGTAGCTATCAGATAAATTAAAATTAATATTTTATAAGCCAGACCACCCCGACGACCACGTTGCACGTTGACCGGCAGTGATGGAGCGGGGGGGCCTTGGGGAAAGAAAAGGCAACGCTGAGGATAGATATAGAGGCAAACAAAAAGCAACTACAACAGCAGCAACAGTATGGAGAAACAAATCGAGTTGGAAATACACACACGGAAAAAAGAAGGATAAAACGAGTTGTTATTCGCTTCCCAGCTTTGGTTATGCTCGCAAAGTCCGGTGCGGGCCACTCTACTTCTTTGCTTCTTCTTCTTCTTCTTCTTCTTCTTGGTTGTCCTCGATTGGGTTCACACATGCACACTTTGGCTTCCGCCTGGCCTCTGTGTGTGCGGGGGGTTCGTTTCCTGTTTGCCTCCTCTGCCTGATGTATATTTGTTCGTTTCGTTTTCGCCGCTGCTTTGTTGCTTCCAGCGTCGTCCTACGGTCGTCGTTTGGTGGCATATAACGTCAAGCAGGCTAGAAACTTCTTCACCTCATTCTTCACGTCCGTGCGCAGACTTTCTCATTTTTATCCCCCTTTTTTGCTGCCTACGCTCGCCTACGTCGATTGCGAGAAGACGGCAGAGAGTGGGTCGGAAGGAATAAGCATAAAAACCCTCCTCCCACTCTGTACTACACGGACTTATGCACACACACACACACACAGTCAGGGACTAGAGCGCCCGATAGCGTCGTACACCGTCTTTTGCGTACAAACGATTGTTCCCTGCTAACGCTCGCTGTGTGTACCTTTTTTTCCTCCCTTCTCCTCCTTCTTCTACTGGGGGGGGGAGGTTTTCCATCCTGATTCGAAGGTCTGGGTTGAGCAAGGGGAGGAAAAGAACAAGGTGACCGGCAAACGGCCTGAAATCTGCCCCGAAGGCAATGAGAAAATAGACGGCAGCAGCTTTTTTGCCATTTTCCGCACCCTCCATGGCCTGCATTCTTCGGGCCGTGGCTCGGTGCGAGTTTTCCATCAGTAAAACACCCCCCCTCTGTCGCTCCACCGTTGAGACACTTTGTCATGCAATCCGACGATCCGAGACCATCCAAAGTATCGTCACACCGGCTTGTGCTTGTTTCTCGTGTATTTTTTCTTTCTTTTATCGCTTTCTCCACCTCCCTGTCCCTCCACCTCCACTGCAAAGAAGGAAAAGAAATCACGCAACACACCACGACCCGAGCAATGGGGAGGGGGACGAACGCGAACGCTGGTTCGTGAGTAAAATGAGAAAAGCTTCTGCCACTTTTCCAGCCACCATTCCGGGCGGGCAGCAACAGCAAAAAAGGAGGTCGAACCGCCACCTTTCTCTACTACTCCCTCCCTGATGGCTTCACTTCCACCGTACGTACAACACTCGCTCTCGGACTGGTTTGGTTGGTGGTTTTTCCTTCACCATACGGTAAAGGAGAATAGGAAAAAAAATACTCCCCCTACCATCCACTCCTACTCCCAATTCACATTGCCGCCCTTTTACCTTACGATAAGGATTCGCCGCTTTGGCACAAGGAGCGTCACACACATTCACTTTCCGTTTTGGTCCTTTCGTGAGCGTGTAGTGTTCAGCTTCAGAACAGTCACGTCACCAGCGCGCGCTATATGTGTGCATGCATGTGTGTGTGCGCATGTTTGAAGCTGTATATAAACATTTTTTCCCTCCACCCCACGCCGGCGAGGCCTTTTTGCTGCTTGTTCGCTTGAAACCTACCATGCGTCTCCATGGTATGGGAAAGCGAGAGAGAGCGAGAGAGCGTGAGTGGAAAGAAACGACACACACGCACACACGTACACACGTAAAGGCGGAAGCTATCCAGCAAAGCGTGTGTTGTTCCGTTGCAGGTTATGGGCTTTTTTCTTTGCTTCCTTTTTCACGCCCAACTTTCATCACCACCAACCCCAACCCCGGAGGAGGTTCGTCGCTTACCTCCTCATTCCTTCTCTTCAAACAGCCATAGCACAGGGATGACCGGAGCGGAGTTTTATCAGAAAGGCAAATCTTTTTATATTATTATTTTCCCTCTTTTATTCACTCATGCTCTCTCTCTCTCTCTCTCTCTCTCTCTCTCTCTTTCTAATTTTGCCAATCTGTGGTATATTTCGCTCTCTCTCTCTTTAAGAGTTATGTGTGTTTTTTGCTTGCATGCTTTCGTTCTAATGTTTGCTTTTCTTCCTAGAGGGCGGCTAGTCGTCAGCTGAGGAAGAAAACTCATTCCCAATTTCTTCCCCCCCCCCCTTCACTCCCGCCTTCAACCCTATTTCTCCCTGCCTTTTCTCCTCGTCAGCCGAGCAAATGAACGTGTGAGCCGTGTGGTGTGTCTAGCTGCGCGTAGATGGTGCTTGGTTGTCGATTGCTCGGAAGAAAGCTGTTGTCATCGTCGTGCTTGAAGAGGGAGAAGCAGCAGCAGCAGCAACAACAAAGGCAAAAGTTGTTGCTCGATACGGTTGCGGATCGAGTAATCCCTGCACGAGTTTCGATTTTTTTCCCCGAAAGGTTTTCCATTTTCCTGTGGGGTTTGCCTGTATTGGAGCGATGCCTTGATCGAATCGTCCGTTTATTTTATCATTTGATTTGGTTTTCTTTTTTGCCCTTTCAAGTATTGTTTTTTTTTCTCTCCCTTTTTCAATTACATTTTAAATCACCTTCCCTAAAGCCCGGTTGCTTCCGGTACACTTTGCATTGTTGCACATTAAATCATAATTTTCCGGACACTCATTCCCCCCCCCCCCCCTTCCCTGCGGCATGCGAAATGGAAGCTCCGCGAACGGCTTAACGTCAAAGCAAAGCCAACCGTTGTTTTTTTTTAAATCATCCAACAGCAAAAGTTTGCAACACCACTGAAAGCTGCTAACTTTTTAATTAATAACAAGTTGTTGCTGCTTTTAGTCCTGCTCTCCCTCTCTCTCTCTCTCTCTCACTCACACACACAGCTCATTGGTGCTTTTTGGAAAGCTACGGCAGAGAGGGGGGTGTCCGTTTTCGAATTTTGTTGCCGGGCCATAAAATGCTGACGACCTCGCTGCTCTGTCCCGTTCCTGGAAACGGTACGAAACGTGGCTGAAGACATCATTCTTCTACTAGCAAGACACTGAAGGTATTTGGCCGTGTTTACCTTCCACCCATTCGCCCTCTACCCTGGACAAGGGGAGTGTGTTGGATGGAAACTCTTCACCGAAGGACGACAGCCGTTGCAAAGCGTGTCAAATTTCATTTTCAATTTTCTTGGGTGGATGAGAATTGGGAGCCGAAAACCAGATGCTAGAGAGGCCGGACCACACTGATAATGATTTTTGAGGTTATGTTGTTGAGCAATTGTGGTAGTCAAGGAGAAGATTCACGTTGCGGCTTCGCTCCGATTGCGCAAACGGCGATTCGTAGCAACAAACGTTCATAACCCACAGTCACAGTCAACCTTTATCAATCACAGAAGTTCCACGCATCGCATTACAAAACACACAACCGGGTGGGGGTGGGGTGAATAATTGCGCGCAAGGGCGAAAGGGGATTTCATCGCACATTATGAAGGTGCTTTTGGGTTAGCGAAAACTTTACTCCCCGGCTGCTTCGATCTAGCCGAGCCGAAAATGTCGTAATGCGAAGCCCTTCCCTTCAAAACCCCACCTGCACCCACTTTACAC
This sequence comes from Anopheles gambiae, assembly GCF_943734735.2. Lineage (NCBI taxonomy): Eukaryota > Metazoa > Arthropoda > Insecta > Diptera > Culicidae > Anopheles > Anopheles gambiae. Next base: position 113,721,550 of record NC_064601.1, read on the forward strand.
CCCACTCCATTGTCAGCAACAGGGCCAAACCTCCGCTGGAAGCAACCGGACAAACTTTCGGTACTGTCGAAGAAATCTCGTTGCCACCTTACCGAAGTCCCAGTTGCTCTCCTTTTTCATCTCCTCTCCACCCCCCCCCCCCCCCCCCCCCCCCCGGTACAAACACTCCGCCAAGTTTCATCTTCTTCAACATTCCACCCTGTGACCCACCAGCACCCCACACGCCTTGCTGGAGAGTGCTGCTGGCTGAGGTGAAACTTTCTGGTTTGTTCCATTGCTCGCCCGTCGAGGGAAAACTCGCTCATCAATCCCATCCACCGGCAATCTGTTTGGAAAAGGCGAAGAAGAAGAAGAAGAAGAAGAAGAAGAAGAAGAGGTACCGGCATTCTCGAACCAACCACCACACACCGAGACACACACACCAACACACAAGGCGAAAGCGAAGAGTTTCGTAACTTTTACCTCGCTCTCACGGTCGTCCTCTTATCTTTCCCATCAGTCGCGAGGTTTGTTCCGAAAAGGTTCCAAGAGCAGCAAAAAAAGAAGGAAAAGAACAGGAACCTGGGGGGGGGGGAGAAAAGTTCCCGAGCACCGCTTCTACCCATAAATGTCGAAACCTCTTTTAATCCCAACTTCACAAGCCGTTTCTGCTTCTGGGTTGGGGACCACGATCGGACGGAGCAGGAGGACGAAGAGTTTTGGTAAAGGATCGTTACATCCTAACCTGAAATGTGGTCGGGGAACAGTGGGAAGGGATCGAGTGGAGAAGGAGAAGGGATTCTGTATCCTTTCTGCCAGAGCGAAATTATTCGCCAGCGCTTGGTGAAATGTTTCAACAATTGCTATCTCGGGTAGGTGGGGGGAGGGGGGGAGAAGGGGGGGAAGGCTGAGCGACGACGACGAACCAGAGACGCACGAACTTCTGTGTACGGCACAAGCACACATACACACACACACAGAGACGAGATGCAGAGTGAATAAATGATAATGTTTCTCTCCGTTTCGCGTCCTGGGAAAGAAAGTTTCTTTTGCCAAATGGGTAGGAAGGCCCTTGAGGACGGCGAAAAGGCTTGGCGGGTGCGCCCTTTCTGTCGCTGTGTGTGTGTCGGTGTGTCGGTGTGTGTGTCCTCCATGGAGTCTTTCAGCTGCTCCCAATCCTTTGCCGCCTTTGGTGGCTGTCGCAGAAGCAAAAGGCGGCGGCTCGGTCCCGCAAAGGATGGTTACCTTCTAGCGCTGCATGGATGGAGCGTTTTCGGTCGCTTTCGGAACAGGCAAGCGAGCCCGATTGCTGGCTAGATTTCACTCTAGGACGTAGAGCACCGAGGTGCATGGAGGTAGCTGACGGAGGTGCCCGTAGGATGGGGAAGAATGTTCAAAACTCTTTGCCATAGCGCTCACTGCCTCTGGTGGCTGTCTGTGTGGCTGTATGTATGCTTGAGAGAGAAGCAAAAAAGCACACACACACAGAGTGCGGCAAAAAAGAGGCAAAAATAATGAAAAGCTGGCTCGGGCACGAACCAAACTGGTTGGAAGTTGGAGTTTGGAGCTGGCAAACAATTTCGCAGCCTGGCAGCCCTGGGCACCCGCACCAAAACAGCAATAATAGCAATAATGATCGGAATAATAATAATAAGACGAGCAGCAACAATCACTAGCGCGCACACCGCCACAACCCCTTTCCTCATCGTCCGCAACAGACGACGAACCCCTTCCACGGGCACCACGGTCGTTCGAAGTTGTTGGAGATTCTCGGTGCTGCTGCTGCTGCTGCCGCTTTCGAGTGCCGGCTTGGCACAGTGGAATGTGTTTGGGGTTGCAGGCAGCAGCGAGTGGGAGGGCAACAGCCAGTGGTAAAGCAGATACGACGGTAATGAGCACTGGTTCTTGTTGGGGGGCAGAGAAGATAGATGACAGCGGGGATTCAACCAGCAACCAGAAGCCCGCACTACTCAGCTACTGCTACTACGATGGTGTGCTGCTGTGTGCTGTGGCTACGTACGAAACTTCGTCCTACTGCTTAGTTGGCTGTGGAGCTGCTAGAGCCAATGTCCGTACGAAATAGGGACAAATCCTATCGGCGGGGGGGGGGGGGGAGAGGAGGAGGCGGGGAGAGGAGAGGGAAAAAAGGTAGCCTAGCCGTAGGGAAAAAGGGAACGGGTGAAAGCAGCAACAAAAAAGTGGCATCGCACCACAACTGCTCAGCTTTGCGAACGCAACTGAACGAACGAAACCATCGCCATGGTACGGTGTATGTGTGTGTGTGTGTGTGTGTGTGTGTGTGTGTGTGTGTGTGTGAAATGGCAAGATAAAGAAACCACCACTCAATTCGGCCTGAAATGTAGACTGTAAGTGAGTGAGTCTCTTCCATGCTCACCACGGCTGATAGAAAGAGCAGGAAAGTGCGCGCACGAGAGAGAGAGAGAGAGAGTGAGAGCGAAACACAGATAAAGAGAGCGCTCCAATTCCCACAGGAAAATTGGGCGAGAGAGGGATGAAGTGAGGCTTTTGGGGGTGAGGGTGTGTGGTATATAAAGTTATATAAATATGGTTTTACAGTTTTGAAAATTGTGATCCTGAGTTACCTCTCTCTCTCTCCCCGTTCCTGCCCCTCAAGAGAAGAGACGCAAACGGAATGTGTGTCTGTGTGTTTGATGCCACCACACAGCACACACACACACTGGGGAACACGGAAGAGAGCAGGAGACGGAGGAGCAAAACAGAACAGTGGCACACTGGACTACGGTTCGGCTACGGGCACTCGACGCTGGCAAGAAGAACGCATTTTGGCATTGTCGCTTGTTGGGGATTGAGGAACACCAACAACAACAAAAAAGAAAACAAACAAGTATCAAGCCGTGCAAAATCGGTGTGTGAGAGCGAGAAGGTCTACTACTACGGTGGCAATATGCTACATCGAAGCATAAAAGTGGTGGTGCTGTTTGGTACGGCAAAAGCGATTTGGCCGTGCTTCTCAGACCCGTGGTGAGAGGGGGGAAAAGGAGAACACATGAAGTGACGAGTTGGAAATGAGTGCTAAAGCGAGATAGTGAGAGAAGGAAGAGAGCGTGTTGAAGACCGTGCAAACATGGCAAATGTTGCTTTAGAAGCAAATCACCCTTCACGGTGGAGGCGCCTGGTGGGTCGTTGGTTTTTCTTTCCCTTTCCTTTCCTTTTTTTTGCTCGCTGCTCGTGCTGTTGTTGGTGTTGTTGTTGCGCCACGGGACGATGATCGTTTATCCGTTTTCGTGTTTAGCTTTTGCCGGCAAGTAGGCTATGGTTTTATGGAAAGAAGTATGGAGGGGGGATGTTGCAGGAAGGAGTGTGCGGTAGAAATACATTCAAGGCTCGGTTTCCGTAGGTTGACGTTTCGGGGAACACTATTATTTTTATCTATTAAAGTTTTTCTATTTATTAAATAATTTTATTGTGATGATATATTTTTGCAATGAAAATTAAATAATCGTATTTCCAACATTAAGTAAATAATTTTAATTTTAATATGTTAATTAATTCCTTTTACTTCTAATTTCTTAAACATGTCGCCTTCGTTTCTAATATTTGTTCTTTTTTCATTACAGGTATGTCAATTTGATGTCAAATAATTAAAAAAAAAACAATGACGAAAGACTGGTAGGACATTTTAATGTTTATCAAAGAAACAATAATTTATATTATTAAATTTAAATATCAATGCTAATTAAACTCGAAGCAAAAAGTGCTCGAGTTAATTTTCTCATCATGCACAACCTATTTATTCAATTTATTCAAAAACTCGACTCGCAACTGTTCGACCACCCTTTCCCAAAACACCCACCAATGCCATAAACAAACTGGCTCCCCCCGTATTCTCCCCCTTTCTCCACCATTTTGGGTTCATTCGATATTCATACGAAAACGAAAACTGGATCAAATTTCTCTCATCCACACTGAAATAAACTCCTACCCCGGTTTCCTTTTTCGTGCAAATAGTGTGAGAACGGGACGTGTGTGTGTTTGTGTGTGTCTGCGTGTTTGTATATATAATCGGAAATAGCCAAATCCGCTTAAAGACAATAGTGAACCACCCTTCTCTGAAACAACAACAACAAACAACCGCACCCCTTTCCTGTGCGGCGGATGAGCTGAAGGACGTGTCCGTGTCCGTGTCTAGAGTTTTGTTCCATTTCCGTGCGGTTCGATCATAAAATTTCACCTCAACAAGCCCCGGTGCCCGATCGAGCGATGGAGACGCTTGGTCGTTTTTTGTTTTGGCTAGAAAAGGGCGGCATAGAGAGAAGGAAGGAAGGAAGGCAGGAAGGAAAACAGAACAAAACGAAATCAAACACGAAAGACACCCATCCCAAGCAAGGGGATGAGAGAAAGAGAGAGAGAGAGAAAAAACGCCATTAATATAGCAAAGAAACGCACACAAAAACACAACAAACGGGCGAGTTTTGAACCTTTTTCGCTTATTACATAGATTGGTGAAACGACTCACTTTGTGGCGAGTTTGTCCTTTTTTCCCCCCTTTACAGCCTGCTTGCTTTCTTTTGTTGGCACATCGCCGCTACGCTCCTCTAGGTTGGGACTGAACGGGTTCGGGGAACGGGTTTGAACGAACTGGAAGGTCCGCGCGCGAAGGCGAGTAATTTTCTCAAGCACTCAAGACACAAGCCACACAGGCCACACTATAGAGCAGGCAGGCAGGCAGGGTGCTCTTTTGGGGCCAATATATTTATTTATTTTGCCTGTCCCTTTCCTCCTCCTCCTCTCTCGCTCCATTGGAGGGCCTTTCCTTGCACGTCATTATCATGAGGAGTCGAACCAAGCACGACACGAAAGCCTAAGCCTTGCCTGCTGTACATAAAGCGGCGAGCAAACCCATAGTCAGCCAGTACATACTACGCCGTACACCCGACCGGAGTGCGGAAGAAAGGAAGCACACACAAACCTCCGCAAGCAGACAGGCAAACGATGGAATTTGCCATAGCCCTCCCGTTAACCAGCTGTTTCGTGCACGAGCAAAGGGCAACAGGGTGATCCTTTTTTTGTTCTTTTGCTTCCTTTTTTCTGGTCATTTGATGCGCCTTTCAGGGGATGTGAGGTAGGAAGCGGGGTGGTACGAAGAGCGGTTGGCAAGTCTTTGAGAGTGTTCTGTTTCTTTGGGTCAAATTTTGGGACGGTAAAAAACAAAACGAAGCAGAAAATACTTATTTTATCATTTTGCAATTCGGAGCTTTCCAGTTTCGTGTTTGATTATTCGAAGGTTCGTAGGAAGCGACCAGTGCTTGTAGCTGAATATAGAGCGCGTTCTTGCTATTTGTGTCATCAACAACGCTCTAATACGTTCAATTGTTACTTCATTTCAATATGAGCTCATTAATTAAACAACCATTTACATCTGCTTTCGCTGTCACACTCCACAAAACGCAAGAAATGTAAAAAAAGCTCATCCCCGTAGCTATCTCCCCGTAGAACCGCTCATGCATTATAAACTAGCTGCAGGGATAAATCTTGGTTTGCGCTTAATATTTGAACTCTTCATCAGCTCCCAAAACTCCCCACGAAAAACACATAACACACGGACGGACAAACACACACACACACACACACACACACAAACACACACATGAGCCTCTGAAATGGGTACAAACATACCGAAGTATACTGTTGCCAAAAACTCGGGCTCCACAACTGAACCTACGCCAAGTTTTTCTTGGTAGCAGCACCAGCAGCAGCAGCCTTTTTGTAAAATGGTTGCCCTGCTCCCTCCCTCCCCCCTCCACCCCCTTTTCCAGCACATTCCACGGTATACAGCCGAACCGTTGTCTGGAAGTACGAGCGAGCTCTGCTGGTTCACCATAAGCCGACACACGGGATACCATTGCAGGCCTTGTGCCCTGTGTGTACCTCTGTCTGCATGTGTGTGTTTGGTGGCTTTTTCCCTATCCCTTTCTGTCTCTACACTGTGTGTGTGTGTATCTGTACGGTTCTGTGTGTATGACTGTGTGTATGTTTGCCCATCACGACCGGTTTGTGCGACATGGCGTCATCAACCAACGACCTCGGTCGACGCTATTTTATGTACTCCGGTTGTACCTAACGCCGCATCGTATCGTATACCTCTCCCACTGGATGGGGGGAATGGGGAGGCTTTTCTGCCTTTCTGCCGTGAAACTTTTCCTCCCCCCCCCCTCCCTGGGGAGTGGGTGGGAGACGCGACTGCACACAGCATGATTTTCGAAGACGAGCCGGAGCGCTTTACCACACCGTCAAATCGACGAAGAGAACGACGACCACGACGACGACGACGACGACGACGACGACGGCTCTGCTCCAAAAGGATGCCGGTGATGTGCATTACCGCTCTGTGTATGTATGCTTCAGCGTGGGAGGGTGAACGAGAAAGGATTTCAATCCAACCGAAACGAACCATCTAAAGGACAAGAAGGAATATCACTTTATGTAGATTCGCCCCGGCGCCTCCTCACTCTCTCGCTCTCTACTGCCCCCGTTTGTACGTTTCTGCACGATCCTTGCTCTTGCCTGTTTGAGTTTGCGGCAACCGTAATGGAGAAATGCGGGGAAGAAGAGGGTGGGTGGCAACAATGAACGGTAGCTTTAACATTATGAGCCGGAGCCAGTACACGCAGAGAAAGGCCAAAAGGATGAGGATGGGAACGGCCGTACGGTGGAACAGCGCCGTCGTGTATGTGGCTAAAGTTTATTCCCGTCCATTTTCCCGTGGTTCCCGGGCCTGGCATGGGGAGGGGGGGGGGGAGTAGGGGATATATAAAACCCAACAGAGACGAGAAGGGGAAGGGGGGGGGATAGAAGCGAAGAGACACAGCACCAGCGCCACCAGGTCCTTTTGCTGTTGTGGTGTGGCGTTTTGGCACGGTTGCCGCTTGCCGATTAACGGAAAACTTTGGCCGCGTGTATATTTCACAATTCCCTGCCTGGGCCTCTCTCTTTCTCTCTCCGTTTCCCCCCTGTTAGCTTGCTTTAATTTCAGTGTGTCCTTAAACATTCTCGCACAGCCCAAAGCACTGACGGGTTAGGAAAAGGAGAGGGGGAGGATTGAAGAGCGAAACAAGTCCGAAGGCGAAGAATGTTTCGTCCGTATTGTATTATATTGTCATGAAAGTTTGCCTTCTCGGTGTGATAGATAGAAAGGAGTGGGGTTGAAGGCGAGCACGCGGGCAAGTGTGCTTTGCGCAAACCTGCTTTGCCTTTAACACGTGCTCTGCCCCCTTCCAACCCTTCGTCGGGATGAACCAATTTTCCGTGGCGGCGTTGTATCGCTGTCGTCATAAAACTCATCTCGCTGCTTGTTCGTGTTACTGTTCTCCATAAGCAGCACCACGAAGGAAGGATCGCCAGTTTTTATCGTACCACTCCCACGGTGGCATTTTAAAAGAGGGCAGGGTGATGGTGGGGAGCAGGAGGGGGAGGGAAGCAATCTGGCATCATCAATTCTCGCCAGTTTGGCAATTAAAGTCATCTTCACCGCGGGATTCACCGTCGATATCCTGGATCCTTTCGAGAAGACGACGTTTCGATGAAATAATCGATGTCATTCTCTTTCATTTTCTCTCTCTCTCTCTCTTTCTCTCTCTCTCTTACTCTCTTTCGTTTTACTTTCCTATTTGCTGGCTTTTTTGCTCCCCCCCCCATGTGCTTTGCCGTGTTGTTTATTGTTGCTTTTAAATTAATCATGCCGTGGTGCCGTGACCAGGATGAGGCGTGTATTATCTTTTGACATTATCGTGCAGGTGGAGTGGTTTACAAGCGTTTAAAAAATTGAAAGACTATTATTGGCATTGATTGTGTGATGATGGAAAACAAATGATTTGAAAAGAAAAATGAACAACACGGGGAAAAATTACATTAAAAAGGAAAAGAAAACAGATAGAAACAAGGCTTGGAAAACAGGAAATGAAAATGAACAAAATCAAACAATTTTGCAAATGTTTACACAACAAACAATATGATAAAAAATAAATCCAAATATTTCAAATAAATGTGAAAAGAAAAGAGAAGCAAATAGAATTGATAACAAAAAAAGGTTTGCTTCAGCAACACGAGCGAAAAAAAGAATCGAAACTCTGTCCGGATGTACGATCGTACAAATGGATCTCGGGAGCTTTGAACCTTCCCGAAACGTCTCACCCGCTTTTCTCGTGTATGTATGCTTGTTGCTGTGTATGTGTGTGTGTATGGTGAGGTTTTGTTAGCACTCCGTCTCTTACCTTCGTTCCCCCCGGATCGTACGCCTTATTTCCTTGTTTCGGACTGGCACTGTGCCAGTCCGGCTCCATCTTCCGACCCTCCTCCACCAACCGGTCCGACCCCCCAGCACTCGGCGCGCTTCATCAAAGTTGACGGAATTGGGAATGGGATCCGATCCGTAACAGAAGCTTTTCGCCCCTGAAGCGCGCTAGCCAAAAGCAGCAGCAGCAACACACCGTACCGGGCGGTCTCGCCTTTATGCAGAAGCATTTTGTCCCAGGATGTGTATGTGTGTGTGTCGGTGTCTGTGTGTGTACAGATATGTCTCTGTCGATGGGCACGTGCGCTTATATGTACTACCGCCCGATAGGGCTTTCCTCGCAACCGACTCGCCTCCGATATCAGTCCCTTTTCCCCATGGGTATTATTTATTATTCTGGGCTAGCTACACCATTGCTCTATCTGTTGGGTGCTTGTTTTTTTCTACTTCTTCTTTTTACTCACTCGCTCTTTCCCGCTTGCTCTATCTCACTCACTCGTTCTTGCACACGAAGCAATCTCTCATCGCTTCCATGGTGTTGTTAAATTTTTCTGACTTTTTGCAGCACCGGCAGCAGGAGCAGCAGCAGCAAAAGCGTCCGATCAAATGCTCGTCCCATGCAAAGGTCTTGCCCACCTACACACAGGCACACAAAACACACACACACACACATACAGCGCTCCATTTATCCTCCATTAACTTTTGCTTCCTTTTGCTCGTTCGGTCGCTCGTTCCCTACAAACTCGCTTGGCTGTCCATGTGATGGATAGAACTAAGCAGCACACGGACGGCGGGGATACGATGGGGGGTTTTTTTTTTGTCAATTCATTTCATTTCTTCGTGTACTTTTTATCTGCCATTGTTTCACTCTTGCCAAGAGCTTGAGCGAGAACTGTGGGTGGACATACGGTTTGGCCGGTTCAATCTTGTTCTGCTTATTGTCATTATCGAACAGTGGTCAAGCTCGGAAATTTGCTTTGAGCGTGCTAGAAGCACTTTTGGCAAGAAAGAAGAGAAGCTTTAGTTGTGAAGAAAATAGATAAAAAGAGTAGAAATCAAAAGAAAAGTTTCATTAATTAAGTGAAACTGGTTTATAAAATATCTAAAAGTATAATAATAAGCTCTAAAAAGTAATATATTATACACATTGTCATACTCAAATCAAGAAAAGGATAGAATAAACCAACAAAGTGCATAACAATAAGCTTCAGAAGCAAAATTAGATGTACGATTTCATAGTAAAATCAAGAAAATGATCCAATTCCAATGATAAACCAAGTATAAAATAGAGAAAGCAGCGTAGAATGAAGAGACGAAAAGGTAAAAATAACACTTTTTCATCCTAATTACTTCACAAAAACATGCAAAATGCACGGTAACTGTACTGAGCAGAATACCCCCTCTGCCACCCGCAAAAAACATTGCTGACTATTTGAATATGTCCTTTACAGTTCGTGTGGTTTATTTCCCTTTCATCCCTTTCTCCCGCTGCTTGCCCAAACCGATACTCTGCTTTGGAACCAAAAAGGGAACCGACGGAACCTTCTTCTGTATGTGCCGGTGTGTGTATGTGTCGGTATCCCTCAACGTTGGGAGCGGAAATTTCATTTGAAAATCGGCTCCCACTGTCTACTGCCCCATGCCCTATGGCAGCGACTGTCGTGTGTCGTGTCCTCCATCACGTCCCATTACTGGTCCTGGTGGACTTTGCTTTCGGTTTTTGGGTCGCCGGCTGAAACGGTTCGCCTTTACTGTGTGTTTTTTTTTTTATACGCTCTTCTTTTTCTCCATCCCTATTCCAGACGGTACCGAGTTCTATTTCTCCCCCACCACCCACAACATGCAGCACAACTTGCCAGCGGGTGCCATATTAGTGTAAACCACTCGGCCACTCGGTACCGTTCTCGGGCAACAACTTCAACGTTTCAACTTTGTCCACGGGACTTTGTGGACGCGTCTCCCTCCTCCCTCCCCACAACTTTTTAGCTCCATCGTGGAGAGATAGATTGGGAGAAAGAGGGGGGTTGTCCAGTGGGGTGAATGTAAAAAATGAAACTTTTTCCACAAAATCCCTCCCGTTGTGTGCTGTGTGGGCGAGCAGTAGCAAAAAACGTTGAACGCTGTAAAGCTATGTGGCAGTTGTTTGGAAGACCATTGGACCGTTTGCGCTCAAGGTTGGCCCTTTAGATAAGACTTCAGGCGGGCGGAGAACGGTGGTAAGGAACTGCGGGTAAGGTTCACGTTTTTTTGCTGTTGCTGTTGCTACTGCTCACTCTGTGTATTTGTTCGCCTTTCTTCGCTTGAACTGGTCGTGTCCGGCTGCAGCACGGTGTGTGTTGCACGGCAGCAATGGAAAATGGACGTCCACCAACTTTTTGGCCAGCGTCGCATCGTTCCCCCACTCCCCCCCCCCAAAAACCAATGGGGGGGGGGGGGGAAGCAAACGACAAGTCCGGAAAAACTAGTGCCCACTGTAGTGTACCACCCGTGTTTCGATAGAGCAGCCGGGCCCGTTAAGGTGAAATACGGATATGACCGTTTGTGTCTGTGTGTGTTTGTGAGCAGAAAAAAAAACATTTGAAAAATGTGAATCTCTCCCCTCACCCATCAGATTGTTCTTTGTTGCACACTCGATTCGGGATGATGGATCCAATATTTCGCCATCCAACAATCTCGCTCTCACTCTCTCTCTCTCTTGCTTGCACCTGTGTGTGCGTGCATGTATGTGAGTTCGTCAACAGGATTGGAAAATGTGTGTTTTTCCTGGTACGTGGTGCCGGTCCATCCGGTGTTGTGTTGTAGTTCCAGGACATAGGGCAAAAAAACAGACCCATCCTAGAGCTAGACCCGCTTACCCGAGAATGCTTTCGCTGGAAAAGGGGATTTGAATATTATTTTCTGTTACGCCACTCTCGTACAGCTTCCCTTTCAGCGATGACGATGATGATGGTATTCCATCTCTGCCATCGCTACGCTTCCTTCGATCGCCCTGCGTTGCGGTGGCGTTTTATCCTCGTACATTGATGGAATTGTTCCAATGGTGGTCGGGCGCGCCAGTGGGTGAAACAAATCAAATATGCGAAACACGGGACATTCGTCGAATGCGTGGCGCGGTCGATTGGAAATATGGTGCTATGACATTTCCCCCAAAACATCCCGAGTGGGGGGTGGGGAGGGTTGCATCCGGGAAATGCTTCTTTTTTATTTTTGAAAAGGGAGAGTTTTGCAGGCAGGTTTTTTCCTCTCTCTTTTCACTGATGTGACGTAAAAGGATGGGAGAGCTTCGCAAAATAGTTCCTAAAATCTTCCAAAAAATACATAAAGTAAAACAATTTACTACGAAATTTGGGAATTAAACTTGAGTTTCATAGAACTTACATACAACTTGGCTCGAATTTTCCTTACAAAAACGCACACCTAACAAGCAGAGTTACCTTCCCATGAGACTTTTCCCACGAGATATGGCAGCACATTTGCTTTATCTTCAGTGACGTTCGATTTATCTTGCCCAATGACCATCTCATCCCAATAGTTCCTGCAGCAGTTCATCTGAAGCAGCCAACGATACCGCTTCATCGAATTACCCAAAAAAACACCGCCACTTGCCCACCCCAAAACCCCATCTCGAGTGTTCGTTTCGGACCAAAAAGTTCGTTCGGGACAGAAAACCGCAGCACAAAACTTTGGCTCCATTTGTTTCCATTCGCCCTGGTCTGGTCTTGCTGCCTGAGAGTGTCTTGCGAGTTGATAAAAGTTTTCACAGTTTTAAGAGCAACTTCTTCGGTTCGGTTGGCGTACTTCGGTTGCATCGGTTGCTGTCTACTTTTGGGGCGCACAACTGACTTCACCCAAAACAATAATGTGTGAGTTGATGAAGTAGCGCTGAAGAATGTGCTCGAGCAGCGTTTAGTGTCACTTTGGGTAGATAACTTTTGGGACAGGGCGCACATTGCACGGGTATTTCGTCTTGAAATGAATGGCAGGGGAATATAGGAATATGAAGTGACAGTAAATAACTATCCAATCTTTCGTGGGGAATGGATTTGGTTTTCCTTTTCTGGGAGATAGAAGAGAGATTTAGCTAATTTACATCGAATTCTTCATGGTAGCTTTAGACTCGGATGCTTCGCTTCCGTTTGCGTATATTGGACGCGGGATTGATTGATCATTATATCCCATGCTCTCAACGAGGCTGACAACACAATGTCCTTTCCACCCTGCCGTAGAGCATATCCTCGAATATCTCTCCAACATCTCAAATATCCAAAATGGCAACTCCCTCGTCACTTGATTAGTGGAGTCCTCCGAAAGTGATCCATCTTTCACGGGGTGTCAGTGTCGCTTCCATATTGTCTGTTTGCCGACTCTATGTGTGTGTGTGTTTTGCCTTCAAATTATTCAGGATTTAGGATTGGCATGGCACTAGAAGCAGAAGACGAACAAGAACCTACCAATACTGATTTTGAACTGTTCAGCTCCTCTCTTCTCAAAAACCTCAAATTTACTTAATCAAAAAACCCCAAATGTACAAACTAACCCCGCACACCACATCGTAAGCGTCAACGTGTCCTTTACTGTATGTGTGCGTTTGAAGCCGTGTTTACCAAATGCGGTCGAAAATAGCACCCAACTGCGGTGGGGCGACAAACCGGGGAGGAATAGTGATGAGCGGGAATAGCTAAAAAGGATAGGCGCCATGGGGTGGGTTTGTTTGGTTGCAAGACGAAGTTTGTTTGCCCTACGCGGGCGGGGGGGGGGGAGGAGGAAACGGGGGTCGTCGCTGTCGAGACAGTGTCTTGTGAGTGTGTGACCCTTTTCGGTGTCGCCTTTTGCCCTAACTCTGTGTGTCTGTGTGTGTGTGTGTGTGTGTGTGTGTGTGTGTGTGTGTGTGTGTGTGTGTGTGTGTGTGTGTGTGTGTGTGTGTGTGTGTGTGTGTGTTCGCCCTTATGGTTTGGCTTCGAATCGCAATTTCCATGGAGGGTTCAAACTGTATGTGTGTAAGTGTACGTGTTAGTGGTTTCGAGTGGTGGGTGTGGGAAGCATGATAAATGTCGTCTTCGTCTTCGTCAATATCGCCACAGTCGCCATTGTCGCCATTGTGGTTGCGAGGGAACTGGCGTACTGCGTGTGACGGGATGGCCCTAGCGCCTCCAACGAAACGCTTTGCCCAGTTGACAACGTAAAACTCTTGATCTAGCATTAATAAGGCTTTTGTGTAACACATATAGCATAACTTAAGGCGTTTTATAATCAGCTTGAGGTATTGTATTCGCCTAAAAGTATGCAATCTACCTCACAAATATTGAAAACAGCTTACTTTACTCAACCAAAACGACCTTTATTAAGGCTTATTGCCAGCTTGTCAAGAACCTTTGCCAAATGGGTGCTCACAGCGAGTTTCTCCCTTCGCTTCTATCGCTGTATCAACCGTGTCCCGCCAGATCTGCAACAAGGGCAAACAAAGACCAGAAAGGCAGATGAATCAGGGTCCGGTCCGATAAGTTATGCCTCGGGCGGCGATAATATTGGACAAACTCGACTCACTTCAACAAAGCGGTGCAAGGGATGGGGAAATCGGTCACAGGATTATCGTGGCCAGCAGCAAGAAAGCAGGCCAGCATGACTCATACGGCTGCGAATTTCGAATTCCAACCACCGACGATACCACCGGCGAATGCCACTAATGCCTCAAGTGTCTGCAATATTTATTGTTACTTTGTGGCTTGCGCTGCTGTGCGCGTCGCGCAACATTGTAGTGTTGGTGCGTGTGTATGTGTGCGTCGGTCGTAATTGTTATTAACACAGTACGCAGCGCAGCGCAAGTGTGCGTTGTGGCGTGTGTTCCTTTGATTTACTGCCTGCACCACGCGCTTTCCTTCGCATTTCTGCCCGCATTACAGTCCGTTCCCATGCTGCCTGTGAAATGGAATTCCTAGAGGACTCTCCTCTGTTGCACTATCCCTACTTTATTAGTGTTTTGGTGCGCAACAGAGAGCAAGGGGTTCATTCTGTTTCAACCCTTCTGCGGGGTGACAACAACCAACACAAAAAAACACACACACCAAATAAAGAACCCGCTCATGATAACCATTTTCATTTGATTTACCGAAAAAAGGGATTTAACCATTTTTGCTTTTTACCACCCGCCCGCCACCCACCAGCCTTCCGTTAAGGGACGTTAGGGACGTAAAATGTTTATAGATCTTTTTTAATCGTATTTCGCATTTTGTTGATTTTTTGCTATCAATTTTCGTTCGGGGCAAAAAAGAAGAAGGAAAAAAGCAGGAAAGCATCCCATTTGAGAACGTTGAATGGAAAGAATTTTGGGCCGATGATTACATTATGTCACACAGACAGAAGCTAGGGAGCGTAAAATGGAATAAACTTCAGTTCTCAAAAAAAAAACTGGGTATGAAATACATCCAAGCTTCACATTAATTTCCCTACTACAGACACACCAAGAGTGAGAGAGAGTCACACGCAAAAAAAAAAAAAAACACACTCACACAAGTCCTTGTGGAATAAACAAACGCAAAACTAACCGGAAGGACCTTCTTCGGTAATTAATGATGAAAACTCGGACCATTCCGGAGGGCTAACTTTATGGGGTTTTTTCACCACCACCATCACCACCATCCCAACCGGTCGACCGAGCTTGGAAGAGTAATTTCGTCCCATTATGATGGAACAGTGTGTCCTTTCGTCCTTTCGGGACGCACGATGGGGAAAAGGGGCGAACGGCACTTGTTAAAAGCATGCAATTTGTATCAGGAAAACCCCCGTACTGCCGCATCAGAGTGGACCGTACAAAAAAAATGGTGAAACAATGGCACTGGACAGTGTTGCGCTACTTACTTTATTGTAAAAAGGGGAAAATGTCTCTAAAATAAATTAGATCATTGTCTTTTCTTTCGGGAAGCTTTTTGACCCGCTCCTGAGCGCATTATTTGTACCTTTTATTTGCTTATTTTAAGTATATTACAACAATCGAACGAGTTTGTACCAGCTTGCTCAACTTGCTGGCGCCACAAAACTGGCGTTCACTGTATCACTGGCAAACCCCCATTACACCCGAGAAAAACCGACCTTATGCGAACTTCGGTGACCTTATGCGGGATAAATTAACCGAAACTCAATAAAACACAATGAAACAACAAACCACCAAAAAGGGCATCAAGCGTTGAAACAAGATACCCGAGAAAAGTTCAACATTATCTTTCATCGGATTGCTCTTCCCCCCCCCACTCCGAGTGCCGAGTGCGTGACCACTGTGTTGTACCGTGTGGCGGTAGGAACGATCCGGCACGATTCAATTAATCATCCCATTCCTCCGAGTGTCTCATCGTCGTCGTCGCCGTCGACCTCGTTCGTTCGCTCGCTCGCTCGCTTCGAGCATTGTGGCAACTAATCGGTGGAAATCGGTTTGGAAAATTAGAAAATTTTCATCGATTACCCATGGGAACTTGAGAGAGAAGGGAAGAAGGAAGCAAAAAGGCACCACCTTCCACCAGTGTGCTGGGTGGGACGTAGGAAAATGAAGAAAAATCGACACAAGGACATCGAAGCGGCATTCGTCCTTCGTGGAAAAAAGGCGGTCAACTGGGTGCGATGGTGAATGGCAACAAGGATAGGGAGACTTTTGTGTTTGTGTAAGCATGTGCGTGTGTGTGTGTGTGCTCTTATTCGACACTCACGGTGTGACGCGGCGCATTTACTATCCACTCCTGAAGGGGGCAAGGACATTTAAATCATCGCACCGAACAATGGTTAGTTAGGACGAAGGGTTTGGCACTATCCAACGCAGACCGCAGCACACAAACGAAGGATCCTGCCTGGCAACGCAAAGGGGAATGGTTAGCGACGCGCGAAGGAGGCACGTGCCTCGGGGAAAAGCGCGAAGCAACCACACACATTCATTCGCACGACGAGAGAGAAAGAGAGAGAAAGGCACCAAACGCTGAGAGTGTGTAGTAATGAGAGGGTGAGATAATAAAGAATAAAACATGTCCACCCCTTAAAGAGGGAGGCTTTGTGGAATTATTCTCCGCCTGTCTGTCTCTGCCTCTGTCTCTCTCTCACACACACACTCTAATGCTAGCGCATCGTTTGCCTTCCTATTAAAGGCTCTCATGGTCTCTTCTTTCGGTGTGCTGCCGGGACCCTTTTGCCGGGAAAAGTCGAACTGCTGGCGGGCAGATTATTAACCGGGAGTTGCGCTGCAACCCGCACCCGGCATTCGGGAAAATTGGGCAAATGGTAGCGCGCGGAGTGCTACTGCTGCCGCCGCAACCCGCAGCGGAAGCCAAACCTCCATCCAGGAGCGTAAATCAATACACACATGTTCGACATAACCGATGAAATTATTCCAAAGGGAAATCGTCACCACACACGCACACACACATACTCAAAACGCAACGCAAAAGGGGACGCTAATCGAAAAGTGAGTCGTCATGTCACACCGGGTTATGGTGTCTGGCTTTTTCTGTGGGTCGTTATGCAAAGAATGGGAAGGTGCTATTGGGTTTGTGTGTGTTTGTACATTGCCAAGTTTCGACTAAACACGAGACAAATGATCAATCCTTTAAATAATGAAGCATTCATTTATCTTTTTCCTTTTTGCGCTCGAGCTCAATTGAGCAGAACGGTGGTGGTTTGCCGTTTGGTACGCGGATTGCATACTGTAAGGCGTACGCGTACGTAACGCGGAGAGTTCTAATTAGTATGCGCAACGCCAAACGCCCGAAGGCATGCAAATGACATCACACGAATTGCTTTTTAACGGCCCGGGATTGTTTTGATTTGCTGGCCGAAAATGGAAAATAAGGTGTACACAAAACTACACCGCATTGACATCGGCTTCATTTGCTTGTTACTTGTTGATTAGCGTAACTGGCGTAATCTTCTTCGTGCGCGCTTCACAAGCTGCAACGACGCAGTAAGGATACGCAAAACTCTGCCACCGGTCGATAACCATGGGCAGTGTAGTAATGCTGGGTGTCACAAGGGCGAACGCGAGTAGCAAATACACAGTCATAGAGCTCCTGAAGCGCAATTCACTCCACAAGATGATGTGGTTTATGTTTGTCGAGTACAACAAAAAAAAAGGACGCTAGACCGATCCATCATTACTATAATCACGGGGCCGTCATGGATGAGGCTCTGGGATGGAGGATGGAGAAAGAAGACAGACAGACCGGGGCAGGCAGCGAGTGTGGCGCTGTCGAGCGTCATCTTATCGGGCGGCACATCGACATGGTTTGCTTGTTTTTGGGCCCTGTGTGTTCCCTCGTGTTTTGTATTTCCAAAAAGCGGCGTTGCGTCGTGATGACGAATATAGACACTCATATCTCCCTCCGCCCTTCGGGTGACAGTTGTCAACAGATTTAGTCACCAATGGAAGAGAGGGTGGAGATGGGGAAGTACTGTTGAATAAAAATTGATTTGTGTGCCCTACCGCTTGCTCTCCCTTCTGTTTGACTTTATGGAAGGGATCGCTGCCAGTCGAATGATTGTTTTGCTACCCGTAACGAGCGACTGCGACTTGGGAGGGAAGTTTTGGTAGGATTTTGGAACTGTTTTTGAACCCGGAACGATATTTATGATTATCATTTGTTTACCGTGTGCCTGGGCGTTGCAAGTGTGATTTAAATTATTTATCCCAACCTGAAAGCGATAGGCGCTGTGCGATAATGCTTATAATTATCTGAACTGGAATTCATTTT
Source organism: Anopheles gambiae (assembly GCF_943734735.2). Classification (NCBI taxonomy): domain Eukaryota; kingdom Metazoa; phylum Arthropoda; class Insecta; order Diptera; family Culicidae; genus Anopheles; species Anopheles gambiae. The sequence goes on from NC_064601.1 coordinate 113,739,523, forward strand.
CCCAACACTCCAACAGCGTTTGCAGCCTCTAATCACATAAGGTGTAATAGAATTGAAACACCTTAAACGACCTACCGACGAGGACCACTCATATGTCACTTGCTCAAAACATAACGCCCTCGGCACGCATCGCTACCGAAGCGCCAAAGCCCATTTCGCCCAAGTGCAACAATAAATATAATTCGAGCAGTTCATCCGATTAAACGAGCTTCGTGCTGGTGTTCATGTTTTCATCATGTACATGACGCACCAGCACCATCAACCATGTTCGCCCGCTTCAAACCATTCTCCATATGCTTCTCAATTTCCCGACATTACTACCGGATAATCTTCGGTGATTTGCAACGCACAACCTTACCCCTTACGCGGAGCGGAAATTGGGTACGAGTGGAAGGTGGAGGAGGAGGAGACGGAGGAAAAGGAAAAGGATCCGGAATACATACAGCACACAGGCAACACAACCGACACAGCGGAAGTACAAACAGTTGGGTTTGGGCAAACACAAAATACATACACTCCGATGATGATGAGTTGGTGAGTTCCACGGTTTTGGTAACTCACACGCAAAAGCCTTACTCCGAGTAGTCGTGTTTCCCCTTACTTGGTTGACGACACAAGGGATGGAAAATCTCACCCAAGTTTCCCCACTTTCAGTAGGCAAAGGGAAGGAACTCACTAGTAAAAGGGGAAATGAGCATTTATTGACTTCGAATCGAAAATCAGGACGAAAAAGGCACAGGCCGTTGGTTGGGGAAGGAAGCAAAAGCAAGCAGCATTAAATATGTTTGTTCGGCTTTTGTGTCTGCCACGGATTGTTCGGGCTTTTTCTCGGGGCCGGCTTTTGGGCCTGAGAGAGAGAAAGAGAGAGAGAGAGAGAGGGAGAGAGAAGATGGCACTATTTTCGAGTGTATTTGTGTGTGTATGTTTTATTTATCTCTGTGTCGGTGTCGGTGTCCAGACCAGAGGCTTAGGTACATTGTTGTTTGGGCCCGCTATATTTATGTCGTTATTAACTGAATCTCGATGTGAGCAGCACAGTACTGAGTTGCTATTCCTCACCAGCGCTCACCACTTGTCTCACAGCACTACTAATACACTCGCATGCCTTATAAACCTCTCATGCCTTGCGCCTCGAAGGAGAGTGTTTTCCACGGATATTTTCACCCAAAACCGAAGGGAGTGATTACCGAACCGTTTTCGCTCCCAATGGGAGAAAGGAAACGCGAGGAAAGTGTCCTTCTTTCTCTGACTTTCTGGGAAGGCTACACGAGAGGATGGGAAGAAAATGGGAAAATACATCCGAGTGCGGAAAAATGGGATCAAGGATATAATCAAAGATAATGTGAAACCATACCGGCCGCTGTCCGTGTGTCCGTCCCCTTATGGGAGAGGACAGGAAGGGACACAATAGCCCGAAGTGGCCTTCGTCCCAAGGAAAGTGTATGCGTGTGTGTGTATCGCTGTGCTACGCAATATATCGACGCACGTGCATATCGACGTTTGACGGGGTGAGGGAGGACAACCGACCGTTTGGCTGCCGTTGTCCGCTTTTTTTTTTTTTGTTGTTGCTGTGCCACTTGCTTTGTTTTTCTCACTTTTATTCCATTTCCGATGATGGGGAGGGGGGGTCGAGCAGTTTTCATTTTCCAAGCCAGAACCAATCATGACGTTGGTGGACGATGCTGTTGATTTTTTCCCTTTTTTTGCTTGCTTCGTCGAGATTGTGCAAGGGAATTGATGGATGAATGTGTGTGGTGGCACGATATTGGAGATATGCCAGTCCTTATCCTCTTCGTTTTTTTGCTGTGAAAAAAGCCTACAAGGGATGTATACACATTTGCGACGCAAAAGCAAAACCACCAATTGCGTTATAAAAACGCTGACGATGGTGGGGTTTGGGAAGGGCAGTGGAGAAAAATTTGAAATAATAAACATAAAAATGACACCCACCACCAGTTGTTCGTTCAGTGGTGCGCTCTGTTCTGTTAGTTGATTAGAGAAAAAGGGGTTTCATGGGGGTTGTTCCTCCTTCTGCTGTTGCTAAGACGACGAGCAGAATGGGACGCAATTGGTGTCACGTTGTGCGCAATTACTTCGCGCGTATCACACAACCACACACATGCTCCCGTAGGGAAATCAACACGTTCTCGGAAAATGAAGCGGGGGCTAAAGGCTTGAGCACTAGCAAATTTAAACTTGTTGCACGTGGCTTGATGATGGGATATTTTAATCAGCTTTTTGTAAAGTGGAAAAGGCTTTAATTTGTCAGTGTAATTGTATTAGTACGACATGTTGGACATGAATGTATTTCCATCATGATCATGCCTTTAATCGTTTGGCCTTTTAGCTAGTGTAAATCAAACCTAAATGAAGCGTGTTTAGATTGATAAACAAGTTGGAATTGGACTGCCATCGGGTTGATTTTAGCCCACCAAAAGCCAAACAAACCGTCACACGTCTGCACACTGCTAACCTCTTCATCATCCTTTTACAATAATCTAACCCACCCGATACTGTTTATTTTAAATATAAAATTACACACTCTCATCGTGGGCATCGATCCACCCTCGCCATGAGTCGGTCGTGATGAGATTTTCAAATTAATCCAAATATCATGCAGGCAAGCTTCCACCCTTGGGTTGCAAAACTGGGTGCAACATTTTCCACACGTCTGCGCCATACGTCTGTGTGCTGTGTGCCGAAAAATATCAGAAGGGAGTGATGGCATCGAGATTCGTTCTGCTCCCTGTCCCCGTCCTACACTTTACGCAATAATATACCGATTCGCGAATGATACCAAATGTCCCCTACACACACACACGCGCGCGCACACACAAACTGATTCGTTTGACTTTACACCTCGTCCCATGGCGTCCCTTGTGCGTGTCCCACTTGTGCGTGTCCCCATCACGGGGCCGTTTCGTATCATATTAATGTCAAAACCAAACGATCGAACCCTCTTTCCTCCCTTATACACTCACCCACCAAGTGAGCCGTGAAGCGAATGAGGCGAATAATGTATAATTTATAATTAACATTTTCCAACATTAAATTACATTACAATCGCGTCACCTGATCCGCCGTGAACCAACCTCACCTGTCCGGACCGTGGTGTGTGTCCTTTTAACCGTTGGACTCCCCCCCTCCCCGTCAGTGCGGAATCGAATTGTGGGGAATTAAATTTTCCCGTTTGCTGGTGGCAAATGGTGCTGTCGGACAGATTGCAGTCCTTTGTGACTCATTCGCATAAACACACCGGCTCACCTGAGGGTATATATGGTTGTGATTTTTACCATCCGTTTCCCACACACACACACACCAACACATGCAATATGTTTCGGTGCGGTTTTCAGTGCCTGTGCCGCCCCGTGGGAACCACCCAATGCTTACAGCCGGTAACTATTTAACGCTTTATCGGCGTTCCATGGGGCCAGCAGCAGCAGCATAATGATAAATTAACTCACGTATTGTGTGTGATTTCTGAACCCTTTTTTCTCTTTATTTCCTGTAACAAACACACACACGCGGGACATAAAGTGTGGTTAGGTGGCATGGGACCGACTCGCTGTATTAGCCTTTGGGACAGCAGACAAGAGGATTATATTAAATCACACGTTTCCTGACGAGCGTTTTTTGTTTTGTTTTTCCTCTTCGATTCGGGGACAATACACAATTTCTAATAAAACAAAATAGACACCCACTTGTACCAGCTCTTCATCCCGTTTTGCCCCCGTTTGCGCATACATTGTTTCAACTGTTCGCGTAAACCGCAACAAACAAACACACAAACACACACACTGTGTCAGCACACTGGGTTTCGAAATATGTGTGGCGCCGTAAATCATAATCTAATTTTAATTTTGCGGCTTCTCTAAGCACCCAAACGACACTCGCACGCCACACACACGACCTCAGACACCGTTTTTTGCTTGCACCTTGGCTGTGTTGTTTTGGTGTTTGCTAAACTGTCCGCGCCTGCTTTCCGATAGGGTTGCGAATTCGGGTTCTAATTGAAACATTGCACTATTTATCATGTTGCCACGTGTGTGTGTGTGTTTGAAGGGTTGTTTAATTTTAAAAGATTTAAATTAAAACCCGGCGCATCTCCCATCTCTCACTCTTATTTGAATGTTCGCAGCGCCTACTAACGCTGCGTCCCCCCCCATCATTGCATTACAATGTCGATCGATTTGGCTGTCCATTTTGATCAGCTCAACACAGAGCAGGCGACGACGACGCCCGAATTGCTGCATTATTGATGCATTGATTAAAACATTAACACAAACAGCCTCGGCAACCTCGGCAATCATAATGCTGGAAAATTCTCACCACTCATTCCTTCCAGTGTGTGGGAGCTTATCAAACAAACAATTTATCCTCTTCTGCACCCACCTCTTCCCTGCATCCCTGCACCACAATCTCTCCCACACCTTTGGGGCAAATGAATGACTTCAGCAAAGCGGATAATTGTCATATGCGATTTACTGTTTCAACCCGATTGCAACCCAATTTTAATGTTCTGTACCGTTCACCCGTCCGTCCACCGTTCACCCGTCCGCCTGTGTGGTTTCGCTGCCACTGCCCATTACCGGGCAGCGAGGCGGAACGGTGGTCACAGTGTCGAAACTGAGGTACCGTGGACGGGGGCAGGGGTCGAACAAACGCACTGAGCCAACAGTCATCGAATACTATTAAATAAATATACTACCCTCAACCCCGTGTGTGTGTGTGTGTCGCGGTTCTGTTTAACATTGTCTTTTCATTTTCACTGTTTGCATTTGGTTTGTTTTCTTTTTTATTCTCTCTTTTTCTCTTTTTTGTGAGCTTCTCTTTTTGCTTATCGGCCAGCGCAGCCATTTTGCTGCAATTGTTGTGCAATCTATTGTCCCGTTTTTGTTTCTCTTCTGTGTGTGATAATACAAAGAGAGAAAGGTGCTAACGAATGCAGTGGTTGCGTTTTTCATTGTGTTATTTATTTTTGGTTTTTTACATTGTGTATTGCAAAGGTTTGATGATATCTTTTTTGAAGATAATATTATTATAGATAATATTTTGATTTTCATAAAATAGAAGGCATTAAAATGACACAGTAAATATAGAAAATTATCAAACAGCAATGATTGAGATAAAGTTCTACCTGTTATCAACTTTATAACAATTATAACAAACGAATCAAACAAAAAAAGAAGACAAAAGTACCCCTAAAACCACAAAAGTTACAACAGAAAACAAAACGAAACACAAACCATCCAATTCAATTGCAAAATGAGCTAATTACGGTGTGTAAAAAAGAAGAAAAAACACCCCACGCTTCGCAATGGAGTCATTATCGAAACGAAACGATACAAAATAACCAAACAACGCCTGAAACAAACAAAACGAAAGAAGAGAAAGAGAGAAAAAATGCACTGACTACAGCTCAATAGTGTGTTTGTCCACTTGCCCCTGTGCCCTGTGGTCGCTGCTCACTACGAAAGCACGAATGCGTAAAATCAAAACCACTGATAACGATTATCGAGCGTAGCGCGGCAGCCCGCGTTGGTGGAAGTGGTGACCAACACAAAGCGTAACAACTTCATTGCCCTGGAGGGGGTGTCGTTTGCTCCATTGCTCCACCCTTGAACGGTGGCATTATCAATAACCTTATTCTCGCTATCCAGTGACATTTTCCATTGGAAGCGAGTGGTTGTGGAAGTTTTATAAACTTTATTTTTATTTTTTATAATAACTTTATGAGCATGTTGTACTCTACAAGCAGTCCATCCAAACACACGTCTCTGTTTCATTCCAAACACTTTACAATCCATTGAGCCCATTCGGCTGGAAACTATCGAAATGTTTCGCTGAGCGCATCCCTCCCCGCGCGCGCGATAAGAGGAGACAACCGCAACCGGAAGTCATGACCGGAGTGGTGGGAACTGGCACCACCATGACGCACCCTTCCCCTTCCATTCCTTCCTTCCTTCCTGCACGCCCATCCCCATCCTTTCACTGACCTCATTCAATCGGCGTCATCAGCGCCATCATCAACGCCATCACCAGCGTTGCGCGCATTTCTCTCCCTCTCTCTTTCTCTTTCTCGGGGGAATGATGATGAACGGGATGGTAGGGGAAGTTTACCGCGACACGGCGGCACTTTTAACCTGAATTAATTTCATGAACGGACGCGGCGCGGCCGGGCCCGTACGCGGAAAAAGGAAAACCCTCATTACCTTTCGGCTCTCGTGTGGACCGCGCTTGTGTCCGCTTGTGTGTGTGTGTGTCGCTCTCCGCGGGAAAATAGTATCCGCGCCCCGATCTCGATTTAATTTATAAATAATATTCCCTCACCGCACGATCCATTGGCAGGGTCAGACGGGAGTGGCAAGAACGCTCCACCACGCTAGCCAAACACACACAGAGAGTCAAATTATTTATCCGATCCCAATACATACACACACGTACTTCCCGTTTGGACGCGTTTTTCCGGATCGAATGGTTGGCGCGTGTTTTTTTTGCGCAAGAGGAATCTGTGTCTTTCGCGCAAAATTCATATATAAAACGCTCATTTGCGTACCGGGAAGTGAACTACGCAAAGGGAGGAGGAAGGAAAAGCCAATGGCAAGGAGGAAGGAGGGAAAAGAACATAAATAAAATTAAAAAACCAGATCACGCATCTCACGGGGATTGCACTTCTCTACTCTCTCCCCCCCCCCTCCCCCTCTCGTTTACTTTCTGCACTTGGGTTGCCCGTTTGGCAACGACCACCCCCCATTCCGAATGTTGAGGGGGTGTTTGCGTGTGTATGCGTTTTGGATAATCGGTTTGTGTGTTAAATCGTTTACAAAACGCTTCGAGCTTCAGGCCCTCCTCTTCTTCCGCTCCAGCACACAGAGGGGTGGGGGAGGGGGAAATGCATATAAATGCTACGAAAGGATGTGGGCAGCGGGGGTTTTGCGGGAGAAACGTATTTTTCCGCTGATTCTTGCCACCTGCTTTGGGAAGGGGAAGGGAATGTGGTTAAAGGGCAGGGAGGGGAAGTCGGGGACTCAAGTACGCGATCGCGCGGTTTCGCTTACTACGCGACTGGCAGCAGTGGGAAGTATTAATAGACATGGGAAGTTGTTTATGCTGTCTGTTTCTCGTTCTGCTGCTGGCCAGGAGCAATTGGAATAAGTACCGTTCTTTTCCCTTGGGGAGGGGAGGGTGGGGGGGGTTATGGGCAAGAAAGGGAGAGGGGATGATATTTCAATTTGGAGTCTGTGTGTTGGTTGATATTTTACAATCTATAGGAAAATTCCATCCACTGGAAATTTTCACCACAATCCCACGCGTATGACGCTCATCTACTTACAGCAAGCAGGTTGAGCACAGAATAAGGACGTAGGAATTACGCCTCAAAAGTCGCTTCCTTTCCATGCGTTATCCCGCTCTCAGCTCATCCGCCCACGAGCTGTGTGTCCTTTTGTGGGCGACGTTGTGGGCGAATCTCCTCACTCAATCAAACACTCCGTTCCATTCGTCTATTGCGCCTGCTTCCCACACTTGGAGGCATCCCTTTTTTCAATTCAATTCCATCCGGACGCTATCCTTGCACCCACGACTAAAATTAGCTTCCAATACGGCAAAGATCGAGCAACGTAAGCGTGTTTATCTCGCCTGCCATGACGTCATCATCGCTCCTTGACGTTTTATAAATCCCCTTTTACCGTTTTGTGTTCTCTGTCGTGACGTCAGTGCGTGACCGTTCGTTTCTAACGCGCTTTCCTTTCCTTTTGCTTACAGCAATGGCTGAGATATGAGTGCCCAGGGGGGCTCCCTAGGGGCTCCAACATTGGGTGATCGTCGATCTCCTTACATTGGAGGCTATCCCGACATACAGCAGCAGCAGCAGCAGCAGCACCCCCACCATCACCATCAGCAACAACAGCAGCAAAGCTATCAACAGTTGCAGAATCCTCATCACGGTATGAATTCGTTATTAATTTCGAAAAAACACAAGGGTAACTCCGCCCATCACAAAGCGCCTTAAGCTATGCAATCCACACTACGTAGTAGCGCTCTGTGCTTGGCAGTGTTTGTGTTGACAGCTTGTAATTGATGCTCAGATCACAACTGCTCTCGCCTCTATCAGCAGATTACCATCGGGGAGTGCTGCACCCGGAAGCGGCGGCCGGCTATTTGGACGTGAAGCAGCAGCAGCAGCTCCAGAAAGGATACGCTAAACAGGCAGCTGCGGGCCAACAGCAACAACCACAACAACAGCAGCAGCAGCAGCGATCGGCAGCTGGAGCGACAGCCGGTGGACGAGCAGCTGCCGGTGCGCCAACAGGTTTCAACAGTCAAAGTATGGTGGCAGCGGCCGGCGGGCAGCAGGGCAACATGGACGTCGGCTACAATCCACAGGTATGTGTGCATCAGCATGACAATCAACCCACAATCACACTAACCGGTTCTACCCTTTCCCCCCCATTTTTTTTTAGATGAATAACATGGCGATGCATTCGCAGTCGTCGTGGAATCAGATGAACGGCATGAACCAAATGGGCGGCATGGGTGGCCAGATGAACGGCATGAACCAGATGGGTGGTGGCGGCGGTGGAGGCGGAGGCGCCGGAGGTGGTGTCGGTGGCGCCGGCGGCATGGGACCGATGGGTCAGATGGGTGGCGGCGGTGCGACCGGTGGCATGGTGCCCGGCATGGGCCAGATGGGCGGCGGTGGCGGTGGCACTGGTGGCGGTGCGGGCGGTGGATACGGCCGGCACCATCAGCAGATGAACCCGATGGCGCAGATGATGAACATGGGCATGGGTATGGGCGGAGGCGGCGGTGGCGGCGGTGGCCAGATGGGGCTGGGCGGTGCGGGCGGTATGAACGGGATGGCGGCGGCCCAGATGGGCGGCATGAACCCGCTCAGCCAGATGAACCAGATGTCGCCGATGTCGAAGATGCAGGGCATGGCGAACGGGTACCCGCAGCACCCGCGAAGGATGGCCCCCTACCCGAACCCCCAGATGCAGATGGCCCAGAAGCGGTCGATGTACGGGATGGGCCAGGGGCAGGGTATGCCGGGCGCGGGTGGACCCTTCCCGCCGCATCAGGCGGCGGCAGCGGCAGCCGCTGCAGCAGCCGCCGGCGTTCCCTTGCCGATGCAGGCCAGCGCCGGGTACGGGCGGCATCATGGGCCGATGGGTCCGATGAACTATCGCGGCGGACCGCCGATGATGCAGCAGCGACAGAACACGCCACCGTACGGTGGACCGGGCGTTGGACCGGTAGGAGCACCCGTAGGCCCTGGAGCGCTGATGGGCCACCAGCAGCAGCAGCACCAGCAGCAGCAGCAACAGCAGCAGCAGCAACAGCAGCAGCAACAGCATCATCCCCAGCACCAGCAGCACCAGCAGCAGCAGACGCAACAGCAACAGCAGCAGTATTACAACACGGGCTACCAGAACATGCAGGGCTACCAGCCGGACATTCGCATGAACTTCCAGCACAGTCCGGTGCCGGGTAATCCTACGCCACCGCTAACGCCCGCCTCTTCCATGACGCCCTACATCAGCCCCAATCCGGACGTGAAGCCAAACAACCTGCCGCAGAGTAAGTATCGCAGAATCACCGGTTTCCCTGCCCCCCACAAGAGGCATCCTTCTAACATCACGTTTCTCTTTCTCTCAGAAGATGAAGAACTGCGGTTGACATTCCCGGTGCGAGACGGCATACTGCTGCCACCGTTCCGGCTCGAGCACAATCTCGCGGTCAGCAACCACGTGTTTCAGCTAAAGTCCACCGTCTACAACACGCTCATGTGCCGGCCGGATCTCGAGCTGCAGCTGAAGTGTTTCCACCACGAGGACCGGCAGATGAACACGAACTGGCCGGCGAGCGTGCAGGTGTCGGCCAACTCGACGCCGCTCGAAATCGACCGGGGCGACAACAAGAACACGCACCGGCCGCTCTACCTGAAGCAGGTCTGCCAGCCGGGCCGCAACACGATCCAAATCACCGTCAGCACCTGCTGCTGTGTAAGTGGTTTCCCACTGTTTTGTAGGCAAAATCGAGGCAAATTCTAATGTCAATTCTTTCCCCCTTTTGCTACAGTCCCATCTGTTCGTGCTACAGCTGGTGCATCGGCCGTCGGTAAACCATGTGCTGCACACGCTGCTGAAGCGTAACCTCCTGTCCGCGGAGCATGCGGTGGCCAAAATCAAGCGCACCTTTGCCGTCAATCACACAACGAACCCGAACCAACCGCTGGGCGGCGGCCCTGACAAGGATCCGCTTGCGGCGGACGCGTCGGCAACGTCTGCAAAGGTAAGGAGATTGTTTATTCAATCGATCGATGCACGACATTAAGCGTTTGTTTTGCTTTCCTTTCCTAGGTATCACTCAAGTGTACACTAACCACCAAGCGGATAACGTTGCCAGCGCGCGGCCATGACTGCAAGCACATCCAGTGCTTCGATCTGGAGGCCTATCTGGCGCTGAACTGCGAGCGTGGCAACTGGCGGTGTCCGGTGTGCAGGTAAGGGCAGATTTTGGAGCTGACTGTGAGGCCTGTATGATCATTGTTTAACAATTCGTTTCTCCCAATACAGTAAACCGGCTCTAACGGAAGGGCTCGAGATCGATCAGTACATGTGGGCGATACTGAACACGCTCAACTCCTCCAACACGCCGAACGGCATGGACACGGAGGAGGTGATCATCGATGCGCAAGCGAACTGGCGAGCGGTCAAACCACCGGGCAGTGTCAATAATCCCAACATTGGAGGCAGTCTCAACCCTCAACAACCGTCGCAGCAGCAGCAGCAGCAGCAGCAACAACATCCACAGCAGCATCAACAACAACAACCACCACCGATGCAGCAGCAGCAGCACCAGCAGCAACAGCAACCGCCCGTACCATCGGAACCGAGTGGCGGCAATGCGCGCGGCGCTGGCACACCCGGCCTGCCCGTGATCAAACCGGACCCGGACGGTGTCGACGCGAAGCACTTCAACAAGGTGATGTCACCTGGATCCACCTCGCTCCCGACCTGGGACAACATGAACGCAATGAGCCCCTACATGAGCCCGGACATGAGCTCGATCGCTAGCGGCAGCATGATGGGTTCCAAGTAAGTATTTTGTGAAGTGGAAAGCTGGCCATTTTGATGCTTATCAATCGTTTGTTTGTGTTTTTCGACAGCTACAACCGAACGCCCCAGTACGATTCGTACGGCAATGCGATCATCAAGCAAGAACCGGGCACGAACCCCGGATCGGCCGGCGGCCCTGGAAGCGTCGGTAACAATAACGGCCCCGGAACACCGGGTGGCGGTGGCGGCGGTGGCAATGGTGGTGAATTCCACGCCGGCAATCCTTTGGCACATCTGAGCGATTCGGTCAACTCGCTCGATCCGCTGAACGCGATGGAGAAATCACTGAACGATCAGGTAAGTATCGTGTGTTTGCATTCCCTCGCGCGCCTTGCAACCGAGTACAATGTTCCGCTTGGTGTTTTGCTGTTACAGATGCCCCACACACCGCACACACCGCACACGCCGGGCGGTGGCAACTCGTCCGGCCATCCGATGACGCCGGGCGGACCGCCAAGCGTACCGCCGGCGAACGACATCAACAACACCTCCAACCCGCAGCAACAGTCCACCGGCAGCAACAGTGGCGGCAACGCGAACGGGCAACCAAACGGCGGCAGCAGCAGTACCGTGAACGGCAACATGAGCCACAGCCCCGGCCATGCCGGGCATGGCAACAGCATGCAGCAGCTACATTCACCTCAGCAGCAGCAGCAGCATCTTGGCCTTGGGCCCAACAACCCTGCCGCGAACATCATGAACTCACCGCAAAGTCTCATGAACTCACCGCAGAACATGATGAACTCGCCCCAGAGCATGATGCAGCAACAGCAGCAGCAGCAGCAGCAAAATCTCCTCTCAATGGGCTCGATGATGGGCCAGCAGCAGCAGCAGCAGCAGCAAAGCCATCAAAATGCGCTGGCCGGTCTTACCGATGTCGATCTGCCGGCAGATCTCAACTTCGATCCGGCCGCCGTCATTGAGGGTGAAGGAGGCAACGATCTTAACGTAAGTAGTCTCACTCAGCGTAGATGCGAAGTGTGTCCTGGGACAGGAGACTAATAAGAGTTTTTACACTTCAACAGCTACTACCGGACAACGGCATTGTCGATCCGATGGAATTGCTCTCCTATCTCGATCCGCCGGATCTGAACACGCCCCCGTCAAGCGGTTCCAGCAACAACGCCAACAGCGACGACATTCTGGCCGCACTGTTCGACTAAGTTCGCCCCAATTGACAACACTAAACACAACAAACACAAACACACACACTAAGGACCATCACAACGTTTTAGAAAGTGGAATTTGAACACACAGAGAGAGAGAAAGAGGGAAAGAGAGTATGATAAAAGGGGAAAAAAACATTTGAAAATGGGAACAGAAGGCAGAGAGAGAGAGATAGGAAACCATAGAGTTAGCGTAGTCGATAATACAGTACAGACGCGGGCGGGCGGGCATTTTCCGTTTCCTATTTCTTCCCCACTAAATGGACATGTCTCCCCATTACTCTCTGCCCAGCGGCACACACACAGCGTGTGAGTGTGGGTCGGTCGGTCTTCTGTTGTGCTAGTTCCCGGTTTTGTTGTTTGTTTAATCGTGTAGCGCGGCCTGATAAGAAGGCCCTCCCCTCTCCCCAAGATTTTTTAAGTGGCCAGGGTTTTTAGTTTTAGTATGTACAGCTTTCACCGCGGGGAGAGGGGGGAGAGGAAACCAACAAACTAGCAATTGATTGCAAAACGGGTCTTGCACGAAGACACAAAAACACACACACACACAGCATCTATCGTATCAGGTACTCGCATTGTCACGCAGCTGGTCAGCATCGCTTTTCCGTTTGGAAGTGTGGGAAGGTTCCACAGGGGAAGGATGTGTGTACGGCTCGTGTCCTTCTAGTGTAGCAAACAAAATGGGGTTTAAAAGGAAGAAGAGAGAGAAGAGAGAGAGAGGGGGAGGAAGCGAGGGAGATAGAGAGAAAGAGAGAGAAAAAAGAGCCAATGGAGGGGAAAATTGCAAGCAAAACCAGCACTAACTAACCTTCAAAAAAGAGGTTTCATCACGAGCACGTTGTTCGTTTTTATCCTCGTTTAAAGGAGTTTTTTTGTATGTTTTGTTCCATTAAGTTGTGATTTATTTTAATTCACATCCTAACTAAAGTCATGCCCTGTTATGGTAGGAACACACACACACACACCCCAAACAAGCCACACTAACAACACATTGGCGAAGCAAGAACTTAAACTTTCTCAACAAAAACAGTGGGAAACGGGAGTTCTATTGTACAGTTAAATTAATATAAACGCCTCGCCTTTTATGTGTGTGTGTGTGTGTGTTTGTGTGTGTGTGGCCTTTTATATTTTGCGTTTGTTTTTTTTCGGTTAACACTCTCCTTTATGGTTGGTCATGTAATATAAGAAGAATTATTTATTTACTAGAAATTGTGGTTTGCACCTTCAGCTCGTTAAGTTTTTGCTTGGCTCTCCCTTATATCTCTCTCTGTACGTTTCTCTCTATCACTCTCTTTCTCTAACCTCTTTCTCTCTCTCTATCTCTCTCTGCATTCTCTAGTACGAGCGCGGTTTATTTATTATTATTTTTATCAACTACCATAACTTATCTCCTGCGCTTTTCTCGTGTATTATATTCTGTTTTCTATTTTGTACTGTAACTAGAGCGAACACAAAACTCCATTAGAACGTAAAGCTACAAATATATAAATATAAATATTATAAAGCAAAACAAATCTGTATGTATGTAATGCCTACCAGCGTCACGTGCGTCACGCCTGCGTGCGTGTTTCGTTTTTTAAGCAAGGAAAAAGGGTTTTCATTCTTGTTTTTTTTTTGTTTTATTTAGTTTTCTTCCTACCCCCCGCATTATTACCGTGTGTGCGTGTGTGTGTGTGTGTGTGCTGAATGTAAAACAAGTTTGAGTGGAAACAGAAAGAAAGGAAGTAAGAATGTGGCGCATCCTAGACAAAACCCCTCACACACGATGAAGAGGAGAAGCAAGAACAATGTAAAATGTTTATTTAGGAAAGGCTGGGAAGGCGTTTGTTTAATTGCTAAGCTTTAGATCATAGAGGGGGATGTGAGTGGGGAAATAGGGTGGTGTACCGACACCGACGGTAAAAAATGGAAAAGTGATTGGAAAGTAAGGGAAAAGTGAACGCGTGAAAGTTGGGTTAGAACAGTAAAAAAAGGGGAGGAAAAGTCAAACTAAAAACAGTGTAGAGCAAAAGGATAAGCAAAGAAAGAAGAAAACACACCCACACACACACATACACGAAATGGAATATGTTACATTTAATGATACTAAATTTTAAATACAACATGAAGAAGAAGGAGAAGAAGGATGAGAAGACGAAAAAGAAACAAAACAAACCCAAAAGAAAATTAATCAAAAGTGTACAAAACATGAAAGTAACCTACTATTACTAACGAAAATTCAAGCGTAAGTGAACACAACACAGAAAGGTAGAAGAAGATGAAGAAAAACACACACACATACAAACAGAAAAAAAACATACATTTTCTCTCACACAGTGACACAAAACCATACTACATACACACATACACCAATAAAAACGCATTAAAAACAAAACCCAAGCATCTAACTATTAGTGAAAAGAGGTGAGAAAGAGTAAATGAAAAAACAAAGCAAAACAAACAAAAACAAAATGGCAAACCCAAATGAGAGGGAAACACAAACCTTCCCTACCAAACCCCCACTGCTCCCCATTTACCCATTAGAACTTAACGATACACAGCTTAGCAAATTATTAAAAAGAAAACACACACAAACACACACACATACAAAACTACATTAGAGGAAAAAGTAAACTCATCCCAACTATTGATCGATTTAAATGCAAAATGATCGAAGCAGGCAAGCGAAAATCATCAACAAACTGTGGAGCAGAAGGTGAAGGGGAGGGTACAAACACAACTAAGCCAACTTGTAACTTTTTCACACTCTACTCCCCCTCTCTAAACTCGCTCCTACTATCTCTGTCTCTCTTGCGTCATTGTGTCATTGTGTACTTTGATAGATTACCACTTCCAAGGAAGAAGAAAAAAACAACGGAGCTGGAAATTGAGCTAAAAGAAAGATGAGAAAGAGAAAACAATACAGAGTCACACACAACCACACAGATAAAATGATAAAAACAACACAAACACACTTATACACTTGAAATGGATGGAAAGGAAACTTGGGCAACCGTGTTGTCCAGCAGGTTCGGGTGATAGGAAGTGATTACTGGCCGTAACAATGGGAGAGAGAGGGAGAGAGAGAGAAGAAAAAAACAGCCACAACCACAGACACACAACACACTAATAAATGAATTGAACATAATAATGAAACAAGAGAGAAGAAAAAAAATACACATATTGAAAAACAAAATACTTTAAACTGCGTGTAACATGTTATTGCTTTCTTTTTTTGTTGGTTTTTAAATTTCTCATATCACAATTTGTCCGCTCAATTACGCTGAGAAGGGGTTTTTTGTGGGTTCAGGTTCAGGAACTAATATTGAGTTCTTAATGGACCTATAGCTGAACCAATAACAGTACTGGAACTAATCACGAATCACGGATCGGTCCTGGAATTCATACTGAATCCATAAGAATCAAGGGACCGATCA
Source organism: Anopheles gambiae (assembly GCF_943734735.2). Taxonomy (NCBI): domain Eukaryota; kingdom Metazoa; phylum Arthropoda; class Insecta; order Diptera; family Culicidae; genus Anopheles; species Anopheles gambiae. Next base: position 113,755,225 of record NC_064601.1, read on the forward strand.
CGAACCCATAACGACCCTGGAACTGATGTTGAACGCATACAGGTCCTGGAACTGATACTGAACCTCTACCGTTCTTAGCATTGATAATGATCATATACCGAACCAGGAACTGATACTGAACCCATAACGGTCTTGAAACTAATCACGAACCCATACCGGACCTTTAACCAATCACGAACCTATATTGGTTCTGGAACTGTTACTGAACCTGCGTCGGAACCTGGAACCTATAACTGATCAAGCATCTATACTGATCCTCGAACTGATACTAAACCTATAACGATTCAAGGACTAATTACGAGCCTTTACCGGTGCTAGAACCGATCAAGAACCTACATCGATCCTGGAACTATTACTAAAGTTACAACGGTGCGGGAACTGATACTGAAGATACTGAACCCATAACGGTCCTGGAACTAATATCCAACCCATACCGGTCTTTTAACCAATCACGAACCTACATTGGTTTTGGAACTGTTACTGAGCCTGCAACGGAACCTTAAACCGATTACGAACCCATGCCGCTCCTGAAACCTATCAAGAACCTATACTGATCCTGGAACTGAAACTAAATCTATAGGAACTAATTACGAGCCTTCACTGGTGCTGGCATCGATCAAGAACCTATATCGATCCTGGAACTATTACTGAAGTAGCAACGATACGGGAACTTTTACTGAAGCCGCAACGGTCCTGGAACCGATCACAAACCTATACCAGTCCTGGAACTGTTAGTAAACTCATACCGGTCCTGGACCTGATACTGAGAACATACCGGTTCCGAAACAGATGCTGCATCCATAACGGTCCTGGAGCTAATCACAAGCCTTTACCGGTCCTGAAACCAACTACGAACCTATATTCTGGTTCTTGAACTGTTACTGAACCTGAAACGGTCCTGAAACTGATATTGAAACCATACCAGACCTGGAACCGATCACGAACCTTGACCGAATCGTGGAACTAATCACGAATCCATACCGATACAAGAACCGATTACGAACCCATACTGTTCCTGAAACTGATCAAGCACCTATACCAATCCTGGAACTGATACTAAACCCATACCAGTCCAGGAATCGAGCACGAACCCGTTCAACCCGTCTTGGAATCGATACTGAAACCAAACTGATCCTAGAACTGTTGCTAAACCCGTACTGGTCCTGGAATAGATTCTGGATAAAAACCGAACAAGAGTTATTCTTGAACTTATTTCAGTTCCGGAACGTTTTGAATCGTCTTTTCTGGTTCCATAACGAATCGAGAACCGTTTAGGGGCCGTTTCCCTTGCAGTAACTGGTTGTATCGAATCCCTTGTTCCCAACAAATGAATAACTAAATTTTCCTTCCTCTCCCTTAAACGCTGCTTTAGAGCGAACAAGCGATCAAACGTTTTATAGCAACTGTGTGATTTGTTGTGTTGCGCTCCTCCAACGGTTCACCCCGGTCCCCAAACGCTTGTGCCAAAAACCAGCTGATACAGCTGAAAACCGCCGCCGCAAGCAAAATGCACCGCCACGAAAAAGCCAGCGCGATCGATCACCGGTCAGCAGTAGTGCGGTAGCAGCGGTCGTGGCTGAACACACAGTCCAGCAACAAACACGGTTCAGTGAAGGCAAAAAGCGGTACGGAAATTGAGTTCACCCGTGTGCCACGCAGTGTAATAAGCAACAATTAGCTTAACAGTTAATATTCAACAATTAGTGGATTTATATCGATTTTTGGGTGCAATTTCTTCTCCTATCAAACGAAGTCCGTTTCACATCAATCAATTCATTAGCGTGAAAAGTGTTCGTTATAAGTGATATTATGCGTTAAAGCTGGTCAGTGCCTACTATCTCTACAACACACTATCTCTCTGTTGTACAGTACACACAGCAAGCCGTTTCCTTCAATCAAATATGGCGGATCACGATCAAACTGTGCTAGATGGTAAGTGCCAACGACGCATTGCGTGTCCTACATATGGCTGCATGTTTTTTCCAACGTTTCGAAAACAAACTGCCAAAGCAATTGATTTTAAAAAAACACACACACACACACATAAAGCTTTCTTGTCCTCAATTGCTCAGGAGACGGTCCACACGCATAAGCAAAAAATAGAATGCATAAGAAATCTATACATTTTCCCTCCCCTTTGAACGATTTACTTTGAAACTTTCAACATACCCCCAAAATGTGAACAAGTAAACAAACGGACTGCGGTCCGTCCATCCACCAGGTGATATGAATGAAAAAGGGAGAGAGAGGGCAACGGGTGGGGAGGTTTGGGCACGCTCGGCTCAAAAGTTTGTCAACAGTGCGTCCAATTACTCGTACGTAAGCGGAACTATCATCGGACCCGCGCCTGTCCCGGTGTATAAACAATTATTGGGCTTTTTAAACCGATTGACATAACATAACCTAGTTCGGGTGGAGGATTGGAGGTCGTGCACGAAACGGGGTCTTACCTTCTTGGCTTTCCTTCCTTTCCAACACGGCAGAAGAGTTGGCAACGACCAATTCGACGAGAATGCAGCAATTGGTGGGTGCTGGCAGGACGAACTGGCTCTGCCTGATGATGACGGCGATCGGTGGAGTGATCGTGATGGCTGCGATCGCGTTCGGTTTCTACCTAACCATACCCGCTTCAGGTACGTGATAGTAGATCAAGAGGTGATCGACTAGTATGTCATTTTTAATACACCTTCCTCCTGTTAGCTCTCTTCCAACAACCATCTAACCTGATTGAGCTAGAACCTATCGAAGTACAAAGCCCCGAAGAGCTGGAAACCATCCGCGAAACGTACTTCAAAGCGGAAGCACATGACATCCTGATGGGATCACTGGAATTGCTCGAACTGTTAAACGATCTCGATCCACTGCTCCAACGTCACCGCTCGCGCCGAGAAGCCTTTGGAGCAGAACCCGTCCCGAACCGTATCTCCCGCGGAGACGATCGTTCCGGTGAGATTACGTACGGTGTGCGAAAGCGCGTACAGCGTGAGTTCGATCTCGGCACAGTGCCGATCGATTATCGTGGCATACTGGTCGGTTCTGAGTCCCCCCGAGCGCCACGCAAGCGACGCCACGCCGACATCTCGCTCGACGACCTGGAGCGTGCAAAGCGCAGTGCACAGAAAGACTACCAGCGGCTGGAGAAGGAGTACAACCGGTGTCGCAAGGAAGCACCGAACGGGAAGCTGTGCGATCAGATCTACGAAAAGCTGCAACGTCTGTCGGAGGAGGTGAATGCACGCTTTCTCGAGATGGCGAACCTGCTGCAGGGGTTTAGTGAGATGGGCCCAGCCAAAGAGAAGACGACGCCACAGTATGAGGAGATGTACTACAGTAGTACGGAGCGAAGTACAAGCTACCGGCCGGAGATGCACGCTCCGAAAAACGATCCCAAGATAACGACTGTTGAGCAGCTTGTGAATAAGATGAACATTACACAGGCCATCCCCAAGGAGAAGCTAAGGACGAGTGCGGAGGATGAGATGATCACCACCACTCCCATGTTACCGGTGTTTGATCCGAGCCTGCATAAACCGATCGAGAACAGCTCCATACGGAGTTTGGATGATCTGTTCGATCATATGAGACTGAGCGGAGAGGACGCGTCCACCACCGAGTGGACTACAGAGCGTCGTGAGCTGTTTGAGTTCGAAATCGACTCCACTTCCACGTCTCCTGCCACCGTGAAGCCATCCACCCAGCCAACGAGTAAGCGACGAACAACAACCAAAAGCCCACTGCAAGCGGCTCGCAATCTCCACGATGTTGTACATCAACTGCAACTAGCACAGATGCTTCAGCCACACCCATTCCACGAGGATCTTGTGATGAGTCCACCGGAAAACATCAACGAGTTTGTCATGTCACGATCGCGCAATCGGGAGGAAATGCATCACGACACGACCCCCAGTCCGATGCGTGCCGTCGTCCATCAACAACATCAACATCTGCAGCATCAGGCTCAACCTCAATCACCTCACCAACCGTTGGTCGTTGGTCCAAGTGCTCCCTTTCTGAATCTGTGCGATCAACTTCGATCGGCAGCAGGAAATGGGCACCTGAAGCCAACACACCCTGGGGCAACATTCCAACACTCACCAGGCATTCCGATCACGGGTGAAGCAACGAAAGCCTCCTCCCAGATCATTGTCAACTCGGCGTTTGGGGCTGGGTATGTGCCGAATACGGTTTGCTTCTACCAGAACGCACCACCGGTCGGGGCACAACCGACGGCGTACGGCTTTCGTCCGGCCGGTGCCGGTGCTCCTTACGTGTATCCGAACGCGCCGGGGTATCCACCGTACCAGCAACAGCCTTATCATCAACAACACCACCATCATCATCCGGGTGCCGGAGGTAAGCTTCCGTTGAATGATCCCGCGATCGATGCACTCATTCAACCGCGCATTCCCGAAGGTGATTAGTGTGACATCCACACTCTGAAGAGAGAGAGACAGAGAGTTCTTACTGTATTTTTGTGTTTTTTTCCCCCTCCAGCTATGATTAACATGCCCGTTAGCATACAGAACCTTCATCATGCTGGTGCTCGTACCTCGGAGCTGCCGGCCGATCAGTCCGGCCCCATCCTCCTCTGCTCCATGATGCAGAACGTGGAGCAGCCGACGCGACATCACGCCGGGAATGAAACGCACCCAGAGGACGCCGAAGAAGAGCTGGACGAAAATCTAGACACGATGTTTGCGGCGGGACGCTCACTGGCAGCACGGGCCAAGGGACGCCACCACTGCCGACGGGGCTCGGTACCGTGCTTCAGCTCGCATCAGTGCGTCAAACGCAGCAGCTGGTGTGACTCCAAGACGGACTGTATGGATGGTAGTGACGAGAGTGCGTGCTCCTGCGTTTCGCGCCTCCCCAAGCGCAAGCTCTGCGATGGTTATGCCGACTGTCCGCTCGGTATGGACGAGATGGGATGCTTTGGGTGTGAAAAGTTCTCCTTCTCCTGCTTCCACACGGAGGCGGAGTACCGTTCGGCTCACCGATCTGGGTCGATGTGCTACAGTCTGCTCGAAAAGTGCGATGGTTTCGATAACTGTCTGAACAGGAAGGATGAACAGGACTGTACGATGTTGGTGCGTGATCTGGGACACTATTTGGCGTACTCGGTCCCGCACTCTACGGGGGTGCTGCATCGGAACTATCGCGGGAAGTGGTACCCGGTGTGTCATAACCCTACGCAGTGGGCAAGGGAAGCTTGCGAGACGGAGCTCGGGCCACTCGATCGTGAGCCACTGTTGAGCCACGGGCATGGCAGTCTTCCCGGACCGTACATTAGCCAGCGAGCGAACAGTGCCGTATCGCAGCCCGAGTTTAGTGAAGCTTGTAATGGGGTTTACGTACACGTCAAGTGTCCGGCGGTGCGATGTGGTACGAGTCGGATGCACGAACAGCACGCCGCCCGAATCAATGTGCGGACAAGGCGTGAGGCGAACGAGAGTGAAATTGTGGAGAGTGTTCGCATCGTTGGAGGATCACATGCCGATCCGGAAGCGTACCCTTTCATCGTCGGTATCTTCCGGGATGGGAAGTATCACTGTGGTGGCAGCATTTACAATGAACATTGGGTAAGAGGAGCAAGAGCTTATTCGCCACAGGCATTAAAACACTGTATGTGTACTTCTTTTAGATCATTTCCGCCGCTCACTGCTGTGACAACTTCGACCAGCACTACTTCGAGGTACGGTCGGGCATGCTGCGCAAGCGGAGCTTTGCGCCGCAGGTTCAAATTACACGCGTCACGCACATGATCGTTCATCACGCGTACAGCTCGTCGTTGATGGCGAACGATATTGCGCTGATGCGGGTAGAGCATCCGTTCCACTACAATCGATGGGTGCGTCCGATCTGTATGCCGGAGCGCCATCGTACGACGGACGATCGGGATTGGATCTGGGGACCGAAGGCCGGCACTGTCTGCACCGCCATTGGATGGGGTGCACTGCGGGAGCGTGGTGGAGCACGTATGTATCATTGGCTTCTCGGAGGACGCACACATCTTCTCTAATCCAGCGCAATCCTTTTCTTTAGCCGATCATCTGATGCAGGTTTCGGTGCCGATCTTAGGCTACTGCAAGCACAAATCCGATCGTGACAGTCTGCAGATCTGTGCTGCAGAAGAAGACGGCGGTCATGATGCGTGCCAGGGTGATTCCGGTGGACCGTTTGTGTGTCAGAGCAAGTCGAACCCGTTCGAGTGGTATCTGGCCGGTGTGGTAAGTCACGGGGAGGGATGTGCGCGTGCACACGAACCCGGTGTCTACACGCGAGTGGCACTGTTTATCGATTGGATTGCGGAGAAGGTAAATGCGCCACTGCCAGCACGTACTGCGCGGGCTGACTGTCCGGGGATGCGATGTATCTGGGGTGGAGGGATCTGTCTACCACCGGGCAAGAAGTGTAACGGATACGTTAACTGTCTTGGTGGTGAGGATGAGTCGGGCTGTGGGATGGATCAGATGCTACGATCGATGTCGCAGCGAGGTGAGGAAGAAAGTGAGGAGGACGGTGGTAGTGCCACACAGAGAGCTTTGGATGTGGATACGACGGAAGCTGAGACTACCGTTTTGTTCACATCGGAAGAAACGACGACGTTAAGCGTGCCGGAAGAAGCGAGTGTAGAAGCGCAGGAGAGTATGATCATGACGAACACAGCACAGACGGAACCGATCACTACTACAACAAGTACAGCTGCCCCTACCACACCTCAACTTGAGCTATCTACTGTAGAAGAAAGCACAACGGAGGACAGCTCTACCTCAGCAAGTACTCCAGAAGATGCACCTACGGAAGCCTCTACCTCGCCGGAGTCAACCACATTGGAGGTCACAACAGACCTCAGTACAGAGTCAGCTTCCACTGCAAATGATCCAACAACAACCTTCACATCAACAACCGACTCTGCGATCATCTTCCCCATTCACGATCACGAACAGGATCGTCCTAAGCAAGGCTTCGAATTCATTGCACCGATCACCTCCTCCACAACGGAAGTCATCTGGAAGGCGCTGGAAAAGGCAGTCAAAGAGGTACGTGGACAGGTACGCACTGGGAATGGCACTTCAGTGGTGAATGCCACAACGGAACCAACGGAAGTGTTCTCTACGGAACTGCCACTGGAAGCCACGTCCGAAGACCCACTGGAAGATTCATCCGACCATCCATTCTTGGTGGAGTTGGACGTGATGCAGCAGCAGAAACACAAGCGAGTGGCCCAATTCCGCATGACGGTGCACAATGTGCACACGAACACGAAGGTGCAGACGATGCTGCCAAATGATACGGCACAGTATAGGCAGTTTTCCTGCAGGAAGTAAGACTTACGGTGGAGTTAGCTGTTGAAAAAAGACTGTCTAAATTATCTTTAACCTGTTTTTCTAGTATCACCCAGAGGATCAATGTGGCTCACCGGTGCGATCGGATCGTAGACTGTGAGGATGGCAGTGATGAGCTGAACTGTACCTGTCGCGACTTCCTGAAGGACAAGTTTGATTTCCTGATCTGCGACGGCAAGACGGACTGTCTCGATCAAACGGATGAGCTGGGTTGTAGTAAGTGATCTTCTACGGTGCAGTAGTTTTGATCAAACCGAGCTAAAACAAGCTCTTCTGTTTCCTCAGTGAACTGTCAGGCTGGTCAGTATGCGTGCCGGATCAGCCAGGTTTGCATTCCCGGGGTGCAGGTCTGCAACGGTCATCCAGACTGTCCGATGCATGAAGATGAGCTGGATTGCTGTGAGTATTGCTGTGGACACCTTGTTTTGTGAAGTCATACTAACCTTTGGTGCTTTAGTGGCTCTAACGGATGGACATCGTGTGTACTTCGATGCAAACAATCTCACCCTTTTCCACAACACGGGCATTGTGACGAAAAACACGAACGGAACCTGGGAGATACTGTGTGGAGCGGTCCTCACGGCAAAGACGGAACATGCTGTGGAGAAGATCTGCTCGTTCTTGGGATTTGCGTAAGTCTTTATCATGTTGCGAACTCCAGAACCAACTAATTATACATCTTTCGCTTCTTTTTAGTGGTCATCGGAACTACTCACTGCTCTCACTCGCACCGACCGATCTGCCTGTTGGGCTGCTTGCAAATCCAAACAATCTACACTACGTCAACCTTACGCTCCATGCTCCCTGTCAAGCGTTGCGCGTCTCCTGCGTCCAGCACATCAACGCTACCGAGCACGACATTGCACACTTTGAGCACAACCACAAGCAAGACCCGGTACAGGTTAATATTCGTCCACTGAACCCGATCAACCGGCCCCATCACATGCCCCAGATCGTGTTCCAGGAGAACGCTCACATTGAGCTGGTGGAAAACTTTGGTGATGATTACGATTGGCCTTGGAATACGAACATCTATCTCGATGGGGTAATGATCTGCAGTGGGCTGATCATCGATGCGAGCTGGATCATTGTGTCGGGGAGCTGTACACGGTTGGTGAACCTGCGGCATCAGTATCTGGCGGTGGTGGCGGGCGGTGCCAAGTCGTACCTACACATTGAAGGGCCGTACGAGCAGGTGGTGCGGGTCGATTGCTACCACTACATACCGGAGGCGGAAACGGTGATGCTGCATCTGGCGACGAAGCTAAGCTTTAGCCGGCACGTGCTGCCGACGTTTGTGCCGGAGAAGTAAGTTCTTGGATGTGGTGATGCGCTCTCTGTCTCTCACCGTTGGATAAAACATTATTGATGGATTGGGGTTTGTTTGTTTGTAGTGAAAACCTAACGGACAGTGAGTGTCTTGCGGTGGGACAGGATAAGTACGGAAGAACGAAAACGCTGCGGGTGCATCTCAACACCACCAACTGTCCAGGGGAACGGGTGCGATGCTACCATAAGGATCTGAAGCAGCCCTACTATCATCATGAATCTTGTTACACACCAGGTAAGGAGAAGGAGAGAGATTACTTCAAGAACTTCTACTGATCCCTCTCATCTTAATTCTTCCTCACAGAAGCGACACGATCAGGTGTGATCGTGTGCAAAACAAACCGCTCCGGCTGGTATCCCGTCGGGTTCTACCAGCACAAGCGTGGTCTGTGCGGATTCAACGAAGTGGTGCGTGTTACGAGCCTGGTAGAATCGTACCATAGGATCCAGAACGTGCTACACAAGGAACAGTGTGGTGATCAGCTGTACGAGGAACCTCATTGCGGAGGAAAGCGTTGTCGCTATGGAAAGTGTGTCGGTGAGAAGTTGCTGTGCGATCGCAAGCCAGACTGTTCCGATGGATCGGATGAGGAACCGGCAATGTGTGCCGCACGCAATCAAACTGGAAGTGAGTAGATCGTGTCAGTGTGCAGTATCTCATCATTACACTGACTCTTTATGTCCTTTTTTTAAGATTGTCTGCCACATCAACTACGTTGCGCGAATGAACGGTGTATTGACAAGTCTAGCTTCTGCGATCGCAAGAACGATTGTGGAGACTCGACCGATGAACCGCACGATTGCTCCTGCTACACCTATCTGAAGTAAGATCACTGTAAGATCAGGTCGCGATATGAGGAACCTTACTATTTTTCTCTCTCTCTCGTTGTTTTAGAATTACGGACCCGGGTAAGATCTGCGACGGAGTGCGCAACTGTTGGGACAAATCGGACGAAAATCCACGCGTCTGTCGGTGCCACTCCACGAGCTTCCGGTGTGGCGAGTCCGACATCTGCGTGCCGTATGATTTTGTGTGCGACAAGGAACGGGACTGTCCAAATGGAGAGGATGAGCTGTACTGTTACGCACTGCAGCAGAACTCTTATGAAGCGTAAGAATCTCTACTACATTTCTACGTCTTGTGGAATGTCACGTTTGGAGTTAACATTTCCCTTTTTACTCTTTCATCAATCCCCTAGTGGGTACGGTGAGCTGATGGAGCAAAGCTACGGCATCTGGCACTCAAAATGCTTCCCCACGACGACCCAGTTCGACGACGAGTACATGAAGCGCATCTGCGAGCAGTTGGGCTACAGTCAGGTGCGCAAAATCTTTGGCCGAGCGATCGTGCAAGGTGCTCGGTTGCGTACGGCCAACCAGACGGAAACGCCCGTTGATAAGCTGCGTCGTTCGGCGACCAAAGCGATCGTGCAGAACAAGTTCTCGAAGGTCGTTATTAATCAGAACCATACGTTTTACATGAAACCGAGCCGGCCCATGTTTAAGGTGATCAACTGGAACTATGAGGACGAGCAGAACTGCCATCGGTTGGAGTTGCTGTGTGCCCCGTGAGGGGTGGTGTCGGAAGGCGTGATGAGATCTTACGAGTACGTTTTTTAGGTAATAAAGTTAGCATCGTAATTTGAATCGGCAAAGAAAAAACGGAGCGATGTCTGCATTGCAATTTAGTTTATTTAGTTGAAGAATAACAAAGAGGGGGAGAAATCACACAAACGAACAAAAAGGTAGATAAATTTGTGATTAGTGCCATCTCGTGTGGTCTTCGCTTAGTTTCTGGGTCCACGTCCCATCAGCAGGAAGAAGGGACATCCACTGTCCAGCTTGGTCTTGAGCGCCTGACAGTCGCTACTCTCGGTCCAGGTAGCAGCCGGGCAGCTCTGTGTACGACCAACAACATCAATATGAGTATCTCTCACACAACTTCTTCATCTCACTGCAGACGTTCTAACTTACCTTAAACAGTGCCGTGTACAGACAATTGACGAAACCCTGCGGAATGAAGCTACAGCCAGCACGATCGGGCGAGGAAGATATCGGTGCGACGCTGTACGCCGGATCGTTCTGGATCTGGCGGGCACAGGTATCGACGGCACCGTTCACCAGCGAGCCAAAGTTCGGATCCGCCCCCAGTGTGCTCGCCATCGAACGCTTGATCGCGTCCGTGTTGAGTGCATTGTTCACGAACCCACCGGTTTCCATCATGGCGCACTGGACGATGCACTGCAGGGGATGTACAATACAAAAGGTCAGAGAAGGACGCGAAAGAAAGAAGGTCCTCTTGGGTGTCACTTACACAACCCTCCGTACGGGGAACGCCTGGGGCGGGCATTTGGCCGGGTTTGGGATTCTCAGCCCGACACTTCTCCATTATTGCATTGTCGATCGGTTTCGGGATCTTGCAGCAATCCTCGGCTGTGACTGCCGTGGGCTGGAAGCAGGATGCATCCGGTGCTGGTGGTTGCGCTTGAACCTAAAGGGGGAGAAAAGGAGAGCTTATACTTCTCCAGAGAGTGAATCTAAGAATTCTCACTCTCACTGTGTCTCTTACCAAACCAACGATGATCGAGACTACAAACACAAACGATAGCATGGTTTCGGGATGGACGTTTCGGGCGCTGGGACTAGTTTGGGACTCAAGCAACTTCCTCGGCCAATAGAAGCTTCTATTCTGAGTTGTGAACCAATACGACACATTATATATACATGGTTCTCTACAACTAATGACTTGCCATTGCTTTGTGATCGTTCAAATTTCGACCATTCAATTGTTGACTGCATTATGACGCTTTTTTCCACGTCTGACCTTCGGTTTAAAGCTAACAAGTTTTTCTTTCCCCCCAGTACAATTGCACGGACAATCATTGAACAATTGAGGTTGTTTGCCGAATTTTTGGGGTAGTTTGGTTTTATTAATTTTTACAATTCACACAAACAAGCGCACAAACAAAAAAACAATCGCAAACGATTTAGATCATGCTAGATCATGCTAGGTTTAGGTTGGACGCATGCGACGACCGCCATGCTTGCGCAGCGCAAAGTACGCGCAGCCCTTCTTGATCTTGTCCTTCAGCTGCGTGCAGCCATCCTTCTGCGTCCACACATTCGTCGGGCATTGCTGAATGGTAGAGAAAGTAGAAGTGTGTTTTATAGATAAAATATGTTTAACAAGAACAGACGATCGCACTTTACCTCAAACAATGTGCCGTACACGCAGTTGATGAACGCTTTCGCATCCGGCTTGCAGACTGGTTTCGTCACGTAGCGGGTAAATTCCGAGTCAACGTTAATGCTTTCATGGCACTGCTTAACCGTGTCGTCGAGCAGCTTGGCAAAGGCCGGGTTCGCTTTCACTACCGGCTCGATCGCCTTCCTAAATGCGGGCCCATCGACCTTTTCGTTCTTGAGCGCACCCATACCCTTCATAATACACTCAGCGATACACTACAAATAAACGATAAACGGTGACCGTATGACACGTGATCGTCAAAAAACCACGCGCGCGCATGACTTACCTCACCCGGATGTCCACGCGGTCCTTTATCGTCGGTGTTTTGCGGTGGCTTAAACGGGTGTGCCGCTTTACATTTCTCGATGACGGTCTTGTTGGCCAGCATAGGTATGTCGCAGCATTCGTCCACCGTTATCGATGTGCCATTATGACAACCGAGCACATCCTTCCCGGGATGGGCCACCACAAGCTCCAGCGTCTAGCCATATGAACGAGGATGTTAAGGTCAGGGTTTCTCAAACACCGCTCTGAAGATCCTACTTACCGCCACCACAAATATCACACCAAAAGCGCAAACGAGTCGATTCATGTTGAAGAACTATTGTACGGCTTTTTCTCTCCACAACCATCGCTTTTATACCCACCGGGCGCTAATGTGCTCGAGTTAAAAGCGCATTAAAATCTCATTCCCTTCTCACGGTCAAAGTCATTTCATTGTTTCGGAAAGTGATAATTCAGTAAATATAAACATTTAAATTTGCAATGCGGAAAACGATGCGACAGAGAGCCATTTTATTTGTATTCCAATTGTTCCAACACGATCCTCGGACCGATCACGCCACTTATCTCGTCTTCTGGTTTTCCAGAACCATGAAGATGGCGTTCAAATCTTCCAGCGAGTTGGAGCACTTTGACAAGAACGTTCTCCATTCATCACACATCGGACCTGTGAGGGAATAATGGGAAAAAAGAGCACGATGTAAGCATAAGTTGTCTTCAGTGCAGATCCTTAACACTAATCCTTACTTTTTGTTCTGTCCTTTGCGGGGCAGTTCTTAATGTGATAGAAAACCAAACAAAACAAAAGCCAAACAATTAGAATCTTGTAACAATCATAAATCAGCCACACTAAGCCCTTACCACGTAGAACTTGGCAGCGACACAGGCAATGGTCAGTGCCGGAGCTGGTTCACAATCTCCCAAGGAAGACTTCAGCTTACTAAGCACGTTGGACGGATCTTTGTCCATCAGTGGCAAGCATTCCTCCAGCACCGCCTTCTCCACCAGTGTCTTCCATTCGTCCGATCCCTTCACCATCTCCTTGATGTACGACTTTATCTTGTCCTTGTCCACCGTATTGTCCGATTTGATGAGGCTCTGCTTCTTCAGCACACAGGTCGTTATTTCCTAGTAGCAGATGATACAAAACCAATCACAGTAAACCATGCTGAAGCTGTCTCTCTCTCTCTCTCTCTCTCTCTCTCTCTCTCTCTCTCTCTCTCTCTCTCTCTCTTTCTCTCTCTCTCTCTCTCTCTCGCTTTGTCTCTCCCTTCGTTTCTCCCTTCGTTTCTTACACAACTCTTCTGCAGTGGCGGCTTGCTAGATTTCTGATGCTCTTCCATACAAGCGTTCAGCGTTTCGTTCGGAAACATTTCCGGCACATCGCAGCACTTGTCCTCGTTGTCCTTGTCCACCGTGGGCATCGTTTTGCAGGCCGGGTTCGGTTCACCGGCGGTGGCCAACTGTACCAGCCACAGCAGCACCAACACTTTGGCCCAGTTGGCCGATCCAATGCGAGCGATGGTCGTAGCCATGGTTACGTTATTGAAGCACTGACGAACTGGTGCGTTCGACTTGGGTAGTGCACTTTTATATACAAATTCAGGGGTTATGGAAGAATTAACCAAAAAACTGATCATTCTTTTTTTACATAATCCAATTTTTTCGGGGGCACGTCTAAAGTAAACATAGTTTATTACCATTGTTTAGTTTTTCCTTTTTTCTACTGCAAAGCTCCATTGTTAACGAAGGTAGGTCATTCGGAACGGTTCTGAAATGACCTTAGTGATATCGTTCATTGCGGCACAGGTTCTAACTGTACAGCGGTACGCGTACAGAGCCAGTACAGCAAACAATCATATTTTCATAAGTCTACACCTTAACAGCTAACTTTATTCAGTACGGAAAAGCGATTAATGATCGCACCTTAACACCTATGCTATCATGCTAATGAAGGGCAAAAATGACCATCAGTTGCGCCCATTCCACGATGAAATGTTCATGATGCTCTATTCGAACGTCCAACAAACTACCGAGACTCTGTCGCTTTGGATTCACTCGATTCACAAGCTCACTGAATGTCTAGCACCACGGCCTCGTTCGCGGGATTGCGTAGCGTTTTGTACTGGTTCGTGCTAACCGCCAGCTCGACCAGATTGGTGTTGGTGAAGAAGTCCACCAGTACCGCGTTCGCTCGCTGACTCCACGGGCCGCTCAGCAGCTGCATCAGCTTCGGATTGACGATGCTGGCACGTTCCGCCGGCATCAGGAAGGTGGCCTCCTCTTCGTTCTACCATTCCAATAGGAAAAGGGAGTTGTTAATAACATTCTTTTTGTGATTAATTTCCACCGCTTATACTTACATAGCTCCCGTGAAAGCCTTGCACACCGTGCAGACTCCAGCCAATGTTGCGCGGCGCGTCCGGATGCTTGTGGGAGAACAGATTCTGCATCCATTCGCCCAGCTCGGTGTGCTTCAGGAAAGCGCTCGAGTGTTTTTTCCACGCTCGCCATATAATATCCGATTCTAGAAAGTGAAAAGCGATAAATTATATGAAATAAAAAATAAAACAAATTAAAAAAATAAACCATTTGAATTGCAGCGTTAAAAGCATTTCATTCCTACAGTTGACTGCTAGGAAGCAAGAAGCTGAGCAATAGAGCTAGTCGATGTTTTTGCGATGTTTTTTGCGCTTGTGCGTAGCAGTTACAGAATCACAATGGGAAAAGTGTTGGTCAAAAATTTGAAATAAATTATTTTTTAAATTTAATAATTTAATAATTTTAATTTTCCACAATGATACTGTTTCATAATCACTCCAAAAGCATAAAGGAGTTTTGTGTTTAGATAAATTTTTATAATAAGTATTATTTTTCGTAAGCACTCACTGCTCATAGTGATATTAACCATTCCCTTTAGAGATGGGAATATTTTGTTGGAACTGGTAAAAATAACCAGCTACTTCGTCATGTATAGTACTTTGCTCTTTTAAATTCATTCCACTATGACAACCAGTTACTTGTAATATGTTATTCTTACTCGTTACTCTAATCAGTAACTCGTTACTTTCAACCACTATATCAATCCAACAACCTATCTGTAGTAACTAGTTACTCATGCAAAAGTAACTAGTTACTTTTCGTTACTTTTTCTTTTTCTTTAAAAGTCCCATCCTCATTTCCCTTTCTACAGCTTTCGCCATCATTTGCCACCGTACAGATTGGCTCCCGTTATCGCATTCCCCCCTGCAGTAAGCTGATGAGCCAACAAACACAATCAATCATCGCGCATCTCGCGACGGTACAAATTGTCCATAGGTCAATTGTGTTTGTACAAGATAGTGCGCCTCGATGCGCAGCTGAAGTGGCACTGGAGGAGAAAGGAAGCACCACAGTGATAGTGCTACCGTTCTCCCGAGCAGTGTTCAAAACGGCAACGAGCGAATTATTCTCCAGTGAAGATGCGTTCCGCGAGGACGTCTCTGTGGTTGTGCAGTGCGGTTGTGGTGTTCGGTGTGCTTTGCTTGGGCTGTACCGCCGGCAAGTACGAACCAACGTGGGAAAGTTTGGACTCGCGCCCACTTCCCAAATGGTACGATGACGCGAAGGTCGGTATCTTCATCCACTGGGGTGTGTACGCGGTCCCCAGCTACGGGTCGGAGTGGTTCTGGATCAACTGGCAGGGCAGCCGGACGGAGGAGTACGTGCAGTTTATGACGAACAACTACAAGCCCGGCTTTACCTATCAAGACTTTGCGAGCGATTTTACCGCGGAACTGTTCAATGCAACCGAATGGGCTGAGCTGTTTGCCCGATCCGGTGCACGGTACGTGGTGCTGACGAGCAAACACCACGAAGGGTACACACTGTGGCCGTCGAAGCATACGTTCGGCTGGAACGCGATGGATGTTGGACCTCATCGGGATGTTTTGGGCGAGCTGGCCAATGCGGTGCGTGCCACGGGGCAGCTAACGTTTGGCGTTTATTATTCCCTTTTTGAGTGGTTCAATCGATTGTATTTGAATGACAAGCTGCACGTGTTCATGCAAAGGGAGTACGTGGATGGGAAGGTGTGGCCTGAGCTGCAGGAGCTTATCAACACGTACCGGCCGGAAGTGCTGTGGAGCGACGGTGACTGGGAAGCACCGGACGGGTACTGGAAGGCGAAAGAGTTCTTTGCCTGGCTGTACAACGACAGCCCGGTGCGCGACACGATCGTCACGAACGATCGGTGGGGCATGGGGACGCTCTGTCTGCACGGGGACTTCCACACCTGCTCCGATCGGTACAACCCGGGCGTGCTGCAGAAGCACAAGTGGGAAAATGCAATGACAATCGATCGGAAGAGCTGGGGCCATCGGGTGAACGCACGGTTGGAGGACTTTATGACGACGGACGAGCTGATCGGGGAGCTCGTGACGACGGTTAGCTGCGGTGGCAACATTCTTATCAACGTGGGCCCCACCAAAGCCGGCACAATTGAGGCAATCTTTGCCGAGCGACTCGTCGAGATGGGACGGTAAGGGATGAGTTAGAAGAAGAAATGCTGTGAAATTCGCTCTCTCTCTCTCTCTTAATTCATGTTGCCTACTTCCAGCTGGCTGAAGGTGAATGGACCCGCGATCTACAAGTCCCAACCGTGGGAGTACCAGAACGACACACTCACCGGAAGCGTTTGGTACACCGCGACCAAGGGATCCTCGAATCGGCGCAGCAACTTCCGCACGATCTTCGCCACCGTGCTGAACTATCCGTACAAAACGAACAGCGTGCGGCTGGGAGCCTTCAGCAATCAGGTGACTAACATTGCACAGATCACGATGCTGGGGTACAACACCGCCCTGAAGGTTAGTCCGCAAAGACCCCGTGTTGGGAGTTGCGTTTGAGTCCGCTTTTAAATGGCATTAACGTCTTTCCCATTTGCAGTGGAAACCGACGGACGATGGGATTATGGTGGAGTTTCCTCCCAAGAACGAGATCGACCGGCTCGAGCTGAAGCACGCCTGGACGCTGAAGATCACACTCACGACCCAGTGGCCCCTAAATGTGTAGACGGAGAGGGTTAATTCGTTTAATTGGTACAGCGCAATAAAACGCCCTACCTTTACGCAATTCAAGTCCATTTCGGTTGCCTGCTGTAAAGAAGGATGCTGTGGACTATAAAACGCGTCTCAAGCTTTCCCATCGTAGCTCCCAGCTCCCAAGCCACGCAGGTCTTAGTTAGTGAATTCCACCCCAAACAAAAAACATACTATCTTCACCGTTAAAGGTGGGTTTGTTTTTGCTGCTGTCTCCCGACCTCAGATTTGTGTGCGATTGGTCATGACGAATCTAAGCACCATTACGAAACGGTTTTCGCTAGGCGGACCAACCGTAGGCACGCGCACACCAGCGGTCTCAAATGTGGGTCAGTGTCGGCTGTGTTTTGGGAGACGAATCGAACGCCCCGAAATAAAAACCGGAAAACCGCACGATTGTTGTGCAGGTGTGTCGTAACGGGTGCCCCTCGATAAGGGGCGCGCTGACGCGCACGCGAATGTCAAGGCCGTGTTGCGGATCTCTAGGGATCTCTGTATGCGCACGGAAGGGCACGGTGCTCATACTCAACGTCACGTTTTGCTTTAGTGACGCGAGCCCCGGTGGCGTGTGGGCCCTTGAATCCGATCGTAGCGATAGATACACGCTTTGCAGTGTTTGTTTCTGCTTTTTTTATATGAGCGAAACCCCTTCAGGAAGGACACACACATGAGGCGCAAAACAGACACGATGAGCGTTTAGCCGCTCATTAGCCAATGGCAGGAAGTTACTACGAGGCCTGCTTTGAACTGTCTTGCCATGTTTTACTATCATCCTCTTTGGAATGACCCCTTTTTGTGTGAGAGAGACCTAAGTCTCTTTGTTGAAAGATCACTCTACTCTGTTATCGTGTCCGATTATTGCCTGGGATGGTACAGACAATGCACTAGCACAAGCTCCAGCAGCAGCCAATAACGAGGCGCGCTGTCTGTTCAAAACCAGACGTGTCAAACATACGGCAAGTCAAAGAACTTTCACAGTCATTGTAAAGAATCCAAATGAGTTACATTCACCAGGATTTACTAATATTTCAGACAAAGGTTTCGTCATTCTACGAGGTCGATCATCATACGTAACAATGTCTTCTAATGAGTTTCGCTATCAGTGATCTATTGTTAATCCCACTTATAGTTAGCACGGTCTATACGGGGCTTGAACCTAAGACGGGCATCATTAATTATTAATTTTGTGATAGCCTATTTTTCTTCATTCTTCAGCACTTTTTGATATATTTTTGTATATATTTTGAAGTGGATTTGAGTTTGACACCCCTGCGTTCAGACCTTCGCCAGTCCCGCACACACACACTCCATACGACACTAAAAACTGCACTCGCCGCTTGCGTCTCCCCGTGTGCGACAGACACAATTTGCTACGCCTGCTTCAATTGGATAATCGCTTATCGAGCGAGACACACTCGTTGATTGAGTTCTGTTCCGTTCCCCGGCTTGACTTACCATTTAAGCTCGCCTCATGATTGTAGGTGATAAGTATGTACTTTCCCTCTCGGCGCATATCCCCGAGCGTCAGGTTGTACGACTCGCTGCCCTCCAGCTCATCCTCCCCGGACACTAGCGGCATCCTCCGGTACACCAAATCTCCCAGCTCCTGCTCCAGCAGCACCAGCAGCGCCTCGTGCTGCTCCGGGTTATTGTGAAACCCGAGCGGAAATCGCCGAAAGTCCAGAAACACCGTCTCCTCGGACAGTATCACAAAGCGCCGAATGTCCTGCAGGATGGGCCGCAGCGCACCCACCCGGAACTGCTCGTTCATGATCCAAAAGTTGCGCGTCCCATTGTGCGACGGGTAGTACCCGATCGCAAAGTCCAGATACCTTATCCCGAACACGAGCTGACTCCACACGTCCAGGCTCTGGCGGAAGCCAATCTTTTTCAGCACCACATTTCCGACGTTCGTGCGCGTCTGGTAGCAGCCGGAACAGTGCGTCCCGGGCAGGAACAGCTCCCGGAGCGATACATTCCCGAGCCCCGGTTCGCTAAACATCCAAGTCGGCTGTATCTTCAGACAGTCGAAGTACTGCAGCTCACCGGCCTGGTCGTAGCTCGTTAGGTACAGGTCGAAGCAGATCGGTTTGCTCTTGCGCTTCGGGATGTTCTGAAGCACTTGTTCGTGGCTCCAGCCACCGGGCAGTTTGCGACGGCCAAACTTTAGCTCCGTTGTGACCTGCCCACTACGCTCTCCGTTTACAACCACCTTTACCGCTGGGGAAGCGTTCGAGAGGGCAGGATTTTCCGTGTACAACCCAATCCATTCCGGTGGATTCTCACAGCCTGGGCCCCAGTTGATCACCAGCGGAGCGTCCTCTAACGAACGAGCCAACGCGGACAGTGTCAGATAGATCGGACAGCTGTCTGTTGCGTACACACCACCACTGTAACCCCTTGTAACAGCAGTAACGCACACGGCTAGTAAGATCGTACGCCAACCGTTACCGTACATGGTGGCATTGAATGGAGAAGGAAACTTCACTTTATGCACACTGCTTTCGACCGGGGTTGCGTCCGTGCGGCGCGCGATTCTCGGCAAGACTGAATCGGCCCTCGCCACAGTCCTTTCGGCCGCACGGTGCCACAACATCTTAGCGTGCGCTACGGCGTCATCTTTTTGTCCTCTTCGTGCGCAGCTTTTTTGCCGCCTGTTTCTCTTTGGCGCATTAGAAAGATTCACATCTCGGGCGTCGAGCGCGCAAACGGTCGAGCCGCCGGCCTGCATTTGATAATGAAAGATATAGGTGGTGGTGGTGGTAGTGTTTCGCTACTCCGTGCGAAGCCGAAGGAATCAATGGCCTCTGCAAAACGTGATCAATCGGTTGGGCAATTTCGGGGCGAATCGACGCTATCGGTGGTTTGGTTTGGGTGTCATGCGAATAAAGATGTGACTCATTGATAAGTTATTCCAAAATCATCGGAAAGGTATTGAAATTGGCTCTCCCTTGCAAAGCTCTTGGGTGGATACAATCGTTATCGCTTAATGCCTGACTGACAATTGAGCAAATGTGACGTGCATTTATTGAATTAGAAGAGGGAAAACAAAATCACACAATCTGGAACACCTGGCGCCTTCAAGGAATTCACACCTGCAACAGGTGTTCCAATGTGTTACCACTTTTTTTTTCGCCAGACCCTTATCAGCTTGTTGATTAATAGATCTTACACGAATTACGCGTGAGACACTTATAGCTTCATTCAAAAGCATTCCCTATGCCGCGGTAAGTGCACAGGAAGCGGCAAGCACGATAAGATCTTGATTGAATAATTACTGTCTTAATTTATTGCGCTGTTTGAACAGCTGCCGGAACGTTTTAAGCATGCGACCGACAATCGACAACGCATTCTTAAGCGGACATTGGAATTAGTCTTAAGCGCGTTCCCAAAACATGTGTCATTATGTCGTTTTTATCAGAGCTATTATTTCATTATTGTTTTTGGCCTGTGGAGTTGAGTGAAACGTACCAAAATTATCAAAATAAATGACATTAATCGCATTTTTTGCAAAAAAAACTCCTTTAAGATCAGCTTAATTACTTATTTGTTACACATACTGCGCATATTGTACGATAAGTCAAATAACAACTTCATTTCGTGTATTATTGCCATCAAAATAAGGGAAAAAACAGGCATAAGCATGTCTTAGCATGCTGGTACCGTTGTTATTGTTTATCAACAAGTCCATTAAAAAGTGCAATTCATCAAAACATTAACCCTTTTTTGTGCAGTACAAAAACGAACCGTTTAAATCCATTTATCCAAGTGTAGTGCAGATTGCATACTCACTAGGCTCACGGCATCGCACATTGCATAGCCGTTAAGGATAACGTGTTGAGCGTATTGCATACTTTCAGGCTAACATGTGTTATACTGTTTAAAAATCAACTTCAAGCCCCGATTTTCGGTGTAACTTACGCTGTTAAGCATTAAAATCCGCGTTAGTTCCGTTGTTTGCACATAATTTATGATTCATTTTCCCCTATCGCTACACCAGCTATGCAACGTTTGCCGTTTTTCACAACCAAGACCCCTCCCCAAACACACACACACGCAAACATGTACGGTGCACTGCTCTAAATCATTGGACAGATGCTGCCATACTCCCGCAGCTTGTTGCAGTTCTCGTTCACATTAAAAACGGACGCCGGACACTGGGCGAACATCATCATGCCCATGCAGCGCAGAATCGTGCCGGAGATGGGATGGCAGATCTTCTCGCCCTCGAAGCTCGGTTCCAGCTTGGCGCCCGCCTCGATCTCGTCCATCTTCTTTTCCGCCAGCTCGAAGCATGCGTTGGTGGCATCGCGCACCAGCGACATCCACTCCGGCTTGTCCTTGACCGCGTCCATGAACATCTTCGACAGATCGTCCCGCTTCAGCATACCGTCCGCGAACATGTTGGTCGCATTCATCGCACACTCAGCAATGCACTGTAACAACGGTGCGATGTGGTGGAAATTTCAAATTTGGCAACAGAAAAGAACTGCAGCAGCAACTACTTACACAACCCCTAGGAATGCCATCCATCTGGAGCTGTTTCTTCGTCTGCTCGCCGTACTTCTTGTAGCAGTCCATCATGATCGTACCGTCCACCAGCATTGGCGTGGGGCAACATTCGGCCGGGTTCTGGTGATAAAAAAGGGATGAGCAATTTCTTTGTGGAGCTTCCTGTCATTCTACAGCAACTCACCGTATCGACAGGTGGACCGGCAGCACACGGATTATCGCCCGCCAGCACCCCGGCCTGGAGCAGGGCCCCGAAAGTGAGGAAACACAGTGCCAACTGCACCACAACACGCTGTCGCTGTCCCATCGCTCTACTCGACTGCAACTGAGAGATCACCGGTCGATGGGCGATCGCTTTCGTTTTTATCCCAACGTCCGATCTACCCTTTCCCACCGTACCAATGTCAACCTGCTTTTGGGGGCGATATCAGCCGATGCACGTTGTGGGGCGTTTGGAGGGATGAGGAGCTTGCATGGCTAATGGGGCCTTTTGCCTGCAGTGGGCACAATAGAATTCGACAGAGAACGACACACACAATGACAGAGAGAGCGAGAGAGGAGAGTGCGTACATAGAAGAGGGCTAGTTAGTAAATGGTCAGGTAATGGAAATAACCCTCACGAAAAGAAAAAAGTTGCCCACTCATCGCGGGGGAGCGCTTTTCATCGATTGTACTCGAGCTGCTTTGAATGCAAAAATCTGGCGCTTTCTGTTGATACAGAGCACTGAGCGCACGGTACTCTTAATTGATGGTTTGAATTGCGGGTACGTAACATCATCGTGTGTATGATCGTGCCATAGGATATAATTTGTATACTCCACAAACGATCGGTCGTTTTTACCATTTGTTTGGCCTTTTTTTTACCATCCACGTGGCGTGCCAGATGGTTGGGGCGTCAGACGGAAAAGCAATGTGCAGGGTTTAACGCAATTGTAGAGAAGCAACGGTTTAATTCTACCATCAGTTGGAATTACAACCATTTTGTATAGATCAAACAAAAGCTGTGGTACAATTTTGTATGATCAACATCACTCCAAAAAACCCTGTAATGGTTTTGCAGTGACAATATTTGCATTTTTTTACCTTTTTACATCCACATCAAACCTAATCAGGCTTATCATTGCGGTGATGGATAGGACATGATTGATCATACAAGGGCCGATAATTTAAAGCATCATCATGATCATCTAATCGGAATCGGATGGACAAACTGAGCCACAGATAAACATACAGAGTTGGAAATGCTGTGCTAATAATGGTTAAAGATGTTGTGGTTGTTAACATTAAAGAACAAATAGAAGCGATTAGTAAACAGACATTGCGATTAAGGTATCAAATGATTCAGACTTACTACATAAGAATATGAAGTATGAAACTTCAATCTAACTCACCACACTTTCACTGGAAATCTTCATAATAAATTGAATAACTTCTTCACTGCGTTAAACTTCCCTTACATCTGCTCAAGATGAACCTCATTATTCTACTGAAGCATCACGACACATGCGAAAAGCTAGCTCCAAACATCTCCACTGCCAAGCAAACAACTTCATCATAAGAAGTTGTACGGTATAATTTCACCCATAAAAGAACGACTGCTGCATTAAGTTAACATCTTAATGGGCAAGTTAAATATTGCCCAACTGACATGTGAAACAAAGTGAGGGCAGAAACTTTGATTGACACTTCAAGAATCCGTCAGCATTTTCACTATGCAGCATTTGAAGGCATTTGACGAGGCTCAGAATGATATAAAAGCTGCTCAGAAGAGGCTCAGTACAAGCAGTACAATTCTAAGCGGAATACAGAAGAACATGGCTCACTTAAATCTCCTTCAAATCGGTGTCTTAAGCCTTGTTGGGCTCAGCTCCGTGTTTGCTGACAATCCCTGCCTTAAAGGACCTCCAGTGCCGAAGGTGAGAGTTGATGGTTGAATCACATGTAAGAGCTCTAATTTCCACTACTATTTCCACTCTCCAGAATGCAGCGGAATGTTGCGTCACGCCGTTCCTCGTGGAGCCGAGCGCCTTCATGACCTGCCACTCCAAATGGATCGGTCAAACGAAGCGCCAGATGGCAATGGAAGGCATTCCGCGTGGTTGTGTAGGTATCCCGTCCACAAGATAACAATTCAATATGGGTTTCAAGCCTTCTCTACTCCCTCTCAACAGTGCGTAGCTGAGTGCGTTATGAACTCCACCAACCTCTACTCGAACGGTAAAATAGATCGTGAAGCACTGACCAAACTGTACCTTGACTCGACCAAATCGATGGCCCCCGAATGGAACAAGATCACGCTGGACGCCATCGACGGGTGCTTCAAGATGGCGGACGCGATCAAGGACGAAATTGAGGCGGGCGCTAAGCTAACGCCTGCATTTGACGGGGAACAGATCTGCCATCCCATCTCCGGTACGATACTGGCCTGCATGGGCATGACGCTGTTTGCGGAGTGTCCGGCCAAGCTGTTCACCGTCAACGATGACTGCAACAAGCTGAAGAGTTACCACAGCAAGTGTCCGTTCTTGTAGATGGGGCTTCACAAATTTACGATGCTGATTTATGTATTCTTTTATAACCGCTAATAAAATCCGCACCATTGCACCACGTTGAAACCTGAAATGAAGATTCAAATTGACCGTTAGCAATTCCGTTGATTCAAAAACTGACTGACGGAATCCTTTCTCACCCACTTTCTCACAACCCTTTTCCTATGGAAATGTTTACCTGCTGCTCTCATCTTCCACTCATCACTGTATTGGTGTGCTCGCTCAAAAGTGCATCCACAAACTGCACGCCAAAATCGTTCGACATCGAACGCAGTAGGCGCATGCGCGCCCAGAACCAAAACAAACCACCATGGCACTAGCCTACCCTGTTCGTCCTTACACAATCCGCTTCAACTACACACAAACACACTCACACGGTAGCTGTCATCTGGGTCCAGCTTCGATTCACTGCGGTCGAAACGAATTCCATCCAGGTTTCGTCTCCCCAAAGTGGTCATCGTCAGAAGAGAAGAAAGCGCAATGGTTTGAAAAATTGTGTCGTACCAAGTGGTTTTGTCTCCATGGTGTTTTCACGGCCAGTGCAATAATGTGATGCAACTGTGAGCAAAACCGTAACACCGAAATCACACACATATCCGTACCAGCCAGTAGCAGGAGCCTGCCTTGGTAACAACAGAGCCAAGTGAAGTGCAAAAGAAAGGGATTCCTGGACCGAAGATGTTGTGTACCGCGCTGGGGATTGTGCTCGGTGTGCTGGTCGGGCTGTACGGCCTGTTCGAGCTGCACTACTTTCTGCGAATGTGCCTTTGCGTGGTGTCGGCGCGCTTTCTCAAGAAGCGGATGCACATCCTCGACACGGGCACCGTGATGGGTGAGTAGTAGTAGTAGTTGTTGTAGTAGGCCATGCTCCTTCCTTAGCGGAGCTTGGGTTCGATTTTTCGTACCGCAGAGTACCGTGCGGATGCTAAATTTAGCATCAGTAGTTGTGTGGTTTCGATCGACTCTTCTTGACCGCTTGCCGGCGGTGGGGCATTAGCCCAACGGGGAGCCGAGAGAGAAAGAAAGAGAGGCATGTCATTAAGCTCTAGTTTACCATACACATGCATAAAACATTGGCCCAAGACATTGATTCGTTGGCGATCGATAATTGCTGGAGTGTGATAAGGAGCCGTTTTTTATTGCTCTTTTGCCTGCAATAATGATTTTAACAAAGGAACAACGTCCATTAAAATTATTTTCATTTTTTCTTTTCCAGGTCTTTGCCTAACGAATGACATCGACACGCTGCTTTACCACATGAACAATGCGCGCTATCTGCGCGAAATAGACTTTGCGCGGGTTGACTTCTACGAGCGGACCTCCCTGTACCGGACGATTCGAAGTAAAGGCGGATCGGTTGTACAAGGGGCCACCACCATCCGCTATCGGCGGTTCATACGTCCCTTCACGCGCTTCACGATCAGCTCCAGGGTAAGAGACGCTAATTCTCTAAAAAAGTGTTTCCTATTCCAACAACTTCCCTTGCTTCCACAGATCGTGTACTGGGACAATCAGTCCATCTTTATGGAGCATCGGTTTCTTGGCGGTACGGACGGCTTCATCCACTGTATTGCGCTCTGCCGCCAGCGCGTCATGCAGTGCTCGGTGGAGGACGTGATGG
Organism: Anopheles gambiae; assembly: GCF_943734735.2. Classification (NCBI taxonomy): domain Eukaryota; kingdom Metazoa; phylum Arthropoda; class Insecta; order Diptera; family Culicidae; genus Anopheles; species Anopheles gambiae. Next base: position 113,781,189 of record NC_064601.1, read on the forward strand.
CAACGCTGCTCAAGAGCGGCATCAGCTTACCGTCCTCGTCCGGCGCAAAGAAGCTGCCGTCCAACACGACCAGTTCGACCGAATTTCTGGAGAAGGTGGAGACGGGTGGTGTCGTTGAAGCACCAAGCCTGGCCAAGCCCGATCTGCCGCCCGAGGTGGCCAAGTGGCTCGAGTGGAACGACATCTCCAGCGCAAGCCTGCGGAGCGAATGTTGAGGCATCCACTGTGAGACTAGCAACGCTGCATTCCACGGGGATGATACTTGAGACTCCAATTCGGTGTCTCTGAGGCTGTTATTGTGTCCGCTTTGATGTTGTGCACAGCTCCTTAGTTGCGTAGAGCAAAAACAAACGGGTGTGTGTGGAGGCGCCCAGCTTTCTGTCCGTCACCACGTGCGTAATAGCCTAGAAACCTTTCCCTCGCTCACTCGCACTATCTCTCTATCTTTCTCACTCTCTCTCTCCCTCTCTCTCTGCTCATTGTTGTTGACCCTTTTTCTAGTAGTTTAACACACAAAAACAGTGGAAATAAAGCCAAAAGGCTTCAAAACGATCCTTTCTCCAGCGTTTTAAATCTCCATCTTGAATGATACTCGTGTTTCAAGGCGCTTTATTAACCGTGGTTTTGGTCGTCTACAAGTGTATAGAACAATCCCAAAGTTTTGAATCCCGTCACCCTTTTGCCGTATCGCAACCGACAGTGCTCAATCTACTGACGCAGCGCACTGAACGGGCAGTTCTTCAGGAAGTTCCAGATCGCATCACACTCCGTCGAGGTGGAGCGCAGGTTGGTCGGGCAGTCGCTGAACACGGTCGTGTGGATGCAGTCGACCAGGAAGCTGGCCTCCGGATTGCACACCTGCGTACCCTTCGGCGTGGTCTTCTTCTGGTCCGCCACGTCCTTCTGGAACTCCTTGTCCTTCTTGTCGGCCTTGGCCGTGCACTCCTTGATCGCCTTGCGGACCACGTTCAGCCACGGGCTGTTCGCCGGCAGACTGTCCGTGAACACGCTGTTCAGCTTCTTCTCATCGACATCACCGCGGCGGTTGTAGATGCCGGTGCTGTTCAGGATGCACTCCGACATGCACTAGAAGCAAGGATTTGGACGTCAATGTCTTTTTTTGGGAGCATTTTAAACCGTTTGCACATCAGTTACCTCCGTCTTGGGCATGCTGGCGGCACCCTTGTCCGCGGCGTCCTTGTCGATGGGGAACTTCTCGAAGCACGAGCTCACGATCGTCACGTCCAGCAGCTTCGGGATGGTGCAGCAGGTGAACGGGTCCGTCTTGAGGTCCAGCTTGCCGCACGTGTTGGGGGCACCGGCCACCAGCAGGCTGCCGCACAGCACCAGGAACACTTTGCCGACGATCGGATTCATTGTTTGGTAGTTTTGAGGTTAGTTGGAGGGATTTTACAGAACCTGAAGCTGTACACCAGTTGCTTGACTGACTCTATCCATCGAGGATGGGAGTTATTTATACTCCGTATGTGCATTTGGACGTATGGTAATAATGGAACTTTAATAGGAACTTGTTTTTTTCTGGAATCAATTTTCTCACTTCCAGAATAAATGTGAAAATGAACTGTTAATTGTGCGTTATTTTGATTCTGAAATCAAGGTGACGTGTCCGTTGGGCGCCAACACTTCACGGACCATTACGCGCCTCCCCAACATGATGATGATGATGAGCCGTTAATTCGACAATATCACAATCTCATCAAGCAGCAGGCGGGAGAGAAATTTTATAAAAAGCACCCAAAACTCTCCCATTCACCTAAAGCGTAAGTGGCCTTCCTTCCGTCACCATGGCACCACTTCTCCTGCTCTGCACACTGTGTGCCCTTCTTCTGCCCACCCTGAACGCTCAGGCGGTCACCGGCAATAAGGCGACAAACGGCACCACCTGCCCGGAAGCGGACGTTGCCATACGCGACGTCACCCCGCAGCAGTGTTGTGGCAGCTTTCTCGAGGCACACAAAGCCATCATCGACTGTATGGGCAAAACCGGTACCGGCGCCGGTACATCCTGCATTGCGCACTGCATCCTGCAGAACTTCCACACCCAGAAGCTGCTGGTCGGGTCGACGGTTTCGGTGTCGCAGATGATCACGATCGGGCCGAAGCTGTTCGCGCACTACGAGCGCTGCCACACTGATCTGTTCGAGTACGTGATTGGTAATGTGTTCGATGGGGACTTTCGGCGCGTGATTTGTGACGAGCGGTTGAACCGATTCTTTGAGTGTATGGTCAGGAGCTGGTTCGAGGTAAGGGGAGCCATTTTTCTTTCCAGTTTCTTGTGGTTATGTTATGTGCGGGCTTTGTTCTTTTCTTTCATTCGAAGGACTGTTTGGGCTTCGATGACGCGAATCCTAAGTGTGGAGAACTGCAAAAGGTTGTCAAGTCGTCGAGCTGTAGCTTGAGCTCGTTCTTCACCAAACCCGAAACGGCGTAGTAGTCCTTGACAACTCGGTCCATTGTGTCTTGTGTCAAATCAAAAGGCAACCAAGAGCCGTTAATAAACATGTTTTGAATTGAACTGCTGCACCCAAGTCTTTTATCCAAGAGATTGTTTCGTCCATGTTACTGAAGTCGTGCTTTATAATTTGACCTTGATATATTGCAGTTAAGGATCGCCTGTCACCGGTAAGTGGCTTTAAAACAATATTTTTTGTTTCTTTCAACAACAAAAAAGCGATTGAATTCAAAATAGTTACTTGAACGTAACACCCCTTAGCGCACCACAATCCAACCATGATGCTCTATAAGTAGTAGCGCCATCTAGTGGCGATCTTAATTTTGCGATCATAGATACACAATTTTACGCATAGATCACATAGTACTCAGTGCCATCCCAAGCAAGTTTAATCCAACATTAATGCCTGAATGAGCAACAGACAATTAGTTTAATAACCTGAAACATGTCGAGCTATAGCATCCGCTAGAGGTCGCTAACTGGTTGTCAATTAAGAGACACTCTCTGACCGCAGCACTCCACACAGCATAACACGGGGCGCAACATAACAACTGACAGCTGCCAAACGCTTCAGAAAACGCTTCTTTGATGGTAACATGTTTTGAATTTCCTTAGTAGGCTGCTCATTGTTCATAGAAAAGCTACCAACCTACTACGATGACCAACAGTTAATCAGCCGTACCGGCGAACTCGTTCGTCGAGAAACATTCGTCGCTCATGAGTGGACAGGGTTGCAGCACTAGGTTGGGCAGTACAAAATCTATACGGTTTTCTAATTTTTGATCTAGAGGGCTATGAAGTGAGTGAAAATGAGCGTCGCAGCGAACGTTCCCAGGAATGAACGAGTTCGCCGGTATGGCTCAATGAAACGCTTTACCTGCTTTCCCAAGCGTTTTATGAAGCTTTTGGCAGCTGTCAGTTGTTATGTTGCGCTCTGTGTTATGCTGTGTGAGCGTTTCTACATACACCGAGAATGCAGCTGAGAAAATAACTGACAGCATGCTTTGACAGCGACTGACAGCATTTTCGGTGAGAGAATTCTCCTCGGCATGCAAATAACGATGGAGCTGAGAAAAAATTGAATTGGCAGTTTATAGCGATCGATCAATTATAGTTTGCATTTTCGCCGTCTAATAATCGTAGATATATTATTAAAAAGTAAAAGAAACTTTTTTGACTTCATTTTAGCGATTAAAATGGGTTTTTTCAACATCATTTTAAAAGTCTCATCTCGGCGCTTTTAAGAGCTTCTACACACGCCAGCGTGAGAAACCGGTTGTCAATTCTCTCACAGCCATCTCTCAGCTGCAGTCTCGGTGTATGTAGAAACGCTCTGTGGAGTCCTGCGGTGACGTTCTTGGACAAAATTTTGTCAATCTTCCTCCGTTTATTTTTCTCGTAATATTTTTTTATTTTTTATTTATTTATTTATTTTATGTATATATTTGCTTGCTCTAACTATTGTCTTCCTCGTGGGATTAATAAAACATTATTTAACTTAAAAAAAACTAAGTGAGGGGAAAGGGGAAAGATGCAACAAGGGGAAAAAGGGATTATGGTGGGGATGAAGAGTAGGTCGTACTCGATAGATGAAATAAGCAAATGTAGAAGAAGAAATCTTTCGTCAACATAGCGAAACAAAAAGCGCCACAGTTCACTATGATAAGAAACTCATAACTGTAAAATGATAAAGTTTCATTAGTAACGTGTTGTTTTTTTCCGGTCTACCAAACATTCATCATCACTATGATCCCTGGATTGAAGCCTTATCTAGATAGAAATATCTAGAGCCAGATAAAACGAACCGAAAACGGAAAGTCCTGTTTCTCATTACTGTTACTTACTGCCGTAATACCGCCGTCACATGATACGATAAAAAGTTTTTTTTTACAAAAGCTGCATACCTACATGATTATTTTTTATTCACAAACTGAATGAGCTGATTTAACACATTTGCCAATGATTTTTATAAAATACAACCGTGCTTTGCACGCACTTCTAGGAAGTTTCCGGATTGTTGATGGTGGCGATGGTGGTAGCTGAAAGCATTTGGGTCAGATGTCCCCACTGTACAGTTGTCATATATTTAGGATGGGTTTTAAAAATATCCAGTCTTTCTAACCTGTTCTCATATTAAGATGTAGATATCAACTGTGTCACACACGAAGCTTCGATCTTCAGAGTAACTGGTAGTTGATCGAAATATGTAAGTATCTTTTACACTGTTTTACGGAATGTTAACAGCAAATGTTCAGCGATCGCGAGATGGTTTTGCAGTGCAATAGCAGCTGTGCTGCTGAAAAAACATCTTGCGAGCGTTGAATAATGATGTTAGCATTGGCAACTGACCTCCCAAAAGGAAACGACTCATGTTCCAAAATATTGGATTCATGTTCCACAGTCCCGGGCATAGACAACGTTTTCATACATCAGGTTCGCAATCTTAGAATTGACACACAATGAATCGTAAAATTTGCTCCCGATCGTGGGTTGCGTTGCAAACCCCTGTAGTCATCGCGAATGCATTAAAGTAGTAATGGGTGGTATGCGAACATACTGCCATAAGACTTTATGGCTCAGATTGCTCCTTGCTCCACAATTCAACACTACTTCAAGGCATTCCGTTTAGGGCAGTTCCCGCTCAAGTCTCGACATAGGATAGATTTGTGATGTGCTGCCCTATTTTGGTCACGGATGTATTGCTTTAGTCAATCTTAGCGGCAAAACGACAAAGTGTTTCAGTGCGTCGAGTCAACCAGCGCAATCGATTTATGACAAAATAGAGCCTCACGGAATCTTATCTTACATTCGAGATTAGAGAGACTGCAAATAACGCCAAGGCTTACATGGGTTTGCAACTTATCTTCAGATAGTAACGTACTTTTACGATACGTCAAGTGTCACGCCCTTGATTGCTATACGATTGATGAGAACGTTGCTACCCGTTGTTAAGGGGGAAATTACGAAAAATATATACGCTGAACGCTGGTATACGGCTCATTGCACATCGGACACTTGGTAGTAGTGGCGGCACACCTGCCACATGCCACCACGTGTCCGCACGGCATGAAAACCGTATCAAATGGTCGAGTGAAACAAATTTTGCAACACTTTTCATCCGACACTTCGTCCTGCTCTTTATCCTTGCTCACATTACCATGTCCAGAATGCTCCGGACCGGCTGTGAGCGCACTGTTTGTGACCTTCTCTCCCCGGCATTCCGCAATGAACTCGGGCGTCTTCACTAGCTTCACATACGGGCATTCGCTAAAGTTCCTCACATGCTCCACCCACGGGTCATCCTCGGCCAGCCAGTCCCGCAGATTGCCACCGCAGTAAAAGCACGCCACCACATCACTCTTGCCGGTGTAGAAAAATCCCGCATCAGCCATCCGCTCGGGTGTTTGTGGCATCGATTTGGGCCACTCCTTAAAGGTAGCTAACCGATCGCCCTCTATTCGGTACTGCGGGTACTTCTGCCTATAGAAGAGTATCGTATCATTTTGCGTCCTTTCCAGTTCGTTCTGGCGATTGAGCCTATTCGATTCCATCGCCACCGCCACGGCTGCTGTTGCTGCCGCAGACCAGGCACTCGTGCTTCCTGTGCCCGTTGTATCGGGCACGATCTCCCCTAACTGATCGAGAAAGTCTGGATCAATAGGCACATTGTTTGTTGGCCGTTTGGTCATCAGTCTGCAGTGGGGTGACCATTTCAAGTGTTCCTCTATCACGACGTCGTGCTCGTCCCATCCTCCAAGCTCGATGCGGCAAAAGTAGCAGCGCACACAATCACGGTGCCCGGTGTAGAAGAAGCCCCAACGAGCTAGTTCCTCTGGGTAGATGTAAGGAACTGTCCACAACAGATCATACGTTCGTAGCCGGTTTATCTCATAGTTAAGACATTCCTCTGGTACGATGTGTGTAACACGATATTCAGCTATTTCTCTACAAATGCAACTTACTACAGTAGATGCCATGGGTCTACTAGTGCACTTTCCTAAAGTTATCGTGTTATGTTGTCGTGTTAAGTGTTATCCCCTATGGCCAGATTGCGATAAAACTATTTTATCAATTGCTTTATCTAATAATCTGATTGTGATACAATTCCTTTTTATCCCTGTAACTACGTTCCACCATTTGCAGCTGTCTGCGAACTCAGTTGTCGCCGTATCAATGGCGCGTATCAGCGGTGCTTGTTGTACGCTCTGTGATTTGGAAACATTGATCAAGTTATCTACAAACATAAAGAAAAAAGAAACTATTAAAACACTTCATAAAATTTCAGCTAAATTTCTATCAAACACAATATTTTTCTTTAAATAGTAAGCAATCGTAGTGTATATCACTGTAGAGTACATCCACGGTGAGTGTGTTTTTACAGTACATTGTGAATCACAATGAGTGTTTTTGAATTCAATATTTGTATCGAATGAGTTGCATTATAGCATATAGAAGATTTATTTAACTCCTTTCTGAGTTATTTCTCCATGTTACGACTAGCAGCTCAATCAAAGAGCGATTGAACTCATGCGTGAGTAAAACAACTCTACTGAGAGTTTAATCCCTTTCGAGAGTTACGAGAGTTGAAATGTGAGTTACCGAGTTACCTGTTACCTGTGATCACACAGTTCCGATGATTCCGACGATTCTGTGAAGATTCTGAACATTCGGACGGTCCTGTCGATTTTGGACGGTTTTGGGTTGTACATATTCACCGGAAACGTTCATAACTGTCTCTGTTCTGTTCTAAATTTAGCTTCAATTGTAATTCTGCTTTATAAGTTTGGTTTATATTTTTCTATCTTTGGATCGCTGTATTTTTTTTTCTAAATTCTTTAAATGTTTGTTGATTACAGAGCCGATTTAAAGTTATTTTTATTAATTGTTTTTTCGTTTTTAGTTATATTTTTGGTTTGTCTTTGTATTGATTTTAGTTTTTTTATATTCCAAATGTGTTTTCTATTTTTTTTTCTTCCTTCATTTTTTTTGTGCAATCAGTTTAGCTTTTATTTTTATTTTTATACGTGTTTATTTTTTTTTTGTAATTTAGATTCAATTTCTTCTCAAATGTCTATAGTTAAAAGTTTCTTTTAAGTTGCTGCATTTGATCTATTTTATTATGAAGAATAATTGTTCAAAAAAAAATTACGAGTTTTTGCATTTCCTTTCTGTCAATCGCAAATCTAACTCGTACTCACTGAATTAACTCACGTTACCTGAGTGATTAATAATCACTGGATGATTAAGAGGCGATTGAGGCTAATCGGCTCAAATTCTCTATGAAAATAAATACCAAAAACCATCATAATCACCAATTATTTTTATTACAGGAGTATTCGGTAAAAAGCTGACAGATCACAAATGGACCAGATAAACTGTGCAATAATTCAACTCATTGACAGCAAACAAATAAACTCACTCGCTGGAATCTGACACATCACACTAGAGGTGCCGTGAACTGAAGACATCATGTTACGCGGCACACAATGGAAATGGCTCAGATAAGATTGCGCATAATCCTAGGACGTTTAAAAGACGAGTTTTGAACTCTTATGGAAGAGAATTTTGTATAAAAAACACTCACAAAACAGCTTTCTTAGTGGATTTTCATATTGGTTCTGAACTTTTTAACCAACGAGTACTTCTTTAAAGCAATGAATCATGTCCCACTGCAGTAGATCACAAGGTCACGGTTATCACAATGCACGGTTTTAAATATATTAACTGTTATTATACACGTAGCACATCCCATGTTAACTCTTTCAGTGAGTTATTATATTGTGCTAAAGACATGCGTTGATATGTTGGATGAAACTGTTGGATTGTCACTTTCATACACTTTCAACTGTAGCTTGAACCATCTTCATCGGCATTTACCTGGTTGGTTTTATCTGCCTCGATGAACGTGTCGAGAAAGACGTCGTAAAACGTTTATCACATCACAATTGATTACTTTACCTTAAGAAGGGGTCGAGAGTTTGGTTGAAATTTGATCGAGTAAATCAGACTGAACACGTGCGAACAGCTCGTTTCTCTCACTGGTCCCGTATCTTGAATTCACCTGCGCACTACTGACGTTATTCCTGTGCTTCACAATCTATATTTACTGGTTCCTTCGCTTATCTCTTATCGTTAAGACATGTTGGACTCAAGGTCATTGGACATTTCAACAGATTCAGTGAATATTTCATATTTGAGACATTGGGCGTTGAGAAACTCCATGGCCCCGCGACCATACATATTGTGTGCTTGTCGTCAAGCTTTACTTACCACAGCTTGAAACACGAAACTATACATTTCAGCCACGTGAAGAATAATTATAGTCCAAAAACGTAATCACAGCATAATGCACAACTGACAATCGTGCAATAAGAACTAGTCACAGATAGGAAAGTAGCCCATAAAAGTAAAGCACAGACCTATAGTAAAAACTTCATACAATGATTTTAAAAAGACGACACAACACACAAAATTACTTCGGAGCCGCACTCGTCTGACGGTTGCTGTCAAATTATGCTGTGCCAGTGGGTTCATTTGGAAAGTAACCGTTTGCCAATGCACGATATCTACAAATATATCAACACGTTATCACATCACATCTTTTCACGTTGTAGGGTGTTCCATTCCGATGGAACGAGCGAGATGTTCGGCCTGAGTAATATAGAGGAGGTGTCTTCTTAGTGTTTGGCATGTTGCCATTTTGAGATTCAGTTTGACAACAGCCGTTGCTTTTCGTTTACAGACAGCAGCCGCAATATAACGTGGAAAATACCAACATATGTAGTGTTCACGGATTTAAGAAGAAGAAGAAGAAGAAGAAGAAGAAGAAGAAGAAGAAAAAGAAGAACAAGACTGTATCACGTCGAACACATTTTTTTTATTGATTTTTATAGAGACTTTGAGCCTTTCGGCTTCATTCGCCTGTTAACGTCGAACACATGCGCTCGAACAAATTGTATTCACGTACGGTAGAACGTCGATTATACTCGGGCTGATAAACCGGCGGGCGGCTTAACCGTTGCGCATACATTTGACAGCTATAAAATCGTGGCGAGCATTTGCAACGATAGTCAAGTTGGCAAAGAAATTATTTGTGCTAATTAATTCGAATAACATTATTGTAATGATTAATCGATTAATTCAAAAAGAGTTGCAAGTAAAACCGGTGAATGTATGTACTTTTTATAATAATTTTTCTTTTTTTATCATAATAATACTAACAATAATAATAATAATGAAGGGCCGACGGATCTGACATTTGCGATAGTTCTGTTGGCTAGCGGTTTCGGAAGGCTCCGACATTCGTCAGGCGACGGCTTCGCGCGGAACCGTCTGCTTGATTTAGCCGGAGCCAGAGTAGTATTGGTTGGAAGTGATTTATAGTCGCCCCGCTAAACATTGAGAGGTTTCGAGAAGTATATTCTGCTCGAATTTTGTTGGATGTTTTGGCAATATATACATTACATTTCCTTTTTTCACCTTTTTTCCTTTTTTCAAGCTCACTTCACTCGTGGGTACTGGCAGGCCTTTCCCGACAGCGGTTGTTGTGCCAAAGAAGAAGAAGAAAAATTATTACTGTAAAACTTTTGTTATTTCCGTTTTCGTATACGTTATTTTCAAAAACAAATCTTGTCGTTCATCATCAAGTGTAATTTAGATTTGCACTAGTGCATCTGGCGGCGGCTGGTGGAAGCATGTTGTCATTAAACTTCGTGCGAATTCAGAAAATATCCAGGTTGGAAAAGTTTTGTATTAGGTTGAAACACATGTTTTGCATACATTTTGCCCTTTTTCTTTGCAGTGAAACGATGAAAAATCTACTTAAATTTGAGATCCTGCATGACCTAAAAAAGATTTCACCAGCCGTCACTATCAACTTTAACAGCCATGTTCACTCATTTTTCTCAAGTTTTGTTAAGTAATAGATGGTTGGTATAGTTATTTACCGCGGCGTTGTAAAACCGGGCACATGAAATATGTTACATTCGCTAGGATTCCCAATGTGAGCGTCCACACGTGAGGTCCAAAACGGCCAAAGTCATACAAAATCATGAAAAAGTCTGCCCCTTTGCGTTCCGGCGTCCACCCGACGTTTACCGAGCCGAACCGAATATTTGTGATCGTTAAACATGATGGGGTAACAGGTAGCAGTAGTTGTACTGCTTACCTGCAATATGCCGCTGTGATACCGAGCGAGACGCATAGACAACGCATATAGAGGACATGTGTAGCTGTGAGGAAACTTTTTTGTGTCGCTTTTGCCTTGGGCATGGGCAGGCCCGTAGGCATCGTGTGTACGCGGGCAATGAACGCCGTACGTTCTTGCTTCGGTCGGCTTCAATGATATCAACCATTATCCTTTACGTAAAGAAGATACGTTGCACGCTGGTATACGGCTCATTGCACGTCGGACACTTTGTAGTAGTGGCGGCACACCTGCCACATGCCACGACGTGCCCGCACGGAATGAAAACCGTATCGAACGGTCGAGTGTAACAAATCTTGCAACAATTTTCATCCGACACTTCATGCTGTTCTTTACGCTTGGTAACGTCATGCCCGGGATACTCCGGTCTACCAATCAGCACATCGTTTGTGTACCATTTTGCTTGACATTCCGCAATGAATCCGGGCGTCTTCACTAGCTTGAGGTACGGGCAGCCGCTAAAGTTCCTCGCGTGCTCTACCCACGGATTGTGCTCGGGCAGCCAGTCCCGGAGTTGGCCACCGCAGCAGAAGCATATCACGACGTCACTCTTGCCGGTGTAAAAAAATCCCGCATCGGCCATCTGTTCGGGCGTTTGTTTCATACATTTGGGCCACTCCTGGAAACTTGCCAACCGATTGTCCGCTATTTCGTAGTGCGGGATCGTCGGCTCATAAACGGGCGCCGAAACATTCAGTACCGTTTGCCGGTGCCATTCCGGGTTATCGTGGCTGGATGTAGGTTGGTACCGATTGCAAGGCCCATTGTATCTTGATGCTGCCGTTCCGAGTTGTATCAGGATGCCTGTTCCGGCTGTGTCAAGTTGATCGAGAAAGTTCGCATCCACGGGTACATTATTGTAGAAGAAGGTCCAACGAGCTGGTTCCATGATGATGTGCAAATATCAATTTATCTCTTTTAAATAGCGTCCGGGAACGACATGGCTAAATAAAATAATATTAATTGTAATAATCATTATTATGATTTGCTTTACAGTTCCATGTTTTGTTGCATTAAAAATTTTATACCTGATATTTTACCAAGCAATAGTCGAATTTATCAAGTCGAAAAGCGAATCAACAGAGCAGTGTGACGCTGTGCCCATGGAACTAGACAATGTCTTCGGCATGTTGTTTTTCTGGAGAAGAAAGAAAAAAGAAGCTGTATTTAACTTACACTTAACACTTAATTTATGTACACAGATGTAAAGTACATGACATAGAGCTGTAAACTATTTCAATTATACTTTTTAATTCAATTTTGACAAACCAGTTGCTCTACCCTTCAATAACCGACAAAACTTAGTCTAGGTCGTCCACATGATCACAGAGTGCTTATCGCTACACGGACTACATTGACCGTACTCTGTAGTGTAATTTCGATTTTCGCTAGCGCATCTGGCGGCGGTGTGTCGATGTACACTAGTCATTTTCGTTATTGTGTTAACGTTCGTGCATCCGACACAAAAATTATCATCATGAACCAATTTGACACAGGTCCAGCCGGAACGAAAAAATCTAGAGTAAAGTAACGTAAGGTATCGTACCTTGTTTATTATTACTTTCTCGCCGTCATTGATTGAGATTGTGATACTGTCCTAGATTGTGCTGTTACACCGTTTTCGAGCATAATATACAATGTTAAGCTGCTTTTAAAGATTGTTCGACTATAAGTAAACATGTGACGTCTAACTGAAATATTGACGCCAAGCAAATTTTCGATCCTGTTTGCTGTATGGAGTTTCAGACTTTTGTTAGTGCCTTCAGTTACAAAATTAGTTAGACTTTATTTGTCTTTAATTTATCTTGAATCCTTTAAAGTTCATAATCAACTATTAAATTAGAAAAAAAATCAATTAAAATGAAGATCCAAACAATTTAATTTCAACAAAATGAATATCAAAGAATCGAACTCTCGGTAATATAAACGTACGATAATATTGGGAAAAGCGAATGAGCATTGTTCAATCAGAAAGCAAATCAGAATTTGTTTGCATTG